>NC_135816.1:90190094-91508623 GCF_964213995.1 Mustelus asterias | reverse complement strand
CGATGGTGGTATAGTGGTGAGCATAGCTGCCTTCCAAGCAGTTGACCCGGGTTCGATTCCCGGCCATCGCAATCTTGTTGATGTTTTAAACGTCTCAGATGAGAAACGGAAATTGAACTGTTTCGATGAGATTTTGATCCGAAAATATACGCAAGTGTAAATCAAATAAAAATATTTCCAGCCTCCATTTATCTTCTATTTTAAGTGTTAGTTTCTTATTCCCTGAACTGTCGTGTGGGGCCAGGGTATAATTACTCAGATTCTGTAAAATTCACTGTTTCTCTGAACCTTTACGCTCTGCTGTTTCCCATTTGTTATTTAATATTGATTCCCGCACAGGGATTGTTTGTTCTTTGTTCAAAAAGTGAGATACTGCTGACGATGGGAATCTGAAATATTAACAGAAGGTGCTGGAAACACTCAGCAGCTCCGACGGCATCTGTGGAGAGATGAAGGAAGGATTAACTTTGCGGATCTAGAGTCATAGAGATTCACAGCATGGAAACAGGCCCTTCGGCCCAACTTGCCGCCCTTTTCTTTAAAACCCCTAAACTAATCCCAATTGCCGGGATTTAGCCCATATTCCTCCATACCCATCTAATCCATGTAACTGTCTAAATGCTTTTTAAAAGACAAAATTGTACCCGCCTCTACGACTATAGAGAAGGTTATCTATCGAAGTTAAAGGAATACACTTCCAGGCAGCTATGGGGAGACTGGTCAGCTGTGCAGAGAAGTTGGATTGACTGAGGCTTTTTTTTCTTTCCAGCAGAGAAGGTTAAGGGGGAGGTGGGGGGGATCTCATGGAGGTGTACAAAATTATGAAGGACATAGACAGGGTCGATAGAAAGAAAGGTACACCGCCCCCCTCTACCACCCCATCCCACCCCCAGTTTATTTACAGAATATAGATTTACCACCATAAGACCATAAGACATAAGAGCAGCATTAGGCCACTCGGCCCAAGGAGTCTGCTCCGCCATTCAATCATGACTGATTTGCTTTCTCATCCCCATTCTCCTGCCTTTTCCCCATAACCACTGATGCCCTTATTAATCAAGAACCCATCTGTCTTAAAGACACTCAATGACCTGGCCTCCACAGCCTTCTGCGGCAAAGAGTTCCATAGATTCAACACTCTCTGGCTGAAGAAATTCCTCCTCATCTCTCTTTTAAAGGATCATCCCTTTAGCCTGAGGTTGTGCCCGCTGGTTCTAGCTTTTCCTATTAGTGGAAACATCCTCTCCACGTCCACTCTATCCAGGCCTTGCAGCATCCTGTAAGTTTCAATAAGTTCTCCCCCACCCTTCTAAACTCCAATGAGTACAGACCAGAGCCCTCAACCGTTCCTCATACGACAAGCTCTTCATTCCAGGGATCATTTTTGTGAACCTCCTCTGGACCCTTTCCAAAGTCAGCGCATCCTTCCTTAGATATGGGGTCCAAAACTGCTCACAATACTCTAAATGGGTTCTGAACAGAGCCTTATACAGCCTCAGAAGTGCACCCCTGCTTTTGTATTCTGGCCCTCTCGACATGAATGCCAACCTTGTATTTAAACTAACGATGCGGAGATTCAGAGGAGATTTGAGGAAACGTTTCCATCAGAGGGTGGCGCGAATTTGGAACTCCCTGTGTGAAAGGGTGGGAGAGGCAGCAACACGCACAACATTTAAGAAGATATTAGATGAGCACCCCTTGAAACATCATAGCATACAAGGCAACGAACCAAGTGCAGTAAAGCTGAATTAGAATATATAGGTGATGACTGGCACAGACAGGATGTGCCAAAGATCCTCTTTCTGTGCTGTAAAACTCCATGATTCTGTCCATGACTCGATGAGGAGGTGTTGCTCAAGTAGTTCAATTCCGAGAAGCAACAAAGAATCTACCAATTTCCATTGAATTCTCCTGTTCCCTTCAGTGAAGTGAAGGAACTGTTCCTTCAGTTTGTGAAAAACTCCATTTTATCCAAACTAAAGCAGTGATAACAATCATTTAAAGAATTATTTCAAAAATTCGGATTAGTCGTTTTGCATAAAGTAATTCCGGACTTCTCTCTCACTCGTTTGGCATTTTTACTGTGGATCAGTGACAAAAACCCATTAAAATTAAGACCCATTCCTCCCAACAGGGGAAACAGTTTCTATGTGTTTAAGCAACCAATTGTCATTGATCTCAAAGATCAGCAAATTTGCTTTCCTGACCAGGAATCGGACAGATGTTGCAGTGGTGAAAGATCAAATTCTAACCACTAGAGAATACTTGCAATGCTAAAAGTCAACATGATAAAGATAATTCAATCGGCAAGAAGTAATTGAGATATACTTCTGATTTAGCACAATGAACACAAATTAATTTTGTGCCTCTGTTGCATACACGTTGATTAAAAGCATCTCTATAACTCGTTCATTGATTCAACTGGATTAGATTTTATTTGAAAAGTTTTCTTTTTTCTGCCTATGTATTTCTCTCTGATATTTCAATGCTCCTAAAACACAAATACATTGAGAAATAATGCACAGGTACACACACATTTTTGCAGAATAATACACTGATATATCTACAATCCATTTGCAAATATCATAATAATTTTCATAAATATATCAAAAAGGTTAATTTTTTATGAGAGGAATTGAAGATAAAGATAAGGATGTTATGCTTCAGTTCCAGAGTGCATTGGCAAAACACGAATATGGTATGGAGTATTGGTCTCCTTATTTAAGGAAGGATGCAGATATGTTTGATGATTTTCAGAGGAGGTTTTGTAGTTTCCTACCTGAAATGACTGGTTTGTCTTATGAGGTTAGGTAGGAATGGCTGGATCTGTGTCCACTCAGCATGAAGTGTGAGGGGTGACTTTCTTTAAGTATGTAAGATCCTGATGGTATTGACAGGGTGGACATTGAAAGGATGTTTCCTGTTGTGGGTGAGTCCGGGACAAGGGTCCAGCACTGCTTTAAAATTAGTGGACACCTTTATAGGACAGAGATAAGGATTCTTTTCTTTCAGAGAGTTGTACAACTTTGTAACTCTGTGCCTGAGAAGGTGGTGGAAGTGGGGTCTCTTGAATATTTTTAAGGTGGAGGTAGATAGATTCTTGTTCGGCAAAGGAATAAAAGGTGATCAGGGTTAGATGGGAAATGTGCAACTCAACAGAAGCAGATTGGCCATTTATTGAATGGCAGAGCAGACTCAAGGGGCCAAATAGCCATTCATGCTCTA
The DNA here is from genome assembly GCF_964213995.1 of Mustelus asterias. Taxonomy (NCBI): domain Eukaryota; kingdom Metazoa; phylum Chordata; class Chondrichthyes; order Carcharhiniformes; family Triakidae; genus Mustelus; species Mustelus asterias. The sequence goes on along the minus strand of NC_135816.1, from coordinate 91,505,398 downwards.
TTTGTACACAGGGGCTGAAAGGGAAGGACAGTGAATAGAAGGAGCAGAGCCCATCGGGAAGAATGTGGGAGTTACACAAAGAGCAGATATTGCAGATGGCAGGTGAGAAACCAGTAGAGTGTTTTCTCAGTGGTGAAAAATGTGAGAGCAGGGAAGCAAAGAGAAATTGCTGTCCAAGTACAAAACCCAGTAAATAATGGTCGACATGTTAAAAATGATTTATAAAATCCCAATTTCTAGGCGGTCAACATATATATTACCACGATATGAAAGCAAATTATTGTGGATGATGGAATCTGAAACCAGAACAAAACAAATGCTGGAAAATCTCAGTGGTCTGTCAACATCTGTGGAGAGATGACAGCTAAATTATCCGAGTCTGGATGATAGGGTTATCTGGACTGTGGGCTCCGTGAGCTTTCCACTTAAAAATACAGCACTGCTTCCTTTTTGACCCAAAGATCATGCATTGACGAAGGCACTGTTGAGATTTGAACTCAGAAGCTATGGCTTATTGTATATGTGCTTTCACCAACTAAGACAACTTCACAGCAAAGTGTGGGCAGTAAATTTTTGAATTAATCCATTGACACAAAGTTTGGAAATGCAAATAATTTACATGAACGTAGGAACAGGAGTAGCCATTCAGCCTGTCAAGCCTGCTCCACCATTCAATTGTTGATGTGACACTTCAATGCCGTTTACACAAAATATTCCCAAAAGCCTGCACATTATTGCAAATCTGAAATTTAGTGATCTTTGCATTAAACAGGGCAGTATGGTGGCACAGTGGTTAGCACTGTTGCCTCACAGTGCCAGGGACCTGGGTTTGATTCCTGGCTTCGGTCACTGTCCGTGTGTCGTCTGCACATTCTCCTCATGTCTAGTTGGCTTCTGCCGGGTGTTCTGGTTTCCTCCCACAGTCTGAAAGATGTGTTGGCTGGGTGCAATTGGTAATTCTTCTTCAGTATACCTGACCAGGTGCCAGAGTGCGGATACTTGGGGATTTCCACAGTAGCTTCATTGCAGTGTTAATGCATGCCTACTTAGGATCATAGAATCCTACAGTGTGGGATGAAACCAGAGCACCCAGAGGAAACACACGAGACCCGGGGAGAACATGTGGACTCCGCACAGACTCCGCAGATTCCCCAAGCCAGGAATCGAACCCAGGTCCCTTGCACTGTGAGACAGCAGTGCTAACCACTGTGCCACCGTGCAGCATTGAGTACAGGAGTTTGGACGTTATGTTACAACTGTACAAGGCATTGATAAGGCCACGTTTTGAGTACTGTGTACAAATACTGTTCTTAAACTGGACAGGGAGTAAAAAAGATTCACCGAGCCTGGAAGGTTTGAATTGTAAGGAGAGGCTGGATAGGCTGTGACTTTTTCCCTGAAACATAGAGGATGAGGTGTTACTAATAGATGTTGTAAAATCAGGAGGCGCATAGATCAGGTGAATTGTCAAGGTCTTTTTCCCTAGCGTAGGAGTCCAAACCTAGAAGGCATATGTTTAAGGTGAGAAGGGAAAGATTTAAAAGAGACCAGAGGGGTAGCTTTATTCATACAGAGGGTGGTGTGTATATGAAGGGAGTGCCAGAGGAGGTGGTAGAGCAGGTACAATTACAACATTTAAAATACACTTGGACAGGTACATGGAAGGGAAATGTTTAGAGGGAAATGGACCAAATGCAGACAAGTGGGACTCGTTCAGTTTAGTAAACCTGGTCGGCATTGTAGAGCTGGGCTGAAGGGCCTGTTTCCATGCTCTATATCTCTATGATTATGACTTTATGATAGGAACAGAGGGAGGTGTTCCAGCACTTAGAGTCTATTCTCAGATGATTGTCATTTCACTTACATGGTTTGACATTGGTGCGAATAAAGCTGAAGCCATAGATTCAATACCTTTGATTGTCAATAAAGGTAACATTTTCTGAAATAGCTATGTTCATTTGCCATTGGTTATTGTGCTTTGTACCAAGAACCCATGCTCCAGTTACAGCAAATTTTTGCAGGGAGGTTATGATCGAGCTGTATAAAACACTCGTTAGGCCAAAGACTCGAATCCAGTTCCTTGCTCTTTCTCCCCACCAATATTTCAATTTTCTGACTCTTCAACTTGCTTTGTCCCTTTAATTCCCTCCAAAGACTCCATAATTCCACACACTAAATGAAAGCTCAGACCCTGCAATTACATCATTCAGTTATGTTTTTCCTCATGCTTCAAGGATTAATTTGGATCAGATTTTGAGTTAATAAAGAGAATATTTGAACACATAGGAACACTGAATTGGAGCAGGAATGTGAAACAATGTCATGGAGAAACAGACCAAGCTCCTGCTCAAATTCTAAGTGAGGATTACCTATTCATTAGACAGACACTTTCACCCACTAATTCACAGCTAAAACTAACAAGCAAGCATTGTGGTGTATTATTTGAAATTGTATCCCACTATTTTGCTGCAATGTCATTAGAAACATAGAAACATAGAAAAACTACAGCACAAGTGTTCACCAAGGAGAGGGGCCATGTTTTTGAGGAAGAGAAGGTGTTACAGGCTAATAGGCTGGAGGAAATAGATGTTCGGAGGGAGGATGTCTTGGCAGTTTTGAATAAACTGAAGGTCGATAAGTCCCCTGGGCCTGATGAAATGTATCCTAGGATTCTGTGGGAGGCAAGGGATGAGATTGCAGAGCCTTTGGCGTTGATCTTTGGGTCCTCGCTGTCCACGGGGATGGTGCCAGAGGACTGGAGAATGGCGAATGTTGTTCCTCTGTTTAAGAAAGGGAATAGAAATGACCCTGGTAATTATAGACCGGTTAGTCTTACTTCGGTGGTTGGTAAATTGATGGAAAGGGTCCTTAGGGATGGGATTTACGACCATTTAGAAAGATGCGGATTAATCCGAGATAGTCAGCACGGATTCGTGAAGGGCAAGTCGTGCCTCACAAATTTGATAGAATTTTTTGAGGAGGTAACTAAGTGTGTTGATGAAGGTAGGGCAGTTGATGTCATATACATGGATTTTAGTAAGGCGTTTGATAAGGTCCCCCATGGTCGGCTTATGATGAAAGTGAGGAAGTGTGGGATAGAGGGAAAGTTGGCCGATTGGATAGGTAACTGGCTGTCTGACCGAAGACAGAGGGTGGTGGTCGATGGAAAATTTTCGGATTGGAGGCAGGTTGCTAGCGGTGTGCCGCAGGGATCAGTGCTTGGTCCTCTGCTCTTTGTGATTTTTATTAATGACTTAGAGGAGGGGGCTGAAGGGTGGATCAGTAAATTTGCTGATGACACCAAGATTGGTGGAGTAGTGGATGAGGTGGAGGGCTGTTGTAGGCTGCAAAGAGACATAGATAGGATGCAAAGCTGGGCTGAAAAATGGCAAATGGAGTTTAACCCTGATAAATGTGAGGTGATTCATTTTGGTAGGACTAATTTAAATGTGGATTACAGGGTCAAAGGTAGGGTTCTGAAGACTGTGGAGGAACAGAGAGATCTTGGGGTCCATATCCACAGATCTCTAAAGGTTGCCACTCAAGTGGATAGAGCTGTGAAGAAGGCCTATAGTGTGTTAGCTTTTATTAACAGGGGGTTGGAGTTTAAGAGCCGTGGGGTTATGCTGCAACTGTACAGGACCTTGGTGAGACCACATTTGGAATATTGTGTGCAGTTCTGGTCACCTCACTATAAGAAGGATGTGGAAGAGCTGGAAAGAGTGCAGAGGAGATTTACCAGGATGCTGCCTGGTTTGGAGGGTAGGTCATATGAGGAAAGGTTGAGGGAGCTAGGGCTGTTCTCTCTGGAGCGGAGGAGGCTGAGGGGAGACTTAATAGAGGTGTATAAAATGATGAAGGGGATAGATAGAGTGAACGTTCAAAGACTATTTCCTCGGGTGGATGGAGCTATTACAAGGGGGCATAACTATAGGGTTCGTGGTGGGAGATACAGGACGGATATCAGAGGTAGGTTCTTTACGCAGAGAGTGGTTGGGGTGTGGAATGGACTGCCTGCAGTGATAGTGGAGTCAGACACTTTAGAAACATTTAAGCGGTTATTGGATAGGCACATGGAGCACACCAGGATGATAGGGAGTGGGATAGCTTGATCTTGGTTTCAGATAAAGCTCGGCACAACATCGTGGGCCGAAGGGCCTGTTCTGTGCTGTACTGTTCTATGTTCTATGTTCTACAAACAGGCCCTTCAGCCCACAAGTTGTGCCGAACACATCCCTACCTTCTAGACCTACCTATAACCCTCCATCCTATTAAGTTCCATGTACTCATCCAGGAGTCTCTTAAAAGACCCTATTGAGTTCGCCTCCACCACCACTGACGGCAGCCGACTCCACTCGCCCACCACCCTCTGTGTGAAAAACTTACCCCTAACATCTCCCCTGTACCTACTCCCCAGCACCCTAAACCTGTGTCCTCTCGTAGCAGACATTTCCACCCTGGGAAAAAGCCTCTGAGAGTCCACCCGATCTATGCCTCTCAACATCTTATATACCTCTATTAGGTCTCCTCTCATCCTTCATCTCTCCAAGGAGAAAAGACCGAGCTCCCTCAGCCTATCCTCATAAGGCATGCCACTCAATCCAGGCAACATCCTTGTAAATCTCCTCTGCACCCTTTCAATCTTTTCCACATCCTTCCTATAGTGAGGCGACCAGAACTGAGCACAGTACTCCAAGTGGGATCTGACGAGGGTCTTATATAGCTGCATCATTATCCCTGGACTCCTAAACTCAATCCCTCGATTGATAAAGGCCAGCACACCATACACCTTCTTAACCACCTCCTCCACCTGCGGGGCCGATTTTAGAGTCCATTAGACATTGGACGATTTTAGAGTCCATTAGACAGACACTTTCACCCACTAATTCACAGCTTCAACTAACAAGCAAGCATTGTGGTGTATTATTTGAAATTGTATCCCACTATTTTGCTGCAATGTCATTTGGACTTCTTCATCTGTTAAGGGCTGTGTGACATTGGGAATTGACAATTATCCAGAAGATGCAACTGAGGCAGAAGATCAGCCAGGAAGTCCTTGAATGTTTAAGAAGCTGCAAAATCCATGATCCACCTGTTCCTATTTCTCATGGTCTTACAGACACTACTCAGAGGAAACACCAGGGTTATATTGACCTTGGAGTGTTTCACCAGTGGAACTCCAAAGATTTTTTTTTCAGATTTCAATTTCCCCAATCCTAGAGTTGTATAGAATGAGTGCAGCAGATAAAGAAACAATTCGATCCATCCTCTGTGTGAGAGCTCTCTCAAGGTGAACTTTACCCAGTGTCGATCACTCGCCTTCTCCCTGATCCCTGCCCATTTTCTGCCTGTTCAGCGATTCTCCCTTTTTCTACATTATTCAGTGTTGAAGAATGAAGGGTGATCTCATCAATGTTTCTATCCTGTTTAAATGAATTGTTAAAAACTGAGAAATTGTTAAGAATGGGTGTACATCTTAACATGATTTAGCCGCTGATCCACTGGGACAGAGTCCAGGCCAAAGTCAGGAAACATTTTTCACATTAGCTGGAAATCTAGAAATACTTACTGAAAATACTCAAGGCTGCCACAATTTAGAGAAGATGATGTTTTCAAGTTGCTTTCACTTTCTCTGAAGCATAAGCAAAGAGGGTAAACCATTTAGGACTGAAATAAGGGGACGTTTCTTCACGCAGTGGGTGGTGAGTCTGTGGAATTCGCTGTGTGGCTGAATGGTCTGTATAAATTTAACTTTTACTATGCTGAAAGATCTTCAATCAAGCAAACCTGATTTTTGGTTAAATTTGTTTTTACACTCTGCTGAAATTTCTTGTGGCCAAGTGGGCCTAGAACTTATCAAAGGGCACAAGTTGTCAGATGTAATAGCTTGTCCTTGGCAGGGAGGAGTTCTTTATAGACTTTTGCAGCCAGTGTTCATTATCAGGGCATTCAAATGTAAGAGATATGTACTTAAGGGGCCTAGGTATGATGAGGTCTGGAGTGACCAATACTACTACTCTGGCTCTATTTGATTGGCCGAATTGATGCAATTGGGGTTTCTCATCAATCCATTGACTGGTTACCAAGAAACATTTGGAGTTTTAACTCTGCTAACACAAAGAGCTTGTTCAGAAAGGCAGTGTAAAGGACCCAGGACCAAACTTACAAGGAGAGACAACATCTGGAAGAAGAAGAAGAAGACAATGGACTGATTCCATGTGACAACAAAACCCTGGTCAGGTTTTAATTGCAAGTGAGAATCAACCTTAAGTTAAGTAAAGTAACAGGTAGTGAGTACTTGGTTTGTGCATTGTAAGTATTTACTGTTGTTTAAGTACCTGCAGAATTAAATAATTGTGTGTAAGTATTTAAAGTCAACTTTGTGTGTTTATTCACTGCAGAGGTTAAAACACATAGGTTTGTACAACAGCTGCCACAGAAGTATTTGAGGCCAAAAGTTGTATGCTTTCAGGAAGGAGTTAGATACATCTCTTGGGGAGAAGGTGATCAAGGGATCTGGGGAAATGTTGGAACATGCTATTGAGTTGGATGATTCGCCATGATTTTAATGATTGGGCGAGAGTCTAAAAGGGATGAATGGTCTACTCCTGTTTATATTTCTGTGCGTTCATTACATGTGAGGCACAGTGGTTAGCACTACTGCCTCACAGTGCCAGGGACCCGGGTTCGATTCCTGGCTTGGGTCACTGTCTGTGTGGAGTTTGCACGTTCTCCCCGAGTCTGCGTGGGTTTCCTCCCACAGTCCAAAAATGTGCAGGTTAGGTGGATTGGCCATGCTAAATTGTCCCTTGGTGTCAGACGGACTGGCTGGGGTAAATGCATGGGGTTAGAGGGATAGGGCCTGGGTGGGATTGTTGCCTGTGCAGGCTCGATGGGCCGAATGGACTCCTACTGCACTGTAGGATTCTATAATTCTATGTTTCCCTGTTGTTCCCTGGGGAGCAACTGCCAAAAACATCGCGCAGACAGGGGTTTGAACCTTGGACCCTCAGATTAAAAGTCTAATCTGGATCTTCATGGCTTTGAAGATTACATTTACTTCAAGGGGATATTAACTTGCTGACTTGGAGCGGGAAGCTACAAGGGCACAGAGATGGATTTCACGAGTGAGTAAGCAATCGTTTGTAGCGATTGAATGTGAGTGCCAGACATTGGGAGTAACCTGCTAAGTAGTACAAATCAGAAATTGTGGGCGGTAAGTAGACCTATCAGACAAATGTCTTCATGAAAATGTTCTCCATTTTCTGACCTCCCAACTCTTGTATAACACTCAGTAACACAAACCAGTCTACTCTTGCTCTCAGTAATCGAGGGAGAATTCAAACATGCTGGTTAGACCATAACATAAGATCACATTGTTGGGAACGCTAATTTTTGGACGGTATTGATTTAAGGTGATATATTGACAAAAGCCACAAGGCACCGCTGCAACTTGAACTCAAGATTGTCTGGTTACGAGACAAACGCTTTAATCAGCTAAGTCACAGTTGCAAATGATGACTGACCTCTGCAATATGCATTTTGAATCGCATGGTATTTTTTTTTCTGCAAACATCTTTGTTTACTGTTTCAGGGTCTGTATAATAGTGAGAACTGAGAGCTTTCATTTGAGTGTAGCTGTTGCTGGGCAGTTTTGTGATCGAAATGGTAGCTCTATTCTCTCTCCAAAGATGCTGTCTAACCTGCTGAGAGTTTCCACCATTTTCTGTTTCTGTTCCAGCATCTGCAGAGTTTTGCTTTTCCCTTTCAATCTTATTGAGATGTGATTTGGTGGCTGGGATTTCTCTATAAATCTGTTAGCGGGACTGAATTGGAGCGAAATGAAAATTATTCATTTCTCTGCTGTTCTGTTTGAATATTAGATTTAAATATCTCCCTGGAATGTGGGATCAGAGTGAGACTAAATGTTTCTGCTGCCTGAGGCTATGGAACTGATGAACTGATGAACTGCTGAGCTGTATCTCTGAGTGATAATGCAGCTTGTGTGTGTGAAGGAGTTGCATGCCTTGCATCTCAGGTGGAGGGTGGAAAGAAGAACAAAAGGGAAAGTATGTGATTGGGCGGAGAGCAGGGAAGATTCAATGATAAAAGTGACAAATATGCGATACTGAAAGCACCGAATCTTCTCCATTCAATGACCAGGGAATGGTACTGGATTGTCAGTGAACATTGCGCTGATCTGCTCAGAAAGGAGTTTAGGAAGGAAGACAAACCTAACTCCTTAAAGTAGACAAAACTCAACAGGGGAAATAAGATTGAAATGATCAACTTTTGGAGGACCAACATGGAAAGTCACTACATTGTAAATGCAAGATGTGCGTTAAATGTAGATGAGCAGAGATTGATCTTCATATACACAAAGTTCATGACGATGTCCTGAAATTATGTTGCTTATTTGTGTTGATGAAGTCGGGACAATGCTGGACAATCTCAGCATCTGTGGGGAGAGAATAGTGCTGTCGTTTCATGTCTAGATGAGCCTTCATCAGAGCTAGGACGAAGGGTCATCTAGACTCGAAATGTTGGCTCTATTCTCTCCATAAGAAGTCTCACAACACTAGGTTAAAGTCCAACAGGTTTATTTGGTAGCAAAAGCCACTAGCTTTTGGAGCGCTGCTCCTTCATCAGGTGAGTGAGAGTTCTGGTCAATATGCGCGATCTTCTTGGCGATCCTCTCCACTTGGAGCTGGCAGTTAGTGCAGAAAGCTAGTGGCTTTTGCTACCAAATAAACCTGTTGGACTTTAACCTGGTGTTGTGAGACTTCTTACTGTTCTTACCCCAGTCCAACATCGACATCTCCACATCATGGCTACCATCGACACCGCAAACTGCCGGCTCCAATTGGAGAGGATCTCCAAGAAGATCATGCATATCGACCAGAACTCTCACTCCCCTGATGAAGGAGCAGCGCTCCAAAAGCGATGTGGCTTTTGCTACCAAATAAACCTGTTGGACTTTAACCTGGTGTTGAGACACTTCTTACTGTGTTTACCCCAGTCCAAAGCTGGCATCTCCACATCTATTCTCTCCCCACCGATGCTGTGAGATCTGCAGAGATTTTCCAGCTTTTTCTGTTTTTGTTTCAAATGCCAGCATCCGCAGTATTTTGCTTTTATCGTTTATAAAAGCACTGGGATTATGCTGGAGTTTTAACATTTGCAGTTTGACCTTAGTAAGGAGTCCTGAGGTTAATGTTAGTCATCGCTCTTCAGCAAAGAGACAGGGGAGGCTTACTGGGAGATTTTCAAGGATGAAATACTTCAGTTATGAGGAGTTGTTGGGGAAGTTCAGGTTGCTGTACTCGCACGTAAAATAAAGCCGATTACCTAATAGATTTTTTTTCTCTCTTATGAGAAATTTGGAGAGAATAAACAGGGAAAAGATTTCCTCTGATGGTAGATCAATAGTTAGGGGTTATGGATATAAAGTCATTGAGAAAAGATAGAGAGACGCAGCAGAGACATCATTTTCACTCAGACTTGGTTGGAACTGGAAAGCTCCAGCTAAAAATCACTAATGATTTTAAAAAGGAAATTGGAGAGTTATTTGAAGACGTCCAGCTTATAGATGCACAATAAAAAACCGCAGAAACAATTATCAAACAGCAAGCCACACACGTACATTCACAAACTCACACACAAACATGCACAAAGGCACCCACACTCAGGCAGACAAAATATAGTTGGAAACAGGGAGGCTCAGACAAAAGTGGAGATGGTCAGAAAGCAGACCTTCACGAACTTAGCTGAATTTTTTGTACTGAGAGCCGACATTTCATGACGAAGAGTGAGAAAAACAACTCCTGTTGTTGAAAGGTGTGGCATACCATTCCCCGTCAGACACGATTCACCCCAAAGGAAAGTGATGAAACACGAAACCGAAAAAACGTAGTCGGCAGGATTCGAACCTGCGCGGGGAGACCCCAATGGATTTCTAGTCCATCGCCTTAACCACTCGGCCACGACTACAGTAAGCAATGCAAACCCGCAGATCACGGCTCAAAACAATTCTAAAATAAAGCTTCAGTTTGATGTGATTTTGACTTCTTCTGCTGGATATAAATATATTTCATCTTTGTGTGAGTTACACGGATCTCTGTTCTTCTCGCATTTCAACTGATTCAGTTAAGACACGTAAAGTTTTTTTTAGAAACAGCAGAGAGATACACAAAAATCCATTTGCAAACATCATAGTGTTACTCATAAATATTCATACATTCAGAACCTGATGCAATCCAAGCTCGAGATCCCTAAGGCGCTCGGGAAAGTAGGTTTTTGCTAATTTATGAAATAGATTTATGCAATATAATGTGTATGGATCAGGATTTCTATTCGCCCTCCAACAAGATAGTAGTATATGGTATTCTTCAATGACCAATGTACAGATTTAAATTGAATTCACTATTTACCACTCTGATTTTCTTTATTTATTACAAGGGCAATAGTACGCCTACAGAAATCAAAATGAAAACTGCAGTTAGTGTTAGATATTGAATTATTCAGAAGTTCTTGAAATATCCTGAGGGTCCAGCAACACCTAAGCAGAGGCAGAGGTATGGCAGCATCAGTGGAGAGGGAAACAGAGTTAACGTTTCGAGTCTGCATGGCACTTGTGAGTGAAAGAGAGGGCATTAATCAGTAGACATAAACTTTACTCGGGAAAGGAGCCGATGGCAGAGGGGAAATATCTTAATATCAGAGTCAGGATATTCAGCAGCTTAGGTGTAGGGAAGTCAAGTTTTCAGCTGGCAAGTTCTTTGTTTTGTACATTTTTTTTCACTATTGCTTTCAAATTTTGGAGTCAGGAAAAATGTTCAGATTCACAGAGACTCGGAGCCCCAGACTTGTTACTAACTTCGAATACACCTCACTGACTGACATCCCAGTCACTGTCGCTGATCCATCTCCGACATGCATTGCAATGGAGCTCCCAAACAAGGCACTATCCACGATGACAAGCTTCTTGCTCCCTTGACACTGAAGCCAAGACGGTAAGTATGTGTCAGGATGGGCGAGCGGTCTAAGGTCTCAGTCTCTCTTGGAGGCGTGGGTTTAAATCACATATTCGCAAATATCCTTCATTGAATTTATTGAATGCAGAAGTAGGCAAGCGAGTCAAGTGTTATAGGGCGGTAGATATGAAAGTGGAGCAGATCCACAAGGATTTATTAAATGGTGGAGAAGCACTGAAGGACAAAATGTCCAATTCCTGTTCCTCTGTCCTGCTTCTGTAACACTGGCAGTGAATGTGAATTTGAGGCGCACGGTTACAGTTCTCACTTCCGGCCAGCAGATGTCCCCACGCTCTTGAACAATAAAGTTTACAGATGAGAGAAGGAAACAACACAATAATTCTTCACGAGCTCTGGGTGTATTTTGTTCAATCTAACACCAGCTGGAGTATAATCTAAACTCTTCACTCCGACGTCTGACGGGTTTTCTTTCAGAAAAATTCGAACTGTTTCTATAGACACCATAGAGTGCAGAAGGAGGCCATTCGGCCCATCGAGTCTGCACTGACCACAATCCCACCCAGGCCCTACACCCACATATTTTACCCGCTAATCCCTCGAACCTACGCATCCCAGGACTCTAAGGGGCAATTTTTTAAACCTGGCTAATCAACCTAACCCACACATCTTTGGACTGTGGGAGGAAACAGGAGCACCCGGAGGAAACCCACGCAGACACGAGGAGAATGTGCAAACTCCACACAGACAGTGACCCGAGCCGGGAATCGAACCCGGGACCCTGGAGCTGTGAAGCAGCAGTACTAACCACTGTGCTACCGTGCCGCCCACTGACATTACTACCTGACACTGTGCTACCGTGCCGCCCACTGACATTACATTCTGACATTACTAATTCAACGGTTGCTGGATAATTTTATTAATGATTGTCTCGTATGTGACACATGATTCAGATATGGTCTAAGCGAGTGTGGAATGTTTCCAGGGCGCTTCAATCTCTGCTGAACGGGAGATTCTTTCACTATTCCTCCTCCTCACTTACAATCACGTTTACTCTCCGTGTTACAGAAACAGCAACGTTTTGACTTGATTTATAGAATCATAGAAACCCTACAGTACAGAAAGAGGCCATTCGGCCCATCGAGTCTGCACCGACCACAATCCCACCCAGGCCCTACTCCCATATCCCTCCATATTTTACCCGCTAACCCACGCATCCCAGGACACTAAGGGGCAATTTTAGCATGGCCAATCAACCTAACCCGCACATCTTTGGACTGTGGGAGAAAACTGGAGCACCCAGAGAAAACCCACGCAGACACGAGGAGAATGTGCAAACTCCACACAGACAGTGACCCAAGCCGGGAATCGAACCCAGGTTCCTAGAGCTGTGAAGCAGCAGTGCTAACCACTGTGCGACCGTGCATTGATTATTATCACAGGTATTGGTGCACAGTGAAAAGTATTATTTCTTGCGCGCTATACAGACAAAACATACCGTTCATAAAGTACATAGGGGATAAGGGAAGAATAGGGTGCAGAATAGGGTGTTGCAGTTACAGGTAGGGGGAAAAGAAAGATCAGCTTAGTATGAGGTAGGCCCATTCAAAAGTTTGATGACAGCAGAGAAGAAGCTGTTCTTGAATCTGTCGGTTCGTGTTTTCAGACTTTTGTATCTTTTTCCCGACTGAAGAAGGTGGAAAAGAGTAAGTCCGGGGTCTTGGGGCCCTTGATTCTGATGTCCGTTTTCCGAGGCAGCGGGAAGTGCAGACAGCGTCAATGCATAGGAGGAAGATTTGCACGATGGACTGGGTTACGTTCACAACACTTTGTAATTTCTTGCGGTCAGGACAGATCAGGAGCCAGACCAAGCTGTGATACATCCGAATAGGATGCTTTCTATGATGCATCTGTCAAAATTGGTGAGAGTCGTAATGGACATGCCGAATTTTCTTAGCCTTCTGAGAAAGTAGAGGCATTGGCGAACTTTCTTAGCTCTAGTGGAGGGACCAGGACAGTTTATTGGTGATCTGAAAATGTAGAAACTTGTAACGCTTGACCATCTCCTCATCAACAGCCCTGATGAAGACAGGGGCATATCCTCCACTACATGCTCTGAAGCTCATGACTAATTCCTTTGTTTTACTGACATTCACAGAGAGATTATTGCCGTCGCATCATTTCACCAGATTATCTATCTATTTCCTGTACTCCATCTCATCGTTGTTTGAGATTCGACCCACTACAGTGGTGTCAGCAATAAACTTGAAATTGGAGTTGGAGCAGAATTTGACCACATAGTCATAAGTGTATAAGGAGCATAGTGAGGGGCTGTGGGCACAGCCTTGCATAGTGCTGGTGTTGAGGATAATCGTGGAGGAGGTGTTGTTGCCTATCTTTACTGATTGCGGGCCATTGGTCAGGAAGTCAAGGATCCAGTCGCAGAGGGAGGAGCAGAGCCCTAGGCCCCGGAGTTTGGAGATGGGTTTTGTTGGAATTATGGTGTTGAAGGCTGAGCTGTAGTCAAGAAATTGGAGTCTGACATAAGTGTCCTTGTTATCCAGGTGTTCTAGGGTTGAGTGTAGGGCCAGGGCGACCGCGTCTGCTGTGAACCTATGGCAGCAATAGGCGAACTGTAGTGCATTCAGGAAATCTGTGTGACCGGAGTTGCTGATGTAGGAGGTGAGGCAGGAAATTGCAGGGGCTATTTTTCTCTGGCCATGGGGTAAGTGCCAGAAGACTGGAGGACGGCTAATGTGCTTTCACTTTTCAGGAAGGATGGTAGCAATGAACCAGGGTATTACAGATTACTGAGTGTCACGTCAATGGTAGGAAAACTATTGGAGAGAATTCTGAAGGAAATACTTAATTTCTACATGGAAAAGCACGGCTTAGTTAGGGTCAGCTTGGCTTTGTCAGAGGAGGCAATTCCCAACAAACTTGATAGAATTTTTTGAAAAAGTCATCGACTGTGTGGTTAAGGGAAGTGCAGGTGATGTAGTTTATGTGGATTTCAGCAAAGCCTTTAACAAGGCTTTAACATGGAACACCGATTGAGAAGGTTGAAGCACATGGAATTCATGAAAATGTAGCGAAATGGATCCGATACTGGTGTCGTAATGGGACACCAAGAGTAGTGGTAGAAAACAGTTAGAGTGACTGGAAGACGGTGTCCACTGTTTGCAGAAGACACCAAGATTGGCAGTGTGGTTAATAGTGAAGAAGAAGACCGTAGGTTACAGGAAGATACGGAAGGGTTAGTCAGATGGGCAGAGCAGCGGCAGATGGTATTTAATATGGATAAGCGCGAGATGATGCACTTTGGAAGAAGTAACATGACAAGGGAGTATTTAATTAATGGCAGGACACTAAGAAGCTCAGAGGAACAGATTTCTCTTGGGGGGGCTTATTCACAGATCATTGAAGGTGGCAGAGCAGGTGAATGGGATAGTTAGAAAGGCATATGGGACACTTCTTTTATCAGTCATAGCATAGAGGATAAGAGAAAGGAGGATATGTTGGAGCTGCACAGAATGTTGGTTAGGCCACAGCTGGAGCACTGTGTGCACTTCTGGTCATGTCCTTATGGGAAGGATGACATTGCACGAGAGGGGGTTCAGTAGACTTTTATCAGGATGTTGCCTGGGATGGAGCATTTGAGCTACAATGAGAGACTGAATAGGCTTGGATTGTTTTCTTTGGAGCAGAGGTGGGACATGATTGAGGTGTATAAGATTTAGAAAGGGTGTGGGAACGGTAAATAGGGATCAGCTTTCCCCTTGGTATAGAACTCAGTGACGAGGTGGCATAGTTTTATGGTAAGGGTCAGGAGATTCAGAGGAATTTGAGAAACATATTTTCCCTCTTCGGGTGGTGGGAATCTGGAAAGCACTGCCTTAGAGCTGGTGGTGGCCAGAAATATTAGAACCTTTAAATATTAGTTGGATGAGCACTTGAAATATCATTCAAGGATATGGGACAAGCGCTGAAAAATGGGATTACCGGAAATTTATTGGTCGTATTGTTGGTGCAGACTCGATGGGCCTAATGGCCTTTTCTGCACTGCATGACTCTGTGGCTCTTTCATCCAATTGAACACAGAATTGAATGCACACGTTCAAATTGAAAGTGGTTCAAATGTGGAAGACAGTGAGCGCAGAGAAAGATTGTCATTGACACAGTGTCAAAAACAGCTAGTTTGACAACAATGTTCAATCTACTGGCCTCGAACATTCAATGTCCACACTGAATTAGAAACCAGAAACGGGATAGCAATATGGAAGCAGGGAAGGTATGCTGAATCTTTCTGAATGACTGATCAGTACCCAGCTGGGGTACTATCACCCATTCCAGACACCACACTTTAGGAAAGATGACAAGATGTTGGAGAGAGTGCAGAGGAGATTTGCTAGAATAGTATCAGAGATGCGGGACTACACTTATGTGAACCATCAGCTGTTCTCCCATGGGAAAAGCCGGAGATGAGGCGAAATTAGGGACAACGTTTTTTGGAGATATGGCCTCAATTACAGATCAGGAGCTGGAGAGTCAAGGAATTGAACAGCTGTGAATCTCTGCTCTGCGGATGTGTTATGTCCGGTGAAAAAAGGTGGTCGAATTGGAGAGGTTTACGGAGGGAGCCCAGAATTGTGTTATCTTGTCCAATCCCGATTTTAATCTCGACAGCATTGACAGCTGAGCTGGTCTAAAATTCTGGGCTCCCTCTGTAAAACTCTCCACTTCGACCAACTTTTCTACCTCACATAATACCTTCACCTTGGCTCAGCATCAGCTTTATTTCATTCCTAATAACATAGCTGATAACAGGAGTTAACAGCCTTGGACATGTTTGCCATGGTCACATTGTGCAGCTTGTGATGCTGGTACAGTGGTCAGCACAGATACTTTCCAAGCCGTTGACCTGGATTTGGTTTCTGGTCATCCCATTTTTAGTTTTGACAGCTCTCAAGTCAGCCCTAAACTCGGGGCTGAATTTGATCCATTTCGTTCAGATTTTGTTCTGAAAACACATGTGGCTGTGATTCAAATAAAAATCTTTCCAACCTCTATTTCTCTCCAGTTTAGCATTTAACTCAGGTTTGTTCCTCATTGCTGATAATGATGGTTTCTCCTGAACTGCAGTGTGGAGCCAGGATAGAGTTATTCTGATCCAATGGAATTCATTGATTTCCCTTTGCTCCTTCACCATTTCTAATTTGGATATCGATTTCCGCAGAGGGATTGTTTTATCATTTGAAAAATGGATACTATAGATAGATATAGAACAGTACAGCACAGAACAGGCCCTTCGGCCCACGATGTTGTGCCGAGCTTTATCAGAAACCAAGATCAAGCTATCCCACTCCCTATCATCCTGGTGTGCTCCATGTGCCTATCCAATAACCGCTTAAATGTTCCTAAAGTGTCTGACTCCACTATCACTACGGGCAGTCCATTCCACACCCCAACAACTCTCTGCATAAAGAACCTACCTCTGATATCCTTCCTATATCTCCCACCATGAACCCTATAGTTATGCCCCCTTGTAATAGCTCCATCCACCCGAGGAAATAGTCTTTGAACGTTCACTCTATCTATCCCCTACTGCTCACACTGGGAAGCACCAGGCACGCACAGATTCTTGGGAGAGTGGGAGTGAAGCAGTCAATCACTGCAGGAGGTCAGGAATCTCATGTTATCACAAGGTCATTAGGAAAGGCGGTCAAGGTTTTCAGACTGAATGGGAGGCTGCCTGAATGTAAGGACCACAGAAGCTGGCAATTGTATCACGATTCTCAGATTCTGTATGATTGGCAATAGAGAATGACCTCCACAGTCAGAAGACCAGAGCCCCGGGCCATCAGAAGGGCACCTGACAGGGAGAGTGGCAGGAACGATACGAAGTCCGCACCCCAGTCTGGGATATACTGCAGACCCAGTGCCATAGGGACTGCAACTCAATTGACAGGTGGTCTCAGGGATGTGTGCCCTTCTGGAAGAAGACCTCATAGTGCTGCTCTCTATATACTGCCATGGACCATCAAAGTCACTGCCGTTATCAGCTTCTTAGTTCATCCAAGTATCAGCTATGAACAGTGGTGCAGTTTTGCTGTTGACTGCTCACCACTGAATCGAATAGGTCACCAATGGTTTTTTTGTTCAGGAGAAATAAATGGTATGTTCAATTCCATAAAAGACGGGACTGTCAGACACATATGGGTTGTCCATTAAGATTCAGCAACATAAAAGGCTCCAAATCCCTCAATTTGCAATTGCTCTACATCCACAACATGAGCTTCCTCCATTAAATCCATTACCCAATGTGCCTGAGAGTTCTCACTTTTGTGGAATTGAACATACCATTCATTTCTCCTGAACGAAAAAGCATTGGTGCCCTATGCAAGTCAGTGGTGAGCAGTCAACAGCAAAACTGCCCCACTGATCACAGCTTAAATGAACACTGATTTTCCTGACGGTTCTCATTTGTACCTCACCCTTCAGCTGGACAGAGTGCTACCGCTTTTCACTCTGTTCCCAAAGCTGCCTGGGTGGATTCTAGGTGAGAACCTTAAGACTTGAAGTGAATGTTACTCATATATTTGCGTCACCGTGACATGGAAGACCACTCACACAAAAGCAATCTGCTCCAGATGATCATTTTCTATCAGACCGTTGGGCTCCTGAAGATGCAGATCCAATAGCAGGAAGGGTTGGTTGAAGCACGCTAATAGAACCTACAATGGTCTCGTGCATTGTGATGTTTTGTTGTGCTCGCGATAACATGAGCCTCCTGAGGGGAGTGGTCTTGAAAAGATTGTTCTCGAATGACACAATTTAGTGTAGTAAGTAGAAGATAGTGGGAAAAGAGGAGGTTACAGATGAAGAACAAACAGCCAGATGTACAGATAGGTGACCTGGACCAGAGAACAATTCGATGATTTTACCAGGATGCCATCAACATGAGTGTTCATCCAATCCAGACAATTTTCAACAGAGTCTTTCTAAGCTCCAGCACTGGATACTCTGGAATGTTGAACATCCTGTGCGAACATTTAGATTGCAGACATGGCCTGGATTCATTCAAACCTCATCGCTAAGAAAGGATACACATTTCTCCAGAGGTTGCACTATCCTCATTCAATGATCCTTACTCCTTTATCACTTCATCACTATTTTGCTTTCTCAGCGTTGATACATTCATCGATCTGAGATAAAATTATATCTGTTTTCTCCTGCCTGTCCCCCCTCCACTCTCCACACTTCCGACACCTGGTTGATATCATCCTGTTGGATAGAATCTGAGATACAGAAGGAAATGAAAGCACGTGGAACGTGGTTCTTGAGCTCTAGAATGACTCAATTTGAAACGGTGACGAGTAAAGATGGAATTCAATCACAACTAATAAATGAAAACTATTCATAATTGAAGAATTCAGTATTTTTATTCATGCAAGCATTTCAATTATCTTCTTGAACAATGCAGTGAGATGTCATTAATTCATTGAGGTCACATCGCATGAGAAATATCAACACAGACTTAAAATATACAAATCTCAGCCAGTAATGTTTGATTGAGAATTGTAAAGTGTCACAATTCTAATCTCGGCATCTTTGATCATTAGACATCTACATTTGTAATGAAACATGTAGACCTTTGTATATTTGTAATTATACAACCCATAGATCAAACACATATGCTATGTTAATAATAATAGTTTTTTTTTCATTGAAGTAATTGTGTGCATTGTGCTAATAATTGTCACAAGGGCTGGAACAAGTAAAGCAAACTGTTTCGCTGTGATAACAGTCCAATATGTTGATGCTCAGATCTGATTTCAAATAGACATCTATAAATAAAGGTGTCGAATGTTACCCTAACTGGTCAGTTTTTAATCAGCCTTCATCATTATAAACTCCCCGAAAAGCAGAGCTGCGTCTACTGTCCAAGAAAATGAATTCGGTTGTAATGGGGGAGGGACAATGCAGAGTCAGATTTCCAGAGCAACAATGAAACCAATACTACAGATGAACCGCAGCAAAACACGATTGCAATGGTCTTTAATGCTTCGAAACTAAAATATATTTTATCTCTTAATTAGTCTGTTGTTTCATTCCAAACCTTAAAATTTACGGCCACCCACATGCTCTATGGAGCTACTCGTTTTGATAAGATTTCTCGATGAGTACTCAGTCAAAAGCTGACTCCATGCCAAGGGTTGTCGCTGTCACCTCACATTGCTGCAAGTCTGTATTAAAATGTGGACGTAGTGATCCTGGCAGAATCCAAGCGGAGCATGAGTGAGCAGATTATTGCTGTATAAACGTTACTCTCTGTCACTTTTCTAATCGCTGAGAACAGCCTAATCTGGCAGCAATTGGTGGAATTGGATTTTATCCTCCCTTCGTGCAAAGGAGAGAAATGTGCAATTTTCACATTTGAATATTAGTGTTGTAGCTGCACTGGAAAAGCTTAGCTGGGGCCACAACTACGTCCGGGCACCCAGCTTCAAAATTAGAGGCACGACATTGTTAGAACTCATGGCGTTGCTCTATCCAGTACACTCATCCGTTTTTTAAAATTATCTGTTAGAGTGAATTGAAAAGTTTGAAGTTTGGCATGTATGATCCTGGCAATCTCAGGAGAAGGGCAATACGTATTAGACACATGGCAATTTGGATTGACAATGCTTGTTAAATATTCAAACATTTCAAAAAATTTGTACTGATGCATTGGGTCCCCCCATCATTTCTGACAGCGTTCTGGTTACCTGTCATTGGTCACCCGAAAAGAGGAGTAGAAAGGAACAAAAAAAAGGATAAAGTCGTTCAACTGAGTGTTGGACAGCACCAGGGAAGAATGTAGTTAATTATCATTAAGAAGCAGACGAGGAAAAACTGAGAGGATCATTGATGCAAGTTTAGGATACACGTATGTAACCATACAATTTGGGCGAACAAGGCTGTTGAGTCACAAGACCGCATATACATGGCTGAATGTCATGTAATTCCAAACAGATGGGAGAATGACATTTTCAGAGTTACGAATATAGACAGAGAGGGAATTGGACTGACTGGATTGTTGTACAGAGAATCAGACAAACTCGATGTGCCAAATGTCCTTGTTCTGTGCCATATGATTTTTTGACCCTAATGCACCATTAGAGAAGGATGTTTTCGATGTCGTATCCAAAGATGGGTGAAGTGAAAGAGAAGATTAGACTCAAGTGAGGTGAATAGTGGAAGCTATCGAGTTATAAGGTTGACATTCTGCCACACTGGGCCAACATGGCTAACTGCATGATCAGCAGGTTTATGGCTAATGAAGTGAGAATGAGGAAACATCTGCATGACACAAAGCAGAAAGGTCACAAGTTGGGAAGGGTGTGGGGGTATTGCCAAGTTGCATGTATTCTCACAGAGAGGGTTGGAGAAGCATATAAATAACTTAAAGACGAGCATGCACAACTCACAAACAGCAGGGCGGGTGGAACCACTAGATTGGGGATTAATTCATGACCTTGCATGCTGAGCAAACATGTCCCATATACATCGATAAGAGTGACAGAATTTGCAGATGAATGAGAAGTGATGCGGTGAAACAGAGTCTTGGGGATTACTGAGGATTTATGAAGAGGGGACACATCGTTTGAGACTCCCTTAGTGCGATCGAATTGGTAAGAGTTGGAAAGACCAAGATAACACCCACCAAGAAGTCAGTGTGAAAGGACTGAAGAGGTGCCAGGCTGGCAGAGAGGATGGAGAGACAGGAACTGACAAATATGCGATTGAGCATTTCAGTGCCAAATGAGTTGAGGCAGGCCTGGAGGCTGTAAATATGATGATGATTGAAGGAAGAGTGCTTTCAAATGATGTTGATGGAGGGGAACCGGTGGATGCGGTGTTTTTGGATTTCCAAAAAGCGTTTGATAAGGTGCCTCACAAAAGGCTGCTGAAGAAGATTGGATCACACGGAGTTGGGGGTAGGGTGTTAGCGTGGATTGGGGATTGGCTATCCGACAGGAAGCAGAGAGTCGGAATAAATGGGTGCTTTTCTGGATGGCAGATGGTAACTAGTGGCGTGCCGCAGGGATCGGTACTGGGGCCTCAACTATTTACCATTTATATCGACGATCTGGAGGAGGGGACTGAGAGTAGGGGAACAAAGTTTGCAGACGACACAAAGATAAGTGGAAAAGTGAATGGTGTGGAGGGCGTAGAAGGTCTGCAGAGAGATTTGGACAGGCTGAGTGAGTGGGCGAGGATCTGGCAGATGGAGTATAACGTTGACAAATGCGAGGTTATTCACTTTGGAGGAAATAATAGCAAATTGGATTATTATCTAAATGGAAAAAAATTACAACATTCTACTGTGCAAAGGGACCTGGGGGTCCTTGTGCATGAGACGCAAAAACCCAGTCTGCAGGTGCAACAGGTGATCAAGAAGGCAAATGGGATGTTGGCCTATATCGCAAGGGGGATAGAATATAAAAGCAGAGATGTCTTGCTGCATCTGTACAGGGCATTGGTGAGGCCGCAACTGGAATACTGTGTGCAGTATTGGTCCCCTTATTTGCGGAAGGATATATTGGCCTTGGAGGGAGTGCAGAGAAGGTTCACCAGGTTGATTCCAGAGATGAGTGGTGTTGATTATGAGGAGAGACTGAGCAGATTGGGTTTGTACTCGTTGGAATTTAGAAGGCTGAGGAGGGATCTTATAGAGACCTATAAGATAATGAAAGGGCTAGATAGGGTAGAGGTGGAGAGATTATTTCCACTTAGAAAGGAAGCTGGAACTAGAGGGCATAGCCTCAAAATAAAGGGGGGTCAGTTTAGGACAGAGTTGAGGAGGAACTTCTTCTCTCAGAGGGTGGTGAATCTCTGGAATTCTCTGCCCACTGAAGTGGTGGAGGCTACCTCGTTGAATATGTTTAAATCACGGATAGATGGATTCCTGATCGGTAAGGGAATTAGGGGTTATAGGGATCAGGCGGGTAAGTGGAACTGATCCACTTCAGATCAGCCATGATCTTATTGAATGGCAGGGCAGGCTCGAGGGGCTAGATGGCCTACTCCTGCTCCTATTTCTTATGTTCTTATGTTCTTATGTTGAAACTCAGGTCACAAGTGAATGGGGAACAGAATTTCAACAAACTCATCGTCAAGCCGTGTCAACAGCTGGGAATGGGAATCAAAGCAGGTAAAGAGTGTAGAAATTGAAGGCTTCACTCTTAATGTCCAATTGCAGCAAATGGAAGCACGTGTATATCAGACTGTTTCAGTTTGATAACACATTGGCAGTAGAATGTGGAGAGAGTGATAATGGAGAACTGGAGTTGGGTCAGAGAGTCATACAGTTTTACAGTACAGAAGGAGGCCCTGTGGCTCATTGTGCATGCCGGCCAGAAAACACCTAACAAATCTAACCCATTGCCCAGCACCTGTTCAGCAGCCTTGTATGATAAGGCGTTTCAAGTGTTCATCGACATACTTCTTCATTATGGTGAGGTTTTTTGCCACTACCTCCATTTCAGACAGTGACTTCCAGATTCCTAACACCCACTGGGCGGAAAAGCTTTTCCTCTAATCCCCTCTAAATCTCCTGCCCTTATCTTAATTTTATGACCACCCTACTAAGGTAGGGAACATTCTTCCGATATGCCCTATCTATGTCCATCATCAATTTATACAAATCTACAGGTCCCCTCTCAGCTTCCTCCACTCTAAGGAAAAATATCCCAGTCTAATCGGTATCTACAAATAGCTAAATCACTGCAGCCCAGGCAACATCCTGGTGAACCTTCTCTGCGCACTTTCTCGTGTTGTTCGCAAAAATGTGAAAACTGGTTCAATGCCTGTAAATGATATCGCAAGTGTGCAGAATGTAAATGAGGAAGCAGTAGGAGCAAGAATTGAAAATTCAGACAATTCACTGGTAACACTGCTGTTGTGGGAAGCAAAGCTTTGTTCCAAATGTTCGAGTTACAATCAGATCAGTAAGAGTGGAACCAATCGAGGACAGTCCCGTGGAAAGAGGCCAATGTCAGAGATGGGGAGAGATGAGGGTATGTTTGGATTAGCTGTGCAGGAGAGGGAGGTGATGGAGATGGATAAGGATAGGGATGGATTCAAACCGAGAGATATTGCAGGCAATGACAGTGAATCATCAGAACAATTATTGATTGGTACTTGATGAGGACAGGACGAGAGCAGCACAGTTTTGGGTCAGTTGACTTTATTGGAAGGTACAGAATGTACCTTCCAGCATAAACAAATTCAAGGACTCGAGTGAGAAAGTGACACTTTTCCGATTTTTCTGCAATTCAACAATGTAGAATAAATAGGCAAACGTCTGCTGTAAAATAGAAGGAGGAATTTCAGCGGGACTTGTCCTTCTCCTATTACCACCCACAGCCATTTCAATCCGAACCTGTCTAAAGTCAGAAAATTAATGGTCAGGTTTTAACTGGACAAACCATGGTCAGGGATCAGCTATGTCTGTGCTCTAGGATACCATCAGATCAGTAAGAATGGAACCAAATGAGGACAGGCTCACTGAAAGAAGCCAATGTCAGAGGTAGCAAGAGATGAAGGATGTGTTTGGAGCAAGTGCGCAGGAGAGGGAGCCGATGGAGTTGATAAAAACAAGTAAAGTCAGTAGCAATTCTAATTCGATCATCAGCAGCAAAAAATGGTCAATAAGTTTACATCAAATTTATAAGTAAAGATGGTCACTCTTGTGGCAGCCACCATATAGGAAGGTAACTTTCAGCTTAATTTCCGCGTGAGCTTGTCCTGGACTTTGTGATGTCTGTCTTTCATTACCACTTTGTTTACAACAGAGTAAGTTATTGTTGTCATGTGCTTGTTCAAGTGAGTGTTACTGTAAGAATGATGAGGGGATAACCCTACCTGGAGACATTTCTCCGAGTATAAATCAGGACCCACTGGAGTTCCTGCTGGTTCCCAGAGCAACACACGTCGCTATTTTCAGTGAAACGGAATATCCAGCATTGTGGTGGATGGGAGGTATTTATTCTCCTGTTATCGCAGCAGTTGGAGTTCATGCTAAGCCATATAACATGAGTTACTTGTGTAATGCAGGGTTAACTGTTGCACTGGGTATTACTTCATAATGTATGTTTCAGAAAACAACCCTTGTTCATTTCTGCAACTGAAAGATGACTCGACCTCAGTCGTGCTATTTTAGTTTTTTAGTGCATTCAATATATACTTGCTGAGCAACCCGAGTGTTTTGCTGGAGAATTCCCTGTGGTGAATCTTTTGAATCCAGCTATCCTAGCTAAAAACTGGAACCATGATACTAGTAATTGTGAACAGTTTCATGTTGGGGAAAGAGTCTCTCCTGTGTTTTGTTTTTGATTGTGGTGTCAGTGATTAAATAATGGAAAAGCTCATGGTATCATTGTTATAAATAATCAGCACAATGTTCATTCTCTCCAATAACATGATGCAGTCTAATTGGGAGTTCAATGTTTTATTGAATATCACTTATGAAATATTATTTACACTTACAACGTTACTTACACTTATAATATATACACTCATGGACACCTGCTCCAACTCCATTTTCCAGTTTGCTGGTTTCACGACTGTAGTGGGTCGGATCTCAATGACGAGACGGAGTACAGGAAAAAGATAGAAAATCTGGGGAAATGGTGCGATGACAATAATCTCTCCCTCAATGTCAGAAAAACGAATGAGCTAGTCATCGACTTCAGGAATCGTAGTGGAAGACTGACCCAAGTCTACATCAACCGCGACGAAGTGGAGATGGCCGATAGCTTCAATTTTCTAGGTGTTCAGATTACCAACTATCTACCCTGGGCCTTCCGCTCTGACACCATAGTTAAGAAAGCCTATAAACGCTTCTATTTTCTTGGAAGGCTAAGCAAATTCGCCTTGTCTGCTACAACTCTTACCAATTTTTACAGCTGCACCAGATTTGGATGTATGATATGGCTCCTGCTCCAAGATCACAAAAAAAACCTACAAATGGTTGTGAACGTAGCCCAGATAATCAGGAAAACCGGCCTCCCATATGCTGATTCCGTCTACACTTCCTGCCACCTTGGAAAAGTAGCTGGAATAATCAAGGAACCCACGCATCCCAGATAAACTCTCTTCCACCTTCTTCCGTCCACAGAAGTCTGAAAACACATACCAACAGACTCAAGAACAGCTTCTTCCCTGTTGTCATCAGACTTTTGAATGGTCCTATCATATATTATGCTAACTTTTCTTTCTCTTCACCCTACCTGTAACTGTAACACTATATTCTGCACCGTATCCTTTCCTTTTACCCTATGTACTTAATGAACGGTACGTTTTGCCCATGTAGTGTGCAAGAAACAATAATTTTCACTTTATCCCAGCAAATGTGACAATAATAAATCAAATTAAATATTATTTCATTATTTGTGTGTACCTGGCTCTGCTTCTGAGGTTTGGTTATTAAACTGTCTTTACTGCGATCTCTCTCTCATCTCATTCTCTAAGTCAGTTTAGATGAATTCACTGATACTGGGAAACATTATTCAATGAAATGCATTGATATGATATTTTATCACTTAAAATGGCAACTGTTGACATCATATTTTATTTCTCTGTAGATTGTAATTAGCACGGAGAAGTTGTTGCTTCTTGAAATTAAAAAAAATTAAAAGTTAAAAATTAAAATAAAAAAAAACCTTTTGACAATATACTGTATAATTCCAGGTGAATGAATGTTGTTATTGTGTGATCAGTCTGGGAGAAATGTTGGATTCTATTTGCTGCTGACACTGTAGCTGGTCTGAACTATGCAGGTGTAGAGATGGACACCAGGAGATGTGTAGAAACGCGAGATTATACAAACGGCTTCAGAACTGAAGAAATGTGACTCAAAATAAAATCACTAAGCACGAGACAAGTAAACAAAATTTAAGCGGATGATGATAATATTAACCCAGGTGTATAAATGCTCTTCAAGAAAGTCAGTGATTACTGCCGACAGGTAGAGAAACTGATAGAAGTAGCGAGAGAGAGAGAGAGAGAATGGTGGTATGTGACAAGGTAAATGAGCTTTTTGCGCACATTGAAATTGGCCGGTACGATGTTGTGGGCATCACAGAGACGTGGCTGCAAGGGGGATCAGGGCTGGGTTCTAAATATCCAATGATATGTGTCCTATCGAAAGGACAGGCAGATGGGTAAAGGGAGGGGTGTTGCATTTATATTAAGGAATGAAGTCAAATCGATAGCAGGAAGTGATATAAGATCAGAAGGCATAGTGTGTAGAGTTGAGGAATCACAAAGGTAAAAATACCCTGATGAGAGTTATTCACAGGCCCCCTAGCAACAATCAGGAAAGTCTGCAGAGAGATTTGGATAGGCTGAGCGAATGGGCGAGGATCTGGCAGATGGAATATAACGTTGGCAAATGGGAGGTTATCCACTTCGGAAGAAATAATAGTAAATTGGAATATTATTTAAATGGAGAAAAATTACATCATGCTACTGTGCAAAGGGACCTGGGGGTCCTTGTGCACGAATCGCAAAAACTCAGTCTGCAGGTGCAGTAGGTGATCAAGAAGGTGAATGGAATGTTGGCCTTTATCGCGAGGGGGATAGAATATAAAAGCAGGGAGGTCTTGCTGCAACTATACAAGGCACTGGTGAGGCCGCAACTGGAGTACTGTGTGCAGTTTTGCCTCCCCTTATTTGCGAAAGGATATATTGGCCTTGGAGGGAGTGCAGAGAAGGTTCACCAGGTTGATACCGGAGATTAGGGGTGTAGCTTATGAAGAGAGATTGAACAGATTGGGTCTGTACTCGTGGGAGTTTAGAAGGCTGAGGGGTGATCTTTTCAAGACATATAAGATAATGAAGGGGCTGGATAGGGTAAAGGTAGAGAGATTCTTTCCACTTAGAAGGGAAACCAGAACTAGAGGGCACAGCCTCAAAATAAGTGGGAGCTGGTTCAGAACAGAGTTGAGGGGGAACTTCTTCTCTCAGAGGGTAGTGAATCTCTGGAATTCTCTGCCCATTGAAGTGGTGGAGGCTACCTCATTGAATATGTTTAAATCACAGGTAGATAGATTTCTGATTGATAAGGGAATTAAGGGATATGGGGATCAGGCGGGTAAATGGAAATGATTCGCCTCAGATCAGCCGGATGGACTATACCCCAGGGTTATAAAAGAGATAGCTGAGGAAATTGTGGAGGCATCAGTGGTTATCTTTCAGGAATCCTGGAGGCAGGGAAAGTACCAGAGGACTGGAGAGTAGCTAATATAACACCGCTGTTTAAGAAGGGGGGGAGTCAGCAGGTGGGAAATTATAGGCCGGTTAGCCTGACTTCGGTCATTGGCAAGATTTTAGAGTCCATTATTAAAGATGAGATTGCGAAGTACTTGGAAGTGCATGATAAAATAGGACAGAGTCAGCAAGGCTACGTCAAGCGGAGATCATGTCTGACAAATCTGTTAGAGTTCTTTGATGAGGTAACAAGGAAGTTAGATAAAGAAGAACCAGTGGACGTAATTTACTTTATTTCCAAAAGGCCTTTGACAAGGTGCCGCATTGGAGACTGTTCAATAAGTTGTGGGCCCATGGTGTTAAGGGTAAGATCCTGGCATGGGTAGAGGATTGGCTGACTGGCAGTAGGCAGAGAGTGGGGATAAAGAGGTCTTTTTCAGGATGGCAGCTAGCGACTGGTCGTGTGCCTCAGGGGTCAGTGTTCACAATATACATTCAGGATTTGGAAGAAGGAACTGTTGCTAAATTTGCAGATGATGCAAAGATGTGTAGAGGGACAGGTAGTATTGAGGAAGCAGGGGGGCTGCAGAAGGACTTGGACAGTTCAGGAGAGTGGGCAAAGAAGTGGCTGATGGAATGCAATATGGAAAAGTGTGAGATTATGCACTTTGGAAGGAGGAATGGAGGCAGAGACTATTTTCTAAATGGGGAAATGCTGAGGAAATCAGAAACAGAAAGGGACTTGAGTCCTTGTTCAAGATTCTCTTCAGGTTAATGTGCAGGTTCAGTCAGCAGTTAGGAAGGCAAATACAATGTTCGCATTCATGTCGAGAGGGCTAGAATACAAGAGCAGGGATGTACTTCTGAGGCTGTATAAGGCTCTGGTCAGAACCCATTTGGAGCAATGTGAGCAGTTTTGGGCCCCGTATCTAAGGAAGAATATGCTGGCCTTGGAAAGGGTCCAGAGGAAGTTCACAAGAATGATATCTGGAATGAAGAGCTTTTTGTATGAGGAATGGTTGAAGACTCTGTGTCTGTACTGTTTGGAGTTTAGAAGTATGAGGGGGGATCTTATAGAAACTTACAGGATACTGCGAGACCTGGATAGTGTGGATGTGGAGAGGATGTTTCCACTAATAGGAAAAACTAGAAACAGAGGGCACAACCTCAAGCTAAAGAGACGATCCTTTAAAACAGAGATGAGGAGGAATTTCTTCAGCCAGAGTGGTGAATCTGGGGAACTCTGCCACAGAAGGCTGTGGAGGCCAGGTCATTGACTGTCTTTAAGACAGAGATAGATAGGTTTTTGATTAATAAGGGTATCAGGGGCAATGGGGAAAAGGCAGGAGAATGGGGATGAGATATCAGCCATGATTGAATGGCGGAGCAGACTCGATGGGCCGCGTGGTCTAATTCTGCTCCTATGTCTTATGTAAAACAAAATAAAGGGACAGAAGGAGAGAGAGAGAGAGAGAGAATGATAAACAGATGCAAAATAGAGATTAATACAAATGTGGCTAATTCAAGAAAATAAACTGTACAATTGTCTCGAATAAAACGAGGGAGAAACCTTGAGTTGATTTTTATTTTAAGATACTGTTGCACTGAATGTGTTTGATCATTTGTTTCACTCCATGTGTGAATATGCATGACAGGTTTACTTGGAGAAAGTTCCTTTTCCATTTCATTCTCTGAATATATGAACATGCGTATGCAGTTATTTAGTGATGGTACTTTATTGTTTATTAATGCATGCTCTGTAAAATCGCCATGATTTTGGAATTCAATCGTAAGTGAGGTTGATTACAAGAAATATACTGAATATATTGAAAACAATTTATATGCAACAATCTATTCTCTAATACAAATAAACAATGTAATTAATGATTGAATAAATTACTTAAGTAGTGTTACCTGGATCTGCGTATTAGTTTTCCTCCAGCAATCTTATAGTCTCTCCCAGTGAACCTCAGCGTTTCCCCTCACGCCACTAAATCTCCTGCATTCTCATCTGTCGATTTTTACTTTGCAGACTTTCACAATGCATCTTCTTCTATCTCATTTCCAGCTCCACCTTGTCTCACTCCTTTATTCCCGTACAATTTCACCCAATACTTCAGCCTCTATTGACCCCTTCCAACCCGATGCAAACACAAACTCAACATTGCATTTCTAGCTTTTCTTTCTTTTTGTCACAGACCCGTTCAGCTCTCTTGCACCTGAGTACAAAATGGCTGCAACTCTCACGTTCCTGAAACTTTTCCGCAATTACTTCTGAACTCATGATCCTGATTTAACCTATTGGGGTCATTCTTTGTAAATGCCCTTCTCCCTTCCCCATCAATGATGCAAACCTCACTCAACCCTTCGAATGCACCCACTCTGACATTTTTGAATCATTTTGAATAGATTTACAAGTTCATTGATAATAATTATGTTCCAGACATTATCTGTGGAAAAGCAGAGAGGGAAACGGAGTTCAGTTGTGGAGGATATGCCCCTGTCTACATCTACGGGGATGTAGTGGAAATGGCCGAGAGTTTCAAGTCCTAGGTGTCCAGATCACCAACAACATGTGCTGGTCCCTCCATGCCAACGCTAGAGTTAAGAAAGCCCACCAATGCCTCTACTTTCTCAGGAGGCTAAGGAAAGTTGGCATGCCCACTACGGCTCTCACCAATGTTTACAGATGCACCATAAAAAAAACATTCCTTTCAGATGCATGACAGCTTGGAATTGCTCCTGTTCTGACCAAGACCACATATTACAAAGGGTTGTGAACATAGCCCAGTCCATCACGCAAATCAGCCTCCCATTCTATCTACACTTCCCATTGCCTCAGAAAAGCAGCCAGCATAATCAAGGACCCCATGCACCCCGAACATACATGCTTCCACCTACGTCCATTGGGAAAAAGGTACAAAAGTCTGAGATTGCATAACAACTCAAGAATATCTTCTTCCCTGCTGCCATCAGATTTTTGAATGAAACTACCTTATGTTAAGTAGATGCTTCTCTATACCCGAGCTATGACCGTAACATTATATTCTGCACACTCTCCTTTTCTTCTCCCCTATGTATTCTAAGAACGGTATGCTTTGTCTGTATAGCGTGCAAGAAACAAAACTTTTCACTGCATACCAATGCATGTGACAACGATAAATGAAAGCAAATCAAATGCTTGAGCCCAGTGTTACTCATCGTTGGAACTCACAGTCTAGTGGTCATTGTACACACCGAACACACACTTTCTACAAACTCATCCACGATTGGCAATTTCCCTATGTTTGTTCTCAAAAATACGTTTCTGTACTGTCATGGGAATAATAAACCAAATGACAGGAATATATAGCAAATTGCACTGTTAGGGAGGTGGGCATTTATTTTATTCCCAAGATGCTGTTGGAAATCTACAATCCCTTCCAAAAGGGTTGATACAGGCAAAGCCTCATCATCTTTCAATAGTACTCATCTGTAAACTTCAATTACGGCAACCTATAATGCGGAAAATAGTAAAGACTATTCAACAAGGCAAATATAAGGTGTGTGTATGCGTGTGTGTGGATCATACAACGGTTAAGGCATGGGAGGATGGCTCTTAGCCCTCCAAGCCATTATGGAGTCTGCACAACTGTTTGAGACAGTCACAAAAAAGACATGAACACAGAGAATGCACTCAGTGATAAGCACAGACTGGAGCACACAGGCACTGGCACACATAAACGTAGTGAAACATAACATGAGGAACACAGACAAACACAAACATAGACATGTATGCACACACAGAAAGCAATATTCATACAGAGACACGAGCAATTGGATACAGATACACAGACAGTGAGCCAAATGCACCAACAAACAAAGCAATGCAGACACACCTCGAGACACAAATAGCAGGGAAAGTTATATTGACATACGTGTTGACACACATATAGCATGACAAAAAAACATACATACAGGCACACACAAAAACATATACACCTACAGAGACACACTGTGAGGCACACACAGAGAGACATATCAGGAACAAACACCAGAGACAAGCATTCAAAGATGCACATGCAGACGCATACAAACACCCTACAGGGAGGTAAACACACAGAATCACGGAGAGAGCGAGAGAGACTCCAAAGAGAAACACACATACACAGCGGGGACATACAATACAAACACACAAACAACACACTGATGCATCAACGCACTGATAAATATAGAATGAGTGAGAGATATAGCCAGCGAGACACACATCGAACTGAGCAGAAAGACAAAGACAAGGGAGAAACAGCAGACTCTCTCTCACACACACACACCTACATATACACACGCACTCACACACTCAAGTGGATGTGCATGTATGTGCGAGAGAAAGAGAGAGGGGAGAGAGAGAGCGAGAATGTGAAAATAACCTGTCTTTATTCAGAAACCGTGCCTTCAGAAGGCTTTGATGATGGACTGGTCGTTTCTGCTCCATTTATCCAGTATACAAGATTCGTTAAGAACATCGTTCTTTGGCTGATCAGAGCTCATTTTTCTATAATCTTTGTCATCAGCAACAAGTTTTAAATATCATACTTCTTTATAGAATAAAAGTGAGGAATTGTCACATCGGACACAAAATGTTGTCACTGTTCCTCTTCTCAACAATGCTGTAAGACCTGGTGAGGTTTCCAACATTTTTTTTTGCTTCTTTAATTCTTATCACTTGCTCAAGAATTTCAAACTCTCTCGTCCTGATCTTTTCTATCACAAAGCTTTGGTCTCGCACATTTTCTTGGCTATTGCAACTTGTCCAATCTATGTCCACAATTTGTCTCAGCAAATATAGCTTCACTTCTTCTCTGCATTGATTCCCTGATCAATTCCACACTTCAACATTGCTCCGATGTAGGATTTAAGGATTCTCAGATTTTTAAGGCTAATTTTTCACCCCTCATTTTTGTCATCTTTGGCTATTAAAATTCTTTGCCTTGTTTCTTAGTTACACTTCCTGATCAATGTTAACACACGTCCTAAGTAAGACAATTCATAGGCCTGATTATTGCTGTTTTCATCCTGAACTCATCAAGAATGTTTTCAGGAATACTGATGTAAACGGAAAGCAACAATTTGTACTATGTGCCTTTGGGAAGAGGAATACAATTTAATATATTTACTGATATAAAGAAGTACCAATTTCTGACCTGCCCACATACACATACTCCTTAACCTAGAAAACTGTGCGTGGTGTTTGATATAATGTCTGCTTTTGATTCCAAATATTTTTTTGCATTTGGCATATGTCCACAGGAATATCATGGATTATATCAGTGGTTCCCAAAGGGTGCGGCGCGCCACACTGGTGCAGCGAGAGAGGATGGCAAGTGTGGCGGGAAGATTCAAGGACAATCAAAGAAACATTTAAACATGGTTTAAACAAGCATTGTTTTATACTTTCTGGATGTCCCATGATCATGTTATAAAGTAGTTGTGTTCTATGTTATGAATCAAGCACTGCTCGGAGGTTTTTTTTTGTTTTTGAATGTATTTCTTATCAATAAAAAATTAGGTGTGGCGCGAGCAAATTTTTATTCCGAAAGTGCGGCCCAGTGAAAAAAGTTTGGGAACCACTGGATTATATGAACAGCCATGGCAAGAGTGATAAGGCAACATGAACAAGGCCGCACTAAAAATAACTTGGAAAGATTTTAGAATGTAAACTTAAAAGAGACAAAAAATAGTTAAGATACAAGAGAACAATCGTTAACGTAAAAAACAGATTAACTTATTAGGAGATTAAAAAAACATCGATGACAGGAAGTTGCTAATGTAAATGAACATTTTAGGCTCAAAACTATTTAGACTAGTTTTGTGAATCCACGTGCGACTATGTTCCCATAAATCATGCAATTGCACTCAATTCTCAAATCTTCACCCTCTTCTATGGAAAGCAACCTATTAACACCGACTGTGGTCATTTCATAGTTTTTACAATATACAGTCATAACATATTATTTCCATTGACATCCAGCAAAACTGATGAAATTATTCCCGTTGCAGTTTCTCAAGAGCAAGCATCAGTTCCAGAGCTCCCATCCTTGTTCATAAAATGTTAATGCTCGACCATCGATACCAGGATGTAAATAATCATTTGTATCTGTAACAAAGCGAAGTGTAGTATTTACTCATTTGCGGTTTTAAACTGGTTATTGTGTTACAAGTTTTTGTTTTTAATTTTGTCAGAGTGATAACATATTCGTCCATTGAGTGGAGTGATCTGTACATAACAATTGCAACGTTGTTTTAAAGTTACAATTCCTCTTTGCAACACCCCAGAAAATTGTGTATGGTGTTTGATATAATGTTTGCTTGTGATTCCAAATAATTTTTGCACTTGGTTAAACGTTTGTCATATAAAATGTGACCATTGGTCACTAGTCAACTGCAGCAAGAGTACACAGCTGCGCATAAATCAGCGAATAAAATTGCTCCAAAAATGCTGTTATTTCTATGTTATTTTACACATTAGTTTCAGATCTTCGCAACCAAATTAAGTGATCTTAAATTTCCTCCGTTTCTCTCTTTCTCCTTCGAACTGTAACCAATGGATTTTTTTAGTGTCATTACTTCCGAGCCTGCATTTGTCCCATTCCAAATTGATCTCACATTCATTTGACTCCCTGTCACCATTACCGTCCAAAGGCCATTTCACTGTGGGGTTTGCGCCTTTGCCTCAATGATTTCAGGACGTTGCCTCGCTCTACTGATCACATTGAAAACCTCATGTGGACTGTCAAGACTGCGATCCGTTCTGCAATGAGTGCCAGGAAGTATCTGCTGACCTTTGAACCAGCCCATTTTTGAACTGATTTTCTGCATGTTCTATTGGTTATTTCACACGTAACACATCTGCATGTGTATACAGCGTGTCAATAGAATGCCAAACATGCTTGACTCTCAGGTTATCTTTTCAAAAAATCTTGAAGTCTTTATTATTTCTCTGCATTTGCTCCCGCGTTGGATAGTAGACTTTCAAATTCAGTTCCATGAAAAAATGTTCCGAGACATGGACACGGATATCTCCAAGAGGAATCTGTCGATTTTCCATTCTCATCTGAACGTGTTTTTCATTATAATGTACATCAATACAAAACTGATGTACTACCACAAACCCAACATGAGTTATTCCAATTGCTATTTGGAGTTGTGTCCTTTTCCCATAAGTCAATCTCGTCACGCTATTTTACACATGTTGTTCCATCGTAGCTCTTTCCTGAACACAGAGAAACTTTATAATTCACAATAATATCTCCATAATGTATTTAAACAAGAAAATCAAGCATTAATGTTTGATTTCACACATTAGCACAACTCATATGTTCATTTTATATGACATTTTAATTTCTCAAAGCAATTCACAAAATTACACAAAGCATTTTAGATTGAAAATATATATGCAAATATAATGCTGTGCGCAACAAATTGAAACAAATTGAATATGCTTATCTCATTTGCAACATTGAAGTGAATCAACTGATATCTATAGGGTAAAATCCATCGTGGGTCTGGACAAGATCCAAGATTAATAATATTAATACATAAGATGTTTTGTTTGTAATGATGTGGGATTTTTAAAAAATCTACTGTCAGCAGAAAGGCTCCTTTTATCAAAATTAAAGGGGCAGCTAAAACATTCTTGGAGGCGGTTAGTTGCAGAACTTAAGAATCATAGAATCCCTGCAGTGCAGAAGGAGGCCATTCAGCCCATCGAGTCTGCATCAACCACAATCCCACCCAGGCCCTGTAACCCCACATATTTACCCTGCTAATCCCCCTGACATTAGGGTCAATTTAGCATGACAAATCCACCTAACCTGCACATCTTTGGACTGTGGGAGGAAACCAGAGGAAACCCACGTAGACACAGGGAGAATGTGCAAACTCCACAGAGACAGTGACCCGAGGCTGGAATTGAACCCGGGTCCCTGGCGCTGTGAGGCAGCAGCGCTAATCACTGTGCCA
Source organism: Mustelus asterias (assembly GCF_964213995.1). Taxonomy (NCBI): domain Eukaryota; kingdom Metazoa; phylum Chordata; class Chondrichthyes; order Carcharhiniformes; family Triakidae; genus Mustelus; species Mustelus asterias. Next base: position 91,470,152 of record NC_135816.1, on the reverse strand, counting down.
CCCAACTTGAACTCTTTTTTCACAACAGAGGTTGAACATAATTTTTCACTCTGCTTTCTCAAAGTCCACACTTTTCTCTCTCATTCAAAATTATTTTTCTTTGCAAAATAATCACCACAACAATAAAGACCTCTTGCTAGCTCAAACAAAACATGTTGCATTTGTGATTCAGCTTTACTTTATCCCAAAGCATTTATATTAGGTTGAGTAACAGTTTTTCCCAAAACTTGTTTCCAGTATAATCATTAACCAATGAAAATTTCCAATTCCCTCAATTTAACATTTAAAATCCGGAACCATAGATTTTCATATGTCTCGACATTATCACTAGAAGTTTCACTGTGGCGATCAGCAATATGTTTAGTTAATATATAATAGATTCATTGACCTTAAAACTCCAAATGTAATGCTGACATTGCACACGTCCTGGGTTAATTAATTTACAGTTCAAGTTTTAATTTTGCTGCTTATCTCTACATGGCATGCAAACAGGCTCATCTGCACTGTGCATATTAACTCTTCAAGTCTTTATAATCAACATCTTCCAATTCAGAGTGACCCCACCTTATGTATTCCCATCTCCGACTGCAACAGAGTTCTTGTCTTTAACTGTTCCTAACTCCACAATACACGTTTACCCATCTTCTTGAGAAAGATGACTACTCTGCTTTTTTGTCAGCTGGAAGTAGAGACATACACGCCTGAATGGTCTGGGGAGCTAGAGAGACTGCACAAGTTGGCTCAGTGGGTGCGGGGGGAGGTGGAGGAGTGATTCCTGATTTCGGCTATTAGTGTCTGTGGTAGTGAACCTGGGCAATCCCAGTCTGAAAAACGCATACTGCTGATAAGTATGTTTCTGGATTCATTTATTTATTTAAAACTGATTTCCCCTGATGCCACTATCTTCCTGCAGATGAGATTTCCATGACGCTCATTGCATTCATTTTGCTTTGAGGAAGCTACCAGTTAAAGGCCTGTGTGTTATCCCTTACGATACATATATTAACACTGATATAACTTTGCTGATCATCTATTTCCAGATCACCGATCCGAAGTTTCAAGTCAGCGTCTTATTTCCAATTAAGTTCTTCCTTTTCCTTCAATAGCTGTTCCAATCCATGGATTTCTGCCTTCTAAATTCATATGGCTGTGTCAACCTGTCCTGCATAAAGGAATGTATTATATTCTCAAAGATCTTTAAACCCCTCTCTCCTCCACAGTCTGCTCTTCACTTCGATAAATTCACCAACATCGAAGAATCGGATATAGCCTATTTCAAACACTTCAATTGCAACGTTTGGTATTCTTTATTAATGGTGTGGAGATGCTGGCGTTAGACTGGGGTAAGCACAGTAAAAAGTCTCACAACGCCAGGTTAAAATCCAGCAGGTTTATTTGGCAGCACTAGCTTTCAGAGTCTCGCTCCTTCATCAGGTGAGTGAGGAGTTGTGTTCACAAACAGGGCATATACAGACACAAACTCAATTTACAAGTTTATGGTTGGAATGTGAGTCTTTACAGGTAATCAAGTCTTAAAGGTACAGACAATGTGGGTGGAGAGAGGGTTAAGCACAGGTTAAAGAGGCGTGTATTGTCTCCAGACAGGACATTTAGTGAGATTTTGCAAGCCCAGGCAAGTCGTGGGGGTTACAGATAGTGTGACATGAACCCAAGATCCCGGTTGAGGCCGTCCTCATGTGTGCGGAACGTGGCTATCAGTTTCTGCTCAGCGATTCTGCATTGCCGTGTGTTGTGAAGGCCGCCTTGAAGAATGCTTACCCGAAGATCAGAGACTGAATGCCCGTGACTACTGAAGTGTTCCCCGACTGGAGGGGAACACTCCTGCCTGGTGATTGTCGAGCAGTATTCATTCATCCGTTGTTGCAGCATCTGCATGGTCTCCCCAATGTACCATGCCTCAGGACAACCTTTCCTGCAGCGTATCAGGTAGACAAAGTTAGATAGCACCCCCACCCAACCCAGATTGATTGACAAACCCCCACTCCCCAGCATGTCTCGGCTGATTGCTACTCCCCGGTCTATCGCTAGTTGGAGAGTATGCAGCATGCCCACGTCTGATCACAGTTGCATAGTGCCCTTAGACTGTGCCCTATCCAGGCCCCAGCCCTTCCTGTAGATGCCGACCCCAGACCTCACCTCCTTAACACTGCCCAGTGTCTGGTGGGCACTGCCAGTGTGTCAGGCTGGCAGTGCCAGGGTGCCTGCTGGGCAGTGCCAAGGCTGCTTCATGGGCTCACTAGTACTATTCAAATCAACATTTGAATTGATTTAAACATTGATATCAGCTTTTTCCCAGGCATGAGATTAACCTCACCGGATATCCGGGCCCGGTAATATTGTGATAGGTGAGAATTCTGGCGCAACCTTGATGTTCTGCCTATCTTGCAAACTTACCAGCTCGCTGCACTCATCTACTGGTAAGACAAGAAGGTAAGATCTCCAGCTTAATGTGGAACATTTCCGCTTCATGCTTTTCATCAATGCATGTCATGACCACGCCATTCTGCTAGATAACTGCTCAGTCTGGTTCACTGTCACGCTCAATTTTGATTGAATTGTGACCATTTGTTGGCTGGAGTTGAAAATCAAATAGCTCACAAAGGCAAATGTAGGAGTCTTTGTTTAAATAACATCATTGGGCATTTTCTATGTTAACAGTGCAGTATGGGCATGCAAACGCCCCGAATGTTTTTAGTGAAAGTAACAACTTTGGATTCTCTCGTATTTTGTTATCAAACGAGCTCCTCCAATGCAGCCTGACCCTCATAGTCCCATGTGAGCTGCTACACTGCACAATGTTTTCACTGTTATTTGCATTTTAGTTACAAGTAAAGGAGTTATGAGACTCAAGACTCACAGCACAGCACAGCAAGAGTCCCAAAGACCAGAGGAGGAGTGTCGAAGAAATTCAGGCAATTTTAAACAAAATCTCCATATTTAGCAAAGCAGTTCTGAAAGAAACACAACATTTAATTCATGAATGATCACAGTCAAGTAGAGAACATCACGGAAACAGCATGAAATCGAATGATGGAACTGATGGTTATGAGTGAACCGAAACATTGCTGGCAGAATACAGTTCCCATTTGTTATTTAGTTGTTGTGATTAGCATTATATAACCAAGTATCATTGTTAAATATGTTCCATCACAACAGAAAAGCAATTATCTGCCTCAACTGGTGTGTTCAGTAAAATGAAATGAACGATGTGGCAATCTTAACATCTCCGTGGAGATCCACAGGGTATAAATAAAGGCTTTGGGAATGTATTGACTCAGAGTTCAACAGATCGATTTTCTGCAGCAGGAAGGGCAGATTTCTTTGCACACAAAATGCATTATCCAATTGATAATGTCATGAAAATATACTACAATGCCCTTGCTGTTATTGGTGTACCTGGTAAGTGGCCATATTGAAGCTGCTCTAAATATGTATGATTTGTTCCATAACTGATTGTGTTTCATCCTGATCTCGTGTTTTCCATTATACGGTTATATAATCAGTGATATTTTTCTATTAATTCATTCATGGTATCTAAGTTTAGCTAGCTAAGTCAGCATTCATTGTCCATCCATAATTTCCCTTGAGAAGGTCATGGTGGGGTGTCTTCTTGAACCACTGAAGTCCATGTGGTCTAATACATAATGCTGTGAGTGAGGGAGTTCAGGGTTTGACCCGAGAGGATGATCTATTTCCAAGTCAGGATGGCAAGTGACTTAGAGAGGGGCTTCCTGGTGCTGGTGTTGTCATGTGTCTGCTGCTCTTGTCCTTCTTGTTGGTAGTGGGTCGTTAGTTTCAAAGGTGCTGTCTACAAAGTCTTGGTAAGTTCCTGCAGTGCATCTTATAGATGATACACAGTGCTGCTAATGTGTGTCAGTGAACGAGGGAGTACCTGTTTGTGGTAGGGACGCCAATCCAGTGGGCTGCATGATCCCAGATGGTGTTGCATTCCTTGAAAGTTGTTGGAGATGCACTAATTTAGGCAAGCGGTGAATATTCAGTTCCATTTATGACTTGCCCCTTTTAGAATAAGCAAAGGATTGGAGCAGGCAGGAAGTGAATTTCTCCCTGAAAGATTTCTAGCCTCTGACCGACTGTTGTACAGTAAGAAGTCTCACAATACCAGGTTAAAGTCCAATAGGTCTATTTGGTAGCACAAGCTTTCGGAGCACTGCCCCTTCATCAGGTGAGTGGGAGTTGTGTTCACAAACAGGGCATATACAGACACAAACTCAATTTACAAGATCATGGTTGGAATGTGAGTCTTTACAGGTAATCAAGTCTTAAAGGTACAGACAATGTAAGTGGAGAGAGGGTTAAGCACAGGTTAAAGAGATGTGTATTGTCTCCACCCAGGACAGTTAGTGAGATTTTGCAAGCCCGGGCAAGTTGTGGGGGCTACAGATAGTGTGACATGATCCCAAGATCCCGGTTGAGGCCTTCCTCATGTGTGCGGAACTTGGCTATCAGTTTCTGCTCAGGGATTCTGCGTTGTCGTGTGTCGTGAAGGCCGCCTTGGAGAACGCTTACCCGAAGATCAGAGGCTGAATGCCCGTGACTGCTGAAGTGTTCCCCAACAGGAAGAGAACATTCCTGCCTGATGATTGTCGAGCGGTGTTCATTCATCTGTTGTCGTAGCGTCTGCATGGTCTCCCCAATGTACCATACCTCCAGACATCCTTTCCTGCAGCGTATCAGGTAGACAACGTTGGCCGAGTTGCAAGTGTATGTACCGTGTACCTGGTGGATGGTGCTCTCACGTGAGATGATGGCATCTGTGTTGATGATCCGGCACATCTTGCAGAGGTTGCTGTGGCAGGGTCGTGGTCTGTTCTCCTGAAGCCTGGGTAGTTTGCTGTGAACAATGGTCTGTTTGAGGCTGTGTGGTTGTTTGAAGACAAAAAGTGAGGGTGTGTGGTTGGCCTTGACGAGATGTTTGTCTTCATCAATGGCATGTTGAAGGCTCCAGAGAAGATGTCGTAGCTTCTCCGCTCCGGGGAAGTACTGGACGATGAAGGGTACTCTGTCCACCGTGTCCCATGTTTGTCTTCTGAGGAGGTCGGTGCAGTTTTTCGCTGTGGCGTGTCGGAACTGTCGATTGATGAGTCGAGCACCATATCCTGTTCTTATGAGGGCTTATTTCAATGTCTGTAGGTGTCTGTTGCGATCCCTCTCATCTGAGGAGATCCTGTGTATATGGAGGGCTTGTCCATAGGGGATGGCTTTTTTAGCGTGTTTAGGGTGGAAGCTGGAGAAGTGGAGTATCGTGAGTTTATCCGTGGGCTTGTGGTACAGGACAGAGTACCCTTCGTCGGCCAGTACTTCCCTGGAGCGGAGAAGCTACGACATCTTCCCCGGAGCCTTCAACATGTCATCGATGAAGATGAACATCTCACCAAGGCCATCCCCAAACCCCCACTTCTTGCCTTCAAACAACCGCACAACCTCAAACAGACAATTGTCCGCAGCAAACTACCCAGCCTTCAGTGACCATGACACCACACAACCCTGCCACAGCAACCTCTGCAAGATGTGCCGGATCATCGACACTGATGCCATCATCTCATGTGAGAACACCATCCACCAGGTACACAGTACATACTCTTGCAACTCGACCAACGTTCTCTACCTGACACGCTGCAGGAAAGGTTGTCCCGAGGCATGGTACATTGGGGAGACCATGCAGACACTACAACAACAGATGAATGAACACCGCTCGACAATCACCAGGCAGGACTGTTGTCTTCCTGTTGGGGAGCACTTCAGCAGTCACGGGCATTCAACCTCTATCTTCAGGGAAGCGTTCTGCAAGGCGGCCTTCACGACACACGACAACGCAGAATCCCTGAGCAGAAACTGATAGCCAAGTTCCGCACACATGAGGACGGCCTCAACCGATATCTTGGGTTCATGTCACATTATCTGTAACCCCCACAACTTGCCTGGGCTTGCAAAATCTCACTAACTGTCCTGGCTGGAGACAATACACATCTCTTTAACCTGTTCTTGGCTCTCTCTCCATTCACATTATCTGTACCTTCATTTCCTGTAACGACTCACATTCCACCCATCACCTTGTAAATTGATATTGTGTCTATATATGCTCTGTTTGTGAACACGACTCCCACTCACCTGATGAAGGGGCATTGCTCCAAAAGCTTGTGCTACCAAATAAACCCGTTGGACTTTATCCTGGTGTTGTGAGACTTCTTACTGAGCTACACCAGTCCAACGCCGGCATCTCCACATCATGACTGTTGTAGCCATAGTATTTACACGGCTCCAGTTCAGGTTCTGGTCAATGGTAAGCCCAGGTGCTTCATAATGAGGGTGCGAATGATGGTGATGCCACTGAATGTCACGGGTGATGTTTAGATAATCTCCTGTGGGCGATGGTCATCGCCTGGTATTTTTCTGGCGCCAGTGCCAGTTGCCAATTGTCAGCCCAAGCCAATTTCAGTTCTTGTTGCATTGGAACTTTGACTGTTCTTGTATCTGAGGAGCCACAAATTATCCTGAAATATATCTATGGTCTTATTCTAGTTGGCAATTATTAACCGGAAATTCAGATTTATAAAGGTGCAAATAGAACAAAGTAAAATCATTCGTATTGATTTCTAAGGGTAAAAATGAAAAACATTGTCGATATATCAAACTGAAAACTAAGCTCCATCAGACCATTATACTCCTGCTGCACACATCATATAAAACAAAACAAAAGCATTGGAGATTGCGGAAAGAATGTTAGTTGGATATTAAATTTTAGAAAATAAAACTGTCAAGACATACTAAACAGGCTAAGGCTTTTGTATCTCAATATAACAGCATACCAGGGCGACCACAATGGAGCAATTTAGAATTATGAAATGGGTTTTACGCGGTGTTTCAAGAAAAATATTAAATTTATAGAGAGTAGATACGAACTGTTAAAGAAAACTATACAGGAAGCAAATTATATCAGCCAAATGCCATCACTGCAGTAGTTTGAAAAGGCAAGTTCCTTGGCTCAAAGAAATTCCGCTACTTCATAAATGGTCATAGCCCTACGCAGAGTCAGAACTGGTGATGTTCAATAATGATTGCACCGTGTTCCGCACGATCAGTTATTCCTCAAATAGGAACAGTCTGTGGCCATATGAAGGTGGACCTGCGAAAGACTCAGGCTTGGGCTGATACTTTTCAGGTAACATGCCAGTCACACATATGACAGGCAATTACCATATGAACAAGAATAGTGATAACCCGCCCTCACCCCTTCAAATACAAACATAACCGGACCAAATATGTAAATGCTGTGAACAGAAGTGCAGCTTAGATGCTTGCAGTTGTGCAATGAACAATGCCCCATCGACCCAAACCTTGTGCACTCTTTCATCCCCTTTGCAATCGTTAACAGCAATAAAAAATGGAGAAAGCTCCATATAATGGAGTCATCCGAACATTTTCAGAATATACCAAGCTTCTTCATTACACGTAGTGACCCAGATTCAGCAAAATTCTATTATGAGAGGAACTCTCATAAAAATATGGCCACTGGGGTCATATATTCCATTCATGTTAGTGACTCACATTCAGTATACTTCTGCAGACAAAAATACTCCCAGACATACATACCACTAATATAAGGTATTGAAAAGAAGTTAATGACCTAAGTTCAGTATAAACCAATACTGCTACATAGTCGAACTTCTACCTACCATGGGAGAGGTGGATGCACTGAGATATCATACAACAGTGCAAGATATTACCGTGAAGGCTGTAGCTTCAAAACTAAACACTGTTCACTGGCATTGCTAGAATATTTTTCTTGAAACACACCGTAAAACCCATTTCATAATTCTAAATTGCTATATCGAGATACAAAGCCTTAGCTTGTTTAGTATTTCTTGACAGTTTTATTTTCTAAAATTTAATATCAAACTAATATTCTTTCCACATTCTCCAGTGCGTTTGTTTCGTTTTGTATGATGTGTGCAGCAGGAGTATAATGGTCTGATGGAGCTTAGTTTTCAGTTTGATATATCGACGATGTTTTTCATGTTTTTACCCTCTAGAAATCAATACTAATGATTTTACTTTGTTCTATTTGCATCTTTATAAATCTGAATTTCCGGTTAATAATTACCAATCTACACTCCTGAACCCCTTTGTCACTTTGACCTTTCAGATGGTCCAAGGAATGTTTGAGAAAATTAATCTTGGGAAAACATTATGGCACATCAGAATCATCTCCTTTCAGACTCGTTTGTCATTTGAACACATTCTACACTTTTATGAACGTATTTAGAGAGGAAAATTGAAACAGCATTAAGAAAGGTGAATGCACAATGAAACCTGGGTGCCGCCACACACTAATCACTGAAGGTAAGCATGATGGTGCAGTAGGCAGTAAAGAAGGCAAATGGCATATTGTTTTTTATAACGAGAGGATTCAAGTGCAAGAATAAGGATGTCTTATTGCAATTATGAAGGGCTTTGGTGAGGCCACACCTGTATTACTGTGTGCAGCTTTGGTCTCCTTATGGGAATAAGGATGTTCTTGCTATCAACGGAGTGCAGAGAAGTTTACCAATCTAATTCCTGGGATGGCAGGACTGACATATGAGGACAGATTGAGTCTCTTCGGGTTATATTTGCTCGAGTTTAGAAGAATTGGGGGGGGGGGGGGGGGGGTGTCAGGGGGCGGTGGTGGCGGTGGGTCGGTGGGGAGCGGGATCTCATAGAATCTTAAAAATCTCTGAAATGACTGGACTGGTTAGGTGGAGAAAGATGTTCCTGATTGTTGGGTGTGCAGAACCATGCACCATAATTTAAAGACATGGAGTGAACCATTTAGGTCTGATATGAGGAGAAATTTCTTCATCGAGAGAGTGTTAAGTCTATGGAATTCACTACCAAAGCAAACAATTGAGGCCAAAACATGTTATGTCTTCAAGAAGATGTTAGACATAGCCCTTGGTGAGAGGAGGATCAAAGGATATGGAGGAAAGGTGGGATCAGGCCATTGAGTTGGAAGATCAACCATGATCACAGTGAATGGTGGAGCAGGTTCGAAGGGTTGATGGCCAACTCCTGCTCCTATTTTCTGTTTTCCGATGTTTCTATTCAGACAGTTCACTCCAATCTTCCTCTGCATTTACTGGACTAATTTGTATTTGGCTGCATATTCTAAAATTGCGCTTCTGCTCTCCGATTCCATATTACTGAATGAGAAGGTGAGCAGCAATGGACCTAGTGCCATTCTCTGTGGAAAACAAGGTATCATCCTCTGCGAAACAAAACTAATTTGTTTAACCCTTCCACGTCACCCTCAGTTTTTTTTTCATTTTTGCAACAGTCTTATTGTATATTCTAGTGCTTACCTCCCATTTACCATTTCAAAGTAGGCTGTAGTTACTACATTGCTTTATCTACTTCTTTGATACTTCTTGAAGCAAGTCAATGAGATCTCTTGATTCTCCAGGTCTTAATCCTCATTTACTGCTTCATTCTACACTAACTGCCACATTTGACGACCGAATTCCTTTCCTTAGAGTTTGGAGTTTCTCTCCAGCAGCTCATTTATGTATTGTCCATATCGCTCTGCCTCTCCCTGTAAAGTAAACATGAGCTATCGTAACAGTGGATTGGATGTGCTGGACAGGCACTATTTGGTCATTGTCAGATCAGCTTCCCGCATCAACTCCTGCTGGTATATTTAGAAAGCTCCATTCAAACTTATTTCATTTTTTTGATTACTGCTTGATCTTCTCTCTGGCTCGGGAATGAAAGTGCAAGAAGGTTACTGGTTCTGACCCCAGTTTAGAAAACCTGTTCTAAAGTGCAGATGAGTAAATCCTTGCGTATAAACATTAGGATACTCCACATTCAGCTTATATCGCCACCAGATCCTATATTCCTTATGCAAATGCTGATTTTGTGTGGAATAGGTGGATCATTCCATGTTACAATCTTCCTTCAACTTTATTTTCAATAATTTGACTGCTGTATGGTACCATTTCCTTATTTTGCTTTCAAATTGACAATTGCATAAACTTTGTTTCTAATTGCATCCTCTCCCAGTCTTGGCATTATCCTTCCCTTCCGTTTCCCTTCTGATCTCGACACTTCTGACTCAGTTTCAGTAGTTTTGGTAGCCTACCAATATAGACTAAAACTCACGGACTACCACAGTATTTTTGATCATACTGCTTCCTATTCTGTTCGCTGGAAGGACCCCGTTCCAATATCTACCAGTTTCTCCAGCCCCATTCGATCCATTCAAATGACGCTAGACCAATGTTTCTGAAGCAACTTCAAGCACATTCCTTGTCCCGGCACCTCATGGTGCCAATGCTGTGGTACACTTGTTGCTTAAAACAATACATCATAAAATTTAATAGCATTGTGTGTGACAGAGGGAAAGAAAACGTTTTACCAATCCTCCTGCAAGGATAACAAGCATAAACCGTATGTTTCTGATATATGTCATTTTAATTCGACATCCCACTGCAATTCCGGCATTTTAAACATCAAACTCCTGCGCTCTTTCATAATATCTGTGCAGTTTTAGAATCGTAAACGGAGACCATTCAGCCGCCGAGTCTGCATCAGAGAATCTGCCTCCCCCTCCCCCGCCCGTGTTTCCATGACCCCACACATTTACCATGCACAATTCAACAAACCTACACATCTTTGGACACTAAGGTGCAATTGCGAAAGGCCAATTCATTTAACCTGCACATCATTGGACTGTGGGAGGAAACCAGAGCACTCAGAGTGCAAACTGCATAGTCATCCAAGGCCTGAAATGAAGCCGGGGCTCGGCACTGTGAGCAGTGTGCCACCGTGCTGCCCCTGGAGCTTAATTAGCTCAATTTCTCTGAAGGTAAATTAGCAATATCAGTGCATTATGCAAGTAGGTATTGTATTCTCAAACTTATTCAACACTGAGATTTAAAACGTTAGAATATAATCACCGCTCGCATTTGCTTAGGGGCTGTGCTGGAAATATAGGAAGTTTACCTCACGGTGAAGTCTAGATGTGGAACGGCCTTGATGTGAGCTGACATACTCGAGCATTGATATTCATTGATAGACATCCGATCGGTGTGGAAGCATTAATGGGCCAAAGAATAATATTGGTTGCAAGAAAAGACAAAGCAAGACAAGACACACTCCGCTTTCAGGAGAGCAGCTGCCATCCGGTCCCGGGTCAATCTGTAGCTTGTTGAGCGGTCTTTTGAATTGGTGCTTTGGTGAATAGGTGAATGGGTAATGTGGGTGAATTTTCGAAGTGAAGAGCAGGAATAATTGGGTTGGGCCAGTGGCCGATGTGGTGGTAGTAATGGAATGACTGGTGGTGAGCCTTGTGGGATGTGGTTGGTGCGGACTTCGATTAATGTGTCAATGTACTCAGATGACCGAGAATGTGGTCTTGGGTGACAAGTTGGGATTCAAGTGTGCTAGTCGGATCGGAGCAGGGATTTATTCAGTAACTATTATCAATGACTATCACCCGATCAATTACTTTTTCATTTGTTCTTCCGTCCCCATAATCCTCTGGTTTCTTCATTGCGATAAAACAGTGAGGCAGAAATTTTCCAGTATCTTTATTATTGGGCTTGAGGAGATTTGGTGTGTACACATAGGCTGAAATTGCCTGAGAAGTTTAAACTATTGATAGGACGATTTGCACTGCCTGAGACTGTCAAATTGCCTGTGTCAGAGGTATGGAACACGTAAGCGGGAATTACCTGCATAATTATCCTGGAAATGTTCCACTATTTCATACATGATCTAATTCAGTGTAACTAAAGTGCGTACCACAATGGTATTCCTCCTCCCCAGTAAGCCCCTGCTCTGACTCAACTACACCACACAAAACCCAACTTTATTACCCAAGACCACATTCTCGGTCAACTGAGTACATACCCACATCAAGTCCACACCAACCACATCCCACAAGGCTCACCACCAGCCATTCTTTAACCACCACCTGCAACAGCCACTGACCCAACCCAGTTACGCCTGATCACCACTTCAAAAATTCACCCACCTCACCCATTCACCTATTCACTCATGCGCAAATCAGAAGCCCGCTCAACAAATTACAGACCGACCCAGGATCATATGGCAGCTGGTCTCCTGAAAGCGGAACATGTCTTCTCTTGGGCTGTCTTTTCTTGCAACCAATATTATTCTTTGGCACAGAGGGTCGGCATTTGAGATTAAAGCCTGGGAATGGTCTTTAGTCCACAAATGTGTTCAGATTCCATGGAATGGGAAGGAACATGAGGAATGTCTGATCAATGGCACAAATGTGAATAAATCCTAGGTCATCCAAAACTGCGCAAATTCTGATAGCGGGAAGTTAAATTGTGGGCAGTTTACCATCAGTGGTGTTGGGATGTTCATGACGAAGTTATGACCTCAGTGGGGTAATCTCGGAATAAAGGTAGAACTGCTTCCAAAGATGAAAGCATATACTCATGAAAGGGGTTTCTGATCTATGGGAGTCAATCCAGGTTATGGAAGTAGAATTAATCAGATCTCCAATCACATATGACTTCCCTATTGGACAAATAATATGGTTCTTGCAAGGAGAACATCCTACTTTACAGAAATAAATCTGCTAATCAGATTTGAAGTGGTTTCCAATCTCATTAGCATATTTCACTTTTGGAAAAGGTGCAGCGTCTGCTCACTGTCCAATCTCTGTCCAACCAAGTTGTAAGTGGGTCAGAGGACAATTGGAGTCAGGATTATAATTTTGAACACTTCATGTCCAATCCCAACCCAACGCCTGTTGATACTGAAGTTCCGCCCATTCTGTTACAGTGAATGTTTTATCTGTCATTTCTAGTCATTTTGCCTTTCTCTGTCTAACAGTTAATTTAATGGCGATTGTGATCCTGTCCCGGGGAAAGTGCGGCCTCTCTACAAGCACCACTCATTACCTGGTGGCCATGGCATCGGCAGATCTACTGTTCATTATCACTGAGGTGGTACTATGGCGGATCATTTATTATTTTTTCCCAGGATCTTTCTTTCTCATCACCCCTGTATGTAGTGTTATCAATGTCCTGCGTCATGCAACCTCAGACTGTTCTGTCTGGTTCACCGTTACTTTCACCGTTGATCGATTTGTGGTGATCTGTTGCCAAAGGGTAAGAGCAAAATATTGCACTGAGAAAACTGCAGCTGTCATTCTAGCAACAACTTGGGTACTGCTCTGTGTAAAAGACATTCCCTACTACTTTGTGCTGGAACCTAGAGAAATAATCAACAAAGTACCGTGGTTCTGTTATATTAAGCGAAGCTATTATACTGAAATAGTATGGGTAGTATATGATTGCTTCAATAATGTTTTAGCTTCACTGCTCCCATTCACTTTGATTCTGTTGCTCAATACTCTGACAGTGAGGCACATATTAGTGAGTAGTCGAGTCCGTAAGGGCCTGCGGGGTCAGAACAAAGGACAAACTCAGAGGGACCCAGAGATGGAGAGCCGAATGAGGTCTGTGATTTTACTCTTCACTATATCTGGCAGTTTTATACTTCTGTGGTTGGTGCACATTATATATTTCTTTTATTATAACATTACGGGAAAAAATACCAGGGATTACAATAATTCTGAATTCATATTTCAAAGAGTTGGATTTATGCTGCGGAATTTTAATTGCTGCACAAACACATTTATTTATGTGGCAACTCAGTCAAAGTTCAGGGAGCAGCTCAAGAGGGCGATGAGATATCCAGTTATAGCTGCTAGCCAATTAATTCATAAGCAAACTAATTGAGACAAGCCCTGAGGTAGGTCCCAGTGTTACAACTTCATATTACATGTAACAATATTACATTTACCAGATTCCCAACAGAGATAAGACAAAGAATAGTATAAATTCATCAAGAGATTTTCACTGGAGGCTTGGAGGTAAAGGACCAAAGGAGAGGCACAGTGGCCTCAGTCGAACAGGGAAGAAAAGCACAATCGTTGTATATGCTTCAGAATACTTGGTCCATTCTCTGTGCCTCATACCTGCTCAGAAAGAAATAAACTTGCAAAAATGTGTTACAGATGCTGATAATCTTCTATTGTCTGCAGAATATTATTCAATGATATCTTGGCAGCACTTGTTGGAGTCATTTTCATTCCCATTCCCCCTTGCCAATCATTGCTGTCACCCTCTTCTTAAATTGTACATTAGAGATGGCTGGGCTGTTTCATACCTGGGGAAGCTCGCTGAATGTATCAGGCATGAACCTGGGCCAGTGAGTTGAGGCTGGGTCAGTCTCTGCATAGAGGTTAACAGCACCTATGTCTCAGCAGGGGGTCTGCACAGATGGATGAGACAGAATCCCGTGCTGGCTGCATAGTGAGCTGCAACTGTCTCTTGACTTTCAGTCCTACCTTCATCACGCATCTCTTCAGGAAATCTTCACCCTCCTGTTCATGCAAAATTATTCCCAATCTCCAAACGCTACTTCCAGTCTCATTCCTTGACCTTGTTTCTGCCTTGTGAATCTGTTCCCACCTTTCCCAGCAGTCCATTTTTAATCAGAACCATAGGTTTCTAGCTCTGTCACAGCACTGGGACAGTTAACAAAGTTATATATGACATCCCATCATCTGCTTCAGTGGTTGGTTTTCACCTTTTGCTATATATGCTCCGTAAAGTATGATAATTCTGGTGAAGATACTATATGAAAGCATTTTTCCATTGTTGTCCTTCTCTTATCTTCCTTTCTCAAGCGTAAACCCGAACTATCAAGCCTAAACTCAAAGATGAACTAAAACATAACCCAATCCCTACCAATATTGCTAATGCGTAACTGATAGAGGGGCTTTCAACGAGGTGGCAATTAGACTCAGGAAACCAATGTCACAGTATAAAATTTAAAATATTTATTAAAAAAACCAGTGATGAATGGGAGAAGTTACCGCGATGGTCACAAATATAGAATACTCGGACTTCTCAGACACGTTCTGAAGTTATCAGTAATATATGTTTTATATATATATTTTCTTAATCAGGTTCCCCGCCCCTCATTAGTTGAAGATTAATTTCATTTAGTATGCACACATCATTACAAATCTTTGTCAAATACGTCATCCAACTGCGTTGTACTTTTCAGCATGATGGTTTCTCATCGTCCACTAAAATGCGGACATAACTCCCCCTTGGCAAAAGCTACTTCCTGTTGCCTGGTTACAGTAGATGCTATTGAAGGGGTCAAAGTGGAGGTTCCCACTGGCTCACCGCCAAGCTGTCTAGACATGTGTTCCTGCGTCCAGGGACATATCTATTCTGTGTCTGGGCTGTGACTGAACCTATTCATTGTGTTGCAAAATATGTTCCCTCATAAGAATCTCCCAGGTATGAGTTTTGCTAGCTAATGGGTTGCCAGGCCTCGGGCTTTAAACTTTCCCATCATGCCTTTTGGTAACTTGTATTGACCTAAGTGTTCAATCACAATAAAATACTTGAAATACACTTAGAACATCGGCTTATATCTTTTAAAATCAAAGTTACTTGTTTAATTCTCTTACTGCATTTACATATTTGTAAGTTATTATTTAACTCTCTACTGTTAGCACTGCCAGTGCCTGTATACTGTCTAAAACTAAGAAAAATTGATTGCCAGTACATATTCTCATACACTGGAGGGGCACTTGGGATTGTGGTTAACTCTTCTTCCACTTGAAGTGATACAACTGCTACTGCACCTCCCACATATTTGGTTGCTAAAGAACAGCAACATCTGATTGATTTACTTTCTGGTTGCACAAGCAAAGTGACTACCGTGAAAATCACTATGCCTTGCACTATATTTGTCCCCCAAGAACTCATCTAGCCAGTTGCCCAACTCCACAGAGAAAAATTAGTTAGTTAAGTTCGTCGACCTCCTTCCAAATATGTGTAACCAATTTAGTTATGTTCTCCAAAGTGGCTGATATGTATGTGTAACACCTTGATCCAACTAAAGCACATGATCCACCCCCAGCTACCAAGCTGAAGGTTAATTTCATCTGATTCTGTAACACAGCAGTGGGCATTGCAACCATTTAACCACGGATCTCTGTAAGGGCTGCAGCAGTATCATTGGCACCTTGTTCCAAAATCGAGATAATGTCTTCAGTCTTAAGTGATAGTCTTCTTATATATGCATACCGGGGCATCATTACACCAAGGAAATAGTCTAATCCAACAAGGGCACATTACTTTCTGCCAGTCGGAAGCTGGTAAGAATGATAAATATGTGGGACTACATATCCAAGATAACATGACCCCTTCCATCCAATCGGCAACCACGGATGTGTTGAGCCCACAAATCCAATAAGTACCATTCAGGGTTCGATATGTGTATTCCCCTCTGAAGCAATATGGAATATTGCAAGATCGATCATTATTAGGCGGATTCAGACAAATTTGTTTGGCTACATCTAGTGAATGTTGACATTTGCACCTAAATTCCCTCCAGAGCTTCTTGTATTCTCAACACACTGCTTCAATTTTGCTTTGTTTAAAATAAGGCTGGGTGCTGGACTGTGTGTTAAGGACAGGTGAATACCTGTTCATGTGACCTGGGCCACCTGTACAAGATCTATTTCTACATAAGTCTAGTCTGTCACATTCCCTAGGAAAACCTGATGCTATTGGCTTATGATCTCTAAAAGAATGAGTAAGCTGATCCCACATAATTAAATTTTCCCATGACAACGGCACTGGGTGTAAGGGTATCCCACCCTCAGCATGTATAGGAATGTGTGAGCATACCCAACATTTAGATATATTAGCAGTTTTTGCATACATATGGGCCATGTACAGATAAGTATTACTATGCAGTTCTCAATGGACTGTCTGTATTAAACATAGTGAACTCAACAATAAAAGAGCAGGAAAGTTTACAGTCATTCTGATCATTCTAAACTGAACATTTCAATATTCTTCTTTTGTAACTCCCCATTGCTGGCCAATATCAAAAATATAGAAATTCATACACAATTCCACGATATCACATCAATCTTCATCCTTGAATCTTGAAGCTCGACAATCAGGTCTTGGGATTTGATTGTAAGTTGTCTTACATCTTTTCACCCGAGCTGTAACTCCTGGATAACTTCGATCTCAATAAACAAAAACAGGGTCTTTCAGCCGTAAAGGAAGCATCTTATAAGATCAACATTGCAAATTATTTCCATTTCCTCTCTTCTACTATTCCCTTATACTATAATCTCATCTAATCTGATATCTATTTACTAATAATATGGGATAAATTAAATTTGTAATGTGGCTATAAGAACCATGATGATTCCGTCCCTTAAAAAGAAATCTACCCACTGGGACAATTTCATAATTACTGGGCTGTTCATTGGGATATGGTTTTAACTGAGTTGAGCGTTTCCATCACGAACCATACATTTCATCAATCAGGGTGCATGTCTGTCCTGTGATTTATAAACTAAAGGGGCCATCCCATCTGACTCCTAACCCTTTATTGTCAGTCATGAGTTTCATCGTTACCTTCCAGGTGTAGGTAACTTAGAAGGGGTCTCCTCTGCCAATCTTATCCAGTCTCTGCATTGTTGTTGAGTGATTACCTGCTGTTTGAGAGAATGTAGACTGCCCAGTAAATCCCTCATACATTTAAATACTGCTTCTCAGCCTAACATTAACTCTCCTCCTCCTGTTATCACATCTTCTGGAAGTTGCATTGCTCTACCACTCATCAGTTCAGAAGGGGTTAACCCTGTTCCTTGGGAAGGAGTAGCCCTCAGTCACAACAGTATTCAAGTGAAGCCTGTACCCAATTGTTTCCTTCATCTACAATAGCTTTGGATGAGCAATTTTTCAGTGTTCTGTTCATTCGTTCTACCATTCCTGCACTCCAGGGCTGATATTGTATGTGAAATCTGTCTTATCTCTTACATCCTGCAAACTTCACTTAAAATTCTTCCTGCAAAGTGAGTTTCCTGGTCTGAGTCGAACTGAAGAGGCATTCCCCACTTTGGTATTATCTCATTTGTCAATATCATAGCAACAGTTTTAGCTGAGGCATTTCTACATGGGAATGCTTCTCCCCATCGAGTGAACTGATAAATGGTCAGTAGACAGCAAATTTTCACTTTTACACTAGATAGTGGTCCTGTGAAATCCATTTGCAAATATTCCCATGGTCCATTGGGTCTTGGCTGGTTTCCCATCTTAATCTTAGTGTTGACCTGGTTCTACTTGTGCACACTGAATACCTCTCCTACGGATTTTTGCTATATCTTCCCCCATTCTTCTCCACCACCAACAATTTCCAACTAAGGTGACCATTTTGCCTCGTCCTGTGCGAGCTGATCCATGATAGATCTGTCGTATTGTTTCTGGAAATATTATTTTCCCTTTCCTTCTCCAAACTCCATCTTGTCTCTTTTGCTCCCCCTTGTCTCCTCCAATGCTGTTTTTTCTCCTCTGAGGCCTGCTCTTGTATCTGTTTTACATCAATCTCTGTAAGCTCACTAACTTGTAATGCTGCTGCTATCCCTGCTGTTACACCCAATTGCAATCCATTGGCTGCTTTGTCAGCATCGGCATTCTCCTTTTGAGCCTGGCTCTTAATCTTATTGTGTTACTGCGCTTTTATTACAACTTGCTTGAATTAGATTTCTGATTAAATGCTCATGTTGGACATGACCCCCACTGGAAGTCATAAAACCACATATGTCCTAAGCTGTCATACAGTCATGGGCCATCACAAAAGCATACCGATTGTCTGTGTAAACATTTACCTTTTTTCCCTTACCCCATTCTAAAGCTTTGGTTAAAGCTAACATCTCAGCTACCTGTGCCGAATTGCTCCCTGAAATTTGTTCTCCTGCAATCAGTGTTCCTTCATCATTTATCACTGCCCGTGCGGTACAGGGTTCACCTTCCAGCCCCATCTACATACAGATTACCCCTTCGCCTGTGAGTTGTTCTCCTGCTAGGCCTTTACTTTCTTTCTCAGCTGCTTCTACTACACATACATGCTCTGTTCCCTGTACTATCAATCCTTCTGCAGGATTTTCTCTGACATCCCAGCTGATTTCTATATGTTTATCTCCTGGCAAAAGATTTGCTTCCCATTTTGATCATCTACCATTTTAATCTTCCAGCTTCTAAAAGCTGGACAATTGTGTGAGGACTGTGGATGATTATGTTTCCCATCAGGGTGAGTGGTTCTGAAACTTTTATCGGCCAGGATGCACTTGCTTGTGCTCTTATAGATAGATGCATACCCCTTGCTACTGAGTCTAACTGAGCTGAGTAGTATCCTACTGATCTTAACTTGCTGCCATGCTGTTATGTCATTGCTGCAGCTTGCATCCAATCATTTTCTTAAGAGAAAATGTGAAATGGTTTAGTGGGGTTTGGCAACCTCAATGGTGCCCTTATCATGGCTTCTTTTAAATCAAAGAAAACCTGTGCTTCTTTCTGTCCCCATTCAATTCTATCACTATTGGCTCTTCCTCCTTTAGATAGATCCTGTAATTGTTCAGCAAAAACTGCATTATCTTCCACAACATTCCTTCAGTAATTGAAAAGTCCCAATATTTGTCTCACTCCCTTTATGGTTTGTGGTCTCTGTACACAAAGCATAGCTTTCTATCTTCTAGAATTTATTTCTTACCTTGTGATATGCCCCAAATATGTCACCACTTTCTGTACCAGTTGGTGGGATTTAGCTGAAGACCTGCTTCTTCACTCTGTGGACAGCTAAAGAATGTGCTAATGTGCTTTTTGATGCAAATTGGTTCAGGTTCTCCATTATTTGGGCCATATACTTGTGGAAGATGGCTGGACTGTTATGAAATCCTTGTGGCAAGTGAGTCCAGGTGTATTGCTGATTTCCAACTGTAAATGCCAACTTGTACTGATGTTCTTTGGCTACAGGGATAGACCAAAAACCATTAGCGACGTCCTGTACCTGTTCTATTCCAATGCTAGCTGGATTTGCCTCTAGCGGGTGCCTTCGAGTCGCATATCGACTTAGCGCAGTGTATTCTATAGTTAATTCCGTCAGGTTTCTTTGAGGACCAATTCACCAGTTTGACCAGTAAAGATGTTTTGGTTACTACCTGCTGTTTTTCTAACTCTACAATGATATTTTTAACTGCCTCCATTGCCTCTGGTTTGGGAGGATACGGTGTGTGGAGGATGAACATTCCCGGGAATTTTTATTGGAGGGGCATCCAAATCCCCACAATCGTGTTTGCGTTTTGCCCAAACCTGTGGGTATTGTCTAGCTAGGTTTCCCCATATTGTTCCTTCTTCCCAATTTGGTTGCAGAGCCGCTATTCTAGAAATATCGTCTCCCTTTCTCTGACCCCATCGATTTCGCCGGTAGGAGCATTTTGCCAATTGATTTTACCTGCTCTGGTATCAATTATCGCCCTCAATTGTTCTGACAAGTCTGTCCCAAAAATATCTCCTTCTTCTGTTGAGCATATCCAAATCTGCATCGGTTCTTCCCTACCTTTTGTCTCCAATAGTCGGTTCACTCAACAATGCTGTTTTAATCCCTCCTGTTACCCCCCCTGCAAATGTATGGTCTGATTGGTTTCCTGGTAGTTTTAAATCAGTGATAGATATAGATGCCCCAGAATCTATCAACATGTCACAGCATGGGCCTCCTAACACTGCTTCCAAATACTTTCGGGGATCTTTACCTGTACTCCCGAAAGCTGCTAATTGTCACTTCCAACCCAACAATTTCTGCAAATCCTTTACTGTCATTTAATTTACAGTCTGTGGTGCTATAGAATTTTGTACTTGAAATAAGATTTAACCCCAAGGGGAGGATTCTCTCTGTCGGGACCTTGTCCTTCTTTTCTTCCTCCTAGCGATGGCAATTTCATAACCCAATCTATGGCAATTGAAGCATTGTTTCTTATTACCCTGATTATTTCTGTTCTGGCATTCTCTAGAAATGTGTCCCTTCCCCACCACCCCCCTCCCCCAGAAACATGTTTTAGCCATGGGTTGTGACTGCTGGGCTTGTGGCTGATCTCCCTGTACTGGAGTCATTTTAAGATTTTTCTTCTGACTTGTCTCCATTCTCACGGCCCAATCTTTATTTATTTATTTATTAGTCACAAGTAGGCTTACATTAACACTGCAATGAAGTTACTGTGAAAATCCTATAGTCACCACCCTCTAGCGTCCTTTCGGGTATACCGAGGGAGAATTTAGCATAGCCAATTCAACTAAGCTGAATATTTTTAGACCGTGGGAGGAAACTGGAGCACCTGAAGTAAACCCACGCAGACATGGAGAGAATGTGCAAACTCCACACAGACAGTGAATCAAGCCAGGAATCGAACTGGGTCCCTGGCGCTGTGAAACAGCAGTGCTAACCACTGTGCTACCGTGCCACACATTACATCTTGATAAGTGTTTCCTACCGGAATTCCCATATCCATGATTCTGGTCAGAGCTGGACTAAATCCCTCTTTAAGCATACCCAAAAACATATCAACTCTATCGGGCCCAGAACACCTCCGTTGTCTATATAAGCTCTAAACTTTCACTCTCCATATTACTCGACAGATTCATCTATTTCTTGTTTAACTAAAGTCACTTTCGTCCAATTTGCCTGTCCTTTATAAGTGGGAATCGGACGAGCCTTAGGTAATGTTCATATCTCTCAATCTCACTATTGTTTGAATATATCCAATCTCTCGTTTTTAAATTCTCGGGTAACATCTGTCACACTGGTCCTGCTAATTTTGCCTTTGGTAAAAACCCAACGTCGCCCAAAGTAAAATGATGAACTTCTCTTAACTCTTCCACAGTCTTCCAAAAAGCCGAATTTTGGTTATTTCTGTGTAAGGGTGCTAATTTGTTCAAAATCATGTTTTTCAGGCACTGGTAACGGTGTCTCTTGTGAACTAACAGCCCCTATTTGTCCGTTTTATTATCGTATGTACTGGTGCCAATTTCTTAGTAAGAGTTTTAACAACACCAGGTTAAAGTCCAACAGGTTTATTTGGTAGCAAATACTATTGGCTTTCGGAGCGCTGCTCCTTCATCAGATGGAGAGGAAACCTGCTCTCAAACAGGGCACAGAGTCACAAAATCAAGTTACAGAATACGGATTAGAATGCGAATCCCTACAGCCAACCAGATCTTAAAGATACAGACAATGTGAGTGGAGGGAGCATTGAGCACAGGTTAAAGAGATGTGTATTGTCTCCAGACAGGACAGCCAGCAAGTCCAGGAGGCTAGCTGTGGGGGTTACTGATAATGTGACATAAATCCAACATCCCGGTTTGTCCCAACAAAATAATGGATGGAATGCGAGTCTTTACAGGTAATCAAGTCTTAAAAGTACAGACAATGTGAGTGGAGAGAGCGTTAAGCACAGGTTAAAGATATGTGTATTGTCTCCAGCCAGGACAGTTAGTGAGATTTTGCAAGCCTGGGCAAGTCGTGGGGGTTACAGATAGTGTGACATGAACCCAAGATCCCGGTTGAGGCCGTCTTCATGTGCGCGGAACATAGCTGTCAGTTTCTGCTCAGTGACTCTGCGTTGTCGTGTCATGAAGGCCGCCTTGGAGAACGCTTACCCGAAGATCAGAGACCGAATGCCCGTGGCCACTGAAGTGTTCCCCAACAGGAAGAGAACACTCTTGCCTGGTGATTGTTGAGCGGTGTTCATTCATCCGTTGTCATAGCGTCTGCATGGTCTCCCCAATGTACCATGCCTCGGGACATCCTTTCCTGCAGCGTATCAGGTAGACAACATTGGCCGAGTTGCAAGTGTATGTACCGTGTACCTGGTGGATGGTGTTCTCATGTGAGATGATGGCATCCGTGTCAATGATCTCGCATGTCTTTCAGAGATTGCTCCTGACAGAGTTGTGTGGTGTCGTGGTCACTGTTCTCCTGAAGGCTGGGTAGTTTGCTGCGGACGATGGTCTGTTTGAGGTTGTGCGGCTGTTTGAAGGCAAGAAGTGGGGGTGTGGGGATGGCCTTGGCGAGATGTTCGTCTTCGTCAATGACATGTTGAAGGCTCCGGAGAAGATGTCGTAGCTTCTCCGCTCCGGGGAAGTACTGGACGACAAAGGGTACTCTGTCCGCCGTGTCCTGTGTTTGTCTTCTGAGGAGGTCGGTGCGGTTTTTCGCTGTGGAGCGTCGGAACTGTCGATCGAGTTGATCAATATCAGGATTCCATCCCTGGCTTTCCGGATTAATGCGCCAATACTCTCAATTTTTATTTTTCTCGACTGACCACGCAACTCCTAAACAGCTAGTTTCGCTAAACAGGCAAACCTCAAAGTTACATTACCGCATCCCCCGCATTAAGCACAGACCTTTCGCACTGTGACAATGCTTCCGCAACCCCTTTCACTGTTCGGATTGGTCAGTTTATGGATCCGGCAACCAGACGCATTACTTCTTTCTAACTGGGGGTGGCAATGTAACAATACTCACCCATCCAGCTGTCAGGCTCTGGGACTCAATCCCGTCCTGCGTCACCAAAAAAGCTATTAATAGGGTTTTTCGACAAAGTGGCAATTAGACTTAGGAAAGCAATGTTACAGTATAAAGGTTAAACTTTATTAAAGACCAGTGATCAATGAGAGATGTTATCACGATGGTCACATATAAAGAATACCCGGACTATTTGGACAAGTTTTGAAATCAACAGTAGGAACAGAATGGTTATAGATTTTCTTTATCAGATTCTCTGTCTTTTCATTACTTGAAAATTAATTTCATTTGGTATACAAACATCAGTACAAATCTCTGTCAAGTATCTCAGCCATCCGTATTGTACCTGCCAGCATGATGGTATTTCATTCGTCCATAAAACCCAGGCGTCAACTCTTTTCTTGACGAAAGCTACTTTCTGTTGCCTGGTTGGTAGATGCTACTGTTGGGGTCAAAGTGAATGTTCCCACCGGCTCACTGCCCAGCTGAATAGACATGTGTTTCTGCGCCCAGGGACATATCTATTCTGTGTCTGGACTGGGGACTGGGCCTATTCATTATGGTTCAAATATGTCCCTGGTAAGAATCTTCCAGATAGGAGTTCTGCTAGCTAATGGGTTCCCAGGCCTTTGGCTCTCAACTATTTACCTTTCCCATCATGCCTTTTGGTAACTTGCCATGGCCAAAGTGAATAATCAGAATAAAATACTTAAAATACATTTTTAAGTATCAGCTTATGTGTTTCAAAATCATCGTTGTTCAATTCTCTTACTGCATTCACATGGTGTCAGCTATCCTCTTATTTTAAGACAAGGGTGGCACAGTGGCTAGCACTGCTGCCTCACAGTGCCAGGGACCCAGGTTCGATTCCAGCCTCAGTTACTGTCTGTGTGGAGTTTGCATGTTCTTCCCGTGTCTGCGTGGGTTTCCTCTGAGTGCTCCGGTTTCCTCCCACACTCCAAAGATGTGCAGGTTAGGTTGATTGGCTATGCTAAATTGATCCTTAGTGACAGGGGGACGAGGAGTGTAAATATGTGGGATGATGGTGATAGGACCCAGGTTGTTGTCAGTGCAGGCTCGAAGGGCCAAATGGCCTCCTTCTGCATGGTAGATTCTATGATTAATCATTAACCCTTTTCTGTTAGCTCTGTCAGTGTCTTATATACACTGTCTAAAAACAAAAGAGTAAGTGTAAAATAATCGCTTTCAGTCCTCATTTGCTGAATTTTAAACTGCTCCCAATCATCAGGCCTATTGCTTTTTGTTGAAGGGCGATTTAAAGAATAGGTTGAGAAGGAATAGTAGGTTTTAGAGGGAATAGGTGCCTGTATAACAATTTATATTCTTAAATGCCTGCATAACAATCTATATTTGTTGGAATATATAATGAATGTGTATGAATTTATTGCTATACGATCACAAAAGGCATGCATATCAGCTCCACCATGTTAACAGAAGTTCAGAATATTAAAACGACACAAAATGGATACCAGCTGGCTTAGCCACATTCCTGAACACAATTAGCTGGGTTAATCACAAGCTTGTGTACAACAGCAGAGACAGTTACCACAGATACTGGTGGCTGGTACCAGCCTATAATCCAAGGTTTCGGATGGAGGCCAGGCACATAGGATTAGGGAAGGCATTCATAGAAAATGATAAGGAGGCCCACTGGACAAGGAGCATTGTAAACTCAAGGACTCCAGATGGGAGAAAGGAAGATAATATTAATGAGGTACCATGAGTCCTGTCCATGAGACCACGAGCTGATCATGCACAAGCCCACCTTATGTAATGCCTTTTCCATTGGTTATGTGACTAATGTACGTAATCTATAATCAATATTATTGGATAAGGTCCAGCCATGATGGGCTGTGTAGATGTTTGGAAAATGTATAAGAATGGATGTTTGCCCTTTGTTCATCAGAGAGAGGCACAGGGCTTTATCAGATGCCATCTCCCCTCCGGCGAAATAAACTGTTTGATGTGAGGACCAACCCTGAGCATTGAGTGATATCTTTGAGACTCTCCCCCGCTAACACTTTTTCTTGCCAATTTGTATGTTTCTTCCTTCAATGCGATATTATCACTAATTTCCCTTGGAAGCCATAGTTTGGCCATAATTTCTTCACTATTTTTGTGCCAAACATGAATAAACAACTTCTGGAATTAACCTATTCACTCTTTAAATGCCTGCCATTGCCGGTCCACTGTCTTTTCTTTCAATACTGCTTCTCAGTTCTTCATGGCCAATTCATGCCTCATTCCATCATAGTTATCTTTATTGAGATTCTGGACCCTTGTCTCAGAATCAACCATGACACTATCGACCTTGACCAAGAATTCTACCACATAATGATCACTCATCTCCAAGGGTTCTCTCACAACTAGGCAGCCAACTAATCCTTTCTCATTGCACAACACCCTGACCAAGATGGCCTGTTCCCTTGTTGGTTCCTCATACAGAAAGGGGCCATTTGGCCCATTGAGTCTGCAGAAAATCTCTGACAGTGTATGCTCCCCCGCCCTATCCCTGTAACCCCACATATTTGTGATGTGGAGATGCCAGCGTTGGACTGGGGCAAGCACATTAAGAAGTCTCACAACACCAGGTTAAAGTCCAACCTGTTCGACTTTAACCTGGTGTTGTGAGCTTTCTTACTCTGCTTACCCCACATATTTACCATAGCTAATCCTCCTAACCTACACATGTTTGGACACTATGGGTAATTTGTCATGGTCAATTCAATTTTTGGACTTTGGGAGAAAGTTGGCGTACCTGGAGGAAACCCACGCAGACACGGGGAGAACATGCAAACTCCACACAGTCACCCAAGACTGGAATTGAACCCGGGTCCTGGCACTGTGAGGCAGCACTGCTCACCACTCCCAAATGTTTCAAGGAAAGTGCAGGAAACATAACACATCAGCCTCGTTGCATTGTAGCAGCATTTTCAACAATTGTTCCTCGATTTTAATTCGCTTTAACAAGATAGAAACCCGTTCGTTTAAAAACTGTGAAACTGTTAAGAATGGGATTGAATCTTAACATGATTTTGCTGCTGATTCACAGGGAGAGATTCCAGGACAAAGTCAGGGAAAACTTTTCACATTAGTTTAAAATCGAGGAACAATTGTTGAAAATGTTGCTGCAAAATAGCGAAGCTGCTGTGAAGAAAATAGAAAAAGGGAGAATGATTGAAAAGAAAACGAAAACTTACACAGGGATAAGGGAAAAAGCGAAGGATTGACAATGGATATGGAATCCCTACAGTACAGAAGGAGGCTATTCGGCCCATCGAGCCTACACCAACAACAATCCCACCCTATCCCTGTAACCACACATATTTACCCTGTTTTTCCTTTGTTCGTCAGAAAAAGAGGTACTGAGCTTAACCAGACGCCATCTCTCCACCGGCGAAAGAAACCGTTTGATGCGAGCCTGAGCATTGAGTGATTGCTTTGAGACTCTCTCCCGCTAACAGAAGGGAGGGAGGAACTCAGCAAAATTACAGTCACCAGAGAAGTGGTACTGAGAAAATCGTTAGAGCTTTGGGCTGGCAAATGCCTGGTCTTGATGGACATCATCCTTGGGTCTTAAACAAAGTGGCTGGTGAAATAGTTGAGGCATTGGTTTGAATTTTCCAAAGTCCATAGTTTTGAGGAAGGTCCCATTAGATTGGAAAATAATGCAACTCCATTATTCAAAAAGGGAGGGAGACAAATAACAGGGAAAAAGTACAGTTAACATAACATCTGTCATAGGGAAAATGTTAGAAGCTATTATTAAAGAAGTAACAACAGGGCACTTAGATAAGTTCAAGATAATCAATCAGGCAGAGTCAGCATGATTTTGTGAATGGAAAACCATGTTTAACCAACTTATTGGAGTTCTTTAAGAAAGTAACATGTGCTGTGGACAAGGGGGAACTGGCGAATGTATTGTACTTAGATTTTCAGAAGGCAGTTGATAAAGTGACACATTAAAGGTTATTGTGGAAAATAAATGTTCTTGGTAGAGGGGCTAACATATTAGCATGGATGGAAGACTGGCCGGTTAACAGGAAGCAGAGAGTAGACGTAAAAGGGTATTTTTCTGGTTGGGAAGATGTACTGAGTGGTATACCACCAGGATCAGTGCTTCAATGTTTTATAATATATATCAATACTTGGATGAAGGAATCAAAGTTGTGGTTGCTAAATTCACTGATGACACTTAGATAGGTAAGAAAGTATCATGTGATAAGGACGTAGAAGACTATAAAAAGATATAGATAGGTTAAGTGAGTGGGCAATGACCTGGCAAATGAAGTATAATGTGCAAAAATGTGGATTTGTTGGTTTTAGCTGGAAGGATAAAAAACAGGCATTTTATCTCGATGGTAATAAGCTCCGAGATGTAGACGGATGTGGGTGTCTGAGTGCACAAATCACAAAAGGCATGTACATGTACGTCAAGTAATTCAGAACTCCAAAGATGTGTGGGTTAGGTTGATTGGCCATGCTAAATTGCCCCTTGCTGTCGGGGGATTAGCAGGATAAATAAGTGAGTTTACGGGGATAGGACCTGGGTGGGATTGTGCATGGTACAGATTCAATGGGCCAAATGCCTCCTTCTGCACTGTAAGGATTCTACGATAAAGTGAATTGAATTTAACAAGATTCATCTTTACCTACGATATGTTATTTGGTGTGTTAACTTTTTCTCTAATAAATTGCATACTAATTATTTAATGTGAAGCACCAAAGGTAAGGAGGACAACCCAAGACTTTCTGAAACTTATATTCTCGATCAGTAACATTACTGTTGGGGTCAGGATGGAAGTTTTCCACCCGAAGTATTTTCTATTAAACACAGTTTACTTTAAAACAAAAAAAAAGGGGGCTACCCCCATCCAGGGAAAGAAAAGAACGCTATCAAGGAAGCACCAGCACCTCACAATGTATCAGAACGGGAATTTATTTGGGCATGGTTAGTTACTATGGCCTCAACATTACTGTTGCATCTGTTTTTAAAGAAATATCAAGGTTGGTATTGGAGCAAACCACAAAAAGAAGCCTTTGAGAAAGATAAACTTGCTTTACAATCTTCAGACTTGCGAATCCATTTGACACAAAGAGGACGATAATACTAACATGTGATTTCTTGAGAGGGCGGAATAGCTGCATTGTCTTATGAGGAAAACTTGGACAGGCTGGTCTTGTATCTGTAAGTTCTTGGTATTATTTGAACTTATATTCTAACTGTGTTCATTTGAGACTTTAACCATTTAGGCAACAGGAGGCAGTTTGGTGAAGTAACTCAGGAAATAAGTTGTCGGTTAATACCGATTAAAGGCAGGCCAGGAACTTGACTAGAATATTACAGTTTTTGCTTTCTGGTTCAGCCTTGGCACAGATTGACACTTGG
Source organism: Mustelus asterias (assembly GCF_964213995.1). Classification (NCBI taxonomy): domain Eukaryota; kingdom Metazoa; phylum Chordata; class Chondrichthyes; order Carcharhiniformes; family Triakidae; genus Mustelus; species Mustelus asterias. The sequence continues at coordinate 91,441,273 of NC_135816.1, read as the reverse complement.
ACTCTATTCTCTCTTCATACCTTCTGCTTCCCTCTGGACAGCGGTCACTTGCTTTGCAACTTGCTCAGTGAAAGCCTCTGCTTATTAACCCATTCCATGCCACAACTCTCAGTGTGGTCAATTATGTTCTTACATTCTGATTGGCCTAGCTGAGACAAGACTAATTCTTGGTTATCTTAAGGGTACATGATCAGTCTGTGATTCGTCTTCATCCTGGAGTTCAGTTACTAGTGGTGTACTGCAAGGATCTGTTTTGGGGCCACTGCTGTTTGTCACCCTCTGTTTTCTCACAGCTTGCCAATTCCTGATCCAAACCACTAAATCACCCTCAATCCTATGTGTCCGTATTTTCTGCAAAAGCTTACCATGGGGAACCTTATCAAACGCTTTGCTGAAATCCATATACACCGCATCAACCTCTTTACCCTCATCCACCTCTTTGGTCACCTTCTCAAAGAACTCAATAAGGTTTGTGAGGCACGACCTACCCTTCACAAAACCGTGCTGACTATCGCTAATCAAACTATTCCTTTCTCGGTGATTATAAATCCTATCTCTTATAATCCTTTCCAAAACTTTGCCCACAACAGAAGTAAGGCTCACCAGTCTATACTCCCCTTCTTTAACAAGGGGACAACATTTTCTATACTCCAGTCTTCTGGCACTGTTCCTGTAGACAATGACGACACAAAGATCAAAGCCAAAGGCTCTGCAATCTCCTCTCTAGCCTCCCAGAGAATCCTAGGATAAATCCCATCCAACCCAGGGGACTTATCTATTTTTACCCTATCCAGAATTGCTAACACCTCCTCATGAACCTCAATCCCGTCTAGTCCAACAGTCTGCATCTCAGTACTCCTCTCGACAACACTGTCCCTCTCCTGTGTGAAATGACACCAAAATAGGTGGGATATTAAGTTGCAGTGAGGAAATAAGAAATTTACAAATGGATATAAATAGGTTAGGTGAGCGAGTCAAAATGTGGCAGATGGAGTTTAACGTGGATAAGTGTGAGGTTATCCATTTTGCTTGGATACATGGAAAGGTAACTTTTTATCTAAATGGAGAGAGACTGTGGGGTGCTTCGGTGCAAACAGCTCTGGGTGCCCTTGTGTATGAGTCGCAGAAATCTAGTACGCAGGTGCAGCAGATAATAAGGAAAGCAAATGGAATTTTGGCATTTATAGGTAAAGGAATAGAATACAAAAATAAGGAGGTGTTGCTGCAACTGTGCAAGGCATTGGTGAGAAAAGATATGGGATATGTACAGATCTGGCTCCCTTATTTGAGGAAGGATGTAACGGCATTAGAGGCAGTAAAGATGAGGTTCACTACGTTGGTTTCAGAGATGAGGGATTAGTCTTATGGATAGACATCGAGAAGCTTAACTCTACACTCGCTAGAGTTTCAAAGAATGAGAGGAGATGAAATATACAAGATGATAAACAGTATTTGGTTTCATTCAATTGGACCTGATTTGTCTGTAAAATGATCACAGCAAGAATCAAACCTGCAAAATTCTGATTATAGCATAACTTACACCGAAGTCAGATGTCTTATCCATTAGGCCATGTGACTTAGCTCGGTTGGCTGGACAGCTGGTTACTAATGCACAGCGATGCCAAAAGTGCATGTTCAATTCCCGTACTGACTGAGGTTATTCATGAAGGTCCACCTTCTAAACCTCAGGTGTGGTGATCCTCAGGTAAAATCATCACCAGTCCCAACATATGGTCATCTGGGACTATGACGGCTTTACCTTTCACCTATAAGATGATAAAAGGTACTGACAAAATAGACGTCCAGTGGATGCTTCCTCTTTTGATGCAATCTAGAATGAGAGATCGTAGTTTTAGGGTACATGCTGGCAGATTTAAAACAAAGATGAGGAGAACCTACTTCTTTCAAAGGGTTCTGAATCTGTGGAATTCACGAGAATCATTGAATTCCTAGTGTAGAAGGTGGCCGTTGGGCCCATTGAATGTTATACAGTTATAATTCTCTCCTAATTAAAATGTTGTATTTTGACGTATCAGTGAGACTTTTGTGGAATTTCAAATGTTAGTGTTCTGATACTTAAATACATCATTTTAGAATTTTGTAAATTTTAATGTAAAGCATTTATTAGCCAAAATAATGTTACAAATACAAAACGTTGATACCATGTTAACATTCAACTTTAACAGCAGCAGCATGACATTTCCTCAACTTTTTCCAAATTTCTTGTCCTATTATATTATTTTACAGTAACACAATTTCTGTTGTCTTTTTGTTAATGGGGAGGGGAAACAGGGAAATGGAGGGACAGACATAATAATTTTAAATTTTAAAATCTCAAAGTCCATTAGCTGCAGCAGAAAGATGAACTGGAGGTAACATTTTGCTCTGCACTACATTCTGGAATACATATCAGAAGATAGTCCACATCAACTTGCATATGTCATTTTAAGGATTACACTTTCCTAAAGCATTTGAATTGCCAATTTGCACAATTACCGTTGTAAATGCAGAACTCATTTTGCGCAATATCAAACGCACGGCAGAGGTGAGGTAATGCATTTTGGAAGGTCTAAGACAGACAGGAAATATACAGTAAATGGCAGAACCCTTAAGAGTATTGATAGGCAAAGGGATCTGGGTGTACAGGTACACAGGTCACTGAAAGTGGCAACGCAGGTGGAGAAGGTAGTCAAGAAGGCATACGGCATGCTTGCCTTCATCGGCCGGGGCACTGAGTTTAAAAATTGGCAAGTCATGTTGCAGCTTTATAGAACCTTAGTTAGGCCACACTTGGAATATAGTGTTCAATTCTGGTCACCACACTACCAGAAAGATGTGGAGGCTTTGGCGAGGGTACAGAAAAGATTTACCAGGATGTTGCCTGGTATGGAGGCATTAGTTATGACGAGAGGTTGGAGAAACTTGATTTGTTCTTATTGGAACGACGGAGGTCGAGGGGAGACCTGATAGAAGACCTGATAGATTATGAGGGGCGTGGACAGAGTGGATAGTCGGAAACTTTTTCCCAGGGTGGAAGAGTCAATTGTAAGAGGGCTTAGGTTTAAGGTGAGAGGGGCACGGTTTAAAGGAGATGTACGAGGCAAGTTTTTTTTTTTACACAGAGGGTGGTGGGTGCCTGGAACTTGCTGCCGGGGGAGGTAGTGGATGCAGATACGATAGTGAGTTTTAAGGGGCACCTAGACAAATACATGCATGGGAATAGAGGAATATGGTCAACAGAAGGGTAGGGGGTTTTAGTTCTGTCAGGCAGCATGGTCGGTGCAAGCTTGGAGGGCCAAAGGGCCTGTTCCTGTGCTGTAATTCTCTTTGTTCTTTGCTCATTACTTGTTGTTGTTCGTCCATCGTCGTCGATGAGGACCTCGATACCATTAGTCATTATGAGGCCGGATGCGGTGTGTCCAAAGATGACTGATCAGGCCAATTCGGGCACAGAATGTCCTGGCACATATTGGCCAAACTTGTGTAGGTGCTGTAGCTGTTGCGCTGGTGGCTCTGGACTTGCGCAGCTCGCGCTCAAGTTGTGCTTCAGCATTGCACCTTGCTTCATAAGCTTGACAGCCCTTGTGGATGTGGTAGGGCGGTTTTGTGCCAGCGTTTCCCAGGTGGTCGTGTCTATGTCAAGCGACTTCAGGGAGGCCTTGAGTGTTTCTTTGTAATGTTTCTTCTGCCCTCCTTGCGAGCGTCTTCCAGCAGGAAGTTCCCCGAAAAGGAGCTGCTCGGGTATGCGCTCGCCCGGCATACGGATGACATGACCTGCCCACCGGGTCTGTGCTCTCATCAGCAGTGTGTGGACTGATGGTAGACTTGCTCCAGAGAGAACTAAAGTGTCTGGTACTTTGTCTTGCCATCTTATGCCTAATATTCTGCGAAGACAAGTCATGTGGAAATGATCGAGCTGTCTTGCATGCCTTCGATACACAGTCCACGTTTCACAGGCATACAGGAGGGTAGTGAGTACCACGGCGCTGTAGACCTTCAGTTTTGTTGCTGGGCTGATTCCTCGACGTTCCCATACAGTGGAATGCAGTCTACCGAAAGCAGAACTTGCCTTTGCTATTCTGCAGTTAACTTCGTATCAATAGTCACTGCTCGGGAGAGGGTGCTGCCAAGGTAAGTGAACTGGTCCACTGCCTGTAGTTTCTGCCCTTTGATTGTGATTATGGGTTCTGTGTACGGTGCACGAGGAGCAGGCTGGTGCATGACTTTGGTCTTTTTAATGTTGGTGGTGGGTCCAAAATTGTCACAAGCCGTGGAAAATTTGTCCATACCGACTTGCATCTCTGGCTCTGAGCCAGTATACAGTGCGCAGTCATCGGCAAAGAGGAAGTCTCTCAGAACAGTCTCCTTCACTTTGGTAATAGCTTGAAGTCCCCTGAGATTGAAGAGCTTCCCATCCACTCTGTACTTAAGGCTGATTCCAGCAACACTGTCCTGGAAGGCATCATTCAGCATGGCAGTAAACATCGTGCTGAACAGTGTGGGTGCGAGCACACAGCCCTGTTTGACACCATTGGTGACTGGGAATGCCTCAGTGGATTCTCCGCCATCCAGTACTCTGGCCATCATGGAACTGGAGTACCATCTGAATGAATTTGGGGGGGCAGCCGAACTTTGACACGATCCTCCACAGGCCCTGTCGGCTGACAGTGTCGAAGGCTTTCGCAAGGTCAACAAAGATTGTGTAGAGCTCGCGATTCTGCTCCTGACACTTCTCCTGAGGTTGGCACACACGGCAAAAGTCATGTCAATAGTCCCGCGACCTTTGCGGAAGCCACACTGTGACTCTGGTAGCAGGCCCAGCTCCAGATGAGTGACCAGGCGATTTAGCAGGACTCTTGTGAGGGTTTTTCCTGCAATGGACAGCAGCGAGATTCCTCGATGGTTGTCGCATACTTGCCGATTGCCCTTCCTCTTGTAGAGGTGTACGATGGAAGCATCTTTAAGTTCCTGAGGAATGCATCGTGGCTTCCAAAAGGACTGGAACAACTCGGTGAGCTTCTCAATAAGTACAGGACCAGCAGCTTTGTAGATCTCTGCGGGGTGTCAGGGAGGGGTAGTACCTCTGGTGGGGGAACATGTTGCATCCTTTTTAGCGCGGTTTGTCCACCTTTGGTCCCCACCTGGCACTCAGCTCACACCTCTGGCTCCCCGTAGTTGTTTGCATGAGACAGCAGCCACACCCCGAGCAACGGCTTCAACAAGCCAGCTAAATCAGGTGAGGGTAGCTGATGGGTCTGAACCCTCGGTGAGATTGGGAGATGTCTATCTCCACAACTGAAGACCGACTCCGGCGGATTGAGCGGACGAGACCAATGGAAGGTCCAACGGTCAAGAAGGCGGTCTCTGCAAGCATCGTGGAACGCGAAGAGCAGGACAAGACACATTAGACGTCCTGGTCACCCACTGCGCCTAGTCCCATCTCCAGCCGTCTCGACTCTTGTCTTGCCACTGGATCCAGATGGGAATTGGGACGAGAGAGTGAGGCTGACGCTGCGCAACTCTCCCTCACTTTAATCCAAATCATGCGCTAGTCTCGACACCATCATTATCACCACCGTCTGTTCAACCTTTGAAGTCCTGTGGCGATGGGCGAGCGACGAAGCAGCATTTGTGGATACACTGGGAGCTGTAGTCACGGACCTGCACACAGGCGGCTCAGCTCTAATGGGCGTTTTCCGCTGACCGAAGCAGCAGTGAAACTCGGCGTCTACCTGGGCGAATGAGCTGCCCTCTTCAGGAATGCACTGCTCACCTTCGTAGAATGAGGAAGGGGCTAGAAAAGGTGCCCTAAACATTGCCTGCTTCACTACACACTGGCCAGTTTACCGCGGCTGCCAGGGATCCCATCTAGCGGTCGAACAAACAAAATAAAACACAAGGTGACACCGCTCACCATTGGCACTTGGAACGTGCGTGCACTTTTGGACAACGCTACAGCAGATAGACCAGAGAGAAGAACAGCCTTAGTTGCTAGAGAGCTTGCAAGATACAACATTGACATTGCAGCCCTGAGTGAAACTCGTCTTGTAAGAAGTCTCACAACACCAGGTTAAAGTCCAACAGGTTTACTTGGTAGCAAATACCATAAGCTTTCGGAGCAATGCTCCTTCGTCAGATGGAGTGGTCTCTGTTCTCAAACAGGGCACAGACACAGAAATCAAATTACAGAATACTGATTAGAATGCAAATCTCTACAGCCAGCCAGGTCTTAAATGCACAGACAATGTGGGTGGAGGGAGCATTCAACACAGGTTAAAGAGATGTGTATTGTGTGTGTTGAATGCTCCCTCCACCCACATTGTCTGTGCATTTAAGACCTGGCTGGCTGTAGAGATTTGCATTCTAATCAGTATTCTGTAATTTGATTTCTGTGTCTGTGCCCTGTTTGAGAACAGAGACCACTCCATCTGACGAAGGAGCATTGCTCCAAAAGCTTATGGTATTTGCTACCAAATAAACCTGTTGGACTTTAACCTGGTGTTGTGAGACTTCTTACTGTGCTTACCCCAGTCCAACGCCGGCATCTCCACATCACACACACATTGAAACTCGTCTTGCCAACGCAGGTCAGCTGACTGAAACTGGAGGTGGATACACTTTTTTTCTGGAGCGGTTGCGGCAGCGATGAGCGTCGTGATGCTGGAGTTGGATTCGCCATTAGGAGTCACCTTGTTCGGAAACTTGCTCGTCTCCCCAAGGGTGTGAACAACCGGCTTATGACATTACAGCTTCCGCTACAGAACAGAAGTCAAGCCACCCTGATCAGCGCTTATGCCCCCACAATGAACAACCCGGACGAGATGAAAGACAAGTTCTACAAAGAACTTGATGCCCTACTATCAGCTGTGAGCAGACAAGCTGAACTTGCTTGGCGACTTCAATACAAGAGTAGGGTGTGGCTCTACATTCTGGCCAGGAGTCGTTGGGAGGCATAGAGTAGGCAAGTGTATCAGTAACGGCCTACTCTTAATGAAGACCTGTGCAGCACACGACCTCCTCATCACCAACACAACCTTCCATCTGCCTACCCGTAACAAGACCTCCTGGATGCACACCCGCTCTAAGCACTGGCATCTTATCGACTACTTAAGACCTCATTACTTAAGAGGGTTCTAAAGATAGACATTGTATCAGGGAGACTCTTAAAATTGGGATAAACAACACTGCTTAACATACATAGCAAAATTCAAATGAACTTTAGCTAAAAATTACAGACACTTCAAACCCACCTTGTCACATATGAGAGTACTTTTGATGCTAACAACAGAATGTCATGACAAAGTTTTAGAAAGTATATCTTTCACATTCTGTGCATTGCATAAAATTTAGACATCTTTTAAATACATTTCCAAATAAAACCCAAGAAAATGGCCCATACCTTCAATCCTGAATTCTGAGATTGCGTGTCCGGACGATTTGGAAGGCCCAATGCATGGATATACGCATTGAAAGTGTACGAAGTTCAAACCTCTGGTTGAGCTCTAAGAATTGAAATGCTGCGCTGTAGTGCCTTAAAGAAAAGTGATGAGACAGTTTTAACTCAGCTTTTGATAGGTGAGTAATTACACTTATTTATTTACACACTATTTTCCGGCTCGAGCTGCAGCCAATAAAAGCAGCAGACATTTGTCCATTTATACATATTACATAATACTCATCCCCAATCATAAAAGATAAAATTACACTTTAACTGGGCCAATAATAAGATTAACTGCTTAAAATGTTTTGCGAAAAAAGGAAACAAAATCAACATCTCTTTACAATATAGTCTGTGTCTTCAAAGCAAAACTGCTGTGAAAGCTGAACCTCATGGATGTTCCCAGTCTGGCTCCGTCATGAAGGGGGCGCTGTTGGAGTCCTCCTGCGTCACGCTGGAGCCTGCGCAAATTGTCTCGCTGAAGGCCGAAGGCTGTTGCTGGGATCGGGAGTTGGATCGCGATTTTACAACGCACGTAAGTGCCCAAGAAATTCACCTGTTTTTGGCGGTTTAAGTTACGGGTATTTTTTGCTTCTGAATGTAAACAAGTTAACAGCTTGAGAAGAACGTTGCAAAGATTGTGCAACGCCACTGGAAAATGCAATAGCTGTTTGCATTTGACAATAGTTGAGATTTGGCATTAGCATTCTCAGCCAGTAAGGTTTTATCAGTGGAGAGAAGCAGCGCTTCAATCCCGACAGTGAGAAAAAAACCCAGCCGGAAGATTGAACGCAGCTCGCTTTAAGTGCGCATGTCCAGTCCAGACACGCATGTATGGCGTGCGATCTTTACAGGCCGGGATTCGGGATAACTTCCGTCTATCGGCGGGAAGCCATTGTCTGGCGACACTGAGTAGGAAAAATGGCCACAAACCGGCGCTGAAAAATTGCGACCAATTTTCCGGGCAACTCAGCGAAAGCGCGCTATGTCGGGACGATCTGCGCATGCTCGAGCGGAGCGCGGTTCGAGAGAAGCCACGCCCCCGTGAGACGGGCATCAAAGGAACGCCCATTGAGGGCAAGTTTCCATAGAAACCGATAAAAACCCGACTCTGCAGAAGAAGGCCATTCGGCCCATTGAATCTGCACTAACAAGAATCCCAGGCAGGCCTTATCTTCGTAATCCCACATATTTTACCCCGCTAATCCGTCTAACCTACGCACCCAAAGAACAATACAGCACAGGAACAGGCCCTTCAGCCCTCCAAGCCTACGCCGCTCATATACCCAACTAGACCATTCGTTTGTATCCCTCTCCCTCTATTCCCAGTCTGTTCATGTGGCTATCTAGATAAGTCTTAAACGATCCCAGCGTGTCGCCTCAATCACCCATCTTGGCAGTGCATTCCAGACCCCCACCACCCTCTGTGTAAAATACATCCCCCTGACATCTGTGTTGAACCTTGCCCCCCTCACCTTGAACCCGTGACCCCTTGTGTTCGTCACCTCCAACCTGGGAAAAAGCTTCCCACTGTTCACTCTATCTATGCCCTTCATAATTTTATACACCTCTATTAGGTCGCTCCTCATCCTCCGTCTTTCCAGGGAGAACAACCCCAGTTTACCCAATCTCTCCTCATAGCTAAGACCCTCCATACCAGGCAACATCCTGATAAACCTTCTCTGTACTCGCTCCAAAGCCTCCACGTCCTTCTGGTAGTGTGGCGACCAGAACTGAATGCAGTATTCCAAATGTGGCCTAACCATCGTTCTATACAGCTGCAACATCATATGCCAACTTTTATATTCAATGCCCCGTCCAATAAAGGCAAGCATGCCATATGCCTTCTTCACCACCCTCTCCACCTGTGCTGCCACCTTTAAGAGTCTGTGGACTTGTACACCCAGGTCCCTCTGTGTGTCTATACTCCTCATGGTTCTGCCATTTATTGTATAGCTCTCCCTTACATTAGATCTACCGAAATGCATCACTTCGCATTTTTCTGGATTAAATTCCATCTGCCATTTCTCCGCCCAATGTTCCAGCCTATCTATATCCTGCTCTATTCTCTGACAATGTTCATCACTATCCGCAACTCCAGCAATCTTTGTGTCATCCGCAAACTTACTGATCACACCAGTTACATCTTCCTCCAAATCATTTATATATATCACAAACAGCAGAGGTCCCAGTACAGAGTCCTGCGGGACACCACTAGTCACAGACCTCCAACCGGAAAAAGACCCCTCCACTGCTACCCTCTGTCTTCTATGGCTAAGCCAGTTCTCCACCCATCTAGCTCGCTCACCTTTTATCCCGTGAGATTTAACCTTTTGCACCAGCCTGCCATGAGGGACCTTGTCAAACGCTTTACCAGAATCCATATAGACGACATCCATGGCCCTTCCCTCGTCAATCGTTTTTGTCACCTCCTCAAAAAACTCAACCAAATTTGTGAGGCATGACCTCCCTCGCACAAAACCATGCTGTCTATCGCTAATGAGATTATTCAGTTCTAAATGCGCATATATCCTATCTCTAAGAATTTTCTCCAACAACTTCCCTACCACGGACGTCAAGCTCACCGGCCTATAATTACCTGGGTTATCCTTGCAACCCTTCTTAAATAACGGGACCACATTTGCTATCCTCCAATCCTCTGGGACCTCACCTGTGTCCAGTGAAGAGACAAAGATTTCTGTTAGAGGCCCAGCAATTGCATCTCTCGCCTCCCTGAGGAGTCTAGGATAGATGCCATCCGGCCCTGGGGATTTGTCTGTCTTAATGTTTCTTAAAAAACCTAACGCTCCCTCTCTTGTAATTGAGATTTTTTTCTAACGGGTCAACACATCTCTCTGAGACACTATCAGTCAACATGTCCCTCTCCTTTGTGAATACTGATGCAAAGTATTCCTTTAGGATCTCACCTACTTCCTTTGGTTCTAAGCATAATTCCCCTCCTTTGTCCCTGAGAGGTCCGATTCTTTCCCTAACAACCCTCTTGTTCCTAACGTATGTATAAAATGCATTAGGATTCTTCTTAATCCTGTCTGCCAAGGACATTTCGTGACCCCTTTTTGCCCTTCTAAGTCCCTGTTTGAGTTCTTTTCTACTTTCTCTGTATTCCTCCAGTGCTCCATCTGTTTTTAGCTGCCTGGACCTCATGTATGCCTCTTTTTTCTTTTTGATTCGACCCACAATTTCACTGGTTATCCATGGCTCTCGAATCCTACCTTTCCTGTCCTTCCTCTTTACAGGCACATGCCTGTCCTGCAGTCCTATCAACTGCTCCTTAAAAGACTCCCACATGCCAGATGTGGATTTACCCTTGTACAGCCTCTCCCAATCAACAGCCGCCAAATCCTGCCTGATCCGGCTGTAGTTAGCCTTCCCCCAATTCAGCACCTTACCCATCGGACAACAGTCATCTTTTACCATTACTATCCTAAAGTTTACGGAATTGTGGTCACGATTTGCCACATGTTCCCCTACTGCAACTTTGATGACCTGACCGGGCTCATTCCCCAGTACTCTGTCCAGTATAGCCCCCTCTCTAGTTGGACTGTCAACATATTGTTCCAAAGAACCTTCCTGTACGCATTTTATAAATTCTTCCCTGCCTAGGCCCCCAGCCCTTAGCGATTCCCAGTCTATACAAGGGAAATCTCACTTCAACAACCCTAGTTTTTCTGCGCCTGTCCAGAATCTCCTTACGTATCTGTTCCTCAAATTCCCGTGGGCTGTTGCGAGGCCTGTAGTATACCCCCAGCATAGTGACTGCGCCCTTCCTCTTTCTGAGCTCCACCCACAGTGACTCGTTACCTGACCCTTCCAAATTGTCCACCCTCTGTACCGCTGTAATATGCTCCCTAACCAGCATCCTGGGACACTAAAGGTCAATTTAGCATGGCCAATGCATCTAACCTGCTCATCTTTGGACTGTGGGAGGAAACCAGAGCACCCAGAGGAAACCCATGCAGGTACGGGGAGAATGTGCAAACTCCATAGTGACCCAAGCCGTGAATCAAACCCAGGTTTCTGGATCTGTGAGGCAGCAGTGCTAACCACTGTGCCACTGTACTGCCATTTGTTGGCAAATGCAGCTTTGTTAGCCAGCCAATCATAGAATCCTTACAGTGCAGAAAGAGGCCATTTGGCTCCTTGTGCCTGCACCAACTGCAATCCAACCCAGGCCCGATCCCACATATTTACCCTGCCACTAAGCCACACATCTTTGTACTGTGGGAGGAAACTGGAGCACCTGAAGGAAACCCACGCAGACACTGGGGAGAATGTGCAATCACTACACAGACAGTCACCCAAGGCTAGAATTGAACCTGGGTCCTTGGCACTGTGAGGCAACAGTGCTAAACATGTACCACCCTTGTATTGAAGATAAAGGAAGCAATAGGTTTGATTTGGTTTACTTTTGTCACATCTATTAGTATACAGTGAAAAGTATTGTTTCTTGCGCTATACAAAACATACCATTCATAGCGAAAGAAAGGAGAGAGTGCAGAATGTAGTGTTACAGTCATAGCTAGGTGTAGAGAAAGATCAACTTGATACGAGGTAGGTTCATCAAAAGTCTGATGGCAATAGGGAAGAATCTGTTCTTGAGTCGGCTGGAACGTGTCCTTAGACTTTTGTATCTTATTTCCGACGGAAGAAGTTGGAAGAGAGTTTGTCCGGGTTGCGTGGGGTCCTTGATTATGCTGGCTACTTTTCTGAGACAGCAGGAAGTGTAGACAAGAATTAATGGATGGGAGGCTGGTTTGCATGATGGACTGGGCTACATTCACGACCCTTTGTCATATTTTGCGGTCTTGTTCGCAGCCGGAGCCACACCAAGCTGTGATGCAACCAGAAAGAATGCTTTCTATTGTGCATCTGTAAAAGTTAGTGAGAGTCATAGCGGACATGCCAACTTTCCTTCAACAGGTAAATTTCCTTTCAACCGGTAACACAACTGCTTTAAAGGTAAGTTGGAGTTATTATAAACCAGAATATTTTGTTCTTTGTTTCAAACATTTATTTTTTCTTTTGAAGTGTAATTCTAAATTTTATTCTTTATGATTGAATATGATTATTTCATATTTATCAGTGAACATCGGTTTTGTAGTTGTTTGAAATCTGAAGCTACTATTTAAATCTGTACTACATTTTAATTATGTAATTTTAATGCTTAAAAGTGTTTGTGTATTTTAATTTAGAATATGGCCACTGAAAAACTAGCTGAGAAGAGGAGAAGTCAGAATTTCCCTAAAAAGGATTTGGATACCTTATTACGTGAGGTGGAGCAGAGGAAAACCCACATTTTGGGTCGTGGAAAATTTAAGCCACCAAGAAAGATACAATCCAAGGCTTGGAAGGAAGTTGCAGAAATTCTCTCCGCAAACAGTGAAGTGCCTAGGACAGCAGATCAGTGCCGAAAGAAAGTTAATGATTTGATGCGTTCAGCCAGGGTATGTAAATATCTTGATTAAAAAATTGTGAAAAAACTTCTCTTTGCAAGTTAGCATTTCAGTCTGTATTGGGTATGACAAGAATTAGCCCAGGGCGTATAAAAATCAGTAACAATGGACCTTCTTGAACTCTAATATGTAAATAACACCGGCTCCTCACAAATCTGTGAAGGGGGTCATAAAATTTAATAACAATGGGGATTTTTGAAGTTGGGCTGCAATGTAAATAGCAATGTTCCCATAAAATGCAGTTATCTTGGAGATGGTTCTGATCTGGTCATTAGATTGTGTAATAACTCAGGAAGCCTGACTGGAAAGGATTAGTATTTATTGTTAAACAGTAAATAAAGCCACTACTTCTTGGCGTACATGCACAAATCCCAACTTTCTTTTTGGACAAATCAATTGAACTAAATTAAGCAAACTGTGGGACAAAACAAGAAGGGCAGCCCCCAAAAAAGGGAACCGGCTGAAAGAAAGGAAACTTAAAACGTTAAATCAAATTGTGATTAAAGGAGTCGATAATATACCCCAGTCCCTGCAGTGCCCAAACAAGCACAGATGGCCTGGATGGTGTTCTCGGACACTGAATGCGCCCTCTCCTGAGACACCTGGCCACTGATATAGCCGTGGTAGAGGGGCAGACAGTTGGGTCACGTTTGGCTAGGCCCAGGTTCACAAGGAGGCCCTTCCCCTTCCCCACCTCACTTCCACACCGGGTGCCCATAAATCAGGAGCATGCAGCTGAAGTGCAAACAAAACTTTAATGAAAGCTTTTTTTAAGTAACTAAGAAGGGAGTGCAACCTATAACATGAAATATGGACATGGTCCACGGGCTCCACAAGATCTTAAAAAGGGCAAGTTTCTTTGGAGCCCATGAACCAGTGCAATTTTTGGTTGTATGGTACTGCTGCATGCACATTCCAGGTCCCCGATGTAATGGGGCAGCAATCCATTCAGGAAATTCCTCAATGCAATGGCAAAGGGCACAGAGGGCATCCCCATGAGGCAACTCCAGCTGCGGAGCATGACCTTGAAGTCATGGATGGTGTCGGTCGTGAGTTGAATGCCCACCACTGTACGCTCAGCCAACTTGTGGTGTGTCATCCAGCCCATTCTACTGCCACCCAGCATGTCCCCGACTCTGATAACCCCGGCAGCCAGAGCCTGTTCCTCTGCCAGCCACCAGAAATGGAGTTGGTGGTGGAGCTAATTCCTGAGCAGCGGCTCCCGGACAAGAGCTGCTACTCCAGACGGTGGGGGGGGGGAGGAAAGAGCTGCGGCAGGAGAAAAATCTGTCCCAGACTTTCAAGATGTGCAAAGCCTGGAAGGAGTCACAAAGACTCTTTGGGTCTATGAACAGGAGCTGCACATCACAATTCAGGCCATGCACCCGGCGGAAGAAATACATTGCCAGGACGCATCATTGAGGTGGGAGCTTGATATAAAGGTATCACTACAGGGTCTGAAGGTGGAAGGTTGGTGCCTCCTGGCTGTGAAGGCCCACCAGCGACTGACCAACTTTCCTAAGCAGGAGATTCAAAACCTCAGCAGCGGCCCAGTGCAGTCTTTCGGTCCAGAAGAATTGTATGAGAGTTCTCTGGATACTTGTGACAAAATCAGGGGAGGAGTCAAAGTGACCATAGATGGGTGGGGCAGCAAGGTGGGCGGGTGCCCCAGGTAAGGCAGACGGGGGAGGGGGTTGGTTGGGGGATGGGTGGGGGCAGTGTACCAATGAGGGCCCCTTGGTAGGGGAAGAAGTGGGAGGACTTGAAAGTCTTCAGGCTAGAAGGGGCCTGGCTTTAAGTCCAAAAGTAGTCTTCACCTCTCACCCCTACCGTTGCAGAAAAAAAGCAGCAAACCTTCCCCCTCCTCCAGCAAGCACCATCCTTTAATTAACAAGGCAATAAGACCAGACTCAGTCCATACGTCCCCCTGTTCTTCCCTCCTCTTGCAGGTTGTGAGGCCTTCAAGTGTCCAGGTCCCAGGCTCCTGTGATCCGGGCCCCTTTCTCCCTCCCAGCAGCAGCTTTTCTGTGCAGCTCCTCTCAGCTTCAGCACAACTCTGCAGTGAGGCAGATTCAACAGCAGCTAATTGAGAGCTGGTGTTTCCAATCTCTAGAATCTCGAGTCCCAGCAAGTGGACAATGTCCTGCTGAACCTTCCTGGCCTTATGAAGGGCTCAGGTGATGCTATTTCCTGTTATCGTATTCAACCAGCCCCATGGGGAGATCAATTAAAGATTCCCCATGAAACGTATGGGGATTATTGCAGATTGGAAAAGTTCTCCCAGAGCTATTTGCTTTCAGCTGTCACTGTTCTACAGATTTATGATGACAAGATATTTAAACATAGAAACTGGAAGCAGGAGTAGGCCATTTGGCCCTTTGAGCCTGCTCCACCATTCATGATGATCATGGCTGATCATCAAATTCAATATCCTGATCCCGCATTACCCTCCCATATCCCTCTTTTGCCCCAAGAGGTAGATCTAATTTCTTCTTGACGTCAGACAGCGTTTTGGCCTCAAATACTTTCTGTGGTAGTGAATTCCACAAATTCACTGTTCTCTGGGTGAAGAAATTTCTTTTCACCTCATTATCCTCAAACTATGACCCCCCCCGGGGCCGGAGTAGGACTGGAATATGGAATGCTCCACAGAAGCCATAAAGAGACAGGGGTAACTGGTGCCCATTTTCACGCCCTCCCTTTAGAGGAAGTGACACAAGTTAAAGGAGAAATTGTTGAGTGAGAGAACAAATTCAGCCGGACGGAGGAGACTAGTGTTGGATTTTTCTGACAAACGGTCATTCAGACTCCAAACAGGAATAAACAACTTCTGGAGTTCACCTATTTGTTCCTTAAATGCCTGCCATTGCCTGTCCACTGTCTTTACTTTCAGTACTGTTTCCCTGTCCATCATGGCCAATTCATGTCTCATATTATCACACTTACTTTTATTGCGATTCAGGACCCCGGTCTCAGAATCAACTACATCACTATGCACCTTGACAAAGAATTCTATTATATTATGGTCACTCATCCTCGAGGGTTCTCTCACAACTAGATTGCGAACTAATCCTTTCTCATTACATAGTACCCAGTGCATGATGGCCTGTTCCTTTGTTGACTCCTCAATGTATTGCTCAAGAAAACCATCTTGTGTACAGTCCAGAAATTCCTCCTTGATTGTACCATGACTAATTTGACTCTCCCAATCTTTCTTCAGATTAGAACACCCATAATCATAGATATTTCTGTTGTGGGAAATGTACCACTGAGTCAGGCTTGAAGGTTTCAAGAATACAGTTTTACTTTAACGAAGCTTCGTGGAGACAAGGCACTAACAAGCAGCAAACCTTCTCTCAATGAGACAATAGGAGCGGTCCATCTTTATACCCTTTACACAATAGATGGACCGGACATTTAGCCATTATCACATCGTTGTAATCAAGTAGGTGATCGATCATTAACACATCGTTATAGACAAATACAGATAGATACAGACATAAGCGTGTTAACATCACATTGTTTCATAGGATGGGTACATTTTCCCTATCAATGACTTTAGTTTCGGTGTATTCATACAGTAATTTACAGTAATTGGTTTTCCTGCATTTATGTATTCCGGATCCCACCTGTAGCTAATCTCTTTACCCAACCCTATTGTTCTTATCCTAAAGAGTGCCTCAAGCCCTGGCTGGCTTCCTGCAGGATCTGATTCCTGCATGTTTAACTTTAAATAGCAGTCTGTCCTTTATGTTATAATCTCAAGTGGCTGTCTGTACTATAAGTCAGTGCCTGTTTAATGTCTCTTTCCCAGGTGACTGTTTATGTGCCAGGCAGTCATTTTTTAAAGTGTACTCATCTATATATTTTTCCCCACTTTAGTCCCCACTTCTGGTCGGATTATGACTTTAATAATCCCGAGACCAACAATTTTATATGTACAATTCTTTGTTCTTCTTCTTTCCTTCCTTCCTTGTTTCTTCTGATGTCTTCGGGGATCTTCGATGGATACACTGGCTCCTGGCACAATTCTTGTCACCATCACCTTGCAACAGACTTTTAGGCATCCAACAATTAGACAACAGACAATTACAATTGAGATGAGTATGACCAATCCATGTAATAAGTAAGATTCCCAGGACCCCCCCACTAGCCATTCCAGCCAGTTACTTCCTTTCTTGGGTCCCTGTCTGAAGCTATCAACTTGTTCTCTGATGATATTGATGGCCTGTGTAATGTTATAGGACTCGTCTGTGACATGGGTTATGCATTTATTGCCTAAAATTGTACACGCTCCCCCTTGTTGTGCTAACTGATAGACCACTGCGTATCGTGTCTGTTGTGCATATAATCTCAGTTCAGCAATTTCTTGGTTAACGGCCTCCAGTGCATTTGAAGTGCTGTTTCCCAGGACTGTTAGTCCACAAACAATATGATTCCTATTCTTTGCACTAATCACTCCTGCTGCCCCCCCAAGAGATAAGGCTCCAAGGAACCCATATACCAGTGAGGATCCCATTGTGGCCGGAGCTTCCCAATCAGCGCAGAATTCTTTGCTGATAGCCCGAGTTACTATTCTCTTCCGACTATGCCCCTTCTGAGGGCATGGAACAGTCACTGGTCCTATTGTTCCTACTGCAAAACGGTTTGGGAGGTTTAGTGTTTCTGTCCTGTAGGTACCATTGAAGAGGAACACATATCCCTTCTTAGCCCGGTAACATTTAGTGTCTTGATTATGAGTTTGTTCATATTGCCAATTGTTCGGTTTACTTGACTCCCCGTTTGATCCCACCACCTGATAAGTATCAAATGGGTATGTCCATTTGGCTGAGCTTACGTGAGTTCCATTGCATTGTCCATAAATAAGCTGTCTTCCTGCAGTTATATTCAGACATTTCTGTTCATCACAAGTGCAAGTAAACTGTCCCTTATTAACCCGACAATGTTGACGGACGCACTGCGTCTGTACGCAGGAATCATTCTTAGGGACCAAGGCATAGGCACATCCCCATCTCTGCCCCGTAAAACAAAGCGGATAGCTTGCAGTATCTGAACAAGCTTTTCCTCCCACCTGTTGGAACCCCCTGCACACAGGATCTGTGGGGTTTACAAGTCCCATGCATCTCCCCTGTATACCTCTTTTATATTTGCCAATTTGTCCCTTTCAGGGTGTATCTGATGTATCTACAGTATATAAGTCATGAGGGGTCCATCCAGGGGTGGCTACAAATAGGGCTTCTACCGATTGTGCAAATTGCATTGATTCCCGTGTAAATGTATGTGAGCTTTGTAAAACAAGTTATCCTCCAATCCAGTTAAATTTACAGTCGCGACAACGCAAAGTTGTAGTTACGTACGCGATTACATACATATTCACAACGATCAAATATCAAACCTAACACTGTAATTCATATAATCTTTATGAGTTATATTATCTATCAACTCGCGGCGCCAGTCGTTCTAGCTTGCAGTCTTTGCCTGTGTTGAGGAAAGCAGTTCTGTCAGTTCATCAATTTCATTACTGAGTTGTCCCCTTGTATATTTTTCGCTGTGTCCAATGCTTCCAGACAACTTTCCCTCTTATGTCTATACAGGCACAGGTGTCTCCACTAATTATAACTTCATATGGCCCATTCCATTGTGGTGCAAACCCTGGTTTGTCAGGTAATGTTTTTACTAGGACGCAACTTCCCACTGTTGGGACGTCAGGGAGCATTTCAAGCTCTCTCTCTGCGTCTTTTATTTCCTGATTGTCCTTTACCAATTTGCGCATCCCTTTTAGTTGGGTGCTCAGTTGCAAAACATATCTCCTGATTTTATCTTTTAATGGACCTACATCGGTCCCACCTGTTATGATGCTTTCGGCTAATTGCATCGCCCGTCCTGTCATTAGCTCATAAGGGGTTAATCCGGTTGTCCGGTTTGTGGTAACTCTTAATCTCATTAGTATAGTGGGCAATACCTCTGTCCACATTTTTCCCGATGTTTGTATGGCTTTAGCTGGTGCATTTTACATTTAATTACATATCCCCCTTCCATAGAAAACTTAGTGTGAATCAAATAACACTTTGCACTGGCTTTTTTTGGCTGCAGCTGGACATCCAGTCATTTGTATGTAATCTTATCAAAAGACATCACTTTCCCCATTAAAATCACATGCCATACAGCTCCGATCTTTATATGATGTACTCTTACATTATCTCTAATTTGATACACAATATATAGTATTAAAATATATCATACAAAGTTGGTTACGGCTTTTCAGGATTTGATGTTATTCTCGGGTCTATTTGGCAGTGCTATACTGTATAATAAAAATAATCAAGCGGCAGTTGTATCATACCACTTTACACATCGTAACCGTGATATCCAAACCCTTTTCATTCAAGCCATTTCCATTTTTAAACTGAGCTCCAGATCAAAACCCCCGCACTCTAGAAAAATAACAGGCGCCGAATCGAAATCAAAGTAGATACAATACATACTAGTTATTTGATTAGAAACATTTTGGTTTGATTCTTAACTGGGTAGATTTTAAGCTTTGCAGTGTTTTTATGTTTGGCAAACCTTGAACAATAGATGGCACATGAAATTCCGACGGCAGTACATAATTTTAACCGGTTACAGAATACTAAACTATCAGATGTTCGTAAATTGCGATATCCTGCAGATCTTAATACTGTATTTCACTGACTTGATATACTTTAAACTGACTCATAGACAATATACTTACCTCATTCTTTTCTTCCTGCTTTTCTACCTTTCCACAAAATTACTTATTTTCTTCTCTTAACTTCTCAACTAACTCTTACAATTTCTACTTCAAGACAAAGGAAAGAGCACATGGCTCCTTCCAAGGTTTAAATCCTTTCTGAACATTAAAACATTAAAGCAAACAACAACAAAACATCCACGTAACCACTTTGTTTAAACACACACAGACACACATGGAAGCTTCCAACAGTCATTCCACAGCACATCCTTTTTTATTCAAACTGGGATGTAAGTAAAACATTTAAAGAGAATACAGAACGTTGATTAAGACAGTCGCTTTTATTCTTCTTTCTTCCAAACTGTAATTAAACTCAAAACAGAAGTAAATTCAGGAAATCTTATCACTTTAATCTTTCCCCCTTGGGTTACTGGCGCTAAGTTGTGTTCTAGCGCTTCCCACTCCTCTGAAGGAGCGGCTGGTCCCTGCTGTGTGGACTCATAAGGAGGTAGAGGAACAGTTTCCCCTCTCCATTGCTTTTCTTCTAAAACCTGGTTTTGCTTCTCCAGTTCCCTCACTCGGGATTCTAATTCTCTAATCCTTTCTTTATCTTCACTCCACTTCTTAGTAGAGGTGACTACTTGCTCAATTAGACCAACTAACTGATGTGTTAACATTACTCCTATCTTTGTGTTGTTTCTCTTTTCCTTATCTATCCACTTTCTCTGCTGCTCTAAGGTCTGAGATGTATCGCCAGCCATCCTTTTGCATTCTCTTTATTAACTCTTTCCTGTCTGTCATGTAAACTTCAATGAGAGAACCTGCAGGTCCTCTTTTAACTTCATTATCTGCCATTTCGCAGACTTCACTAACCCCGGCCACGATTACTCCCTGGTAAAGTGTGCTCTGTACTGTAGGGACTTCACTACCCCCGGCCACTATTACTAATCTAGCACCGTGTTCCACTACCGTTACAGGGTTTCAAGTTAGACTCACGGTTTCCACTATTATTCTTGTATTCTTGAAACCTTCAAGCCTGACTCAGTGGTACATTTCCCACAACAATTGGCGTAGTCGGCTAAGATCCTATTACTGGTGAGATCGATTGGCCATGATCGGAGCCGGGGTAGAGATCACTGAATCTGAGAGAGTCAGACAGGGTCAAGAATACAGTTTGCAAGGGGTTAAACTTAAAGGGTATTTGTAGTAATAAGTATTGTTGTATATGGTATCGTGATAAGTAACTGCTGATAGTGATAAGTAACTGTTGCTTGTGCTGACTGCCAAGAGGACAATGTGCTTCTCCACCGGAGTCTGGTTTAGGTCAGAGTTGATCAAGCTCCTTTTCGGCCCGCTTTTCACAACATTGACAGTACAGTTCCCAACTCTGCGTTTGTTCGCCACTACAGAGTTTGATGTTAACCGACCTCTGCCACTTGTGCTTCACAATCCTAAGTGCCCTTGGTGTCTCTTTACCCACTTCAATCTCCTGGCCTTCACGTAGGAGGTTTCTCCTCTTACCAGCCGGTCTAAGGCAGGGTTTTTGAGACAGGCACTACCTTGTCCTCTTGTCAGTCAGCACAAGCAACAGTTACTTATCACTATCAGCAGTTACCACTTATCACTATACCATATACAACAATACTTATTACTACAAATACCCCTTAAGTTTAACCCCTTGCAAACTGTATTCTTGACCCTGTCTGACTCTCTCAGATTCAGTGATCTCTACCCCGGCTCCGTTCGTGGCCAATCGATCTCACCAGTAATAGGATCCTAGCCGACTACGCCAATTGTTGTGGGAAATGTACCACTGAGTCAGGCTTGAAGGTTTCAAGAATACAGTTTTATTTTAACAAAGCTTCGTGGAGACAAGCAGCAAACCTTCTCTCAATGAGACAATTGGAGCGGTCCATCTTTATACCCTTTACACAATAGATGGACCGGACATCTAGCCATTATCACATCATTGTAATCAAGTAGGTGATCGATCGTTAACACATCATTAGAGACAAATACAGACAGATACAGACATAAGCATGTTAACATCGCATTGTTTCATAGAATGGGTACATTTTCCCTATAAATGACTTTAGTTTCGGTCTATTCATACAGCAATTTACAGTAATTGGTTCTCCTGCATTTATGTATTCCCGATCCCACCTGTAGCTAATCTCTTTACCCAACCCTATTGTCCTTATCCTAAAGAGTGCCTCAAGCCCTGGCTGGCTTCCTGCAGGATCTGATTCCTGCATGTTTAACTTTAAATAGCTGTCTGTGCTTTATGTTTTAATCTCAAGTGGCTGTCTGTTCTAAAAGTCAGTGCCTGTTTAATGTCTCTTTCCCAGGTGACTGTTTCTGTGCCAGGCAGTCATTTTTTAAAGTGTACTCATCTGTATATCTTTCCCCACATCATTTCTTTAACACATGCATCTCTGATTTTGTGTCTAATGCTTTTCGCAACATCATCATTACAGTTGGATGGTCGCTATACCATCCTACAAATGTTTTTTTTCCTTGTTGTTTCTTAAGTTAACCCATACAGATTCTACATCTTGTATACTAATATCTTTCCTCAATATCTTCTTTGATCAACAAAAGACATTTTCACTTCTTTCTGCAGGCAAAACAGGCCCATAATGTCCGCGAGTGTTCACTGAATGTCGGGGATCTGCCATTCCTTAAGGATCTCACTCTACAGGAAGAACGTGCTTGGAAACTGTTGGGTCTCTCAAACCCTGGAGTAGGTAGTGGTGATGTGGATTTCGGGCTCAGTCAAGGTAACAAGAAAAGCTGATTGATCAGATCATAAAGATGACCGTCATTATGATGCATAAATAATGGTGTTTTCTTTCTTCAACTTTCACAGATGCCACGGTGACAGCACAGCAGAGTGCAGGTGAGTGTCACGCAGCACCAGAGGTAGCTGCAGGCAAATTAAAGGAAGCCAGTTCAGCACAGCAGTGCAGCACTGAAGCTGCAGCAGAGGAGGGGGAAGCTTTGCAGCAGGATATTTCTGATTTTGATAGTGATGTTCACAGAGTGCGAGTGGTTGAGGAGGGGGAAGTCTGCAATGACATGGCTGCTGTATCGGAAGAAGAACACTCAGAGCCTTCAGGTGCTGATGAGTCTTCATCATTGGCAGAGGACAGTCCCACGCCTCCTGAACGTCAACTTCTTTTCGGCAGTGATGATGCTGATGAATTGCTTATTCGTCAACTGTCTGAGGTTGTAATGAAGACGGCTGAACGTTATGAGGCCAGTGCAAGGAACCAAGATGAGCAACTCCAAAGAATAGTTAAAGGCAATGCTCAACAAATGCAGATTTTGCAACAAGTGCATGAGCTTGTGAGGCAGCGGAATGACATTTCATTACAGCGAAATGAGCTGCTGAGACAGCAAAATGAGTTTCTACAACAGATCATCAATAAAGTGGTGACACCTGATGCTGCACCTTCTGGCCAGGAGCCGATCCGTTCAGAGACAGTTGCTGCTGAGCAAGATGCAGCACCATCAGGGATGCAGGAGACTACATCGCGGGAAAGGGTCCGGAGACGATGCAGGAGGAATTAGGGACCCTCTCCTCTTCCTCCTTTTGTGCCTACTTTTTTAGTTGTTCAATGTAGCATCTGATTTGTTTTCTGTTTATCATTCGTATTGCTGTCTTTTGATATTTCAATCAAGCATTTGTAGAATTTTGTAAAGATTAATGAACATATTTATTATCAAAAAAATATATAAAACTTTAATACCATATTAGCATTTAACTTCATGTTTACATCTACCAGCTCCTCTCAGACATTTTGTTTAATAATTACCCTAACTTTCCCAAATTTCCTGTGATTAAATAAATATTTGTACTTTAACACATTAATCGATGAAATACGTTTCTAATTTAATGTAACGAGGGGAGGGAGGACAGAGAGGAGGACAGATGAGGAGTGGGAGGACAGAGAGGGGGACAGATGAGGGGTGGGAGGACAGAGAGGGAGATGGATGAGGGGAGGGAGGACAGAGAGGGGGATGGACCGACAGGGGGAGGGGATTTTAAGAAGCCAAGCTAAAAGTGCTATGTAGCAGCAGTGATGGAACCTGACTCCAGACTTTCAATCTGCACAGGATTCTGCAATACTTGGGAGAGAGCTAGGTCACATTAGCTTACAGGAGGCTTGCATCTGTCAACTAAGGCATTAGACTTTCCCAAAACATTTGAAGTAATCACTGAGGCTTGTAACAATCAACATTACATCAGGGGGAGTCTAAAACAACACAGCTTAAGGTACGTTGCAAAATCAACATTTGCTTTAGCTGAAGCTTATTACACACTCTCCATTTCATAAACGCACCACGCTCTCCGTGAAGAAGTTGCCGTTCAGGACCCTCTTAAATCTTTCCCCTTTTACCTTAAACTGATGCCCTCCAGTTTTCAATTCCCCTTCCCTGGGGAAAAGGCTATGTGTGTTCATCCCATCTATGCCATCATGATTTTATGCACCTCAATAAGGTCACCTCTCGTTTTCCTAAGTTCAAGGCAATGAAGCTCTAGCCTGGCCACACTCCCCCTGTAAATCAAGTCCACTAGTCCTGGCAACATATTCATCAATCTTTGCACTTCTTATAACAGGGTGACCAAAACTCTGCACAATGTTGTGAGGAAACAGGCCGAGGTACTGCGCAAATTCTAACCCAGTATTCCTATTTATTAGAGAGACACGTACACCCACTAATGCACAGCATCAACTAACAAGCAAGCATTGTGGTGAATTATGTTGAATTGTATCCCACGATTTTGCTGCAATATCATTGGGAATTTTTTTATCTGTTATTGGCTGTGTGACACTGAGAATTGACAATTATCCAAAGGTGCTGTTGAGGTGGAAGAGCAGCCAGGAAGTTCCTGAATGTTTGAGAATTCGCGAAATTCATGATCCACCTACTCCTTTTCCTCATGATCTTGCAGACATGACTCAGAGGAAACACCAGGATTGACCTTGGTGTGTTTCACCAGCGGGTGTCCTGTTTTGTTTTGGTTACTTTCAGATCTCAGAATCTATAATCCTAGAATCGTTTAATCACAGAACAGGCGTAGCACAGAAGGAGGACATTTGGTCCATCCTCTCTGTGATACCTCTGTCAAGAAGAAATTTGCAGCACAGTGGCTGGCACTGCTGCCTTACAGCACCAGGGACCTGGGTTCACTTCCCAGCTTGGGTCACTGTGTCGAGTTTGCACTTTCTCCCCATGTCTGCGTGGGTTTCCTCCAGGTGCTCCGGTTTCCTCCCACACTGCAAAGATATGCAGGTTAGGTTGATTGGCCATGCTAAATTGACTCTAATTTTGGGGGCATTAACAGGGTAGATATATAGGATAATGGGGATAGGGTGGATTGTTGTCGGTGCAGGCGCGATGGGCCGAATAGCCTCCTTCTTACTGTAGGTATTCTATGCACAGTGTCAATCCCTCGCTTTTTCCCTTATCTCTGAGTAAGTTTTATTTTCCTTTTTGATCTTTCTCCCTTTTTCTATTTTCTTCACAGCAGTTCGCTATATTGTAGCAGCATTTTCAACAATTGTCTTCAATTTTAAACTATGAAAAGTTTTCCCTGACTTTGCCCTGGAATCTCTCCCTGTGAATAGCGGCAAAATCATGTTAAGATTCAATCCCATTCTTAACAGTTCCACAATTTTTAAACAAACAGGTTTCTATCTTGTTAAAATGAATTAAAATCGAAGAACAATTGTTGAAGATGCTGCTACAATGTAGCGAGGCTGATGTATGTTTCCCGCACTTTCCTTGAAACATTTAGGGGCGGCACAGTGGTTAGCAGTGCTGCCTCATAGTGTCAGGACCTGAGTTCAATTCCAGTCTTGAGTGACTGTATGGAGTTTGCATGTTCTCCCGTGTCTACGTGGGTTTCCTCCGGGTACTCCAGCATTCTCCCATTGTCCAAAAATTGAATTGACTGTAGCAAATTGCCCATGGTGTCCAAACATGTGTAGGTTAGGAGGATTACCTATGATAAATATGTGGGGTTACAGGGATCGGGTGGGGGAGCATACACTGTCAGAGATTTGCTGCAGACTCAATGGGCCAAATGGCCCCTTTCTGTATGAGGGACCAACATGGACCAGGCCATCTTGGTCTGGATGTTGTGCAATGAGAAATGTTTAGTTGGCAATCTAGTTGCGAGAGAACCCTTGGGGTTGAGTGATCATAATATGGCCAAATTCTACGTCAAGGTGGATAATGACGTGGTTGATTCTGAGACCAGGGTGCTGAATCTCAATAAAGGTAACTATGATGGAATGAGGCATGAATTGGCCATGAAGAACTGGCAATGGCAGGCATTTAAAGAACGAATAGGTTAACTCCAGAAGTTGTTTATTCATGTTTGGCAGAAAAATAGTGAAGAAATTATGGCCAAACTATGGCTTCCAAGGGAAGTTAGTGATAGTATCGCATTGAAGGAAGAAACATACAAATTGGCAAGAAAAAGTGTCAGCGGGAGAGAGTCTCAAAGAAATCATTCAATGCTCAGGGTTGGTCCTTGCATCAAACAGTTTATTTCGCTGGAGGGGAGATGGTGTTTGATAAAGCCCTGTGCCTCTCTCTGACGAACAAAGGGAAAACATCCATTCTTATTCATTTTCCAAACATCTACACAGCCCATCATGGCTGGACCTTATTCAATAATATTGATTATAGATGACATAAATAAGTCACATAACCAATGAAAAAGGCATGTAAGGTGGGTTTGTGCATGATCAGCTCGTGGTCTCATGGACACGACTCATGGTACCTCATTAATATTATCTTCCTTTCTCCCATCTGGAGTCCTTGAGTTTACAATACTCCTTGTCCTGTGGGCCTCCTTATCATTTTATATGAATGCCCTCCCTAATCCTATGTGTCTGGCTTCCGTCCGAAACCTTGGATCATAGGCTGGTACCAGTCACCAGTATCTGTGGTAACTGTCTCTGCTGTTGTACACAAGCTTGTGATTAACCCAGCTAATTGTGTTCAGGAATGTGGCCAAGCCAGCTGGTATCCATTTTGTGTCATTTTAATATTCTGAACTTCTGTTAACATGGTGGAGCTGATATGCACGCCTTTTGTGATCGTAAACCAATAAATTCATACACATTCATTATATAATATCTATTCCTACAAATATAGATTGTTATACAGGGACTGAAGAATATAAATTGTTATACAGGCATCTAGACCAACGATACTATTCCTGCTAACCCTATTCTTTAAATCTCCCTTCAACAATCCCCCCTTTTGGTAAGGGGCTGACCCCCCGCTCCCCCCCCCCCCAAATCACCCCCCAAAATCCCGAAACCGAAGCTTTGTGAAATATGTTAATAATTTTGAATTGCCCAGTATTCCTTGCCTCATCATGCCGCAGTCACATGATTTCAACAATAACGATCGGTTATATCATTTAAATTGGTCCGAATTACCTCGCCTGCCATGCTGGGTCCTGCCCTTAATGCTTTAGCAGTGGCACCTCATCCTTTTGCATTGTCGGTATTTTTTGCAGGACCAGCAAGCAATAATGCCCAATGCAAGGGCTCGTAGTACTTGTAGGCCGACTACTATGTCTGAAATGATTCAAATCCAAGGGTGCACATTAACATTCAGTCCACCAGTCCCACACTCTCTGACACTAACATTCTTCCTGCAATACTGTTTCGGTGTCCTTTTCCAAAGTCTGAATTTTTGTCTGTAGCTGGTGGTATAGCTTACCTGAGTGACCGACCTTAAATCTTAGCTCTTTCAGAGTTTCTGCTAGGTGTGGGATAGGGGCCAGCTCTGGCTCTTTATAATCCTGTAGGGTATCGTGGAGAGTATCTGTGACATTGATAGCCTCTCTGGTCTGGCGCCTAACTTGAATGATCCTAGCTAGGCCTATAGTGACGGGCCAAAGGGGCGTGAAACAAAAATTGGGTTGGGGTTCATGCAATACAGGCCATTTAGTGATAGGAGGCCATGGTGGTGGAGACACAGTATTTGCCCTTGCCCGCGTATCCCGTGCGGGCTAAGTGCCTGGAGGCTGGCTAGATCTCGAGAATGCATCCCTCAGTACAGTTGAAACCACATTCCTCCATGTCTCCCTGTCCCCCAGGTTGGGGGGCACAGGGTGATGTCACCTCTCTGCAAGGGAGACTCCATAGAATTAATTGTTCTTACGTAGGGCTGCTGTCTCGGTCAGTGATAACGGAGTGAGGAGGGAGGTTGTTTCCTTGGACTACCCCGATGTTTTCCAACTGGAACAAGGGAATATGTCCTGAGCCCGGTGTAACGATAGGGATCGTCAGAACCAACCCCACCCCAATAGCCTCACTTATCCCACAATCGGGTACTACGGGGTGTACTCTGGTGAGACATTACAGGATGCATTCTTCCAACGCCCCTGGCCGTCTCGCTATCTGTGCCAGGCAGGAGCTGTCAATCCAATTGGGTACCTCCCCACTTTGGATCTGACCGAGATTGTGCCTCATCTGTCCAACATTCATAGGCTGTATGCATGACAAAGTTGTCCCTGTCGTCGTTGCGCAATATTCTCCCTTTCTCTGTCTATCAGGTGGTTAATCGTGTGAGCACAGACTTCCAATACTGCTATTGCATCTAACTGGATATCCATACCCGTCTCCCCCAAAGTTGCTTGCGTCTCCTGTGTTTTCTCTGATCATTTTAGGAGATCCCTCATGACCGATTTAAGCTGTTCCACCTTCTTGTTTAACCCCTGGATATCCAAAGAATTCCCTAGGCAGATTCCTGTGTTAACCACTGAGAGCACGTCTTTTTCTCCTCTGTCCCTGTCCCTGAACTCTAGAGGTCCCCAGGACGTCGGCAGCCTGTCTCATAACAATTTTACTCAACAAAACATACATGCTTTTAGATTGTTCTGAACAGTATTCTGGCATTTGAACTGCAGAAATATTGATCAGAACAGGTACAATTTCATGTTTCACATTATCGAACAAAATTACTCCTTTGTTTAAAACTACAATCCCGTTTTCCGGTCCCTTTGAAACCATGGGACATGGCAATATTGTTGGAGGAGGAGTCGGAATGGGCGGAGGAGTAGTTGGAGGGGAAAACAGACATACAGGGACAGTGCCACTGCATCCGTCTCCTCATAATATCCGAGTCCCTTCCTGGGCATTTGGGATGGGCCAAGCACAGGCGCAAATATAATTCCAAAAACACACCCATCCTTTTTCCACGCTTCTCTGTGATGCACACAGCCGGTGGTCCCATCGGACGTGCATTGGACACACACGCGATCCTTGCCCAGATACACTTGTACCCAAGCATTAAACGAAATCATATCTTTAGTCCAGCCTTTTCTTGCCTGAATGCAGATTCCGTCGGTGAAGTTGGACAACACTCCATTGCCCCCATGTGATTTTGGCCCGCCAAGGTCTGTTGCATTTGAAGAATCGGGTCGACATCATTCTGCGTGGATGTTTCCGAAGGGACTCCTAAGTCGACGAGTCCACAAAACTGAAGTATCCATTTGTATTTCAGGACCTATGGGTTTAAAACAGAGGGAGCCTGGCGGCACAATGTGTTAGAAATCAGTACTCCTTCCATGTGAGCTGGTGTCCGAGGGGTAGAA
The DNA here is from genome assembly GCF_964213995.1 of Mustelus asterias. NCBI lineage: Eukaryota > Metazoa > Chordata > Chondrichthyes > Carcharhiniformes > Triakidae > Mustelus > Mustelus asterias. The sequence continues at coordinate 91,412,018 of NC_135816.1, read as the reverse complement.
GGAGAGAATCAGATTTAGGTTAGGGAAGCCTTAACATTTCGATCTCTTCAGGTGGCTCTGGCAAGTGGTGCCCTTGCCAAGTCCACGATATTGCCCATTTAAAAATAACGTACACCCCATTTAAAAGATAAATAAATGTGCCCCAATTGTGATGTGTTCCAGAGCACTTACCCATGCCTGGTAACTTTCAGCATACCAGGCGGTTTCCCATTCTGGGACCATGATGGGATCAGCCATTATCCTTTGGATTATAACTCTTCAGTTGGGACCAATGTTTCCATCGGCCCTTCCCTTTCATATCAATACAAACACAAGTGTCACTGGTCATAATTATGTCGTAGGGTCATAGAAATCATAGAAACCCCACAGTACAGAAAGAGGCCATTCGGCCCATCGAGTCTGCACCGACCACAATCCCACCCAGGCCCGACCCCCATATCCCTACATATTTACCCACTAATCCCTCTAACCTACGCATCTCAGGACACTAAGGGGCAATTTTAGCATGACCAATCAACCTAACCCGCACATCTTTGGACTGTGGGAGGAAACCGGAGCACCCGGAGGAAACCCACGCAGACACGAGGAGAATGTGCAAACTCCACACAGACAGTGACCCAAGCCGGGAATCGAACCCAGGTCCCGAGCTGTGAAGCAGCAGTGCTAACCACTGTGCTACCATGCCACCCGGTCCATTTGGGTACAAACTGTGCTACATTTCATAGAATCATAGAATCATAGAAACCCTACAGTGCAGAAGGAGGCCATTCGGCCCATCGAGTCTGCACCGACCACAATCCCACCCAGGTCCTACCCCCACATATTTACCCGCTAATCCCTCTAACCTACGCATCCCAGGACTCTAAGGGGCAATTTATAACCTGGCCAATCAACCTAACCTGCACATCTTTGGACTGTGGGAGGAAACCGGAGTACCCGGAGGAAACCCACGCAGACACGAGGAGAATGTGCAAACTCCACACAGACAGTGACCCGAGCCGGGAATCGAACCCGGGACCCTGGAGCTGTGAAGCAGCAGTGCTAACCACTGTGCTACCGTGCCGCCCAGTCCATTTGGGTCCGGTCCATTTGGGTACAAACCCGACTTGTTCAGGGGTCACTCTCACTAATACTCTGTCCCCACTGCTGAGCAAATACAGCTGCGTGTATTCCATTATTTTCCTCACATAAAATGTGGAATGGTTTGGTGATGTCAGGCAATCCCAGAGCTGATGCTATCACAAAGCCTGCTTCAAATCTGAAAAAGCCTGTACTTCTGCATCTTCCCCCTCTATCTTTTCCTGACTGGCCCTTCCTCCCTTTATCAAGTCCTGTAATGGCTTTACCACTTGGGTATAATCATCTACAAACTTTCTACAACAGCTAAAAAGTCTTCAATACTTGTCTTACCCCTTTTCCGGTGAAAAGCCTTTGTACACAAGTAACCTTTCCCCGGTCCTCTGGAATCTTTTTTTCCTCCATATTCTATAACCTAATAACATCTTTGAAACAGAATTCAAACCTTTCAATTTGATCCCTGCCCATAACTTCTTTTAATTGTTTCTTCTTATCTTAAATAACATCATTTTATTCAGGTAACTTGCTAACAGCACATTTTCTTATGTCAGAATCATCCCAAACTCACAGAACAGTATTGTGGGCTTTCAACTGCCCATTAGTGTCGATCTTATCTCTTCTTTCTTTTAAGGAAACTTTGTCCCTTCATCCATAGCTATCACCTAAACTGCATTCTACTTCTGAGAGTCCCTTTAAATGTCTCCCTTGTATCCAATGAATCCCACTTTCGATTCTGTCCTCCTCTGTTTACTATCAGCTCCTCTATAACATATCTTTTATTACCCTGTTCTCTTTCTTTTCTCACTTATTCCACTGAATTATTTCCCTCATCTATAATTATATTAATCTGTCAATTTGGTGTCAATCAGGCGTGCTCTCCCTTGTAGCCCGTCTGGCGTCAGATACTGTTTTCAACCTTCCCATGTTCAAAATTTATAACAGGGTGTGCTTTATGTTCAGAACTACTTCTCCAGTTTTGCGATTGATTCACTGCTTTGCATATCCATGCCACACATTTTAATTAGAATGCATTATGGCAATACAATAATTCCCATCATTAAACATGCTCTTCCATTCTACCTTATGTAACTCCTCACTAAAGATTCACTCCCTTTTCTGTTAGATTTTTGATCTTATGTCTTAAAACTACTGAAAGTCTTATCACACAAAGGTCCATCCCATCTGGGACAGAATGAGTTAATTCTCTGCTTGTTTCAGCAGGGCGGAGTAAGTTCACTCAGATGGACATCATCACTTCAGACAATCCGGAATAATTCTTTCCATTTATCTTTTTACTGTCAGTTCTATCAAGAATACATTTTCAAATTTAACAAAAAGCCTGATCCAGGTTAATCCAAAATAAGATTTATTTTTATCACTTTTAAATATCCCTCTAAACTAAGACTTTAACACTTTCTTACAATCTCTCCAGTTAAAGCTCAAAATTTACATGATTACTTATTTCCACAGCTCTGCCTCCGTAACCAACTCGTGCTATCAAATAAACCTGTTGGACTTTAACCTGGTGTTGTGAGACTTCTTACTGTCCTTACCCCAGTCGAACACCGGCATCGTCACATCATTCGTAACCAACACAGGCAGATACAAAATCAAATCAACTGTGTGCTGAAATGGTTAATTTTCCTTACAACTCTTCAGACATAATGTAATGCCATCTTGAAATTGATTTTCATTTCCCAACATGGCAGAGTTCAAATATCTGTCCGCTTCCTATTCTTGAAAATGACCATGGCCATCAATCATCAGCAAGATTAAGGAATCCTGACCCTGCCTCAATTGCACGATCGTAAAATCTCAACTGGGGAAAGTAATTTATTAAGCTCACACACACAGAAGCAATTCACTTTGACCTGCTATACCCTATTCCACTGCATGATTTTCTAGATTGCACAATTACATCCTCTCTCTCTTTGCCATACACAGAGAGTCAGTGCCTGCTTGTTTCTTTTAACCTTTTACTCTCCTCTTTGGTCTATGACGCTTCAGACCAACCAATTTAACCTGTCTTTAATATTGCCTGGTGCGCAGGACTCAGTCCGTCTCAGTGCAATTGGAGGAAGACTGGGTTTTGTCAATCGACATCAGGCTATGTGCAAAGAAAGCTTCAAACTTCCTATTTCCATATTCTTGTGCTCCTTCCCCTTTGTTTTGGGTAACCTCCACAATCAGTTATGTTGGCTTTAAAAGCCTGGAACTCCTGTGCCTGTTGTTGGGTGTTTGCGGCCAGTTCCGTACACCAATGTCCATCCTGGTGGGCAGCCTGCAATCGCAGCCAGCAGTTTTCAGGCATTTTTCTGCTAACTAGCCCTGCAACAGATTGTGGAGGCTGTGGCAGATCTTTATTCTTTAAGTTTCTGCAAGAAAACTGCTTTACTACAGCAGGGTTTTAACACAGGCACTTTGTCCAGCAATGCCATAGTCTCTCCAGGGGATGGGGAGACATATGTCATCCTCAACTGAGGTGGTCGTGCGGGTGTCCCCGGGTCTAGTCCCAAACTCCCAGTTGAGCGGGAATCGCTGGGATGTATTCAATCTTCACAGGAGACGCTTATTCGGAATCTATGGGTCATAAGGTGATGGGGCAGTCTCCTCCTCCCTCAACTTTGATGAGCATTTCTAGTGTTTTGGTTGTCCAACCTACGTCCTCGTCATAAGACGGGGCACTCGGGATTTGTTCCGCGAGTGCCGGCAATACCGTCTGTCCTGTCATGACTGAGAGCTGTTGTTTCCTACTGTTAACATATACATTTACTTTCTCTGTCAGAACTACATGGGCACGAAGTATTAAAATTAATGCCTTTTCATCCTTTTCTTTCTTTTCTGCCTTCCACCACTCCCGTTGGTTTTCTGGGAGGACATGGGGCTTCCATCCTGATTTGATCATTTTATCAATAACTTTCTTATTTTTCTCCACTAGGTGGTGGTTCAAGGAGCCTCCTGGCCCTCATCTAAACTCACTTTCTTTACTTGCCATGATTGGATAGGACTAGAACCGTTAGGAATCTACTGTCAGAGGTTGGTTCTTATGTCAGCACTGCTTGTAGTAGACACGTCTTTTGGCTGATTGTTCGGTTACAAACCAGTTCCTTATTCTCACAAGTTTATAATACAGTCTTAAGCTGTTCGGTTACAAACCAGTTCCTTATTCTCACAAGCTTATAATAGTCTTAAGCACCTTCAAATAATACCCGACAGTGACTACGTCTCTTAACAAACTACCTCGCGCCGTTGGACTGCTGGCCAGACCCTGTTCACAGGTTTGGAGTTCGTCAGACGCCAAACCCACCCGTTTTCCGGGATAAGTCTCTACTTACAATGCGTGAATATATTCACTCGGTTCTCTGATGGTATCGGTTGACTGAGGAATCCGAGTCACGGCACCAAATTGTTAGCGGGAAAGAGTCTCAAAGAAATCACTCAACGCTCAGGGTTGGTCCTCACATCAAAGGTTTATTTCGCCGGCGTTGGGATGGTGTCTGGTAAAGCCCAGTACCTCTCTCTGATGAACAAAGGAAAAACATCCTTTCTTATACATTTTCCAAACATCCACACAGCCCATCACGGCTGGATCTTACCCAATAATATTGACTATAAATTACATAGTTATATAGCCAATGAAAAAGGCATTATGTAAGGTGGGCTTGTGCATGATCAGCTCGTGGTCTCAAAGACACCTTGGTACTTCATTAATATTATCTTCCTTTCTCCCATCTGGAGTCCTTGAGTTTACAATACTCCTTGTCCAGTAGGCCTCCTTATCATTTTCTATGAATGGCCTCCCTAATCCTATGTATCTGGCTTCCATCCGAAACCTTGGATTATAGGTTGGTACCAGCCACCAGTATCTGTGGTAACTGTCTCTGCTGTTGTACACAAGCTTGTGATTAAGCCAGCTAATTGTGTTCAGGAATGTGGCTAAGCCAGCTGGTATCCATTTTGTGTCGTTTTAATATTCTGAACTTTTGTTAACATGGTGGAGCTGATATGCATGCCTTTTGTGATCGTATAGCAATAAATTCATACACATTCATTATATAATATCTATTCCTACAAATATAGATTGTTATACAGGAACTTAAAATATTAATTGTTATACAGGCACCGAGACCAATGATACTATTCCCTCTAAACCTATTCTTTAAATCTCTCTTCAACACTTCCAATTCCTGGTTTTTAACTGCTTCTGGGATGTTACTTGTATCTTCTATAGTGAAGACTGATGCAAAATAACTTTCAAGTTATTTAATTCAAGGGACACTTCTGGTGAGAAGTTGAATTATGTTAAACTGGGTTGGAGTAGACTTTCACTTGTTTGTTGACGTCAGGGTGGCGGGAATTTGGCAATGATGTTCAGGACTGGGAACAAAGGGAGGTGAGTTGGTCAAAGCATCCTGTGATGATAAGCATTATTTAATTGAGTTGCACATTGACACATTTGGTTTGGGTAGATTTGTACCATACACTTCTTTAAAATTAATTCAAAGGATGTGGCTTGCTGGCTAAGCCAGCATTTATTTCCCATCCCTATTTACCCTTGAGAAGGTGGTGCTTATCTGCCTTCTTGAACTGCTGCAGTCCATGTGGTGTAGGTACACCCACAGTGCTGTTTTGGAGGGAGTTCCAGGATTTTTACCTAGTGACAGTGAAGGAAAGGCAATATATTCCCAAGTCAGGATGTTAAGTGGCTTGGAGGGAATTGTCCAGGTGGTGTTTTTCCCCATGAGTCTACTGCCTTTTTCTTTCAAAATGGCAGTGGTTGCGGGTTTGGAAGTTGCTATCTCAGTGGCTTTGTGAGTTCCTGTAGTGCATCAGGTAGGTGGTACACACTGCTGCCACTGTGCATTGGTGATGGAGGGCATAAATGTGTGTAGACGGGATGCCAATCAAATGGGTTGCTTTGTCCTGGATGATGTAAAGTTTCTTGAGCATTGTTGGAGCTGCATGACTCCAGACAAAAGCACAGTACTCCATCATATGCCTGACTTCTGCCTTGTAGATGGTGGACTGGCTTTGGAGGGTCAGGAGGTGAAATTCTGCCATCAGATCTTTTTAATTTATAGGATCTGGGCATCACTGGCTGGGCCAGCATTTATTGCTCATCTCTCATTGCCCTTGAACTGAATGCCTTGATAGACCATTTCAGAAGGAATTTTCAGAGTCAATCGCATTGTTGTGGGTCTGGAACCACATGAAGGCCAGGTCAGGCAAGTGTGGTAGATTTCCTTCAGTAAAGCACGTCAGTGAACCAGATGGGTTTTTACAACAATCAACAATGGTTTCATGGGGTTTGAACATGTGTCCCCGGAGCATTACCTTATCCCTGGGTCTCTGGATTATTAGTCCAATGACGGTACCACTGTGCCACAGTGGTTAGCACTGCTGCCTCACAGCGCCAAGGTCCCAGGTTCGATTCCCGGCTTGGGTCATTGTATGTGTGGAGTCTGCATGTTCTCCCCGTGTTTGTGTGGGTTTCCTCCGGGTGCTCCGGTTTCCTCCCACATTCTGAAAGACGTGCTGGTTAGGTGCATTGACCCAAACAGGCGCCGGACTGTGGCGACTAGGGGAATTTCACAGTAACTTCATTGCAGTGTTCATGTAAGCCTTGCTTGTGACTAATAAATAAATAAACACTGCAGACCCTCGCATCTGACCTGCTGTGATAGAGACAGTCTTTATATAATTAATCCAGTTCAGTTTCTGGTCAATGGTAAACCCCAGGACATTGATAATAGGCAATTCAGCAATGGTAATGCCATTGAATGTCAAGGGAGCGATGGTCTGTTTTTCTCTTGTTGGAGATAGTCATTGTGTGGCACTTGGGTGACCCTAACGCGACTTGTTACTTGTGGATATTGTTCAGGTCTTGCTTCATTTGGACATGGACTGTTTCAGTATCTGAAGGTTTGCAAATGGTGCTGAATGTTGTGCAACCATCCCTACTTCCCTTATTTTGAAAAAAAGGTGATTGATGAAGCATACAAATATGGTTAGGCCTAGGATACAAATCTGAGGAACTCCTGCAGTGGTGAAATGGAACTGAGATTATTGATCTCCAATAACCACACATGATGACAAGAGTAGAGGTCCTGAGGATGTTGGCATATGATCCCAGTGAAGAAGGAGCCAGTTTACAGAGGACGTTGTTTCAGGTTTTATTTTCTCTGCAGTCCTGATAAGCTGATGCTTTTACCTTCTGGTTCTGTCAAGAAAGACGCTTAGATATACAAGGTTGGGGATTGTGATTCTGTCGTACCATCCAGGATGATATTCAGTTCCCTCTTAGCGCTGGTATTGTGAAGCTGGAATATGCTGGAGACTGTTTTACTAGTGCTCACTTCTAGGAACCATGTCTTGCAGCTGGCAGCCAGCTTTTCAATATCTGAGCCTGCATGCCATTGCAGATGATGACATCTGTGCAGATAAAACTACCAGGACCAGGTTGAACGCGGCATTTGGTGTATAAGTGAATATGGTTGGGGTAAAGACATGGTGTAATCAGGATAAATGTTGCGTCCAGGCGCTGGTCGTGTCACCCAGAAGGCGGCATGGTAGCACAGTGGTTAGCACTGCTGCTTCACAGCTCCAGGGACCTAGGTCCAATTCCCGGCTTGGGTCACTGTCTGTGTGGAGTTTGCACATTCTCCTCGTGTCTGCGTGGGTTTCATCCCACAGTCCAAAGATGTGCGGGTTAGGTTGATTGGCCATGCTAAAATTGTCCCTTCGTGTCCTGAGATGTGTAGGTTAGAGGGAGTAGCGGGTAAATGTGTAGGGATATGGGGGTAGGGCCTGGGTGGGATTGTGGTCGGTGGAGACTCGATGGGCCGAATGGCCTCCTTCTGCACTGTAGGGTTTCTATGATTTCTATGAGAAGCACCTTGAACCATCTGTGCCAGAGCAGCAGTTCAATGTATCAGGAAAGGAAAACTCTTGATTGTGACACATAGATTTAATCTGCCAGGATGGACTGCAGGGTGCAGTGAGGTGAAGGAAAGTATTCCCTGTCTTGAGATTCCTTTGAAAGCCATTTTCAGTTAAAGTGATTGTTGTCAGGACCTGATGACAATTTGCTGCTTCTCCCTTGTCCAAAGACTGCTTCATCCAAACTCAGGACATCATTCACTGGTGGAAAGACTCTTCATGAGATTGTCCTTCCTATTGGCTGCAAACAGGTGATTGACAGCCGGTAGCACAAATCGGGAGAGGGTATACATTGCAGCCCCGCCCTATTCACTTTCCGTCTGCGGCGCGCTCGGGTTCACGCGCGCGACTCCGACGCGAAACTGCTTGTGCGCGAGTTGGACAGCATTGGAGAAACGTCAGGCCTCGCGCACGTGCGGTGTCTGGGGCGGGGAATGGTTGTGGGGCGGGGAATGGTTGTGGGGCGGGGAATGGTTGTGGGACGGGACTCCCGATGTGCATGCGCTGGACTCCGGGCTGCTTCAATTCCTAATCAACAACGCGCAGGCGTAGAACTGTTGTTTTACCAAAGTTTCGGTGTTCTAAAGTCTGGGTGAAGGTGAGAAAAAGATTGAAAAATTCATGCTCGAGTCTGACTATGGAAGATTTACAGCATATTAATAGTGCTGAACTGCGATAATATTGTTTAACATTCGGAAGCGGATCGGTTGCTGAGTCCAGTTTGGGCGGAAAATGGCGAATTTCCGGTTTTCACCGAAATCAAACACGGGGCAGATCGAGGCAGTGAGGAACCCAGGGAGGATAGAGGCACTGAGATCAGACACTGAGTAACCCGGGGAGGATAGAGGCAGTGAGGAACCCAGGGAGGATAGAGGCACTGAGATCAGACAGTGAGTAACCCGGGAGGATAGAGGCAGTGAGATCAGACACTGAGGAACCCGGGGAGGATAGAGGCAGTGAGATCAGACACTGAGGAACCCGGGGAGGATAGAGGCAGTGAGGAACCCAGGGAGGATAGAGGCAGTGAGATCAGACACTGAGTAACCCGGGAGGATAGAGGCAGTGAGATCAGACACTGAGTAACCCGGGAGGATAGAGGCAGTGAGATCAGACACTGAGGAACCCGGGGAGGATAGAGGCAGTGAGGAACCCAGGGAGGATAGAGGCAGTGAGATCAGACAGTGAGTAACCTGGGGAGGATAGAGGCAGTGAGGAACCCAGGGAGGATAGAGGCAGTGAGATCAGACAGTGAGTAACCCGGGGAGGATAGAGGCAGTGAGGAACCCAGGGAGGATCGAGGCACTGAGATCAGACAGTGAGAAATCCAGGGAGGATAGAGGCAGTGAGATCAGACACTGAGTAACCCGGGGAGGATAGAGGCAGTGAGGAACCCAGGGAGGATAGAGGCAGTGAGATCAGACACTGAGTAACCCGGGAGGATAGAGGCAGTGAGGAACCCAGGGAGGATAGAGGCAGTGAGATCAGACACTGAGTAACCCGGGAGGATTGAGGCGGTGAGATCAGACAGTGAGTAACCCGGGGAGGATAGAGGCAGTGAGTAACCCAGGGAGGATAGAGGCAGTGAGATCAGACAGTGAGAAATCCAGGGAGGATAGAGGCAGTGAGTTCAGACAGTGAGTAACCCAGGGAGGATAGAGGCAGTGAGATCAGACAGTGAGAAATCCAGGGAGGATAGAGGCAGTGAGTTCAGACAGTGAGTAACCCAGGGAGGATAGAGGCAGTGAGATCAGACAGTGAGAAATCCAGGGAGGATAGAGGCAGTGAGTTCAGACAGTGAGTAACCCAGGGAGGATAGAGGCAGTGAGTTCAGACAGTGAGTAACCCAGGGAGGATAGAGGCAGTGAGATCAGACAGTGAGTAACCCAGGGAGGATAGAGGCAGTGAGATCAGACAGTGAGAAATCCAGGGAGGATAGAGGCAGTGAGTTCAGACAGTGAGTAACCCAGGGAGGATAGAGGCAGTGAGATCAGACAGTGAGAAATCCAGGGAGGATAGAGGCAGTGAGTTCAGACAGTGAGTAACCCAGGGAGGATAGAGGCAGTGAGATCAATCAGTGATTAACCCAGGGAGGATAGAGGCACTGAGATCAGACAGTCTGTAACCCAGGGAGGATAGAGGCACTGAGATCAGACAGTCTGTAACCCAGGGAGGATAGAGGCACTGAGATCAGACAGTCTGTAACCCAGGGAGGATATAGGCACTGAGATCAGACAGTCTGTAACCCAGGGAGGATAGAGGCAGTGAGATCAGACAGTGAGAAATCCAGGGAGGATAGAGGCAGTGAGATCAGACAGTGAGTAACCCAGGGAGGATAGAGGCAGTGAGTTCAGACAGTGAGTAACCCAGGGAGGATAGAGGCAGTGAGATCAGACAGTGAGAAATCCAGGGAGGATAGAGGCAGTGAGTTCAGACAGTGAGTAACTCAGGGAGGATAGAGGCAGTGAGATCAGACAGTGAGAAATCCAGGGAGGATAGAGGCAGTGAGATCAGACAGTGAGTAACCCAGGGAGGATAGAGGCAGTGAGATCAGACAGTGAGAAATCCAGGGAGGATAGAGGCAGTGAGTTCAGACAGTGAGTAACCCAGGGAGGATAGAGGCAGTGAGATCAGACAGTGAGAAATCCAGGGAGGATAGAGGCAGTGAGTTCAGACAGTGAGTAACCCAGGGAGGATAGAGGCAGTGAGATCAGACAGTGAGTAACCCAGGGAGGATAGAGGCACTGAGATCAGACAGTCTGTAACCCAGGGAGGATATAGGCACTGAGATCAGACAGTCTGTAACCCAGGGAGGATAGAGGCAGTGAGATCAGACAGTGAGAAACCCAGGGAGGATAGAGGCACTGAGATGAGACAGTGAGTAACACGGGAAGGATAGAGGCAGTGAGATCAGACAGTGAGTAACGCGGGAAGGATAGAGGCATTGAGATCAGATAGTGAGAAACCCAGGGAGGATAGAGGCAGTGAGATCAGATAGTGAGAAACCCGGGGAGGATAGAGGCAGTGAGATCAGATAGTGAGAAACCCGGGGAGGATAGAAGTAGTGAGATAAGACAGTGTGTAACCCGGGAAGGATAGAGGCACTGAGATCAGACAGTGAGTAACGCGGGAAGGATAGAGGCACTGAGATCAGATAGTGAGTAACCCAGGGAGGATAGAGGCAGTGAGATCAGACAGTGAGAAATCCAGGGAGGATAGAGGCAGTGAGTTCAGACAGTGAGTAACCCAGGGAGGATAGAGGCAGTGAGATCAGACAGTGAGTAACCCAGGGAGGATAGAGGCACTGAGATCAGACAGTCTGTAACCCAGGGAGGATATAGGCACTGAGATCAGACAGTCTGTAACCCAGGGAGGATAGAGGCAGTGAGATCAGACAGTGAGAAACCCAGGGAGGATAGAGGCACTGAGATCAGACAGTGAGTAACACGGGAAGGATAGAGGCACTGAGATCAGACAGTGAGTAACGCGGGAAGGATAGAGGCATTGAGATCAGATAGTGAGAAACCCAGGGAGGATAGAGGCAGTGAGATCAGATAGTGAGAAACCCGGGGAGGATAGAGGCAGTGAGATCAGATAGTGAGAAACCCGGGGAGGATAGAAGTAGTGAGATCAGACAGTGTGTAACCCGGGAAGGAAAGAGGCACTGAGATCAGACAGTGAGTAACGCGGGAAGGATAGAGGCACTGAGATCAGATAGTGTGTAACCCAGGGAGGATAGAGGCAGTGAGATCAGACAGTGAGTAACCCAGGGAGGATAGAGGCAGTGAGATCAGACAGTGAGAAACCCAGGGAGGATAGAGGCAGTGAGATCATATAGTGAGAAACCCCGGGAGGATAGAGGCAGTGACATCAGATAGTGAGAAACCCAGGGAGGATAGAGGTAGTGTGATCGGATAGTGAGTAACCCGGGAGGATAGAGGCAGTGCCATCAGACAGTGAATAATCCAGGGAGGATAGAGGCACTGAGATCAGACAGTCTGTAACCCAGGGAGGATAGAGGCACTGAGATCAGACAGTGTGTAACCCAGGGAGGATAGAGGCACTGAGATCAGACAGTGTGTAACCCAGGGAGGATCGAGGCACTGAGATCAGACAGTGAGTAACCCAGGGAGGATAGAGGCAGTGAGATCAGACAGTGAGTAACCCAGGGAGGATCGAGGCACTGAGACCAGACAGTGAGTAACCCAGGCAGGATAGAGGCAGTGAGATCAGACAGTCTGTAACCCAGGGAGGATAAAGGCAGTGAGATCCGACAGAGAGTAACCCGGGGAGGATAGAGGTAGTGAGATCAGACAGTGTGTTACCCAGGGAGGATAGAGGTAGTGGCATCGGATAGTGAGTAACCCATGGAGGATACAGACAGATACAGACATAAGCATGTTAACATCGCATTGTTCTATGAATGGATACATTTCCTACGTCAGTGACTATCAATGACTTTAGTTTCGGTCTATTCATACAGTAGTTTACAGTAATTGGTTTTCCTGCATTTTGTATTCCCGATCCCACCTGTAGCCAATCTCTTTACCAGACCCTTTTGTCCCTATTTCCACTGGCTTCCTGCAGTATCTAATTCCTGCATATTTTAATTTACACGTAGTTGTCTGAGTGTCTTTAATCCTAAGTAATTGTTTGGGCTAAGAGTCGGTGCCTGTTTGTGGTCTTAACTCTTTATGTGCCTGGCAGTCATTTTTAAAGTGTACTCTTCTGTATATTTTTCCCACATCAGTCCCCACTTTTGGTCGGATTATGGCATTAATAATCCCTAGACCAACAATTATACATTCACATATAGAGTTCAGTTTTCTTCTTTCCTTCTTCGTTTCTTTTGATGCCTTCGGGGATCTTCATCAGGGGTTCTTCTTCGATGGATACACTGGCTCCTGGCACAATTCTTGTCACCATAATCTTGCAGCAGACCTTCAGGCATCCAACAATTAGACAACAGACAATTACACTTGAAATGAGCATGACCAATCCATGTAATAAGTAAGATTCCCAGGACCCCCCCTACTAGCCATTCCAGCCAGTTACTTCCTTCCTTGGGTCCCTGTCTGAAGCGATCAAGTTGTTCCCTGATGTTGTTGATGACTTGTGTAATGTTATAAGACTTGTCCGTGACATGGGTTATGCATTTATTGCCTATAATTGTACACACTCCTCCTTGTGCACTGCGTATCGTGTCTGTTGTGCATATAATCTCAGTTCAGCTATTTCTTGGTTAACAGCCTCCAGTGCCCCCCCCCCTCCCTCCCCCCCTCCGCCCCCCTCCCTCCGCCCCCCTCCCTCCGCCCCCCTCCCTCCGCCCCCCCTCCCTCCGCCCCCCCTCCCTCCGCCCCCCCTCCCTCCGCCCCCCCTCCCTCCGCCCCCCTCCCTCCGCCCCCCTCCCTCCGCCCCCCTCCCTCCGCCCCCCTCCCTCCGCCCCCCTCCCTCCGCCCCCCTCCCTCCGCCCCCCTCCCTCCGCCCCCCTCCCTCCGCCCCCCTCCCTCCGCCCCCCTCCCTCCGCCCCCCTCCCTCCGCCCCCCTCCCTCCGCCCCCCTCCCTCCGCCCCCCTCCCTCCGCCCCCCTCCCTCCGCCCCCCTCCCTCCGCCCCCCTCCCTCCGCCCCCCTCCCTCCGCCCCCCTCCCTCCGCCCCCCTCCCTCCGCCCCCCTCCCTCCGCCCCCCTCCCTCCGCCCCCCTCCCTCCGCCCCCCTCCCTCCGCCCCCCTCCCTCCGCCCCCCTCCCTCCGCCCCCCTCCCTCCGCCCCCCTCCCTCCGCCCCCCTCCCTCCGCCCCCCTCCCTCCGCCCCCCTCCCTCCGCCCCCCTCCCTCCGCCCCCCTCCCTCCGCCCCCCTCCCTCCGCCCCCCTCCCTCCGCCCCCCTCCCTCCGCCCCCCTCCCTCCGCCCCCCTCCCTCCGCCCCCCTCCCTCCGCCCCCCTCCCTCCGCCCCCCTCCCTCCGCCCCCCTCCCTCCGCCCCCCTCCCTCCGCCCCCCTCCCTCCGCCCCCCTCCCTCCGCCCCCCTCCCTCCGCCCCCCTCCCTCCGCCCCCCTCCCTCCGCCCCCCTCCCTCCGCCCCCCTCCCTCCGCCCCCCTCCCTCCGCCCCCCTCCCTCCGCCCCCCTCCCTCCGCCCCCCTCCCTCCGCCCCCCTCCCTCCGCCCCCCTCCCTCCGCCCCCCTCCCTCCGCCCCCCTCCCTCCGCCCCCCTCCCTCCGCCCCCCTCCCTCCGCCCCCCTCCCTCCGCCCCCCTCCCTCCGCCCCCCTCCCTCCGCCCCCCTCCCTCCGCCCCCCTCCCTCCGCCCCCCTCCCTCCGCCCCCCTCCCTCCGCCCCCCTCCCTCCGCCCCCCTCCCTCCGCCCCCCTCCCTCCGCCCCCCTCCCTCCGCCCCCCTCCCTCCGCCCCCCTCCCTCCGCCCCCCTCCCTCCGCCCCCCTCCCTCCGCCCCCCTCCCTCCGCCCCCCTCCCTCCGCCCCCCTCCCTCCGCCCCCCTCCCTCCGCCCCCCTCCCTCCGCCCCCCTCCCTCCGCCCCCCTCCCTCCGCCCCCCTCCCTCCGCCCCCCTCCCTCCGCCCCCCTCCCTCCGCCCCCCTCCCTCCGCCCCCCTCCCTCCGCCCCCCTCCCTCCGCCCCCCTCCCTCCGCCCCCCTCCCTCCGCCCCCCTCCCTCCGCCCCCCTCCCTCCGCCCCCCTCCCTCCGCCCCCCTCCCTCCGCCCCCCTCCCTCCGCCCCCCTCCCTCCGCCCCCCTCCCTCCGCCCCCCTCCCTCCGCCCCCCTCCCTCCGCCCCCCTCCCTCCGCCCCCCTCCCTCCGCCCCCCTCCCTCCGCCCCCCTCCCTCCGCCCCCCTCCCTCCGCCCCCCTCCCTCCGCCCCCCTCCCTCCGCCCCCCTCCCTCCGCCCCCCTCCCTCCGCCCCCCTCCCTCCGCCCCCCTCCCTCCGCCCCCCTCCCTCCGCCCCCCTCCCTCCGCCCCCCTCCCTCCGCCCCCCTCCCTCCGCCCCCCTCCCTCCGCCCCCCTCCCTCCGCCCCCCTCCCTCCGCCCCCCTCCCTCCGCCCCCCTCCCTCCGCCCCCCTCCCTCCGCCCCCCTCCCTCCGCCCCCCTCCCTCCGCCCCCCTCCCTCCGCCCCCCTCCCTCCGCCCCCCTCCCTCCGCCCCCCTCCCTCCGCCCCCCTCCCTCCGCCCCCCTCCCTCCGCCCCCCTCCCTCCGCCCCCCTCCCTCCGCCCCCCTCCCTCCGCCCCCCTCCCTCCGCCCCCCTCCCTCCGCCCCCCTCCCTCCGCCCCCCTCCCTCCGCCCCCCTCCCTCCGCCCCCCTCCCTCCGCCCCCCTCCCTCCGCCCCCCTCCCTCCGCCCCCCTCCCTCCGCCCCCCTCCCTCCGCCCCCCTCCCTCCGCCCCCCTCCCTCCGCCCCCCTCCCTCCGCCCCCCTCCCTCCGCCCCCCTCCCTCCGCCCCCCTCCCTCCGCCCCCCTCCCTCCGCCCCCCTCCCTCCGCCCCCCTCCCTCCGCCCCCCTCCCTCCGCCCCCCTCCCTCCGCCCCCCTCCCTCCGCCCCCCTCCCTCCGCCCCCCTCCCTCCGCCCCCCTCCCTCCGCCCCCCTCCCTCCGCCCCCCTCCCTCCGCCCCCCTCCCTCCGCCCCCCTCCCTCCGCCCCCCTCCCTCCGCCCCCCTCCCTCCGCCCCCCTCCCTCCGCCCCCCTCCCTCCGCCCCCCTCCCTCCGCCCCCCTCCCTCCGCCCCCCTCCCTCCGCCCCCCTCCCTCCGCCCCCCTCCCTCCGCCCCCCTCCCTCCGCCCCCCTCCCTCCGCCCCCCTCCCTCCGCCCCCCTCCCTCCGCCCCCCTCCCTCCGCCCCCCTCCCTCCGCCCCCCTCCCTCCGCCCCCCTCCCTCCGCCCCCCTCCCTCCGCCCCCCTCCCTCCGCCCCCCTCCCTCCGCCCCCCTCCCTCCGCCCCCCTCCCTCCGCCCCCCTCCCTCCGCCCCCCTCCCTCCGCCCCCCTCCCTCCCTCCCCTCCCCCCTCCCTCCCCTCCCCCCTCCCTCCCCTCCCCCCTCCCTCCCCTCCCCCCTCCCCCCCCCTCCCCCCTCCCCCCCTCATTATCTCTAATTTGATCATTTGTTTGCGTGCAAGCGCCGCACCACGGTGCTTCACAAAATAATTATGTCTTTATCAATACACAATATTATTGTATATAAATAAATCATACAAAGTTGGTTAAGGCTTTTCAGGATTTGATTTTATTCTCGGGTCTATTTGGCAATGCTATACTGTCTAATAAAAATAATCAAGCAGCAGCTGTATCATATCACTTTACACATTGTAACCGTGATACCTTTAATTCAAGCTGTTTCCATTTTTAAACTGAGCTCCAGATCAAAACCCCCACACTCTAGGAAAATAATAGGCGCCGAATCAAAATCAATCGATAGAAACATAGAACAGTACAGCACAGAACAGGCCCTTCGGCCCACGATGTTGTGCCGAGCTTTATCTGAAACCAAGATCAAGCTATCCCACTCCCTATCATCCTGGTGTGCTTCATGTGCCTATCCAATAACTGCTTAAATGTTCCTAAAGTGACTGACTCCACTATCACTGCAGGCAGTCCATTCCACACCCCAACCACTCTCTGCGTAAAGAACCTACCTCTGATATCCTTCCTATATCTCCCACCATGAACCCTATAGTTATGCCCCCTTGTAATAGCTCCATCCACCCGAGGAAATAGTCTTTGAACGTTCACTCTATCTATCCCCTTCATCATTTTATAAACCTCTATTAACTCTCCCCTCAGCCTCCTCCGCTCCAGAGAGAACAGCCCTCGCTCCCTCAACCTTTCCTCATAAGACCGACCCTCGAAACCAGGCAGCATCCTGGTAAATCTCCTCTGCACTCTTTCCAGCGCTTCCACATCCTTCTTATAGTGAGGTGACCAGAACTGCACACAATATTCCAAATGTGGTCTCACCAAGGTCCTGTACAGTTGCAGCATAACCCCACGGCTCTTAAACTCCAACCCCCTGTTAATAAAAGCTAAGTAAGAAGTCTCACAACACCAGCTTAAAGTCCAACAGGTTTATTTGGTAGCAAATACCATATTGTGAGACTTCTTACTGTGTTTACCCCAGTCCAACGCCAGCATCTTCACATCAATAAAAGCTCACACTATAGGCCTCTATTTAGGTACAATACGCACTACACATCAATGTAGGTACAATACGCACTAGTTATTTGATTAGAAACATTTTGATTTGATTCTTAACTGGCTAGATTTTAAGCTTTGCAGTGTTTTTATATTTGGCAAACCTTGAACAATAGATGGCACATGAAATTCTGATGGCAGTATATAATTTTAACCGGTTACATAATACTAAACTATCAGACGTTCGTAAATCGCGATATCCTGCGGACCTTAACAGTGTATTTCACTGACTTGATATATTTTAAACTGACTCAGACAATATATTTACCTTATTCTTTTGTTCCTGCTTTTCTATCTTTCCACAAAAGTACTTATTTTCTTCTCTTAACTTCTCAACTAACTCTTACAATTTCTACTTCAAGACAAAGGAAAGAGCACATGGTTCCTTCCAAGGTTTAAATCCTTTCTGAAATTTCAATTTACTTTCCAATTTTATTTAAACTCTTTATCAAACCCACTGTTGTAAAATCACAATTATGGTAAGAACATTAAAACATTAAAGCAAACAAAACATCCGCAACCACTTTGTTTAAACACACACAGACACACATGGAAGCTTCCAACAGTCATTCCACAGCACATCCTTTTTCATTCAAACTGGGATGTAAGTAAAACATCTAAAGAGAATACAGGACGTTGATTGAGACAGTCCCTTTTATTCTTCTTTCTTCCAAACTGTAAACAGAAGTAAATTCAAGAAATCTTATCACTTTAATCTTTAACAGTCTTCACACTTCCCCCCGCCCCCCTGAGGCTAAATCGAAGTGCAAAGCACTGCACCCACTGCCTGCAACAAACGCTCCACAGGAACAAACAGGCTTCAGCTCCTGTTCTCAATCTAATACAACAACAAGCACCTACATTCGACAAGCTACCAGATCACACAAACACACTGAAATACGGAAACTAAGATCTCTCCTATCTACTCCCATTTTTAGGATGACCTGGTAAGCACTAGAGAGTCCATCCTTAAAAGCCTGGATGAACGCTCGATCCCCTCGACCTGGGTTCCCTTGTCCTGAGCACTCTTGGTATATCTGGAACAATCGTTCCCCATATTCAGAAGCTCCTTCCCCTTTTAACTGTTTTGTTGTGGTGATTCTGCTCCAGTTAGTGGGAGCATTCCCTAATACCCTCTGAATCTCTGCTTTAAACTGGGTGAAGGTGCCTTTTGGGCATCTATCTCCGATGTTCGGGCGACTGCATGTGTCCACCGTCCCCCATTATAATCCTGTGCTGGAGGAGCGGCGGGTCCACCTGCTACCTGCCTCCACTTATCTGCTGGACAGGCTGCCCTGACCAGCTGGTGTATGTCTGTCAGGTGTAATTGGTATCCTACCCAGATAGTGTCTAATTCTTCCCAGAATTTAGTGTTTGTGTTTCTCGGTTGTAATTTACCCAGGGAAGCCGTTATCTGTTGTCTCTCACCTGGGGTGAAGGGTTGATCAGTTACCTTTGGTTGTGCATTTGTTCCCCCTCGGGTTACTGGTGCTAAGTTGTGCTCGAGCACTTCCCACTTCTCTGAAGGAGCGGTTGGTCCCTGCTGTGTGGACTCATAAGGAAGTAGAGGAACAGTTTCCCCTCTCCATTGCTTTTCTTCCAAAACCTGGTTTTGCTTCTCCAGTTCCCTCACTCGGGATTCTAATTCTCTAATCCTTTCTTTATCTTCTCTCCACTTCTTAGTAGAGGCGACTACTTGCTCAATTCGACCAGCTAACTGATGTGTTAACATTACTCCTATCTTCTTTGTCTTGTTTCTCTTTTCTTTATCCACTCTCTCTGCTGCTCTCAGGTGTGAGAAGTATCCCAGCCATCCTTTTGCATTCTCTTTATTAACTCTTTCCTGTCTGTCATGTAAATTTCAATGAGGGATCCTGCAGGTCCCCTTTTAACTTCATTATCTGCCATTTCGCAGACTTCACTAACCCCGGCCACAATTACTCCCTGGTAAAGTGTGCTCCCTACCGTAGGGACTTCACTACCCCCGGCCACTATTACTACTCTAGCACCGTGTTTCACTACCATTACAGGGTTTCAAGTTATACTCACGGCTTCCACTATTACCACCTCGACAATGTGCTTCTCCACCGGAGTCCGGTTTAGGTCAGAGTTGATCAAGCTCCTTTTCCGTCCCGCTTTTCACAACATTGACAGTACAGTTGCCAACTTTTCAAACTTTCATGCAATCGGATAGCAACTCTGCGTTTGTTCGCCACTACAGAGTTTGATGTTAACCAACCTCTGCCACTTGTGCTTCACAATCCTAAGTGCCCTTGGTGTCTCTTTACCCACTTCAATCTCATGACCTTCACGTGGGAGGTTCCTCATCTTAACAACCGGTCTAAGGCAGGGTTTTGAGACAGGCACTACCTTGTCCTCTTGTCGGTCAGGACAAGCAACAGTTACTTATCACTATCAGCAGTTAGTACTTATCACTGTATCATATACAACAATACTTATTACTACAAATACCCCTTAACTTTAATCCCTTAAGTTTAACCTCTTGCAAACTGTACTCTTGACCTTGTCTGACTCTCTCAGATTCAGTGATCTCTACCCCGGCTCCGATCATGGCCAATTGATCTCACCAATAATAGGATCCTAGCCGACTACGCCAATTGTTGTGGGGAAAATGCCACTTTGTGAGTCAGGCTTGAAGGTTTCAACAATACAGTTTTATTTAATGAAGCTTTGTGGAGAAAAGGCACTAACAAGCAGCAAAACCTTCTCTCAATGAGACAATAGGAGCGGTCCATCTTTATACCCTTTACACAATAGATGGACTGGACATCTAGCCATTATCACATCGTTGTAATCAAGTAGGTGATCGATCGTTAAACACATCGTTATAGACAAATACAAATACAAAGACAAATGGGCGGCACGGTAGCACAGTGGTTAGCACTGCTGCTTCACAGCTCCAGGGACCTGGGTTCGATTCCCGCTTGGGTCACTGTCTGTGTGGAGTTTGCACATTCTCCTCGTGTCTGCGTGGGTTTCCTCCGGGTGCTCCGGTTTCCTCCCACAGTCCAAAGATGTGCGGGTTAGGTTGATTGGCCATGCTAAAAATTGCCCTTAGTGTCCTGAGATGCGTAGGTTGGAGGGATTAGTGGGTAAATATGTAGGGATATGGGGGTAGGGCCTGGGTGGGATTGTGGTCGGTGCAGACTCGATGGGCCGAATGACCTCTTTCTGTACTGTAGGGTTTCTATGATTTCTATGAAATACAGACAGATACAGACATAAGCATGTTAACATCGCATTGTTCTATGAATGGATACATTTCCTACGTCAGTGACTATCAATGACTTTAGTTTCGGTCTATTCATACAGTAGTTTACAGTAATTGGTTTTCCTGCATTTTGTATTCCCGATCCCACCTGTCGCTAATCTCTTTAAGAGTTTTAACAACACCAGGTTAAAGTCCAACAGGTTTATTTGGTAGCAAATACCATAAGCTTTCGGAGCGCTGCTCCTCCGTCAGATGGAGTGGAAATGTGCTCGCAAACAGTGCACAGAGACACAAAATTAAGTTACAGAATACTGATTAGAATGCGAATCCCTACAGCCAGCCAGGTCTTAAGGATACAGACAATGTGGGTGGAAGGAGCATTAAGCACAGGTTAAAGAGATGTGTATTGTCTCCAGACAGGACAGCCTGCAAGTCCAGGAGGCAAGCTGTGGGGGTTACTGATAATGTGACATAAATCCAACATCCCGGTTTAGGCCGTCCTCGTGGGTTCAGAGAGAGGATCTGAACGAGTTCAGTATTAGTCGAGAAATGGGGTGCGATTTTACAGCCTTGCTCTTCTCCTTGTCCGATTCCTGTGGCCAGCGCGGCAGTATAATTCCAGCAATGGTGTTGATGAATCTGATGGGATTGAAGGCTGATAAATTTTAAGGCCTATTAACCTACATCCCAGAGTATTTAAGGAAATGGCCTGAGAAATATTGGATGCTTCCAAGATTCGACAGACTCTGGAGCAGTTGCTATATATTGGACAGTAGCTAACGTAAAGAAGGATGTTCTCGATGATGGCAGTGTCCAGAACTAAGGTCACAATCTGAGGATTCAGGATAGACTATTTAGGATGGAGGTGAGGAGACGTTTCATCACCCAAAGGGTGGTAAGCCTGTAGAATTCATTACCACAGGAAGTAGTTGATGCCAAAACATTGAATGTATTCAAGAGGTGACTGGATAGAGCACTTGGGGTGAATGGGATCAAAGGTTATGTGGAGAAAGCAGGATTAGGCTATTGAGTTGGATGATCAGCCATGATTGTAATAAATGGCAGAGCAGACTCAAAGGGCCAAATGGCCTCCTCCTGCTCGTATCTTCTATGTTTCTATGTAACCCCACTATTAAAAAGGTAGGTAGAGAGAAAACAGTGAATTATAAACTAGTAAGTCTGCTGTAAGTAGTGGGGAACATTCTAGAATCCATTATCAAAGATTTCATAGCTAAACACTTGGAAAACAGTGGCAGGATCAGACAGAATCAGCATGGATTTATGAAAGGGAAATCATGCTTGACAGATCTACTTGAATTCTTCGAAGATGTAACTCATAGGGAGCGCCAGTGGATGTGGTTTATTTGGACTTTCAGAAGACTTTTGACAAAGTCTCACAAAAGAGATTAGTGTGTAAAATTAAAGCATATGGAACTGGGGATTGTGTACTGAGATGGATAAAACTGGGTGGGTGGATGAGCTGTGAGGCGGATGCAGAGATTCTTCAGTGTCATTTGGGCAAGTTGAGTGAGTGGGCAAATGAATGGCAGGCAGATGGAGTATAATTTGGATAAATGTAAGGTTATCCACTTGGGTAGCAAAAATGGAATGGCAGATTACTATCTGACCATAAATTAGGAGAGGGGAATGTGCAAGAAGACTTGGGTGTCCTTGTACACTAGTCACGAAGCTAAGCATGCAGGTGCAGCAGGCAGCAATAAAGGCAAATGGTATGTTGACCTTCATAGCGAGACAATGCAAGTCCAGGAACAAGGATGTCCTGCTGCAATTATACAGGGTCTTGGTGAGGTCACAGAATTATTGTGTGCAGTTTTGGTCTCCATATCTGAGGAAGGATGTTCTTGCTATAGAGGGAGTGCAGAGAAGGTTTCCCAGACTGATTCCTGGGATGTCAGGTCTGATGTATGCGAGATTGAGTCGATTAGGTTGTATTCACTGAAGAATGAAGGGACATCTCATAGAAACCTGTAAAATTTTAATAGGACTGACAATGGAGACGCAAGAAGGGTGTTCCCGATGGCGGTGTCCAGAACTAAGGTCACAATCTGAGGATACATGGTAGACTATTTAGGACAGAGATGAGGAGAAATTTCTTCACCCAGAGAGTGACCAGACTGCAGGATTTGCTACCACAGAAAATAGTTTGAGGCCAAACATTGTATGTTTAGAAGTAGTTAGATATAGCACTTGGGATGAAGGAGATCAAAGGATATTGGGGGGGGGGTGGAATGTAGGATCAGGCTATTGAGTTGGATGATCAGCCATGATCATAATGAATGACGGAGCAGGCTCAAAGGGCTCCCCCTACTCCCACTTTCTATATTTTTATGACAGTGTGTATCCTGGGAAGGATGGAGCCAGTGAGATCGGACTATGTAACCCTGGGAGGATGGAGCCAGTGAGATCAGATAGTGTGCCACCTATTGTGACTAGGTCAGTCAGAATGAATTTAAGGAATGCTCTGCCTGAGGTACCTGACTGGGGAGGGGGTGGGGTAAAGGAGACAGCCTGGGGCTGGAACTTCAAGGGAACAACATCAACTGAGTCTTGGATCCTCTTTCCCCAAACCCCACCCCTCCATGATGTAAGTGATTCTAATGGTACCCCAAGATCCTTTTATTCTTCTCCCACCTAGACTTAAACATTCCATTTGATTAATAGAATCCCTACAGTGAAGAAGGAGGCCATTCGATCCATTGTGTCTGCACCGACTCTCTGACAGTGTCTCCCCCGCCCTATCCCCATAACCCTGCGCATTCACCGTGACTAATCCATCTAATCTACACAACTTGCGACACTAATGGCCGGTTTACCATGGCCAATCGGCGTAACCTGCATATTTTTGGACTGTGGGAGGAAACTGGAGCACCCGGGGGAAACCCATGCAGACACGGGGAGAATGTGCAAACTTCACAGTCACCCAAGGCTGGAATCAAACCCTGGTCTCTGGCGCTGTGAGGCAGGAGTGCTAACCACTATGCCACCATGCCACCCAATTAGTTGCATCTCAGTTTTTAACACCAAAATGTACTATTTTAGATTCATCTGACTGTACTGATCTTACCAATTAACTGCTCATTTTACAAGTTTGTTAATGTCTTTCTGTAAATTGTTGCAGGCTTCCTTGCTGTTGACTTGCCCTTCCCCAGCCTCACAACTTGGCATCTTCAGCATATTTAGATTTGTGATTTGAAAGTCCAAATTGTTATTGTAAATAGTGAACAAGCACTGATCCTTATGGAACATTACTGCATGCCACCTGCCATTCTGAATACTCACTCTCTGTTTTCTGTCCTGAAGCCACCTCCCAATCTATCCTGCTATTGTCCCCTAGCTTCACATTCTCTGTCTTTAGGCAGAAGTCTATAATGAAGCAGATTTCAGAAGGCCCTTTGAAATACCTGATAAAGCACTTTTGTATATTTTAGTTGTCTTATCTATTATCACTTCTCAAAACTTAAGGTTTGTCAGCAATATTTCCTCTTTTGAAAACCATATTGTTTTTGTTTCTAGATTTTCTTTGATTCTCTTCTGTGGTAAACATTCTAATATTTTTCCAATGTGTTGAAATTAAACCCTGATTGCATTTAGTGCAATGATTTCTGTAATTAATTTCAAATCACCAGAAAATAATAAACGTATTGATTAACACGTTGTAGAGAAATATCTGTCGGATCAGTTATCTGACCGGATAAGGTCATAAGAATTAGAAGCAGCAGAATTTCATGCAGCCCATTAGGCCACACAGTAAGACATTAGCTGATCTGATTGTGGCCTCAGTGCCATTTTCCAGCCAGCTCCCCAAAACCCTTAACTTCATTGTTGATAAAATATCATCTGAATCAGTCTTGAACAAATTTGATGACCCGGCTTCCACTGCTCGCTTTGGAAGAGAATTGCAAAGACCAAACAAACATCCGTGAGAAAAAGAATTCCTCCTTACCACAGACTTAAATGGATGACCCCTTATTTTAAACTGCGCCCCCTACTTCTAGATTCTGTCATGTGGAGAAACTATCTTTCAGCATCTACGCAGTCAAACTGCCTTAAAATTTTATATGTTTCAATATTATCAATTCTCATTCTGTCAACAAGCTCCAATGAATTTAGGCCCAATCAGTTCAATCTTTACTCACAAAACAACCTATTCTCCACCACCCCAATCCAGCAGCCCATACCACACCCACCCATCCCATGCTCATCTCCCCCCCCCCCCCCCCCCCCCCCCCCCCTCGATCCACCTGCAAGTCCCAGATTTGCTCAGGTTATAAATGAGAAAATATCTTTAATCACTTTGATCACCTAAAAATCAAGGAGCTGGTCTCTCGATGCTTGAGCAATGATGAATTTGAATCAATAGGTTTCTATTCTAACTTGGAATTATCTGTTTTTCAGCTGACAAGTTAACTGAGATGGGGAAATTGTTATCCAAGTCCCGCTGCAAATCCAAAAGCACAAATAAACAGAGTGAAATTCCGCAGGATGCGACAGATACTGGGGAAGCACCTCAAATTACAGGAAGCAGTCTGACTGCAGGAACTGGTGGTACCAGTGAATGCAGTCAGATTCAAACTCCTGTTCTTGGGGAAGGTGATCAGACCACAGGGACTGGTACCAATGAACACAGTCAGATTCAAACTCCTGCTCCTGGGGAAGGTGATCAGACCACAGGAACTGGTACCAATGAACACAGTCGGATTCAAACTCTTGCTCCTGGGGAAGGTGATCAGACCACAGGAACTGGTGCCAATGAATGCAGTCAGATTCAAACTCCTGCTCTTGGGGAAGGTGATCAGACCACAGGAACTGGTGCCAATGAATGCAGTCAGATTCAAACTCCTGCTCTTGGGGAAGGTGATCAGACCACAGGAACTGGTGCCAATGAATGCAGTCAGATTCAAACTCCTGCTCTTGGGGAAGGTGATCAGACCCCAGGAACTGGTGCCAATGAATGCAGTCAGATTCAAACTCCTGCTCCTGGGGAAGGTGAGCAGACCACAGGAGCTGGTACCAATGAACACAGACAGATTCAAACTCCTGCTCCTGGGAAAGGAGATCAGACCACAGGAGCTGGTACCAATGAACACAGACAGACTGAACACCCGGCTCCTGGGGAAGGTGATCAGACCACAGGAAGTGGTCTCACTGAACACAGTCATATTCAAACTCCTGCTCCTGTAGTAGGTAATCAGCCCAGAGAATCCAGTACAAGGGAAGCAAATCCTTTTCCTGGAGATAAATTACATGTGAATGCCGCAAGCTACGATAGGCAAACAGGTTGGTAGAATTAAGTTAATGTCAATATTTTAGAAAAAAAATGAATGATTTAACCAGTAGAACAAAATTCTGCTAGTTCACCAAACAACCAGCATAAAGTCGGAATACAGTTTGAAATAAGGAATTGTTGTTAATGGCTCTACTTGGCGCATTTCAGTGTTTTTGAACAAAAATGCGAATAGGATAGAAATTGATTTGTATTTAGAATAGAGATGCCCCTCTGAACCTGCACCCAATCATATGGCTGCAAAGCACTGCAAGTGTTACCTTCCTTTATTGTAGATGGAAGAAGCAGGATGTTACTGTGTGCTACCAGTGAAAGTGACAGAATGGTGGGCATCAGTTTCACTGCAGCTGGCGTGGTATATTGGCAATGTGACCTCTGAACGTGGAGTAAACACTTTGGTGTGAACATTGGCTTGAGCCTCACAGTTTGTGATGGAAATATAATCATTGAATGCAGCTACAATAAAAGAAGTAGTCACTGCTCGTGCACATAGACCTAAGATAATCCTACAAACTCATCCATTACTCTCTACTTAGCCTCGTCTGGGTGCAAAGTTTCAGCTGGAAGTCCCATGATTTGAGCACAAAAATCAAGGCTAGTGCTCCAGTGCATGGCTAAGGTAGTGCTGCAATGCATTGGAGCACTAGCCTTGATTTTTGCCATCAAAGAAGAGCAGGGGAGTTATTCTGGGTATGCAGACCAATCCTTATCCCTCATTGAACATCACAAAAAACAAGATTAATTTATGGTCGTCACATCGTTGATTGTGGGAGCTTGCTGAGTGCATATTGGTTACCGCATTTCCTCCAGTAGCTCCACTTAAAGACTGTAAAGCACTTTTGAGACACCCAATGGTCATGAAAAGCCCGATATATGTCAGTCTTTTCATTACCCATTGCCTTGGCACTCTCTATTCTTTCATCCTATTTTTTAGGAACTTTGTTATGTGGCCTTACAATATGTTGCCACACTTAAAACAAGTGGTACTTTATATTTATTAACATAGAACATAGAACAGTACAGCACAGAACAGGCCCTTCGGCCCACGATGTTGTGCCGAGCTTTATCTGAAACCAAGATCAAGCTATCCCACTCCCTATCATCCTGGTGTGCTCCATGTGCCTATCCAATAACCGCTTAAATGTTCCTAAAGTGTCTGACTCCATTATCACTGCAGGCAGTCCATTCCACATCCCAACCACTCTCTGCGTAAAGAACCTACCTCTGATATCCTTCCTATATCTCCCACCATGAACCCTATAGTTATGCCCCCTTGTAATAGCTCCATCCACCCGAGGAAATAGTCTTTGAACGTTCACTCTATTTATCCCCTTCATCATTTTATAAACCTCTATTAAGTCTCCCCTCAGCCTCCTCCGCTCCAGAGAGAACAGCTCTAGCTCCCTCAACCTTTCCTCATAAGACCTACCCTCCAAACCAGGCAGCATCCTGGTAAATCTCCTCTGCACTCTTTCCAGCGCTTCCACATCCTTCTTATAGTGAGGTGACCAGAACTGCACACAATATTCCAAATGTGGTCTCACCAAGGTCCTGTACAGTTGCAGCATAACCCCACGGCTCTTAAACTCCAACTCCCTGTTAATAAAAGCTAACACACTATAGGCCTTCTTCACAGCTCTATCCACTTGAGTGGCAACCTTTAGAGATCTGTGGATATGGACCCCAAGATCTCTCTGTTCCTCCACAGTCTTCAGAACCCTACCTTTGACCCTGTAATCCACATTTAAATCCTCCCAAAATGAATCACCTCACATTTATCAGGGTTAAACTCCATTTGCCATTTTTCAGCCCAGCTTTGCATCCTATCTATGTCTCTTTGCAGCATACAACAGCCCTCCACCTCATCCACAACTCCACCAATCTTGGTGTCATCAGCAAATTTACTGATCCACCCTTCAGCCCCCTCCTCTAAGTCATTAATAAAAATCACAAAGAGCAGAGGACCAAGCACTGATCCCTGTGGCACTCCGCTCGCAACCTACCTCCAATCCGAAAATTTTCCATCCACCACCACCCTCTGTCTTCGATCAGACAGCCAGTTACCTATCCAATCGGCCAACTTTCCCTCTACCCCACACCTCCTCACTTTCATCAGAAGCCGACCATGAGGGACCTTATCAAACGCCTTACTAAAATCCATGTACATGACATCAACTGCCTTAGTTACCTCCTCAAAAAATTCAATCAAATTTGTGAGGCACGACTTGCCCTTCACGAATCCATGTTGACTATCCCGGATTAATCCGCATCTTTCTAAATGGTCGTAAATCCCATCCCTAAGGACCTTTTCCATCAATTTACCAACCACCGAAGAAAGACTAACCGGTCTATAATTACCAGGGTCATTTCTATTCCCTTTCTTAAACAGAGGAACAACATTCACCATTCTCCAGTCCTCTGGCACCATCCCCGTGGACAGCTAGGACCCAAAGATCAAAGCCAAAGGCTCTGCAATCTCATCCCTTGCCTCCCAAAGAATCCTAGGATATATTTAATCAGGCCCAGGGGACTTATCGATCTTCAGCTGATTCAAAACTGCCAGGACATCCTCCCTCCGAACATCTATTTCCTCCAGTCTATTAAGCTGTAACACCTTCTCTTCCCCAAAAACATGGCCACTCTCCTTGGTGAACACTGAAGAAAAGTATTCATTCATCACCTCGCCTATCTCTACTGACTCCATACTCAAGTTCCCACTACTGTCCTTGACCGGCCCTAACCTCACCCTGGTCATTCTTTTATTCCTCACGTAAGAGTAAAAAGCCTTGGGGTTTTCCTTGATCCGACCCGCCAAGGACTTCTCATGTCCCCTCCTAGCTCTCCTAAGCCCCTTTTTCAGCTCGTTCCTTGCTAACTTGTAACCCTCAATCGAACCATCTGAACCTTGTTTCCTCATCCCTACATAAGCTTCCCTCTTCCTTTTCACAAGACATTCCATCTCTTTCGTGAACCATGGTTCGCTCACTCGGCCATTTCCTCCCTGCCTGACAGGGACATACTTATCAAGGACACCCAGTATTTGTTCCTTGAAAAAGTTCCACTTTTCATTAGTGCCTTTCCCTGACAGTTTCTGTTCCCAACTTATGCCCCCTAATTCTTGCCTAATCGCATCATAATTACCTCTCCCCCAATTGTAAACCTGCCCTGCCATACGGCCCTATCCCTCTCCATTGCAATAACAAAAGACACCGAATTGTGGTCACTATCTCCAAAGTGCACTCCCACAACCAAATCTAACACTTGGCCCGGTTCACTTCCCAGTACCAAATCCAATGTGGCCTCACCTCTTGTCGGCCTATCCACATATTGTGTCAGGAAACCCTCCTGCACACACTGCACAAAAACTGCCCCATCCGAACTATTTGACCTACAAAGGTTCCAATCAATATTTGGCAAGTTAAAGTCCCCCATGACAACTACCCTGTGACCCCCACACATATCCATAATCTGCTTCGCAATTTCTTCCTCCACATCTCTATTACTATTTGGGGG
Source organism: Mustelus asterias (assembly GCF_964213995.1). NCBI lineage: Eukaryota > Metazoa > Chordata > Chondrichthyes > Carcharhiniformes > Triakidae > Mustelus > Mustelus asterias. The sequence continues at coordinate 91,382,785 of NC_135816.1, read as the reverse complement.
CCTATAGTAAACTGCTAACAACGTGACCGCTCCTTTCCTATTTCTAACCTCAGCCCATATTACCTCAGTGTGCAGATCCCGCTCGAAGTGCCTTTCCGCAGCCGTTAAACTCTCCTTGATTAACGATGCTACTCCTCCACCTCTTTTACCAGCTTCCCTTCACTTACTGAAACATCTATACCCTGGAACGTCCAACAACCATTCCTGTCCTTGTTCTACCCACGTCTCCGTAATGGCCACAACATCGTAGTCCCAAGTACCAATCCACGCCCCAAGTTCATCTACCTTGTTCCGGATGCTCCTTGCATTGAAGTAGACACACTTCAACCCACCTTCCTGTCCACCAGTACTCACCCTTGACCCTGATACCTTCCCCAATACCTCACCACCCTCAACACTGACTTCTGGACTACAGCTCCTTTTCCCACTCCCCTGACAAATTAGCTTAAACCCCCCTGAAGAGCCGTATCAAATAACCTTCTATTGATCTTCGTTAATGAATCTAGATAACATTTTAACCAATTCTATTGAAGTGCAAGTACTTCAGAGGGAGAGATGATGATGTAATTGTAATATCACTGGATCAGCAACCCAGAATTCTGGGTAATGCTTTGAGGGCATGGGTTCAAATCTCACCATGGTAGCTGGTGGAAATTCAATTAATAACAATCTGGAATTAAAAGCTTGTCTCAGTACTTGTAACCATGAAATTATTGTCAGTTGTTATAAAATCCCATCTGGGTAATTAATGTCCTTCAGGAAGAAAATCTGCCTTCCTTTCCTGGTCTGGCCTCCAAGCCAGCAGCAATGTACCTTACCTATAGTTGACTCTGAAATTACCCTGTAAACTGCTCAGACTTTGTGGTGGTTTGGTACAACTAACTGCAGTGGCTTAAGAAGGCAGCTTACTGTCACTTTCTCAAGGGCAATTAGGGATGGGCAATAAATGTTCATCCCTCGTACTGTGATTAATAGAATATCTAGCATACTATACTTGAGTGAGTTCACAACAAACAGATCCATCACATGACTAAACCTCCATGTGACCAGTCAGTTTAGTTAGATTTTTCATTTACTTTATCTTCACCTGACTGAATTATGTGCCATTTTGAGGATCCTGTGTTTCAACTTTGAGAAGTTTATTGTTTAATGATATTTCAAGTCACAACTGAAGCAGCTCTTCACTATTTGAACATGCCTGTGATTCATTTTCCTATGATTGCTGTTTCAATATTGTCTTTTAATGTAAAATTTTAATCTGTACATGGAGCTTTCATCCTCATTCCGCCTGTCTGTAACCTTTCTATTTTATTGAGGCCGGCTTCCAGTATCTGGACCATTTCAGCATCTGGCAATCATTTAGAGATAAACATTGCAAACGTATGCCTCTAAATTTAACCATGCCACCATTAAATGTGTTGCATTTTAAGGGCACGAGTGAAACCCCAACAAATGCGTACAATTAACAACATTCTTGGTAATAACATGTTGACCGGAACAAAATTGGGTGTTGATATTTAGCAAGTATATCTTTATGTTTGTGCGCTTTGTCCCTCCTTTCAAACTCTGGTTATCGTTATCCTTCACCATTGCCTTAAACATTCTCTTCAATTTTCTAAATACCCCCTCACATACCTCCATTATTTAGGTGAAAGCCCTCTCTCCTGCCACAGTTATACAATTAGCCAGGATACTGGTCCTAGTACAGTTAAGGTGAGTGCTGTTCTGGTGTTGCATTTCCCTCTTTCCCTAGTACCCCATGAATCGAAACCCAATTCTCACTCACCAATCTTTCAGCTATACATTCTGCTCTGATTTTATTCTCCACAATTTACTCATGGCTCAAGTAGTAAAATATTTATGGTTCTTTTTAATTGAGCTCCTAGCTGCTTATGTATAAGCTCTGTTCATAAGCAGAATCACTTTCTTTGTTCTCCTAATGTCACTGGTATCCACGTGAACCAACATTACTGGATTCTTCCCATCTATATCTGTAGTTATATCAAATGGTTCAACAAGTACAACTAGAATTTTAAATTTATTGTTTGAGAGAATGTGGGCAATGGTATAATGGGCAATGGCATAATGGTATTGTCACTGGACTAGCAATCTCGAGATCCAGAGTAATGTTCTGGGGACCCATGCTCTAATCCCACCATAGCTGATGGTGAAATTTGAGTCCCAGTAAAAATCTTGAATTACAAACATTGTTGTAAAAACCCATCTGGTTCACTAATGTCCTTTAGGGAAGGGAAACCGCTGTCTTTACCTGGTATGGCCTACATGTGATAATGCAGCAATGGTTAGCTCTTAAATGCCCTTTGAAATTTCCTTGCAAATCATCCCGTACAAGGGAAGTTAAGGATGGGCAATAAAGGTTGGTCATGATGTGGAGATGCTGTCCGGTCTGGAGTCAATACACCTCTCTTTAACCTGTGCTTAATGCTCCCTCCACTCACATTGTCTGTACCTTTAAGACTTGATTAGCTGTAAAGACTCCCATTCCAATCATTATTCATGTAAATTGAGTTTGTGTCTTTGTGCCCTGTTTGTGATCAGAACTCCCACCCACCTGACGAAGGAACAGTTTGTTCCGAAAGCTAGTGGCTTTTGCTACCAAATAGACCTGTTGGACTTTACCCTGGTGTTGTTAGACTTCTTACAATAAAGGTTAGCCCAGCCAATGAAGCCCACATTCTGTGACTGCATTAAAAAAAATGCACTTGTATCGCCCCTGGAGCAATTTACGCGACTGACCTGATTTGAAGAGGGAAAAAAATACCTTCAAACTCACCAACGACTTCACTTATGCTTCCAGGAGTCCGCTCTCATCCTGCAGCTGGCCTCCGACTCCCTCTCCGAGACCATTCAGTTTTTGTAAAAGTCAGAACGGCTGTTCCATCTTCACTGCACTGAATTTCCAAGCTCGCTTCTGTTTCCAACTGAACTCAGTGGTGAGTTGCTATCTTGATGCTTATGAAATCTCATTGGTTTTTAACAGGTTATGATCCATTTGATTGTGTCAACATCGCACAAGGTCTTTCCGAAATACCCAATGACCTGAAAGGTAAGGGAAGACACGGAGGTTTTAAATAGTTTATTTCACTTCTTAGAACGTACATGTTTGACTGTGACTGTTTAAGCAGTTGTCAGAATTTGGCAATCCAAAAGTCAAAGTTTGGGAAATAGAGTTGAACATTGTTGTGATTTGTCATCAATCCTTTATTGTTTTGAATAGATTCAAGTTACAGTTTACATGATATGAATTCTATTGCATCCTGGAAATATGCAAACGTTGCTTATAGTTAATCTTGCTGCTGATTGCTATACTTCTGATGACTGAAATACCCCTCACAGGATTCAGCTATGCTGTGAGTATTAAAATGAACTTGCACATGCTCTGACCTCACAGTAAAGAGCCAGATGTTGAAGGTGCTCTTCTAGACAATCCCAGAAGGTCAATCAAGTCTATCCCACACCACGAAGGTTTGAAAATCTTGTCTAAACAGCACTTTGCTCCCTGCATCTCAATCCCCACATCACTCCACCACAGCCATGTGATCTTCTGGCATAGGCAAAAAAATAGAGAACTCCAGTTTCAATATGGGAAGATTTTCTTTGTAATATTCTTTTTTGGCCCCTTCAGTTGATCAAAACCAATCCAACAGATTGCATGGACTTAATACTATCTATGAAGACACTGACCTTCTCCATGATATGATCTCTGTCTCAACCAGGTGGTGGTCCAGATCCTTCTTAAAATCATACAGAGAGCCGGAAGCAAATTCCACAGGCACACATTTCTCTGGGGAAGTGGAATCACTGAACGTCGAGTCTAAACATTGTTTAAGCATGTGTTTATTGGTCCTGATTGACCTTATAACCTGGAGTAAGTTAGCAGTGGGGACTCTCCCCAGCCATTACATTATTTAGGGGGAGGTTTATTTAAGAGACCTACATTGAGGTCTGTTAAATAATAGACTATGTGCATTTATGTTGTTCTAAAGTAAATAGTCCAAGTTTGTCTCTTGAGTAGATGAGATCCTCTAAGCTAGGAAGCATTCCTTTTTGGTCCCTCTGGACCTTTTCCAGTGCCACTATATCATCCACCATATTGGGCTTGCCAACACTGCACATTATCCAGATGTAGTCTGACCAGCAGTCTGCACAGTGCCAAAATTGTGTCCTTTGGTTTAGAGATAGAGTCCCATACTTTTATGGTTTTTGTAACAGTTTCTCTACATTGGTCATGATTATTTTGTAGGGTTATGTGCAAAATAATCCCAAGCTCTTTCCTTAACTTACAGCCTTTTTTTCTTGCAAGTTATATTTGTAGTCTTTGTTGCTCTGACCACCGTGAATGACAATGCATTTACCTCAATGGAATGTGTGGGTCCACTCCCTGAGCACTCCCTTAGTTTGATTGCCATCTTCTACCATCAAAATATGCTAATACATGTGCAGATATTGGTGTCATCTGCAAATTTACGTACTATACTTCCAACACCACTGTCCTGCTCATTAGTACAGATCATGAAGAAAAGAAGATCATGGGTGAAATCATTGTAAGAAATCGCTTTGTTGAACTACATCCGTTAATTATCAAGTTTACCTGCAGATTTGAAGACCATTCCGAATCTCAAGTTTTATGTTTATTCCGACTAAACAAAATTCCAGTGAATGAGTGTGAGACCTTTCCAAAGGATTTCTGAAATTACAGGTAGATAATGTCCACTGGATTTCCCTTATCCAGCATCTGCTCCAGAAGCTGTACCAAATTCTGTTGGGCAGAAGGTGTGTTTTCTTTCCAAAACTGAGTTGTGAATTTCTAATGGCTCCACCTCTTTCCCATTGATCATGCAGGTGTAATAAGAGATGTCCTTTCCGCATCTTTGCCATCCAGCGCTCCAAGTACTCTATCCAGGTGAAACAGGAATTTGTTCAAATTACAGAATGAAGCTCACCACCACCTTCTCTTGGACAATTAGGGATAGGCAATAAATACTGACCTAGCTCGCGACACCCATGCCACAGGACAGAATAATAAAAACATTGGGATACTGGATTTGTTGATTTGATTTGATTTATTACCGTCACATGTATTAACATATAGTGAAAAGTATTGTTTCTTGCGTGCTATACAGACAAAGCGTACCATTCATAGAGAAGGAAACGAGAGAGTGCAGAATGTAGTGTTACAATCATTGCTAGGGTGTTGAGAAAAATCAACTTAATGCAAAGTAAGTCCATTCAAAAATCTGACAGCCACAGGGAAGAAGCTGTTCTTGAGTCGGTTGGTACGTGACCTTAGACTTTTGTATCTTTTTGTATCTTTTTTCATCTGCTTCCACGGGGTGTAGATTATACGCCATTGGTCACCTCATTACGCCCTCACTTAACCTGTCTATATCTTTTTGCAGGTTTTTTATGTCCTCCCCACAGCTTGTATTCCCACTCTGCTTTGTATCATCAGCAAACTTGGGTACATTACTCACTTTGGAAGTTATCATTCTAGATTGTAAATAGCTGAGAACCCAGCATTGATCCCACTAGTCACAGCTTGCCAACTTGAACATGCCCATTTATACCTCCTCTTTCATTCCTATCTGTTAATCAATCATCTGTCCCTGCTAATTATTACCCATAAGATGTAGGAGCAGATGTGGTCCATTGAGTCTGTTCTGCCATTCAATGAAATAATGAGTGGTCTGATATGATCCTCAACTCTCCTTTCCTGCCTTATACCCATAACCTTCACTGATTCCTTCACTGATTAAAATCTGACTATCACAGCCTTGAATATAATTTACGACCCAACCTCTACAGCCCTCTGCAGCAAAGAATTCCACAGATTCACCACCATCTGAGGGAAGAATAGCCGCAATATCATTCCTTTGCATTGCATATTAACTTTTTGTGTGGCACCTGAACAGATGCTTTTTAAAAATCGAAGCATGCGACGTCTACCGGTTCCTCTTTATATAACCAAGTAGTCCTCAAAAAATCTCTTCATAAACGTATCACATTCTTGAGTTAGAAAACTGTGGGTGAAGGTTTCAGCAGCAAAGTAGATCAGGCAAAACGGAGAAAGGCGATATTATTCAGGTCCGTGCAAGCGCTCATTACAATAGTGAAGTTGTAATGCAAGAAGCTCAGCTATAGGTCAGATAGGATGCTGAGTGGAACTTCTACCATATAATTGGCTCCTCACCCAGTGCTACACAACCCAGTTTAACCTGTCTAAGGCCTGCTGTAATAGCAGTGGACTCCTGATTGTGAACAGTCTGTCCCTGTGTCATTGATATCCAATTTCCACTTCCCAATCCTACATAAGGTAAGCACCACTGACAGTTTCACAGATTCATCTCATTAATACAACAGCTGCTGAATAACCTGCATCTTTCTGAGGATTTTTACACTGATAGCACTTGGCAGTCAGATAGTAATAACCTTTACAGGGAAAATATCGTCGTAGAAATCACAATTTGAGTACAAATTAGCATCAAGTGAGGATGTGAAACTTTCTTGGTTATTGTTCACTTTGAAGCAAGTTTTCAATTAAATAAGTTTTAATCCATATATTTATGATCCATAATCCATACAACTAACGATAAGAAAAACGTTCTGTCTGTTTTAATTAAAGATGTTCAACAGAAACACAAGGAGAAACTCCGGGTACAAACTGAAACACTGAGAGTGAACACTGTCCTAAAAAAGGAGACGGTTAAGATTTTCCAGCTGGTTGATCGATACGCTGAGCGAACAATCATTCCTTATGTTCGAGATCGGACACTTTTAGAATATGGACTGCTGGCAAGAGGCCGAGACCATGAAGAGTGGAGAGAGAAAAGTCTCCAGAAAGAAAAAATCCGAACTGATCAATTGTTCCAGAGCAGCTTTTCCTGGGAAAAATCCAAATCTGGGAGTTCAGCAGCAGTGACTGGAGTTCCGGGAGTTGGAAAAACAACAATGGTACAAAAGATTGTTTATGACTGGGCTACTGGGAAAATCTACCCAGATTTTCAATTTGTTTTCAGCTTTAAATTCCGGGATTTGAATGTGATTAACTGTAAAACAAACCTGAGGAGTCTGATACAGAATCAGTATCCTTACTTTGGGACTGTTCTGGGAGAGCTGTGGAAGAACCCGGAGGGATTGCTGTTTATCTTTGATGGTTTGGATGAATTCAAGGACAAGATCAATTTTGCTGACGATCGGAGAAATGCAGAACCTCAGTCCATGTGCACAGATCCAGAATATGATTGTGAAGTGTCAGACATCGTGTGCAGTTTAATACAACACAAGCTGCTCCCAGGATGTTCAGTGCTAGTGACTAGCCGCCCCACTGCATTACATTTATTGGAAAAGACTGAGATCAGTGTCTGGGCTGAAATCTTGGGATTTGTTGGTGATGAGCAAAAGGAATATTTCAACAAGTTTTTTGAAGATCAGGCAGTGGCAGCAGCTGTTTTTAAACATGTGGAGGAGAACGAGATCCTGTACACCATGTGCTATAACCCTTCCTACTGCTGGATCCTTGGTCTGTCACTGGGTCCCTTCTTTACACAAAGAGACAGAAAACAGCAGCAAGTTCCTAAGACCCTCACCCAACTATATTCCTACTATATTTACAACATTCTGAAAAACCATCACCCAGAGATTGAAAACCCCCGTGACGTGTTACTGAAGCTTGGTAAGATGGCTTTCACAGGAATCTCCGAGCAGAAGATTCTGTTTAAAAATGCAGATTTGATTAAATACAATCTGCAACATTCCCAGTTCCTGTCTGGGCTCCTGATAAAACATTTAGTGGGAGATGATTCTGCCCAGAGTGTGGTTTACACATTCTCACACCTCACCATCCAGGAATTTGTAGCTGCACTTACACAGTTCCTGACTCCAGATCCCAGGGACATCCCGAAACTGCCCAGTGAAGCCCACACCAAGGAAGATGGACGATTTGAGGTAGTTCTCAGTTTTGTTGCTGGTCTTGCTTCTCCACAGGCAGCTCAACCCCTGGAGGAGTTTCTGGGTCCATTTTGTCATCAGGCAACCAAGCGAGTGATTGACTGGGTGACTAAGAAGGTTAAAGTACAGATTGGAAACACAGAGAGTGAAACTGGTAAAAGAAAACTTCTGAATACATTTCACTACCTGTTTGAGTCTCAGAATAAAGAAGTGGCTGCGGCTACAGTCGGCTCTGCGGAAATACTTGTGCTCTGTGGATTGACCCTGAAGCCAGTTGACTGCTTTGTCCTGTCTCAAGTGATTGGATTATGTGATACAATAAAGGAACTTAACCTGGAGTCTTGCTGTATTCGTCGTGACGGATTCCAGCATCTGAGAGTGACAATTCATAAATGCCAGGTGTTGAGGTAACTTGTTTATGTGTCTTTAAGCATTGAGAAAATTGCACAAAGGTTTCTCTGTAATGAAAAGAAACAGTTCAGTTAAACCAGAGAAACAGATTCAAGACAAATATGACCAATGCTGTGAAGATCAGTTACCAATTCCCTAAGAACTGAAAATTTAAAATGCACCTTTGTGAACAAGTAAAATTTTACAATCTGTTTCAGATCATTCAATAAAGGTCAGAGAAAGGGTCTGATAACTTCATTGTAATAATAAATGCCGTTTTTCTGTCTAAGATATGTCCATATGAAGAGCATCCTCCTCACTGTTATTTCACATCAGCTGGTAGGAACAGTCCTTATATGAGACCATTGTCCCCTCTCTTTGAGGTGTTGCAGTAAGCTGCAGTTACCAGATTGTCAACAAGGGATGTGGGGACACAAAATATTGAGTTAGAGGCAGCAAAGAATGGTTTCTGGTGAGTGAACCACCAATGGGAGAGCTGAGCTTTCCCCACTGGGTATTATTAGGTTAACTAATGATACAGCAATTAGAGGATACTAAGGAAAGAATAACAAATTCTCTCAGGATTTTTGTTGCTGTGTCAGAAGGTGGTGGAATCAGTCAGGCTTCTGGCTAGTATCTAAGTTAAGCATCAGTGAAGTTGAATGCTAAAAATTGAATTGGATGACCGCTCCAATCTGGTGGGTTGTGCATTACCTCTGGAGTCTAACACACACCAGTCAGCAAGGGGGCTTTGCACACAGCAGTGAGTCCTGATAGATGAGGACAGTAAATTTAGGAATTTCCCATAATCCTGTCTTATGTGTGCGAACCTGTTGAGGGAAGGACTGTCATCATTTTGAATAAATGTGGAACCATTGAATGGAGGATAAAGTGAAAGATTTTCTATCAACAAGAAATGCAGCAATATATAAAACTTTAAGTGGATAAGATAAGCTCTCCTTGTACATTCAAATCCTTGGAGATAGCAATTACCCCAATGAGAAGTAGAGGGAAACACTGCTTTATCACTTAATGCAGGAAAAGTCCCCCCTTTCATTTAAAGTCCGTGATTTGAGAATTAGCAGCATGATGCATATTTTCCTAACCATAATGAGGCTGATCAGTGATCTCGGAGGATAATGGGGGGGAGGGGGAAGAAAAGTGACTGGACTGAGGGGTGTTTAAATGCTTTACACAGATACTTTACTTAATAAACACACTTACTGATGTGGAACAGGACAACGATTCACTCTCAGTTTGAGAAAATCTGGATATTAATTTCCAGATTTTTTTTTCCAGTGTTTTCTGGGAAATTTAGGAGAAAAATCTAACTGACCTGGGATTTGATTCAATTTTTGCTCAATGTCTTTGCGTTTAGACTGAAGAACAATAAACTGGGAGATTCAGGAGTGAAGGAACTACTGTCTACTGCTCTGAGGGAACCAGACTGTAAAATACAGAAACTGGAGTAAGTATGAGGTCCTTTATAAACCTGGATGTTAAATACATATCAGCAATTCTGGGGCAAACAGAACAGCGGTGCGGGTGGAAAAATTAAGCGAATCTCGTTTCCTAATTTTCCCCACCCCACTGAGGGCAAGAACCTCATTTTAATGTTTTTCGATACATTTCAGTGTTATTACCCAGGTCCCACACCACACGATTCCCCTCTCTCTGAATATTCCAATCTCAAACTATCACGTTGGTGAGGTTTAGAACAGCTATATGAAGGGCGGCACGGTAGCACAGTGGTTAGCACTGCTGCTTTACAGCTCCAGGGACCTGGGTTCGATTCCCGGCTCGGGTCACTGTCTGTGTGGAGTTTGCATATTCTCCTCGTGTCTGCGTGGGTTTCCTCTGGGTGCTCCGGTTTCCTCCCACAGTCCAAAGATGTGTGGGTTAGGTTGATTGGCCATGCTTAAATTGCCCCTTTGTGTCCTGAGATGTGTAGGTTAGAGGGATTAGTGGGTAAAAGATGTAGGGATATGGGGGTAGGGCCTGGGTGGGATTGTGGTCGGTGCAGACTCGATGGGTCGAATGGCCTCTTTCTGTACTGTAGGGTTTCTATGAAAACAGGAATCAGTTAAGGGTATTCCCTACCCCCTCCCCCCACCACCCTGGAGGGTAAAGGTAAAGTATGGTCCCTATGGGGGGAAAGGGACATGCCTGGGAAATGCCTGGCACTGCCCCTTGGTGCAGTGCCAGCCTCATAGTGCCAACCTGTGCCTGGGGTCAGTGCAGGGGCAGGTCATCAGGGGAGCCATGTGGGGAAGTGGGTTTTGTGTTATGTGTGCTGGGGGCAGGAGGAAGCTCCAATATCATTGAGGAGGAAAGCAGGCAGTGGCCAGAGGGGGAGGAGCCAGCAATACTTCCAACTTGGCTGTGCAGCTAGAGGGCTCAGTCAGAGCCCAACACTTTGAACAAATGTGCAAAAATTCCGTCCTATTTGCTTAATTAACGTTGACAAAACTCAATCCTATTATTTCTCTCTCTGATCACCAGTCTATGGGCTGTTGATCTCACAGACTCTGGTGCTGAGGATCTCACTTCTGCCCTCAATACAAACCAGTCACTAACCGTGCTAAACCTGGGAGCAAACGCATTCACCGATAAATCTGTCCGTGCTATCAGCCACTTCATACTGAAGTGCAGAAGTCTGGAGGTGATCTGGTTAGTGTTAATCTTACTTTTAATGTAAAAGCAGTATACAAAGTGTGTACTTCTATGATGGGTAATTATTCTTTAATTATTATTGATGTGTTAACCCGAGTCTCCTATGTTATATGTTGTTCAGACTGTTTATTTTCTGATGAATCTTTTATCTGTTTCAGGCTGGTGGAAAATCAGTTCCCTCGAGAAGCAAAAAATCAGCTGATGTCTGTGCAAGGTAGCAGATGTAAATTGAGTGTGAAACTGTGAACATTGCAACTGATAGAAGTTCCCGCTCTCATGGGAACATTTGTGTCTGATTTCATGTGTCGCCTCTTTAAGCGGCCGCGCTCCAGGTTGAAATCCTATTGGCCTTTTCCCAGTTTCCAGCTTGAGCTGAGTGAGTGTCATCTCCCATTGTGACGTCAGAGGCCCAGCAACAGGGTCACGTGACTCAGCTGCCCGGCCCCACAAGCGCTGCTTCTGCAGGATGTCCGGGGCTGAATGTTTCCCACTGGGGCAGTGGGAAATACATAACAGTAATAATAATAGTTATTTTTCTCAAGAAGCATGTTTGCTGCTCAAAGTCTGTGTAAATTACATCAATAAGTAATGCATAGACCAAGATGTGAAGATGTCGGCGTTGGACTGGGGTAGGCACAGTAAGAAGTCTCACAACACCAGGTTAAAGTCCAACAGGTTTATTTGGTAGCACGAGCTTTCAGCGCTGCTCTGAAACTCACCCGATGGACTCAGCCGATGGAGGAGCAGCGCTCCGAAAGCTCGTGCTACCAAATAACCCGTTGGACTTTAACCTGGTGTGAGACGATTTATAATGCATAGACCAAGTCATTGATGTAAAATCATGGAAGATGACAATCATGTAAGAACGAAAATAGACAAGCAATTTGAGCAGGATTGTAAAAGGAAATATTAAATTAAAATTGTATTAAAATTGCAAATCAGTTCCTGTGTTACTGGCACTGAAGTAAATTTAGATTTAATCATTTCAATACTTTGTTGAGGGCCCAAATTATGTAATGAATAGGTCTACATTAGTATCCCTCTGCCCTACATCTTTGGGGAATGAATTTAGCCAAACCTTTGAGTTGCCTCGATTGCCTTGGGCCTAGTGGTGGCAACCAGTTCTGAAATTGGTTGGATTGCAGAAGGGATTTTCCAACTTTAGCCAATAAAACTTGCTTATAGAATTTCAAACTGTGTGATTTGGAAGACGTTGCCATTGGACTGGAACTGAGGGTCAAAGATTAATCTCAGTGCATGCTTCTGTATTACTTTATTCTGGGCAGTTTGAGAGTGTGTGTGAAGCTAGGATGCTGCACAGGTATAACGTATTTACCAAAGGACAGGTGTAGCCAGTACAGTATAACAACAGATCATGGGCAGGGAATCCAAAAGGTTTTAGGGGTCTGAAAAATAAACATTTTATTTGTTTATTTTTTAAACATACTGCCTACTTTATTATCCCAGTTCAAGTTATCCTGAATGTATATATCTATGATTTTCAAGGCTTTCACCTCCCTCAGGGTATAATTGCCTACCTTTCTGTCATGGGGCATTTGCTCATGTTGACAAACTTTACTCGCATGGCATTACATTTAGTAGCATTGAGCTGCATGCTGCTTTCTTCACACCATTCCTTGAGTGTTGAGAATTTTCTAACCTTCAATGACCGCACCATGACTGTTATATGATCCACGTGTTCCCAGTTTTTTTGAGGCCAGTTGAGAGAGCATCATCAAAGAATAGGCCCTGAATACCATGAGGTATGTGGTCTCATTAGTTAAATGCTTTGTGATAGCCAGTCATGGTGTCTGACACACGCTATGTGATAATTGAGGAAGTTAGCAATCCAGTGGACAACAATCTTGTGTAGGCCAAACTTTATTAACTTTTTAACCATAACTGCACAATCAATCCTGTAAAATGTTTCGAGAAGTCTGTTAGACTAATGGTTGAGCTTGTTTCCAGAATGTTGATTGGCATTTTATTGTGAAGGGAGTTTACAACACAGACAGTGGGTTGTTGATCTTCCAGCTGGTGATGTCTGATAGTAACCACATAGTTGAGAACTGTTCCAGAATCTTGGAGATGTGATCTGTAAAGCTATTGTTTGTCCATTGTTTCTAGTCATTTATTTAGTACTGGAACATCAACAGAAACTTGTAGGGTGCAGATTGTGGAACAGTCTGGGCTGCATTGGGACAGTAACAATGACTCTCAGTTTTATTACATGTGTGGCTAACATCCAATTCACACTCGTATTAGTACCCAATGATCCTCCTTGGAAATGTTCCTTTGTGGATTCAGTATGGAGCAGTGCTTGATCAGGATCTGGTGGGTTCCGACATCCAAGAGCGAATATCTTATTGGGAAATGCTGCAAATGGTGCACGTGTGAAATTGTTGCAATAATGTGCAGAACACGGGAGTGAAGAAACCAGTAATCACCTGCTCAAAAAGATCACATGTTACTGTTGCATGAACTGGAGAAATAAAAACTGCAGAAACCAGGCAGGATTCTCAGCATATAAGTAGAAATATGTAGAAAGAAATGGATAATAAGTGGGGAACAGAGGAAGTTGCATTTCGTTACATCTTTCACTATTGCAGTTCAGGCAAAGCCAGTCAACAGTTGGCATTGAAAAGCAACAAAGTAAACTAGATAGATGGCCAGTTAATGGCATAGACTTTCTGAGGCTATCTTCACGATCTAGTGAACCCAACTTCAAATGACAGATCATAACTTCTAAGGTTCTTTTCTTGAACCACTGCAGTCTGTGTCGCGAAGGTGCTCCCACGATGCTGTTAGCTAAGGAGTCAAAGTATTTTTTACCCAGTGATGATGAAGAAAGAGTGATGTAATGTTCAAGTTAACAACATTAATTTGTATTTATATTACACTTTTGATGTGGTACAATGTTACAAGACATCACAGAAATCACAATATTTGACAGTGAACTTCTTAAGGAGATATTGGGTGAAGAAAGGTTTGGTCAGAGAGGTAGGTTTTAAGGAGAATCTTAAAAAATAAAAGGTGGAGAGATTTAAACATACTATTCCAGAGCTTGTAGCCTTGGCAACTGAAAGAACGGCCACCAATGGTGGAGCGATTAATATCGGCAAAATTTAAGAGGTGAGAATTAGACAAACGCATCTTTTGGAAGATTGTATGGCTGGAGGAGATTAAAGAGATGAGGGTGATCGCAGACATGAAGGAAATCAAGGATGAAAATTTCAAAATTTTGTTGTTTCTTAAACAGGAGCCTTTGTAGGTCAGTGAGCACAGGGGTGATGGGTGAACAAGACTTGATGCAAGTAAGCACGCAGACAGCAGAGTTTTAGATGACCTCAAGATTACAGGGAGGTTGAATGTGGGAGGCAGGCCAGGAATGCATCAGGATGGTTCAGTCTAGAGATAACAAAGGAATCGATGATGGTTTAAGCAGCAGATGAGCTGAGACTATGATCTCACAGAATCGTCAATACATTGTAACCTGAACAACATTGAATTGTATACGTGGAAGGAAAAAGCACAATTCACGCTGCAGAGAAACCATTGAAGTATGGAGACTGAGGAGAGATTTAGTTACCCGTAGGAGCTGGAAACTTATCAATTCACTCCTGGGGAGAGGCCATTCACATTATCTGTTCCTGAGAAGAGATTTACTCAGTTGAATTGCCCACCAGCAAGTTCACAGTGGGAAGAGACCATTTATCTGCCCTGCGTGTGGGAAGGGATTCACTCAGTCTTCCAACCTGCCGACGCACCAACGAATTCATACATTCACATGCCCAGGCTGTGCAAAGTGCTATAGAAGTTCTGGAGACCTGATGTGCCATCAATGGGTTCACACTGACGAGAGACCGTTCAGGTGCTCTCACTGCAGGAATGGGTTCAGGGGCTCATTTCAACTCTGTACATCAGTGAATTCACACTGGGGAGAGACTGTTCAATTGCTACGTGTGTGGGCAGGGATTCATTCAGATATCCCTTGTGCTGAGACACAAGAGAATTTACACAGGGGAGAGACCTTTTCATTAATCAAACTGTGCTGTAAAAGTTCCGGGGAACTGATGTCCCATCAACGTATTCACACTGATGAGAGACCATTCACGTGCTTTATCTGTGGGTTAGGGGATTATCTCAACTCTGTACACCACTGAATTCACCCTGGGGAGAGGCAATTCACCTGCTTTGAGTGTGGGAAGGGATTCACTCAGTCATCCATGTTGCTGAATCACCACGAGTTCGCACGGAGGGAGAGAACATTTGCTGCTCTGACTTTGGAAAGAGAATCACTTGGTCATCCACACTGCTGAGTCACCAGTGATTTTGCAAGTAACTGAAGTAATTGGAAGTTTCTGTTTATCAAGTTCAGGACTGAACCATGCTCATTACAGTCTGTTACTGCTGATAATAAACAACAGCCAGTTGCAGGAGTTAATATTCTGGATAAAATTTATGTTTAACACACTGTGTCATGTCTTATCAGTTCGTTTGGAAGTGTTTTTCCTCTCCTTGCCTCCTTCATCCTCACCTCCAACATTAAGCGAGAGGAACTCAAGGATTTTCTATGCACTAAGATCAAGATGTTTTGATCAGCTGCCTGTGCTGCTTCCCTCCCTTCCACTAGCCCCCTGGACCAAACTTTCTCTAAAGCTCCTGAATCAGGTTCATTCTTTAGTTTCTCTCCTACCTCCACTCATGCTCTCTCAGAGCTTATCTTTTCCATAAAACACAACTCTTCCCTTGATACTATTTCAACTAAATTGTCGGTCACAGAACTTCCCCATGTTCACTCATACCATTAACAGTTCTCTCACTTTAGGTATAGCCCATCTTTCCTTTAAATCAGTCATCATCGTCCTATCCAATAAATCCATCGCTTGAGCCCAATGCACTTGCAAACACCTGCCTCATCTCTAACCATCCTTTCCTCTCCAAAGTCCTTGTCGTCTCCCTGATCCATGCACATTTTCTCCAGATCTCCATGTCTGAATCCCTTTGATTAGATTTCTGCCCTGATATCAAAATAGCTTTGACTGAAATGGTAAATTACACCCGATGTGAATACATAGAGGATAATTCTGCCTCATTATTCTTATCATCTGGACACTAAACCATCCTCCTCCATTGTCCCTCCACTGTTCAACTTAGTTGGACTGTAAGTTCCTGATTCCTTTTCTGTCGATGAAATTCAATCTAATTGTAGCCAGAGATTTGTTTTATTTACAATTTTATGTACTGACTCGCTCAGTAAATGATTTGGCACCAATGAACTTTGACAAAAAAATTACCCTCACTGTGACTGTATCTTGCAGGCTAAGCCCTTTTAACTACAGCTGTTGTTCTGGATTCAATCAATAGAGCGGCATGAAGGCATTGCCTGGGGGGAGGGGGTGCAGGAGCTTGAGGGATGGTGGATGGGAAGGGGAGGGTAAAAGGACAGGCAGGGGGACGAAGGCGTAGTGGGTTGTAGGATGCTGCAGGAAGATGTGGAGAAGGGGGAGTCTTGTATGTTTCAGGAAGACCTCTCATTGTTCTAAACTCCAATAGACACAGCATTTCCTTGTGATAACCCCTTCATACAAGGAAAAGGTTGAGTGAATCTTCCCTGAATTTATTCAAATGTATTTATATCCTTAAGTAAGGAGACTAAAAGTGTACATGTTTCAGAGGTAATCTCAGCCAGACTCTGTACAACTGTAACAAAACATCCCTACAATTATATTTCAATCTAATAAACACCCACCTTTTGTAATTCATATGCCAGGACACACAAATCCTACTGTCCTGCAGAGTTTGGCAATCCCTCTTTATTCTTTCTATTCTTCCTGCCATATTGGACAGGTTCACATTCCCCACATTGTATTCCATCTGCCAAATTTTCGCCCACTCTCTTAACATGCCTATAGCCCTTTGCAAATTCCTACGTACACTTCACAACTTATTCTCAACTTATTAACTTTGTGTCATCAACATATATAGCAACCATACATTTGGACCCTTCATCCAAGTCATTGATATAGATGCTAAATAGTTGAGGCCTCAGTACTGATCCCTGCGGCATTCCAATTGTCTTAACATGCCATGTTGAAAATGACATACTTATTCCAATTTTCTGCCCAGCAGCAAATCTGTGTCAATGTTACCCCTGACATCATGAGATGTTACTTAGTACCTTTGATGTGCCATCTTATTAAATGCCAGTTGGGAATCCAAGTACATCAAGATCAAGTTTGTTATAGACAAGGAGAAAGATGGCCTGTAAAAGGCAGTTTTGGATTGGGAAAGGCAGCTTTTATTAAAATAAAGCAGGATTTGGCCAAAGTTGACTGGGGACACCACCTTGAAGGAAAACCTACAGCACAAATAAAAATGATTGTGATTTTGGAAGCCGGTTACAAATTCCAGGACATCACTGTGAGAGATGGGTCTTGTCCTAGGTCCAACTGTAATAGCCACGGGGCTCAATACTTGGCAGATGAAAGTTAGCAAAATGGTTTATTGAAATTAAATGATGTACAAGGGAGGATAATACCCCTTGACTCCCCGGGAGTTAACTGCCCTGCCTCAACTGCCGCTCCAATTGCCACTTTGCAAGCTTGGACTCACACCCAACGCTATGCTTTTCACCCACTCTGTCTGCCGGATTCTCACATCTCCCTCCCCCTGAAAGTTCTTTACTACCCTATTTATGAACAGACAACTATTTAGAACAATAGACAATAAAAAAACTTCAGTCTATCAGATTTTCGAATTCTCTGAGGATGCCTCAGCTCTCTAGCTGGCTCTGCCACAGGTGAGGGAACGGTATCTTAGCAGCAGTCGAGTAGCTTGCAGTTTCAGGAGATGCGCTAATGCATCCGCCCCAGTAACTGGGCTGATTTTATTATCAGTACACTGGTAGGTGCTGCTCGATCAGCCTCTTCTGCTTGTATTGTGTTAGTTTCTCTTTATTTTCCTTCCTCAACCAGATTGGTATTAGGGCCTGCTTTTGCTCTGATCTTCACGACTGGATCAATCTTAAAGCCAGTAAGAGTTTTAACAACACCAGGTTAAAGTCCAACAGGTTTATTTGGTAGGAAATGCCATTTGCTTTCGGAGCGCTGCTCCTTCGTCAGATGGAGTGGATATCCACTCCATCTGATGAAGGAGCAGCACTCCGAAAGCTAATGGCATTTCCTACCAAATAAACCTGTTGGACTTTAACCTGGTGTTGTTAAAACTCTTACTGTGTTTACCCCAGTCCAACGCCGGCATCTCCACATCAATCTTAAAGCTCCAGACAAATACTAAATCATTTACCTCGAAGGACCTATCACTTCTAACAAAATCGTGATATCTCTTTTGTGTACCTTGTTTTGCTTCTATCTTCCCCACTTAATTGGGGAACACTAAGTCAAATCTTGTCTGAAGGCACCTCCCATTATTAGTTCTGTGGGTATTCTCCTGTAGTGATTTGCGGTGTTGTTGTGTAAATAAGGAGGAATCTAGCAAGCTTCAATTGTAAGGGTCTGGTCAGCTGTTTTTTCATCTTGACATGAATGTCTGTACTGCTCTTTGTGCTAAACCATTCAACACTGGGTGATAGAGCACCGTGTGCACGTTTTATTCCATTATTTGGTATAAAATGCTAAAACTCCACTCCTGTAAAAGCAGTGCCTTTACTGGAGGCTTAAACTTCTGGCAGCCTATGTGTAGTTTCTTGTTTGTTGCAGTCGTGGTTCTCATTTCATGAATATTGGAATGGACATCAATAATAAATAAGGACATAGCGCCCATAAAAGGACCTGTGAAATCCACATGGAACCATGCGCAAGGTCGGCCAGGCTACTTCTGCAAGTGAGCCGAAGGAGACAGTGTTTGTTGCAATTTGCTTGATCACAAATGCCTGATATTCAATATCTTTATCGATGCCTCACCACCACATTATAACTTCTGGGAAGCATCTTCATTTTAGTCTGACCTGGGTGAGAATTGTGTGATTCCTGTAGTAACATTCCTCTTGCTGGATCTGGAACCATTACTCTAGACCCCCACAATAACACTCCGTCCCCATAGCTCAGTTTGTAATTGCGGAGCTGAAATGGCTTGAATTGGTCTGACTTGTCAAACTGCCATCCATGGAGGACAATATGCTTTATTTTGGACAGGACCGTGTCTGTGAATCCAACTTCTGAATTTGCTTCAATGTTGTTGGCAACATATTGAGGGCTAACACTATTTTTTGTTGTACTGTGGGTGGTGGTATTGTTCAAGACAGTAGAAGGCAACTCAGGGCATCTACGTTTAAGATTTGGACATCTGGTCAATACCGAAAAATGTAGTTGTATGCTGCTAAAAGAAAAGCCCACCATTGGACTATGACTGAAACAAAAGTAGAAATAGGCTTGTCCTCCCAAAATAACCCTAATCGTGGCTTGTGATCAGTGATGATCATGAAGCTATGCCTGTCCACATTGGTGGAATTTTTTAATCTCGTGAATGATAGCTCAGCTGTCTTTCTTGATTTGGGAGATTTTTTTCAACATCATAGAATCCCTACAGTGCAGAAGCAGGCCATTCAGACCATCGAGTTTGTACTGACTCTGGAAAACAGCATCTTATCCAGACCCTATCTCCTTATTTACCCTGCTAATCCCCCTCGTGTAAAAATCTTGGGACACTAAAGGGGCAATTTAGCATGATCAATCAATCTAACCAGTACATCTTTGGACTGTGGGTGGAAAAAAAGAGCACTCATAGGAAACCAACGCAGGCACAGGGATGACATGCAAACCCCACACAGTCACCCAAGGCCAGAATTGAACATAGGTGCCTAGCGCTGTGAGGCAGCAGTGCGTACCACTGTGAGGCAGCAGTGCGTACCACTGTGCCATTGTCTTCTAATCTTTGAGATAACACTGCCCCTATGCCAAAGGGCAAAGTATCACGTCAGGATTATCGCTGTCTTTGTGTCAAAATGGACTAGCAAGTCTGAAGATTGTAAAGCAAGTTTATCTTTCTCAAAGGTTTCTTATTATGGTTGGTCCAATATCAAACTTAAGACCATAAGACCATAAGACATAGGAGCGGAAGTAAGGCCATTCGGCCCATCGAGTCCACTCCACCATTCAATCATGGTTGATTTCAACTCCATTTACCCGCTCTCTCCCCATAGCCCTTAATTCCTCGAGAAATCAAGAATTTATCAATTTCTGTCTTGAAGACGCTCAACGTCTCGGCCTCCACAGCCCTCTGTGGCAATGAATTCCACAGACCCACCACTCTCTGGCTGAAGAAATTTCTCCTCATCTCTGTTCTAAAGTGACTCCCTTTTATTCTAAGGCTGTGCCCCCGCGTCCTAGTCTCCCCTGTTAATGGAAACAACTTCCCTACGTCCATCCTATCTAAGCCGTTCATTACCTTGTAAGTTTCTATCAGATCTCCCCTCAACCTCCTAAACTCCAATGAATATAATCCCACGATCCTCAGACGTTCATCGTATGTCAGGCCTACCATTCCTGGGATCATCCGTGTGAATCTCCGCTGGACCCGCTCCAGTGCCAGTATGTCCTTCCTGAGGTGTGGGGCCCAAAATTGCTCACAGTACTCCAAATGGGGCCTAACCAGTGCTTTATAAAGCCTCAGAAGTACATCCCTGCTTTTGTATTCCAAGCCTCTTGAGATAAATGACAACATTACATTTGCTTTCTTAATTACGGACTCAACCTGCAAGTTTACCTTTAGAGAATCCTGGACTAGGACTCCCAAGTCCCTTTGCACTTTAGCATTATGAATTTTGTCACCGTTTAGAAAATAGTCCATGCCTCTATTCTTTTTTCCAAAGTGTACGACCTCGCACTTGCCCACGTTGAATTTCATCAGCCACTTCTTGGACCACTCTCCTAAACTGTCTAAATCTTTCTGCAGCCTCCCCACCTCCTCAATACTACCTGCCCCTCCACCTATCTTTGTATCATCGGCAAACTTGGCCAGAATGCTCCCAGTCCCGTCATCTAGATCGTTAATATATAAAGAGAACAGCTGTGGCCCCAACACTGAACCCTGCGGGACACCACTTGTCACCGGTTGCCATTCTGAGAAAGAACCTTTTATCCCAACTCTCTGCCTTCTTGATATTTCTTTAAAAGCAGATGTAACAGTAATGTTGAAGCCATAGTAACTAACCATGCCCAAAACATATTCCCGTTCTGATACATTGTGAGGTGCTGGTGCTTCCTTGACAGCTTTTCTTTCTTTCTCTAGAGGGTGCAGCCCCCTTTGTTTTAAAGTAAACTGTGTTTAATAGAAAATACTTTGGCTGGAAAACTTCCATCCTGACCCCAACAGTACGGTTACTGACGATCAATAATATAAGTTTCAGAAAGTCTTGGGTTGTCCTCCTTACCTTTGGTGCTTCATGTTAAATAATTAGTATGCAATTAAATAGAGAAAAAATTAACACACCAATTCACATATCGTGGGTAAAGATGAATCTTGTTAAATTCAATTCACTTTATCATAGAATCCCTACAGTGCAGAAGGAGGCCATTTCTCTGCACCATCCACAATCCCACCCAGGCCCTATCCCTGTAAATACACTTATTTACCCTGCTGGTCCCCCTGACACCAAGGGGCAATTTAGCATGGCGAATCAACCTAACCCGCACATCTTTGGAGTGTGGGAGGAAACAGGAGCACCCGGACAAAACCCACGCAGACACGGGGAGAATGTGAAAACACACAGAGTCACCTGTGCCCGGAATTGAACCTGGATCCTGGCACTGTGCGGCAGCAGTGCTAAGCACTGTGCCATCATGCCACCCATATTTAACATAAATATGAATGTAAAATGTCGAGTTTTTTTGCCAAGAATCGAGTTGAGCATAACAATGTTTAATGCCTCTCCTCCCAACAGCACTGGAAGTCCAAATAACTGGTCAATCTTGGCAAAACAAAGCAGAGCACATGAAGGCTCAACACAATGCCGTGTTTTTTTAGTATTTTATTGCTTCCACAGCAAAGAGCTTGCTGTTCCAGATCTTATCCTCCTCCCCCCCCACAAACAAGATGTGTCCCTCAGTTTTTTGGTGTCAACTTTAAATCCAGGTACGTGACCTCATGGGTCTGAAAGTTGCACCTCTCTTTTAAATAACACCCCCCCCCCCGCCGTCTTCGAGGTTTGCCAAATGTTTTTTTCTTGGGAAACTGCTGTGATTAAAACATCAGAGGTATACCACTACTTTGGGTATATCTTGTAATAAACTTACCATGGTGTGCTAAAAATAGCGCATGCTGAAGATACACCAAAGCATAACTGGGAGTATTGAATCAACCTCTTCTGGGTGTGAATTGTTACAAATTTTCTTGAATCCTCATCCAACTTCAATTGTTGATAAATATGGCTTACGTCCAGTTTTGTATATGTTAGGCCTCCGGTTAGCTTTGAATAAAGATTCTTAATCTTTGGAATTGGGTACTTATCCATCTTAGAATCATAGAATCCTAAAGTGTATCTTGGCTGCTTGATTTATAATCAATTTGAACTCCCCACAAATGTGGGCTCTCCTGTTTCATTTCAGTACAGGTACATTCTAAAAATTGTGCTGGCCTTATGACTCCTGATTTTTCCAAACAGTTAAGCTTTACTTTGACTTTTTGATGTAAAGTGTATGGCACTGGGCGTGCACTATGAAATTGGGGGGTAGCATCTGAATTTATGCTTTGATGCTCCAAATTTTGCCTGATAAAGTTTGAAAGACCACAGGGTATTTTTTAATAACTTCTAATCTGCCATCAGTTATACTGAAGAAGTCGAGCCATTTAAGTTTTATTTGACGTAACCAATCTTGTCCCATGAGACTAGGGCCCTGGTCTTTTGTGACGACAATTGGTAGTTGAGCAGACTTGGGCTGATAAGTCACTGGTGTGGATGTGGTTCCAAAGTTTTTAGGGTTTCCCCATATATAAGTCTAATGTAGCTGTTGCATGACAACTTTAGGGCTTGAACTCCACCTTGGTACCCATGGTAACAGTAACACTGGTATCTAGTTCCTGTTTAATGACAGCCTGTTTACCAGGGGTACTGTTATGAGGTGAGCCAATTTATTCATCTTGACGATTCAATTGATATATCTCAGATTCCTCTTCTGAATCTAAATTATGCACTAGAATCCGAGTTTAATTTTGTTTAAGTCAGGTGCATGCTGTTCGACTTTGGCACTTGTTTTGGATGTGGCCTCTCCAACTGCAGCCAAAACAGATAGAATCCCAGAATTTACATTTTTCCTGGGTGCGATCTTCCCGCAGCTATAGAATTTATCAGAATTTTTAAGTTGTTGACCCGTTTTCTGTCCCCTGGCTTGCTCAGTGAGTTTCTTCTGTGTCACTTTTGCAAGTCAGGAAGGCAGAAGTTTTGCATCATAACTGATTCATCTCACCTATATGCACACACCGTAACTTGAGAGCACCTCTCTCTGCACTCTCAATTACCTGAGCTATTTCCATTGTTTTCTCTGGAGAAATCTGCTAGCAGCTTTTTGTGTTTATATTAACACCATAAAATGTCAACCAGTGATAATCCAAATTCACATGGCTCTGCCAATTTCCTTAGTCTCACTGTGTAAATCACAATTGTCTCCACTGGCCCCCTCGCAGCCCTCTAGTGTTATAACTCTGCATAATGAAAGATGGCCTGTGATTATAATGATCCTTTACTCACCTTACAAGCTCAAAAGACTTAGTATCTGGAGTTAAATTTCAAATGAGATTATAATGAGGTTATTGGATAAACATATGGATGATATTGGAATAGTGTAGATTAGTGGGGCTTTAGATTGGTACCACTGGTCGGCGCAACATCGAGGGCCGAAGGGCCTGAACTGTGCTGTTATGTTCTATGTTCAAAATCTGGGGTCCACATACCAGAAGCAAAATTACTTTTTGCTTATCATAGCAGAATCTTTCAACATACTGAACCCATTGTTCAGCCGATGAGTCAGAAGGATTGATTTTTCCCAAAAAGGGACTGTTGCTGTAGAATTTATTTTTAAAAAAGAAGAAACTTCAAAGAATCCCCCAGATTCCAGGATTTGGTGACTGGAGTCCTGATTTACCTCATTGCCACAAAGCTGAACAATTATTGGGCAGGTGAAAGGTAATGAAATGGTTTATTGAAATTAAACTATGTACAAGGGAGGACAATAAATATTACCTGACTCCTGGACTCCCCTGGCATCAACTGACCTGTCTTAATCCTCACTAAGAGCTTGGACTTGCTCTCACCTGCTGCCAAGCACATCTTTGCTATGCTACAAGTTGTTTCCCTTCATTATGAGGTTAGAAAAAGAACATTCATTGATGATTGCTTATTGGCCAGTGCTAGTCTCAATTCGGACACTGAAGCAACTTGTGCCACGTGCAGAAAGACCTGTGCAGCATTCAGGCTTGTGCTGATAAGGGACAAGTAAAATTCGTGCCACTCAAATACAAGGCAATGATCATCCCCAACCAGAGATAAGCATCTCACTTTGATGTTCATTGGCAAAACCATCAGTGGATCCATCACCATCAACATAGTGAGGTTGCCTTAGAACAAATAGCTGGACCAACCATATAAACATATGTCTCCAAAAAACGTCAGAGGTTGGGAACTCTGCGGGGAGCAACTCCCTTACTTACTAAAATATATTTATCATCCAGAAGACACGTCAGAGTGTAGCCCCAACAACACTCAAGTCAAGAAAATGCACAAACCAGCCCACTTGATTGGCACCTCTTCTGCCACCTTAAGTATTGACGTTCTTCAAGACTGACACAGTGGCAATAGCATTCAAGCCAGAATACGAACTCTGTTCCTCTTTCCATAGTTGCTAACAGAGCTGAGTATTTTTAAACACTTAAATTTATAATTCAAATTTCCAGCATCCACCTACATCACTTTTTTTTCTCAAATGTATTTTTTTATTCATTTACAAGATGTGGGTGTCACTGTTTAGGCCATAATTTATTGTCCATCCCTGGTGGACATGAGCTGCCTTCTTGAACTGCTCAAGTCCCTGACGTATCAGTACACCCAGTGCTTTAAGGGAGGGAGTTCCAGGGTTATGATCCAGCGACAAGGAACGACAATATATTGTGAGTGCATGACATCAAGCCCAATGAATAGTCAAGCATTATCCTCTTCAATTCTCAGACTTATTTCCTAGAAGGATGTTTGTCCTTACTGCCTTGTTCCTGTATAGTTCTGCAGAGGTCAGACATATTTTATCCCAGTTGTCAATATCAGTTTTTCTGATCTATCGAAAGGCATCAATAGTTCTCACAGAACATTTTCCTCTCTCAGCTGCAAACTTAATTAAAGATCAGTTTCTTGCTTCCTTCAAAGTGGACAAATGTTGGAACAAGCAATGAACATAAGACACTGAAAAATTTGGATACAAGTTTGATGACAGCTAAATTTACACTGTACTGCTCCCTGCATCAGTAGTCAATTTCTGGTGTCTCAGACAGGACAATTACCCCATTAGGCTAATCCTGCAGCCTGACCTCCAGTCCAATTAGACTGCACCAGGGCACAGCCTGGTCACATCACCCTGTATTACAAGTGGACAGAGCTTGCACATGCAGCTGTGATTGGCTCCTTTTATAATGTCACCAAAAGACAAGTTTCACCCCAGTTCCAATTCAGTTGCAGTTACTGTGAGCAAGAGCTGAGTTTAGTCCCAGTTATATTTTTGATTTAAAAAATGAATCAAGTGCAATAAATTCCATAATATGGTGAAGTTAAAAGAATAATTTCCCTGCATTCCAGGTAGATTATTGACACTAACTAGCCACTGGGATTTGTAGATCAGCTGATCAGTATCTCCAAGCATGCAATCCTCTTTGGATAAGCACCATTGTGGCTTCCCGTGAGATGAGGAATGCAGGCGTGAACCCAGGACCTTCCCACGTACAGTGTGGTACATGAACACACAAGAACCCTGCACAAAACTGGGTATTTATTTTGCTCCTCAAAAGTTACATTGGTAAAACAATCTATGACATCGGCTCAGAACAATTTAGAGGTAGAAAGGGTAGAATAAATATTATAAATAAAGAGGGGTAGAGTCCTGTATGCCAGTCAGAAGGAAAGTGATGAGTTTTATATCAGAGGCTAAGGGAAACTAATGGAAGGAGATAAGTGAAATTTTGAGAACGCTTCACAAAAGGCAGTCAAGATTCAGTCAGTTCAGTTAAAATTGGGACTTGCTATAATCATCTTAAAACAAAGAATGCTTTGCATTGACACAGCAAATTTTAAGACCAGTGGGCATTTCAAATGATTGTACAGCCAATTAGGTGTAGTAGTAGTCACAACTTGAAGTGGGGATTTTTCGAATGGTGGCCTGATTCCTTAGAAAAACGATGTATTTTGAAAATTAAATCTCGCAAAAGCAAAATCCTTCAGTATTAAAGCATACCAAGATTTATTAAAAACATATAGAGCTTACATAGACAGACAAGAACATAACACAACGGCTGAAGGGAGATCCTTAGATTGCCAAGCAAGCACAAAGTACCACTAAGTCTTCCAAAAATCCCAACTTTGTGCCAAAATTCAATACAATTATACTTTTTCTTATCTAAGCCTTCTTCCTAATTAGCTTAATTCAATTTCATTGCATATTAAATTGTCAGGCTTTAGCAGTCAAATCTCTCAGTCAATTGCAATTCGCCACCCGATAGTGATATTTTTATTGGTCCATCCCAATATCTGATTCCACCTATTTGGCACAATCTCAGGCCCAGAGATTTGACACTTTATGTTTGTCAACTCATTCTATTGTATTCTATGTATAATGTTACATTATTTGTTCTTTACTTGAAACATTTGTGTTACTGTTGATCAAGTCATGAACTTTTGGATCCATATCTGCAGCGTTTGCATATTTGACTGAAATACAAATTCATTTAAAAATGTTTAAAACACATTACTACATTCTTTTTAATTTAACATAAAATCTTCCACATTTAAAATCATGATTCATTTAAAAATATTAAGATACATTATTACATTCCATAAAACCTTTCATTATCAGTTAATAGCTTCAACACATGTTCAACATGTTGGGTAAAAATCATCTTCACCCTTTACTTACTATTCTAGCTAATTTCAAATCCCCCTCCACAAAACTCAAATGTCGGAAACTTCGTAACCAATTTGCCATCAAGCTTCTAAAACAGGAATGTGAAAAAGACCAAAAAACATGTTTTTTGTAGGATATCAATTACTTATTTACTGATCCTCTGTGCCTTGAGAGACATAAGGCTGCTGGGATATGAATTGAGGTCAAAATATTTGCCAGGAATCTGGAGTTAACTCTTGCTTGCTCCGCTTCAAAATGGTGCCACAGAAACATATACATCAACTTCAGAAGATGGATAGAGCCTCAGTTTAACATTTAGCACTGAAGACAACAGCACAGAAAATACAGCATTCCCTAAGCACTGCACTGGAGTGTCAGTCTTGGTTTTGTTTTGTTCTGCGCTTCGATTGACACTTAAGTCTAAAGCCATCTAACTAATAGAGGTTGCTACTGACTGAGTTAGCTAACTGGTAAGCTATAGAATCCCTACAGTGCAGGAGGTCATTCGGTCCATCAAGTCTGCACTGATTTAACAAAAGAGCATCAACCCAGAGCCCACTTCCCCCAATCCCCATAACTCTATGCATTTACAATGGCTAATCCACCTTTGGACTGTGGGAGGAAACCAGGGCACCCGGAGGAAACCCACAGACGCGGGATGACAGTCATCCAAGGCCAGAGTTGAACCCGAGTCGTTGGTGCTGTGGGCGTACCTACACCACAGTCATTGCAGCGCTTCAAGAAGTCGGCTCACCGTCACATTCTCAAGGGCAATTAAGGATGGGCAATAAACAATCGCCAAGCCAGCGAGTCCCACACTCCATGAAAGAATTCTGAAAGATCCTTGGGTACACGATCAGCATTCACTTGCAATAGAAGGTACGTTATGAGAGTGACACAGACACTGGATTTTGGGCAGTGGGATCCGCTCCATCTGAACTATCCCTGACCCCATCCTAAACTCACGAGTGCTCACTGAGCACTGACACCCAGCAAAAACCTCGGGTAATGTTGCCCCTAATCCCAGGTATATCAAGTGTCATTGTAAGTGTTCCACTGCAGTTCGGACTGATTCCCATGCTGGCTCCTTCCTGTATGTACATTTGCCCAGTGCCTCACTGGAGAACATTCAGCCCCCAATATCCTGCAGAAGCAGCGCTGTGGGAACGGGCGGCTGAGTCATGTGATCCTGTTGCTGGGCCTCTGACATAACAATGGGAGATTACTCTCGATCAAATGGATCTAAACGTGGAGCACAGAAGCTTAAAGGGCAAACACCAGAAATCGGTCAGAATATTCATATGGAGCGCAACAATGTTTACAAATTGTAATGTTCAAGATTCCACACTCAGGCTCTGAGTTCCCCTAATGATTCCAGGCGTGTCTTTCCAGTTGAACTAAATAGATTCTCCTTTAGCCTGAAACAGATTAAAGAATAAATAATAAATGAACAGATTGAACAACCATACAAACAACAGGGAGAGCGAGGTTAAAATTCCATTGGTTAAAGATAGATATTATCGATAAAACTGACTGAATCATACTTTATCTTTTATTTATTAAATGACCCATTAACACAAATACTCATTCAATCTCCTGTAGTCTCCTGAAGGTCAGGATGAGCCAGCAGAGAAAGGGAACAGATTGGTCTATGAAGGAGTGTTTTCAATCCTGAATCTCCCAAATTATTCCCACCCAGGTTCAGATCCATCAGTGATCGGTTTGTACTCGGAATGGGGGCAAGAGCTCCGGCACAAGAATCTGTGAGACTGACAGCCCATAGACTGGGAATCAGTTAGCAAAAAACAACAAAATTCCAGTGCTTATAATAAACCAGCCTCTCATCCATTGACTCCGTCTACACTTCCCGCTGCCTCGGCAAAGCAGCCAGCATAATTAAGGACCCCATGCACCCCGGACATTCTCTCTTCCACCTTCCGTCGGGAAAAAGATACAAAAGTCTGAGGTCACGTACCAATCGACTCAAGAACAGCTTCTTCCCTGCTGCTGTCAGACTTTTGAATGGACTTGCCTTGCATTAAGTTGGTCTTTCTCTATACCCTAGCTATGACTGTGACACTACATTCTGCAGTCTCGTTTCCTTCTCTATGAATGGTATGTTTTGTCTGTATAGCGCGGAAGAAACAATACTTTTCACTGTATATTAATACATGTGACAGTAATAAAATCAAATATTATTACTGATGCTAATCATAATATACTTTGTCAGTTATCCAGCTATTATAAACACAGTCTCTCAGTCTGGTACTTACTGAGGTTTCTGTGGTCTGGATTCTTCAGCGCTGCAGATAGTAGTTTCACTTCTGAATCTCCCAGTTTATTATTATTCAGGATAATATCCCTCAAATGACTGGTTGGCACCAAGGGCAATGGCAAGATCCGCAGCACAAGAATCTGTCAGATCTACAGCTTCAAGGCTGGGGGATCAGAGAGAGGGGAACAACAGGAAACACAGTAAAAGCCCAATGGTCACTTTTAACACTGTTCCTAATGCAATACAATAATACAGTTCGCTGACAGACATCCCAGTTATTAGAAACTCAATTTTGCAGAGTCCATTATTTACACCAATACCAATTCCGCTATTTGTATTGATAGCGGAAGCAAGATCCTCAGCACCAAAAGATGTGAGATGGACATCATTCAGATTCGGGATCAGAAAGAGAAAAATAATGTGAATCAGTGTAAATACCCAGGGTTTATTAATAATACTAACTCTAATACTATTAATAACACTATTACAACACAAGCAATAGTTTATTTATTTTATGATCACTAATACAAAAACATGCCTAATTGTTATGAACACGACTTCACACAACTGATACTTACTCTAATTTCTGTATTTTACAGTTCTAGTTTCTCAGAGCCATAGTCAATAACTTAATTCCTGCACCTCCAAGTTTATTACAACCTAAGAACAGATCCGTTAATAACTGGTTTGTATTGAAATCAGAGGCGAGATCCATGGTACTGGAATCTGTAAGACTGACAGCACCCAAACTGGGGGTCAGAGTGAATAGAGAAAAGCAAATGATTCAGAGTAAATCCCAAGTGTTTATTAATGATATGATTATCAATACTAGCATTAGAACATCCAGTTATAAACACAATCTCTCACTGTCTGGTACTTATTTTAATTTCTGTATTTTACAGTCTGGATTCCTCAGAGCTGCAGACAGTAGTTTAATTCCTGAATCTCCCAGATTATTATAACCTAGGTTCAGAACCGACAATGACCTGTTCGAACTGGTACTGAATTCCATAGATCCATCACTTTCTGGTTGAAAAAAGTTCTCCTCATCTCAGTTCTAAAAGATGTACCCCTTATCCTCAAACTATGACCCTTAGTTCTGGACTCCTCCACTATTGGGAACATTCTTTCTGAGTCCACCCTGTCTAACCCTTTTAGAATTTTATAAGTTTCTATGAGATCCCCTCTCACTCTTCTAAACTCCAATGAATATAAACCTAACTGACTTATCCGCTCCTCATATAACTTAGGGCAGCACGGTAGCACAGTGGTTAGCACTGCTGCTTCACAGCTCCAGGGACCTGGGTTCGATTCCCAGCTTGGGTCACTGTCTGTGTGGAGTTTGCACATTCTCCTTGTGTCTGCGTGGGTTTCCTCTGGGTGCTCCAGTTTCCTCCCACAGTCCAAAGATGTGCGGGTTAGGTTGATTGGTCATGCTAAAATTGCCCCTTAGTGTCTTGGGATGCGTAGATTCGAGGGATTAGCAGGTAAAATATGTAGGGATATAGGGGTAGGGCCTGGGTGGGATTGTGGTCGGTGCAGACTCGATGGGCCGAATGGCCTCTTTCTGTACTGTAGGGTTTCTATGATATCTATGATAGACGTGCCATCCCAGGAATCAGTAAGTGACTCTTTCCACATGCTCAGTAACCAATGTCACTCTTCTTAACAGTAACCTCAATTGATAAAAGTAACAACTGACTCAAAAATTCACGGGCCATCAATAAAATTCAGGTAGGGATGTTACAGGAGAGTAGGTAACATATTGGTTGGTCAGTATTACAGGATGATTTTTGTCTCTAATTATGCCAATAACTGAAAACATATATCCATTACTTTATTAAATTAATAACTAGATAGGATTAGTTCATATATTTCAAAATAATAATTTAAAAGGATCTAGTTACATTAATTCAGACTATGAATAAGCAAATTACTGACAAAAGGCAGCACTGTAATTTGAGGGCATTTGTGGACAGTGAGCCTGTATCAGATCACCACACCTGCACAAAATATCTCTTCCTTCAGTCAATGTGGCAGGTTCATTGAGTGTGTTTAACCAGCTTGAGTGCTGGTTAAACATACAGGAAGAGAAGGTTTAGAGAAGGTTAAATTGAGTGTGTTTAACCAGCTTGAGTACTGGTTAAACATACAGGAAGAGAAGGAATTTCTGAATGTGTGTTTGAACAAACCAATCACATTGCAGAGGAATCACAGCTTCAGGAAAAGGGTGTGACTGCCCATGAGAATGTGGAGACTTAACATAGATAGAAAAGGAGGTACTAAGGAGGTACAAAGATGAGGGGAAAGACTGCGGCAATGTGAAAAAACCATGCTTGAGAGGCAAACCTCATAAAGATATTAATTCATGCATTCAAATCCTGCAGCTTTAACAAATGCCTGTGTACACGTTAAAATAGCTTGGACTCTAAGTGAACCTCTAGCCTTCACTTGCGTACTGACTTAACTGCATGTTACCAGAATGTGACTTCACTGCAAGAACTAGGCTAGTCAGAGCACATACAAATTGAAAAGGACTCTAATGTGCGAGAGCTCTCTTTTTTGAGGACCATAGATTACCCAGATGCTATAGGAGTTAGACTAAGTTTTAATCTAACATTTAGTGGTAATGACTCAGCCAATTACCACAGAAGCAAATAAAAGCAAATTACTATGGATGCTGGAATCTGAAACCAAAAGAGAAAATGCTGGAAAATCTCAGCAGGTCTGGTAGCATCAGTAAGGAGAGAAAAGAGCTGACATTTCGAGTCCAGACGACCCTTTGTCAAAGCCCAGTTTTGTCAGCTTTGACAAACAGTCGTCTGGACTCGAAATGTCAGCTCTTCTCTCTCCTCACAGATGCTGCCAGACCTGCTGAGATTTTCCAGCATTTTCTCTTTTGATTCCATCCTCCCCGGGTTTGGTTCCATTTGGTGAAACCGGGAGTCACCATTTTGGTTTCCGTTATTAACATTTGAGAATTTGACCTGACGATGTAAATATTCGATATTAACTCTATAACTAAGGGACAGTGACAGCATCAATGCGCCACCTTCACTCAGTGTTGAAGTGAAGACATTTTCTTACCCTCTCTCTCACTAACGGCTGCAGCCGCGCACTGACGACATTGATACCCCCTCAACCTGAAGATTTACGGCGCCGATCAAACTATCAATCATTAAAATTATTTATTAACAGAACATAACTATTTATTAACGCCACAAAACCGGACTCTAATCCGAAAATCCATTAAATCCGCCTCAAACCTACCACCAGACAACCCAACGCAGGCGCACCGCGATTCAGGGCATGACCATGCGCTGACACAACCGCCCCCCCGCGGAAGAAGATTGTATTGCAGCGCCGCCGCCGCTCTGAGCAGCCGCTTTAACAGTGGCCGAGTTACACTTTGTGGGGCCCCGAACTTACCTACATTTCTGCCACCACCCCCTGCCCAATGCCATTTGCATTTCACTAGCAAAATTGTTATTGGTCTTACTTTTGCCAATGTTCATCCTTGGTGTGAACAAAATATGCCAGAATATTAAAGGAGAATCCAATATATGCCCTCCATTAAAATGTTTTTTTAAAAAAAGAAACATAATCTCACTTAATTGGACACTAGATTCTAGTTTAAAATAATATTGTGATCTCACACAAAGTGCGGCCTGTTGACGGTTTTAAAAACTTTGTTGCGAAGTTGAGTTTGTAAAGATGTAAAGAATATAAAAATGCTAGTGGGGAAAGCATTGCATGGTCCCTTTAAAAACGAATGTTTTGTTTTCAGTGCTTGGAAGGTTTAAAATGCAAAGTACATACTGAATCCAAGCTGAAACATCCAAGGCCAGACAATAGAGTTGCCTTGGTTTCAGGCATTTGAAAGTTTGAATTTTGCCCAATTAATTTAAGATGTGGAGACCAACCCTATTGTTGAAAAATTGATAGGTCATCACAGGAATAAAAGAAAGTACAAGGGGGAAAAACAGATAGTTAGCAACTGCCATCTCTTAAGTCTCCAGAGGGAGAGAGCAGCTCTCCACCCTGCCAACTTTATATGTCTCTTCAGAGAACGCACCATCTGACTAGTGAAACGTACCAAATCAAAAAGAACTCACAGACAGAGGAATCGACCGAGACACTTCAGAAGGTTGCAAAAGACACAAAAGCTGGTTGTATATTTTTTGAGTGACAAAATTCTATTTTTTCATTAATGAATGTATTTATTTGAACAGCATTCCAGTAAATTTTATTTGGTATGTTGCTTGCTTAAAGTTCCCTGTTAGTTAAATAAATAAAATATTAAGTGTTCATCTTGAAGTGAGACAGGTATTTCTGTTAGTTAATCACTACACCTTCCCACACACTTCTAACAGATTACGAGGTGAGGTATTCCTCTTTGGGGGACTCGGCGTTACTTCTTTACCCTCTGCGTTGTAACATTTCTCACTATTTCTCTGCTAACACGGTATTTTCTGACCTTTCAGCACAGTTACTTAATCAACAGTGATAATATGATGGAGTCAGTCTGATATATCACCAGAGAACACTGAAACTACAAAATCACTCAGTTTACCCTGAAAGTAATAAGAATGGCACTAAGAGCCCACTCAGCATTATAAATAATTAGCTGGTTCTTTCCTCAGGGACACAAACACTAATCCTCAAGAAATGCAATGCAGAGAGTTGAGGAAAAACAAAATGCTGCTCAGTTTCTATCACCTTTACACGAAGGCACATTTTCGTGTTAGATGTCAACGTAAACTTAAAATAATCTTTAATCACTTGCAAATGTAATTGAAAGCCAGGTCGACCTCCTGGAAAATTTCAAACTGGACTATTCTCTACTTTCACTCTCAACCCATGAATCTTACAACACCCCCACTGTTTAATCACATTGTTACCTGGGTGACAGCAGTATTTATACACACTTTAGTGCTGAAGCTTTAATCGGTGGAATTTCATATCATTGTCTATTTTTTTAAAACACAAAGCCCAATTGAAATGATTGTTTTAGATATTAACATAAATAAAAAAACTGTTATTTAAAATTACTTTGGAAAAAGACTTATCCCAAAAGAAGTCTCCGCAGCGACTTCGGATCAGTGTTTACCCGTTTTCAATGCACTCGACCAATTTGAGCCCAATGTTGCTCTGCATTGCTGCGATTAGGTAATCTATCAGCAAATTCAGAGCTATCAAGCTCTGATTGGTGTGCTGACTGACACCGGCCAGCAGAGCCCCTGCCACCACCCCCCCACCCCCCCCCCCCCCGTCCCCCCACCTCACCTCACCATTTGTTTAGGGCCCTGTGTCTAGGTATGGTGTGTTTCATTGCTAGTCCACCTTTGGATCTGGCAGTATCTGTGGAGAGAGAAACAAGAATTAACATTTGAGTGTATATGACTCTCTACAAAGTTGAAAGAGAGGGAAGGTTTCAGCCAACTTTATAGTATTTGGCCGGACGACCGATTTGTAATGCAGAGCAATGCCAATAGCACAGGTTCAATTCCTGTACCAGCTGAGATGATTAAGTCTCAGCTGGTTTTCTCAACCTTTGCCCCTTGCCTCAGATGTGCTGACCTTAGGGTTAAATCACCATGATTCAGTGTTCAAAGAGGAGAGCAGCCTATGGTCCTCTGGGATTATGGCAATATCTACTGTTTGAGAGTGAGTGGAGCAAGTGGAGAAAAGGAGAGATTGAGTGGACTGGGTCTGTATTCCCTCCAATAGCAATTTGCAACAAGTGTCAAATAGATTGATAGGGGATTTCCAAGAGGTGTACAAGTTTAGATAAGGTTGATAAATCATTTTTTTTAAATAATTAAGTTTTAAGTCGATTTCCTATTTGGTGTGCTCTCTTTAATTGTAACAAATCATCTCTAACAAGTACTGAATTAATTGAAAAATTGGGTCAAGAAATCCAAGGTTTATGTTAGGTATTAGTATATTCATCTAAAGATGGTCTAATCCTTTCAGGCATTGACCACCATCTGTGGGACTGGAGGGGCTGCAGGATTCCGTCAGTTAGAGTGAGACTATGAGGATGACAGGATGGCTTCTTTAAGTGAACTGGATGTTTCAATTCACCCTGTGTTTACTGAAATACATTGCCTTCTGCACCCGCAGTGCCTCAGGACATTCCAGATTTTAATCTCTACAGCATTGACAGCTGCGCTGGCCTGGTCTAAAACTCCAGATTCCCTCCCTAAATCTCTCCACCTCCCATCTTTGAGATGTTCCTTGTAATCTCCCTCTTTGACCAAACCTTGACTCCTTACACAATATCTCCTTCAGCATCAACTTTATTTGATTTCAATACTGTCTTGTTGCTTTCCGTCAGACATTTTTGGAAATCAATTTTGAACAGCGATGGTTGGATAGTGGTAAGCACTTGGCCCAGGCTCTATCAGAGCCATTCATTCACTTACAAACTTCTCAAATCAGAGACCCCAAGCTTGGAACTAAATGTGTTTGGTTTCTCTGATTCTGCTCTGAAAACACACGTGGCTGTAATTTGAATAAAAAGATTTCCAACCTCCACTTACCTTCCATTTAAAATGTAACTCAGGTTTGTTCTTTATTGCTGATAATGATGATTTTCCCTGAACTGTAGTATGGATCTGGGATAGAATTACTCAGTGAAATTTACTGATTCCCTGAATCTTTTCACTCTGCTGCTTCCCATTTCTTATTTAAGATCGATTCCCGCACAGGGATTACTTTGTTATTCAAAAGTGAGATCCCGCTCACTCTGGGAATCTGAAATGACAACAGAATGTGCTGGAAACACTCAACAGGTCCAGCAACTTCTCAAGTCTATTCTTCAAAATTCTGAACTTTTGCACAACAGATCTGCTAATCGTAACTTTGAAACTGCCAAAGTTGCTGAGTTTTTCTGTTTTCCTTTTTTATTTGAGATTAATTCTCTTCATATTTAACCCCCTTCCCATTTCAACTTATTCCCTGAAACTCTCAAAATTGTTGTCAGTCCTTCGAATGTTTGTTTTATTTGAAGTATCTGAGATAAAGGAATCAGTGAAACCCTGCTTAATCTAGAGTAAAATAAGTAAGTGGGCAAACCCATAAATAAGTAAACAGATGTTTTTTTAAAGATGAATGAGGGTAGGGTAGTGGATGTTGTCTACATGGACTTCACTGAGGCCTTTGACAAGGTCCCTCATGGCAGACTGGTACATAAGATGAAGTCGCACAGGATCAGAGGTGAGCTGACAAGATGGACACAGAACTGGCTAGGTCATAGAAGACAGAGTGTAGCAGCAGAAGGGTGCATTTCTGAATGGAGGGCTGTGACAAGTGGCGTTCCACAGGGATCAGTGATGGGACCTTTGCTGTTTGTAATATATATAAATGATTTGGAGGAAAATATAACTGGTTTGATTAGTAAGTTTGCGGCTGATACAAAGGTTGGTGGAATTGCGATAGCAATTATGACCTTGAGAGGAAACAGCAGGATATAGATCGGTTGACGACTTGGGCGGAGAGATAGCAGATGGAGCTTAATCCAGACAAATGTAAAGTAATGCATTTTGGAAGGTCTATACAGACATTAAATATACAGTAAATGGCAGAACCCTTAAGAGTATTGATAGGCAAAGGGATCTGGGTGTACAGCTACACAGATCACTGAAAGTGGCAATGCAGGTGGAGAAGGTAGTTAAGAAGGCAAAAGGCATTCTTACCTTCATCGGCCAGGGCATTGAATTTAAAAATTGGCAAGTCATGTTGCAGCTTTATAGAACCTTAGTTAGGCGGCACTTGGAATATAGTGTTCAATTCTGGTCGTCACACTACCACATGGATGTGGAGGTTTTGGAGAGGGTACAGAAAAGATTTACCAGGATGTTACCTGGCATGGAGGCCATTAGCTAGGAGGAGAGGTTGGAGAAACTTGGGTTGTTCCCACTGGAACGGCGGAGGTTGAGGGGTGACCTGATAGATGCCTATAAGATTATGAGGGGCATTGACAGAATGGATAGTCAGAAGCTGTTTTCCAGGGTGGAAGAGTCAATTACTGGGGGGCATAAGTTTAAGGTTTGGAGGAGATGTATGAGGCAAGTCCTTTACACAGAATGTGGTGGGTGCCTGGAACTGCTGCCGGGGGAGGTATTGGAGGCAGATACAATAGTGGCTTTTAAGAGACGCCTTGACAAATACATGAATAAAACGGGGAAAGAGAGATATGGTCCACTGAAGGGTCGGGGTTTTCATTCAGTCGGGCAGCATGGTCAGTGCAGGGCCTGTTCCTCTGTTGTAATTTTATTTTTTTCAATCTGTAAAGGGCAAACAATGAGTCGAATTTACAGAAATAACATATCCGCACATTTCCTGCTTCAACACTAACAGTGGGTCAACTTTAGGAGGATAGAAACAAAGAAAAACAGATCACCCTTCATCTATAGTCAATAGAATAGAAACAACATTAACTCTAACTGAACATTCAGTTTAATTATGTAACTGAAAATAGACACTTCTGAGTTTAGGAATATCCCCAGTGTAGAATCTATCTTCGTAGTGTTCTCTGAAGAATTTATTCAGGGCATGCTTCATACGATGGTTAATCTCGATAGCATTGTTGCTAGAAATAAAGGACTGCACATGTCTTTTATTTACAAATTCCTTCACTTGCTTCCAGAAGATTCTCTGTCATCCAGCCAATGATGTAACTGGAAACTAATCACACGGCTCAAACAGCCAATGAAATTACTTGTAAACAACACCATTATGCTTAGTTCAGATGGCATGTCTCCGACATAAAGGCAATAAAATTTGCTGCCATCCAGTCGACTGGAAAGTAAACCACTTCCCATATTTGCTCAAAACAGGAAGCCTCCGATCACAGTTGCCAGACCAAGTCATGACTTTACGACCTGCATCTAGTTTTAATTATACTTTGACCAAAAATCCGAGCATGCTTTACTCTGTCAGAATAGCTATTTTAAAGCTACTATTGCCGTTATTGTTTTTAAAATCATTCCTGCAGTTGACCTGTCTCTGCCACAACACCCTCAACAGCAACAATGTGCAGAAACTGGGGAGAAGGTTGCGGAGTGACACTAGGTGAATTGCTTCATGGGTGGGACAGCACTGAGGCAACGGGCTAGATGGTTTTGGGAAAAAAAATAGTGAGATACAATTCGAAAGGTTGCATGATTGTTTTGTGTTGTAACTTGGCTTTGTGGTTTATTAGGTTAAAGTGGCTGTTTTAGTAAACAGGTATTCTTGAACTTCAGTCTGAGCGTTGTCTCTATCTGCCACCTGGCTTCCCACTTAGTTAACCCAGAAATAACTTGCCTTTCAAATTGGGCAGAACCACTTAGACTTAAGCAGCGATACAGAAAAACACAATATAATCGAAAAAATCTTTGTCACTAATATGCAACCATTATGTTTTGGAATGTGTCTAAATGCACAATGAGACAGATTGCGTTATTGCTGGTGATAATTGAGAGCTGAGAAAATAATAAGATACATCATTATATATTCCTACATAATTCAATATATTTTCTATACATTCATTTTCAATTTGGATTCGGAGACTAAGACATTCAATGATATTAATCATGACATATTTAATTATTAAAAAGAGCAGATTCCATTGTTTCACTAAGCGTGAGACACATGTTGTTTTACAATCAACATTTTAGCTCAGTCTCTGGGAGGAAAGATCCTATTTTCAATCAATGGGCCAAGATGTGACTCATTTCTCTTTTCAAATGCTTATCATATGCAAGGGCTCTATTCATCAATGAGAAATCATGCCCAATACTGAGATATGAGCACATAATATTCACACCAACCTCCAGTGCCGCTCTCAATATCGACCAGTGCAAGAACTCTGGTTTATTTCGGCAGTGAATGAAGCTTGCAGAGTGTAGTGTATTTAAACTGGCGCGCCCAACCTCGGTATCTACATTGCATGAGAAATTGCTTCGTTATTCGCAAATCTGATCCAACTGTTGAACAGCTTTTTAAAAAAAAAAGTCGGACATACACACTCAATGTGGTACATTGGCCGCAGGTCTTTGGGCCTTGGTTGCTGTTTAGCTGAATTGTCCACTCTAAATGGTTAGTTTATGGTGCGGTATAACTCTACTTCCAGCTGCTTCAGATTCCACATTCTAACATCCAGCAACAGCAAACCCCCTCTGACAAAACTGCTTAAAAAAACCCGTTTCAGGATGAAGTATGAACAGATAATGACCCAGGAATAGATCTCTGGAGGAACACTCATCGGATATAGGTTCTATGAACTCAGTAAGATAAAGATGAACAAGGACAACTTGAAGAAGAAAATTATGTTGATGGCAAATCCTTCCTGTTTCTCACATTATCTTAAAGAATGAGAATTGACGATGAAAACAAAAGGTGATTCAGCTTTGCAGAAGTTATTGGTGAGCTCGATTCATTTTGACCTCATTTTCAGGCCAATGCCTGAATTAGTCACTGACAATTTCATTACATTCTTCAGCTCATCTCTGAATTTCCTCTGGGTCACTGCATAAGTGTGATGTGAAGATGTCAGCATTGGACAGGGGTAAACACAGTAAGAAGTCTCACAACACCAGGTTAAAGTCCAACAGGTTTATTTGTAGCAAACGTCACTAGCTTTCGGAACTGGTTGTTCCTTCATCAGGTGGGTACGGACTTCCACTCGAAACACGGTCAAGAAGCCATCCCCTCTGGACAAGCCCTCCGTATACACAGGATCTGCTCAGATGAGGAGGATCGCAACAGACACCTCCAGACGCTGAAAGGTGACCTCATAAGAACAGGATATGACGCTCGACTCATCGATCGACAGTTCCGACGCGCCACAGCCAAAAACCGCACTGACCTCCTCAGAAGACAAACACGGGACGCAGTGGACAGAGTACCCTTTGTCATCCAGTACTTCCCCGGAGCAGAGAGGCTATGACACCTTCTCCGGAGCCTTCAACATGTCATTGATGAAGATGAACATCTCGCCAAGGCCATCCCCACACCCCCACTTCTTGCCTTCAAACAACCACACAACCTTAAACAGACCATTGTCCACAGCAAACTACCCAGCCTTCAGGAGAACAGTGACCACGGCACCACATAACCCTGCCACAGCAACCTCTGCAAGACGTGCCAGTTCATCGAAACAGATGCCATCATCTCACGTGAGAACACCATCCACCAGGTACACGGTACATACACTTGTAACTCGGCCATTGTTGTCTACCTGATACGCTGCAGGAAAGGATGTCCCGAGGCATGGTACATTGGGGAGACCATGCAGATGCTACGACAACGGATGAATGAACACCGCTCGACAATTATCAGGCAAGACTGTTCTCTTCCTGTTGGGGAACACTTCAGCGGTCATGGGCATTCGGCCTCTGATGTTCAGGTAAGCGTTCTCCAAGGCGGCCTTCACGACACATGACAGCGCAGAGTCGCTGAGCAGAGACTGATAGACAAGTTCCGCACACATGAGGACGGCCTCAACCGGGATCTTGGGTTCACGCCACACTATCTGTAACCCCCACAACTTGCCTGGACTTGCAAAATCTCACTAATTGTCCTGCCTGGAAACAATACACATCTCTTTAACCTGTGCTTAATGCTCTCTCCACTCACATTGTCTGTACCTTTAAGACTTGATTAGCTGTAAAGATTCACGTTCCAATCATCATTCATGTAAATTGAGTTTGTGTCTTTGTATGCCCTGTTTGTGATCAGAACTCCCACCCACCTGATGAAGGAACAGTCAGTTCCGAAAGCTAGTGGCGTTTGCTACAAATAAACCTGTTGGACTTATAACCTGGTGTTGTGAGACTTCTTACTGTGTCACTACATAAGTACATGTGTTTGGACAGGAATTCAAATTCTTCAGCATGGCCCCTGTTTCTGCGCCGATATATCCTGGGCTTGTGCGATCGCCTCGGCAATAAATGTGTTTGCCAGTCTGATCGTGACACAAAACACGGCAGTTGTAAGCCACAACAATATAAAACTGGCTGATGTCGTGAAGAATAAAATGATGGATTTCTTTCGGCTCTCCATCTCGATGTCAATCTGATGCATGCTCCTCTGTCCCTGGAAACCCTTCTGCCCTCTGCTGGTCACTAAGATACACCACACAGTGAAAGAATTAACCAAGAGAATGAAAATAAAGGAGGACCAAACAAGACAGATGTTATGCAACCAGGTTTACGCTATACCCGTAGGCAAGGGGGAAAAAAAAGCTGGACTGAACTTACAGTCCTAGTGCACTTTATTAATTATTTCCTGAGCTTGAACTAAAAACAAGAAAGGGATGTTCTTTAAAAAGACCAGCATTGAGGCGATTGTTACAACTACTGCCGCAGTGTTTTTGGTGCAATACTTTGTTTTTAAGTTCTGACATCAAATAACTATAAATCGGTCAAATGTGAAGGAGACGGTGAACCAAACAGATAGGTCGAGGGTGACAGCACCCATGTATAGAATGATCCTGAACACAGGAATTTGGGATAGGAAAGGAAGTGGAAAGTGGTAACTTAATACATAATGAATCAATGCATTGTTGGACATGACTAATAGATCCGTTGTTGCCATGGCCATCACACAGACAGAGGTGCATTTGGAAAGATCACAATTTCCTCGGAAGAGTATTATAATTTTCAGCAAGTTCGCTGTGAGAGAAATACTGTTCCAGTTATAGAAATATATAGAGCATTATATTATATATTATATTACATGAGGTACGGAAAGAGAGGGAGAGAGATGAGGCATAAATTGTAGTCCATTCAATGCCATCAGCAACACGAAGCAGTGTGAAAATAGGATCAGCATTGGATCCGTTACTTGGGAAATCTGGTCGCAACTGCTACAACGCTCACACCACTGGGTGAAGCAACAGCCCCCAAATCAGCTAAAATAATTGACATGAAACTTTAAAGAACATTCTAATGTCAGTAATCTTATCTGATCCTGAAAAACGTGCTGGTTAGGTGCATTGACCCGGACTGTGGCGATGAGGGGAATTTCACAGTAACTTCATTAGAGTGTTAATGTAAGCCTTACTTGCGACTAATAAGTAAGCATTACTTTCAGTGATTAAGAAAAATACGAAGAAAATTCAAAAGCTGGCTCACTTATCTGTTGCAGTAAACAACTGACTCTCAGATTAGGCAAAAGTTGCAAAAGAAACAGGGAGATGGTGAACATCAATTAACCGAAAGGATATAGTGGCTCACCAGGAATACCGAGGGCAGCGATAAATTGGGTAATAAATCTCTTTTATCAGCAGAATACTGGTTTCCTCATTTTCTTTATGATTAATTCTATTGGAGTTGAAAACCTTAGACTGGTGTACAGCTGAAATGCGGCAATGGAAAGGAGCTTATATTTATTCAGATATCAATGCTCGAGTGATTCAAATGGGTTATTTCATAATTAGCATGAGTCACTGTCATTTACAGATAGACTCAGCTCTGAATCTGATCATAATTGGTACCCAGGGAATAGTTGAAGTCGTACTTGGAGAATTTGGAAACACGCATTCAGAATAGTACTTGCAAGTGAAAGCGGCAACTCACTGGTACAGGTTCTGACCCCATCCGTACATGAATATTGAAGGAAGGTTTCCTTTCAGGTAATGGTCCTGGCCTAGCCCTGCTTCACTCCTGTGTCCTACTACCTCCAGGGTCTGACCCTGACAACAATCACGCTGTGTATGGACAACATCCGTGACTTTTTTTTCCAATCAATTAAACAGCATTCCTGGTTGCATTGAGATCCGGTGCAGTTTGGTTCATGCGGTCAAGGTCTATTTCAGCTGATGCAACTACTTTCCTGAAGGTTTCTGGCCCTCCATCAGTGTTTAAAAATCACTGAGATTACCTGAAAAATGGCACTTTGCTCCGGGGTTTCTGGTCACTTTCTGAGTCAGTTACGTGGAACGTGATATGACAAAACATTTAAAGCATGTTGACTGGAGCCAGAGCTCTGATAGAAATGGACACGTTGATTGAAATCTCCTGGAGCA
This sequence comes from Mustelus asterias, assembly GCF_964213995.1. Lineage (NCBI taxonomy): Eukaryota > Metazoa > Chordata > Chondrichthyes > Carcharhiniformes > Triakidae > Mustelus > Mustelus asterias. The sequence continues at coordinate 91,339,347 of NC_135816.1, read as the reverse complement.
AGACAAGCGATAGGGTCATGCAAATTCCACAGGAGGTTTGATTTGTTTTCTAGGTGGGCTCATATCAGCATGAATTGGTTGTTTATCTAGTTTAAAAATGTGCAGGAATCATGAACAGGCGGTCTTGAGTACAAAAATTACTATTTCATGAACTGATTAACACCTTGGTGTCAAATTTGAAATTATTTAGCTAGTTGGCAGCTTCATCAGCCTGATTTAGGGCAGTGAGATCACTACTGAAGCACAGATCTGGGCACTTGTCGATTATATGCACCATGGTTTGCATTTGTCCACAGTTGCACAGGGGTGAGTCCCTATTGTTAAGACCCAGGCCAGAAACACCAACTTGTTTTGTGAAGTGAGCCCAGACCCAAAGTTTAACATTTGATTTGGCAGAGGTGAGCATAAGGTGGTTCACTCCAGGTATGATTCAAGTGACCCACTAGGAAGCTTTTATCAAGCAAAGTTTATTTATGAGCACCAGTCGAATATACTAAAAAGAATTAGCATAACCTTTACAAATTACAAGATTTAAACATGGCACAGTATAGCTCTTAACTGTTGGCTATCTCTATTGTTTCAAGTTAAAGCAACATCCCACAGACATACCCCCTTCTTCAGACTTGGTTAGCACACAAAACAGGTATGCTCACACACAGCTGGATTTTCAGCTTTGTAATATCGATGGACAGGAATCCAAGCCAACTGTTTACAGGGAAGGATATATCCTCAAAACAGCCAAACTTCAGAGAGGTAAATCCAGTCTCTGGCAGCTTCCAACAAAGCAACACTTTAAAAAAAAACTCTAACTTGAGAGAAAGGGAAAAAAATGTTGCTTATCTCAGCTTCAAGTTGTTCCTGAAAACAAAACTAAAAACTGGAATGCTTTGTGAAAAATAGCTGCCTCCCCCCCTGCATATCACCTGACCTGTCAATCACCCCAAATCAATCTCTACTCAGCAAACCCAAGGGATTATTAAAACCACAAAGACTGCATTAGTTGAGATTAAAATTTTGATTTAGTTTATTATTGTCACATGTATTAACATACAGTGACAAGTATTGTTTCTTGCGCTATACAGACAAAACATACCGTTCATAGAGAAGGAAATGAGGGAGTGCAGAATGTAGTGTTACAGTCATAGCTAGGGTGTAGAGAAAGATCAACTTAATGCAAGGTATATCCAATCAAAAGTCTGACCGCAGCAGGAAAGAAGCTGCTCTTGAGTCGGTTGGTGCATGACCTCAGAATTTTGTATCCATTTCCCGATGGAAGAAGGTGGAAGAGAGAATGTCCGGGGTGTGTGGGGTCCTGAATAATGCTAAGTGCTTTGCCGAGGCAGCGGGAAGTGTAGACAGAGTCAATGGATGAGAGGCTGGTTTGCGTGATGAATTGGGCGACATTCACGACCTTTTGTAGTTGCTTGCGGTCTTGGGCAGAGCAAAAGCCATGCCAAGCTGTGATACAACCAGAAAGAATGCTTTCTATGGTGAATCTGTAAAAGTTGGTGAGAGTTGTAGCTGACATGCCAAATTTCCTTAGTCTTTTGAGAAAGTAGAGTTGGTGGGCTTTCTTAACTATAGTGTCGGCGGGGGGGGGGGGGGGGGGGGGGGTGGGGGGGGGGGGGAACCAGGACAGGTTGTTGGTGATCGGGACACCTAAAAACCTGAAGCTCTCAACCATTTCTACTTCATCCCCATTGATGTAGACAGGGGCATGTTCTCCTTTACACTTCCTGTGGTCAATGACAATCTCCTTCGTTTTGTTGACATTGAGGGAGAGGTTATTGTTGCCGCACTAGTTCACCAGATTCTCTATTTCATTCCTGTACTCTGTCTCATCATGGTTTGTAATCAGACCCACTATGGTGGTGTCGTCAGCAAACTTGAAAATTGTATTGGAGAGAAATTTGGCCACACAGTCAACAACATGATATCAATCATACTGCCCCAGTAACAACAAAGGACACATCCTGCAGCAAACATGATTAAAATATATTTCCTAAGGGCACAGTATCATCACGCTAAACAAAAATATTTATCTGCCTCGCATTTTCCTTTACTTTTTCTGATTCAGCATCTCGCCAACATGATTCCACAGTAATGAGGGTACGAGTGATTGCACAATCTGCTGCTGTACTGAATATGAGAACCTGGCACCAACTGAGAATTCATAAATACACACTCAGAATCTTAGGGACAGACATGGAATAATAGATTTCCGTGGTAGAGAACTTCACAACTGAGTGAAGAAGTTCTTCCTCATCTCAGTCCTGAATGGCTTACCCCTTATTCTTACACTGCTACCCCTTGTTCTGGACTTCCCCAATATCGGGAACATTCTTCCCGCTTCGAGCCTGTCCAATCCCATCAGGATGTTATAGGATTCTATGAGATCCCCTCTGATTCTTCTTGATTCCAGTGAATACAGGCCCAGTCGAACCAATCTCTCTTCATATAACAGCTGAGTTAAAATGACACACAACAGGAAGTTTGTGGTCATTCCTTTGGACCGAGCAAAGGTGTTCCACAAAGCAGTCAGCCAATCTGCAATATAGAGGAGACTGCATTGGGAGCAACAAATGCAATAAACTAATTGAAGGAACTGTGAATGAAACGCTACTTAAACTGAATGGATACTGGGAGACTTGTATAGTGTGGAGGTAAAGGGGCAGATGTTGCATCTTCTGCAATTGCAAGGGTAGGTGCCCTGGAAAGGGGAAGGAGAGTTGTGTGTGTTGGAGAAGTAGATTGCAGGGGGCAGTCCCTGTGGAACTTTGAGGGGGGGGGGGGGGGGGGAGGAGCAGGGGGGGAGGTGAGGGGAGGATGCGCTTAATGTTGGCATCCTGCTGGAGTACGCAAAAATAGTAGAAGATGATCCTTTGAATTCGAAGTTGCTGAGTGAAAAGTGAGGACAAAAGGGACCCCATCATGGTTCTGTGAGGGAGGACAAGTGTTGAGGGACAACCTGAGAGAGATGGGTCAAACCTAGTTGAGTGCCCTCAGTGCGCCAGGAGGGGGGAGGAAGAGGAAGGGGGTGGGGGTCTCGCTTAAGGAAAAACGCAGACATTTCAGAAGCACCATTTTCGAATGTGACATCATCAGAGAAGTCGTGATTGTTTTGCAGGAACTGGGAGAATCGTATTGAGTCTTTATCAGGAGTCTGATGTGAGGAGCTATAGTCCAGGTAGCTATACAGTCACAACCAATGTTAGTTCATGGTGCCACTAGTTGCAGAGGACTATTGTTGTCTCAAGGGTAGGTACAGCTCTCACTGGTATGAGAGAGACACAGTCACCACTGGTGTAAATATAGGAGTATCAGGAATCCTGGAAGAACATGCTCCAATCTGGTGTAAGTGTTATGTAGCACTAGCACCAAAGGATGATGGACATCCCTACTATAACTCTTTTTTTTGCTATTAGTAGAAGAGAAATACAATATCTCTTAATTCTACAGGATTAACATATAAGAAGGAATTATTATATCCAACAGTCTATAGGAAAACGGAGACAGTTAAAACTGTTTAAAAAACAAACAAGTTCCAAAATAAGTAGCTCCTCTCATTCACAACAGTGCAAGTTTTCTTTTGCTGCCTGGTCTAGAGAAGTTGAGGTAATAGGAGTGAGTCAAGAACTGGAGAGGGACATTTAGTGGAAAAGAAGCTAAGTCCACCCTGTCAGTGAGAATACTGAGAGGTTTCAAATTGTAAACACTACAGGAGAGGAAAACGTTGCTTGAAAGAAAGGTGAATTCTATTGTATTTTGATCACTTTATATCTGATAAGTTTTGCTCACAGGGTATGTTGCCTGACAAGGTAGGTGAATTGAAAAGTTCCAAAAAGAATGGCAACATCTTGATGCACTTGAGTGGACCACACTGCATTGCACAAGTCACAGTTTAAAAAACTGTCAGTAATTTTCATGTTGCAATACTTCATGAGGTACGTCAACAAATATGAAAAAGTACAGGTTTTGTTAAAAAGTGCACTTTTAGCAGTACAATCAAAAGGTTAACTTTCTCTCAATCTAATACAAGCTAAATAAAAATCAACTTCTGATTCTTTATTTTTTTTTGAATATCCAATAAAAAACATTGTTCTCTTAATCTAACAAAACAAATGAAATAAGCTTGTTTATGTGCATGTGATAAATGACTGTAAGTAATGTCAATGATGAATCCACATGATTGACTACCTCGGGGAATAATGAGTATGAACGTACCATTCCTTCCAATGTCAGTGTTATATTACTTCAAGCTTTAAATGTTACTCATCCATTCTCAGAAGAAAAAAATGGGAAAACCTATTATTCTGTTGATAAAAGAGATTTACTATCCAATTCTGGCAGCTATTGGTGTCCCTGGTGAGCTATTGTAACTTGTTTGTTTTTAAGCAGTTTTAACTGTCTCCGTTTTCCGAAAGCCTGTTGGATATAACAAGTCTTTCTTGTATGTTAATCAGACGCTGGGGCGCTATCTATCTTTTTTTTCCAGGAAACCTGCTGACACGGTAGCACAGTGGTTAGCACTGCTGCTTCACAGCTCCAGGGTCCCGGGTTCGATTCCCGGCTCGGGTCACTGTCTGTGTGGAGTTTGCACATTCTCCTCGTGTCTGCGTGGGTTTCCTCCAGGTGCTCCGGTTTCCTCCCACAGTCCAAAGATGTGCGGATTAGGTTGATTGGCCAGGTTAAAAATTGCCCCTTAGAATCCTAAAATGCGTAGGTTAGAGGGATTAACGGGTAAATATGTGGGGGTAGGGCCTGGGTGGGATTGTGGTCGGTGCAGACTCGATGGGCCGAATGGCCTCCTTCTGCATTGTAGGGTTTCTATGATTCTATTGTGATTCTTTTCCGAGGCAAGTGTGGGCTTTCCAAATGTATCTCTATAATCATGTTGGCCATGGCAACAGCAGACCTGCTGGTCCTAATTATCAATGTAATGTTATATCATATTTTTAGTTATAATTTTGCATTTTCCTTTCTGCACCACACTCCCGTATGTAAGTCCATTCTTTACATGGCAGCTGTTGCCCTTGGATTTACTGTCTTCTTCACATTTGACCGATTTGCAGTTATCTGCTGTCAGAAGTTCAGAGCAAAGCATTGCACCGAGAGATCTGCAGCTGTGGTAATAACAATGTTTTCTGTTGTGATCTTTTTCAAGAATATCCCATTTTTCTTCGGATATGAATATCAGCAGATAATTAGCAAGCTTCAGTGGGGTTGCCAGTCAACTGTAGCTTTTTTTGCCTCACCCTTCGGTCCGGCGTTTTTCTGGTTTCACGCTGCTTGGGTACTTTGGCTTCCTTTCACGTTAATTGTCTTGTTGAATTGTTTGACAATCAGAAGTATTATAGTGGCAAGCAGAGCCCGGAGGAAACTCCGGTCCCACGCAACTGAGAAACAGTCTGATCCAGAGATAAAGAAGCGGAGGAAATCCATCATCTTCCTCTTCACTGTGTCGGGCAGTTTTTCACTGTTGTGGTTGCCGGTTGTCATTGGTGTTATAACTTCTAGACTGATTAACATCAATTCTTACAGAGGTGACCGCACAAACTCTCGATATATAGCCACAGAAACAGGAACTATGTTGAAGCTTTTGAGTTCCTGTCAAAATACGTGCATTTATGCAGCGACCCAAAGGAAATTCCGGGAAGAGCTCAAGAAGATGTTTAAATCTCCCTATACACTAATTCTGCGTGTTATTAATATTAAAGGAGCTACAACATCTAGCTCCAGCTGAAACAGTAGAATTCATTTCCAGCTTAGACTGAAACTTTCGCTCCTCAAGTGATTCCTGCAGAGCACCAAAGATGCGCAACTGCATTCATCCTCTTGTGGTACTCAGCGCCAGTATAGACTATGAGTTTTCCACACTTCATTTGCTGATACTTGCAACCAATTAAAGATATACCACATTCAATGTTAAAGGTGTCCGTGATGAAGAATTGAATATTTGATTGCATATTTTTGGACCTAATTGTGTTCAACCTGGAATTTATTTTTACTCTGCCGTTGGACGGATGAGATTCATCCAAGAATATTGATGGAAATGAGGGACCAAAGTGGGGGAGAAGGGGCGGGGCGAGGTGTAGTTCAAATTTCCCAATTATCCTTATACATAGGGAATGGGAAATACATAAATGCAATGCCCGTGTTCACAAAATGATGTAAAGATAAATCCAGCAAGGACGGTTACGTTAGATAAACCTCGGTGATTGGGAAGCTTTGAAAAACAATAATTCAAGAAATAATTGGTGAAATGAATGATAAACAAGGGGGGTCAGCACGATTTCTTTTCGAAAGGGAAACCTGTTTAACTAAACTGATTGAATTTATTTTTTGTTGGAATGACAGTGAGGCTACATCAGTGTAATTATGTTGATGTAATGTGCACAAACATTCAAAAAGCAGTTGATGCAATGCTGCACAGCAGAACTGTGAGCAGCTAGAACCCATGGAATAAAAGTGTCAGTTGCAGCATGGAAAAAAACTGGCTGATTTTCAGGCAATATTAACTCGAGGTTAATGGTTGCATTCATACTGCAAAAATGCTTGCAATGGCGTTCCACAGGAGTCAGTGTTATAATCTACTTATAGATTATAATGAACTAAATCTTGTAGATAGGGCAGAATTTCAATTGGTCATTATTAACTGATGTTAAATGGGCAATCCCAGGCAGAGTTATGTAATAGGATCCCTTTACTGCTAGCAGACCGCCCATGTGCCTGCCGCACGACACTTGTACCACTAATATTGTACTTGAACATCCTCATTTTCTTTAGGAATCCTTCCATGTCTCCTCCTGTCACCGCCCCCTCCCCCCCTCTCCCCCCGCCCCCCCGCCCCCCCCCCCCCACCCCACCACCACCTCCGGTATGATGCCTCCTCCAGCCTTTACGAGTCTTCGAGGCTGTTGCGCTTCTTCAATTATGACCTCGTGCATATCCCTGATTATAAGGACTGCGCCAAGCGGCTGTATGTCCAACTTCTTTTATTCCAAACCTGGAACCTTTATCTGGACATTCATGTGACTTGGTGCCATGTTCAGACTGAAATGGGAGTAGGCGCAATCCTTACATCTTTGTGAGCAGCTCTCTTCGATCAGTGGCAAATACTCTTGCTTTTTCTGCAGACTGAATGATGATAAAATGGGATTATATTTGATGATTTCAACACGGACAAAAATTCTCTCAACTTCTTCTGACAGACAGGAGAGATGATGCTTTGAACATGTCCTCTCTTCTGACAATATCAATATAGTTTCTTTATATTGTTTTGAGTCAAAACGATACTTGTGATTGTTCATTACCCAGAGAATCAAAACAATGAAAATAATTTAAGTGAAGAAAAATAGACCACGATCACTGACCATCCTGTGATACTCTACCTGCACTTTATTCTATACAGTTCAAGGTGTCAGTTTCCAAAACAGAAAGTTACCCCCTACATGTTAACCATTCAATATCGAGACAGCACATGAGAACACAATTAGAAACTGGAGTTGGAATAGATGATAAGACACATCGATCACGTTGACGTTCAGTAAGACCTTTTGTTTTAGAAATAAAATATAACTTGTATTGCGTAAAGCTCGCCAATTTTTATCATACATCAGCACATTGCGGAAGGAAACTATTCTGAATTGATAATGTTTCACAAAAGATCATTTTGCTTACAATAGAGTGGCTGATTATGAGCTACAGTATCATAGATTCATAGAAATCATAGAATCTGGATAGTATCCATAGTATCATAGTATCTGGATGGCTCTATGGTACACATTTGCCAGATCAGTTTACTTAAACAGATACAATCCATTCAAGGCTGCATGTATATGCAGTGCAATTTTGTTTTGGGAACTAAGGTCTCAGGGGACTCCAAACCGGAAATTTAAATATCACTGTTCATAGAAACCAGAAATGCACAATGTTCCTGCTGTAAAGGGCTCACAGACTCAATAGTTCATCATGTCAATGCCCATGTTACAAGAAGTTAACGGAATCAGTTCGAATGGCAGTGGGTTTCTAATCATGAGATAATTCAATTTTGATAATAACACGACAGAATTGGGAATGTGTAGGTTAATAAGGATCATGAATTCCAGATTGGAATTGAAACAGAGTTCAGTGAGAGAAGATATCGTTCCAACATTCTAATCTCATTCCGAGATAACCGAAGAAAGCCCGCGGCCCCTCCAGTTCCCCTGTTTGTGGTTACTTCTCGTAAGGATTTGGAAACCTGTGTATTGTCACATAAATTTGAAGTAAACCCCGGATTCTTTTGGTGCTTTTGCCAGTTAAAACTTTCCTCACTTGGCTGAGTATCCCTGCCTGGTACACAGCGGACCTGGGTTCGATTCCACATCAGGGATTTCCACACCGTGGATACTTCATTGCAATGGAAAATAGTCCATGAATTTGACTATATACTTTTAATTTGAAATTGGTTGATAAGTACGGAGAGAACAGATAAATAGAGCACTCTATCAGCGGCAGGCAGAGTCAAGAATAGTGTTTCTTTTTCATTCAAGGAGCAGGGTTATGTGAGACCCGAGAGGAAGGGCCCTTCACATCAACAGCCATGTCAGGTTTCCATTGTTTCTTAACACAGAAACTGGCTCTTTCACCTAACCTGGGCTGAATCAGAATTTCTGTAAAATCAGTGAATTATTGCTTCAGTTTGCTGATATAAAATATTTTAAAACCTAGAGGAACCGGCCATCATAGGGATACTACCGAGTATTGATCAGAGTTAATGAATTCTCTAAGGTAGGCATGTATCCTGTAAAGAATTACGCTGTAACGTGAAAAAGTAACTTTCAATGTAATCTCTGCCATTATTTTGTTTTTTTTTTCTTTTTTTTTCTCCTCATTCTCTGGCAACAGCTATTCACGATCCCGGCTCCCACCCATCCACACACCCTCAGTCCCCACGCCACATGTTTCATTTCTTTGTTGATCCCATTTCCTCTCCCTCTGACCTTGCCCCATTTTTGACACTTTTTCTCACTGAATCTCTCCTGCCCTCCACTCCATCACATACTTCCCTTTTTGTTCTTCTTTCCACCCTCCATCTGTGGTACAAGAACAGCTCCTCCTCACACGTGGTAGGCATATTACCACTCACAGAGACACAGACAGCTGATCAGTACACACAGCAATTGCCCTTCATCAGATGAAATAACTCTGTTCCTTTCTCCACAGGCATTGCCTGAACTGTTGAGGGATTGAGTTTAGGAGTCGGGAGATAATGCTGCAGCTTTATAGGACCCTGGTTAGACCCCACTTGGAGTACTGCGCGCAGTTCTGGTCACCTCATTACAGGAAAGATGTTGAAGCCATTGAAAGGGTGCAGAGGAGATTTACAAGGATGTTGCCTGGATTGGGGGGCATGCCTTATGAGGATAGGTTGAGGGAGCTTGGTCTCTTCTCCCTGGAGAGACGAAGGATGAGAGGTGACCTGATAGAGGTTTACAAGATGTTGAGAGGTCTGGATAGGGTCGACTCCCAGAGGCTATTTCCAAGGGCTGAAATGGTTGCTACGAGAGGACACAGGTTTAAGGTGCTGGGGGGTAGGTACAGAGGAGATGTCAGGGGTAAGTTTTTCACTCAGAGGGTGGTGGGTGAGTGGAATCGGCTGACGTCGGTGGTGGTGGAGGCAAACTCGTTGGGGTCTTTTAAGAGACTTCTGGATGAGTACATGGGATTTAATGGGATTGAGGGCTATAGATAGGCCTAGAGGTGGGGATGTGATCGGCGCAACTTGTGGGCCGAAGGGCCTGTTTGTGCTGTGGCTTTCTATGTTCTATGTTCTATGTTCTATTTCCAGAATTTTCTGTTTTTATTTCATATAGAGTCTCAACTTGTTCAGAATGCACGTATGTTACCTGATCACAACACCCATTCTCACCTTATAAAGTTTATCCCGAGTTTTAAAAAAACGCGCACACCTGGTGAAATGCTACTTGTATATCATTATATGAAAACTACAGCTGAATGGCCAACTCCTGGTCTTATCTCTTACGTTCTTATTGCAAGCTGAATGGAATATAAATAAAGGCAAGTTTTATTACAGTTGTAAAAGGCCTTTGTCAGACAGCATCTGGAGTAATGTGTAAAGCGTTTGTCCCTCAGGTTAAGAAACGGTAGAATTGCATTAGTACCAGTTCAGAGAAATTTAACTTGAATGATTCCTGGAATTGCAGGGGTCATGATTTGATTTATTATTGTCACATGTCTTAACATACGGTGAAAAGTTTGGTTTCTTACACGCTATACAGACAAAACACACCGTTCATAGGGAAGGAAAGGAGAGAGTGCAGAATGTCGTGTTACAGTCATAGTTAGGGTGCAGAGAAAGATCAACTTAATGCAAGGTAAGTCCATTCAAAAGCAGCAGGGAAGAAGCTGTTCTTGAGTTGGTTGGTATGTGACCTCAGACTTCTGTATCTTATTCTTGAAGGAAGAAGGTGGAAGAGAGAATGTCCGGGCTGCATGGAGTCCTGAGTTATGCTGGCTGCTTTGCTGAGGCAGTGGAAAGTGTAGACAATGGATGGGAGGCTGGTTTGCATGATGGATTGGACTACATTCATGACCTTTTGTAGTTCCTTGCAGTCTTGGGCAGATCAGGAGCCATACCAAGCTGTGATACAACCAGAAAGAATGCTTTCTATGGTGCATCTGTAAAGGTTGGTGAGAGTCGTAGCTGACATGCCAAATTTCCTTAGTCTTTTGAGAAAGTAGAGGCATTGGTGGGCTTTCCTAACTATAGTGTCGGCATGGGGGGACCAGGACAGGTTGTTGGTGATCTGGACATCTAAAAACTTGAAGCTCTCGACCCTTCCTACTTTGTCCCCATTGATGTAGACAGGGGCATGTTCTTCTTTACGCTTCCTGAAGTCAATGACAATCTCCTTCATTTTCTTGACATTGAGGGAGAGATTATTGTTGCCGCACCAGTTCACCAGATTCTCTATCTCATTCCTGTATGAAGAACAAAGAACAAAGAAAATTACAACACAGGAACAGGCCCTTCAGCCCTCCAAGCCTGCACCAACCATCCTGCCTGACTTAACTAAAACCCCCTACCCTTCCAGGGGCCATATCCCTCTATTCCCATCCTATTAATGTACTTCTCAAGATGCCCCTTAAAAGTCACTACCGTATCCGCTTCCACTACCTCCCCCGGCAACGAGTTCCAGGCACCCACTACTCTCAGTGTAAAAAATCTGCCTCGTAAATCTCCTTTAAACCTTGCTCCTCACACCTTAAACCTATGCCCCCGAGTAATTGACACTTCCACCCTGGGAAAAAACTTCTGACTATCCACTCTGTCCATGCCTCTCAATCTTGTTGACTTCTATCAAATCTCCCCTCAACCTCCGTCGCTCCAGTGAGAACAAACAAAGTTTCTGCAACCTCTCCTCATGGCTAATGCCCTCCATACCAGGCAACATCCTGGCAAATCTTTTCTTTACCCTCTCCAAAGCCTCCACATCCTTCTGGTAGTGTGGAGACCAGAATTGAACACTATATTCTAAGTGCGGCCAAACTAAGGTTCTATAAAGCTGCAACATGACTTGCCAATTTTTAAACTTAATACCCCAGCCGATGAAGGCAAGCATGGCGTATGCCTTCTTGACTACCTTCTACACCTGCATTGCCATGTTCAGTGACCCGTGTACCTGTACACCCAGATCCCTTTGCCTATCAATACTCTTAAGAGTTCTGCCATTTACTGTATATTTCCTATCTGTATTCGACCTTCCAAAATGCATTAATTCACATTTGTCCGGATTAAACTCCATCTGTTATCTGTCCGCCCAAGTTTCCAACTGATCTATATCCTGCTGTATCCTCTGATGGTCCTCATCGCTATCCTAAAATCCACCAACCTTTGTGTTGTCCGCAAACTTACTAATCGATCCAGTTACATTTTCCTCCAAATCATTTATATATATTGCAAACAGCAAAGGTCCCAGCACTGATCCCTGAGGAACACCACTTGTCACAGCCCTCTATTCAGAAACACACCCTTCCACAAATGTGAATTAATGCATTTTGGAAGGTCGAATACAGATAGGAAATATACAGTAAATGGCAGAACTCTTAAGAGTATTGATAGGCAAAGGGATCTGGGTGTACAGGTACACGGGTCACTGAACATGGCAATGCAGGTGTAGAAGGTAGTCAAGAAGGCATACGCCATGCTTGCCTTCATCGGCTGGGGTATTAAGTTTAAAAATTGGCAAGTCATGTTGCAGCTTTATAGAACCTTAGTTTGGCCGCACTTAGAATATAGTGTTCAATTCTGGTCTCCACACTCCACACTCTGTCTTCTTTGACGGAGCCAGTTTTGTATCCACCTTGCTAGCTCATCTCTGATCCCATGCGACTTCACCTTCTGCACCAGTCTGCCATGAGGCACCTTGTCAAAGGCCTTACTGAAGTCCATTTCGACAACATTTACTGCCCTATCCTCATCAATCATCTTCGTCACTTCCTTGAAAAACTCGATCAAGTTCGTGAGACATGGCCTTCTCTTCACAAAACCATATTGCCTCTCACTAATACGTCCACTTATTTCCAAGTGGGAATAAATCCTGTCTTGGAGAATCATCTCCAATGATTTCACTACCACTGATGTAAGGCTCACCGGCCTGTAATTACCTGGATTATTCTTGCTACCTTTCTTAAACAAAAGAACAACATTGGCTATTCTCCAATCCTCTGGGACCTCCCCTGTAGCCAGTGAGGATATACAGATTTCTCTCAAGGCCCCAGCAATTTCCTCCCTTGCCTCTCTCAGTATTCTGGGGTATATCCCATCAGACCCTGGGGACTTGTCTACCTTAATGTTTCTCAAGAACCCCAATACCTCCTCCCTTTTGATCTCAACATGACTCAAACTATCTACACATCCTTTCCCACACTCATCATCCACCAAGTCCTTCTCTTTGGTGAACACTGATGCAAAGTACTCATTTAATACCTTACCCATTTCCTCTGGCTCCACTCATAGATTCCCTCCCTTGTCCTTGAGTGGGCCAACCCTCTCCCTGGCTACCCTCTTGCTCTTTATATATGTATAAAAAGCCGTGGGATTTTCCTTAATCCTGCTGGCCAATGCTTTTTCAGGACCCCTTTTAGCCCTTCTTACTCCTTGCTTAAGTTTCATTCTACTTTCCTTGTATTCCACACTTGATTTGTCTGTTCCCAGCCTCCTAGCTTTGACAAATGCTTCCTTTTTCTCTTTGACTAGGGTCACAATATCTCTCATTATCCAAGGTTCGCAATACTTGCCATACTTATCCTTCATCCTTACAGGAATGTGCCGGTCCTGAATCCCTCTCAACTTACACTTGAAAGCCTCCCACATGCCAGACATTGATTTGTCCTCAAACATCTGACCCCAGTCTACATCCTTCAGTTCCTGCCTAATATTGTTGTAATTAGCCTTCCCCCAATTTAGCACCTTAACTTGAGGACTACACTTATCTTTATCCATCAGTACCTCAAAGCTTACTGAACTGTGGTTACTGTTGCGAAACTCTCCCCTACTGAAACATCGACCACCTGGCCTGTCTCATTCCCCAATACCAAGTCCAGTATGGCCCCTTCCCGAGTTGGACTATCTACATACTGTTTCAGGACGTTCTCCTGGATGCTCCTTACAAACTCTGCCCCATCCACGCCACTAGCACTCAGTGAGTCCCAGTCAATATAGGGGAAAGTAAACTCTCTCACCACAACAACCCTGTTACTTTTACACCTTGCCAAAATCTGATACATATTTGTTCCTCAATCTCCGCTGACAGTTGGGTGGCCTATAGTAATCCCCCAACATTGTGACTACACCTTTCCTATTCCTGAGCTCTACTCATATTGCCTCGCTGTATGAGCCTTCCGAGGTCTCCTCCCAGAGTACAGCTGTGATATTGTCCTCAACCAGCAGTGCAACTCCCCCAACCCTTTTACGTCCCCCTCTATCCCTGAAGCATCTGTATCCTGGAATGTTAAGCTGCCAATCCTGTCCTTCCCTTAACCAAGTCTCTGTAATGGCAACAACATCGTGGTTCCTGGTACTAATCCAAGCTCGAAGTTCATCTGCCTTACCTGTTACACTTCTCGTATTGAAACAAATGCACGTCAATCCACCAGACCCTCTCTGATTAGCAATCCCACCCTGCCTGCTGTTTCTCTTAGTCTTTCTGGCCCTACTCTCTGGTTCCCCTTCAGCTAATTCACCTTTGCTTTCGTACCTCGTTACACATTACCAGATCTAAGATAACTCATTCCCTCGTCGGTTCTGTAACATACTGTTAATCAGATTTGATGAAACGCTGTCAACCTCTCCCTCGCACTCTACTCCTTTAACTACATGAATGCCCTCATGCACTTTCACTCGCTCCCTCTCCTCTACCATTGATTTCGTACTTCCTCTTACCTCTGCACCCTCCCCCCCATAAATTAGTGTAAAGCCCTATCTGCAACCCTAGTGATACGATTCGCTAGGACTCTGGTCCCAGCACGGTTCAAACGGAGACCATCCCATCTATACAGGTCCCATCTGCCCAAATACTGGTGCCAATGCCCCATGAATTCGAAGGTAGGTAGAATTAAGAATGTTCTTGTGAAGGACCCTCTCGGGTCAAGTGATCACAATATGGTCGAATTTCTGATACAAATGGAAGAGCAGAAAGTAGGGTCCCATACAGTGTCCTCTGTTTGAACAGAGGGAAGTACGAAAAGACCGAGCTCCCTCAGCCTATCCTCATAAGGCATGCCACTCAATCCAGGCAACATCCTTGTAAATCTCCTCTGCACCCTTTCAATCTTTTCCACATCCTTCCTGTAATGAGGCGACCAGAACTGAGCACAGTACTCCAAGTGGGGTCTGACGAGGGTCTTATATAGCTGCATCATTATCCGCGGACTCCTAAACTCAATCCCTCGATTGATAAAGGCCAGCACACCATACGCCTTCTTAACCACCTCCTCCACCTGCGGCGCCGATTTTAGAGTCCTATGGACCCGGACGCCAAGGTCCTTCTGATCCTCTACCGTACTAAGAGTCTTTCCCTGTATATTGTACTCCTTCATCCCATTCGACTTGCCAAAATGGACCACGACGCATTTATCTGGGTTGAAATCCATCTGCCACTTCTCCACCCAGTCTTGCATCCTATCTATGTCCCTCTGTAACTTCTGACATCCCTCCAGACTATCCACAACCCCACGAACCTTACCAACCCATCCCTCCACTTCCTCATCCTGGTCATTTATGAAAATGACAAACAGCAAGGGTCCCAGAACAGATCCCTGGGGCACACCACTGGTGACCGACCTCCATTTAGAAAAAGACGCATCTATACCCACTCTCTGCCTCCTTTGGGCAAGCCAGTTCTGCATCCACAGGGCAGCAGCCCCTTGGATCCCATGCCCTCTCACTTTTAGAGAAGCCTTGCATGGGGGGCCTTATCGAACGCCTTGCTAAAATCCATATAAACCACATCTACCGCTTTCCCTTCGTCAATGTGTTTAGTCACATTTTCAAAGAACTCCACCAGGCTCGTAAGGCACAATGTGCCTTTGACAAAGCCATGCTGAGTATTCTTGAGCATACTAAACCTCTCTAAATGCTCATAAATCTGGTCCCACAGGATCTTCTCCATCAGCTTACCAACCACTGAGGTTAGACTCACCGTTCGGTAATTTCCTGGGCTATCCCTATTCCCCTTCTTGAAAATAGGAACCACATCCGCAATCCTCCAATCCTCCGGCACCTCTCCCGTCTCCATCGACGACACAATGATCATCGCCAGAGGCTCTGCAATCTCTTCCCTCGCCTCCCACAGTAACCTGGGGTACATCCCATCCAGACCCGGTGACTTATCTATCTTGATGCCATTCAAAGATTCCAGCACAACCTCTTTGTTAAAGTCCACATACCCAATCTTTTCAGTCCACCGCAAGCCCACAGTACATCCACCCATGTCCTTCTCCTCTGTGAAAACCGAGGCAAAATACTCATTAAGCACCTCCGCTATTTCTACTGGTTCCGTACAGATTTTCCTGTCTTCACCTTTTATAGGCCCTATTCCTTCACTTCTCATCCTTTTGCTCTTCACATATTTATAGAACGCCTTAGGGTTTTCCCTAATTCTACTCGCCAAGGCCTTCTCGTGACCCCTTCTGGATCTCCTAATTTCCTTCTTTAGTCCCTTCCTACAAGCCGTATACTTATCTCGATCCCTATCTTCGCCAAGCTCTCTGAACCTTTTGTACGCTTTCCTTTTCTTCTCGACTCGGTCCCGCACAGCTTTCGTGCACCACGGTTCCTTTAACCTACCAACTCTTCCCTGTCTGCTCGGAACATTGTCCTGTGGAACCCTAGACAGACATTCCTTGAAAAACTGCCACCTCTCTTCAGTAAATTTCCCTGAGAATACCTCCTTTCAATTTACTCCTCTAATTTGCTGCCTTATGTCTTCATATTTCCCCTTCCTCCATATAAACGTTTTCCTAGCTTGCCTGATCCTCTCTTTTTCCAATGCAAGCATAAAGGAGATAGAGTTATGATCGCTATCGCCAAGATGCTCTCACACTGAGAGATCCGACACCTGTCCAGGCTCATTGGTCAGTATCAGATCAAGTACAGCCTCTCCTCTTGTAGGCTTGTCCACATGCTGTGTCAGGAAACTCTCCTGAACACACCTAACGAACTCCTCCCCATCCAATCCCCTTACCCTAGGGACATTCCAATCTATGTTTGGGAAATGAAAGTCTTCCATCACAACAACTCTGCTATTATTGCAACTCTCCAGCATGGGTTTCCCTATCTGCTCCTGCACCTCCCTGTCACTATTGGGCGGCCTATAGAAAACTCCCAGCAAAGTGAATGACCCCTTCCCACTCCGAACTTCCACCCACAGAGACTCTGTGGACAATCCCTCCACAGCATGCACCTTCTCTACAGCTGTGACACTATCCCTGATCAGCAGTGCCACTCCACCCTCTCTCTTGCCTCCCTCCCTGTCCTTCCTGAAACATCTGAATCCCGGCACCTGTAGTATCCAGTCCTGTCCCTGAGACATCCAAGTCTCTGTAATGGCCACCACATCACACTTCCAGACATCAATCCACGCTCTGAGCTCATCCCCTTTATTTACTATACTCCTGGCATTAAAGTAAACACATCTCAATCCTTTGGTCTGAGCTCTTTCCTTCTCTATCCCCCGTCCATCCTCCCTCTTGCACCGTCTATAACCCTTCTCTGTTTGCGAGCTAACTTCCTCGCTCCCAGTCACCTCGTCTCGATCCCCTCACCCCAACCTATCTAGTTTAAACTCTCCCCAGTAGCCTTAGCCAACCTTCCCGCCAGGGTATTGGTCCCCCTGGGATTCAAGTGCCACCCGTTTTTTGTGTACAGGTCACATCTGCCCCTAAAGAGGTCCCAATGGTCCAGGAACCTGAATCCCTGCCACCTGCACCAGTCCCTCAGCCACACATTCATCCTCCACCTCACTCCATTCCTGCCCTCACCCTCCTGTGGCACAGGCTGCAATCCTGAGATTACTGCCTGTGCTTTCCTCCTTCTCAGCTGTCTCCCTAATTCCCTATACTTTCTTTTCATGACCCCTTCCCCCTTCCTTCCCACATCAGCGGTACCAATATGTACCGCTACCTCTGGCTCCTCTCCCTCCCCCCTCAGGATTTCCAGGAGTCGACCAGTGACATCCTGGATCCCGGCCCCAGGGAGGCAGACCACCATCCGAGACTCCTGCCTGCGTCTGCAAAAACGCCTGTCCGACCCCCTTACCGTCGAGTCCCCGATTAACACTGCCTTCCTCCCCTTTTCCTTAGCCCTCTGAGTTACAGGGCTGGACTCCACTCTGGAGACACGGCCACTGCTGCTTCCCCCAGGCGGGTTGTCCCCCCCAGCAGTACTCAGGCAGGAGTACTTGTTGTGGAGGGGCACATCCACCGGGGTGCTCTCAATCACCCGAGCTTTACCCTTCCTGGCCGTCACCCACTTGGCCTCCACCCGTGGCCCTGGTGTGACCACCTGATGATAGTTCTTGTCTATCACCTCCTCATTCTCCCTTAACAGCCTAAGATCCTTGAGCTGCACTTCCAGCTCCTTAACACGGCCCCTCAGGAACCGCAGCTCGACACACCCCTCACAGATGTGGTTGTCCGGGAGGCCAGGTGCCTCTAGGACCTCCCACATCCTACACTGGGAACAACACAGTGGCTTCACACTCATATTTGCCCCTTTATACCAAGGCACACAGAAAAGTAGATTTTGACTCTAGTAATGAAGGCTTGTATGCATTGATTGGTTGCACCTTTCACCGATCTGTTCCAATAAAACACGGGCATAGAAACATAGAAAATAGGTACAGGAGTAGGCCATTCGGCCCTTTGAGTCTGCACCACCATTGAATATCATCATTATTGATCATGCACTTTCAATATCCCACTCCCGATTTCTCCCCATACCCCTTGATCCCATTAGCCAGAATGGCCACATCCAGCTTCCACTTGAACATATTACTAACGGACTGGCCCCAACCGTTTTCCGTGGTAGAGAACTCCACAGGTTCACAACTCAGTGAAGAAGTTCTTCCTCATCTCAGTCCTGAATGGCTTACCCCTTATTCTTAGGCTGTGACCCCTAGTTCTGGACTTCCTCAACATCGGGAACATTCTTTCCGCTTCCGGCCTGTCCAATCCCATCAGGGTTTTATAGGATTCTATGAGATCCCCTCTCATTCTTCTTGATTCCAGTGAGTACCAGCCCAGTCGACTCAGTTTCTCATCATACAACAGCTGAGTTAAAATGACACGCAACGGGATGTTGTGGCCATTCTTTCGGACTGAGCAAAGTCGTCAGTGGTCAGTGGTCATGGTCGGTGCAGGCTTAGAAGGCCGAAAGGCCTGTTCCTGTGCTGTAATTTTTATTGTTCTTTGTTCAAAGGTGTTCCACAAAGCAGTAAGCCAATCTGCATTTAGCCTCTCCAATATAGAGGAGACTGCATTGGGAGCAGCAAATACAATAAACTAAATGGAAGGAAGTGTGAGTGAAACGCTGCTTAACCTGAATGGATACTGGGGGCCTTGTATATTGTGGAGGTAAAGGGGCAGATGTTGCATCTTCTGCAATTGCAAGGGTAGGTGCCCTGGAAAGGGGAAGGAGAGTTGTGCGTGTTGGAGAAGTAGATTGCAGGGGGCAGTCCCTGTGGAATTTTGAGGGGGGGGGGGGGTTGGGAGGAGCAGGCGGGGGAGGTGAGGGGAGGATGCGCTTAATGCTGGCCTCATGCTGAAGTACGCAAAATAGCAGAAGATGATCCTTTGAATCCGATGTTGCTGAGTGAAAAGTGAGGACAAAGGGGACCCCATCATGGTTCTGTGAGGGAGAACAAGTGTTGAGGGACGACTGCGAGAGATGGGCCAAACCTAGTTGAGTGCCCTCAGTGCGCCAGGCGGGGGGAGGAAGTGAGGGGAGGTGGTGTGTTGGGAATTGCTTCAGGGTAAATGCAGACGTTTCAGAAGCACCATTTTCGAATGTGACATCATCAGAGAAGTCGTGATTGTGTTGCAGAAACTGGGAGAATCGTATTGAGTCTTTATCAGGAGTCCGATGTGAAGAGCTATAGTCCAGGTAGCTATACAGTCACAACCAATGTTAGTTCATGGTGCCACTAGTTGCAGAGGACTATTGTTGTCTCAAGGGTAGGTACAGCTCTCACTGGTATGAGAGAGACACAGTCATCACTTGTAAGGGGAAAATACAAGGGGGGCACACTTTAAAATGGCAGCACAAGAAAGCACACTCTGAAATGGCTGCCTGGCACACACAGGGTTAACTGGGAAAGAAGCCAGAAAAACAGCCACAGGCTCCCGCTGTTCAGAAATAACGTCAAGCCAGAATCCTGACAGACAAACCACTTACAAAGTACAGACAGTGACTCATAGCAAACAAACACCTCAGGAAGCCAAAGCCAAGGGTCGAAACATCTTTAAGATAAGGAAACCCCTAAACAAAGAGCTTAGATTAATGTTAATGGAAGGCGGGAAATATGAATGCGAGGGAACCGATTAGCACCCGCACAAGACGAAACTAGCCATTGATAGACCCATTCATAAAATGTTAAATGTCTATACCTGTTTGTATTCTTGTAAACATGGGGAAATGTACCCATTCATGAAATGTTAAATACTTGTACTCACTTAAACAATGTGATAATCTTCGAATCACCGGTGTGCCCATTGTGTAAAGGGTATAAAATTGAACCGCTCCCGGTATACAATTGAGAGAAGGTTTGCTACAGACCAAGTACCTTGTCTCCACGGGGCTCCGTTTAATAAATCGTATTTTCTGAATCTCGAAGTCTGACTACTGGTGGATTTTTAATCCACAACAATT
Organism: Mustelus asterias; assembly: GCF_964213995.1. Classification (NCBI taxonomy): domain Eukaryota; kingdom Metazoa; phylum Chordata; class Chondrichthyes; order Carcharhiniformes; family Triakidae; genus Mustelus; species Mustelus asterias. The sequence continues at coordinate 91,318,913 of NC_135816.1, read as the reverse complement.
GGCGTAGTCAGCTAGGATCCTACTACTGGTGAGATCGATTGGCCACGGTCGCAACCGGGGTAGAGATCGCGGAATCTGTGACAGCCAGACTGGATCAGGAAATACGGTTCAATAGGGGAAACATTTGTACTGTTTATTTGTGATAATATTTGTTATAGTGACAAGTACTAACTGCTGATAGGAATAAGAATTACTGTGATTTGTGCTGATCAACAAAAGGACAAGGTAGTGCCTGTCTCAAAACCTCTGCCTTAGACTGGCTATTAAGAGCAGAAATCTGCCACGTGAAGGTCAGGAATTGAAGTGAGTGAGAGACACCAAGGGCACTAATGGATTGTGAAGCACAAAAGGGCAGAAGTCGGTTTAACATCACCCTCTGTCGTGGCGAACAGACGCAGAGGTGCCAGCTGATTGCATGAAAGTTATTGAAAAGTTGGAAACTGTACTGTCAATGTGGTGAAAAGCGGGGCAGAACAGGAGTTTGATCAACTCTGACCTAAACCGAAATCCGGTGGAGAAGCACATTGCCGAAGTGGTAATCGTGGAAGCCGTGAGTATAACTTAAAACCCTGTAACGGTAGTTAACACACTTTGCTAAGAGTAGTAATAGTGGCCGGGGGTAGTGAAGTCCCTACGGTAGTTAGCACACTTTACTAAAGAATAATCGTGGCCGGGGTTAGTGAAATCTGCGAAATGGCAGATAGTGAAGTTAAAAGGGGATCTGCAGGTTCCCTGATTGAAATCTACATGACAGACAGGAAGGAGTTAATAAAGAGAATGCAAAAGGATGGCTGGGATACTTCTCAAACCTTAGAACAGCAGAGGAAATGGATAGATAAAGTGAAAAGAGATAGAACAAAGAAAATAGGAATAATGTTAACACATCAGTTAGCAGTTCTAATTGAGCAAACAATTGCATCTACAAGGAAATGGAAAGAGGACAAAGAAAGAATTAAAGAACTAGAATCCCAAGTGAGGGAATTGGAAAAACGAAATCAGGTTTTAGAAAGGCAAGAGGGAGGAGAAACTGATCCTCTGCCCTCTTATGAGTCTACCCAGCAAGGGCCAACGGCACCCTCAGGAGAGTGGGAACAGCTGGAACATAACTTAGCGCCCATAACAAGAGGGGGGACCGCAGCGCGACCCAAGGCAAATTATAAACCCTTTACCCCAGGGGAAAGACAGCAGATAATGGCTTCCCTGGGCAAATTACAAACCAGAAGCGCGAACACCACATTCTGGGAGGAATTAGACACAATCTGGGTAGGACATCAATTACACCTAAGAGACATACACCAACTGGTCAGGGCAGCCTGTCCAGCGGATAAATGGAGACAGGTAGTAGGTGGACCCACTTCCCCTATAGCGCAGGATTATCCTGGCACGGTAGCAAAGTGGTTAGCACTGCTGCTTCACAGCTCCAGGGTCCCGGGTTCGATTCCCGCTCGGGTCACTGTCTGTGTGGAATTTGCACATTCTCCTCGTGTCTGCGTGGGTTTCCTCCGGGTGCTCCGGTTTCCTCCCACAGTCCAAAGATGTGCGGGTTAGGTTGATTGGCCAGGTTAAAAATTGCCCCTTAGAGTCCTGGGATGTGTAGGTTAGAGGGATTAGCGGGTAAATATGTGGGGGTAGGGCCTGGGTGGGATTGTGGTCGGTGCAGACTCGATGGGCCGAATGGCCTCCTTCTGCACTGTAGGGATTCTATGATTCTATGATTATAGTGGGGGACGGTGGACACATGTAATCCCCCTAACAGCAGAAATAGATACCCAACAACCACCCTTCTTACGGTTTAAGGAAGAAATTCAGAGGGTCTTAGGGAATGCCCCCACTAACTGGAGCAGAATCACCACCACAAAGCAGCTTAAAGGGGAAGGAGCCTCTGAGTACGGGGAACGATTGTTCCGAATATACCAAGAGTGCTCAGGACAAGTGGACCCAGGGCGAGGAGATCGAGCATTCATCCAAGCTTTTAAGGATGGACTCTCTAGTGCCCACCAGATCATCCTAAAAATGGGAGTGATCATGTCCCAAAATTACGATGAGCTGGTGGAGTGGGCTGGCGGCGTCCCAGCGGAAGAGAAACCACAGGCAAGAGCAAGGTTAGAAAGGGTAGCAGCCTACAGTAACGAGAGTGAAACAAAACCCAGATTGATCTGCCACAATTGTGGACGACAGGGGCACTTTGCGAGGGATTGCGGGACTCCACGGAGAAAGAGCAAAACTAGGAACAGTGGTAAGCATTGCAGCCACTGTAAAAGACACGGACATATGGAAGCCGTATGTTGGCATAAGCATGGGAGACCCCCAGCCCAATCCACGTCCCCAGCTGAACCCCAGGAACAAAAGGACACCCAGGGTCAGCAAGATTGACGGTCTGCAGCCCCCGTCCACAAGGGTAAAAAGGAGGGAAGGATTTATATGTCAGCACTGGTAGGGGGCAGACAATGCGAGATGCTAGTGGACACAGGGGCATCCATATCCGTTACCGACCGACCCTTACCCACTACGAATAAAATGATTTATCTGACCGGGATAGGAGGGAACAAAACTCCCGCCTACCTTGGCGAGACCACGTTAGTAGAAATAAACAATCTATATATCCCAATGAAGTTCTATGTGTGCAGAAATAACGAGGGAACCATAATGGGGAATGATTTAATGAAAGAATATGAGATATTGATAGATTGTGGGAAGGGAGAATTGATTTGGCCAAGACAGGACGGTCGAAAAATTAAAATAGGGAAACTCACAAGCCACCTCGAGACCATTAAGGTGGCCACAGTCACCACCAGAAAATGGGAGTTAGAGACAGGAGGGTTCGGAGCCATTTGTGCATCCGTTCCCGGAGTATGGGCTGAGACAAAGTTAGATACCGGGTTAACCAAAACGGACCCAATAAAGGTACCGGGACCAGAGCATAAGCCACACAGGCAGTACCCAATTAAACCAGAAGCAGAGAAAGCTGTAGTAGAGATTGTGAAAGGGTTAGTGAAAAAGGGGATCCTGAGAGAAGCCACGAGCACCACTAACTCCCCAACATGGCCAGTGAGTAAACCTGACGGGAGCTATAGGCTCACGATAGATTACACTGGACTTAATAAAGTCACGTCCAAACTGCACCCCATTGTAGCAAGCCCTTCGACAATCCTGAATGGACTGTCACAGGAGCATAAAATATTTACAGTACTGGACATAGCCAATGGATTCTGGTCCTTACCCTTGGATCCTGAATCCCAAGACAAATTTGCATTTACAGTAGGGGACAAGCAGTATACCTGGACCCGTTTACCACAGGGATTCCACAACAGCCCCGCTATATTCCATCGAGTGATGAGTGACATCCTAAATAGGGTAGAACTGCCAGAGGGTAACACGACCTTACAATATGTAGACGACATCCTAATAGCTTCAGAGTCCAAGTCAGGACATCAAGAAGCCCTATACCTAGTACTGAGCGAATTAAAAGCAGCAGGGTTAAAAGTCAGCCCCAAAAAGGCGCAGATCGGGAAGTCACAGGTCCTATACCTAGGGCACCTTATATCCCAAGGACTTAAAGAAATGCCGGCGGACAGGAAAGAGGCAATACAACAGATGCCGTGGCCGGTTAATATAAGAGGGGTTAGAAAGGTGCTAGGACTATTCAACTACAGTCGGAGTTTCATCCCAGGGTTCACAAAACTCGCAGAACCCATACAAAGACTCGTTAAAGGGGGGAAGCCAGCTTTAGACCCCGTAGAGTGGGGACCCGAGCAAGAAGAAGCTTACACTAAATTAAAAACAGAACTAATATCAGCCCCCGGACTAGGCTTACCCGATCTTAACAAAGACTTCCACATTTATTGTAATAATGAGGAAGGGTTCTATTCCGCAATAGTGACACAGGACCATGGCGACAGAAGGAGACCCATAGGGTATTATTCCACCGCAGAGGGGCCGGTAGTCACTGGACTGCCAAGGTGCATAGCCGCCTTGGATTGTGCCGCATGGGCTGTAAAGGTTAGCGAACCAGTAATCATGACAGGGAACATAATCCTCCACACCAAACACACCTTGGTGGAAATGTTAAACACAGGAAAACTAAAGTCAGTCTCCAACATGAGAAGGGCTAAATGGGAAGCTGTCCTCCTACCTCCCAGTAAGTCCGTAACAATAATAAGGGATACGGGAAATAACCCAGCAGAAGGAATCTTAGATGGAGGAGAACCCCACAATTGTGGGGATGTGGATGCAGGAGAAGGAGAAGGAAGGATAAAGGACATGCCCCTGGTAACAGCGGAAGAGACCCTCTTTGTGGATAGGTCACGTAAATATGTGGAAGGATCACCCCGAACAGGATGGGCAGTCGTAAATAGTAAGCTAGAAACAGTGAGGTCAGGAAGAATTGACGGAAGCTTGTCTGCACAAGTGGCAGAACTGGTGGCACTCACCCAGGCACTTGAGTTATCCGAAGGTAAAGCGGTAAACATTTATTCAGACAGCCGCTATGCCTTCGGAGTCATACATGATTATATGACAGCTTGGGGAAGGAGGGGGTTCATAACGACAGGGGGAACCCCTATCAAGCAGCAGCAGAGAATTGAGGCATTATTGAGAGCTAGCGAGAGACCTAGAGAAGCCGCAGTAATAAAAATTAAAGCGCACCAGAAGGAACCCGGAAGAGATAGCCCAGACTGGCTAAATTTCAAAGGAAACCAAACCGCAGATAGGGCAGCACAGATAGCCCTAGAGCAGGAAACGATTGATGAATTACCCATAGCAACAATAGAACCAACAGAAGCCGAAGTAGACATTCAGGGTTTACATGAGGATACCCCAAAGGAAGAAAAGGAGAAGTGGGAAGCGCAGGGAGCTGTCAAGGGGACAGATAACATTTGGAGACGAGAAGATAAGGTAATAGCACCAGAGTGCATACAAAACACCCTATTGGGATTACATCATGGACTCTCACATGTGGGTAGAGAGGCCATGATCACTAATATTGGAAAGGAGTGGTGGTGGAAGGGAATGGGAAAGGAGATTGCCCGACACTGTCACCGATGCGTGACGTGCGCGCAACACAACCCTGGCAGACCCATAAAAATTAAAATGGGACACCAGCCGAGACCCAAGGGACCCTGGGAACATCTACAACTGGATTTTACAGGACCACTGCCACAGTCCCATGGCAAAACTTACTGTCTGGTCATCATAGACCAGTTCACCCGGTGGGTGGAAGCATTCCCAACTTCAAACTGCACTGCTACCACAGTGGCCAGAATATTGGCAGAAGAGGTAATCCCAAGATGGGGGGTACCCCTACAAATTGATTCGGACCAGGGAACGCACTTCACTGGAAAGGTAATAAAAACAGTGTGCCAATTAATGGGGATAAAACAAAAATTTCACATCCCCTACCACCCGCAGAGCTCTGGAATGGTAGAACGTATGAACAGAACACTAAAAAATGCACTTGCTAAGGCCATGCAGACATCAGGAAGAAGGTGGACAGAGGTATTGCCCACCATACTAATGAAATTAAGGGCGACCACGAACCGGACCACCGGATTAACCCCTTATGAACTAATGACAGGACGGGCGATGCAGTTACCAGAAAGCATCATAACAGGTGGGACCGATGTCGGTCCACTAAAAGATAAAATCAAGAGATACGTTCTGGACCTGAGCACCCAGCTAAAAGGGATGCGCAAATTGGTAAAAGACAATCAGGAAATAAAAGACGCAGAGAGAGAGAGCTGGAAACGCTCCCTGACGTCCCAACAGTGGGAAGTTGCGTCCTAGTGAAAACACTACCCGACAAACCAGGGTTTGCACCAAAGTGGAATGGGCCATATGAAATTATAATTCGTGGGGACACCTGTGCCTGCATAGACATAAGAGGGAAAGGTGTCTGGAAGCACTGGACGCAGCTGAAATTATACAAGGGAGATAAGTAGCTAAATCAATGAACTAACAGAACTGCTTTCCTCAACACAGGCAAAAGACTGCAAGCAAGTGCCGGCGTGCGCGGGTTAATTAACGAAATAAACTGTAAAAGATTAAAAGTGTAATATTAAGTTACAACTGTTGCGAAAATGTATATAATCGCGTATGTAATTGTATTATTTTGTGTTGTGGTAACCGTAAATCTGACTGGGCTAGAAGACAACTTGTTTTACAAAGCCCACATGCATTTACATGGGAATCGAACTGTATGTTACCCATTAACACAATCTGTAGAAGCCCTATTTGTAGCCACCCCTGGGTGGACCCCTCATGACTTATATACTGTAGATACATCAGAGACACCCTGTAAGGGACAAATTGGCAAATATAAAAGAGGTTTACAGGGGAGATGTGTGGGACTTGTAAACCCCACAAATCCTACATGCGAGGGGTCCCAACAGGAGGGAGGAAAAGCTTGCCCAGACACTGCAAGCTATCCGCTTTGTTTCATGGGGCAGGGATGGGGATGTGCCTATGCCTTAGTCCCTAAGAATGATTCTTGTGTACAGACACAGTGTGTCCGTCAACATTGTCGGATCAACAAGGGACGGATTATTTGTATTTGTGACGAACGAAAATGTTTAAATATAACCGCGGGAAGACAGCTTATTTGCGGGCAATGTAATGGGACTCACGTAAGCTCAGCCAAATGGACATACCCCTTTGATACTTACCAGGTGGTGGGATCAAACGGGAAGCTAAGTGAACTGAACAATTGGCAGTATGAGCAAACTCACAATCGGGACACTAAATGCTACCGGGCTAAGAAGGGGTATGTATTCCTCTTCAATGGTACCTACATGACAGAAACTCCAAACCTCCCAAACCGTTTTGCGGTAGGAACAATCGGGCCACTGACTGTTCCATGCCCTCAGAAGGGGTACATTCGGAGGAGAATAGTGACCCGGGCTATTAGCAGGGAATTCTGCGCTGACTGGGAAACCCCGAGTACATTGGGATCCTCACTGGGGTATGGGTTCCTCGGAACTTTATCTCTAGGAGGGTCAGCCGGGGTAATTGGAGCTAAGAATAGAAACCATATTGTTTGTGGGCTAACAATCCTGGGAAACAGCACTTCAAAAGCATTGGAGGCTGTCAACCAAGAAATGTCTGAGTTAAGATTGTATGCGCAGCAGACACGATACGCAGTGGACTACCAGTTAGCACAACAAGGGGGAGTATGTGCCATCATAGGCGACAAATGCATAACCCATGTCACAGATGAGTCTTACAATATTACACAAGTCATCAATGACATCAGGACGCAACTCGATAACTTTAGACAGGGACCCACAAGAGGAGGTAGTTGGCTGGCTTGGCTGGTGGGAGAATCCTGGGAATCGTACCTGTTACATGGGTTGATTGTACTCATTGTCATTATACTTGTCTGGTGTCTGACTGTGGGATGCCTTAAAGCCTGTTTTAAAATAATGTTGACAAGAATTGTGCCAGGAGCCAGTGTGTACATCGAAGAAGAACCCCTAATGAAGATCCCCGAAGACGTCAGAAGAAATGAAGATACTGGAAGAAATAAAGACATCAAAAGAAGCAAAGAAGGAGAGAAGAAAGAGAACCTGTATATGTGAATGTATGATTGGTGGTCTGAGGATTGTCCAAGCTATAATCCGACCAACAGGAGGGACTGAAAGGGGAAAATACAAGGGGGGCACACTTTAAAATGGCAGCACAAGAAAGCACACTCTGAAATGGCTGCCTGGCACACACAGGGTTAACTGGGAAAGAAGCCAGAAAAACAGCCACAGGCTCCCGCTGTTCAGAAATAACGTCAAGCCAGAATCCTGACAGACAAACCACTTACAAAGTACAGGCAGTGACTCATAGCAAACAAACACCTCAGGAAGCCAAAGCCAAGGGTCGAAACATCTTTAAGATAAGGAAACCCCTAAACAAAGAGCTTAGATTAATGTTAAAGGAAGGCGGGAAATATGAATGCGAGGGAACCGATTAGCACCCGCACAAGACGAAACTAGCCATTGATAGACCCATTCATAAAATGTTAAATGTCTATACCTGTTTGTATTCTTGTAAACATGGGGAAATGTACCCATTCATGAAATGTTAAATACTTGTACTCACTTAAACAATGTGATAATCTTCGAATCACCGGTGTGCCCATTGTGTAAAGGGCATAAAATTGAACCGCTCCCGGTATACAATTGAGAGAAGGTTTGCTACAGACCAAGTACCTTGTCTCCACGGGGCTCCGTTTAATAAATCGTATTTTCTGAATCTCGAAGTCTGACTACTGGTGGATTTTTCCCACAACATCACTGATGTAAATATAAGAGTATCAGGAATCCTGGAAGAACATGCTCCAATCTGATGTAAGTGTTATGTAGCACTAGCACCATAGGATTATGGACATCCCCACTATAACTGTTTTTTTTTGCGATTAGTGGAAGAGAAATACGATATCTCCTAATTCTACAAGATTAACATCTAAGAAAGACTTATTATATCCAACAGGCTATAGGAAAACGGAGACAGTAAAAACTGCTTAAAAAACAAACAGGTTCCAATAGCTCCTCTCTTCACAATAGTGCAAGTTTTATTTTGCTGCCTGGTCTCGAGAAGTTGAGGTAATAGGAGTGAGTCAAGAACTGGAGAGGGACATTTAGTGGAAAAGAAGCTAACTCTACCCTGCCAGTGAGAATACTGACAGGTTTCAAATTGTAAACATTATAGGAGAGGAAAACGTTGCTTGAAAGAAAGGTGAATTCTATTGTAGTTTTATGATTTTATATCTGATAAGTGTTGCTCACAGGGTATGTTGCCTGACAAGGTAGGTATATTGAAAAGTTGCAAAAAGAATGACAATCCTTGATGCACTCGAGTGGACTGCATTGTACAAGTCACAGTTTATAACACTGTCAGTAATTTTCCTGTTGCAATACTTCATCAGTAACGTCACCAAATATTATGAAAAAAGTACATTTTTTGTTAAAAAGTGCACTTTTAGCAGTACAATCAAAAGATTAACTTTCTCTCAATCTAATACAAGCTAAATAAAAAGCAACTGCTGATTCTTTATGAATTTTTGAATATCCAATAAAAAACATTGTTCTCTTTATCTAACAAAACAAACTAAATAAGCTTGTTTATGTGCATGTGTTAAATGACTGTAAGTAACGTCAATGATGAATCCACATGATTGACGACTTCGGGGAATGATTAGTGTATAAATATACAATTCTTTCCAATGTCTCAGTGTTAGAAAGCTCGAAGTAATATATGTTACTAATCCATTCTCAGAGGAAAAAAAATGGGAAAACCTATTATTCTGTTGATAAAAGAGATTTACTATCCAATTCTGGCAGCTATTGGTGTCCCTGGTGAGCTATTGTAACTTGTTTGTTTCTAAGCAGTTTTAACTGTCTCCGTTTTCCGAAAGCCTGTTGGATATAATGAGTCTTTCTTATATGTTAATCAGACGCTGGGACAGTTTCTATTATTTTCTTTCAGGAAACTTGCTGACTATTGCGATTCTTTTCCGAGGCAAGTGTGGCCTTTCCAAATGTATCTCTATCATCATGTTGGCCATGGCAACAGCAGACCTACTGGTCCTAATTATCAATGTAATGGTTTTTCATATTTTTAGTTATAATTTTGCATTTTCCTTTCTGCACCACACTCCCGTATGTAAGTCCATTCTTTACATGGCAGCTGTTGCGCTTGATTTGTCTATTGGATTTACTGTCTTCTTCACATTTGACCGATTTGCAGTTATCTGCTGTCAGAAGTTCAAAGCAAAGCATTGCACCGAGAGATCTGCAGCTGTGGTAATAACAATCTTCTCTGTTCTGATCCTTTTCAAGAATATCCCATTTGTCTTCGGATATGAATATCAGCAGATAATCAGCAAACTGCAATGGGGCTGCCAGTCAAGTGTAGCTTTTCTTTCCTCACCCTTCGGTGCGGTTTTTTTCTGGTTTCACGCTGCTTGGGTACTTTGGCTTCCTTTCACTTTAATTGTCTTGTTGAATTGTTTGACAAGCAGACGTATTATAGTGGCAAGCAGAGCCCGGAGGAAACTCCGGTCCCACACAACTGAGAAACAGTCTGATCCAGAGATAGAGAAGCGGAGGAAATCCATCATCTTACTCTTCACTGTGTCGGGCAGTTTTTTACTGTTGTGGTTGCCGGTTGTCATTGGTGTTATAACTTCTAGACTGGTTAACATCAATTCTTACAGAGGTGACCGCACAAACTCTCGATACATAGCCACAGAAACAGGAACTATGTTGAAGTTTTTGAGTTCCTGTCAAAATACGTGCATTTATGCAGCGACCCAAAGGAAATTCCGGGAAGAGCTCAAGAAGATATTTAAATCTCCCTATACACTAATTCTGCGCGCTATTAATATTAAAGGAGCTACAACATCTAGCTCCAGCTGAAACATTAGAATTTATTTCCAGCTTAGAAACTTGAAACTTTCACTCCACAAGTGGTTCCTGCAGAGCACCAAAGATGTGCAACTGCTTTCATCCTCTTGTGGCAGTAAACGCCAGTATAGACTATGGGTTTTCCACAGCTCATTTGCTGATATTTGGAACCAATTAAAGATACACCACATTCAATGTTAAATGTGTCCGTGATGAAGAATTGAATAATTGATCGCCTATGTTTGGACCTAATTGTGTTCAACCTGAAATTTATTTCGACTCTGCAGTTGGACGGATGAGATTCATCCAAGAATATTGATGGAAATGAGGGACCTAAGTGGGAGAAGGGGGCAGGGCAAGGTGTAGTCCAAATTTCCCAATTATCCTTCAGCTTAGGGAATGGAAAATCATAAATGCAATGCTTGTGTTCACAAAATGATGTAAAGATAAATCCAGCAAGGACGGTTACATTAGATAAGCCTCGGTGATTGGGAAGCTTTGAAAAACAATAATTCAAGAAATAATTGGTGAAATGAATGATAAACAAGGGGAGTCAGCATGATTTCTTTTCGAAAGGGAAACCTGCTTAACTAAAGTGATTGAATTTATTTTTTGCTGGAATGACAATGAGGCTACATTAGGGTAATTATGTTGACGTAATATGCACACACTTTCAAAGCCAGTTGATGCAATGCTGCACAGCAGAACTGTGAGCAGTTAGAACCCATGGAATAAAAGTGTTAGGAGCAACATGGAAAATAAACTGGCTGATTTTCAGGCAATATTAACTCGTGGTTAATCGCTGCATTCATACTACAAAAATGCTTACAGTGGCGTTCCACAGGAGTCAGTGTTATAATCTAATTATAGATTAGAACGAACTAAGTCTTGTAGATAGGGCAGAATTTCAATTGGTGGTTATTAACTGATGTTAAATAAATCCCAGGCAGAGTTATGCAATAGGATCCCCTTACTGCTAGCAGACTGCGCATACTGCACGACACTTGTACCCCCAACACTGCACTTGAACATCCTCATTTTCTTTAGGAATCTTTCCACGTGTCCTCCTTCCACCCTGCACCCCCCCGCTACGCCACCACCACCACCTCCGGTGTGATGCCTCCCCCAGCGTTTACAAGTCTTCGAGGCTGTTGTGCTTCTTCAATTGTGATCTCGTGCATGTCCCTGATTGTAAGGTGTGCTCCAAGTGGCTGTATGTCCAGCTGCTTTTACTCCAAACCTGGAAACTTTGTGTGGACATTCCCTTGAAGTGGTGCCATGTTCAAAATGAAATGGGAGTCGGTGAAATCCCTAGATCTTTGTGAGCAGCTCTCTTCGATCAGCCGCAAACACTCTCGCTTTTTCTGTGGACTGAATGATCATGAAATGGGATTATATTTGATTATTTCAACAAAAATTCTCTCAACTTCTTCTGACAGACAGGAGAGATGATGTTTTGAACATGTGTCCTCTCTTCGGACAATATCAATGTAGTTTCTTTATATTGTTTAGAGTCAAAACGATACTTGTGATCGTTCATTACCCAGAGAATCAAAACAATGAAAATAATTTAAGTGAAGGAAAATAGACCACGATCACTGACCATCCTGTGATGCTCTACCTGCACTTTATTCTATACAAAGAACAAAGAACAATACAGCACAGGAACAGGCCCATCGACCCTCTAAGCCTGTGCCGCTCCCTGGTCCAAACTAGACCATTCTTTTGTATCCCTCCATTCCCACTCCGTTCATGTGGCTATCTAGATAAGTCTTAGACATTCCCAGTGTGTCCGCCTCCACCACCTTGCCCGGCAGCGCATTCCAGGCCCTCACCACCCTCTGTGCAAAATACGTCCTTCTGATATCCGTGTTAAACCTCCCCCCCTTCACCTTGGACCTATGACCCCTCGTGAACGTCACCGCCGATCTGGGAAAAAGCTTCCCACCGTTCACCCTATCTATGCCTTTCATAATTTTATACTCCTCTATTAGGTCACCCCTCATCCTTCGTCTTTCCAGTGAGAACAACCCCAGTTTACCCAATCTCTCCTCATAACTAAGCCCTTCCATACCAGGCAACATCCTGGTAAACCTCCTCTGCACTCTCTCTAAAGCCTCCACGTCCTTCTGGTAGTGTGGCGACCAGAACTGGGCACAGTATTCCAAATGCAGCCGAACCAACGTTCTATACAACTGCAACATCAGTCCCCAACTTTTATACTCTATGCCCCGTCCTATAAAGGCAAGCATGCCATATGCCTTCTTCACTACCTTCTCCAGCTGTGACGTCACCTTCAAGGATCTGTAGACTTGCACACTCAGGTCCCTCTGCGTATCTGCACCCTTTATGGTTCTGCCACTTATCGTATAGCTCCCCCTTACATTAGTTCTACCAAAATGCACCACTTAGCATTTATCTGGATTGAAATCCATCTGCCATTTCTTTGCCCAAATTTCCAGCATATCTATATCCTTCTGTAGCCTCTGACAATGTTCCTCACTATCTGCAAGTCCAGCCATTTTCGTGTCGTCCGCAAACTTACTGATCACCCCAGTTACACCTTCTTCCAGATCGTTTATATACATCACAAACAGCAGAGGTCCCAATACAGGGCCCTGCGGAACACCACTAGTCACAGGCCTCCAGCCGGAAAAAGACCCTTCCATTACCACCCTCTGTCTTCTGTGACCAAGCCAGTTCTCCACCCATCTAGCCACCTCCTCCTTTATCCCATGAAATCCAACCTTTTGCACCAACCTACCATGAGGGACTTTGTCAAACGCTTTACTAAAGTCCATATAGACGACCATATATGTCAGTTTCCAAAAGAGAAAGTTACCTCTTATATGTTAACCATTCAATATCGAGACAACACATGAGAACACAATTAGAAACTGGAGTTTGAATAGATGATAAGAGGCATTGATCACGTTGACATTCAGTAAGATCTTTTGTTTGAGAAATAAAATATAACTTGTATTGCGTAAAGCTCGTCTATTTTTATCATACATGAGCACATTGCGGAAGGAAACTATTCTGAATTGATAATGTTTCACAAAAGATCTACTGTGAAGATCCATTTTGCTTACAATAGAGTGGCTGATTATGAGCTACAGTATCTGGATGGCTCTATTGTACACATTTGCCAGATCAGTTTACTTAAACAGATACAATCCATTCCAGGCTGCATGTATATGCAGTGCAATTTTGTTTTGGGAACTAATGTCTCGGGGGACTCCAAACCCGAAATTTAAATATCACTGTTCGTAGAAACCAGAAATGCACAATGTTCCTGCTGAAAAGGGCTCACAGACTCAATATTCCATCATGCCAATGCCCATGGTACAAGAAGTTAACGGAATCAGTTCGAATGGCTGCTGTCTGTGGGTTTCAAATCATGAGATAATTCAATTTTGATAATAACACGACAAAATTGGGAATGTGTAGGTTAATAAGGATCATGAATTCCAGATTGGAATTGAAACAGAGTTCAGTGAGAGAAGATATCGTTCCATCATTCTAATCTCATTCCGAGATAACTGAAGAAAGCCCGCAGACCCTCCAGTTCCCCTGTTTGTGGTTACGTCTCGAAAGGATTTGGAAACCTGTGTATTGTCACATGGATTTGAAGTAAACCCCGGATTTTTTTGCTGCTTTTGCCAGTTAAAACTTTCCTCACTTGGCTGAGTATCCCTGCCTGGTACACAGCGGACCTGGGTTCGATTCCATACCGTGGATACGTCATTGCAATGGAAAATAGTACATGAATGTGGCTATATACTTTTAATTTGAAATTGGTTGTTAAGTACGGAGAGAACAGATAAATAGAGCACTCTATCAAGGGCAGGCAGAGTCAACAATAGGGTTTCTTCTTCACGCGTTTTGCGAGACCCAAGAGGAAGGGCCCTTCACATCAACGGCCATGCCAGATTTCCATTATGTCTTTGCTCAGAAACTGGCTCTTTCACCTAACCTGGGCTGAATCAGAATTTCTGCAAAATCAGTGAATTATTGCTTCAGTTTGCTGATATAAAATATTTTAAAACCTCGTGGAACCAGCCATCATAGGGATAGTAATGAGTATTGATCAGAGTTAATGAATTCTCTGAGGTAGGCATGTATCCTATAAAGAATTACCCTGTAACGAGAGGCAGCAACTTTCATTGTAAACTCTGCCATTGTTTTGTTTTTTTTCCCTTTTTTTTCTCCTCATTCTCTGACAACAGCTATTCACGATCCAGGCTCCCACCCATCCACACGCCCTCAGTCTCCACCACCACATGTTTCGTTTCTTTGTTGATCCCATTTCCTCTCCCTCTGACCTTACCCCATTTTTGTCACTTTTTCTCACTGAATCTCTCCTGCCCTCTACTCCATCACATACCTCTCTCTTTGTTCTTCTTTCTACCCTCCATCTGCGGTACAAGAACAGCTCCTTCTCACACATCGTAGGCATGTTACTACTCACAGAGACACCGACAGCTGATCAGTACACACAGCAATTGCCCTTCATCAGATGGAATAACTCTGTTCCTTTCTCCACAGGCATTACCTGAACTGTTGAGTATTTCCAGAATTTTCTGTTTTTATTTCATATAGAGTCTCAACTTGTTCAGAAGGCACGTATGTTACTTGATCACAACACACATTCTCACGTTTTCAAATTCATCCCTCGTTTTAAAAAGAAAACACCCACACCTGGTGAAATGTAATATACATCTACTTGTATAATATTATATGAAAACTAGAGCGGAATGACCAACTCCCGGTCTTATCTCTTATGTTCTTATTGCAAGCTGAATGGAATATAAATATAGGCCAGTTTTATTACAGTTTTACAAGGCCTTAGACAGACAGCATCTGGAGTAATGTGGACAACGTTTGTCCCTTAGGTTAAGGGACAATAATGAGTAGATTGGACTCTGAGCTACAGACACTGAGGCTTATCAGGGAAGGGGAGAGCTATCTGGATAATGTGTATAAAGAGAAAGTCACGTCCCTTAGACTGACTAACTGGGGGTCAGGGACAACAGGGAGTGGCTGCAGGTGAGGTGGGCAGTGGGGGGAAGAAGGCGAGCAGTGGGGGGAAGAAGGCGGGCAGAGGGGGGGGGGGAGGGGGGGAGAAAGGAAGTAGTTTGCGGGAGGTAAAGTCCCAAGAACTTCAGCCCTTAAATCTTTGCAACAGATTTGAGGTTCTTGCCACCAGTGTAGATGGGAAAAATGACTGCGAGAAGGACGAGCAAACTGTCAGCAGTACCAGGGTGCAGGGTGCTGCTGCATCGGAGAAATCAAAGCGAAATGTGGTAGTAATTGGGGATAGTGTAGTTAAGGGCATAGACTCTGTTCTCTGTGACCAGGATAAGCAATACCGTAGGTTGTGTTGCCTGCCTGGTGCTCGGGTCCAGGATGTATCATCTGGGCCGCAGAGGAATCTGGAGTGGGAGGGTGAAAATCCAGTAGTCCTGGTACATGAAGGTGCCAATGACATAGACAAAACAGGAACTAAGGATCTGCAGAGGGAGTACGAAGAGCTGGGGAACAAATTAAAAAGCAGAACCAACAAGGTGGTAATTTCTGGATTACTACCTGAGCCACGCGCAAATTGGCGCAGGGTTAAAAGGATTAAGGAGCCGAATGTGTGGCTCAAGGATTGGTGTGGGAGGAATGGGTTCGAATTCATGGGGCATTGGCACCAGTATTTGGGCAGATGGGACCTGTACAGATGGGATGGTCTCCGTTTGAACCGTGCTGCGACCAGAGTCCGAGTGAATCATATCACGAGGGCTGTAAATAGGGCTTTAACCTAATTTATCGGGGGGAGGGTGCAGAGGTAAGAGGAAGTACGAAATCAATGGTAGAGGAGAGGGAGCGAGTGCAAGTGAATGAGGGCATTCAAGTAGTTAAAGGAGTAGAGGGCGAAGGAGAGGTTGATAGCATTTCATCAAATCGGGTCCAGATAAAAGCTGGAATAAAGACACTTTGCCTGAATGCAAGAAGCTTTCGGAATAAAGTTAATGAATTGATGGTGCAAATCAGCGCAAGTGGCCATTACAGAAACGTGGCTGCAGGGAGACCAGGACTGTGAGATGAATATCCAGGGGTGTCAGGCATTTAGGAAGAATAGACAGGAAGGAAAAGGTGGTGGGGTAGCTCTGTTAATAAAATATAATATCAGGGTAGTAGTGAGGGATGACATAGGCTCTAAGGAACAAAATGTGGAATTGTTATGGGTAGAGATAAGGAATAGTAGGGGGGAGAATGACACTAGTAGGCGTGGTCTATAGGCCCGCAAATAATAATGTTGAGGTGGGTAGTGCTATAAACAAGCAAATAATGTATGCGTGCAAAAACGGAACGGCAATAATCATGGGGGACTTCAACCTGCATATTGATTGGCTGACTTTGGAAGAAATAATGTAGGGAGGAGTTATACAATAAATGGCAGAGTCATCAGGAGTATAGAAACACAGAGGGACCTAGGTGTGCAAGTCCACAAATCCTTGAAGGTGGCAACACAGGTGGAGAAGGTGGTGAAGAAGGCATATGGTATGCTTGCCTTTATAGGACGGGATATAGAGTATAAAAGCTGGAGTCTGATGATGCAGCTGTATAGAACGCTGGTTAGGCCACATGTGGAGTACTGCATCCAGTTCTGGTCGCCGCACTACCAGAAGGACGTGGAGGCATTGGAGAGAGTGCAGAGAAGGTTTACAAGGATGTTGCCTGGTATGGAGGGTCTTAGCTATGAGGAGAGATTGGGTAGACTGGGGTTGTTCTCCTTGGAAAGACGGAGAATGAGGGGAGATCTAATAGAGGTATACAAGATTATGAAGGGTATAGATAGGGTGAACAGTGGGAAGCTTTTTCCCAGGTCGGAGGTGACATTCATGAGGGGTCACGGGCTCAAGCTGAGAGGGGCGAAGTATAACTCAGACATCAGAGGGACGTTTTTTACACAGAGGGTGGTGGGGGCCTGGAATGCGCTGCCAAGTAGGGTGGTGGAGGCAGGCACGCTGACATCGTCTAAGACTTACCTGGATAGTCACAAGAGCAGCCTGGGAATGGAGGGATACAAACGATTGGTCTAGTTGGACCAAGGAGCGGCACAGGCTTGGAGGGCCGAAGGGCCTTTTTCCTGTGCTGTACTGTTCTTTGTTCTTTGTTCTTTGACTCATGTTGGAAGGGGTGGGATGGAGGAAGAGTTCGTAGAATGCTGTCGGGATAATTACCATGAACGGTATGTTACAGAACCGACGAGGGAATGAATTATCTTAGATCTGGTAATGTGTAACGAGGTAGGTAGAATTAAGGATGTTCTTGTGAAGGACCCTCTCGGGTCAAGTGATCACAAGATGGTCGAATTTCTGATACAAAAGGAAGAGCAGAAAGAAGGGTCCCATACCACTGTCCTCTGTTTGAACAGAGGGAAGTACGATAGGATGAGGGCTGAATTAGCTAAGGTGGACTGGGAGAGCAGACTGGTAGGTAGGACAGCTGAGGAACAGTGGAGGATTTTTAAGGAGATCCTTTTCAGTACTCAGTAAAATATATTCCGGTAGTAAAGAAGGACTGTAAGAAAAGGGATAACCAGCCGTGGATAATGCAGGAAATTGGTCTGGGGATTGTTCAAGCTATAATCCGACCAAAAAGAGGGACTGTAAGGGGAAAAATACAAGGGAGCACACTTTAAAATGGCAATACAAGAAAGCACACTTTAAAATGGCTGCCTGGCACATAAAGGGTTAACTGGGAAAGAAGCCAGAAAAGCAGATACAGGCTCCTGCTGTTCAGAAATCACTTTAAATCAAAACCTAACAGACAAGCCATTTCCAAATCACAGATAGTGATTCATAGCAAACAAACACCTCAGGAAGCCAAGCCAAGGGTCAAAACATCTTTTAAGATCAGGAAAACCCGAAACGAAGAGCTTTGATTAACGTTAGAGGAACGCGGGAAATATGAATGCGAGGGAACCAATTAGCACCTGAACGAGACGAAACTAGCCATTGATAGATACAGACATAAGGAGATGTATCCATTCATAAAATGTTAAATGTCTATACCTGTTTGTACTTATGGAAACATGAGGAAATGTACCCATTCATAAAATGTTAAATGCTTGTACTCACTTAAACGATGTGATAATGTTCGAATCACCGGCTTACCCATTGTGTAAAGGGTATAAAAATGAACCGCTCCCGACAAACTAGTGAGAAAAAGGTATTCTACGAACATGTGCCTTAACTCCCGGAGCTCCGTTCAATAAATCGTATTTTCTGAATCTCGAAGTCTGACTACTAGTGGAGTTTTCCCACAACAAGGTTATTGGAAAGGCACATGGAGCACACCAGGATGATAGGGAGTGGGATAGCTTGATCTTGGTTTCAGATAAAGCTCGGCACAACATCGTGGTCCGAAGGGCCTGTTCTGTGCTGTACTGTTCTATGTTCCATGTTCTATGTACTGTCCCAAACCTCTAAGTGGAGGCACTGCATGTCAACATACAATATGGGGTCAAAAGGAGAAAACGTACATTGTAACTGAGGCCTTACGTTGCATTGCACCCCCACCTCCCCCATGAGCAACTTTGACATTCCCACAGTGGTGCATACAGTGCGGCAGCAGAGAAGCTAAATGGGGATATATTTCCATTAATAATTCACTTGGCCCAGGAAGGATTTCAATTCCATGGGACTCCTTGGAGTTGGTGTCTCATCTTGTCTCCCACTGGATGATGGCCATTGACATCGGCCCAATAACCCAAATAGGTTACAGCACTTGCTTGGAAAACACATGTTTCCCTTTGTCTGCATACGCCGACCTCTGAAAACCACCAGAGGACTTTGTCCATGTTCTCCAGCTGTTCATGTACTGATGCTCCTGTGACCAAGAGATCAGAAACTCATAGAATCATTGAATCATGCAGTGCAGAAGAGGGCCTTTGGTCCAACGAGTCTGCACCAATAAGCAAGTAGGACCTGACCTCCTAACTAATTCCATTTACCAGTTCTTGGCCCATAGTCTTGAATGTTAGGACATGCCAAGTGCTTATCCATGTACGTATAAAAGGATGTGATACAACTCGCCTTTGCCTCCATCTCAGGCAGCACATTCCAGACTGTTACCACCCTATGAGTAAAAATGTTTCACCTCACACCTCCTTAAACCCGCTGCCCCTCACTTTGAATCTATGTCCCCTCGTGACTGACCCTTCAACTCGGGAAACAGCTGCTTCTCATCGACTATGTCCTTGCCCCTTATGATCTTGTACATCTTGATTAGGTCGCCCCACCAGTCTTCTCTGCTCTAAGGAAAACAATACAAGCCTGTCCAATCTCTTAATTGTTCCTTCCCAAGCAGCATCCTAGTGAATCTCCTCAGCAACTCCTCCAGTGCAATCGCACCCTTCCAACAATGTGGCGACCAGAACTGCACACAATGTTCTTGTTGTGGCCTCAGCGAAGTTCTATACAACTCCAACATGATTTCCCTGCTTTTGTAATCTATGCCTTGACTGATAAAGGCAAGTGTCCCATATGCCTTTGTCACCACCCTACTAACATGCCCTTCTGTTTTTAGAGACTTATGGTCAAATACGCCAAGGTCTCTTTGTTCCAAAGAACTTCCCAGTGTATTGTCTTTCATTACATACTTCCTTTTCAAATTACTCCTTTCAACATGCCTCACTTCTCAGATTTCAGGGTTAATTTCCATCTGCCACTTATCCGATCATTTGACTATCTTGTCTATATATTCTTGTAGCCCAAGACACTCAACCTCACTGTTTATCACCCAGCCAAACTTTGTGTCATCTACAAACTTACTAATCCTGCCCCACATATGTCATTTACATAAATGACAAAATATAGTGGGGACCAAGCTCAGATCCTTGTGGTATACCTCTGTGCACTGGCTTCCAGATACTAAAGCTGCCTTCTGTCGTCACTGTCTCCTACAACTGAGCCAATTTTGAATCCAATTCATCAAATTAGCTTATTTTGCATGTGCATTTGCATTCTTGTGAAAGGCTTTGATGAAATCCATGTAAACTATGTCAACTGAACTACCCTCATCTGCTCACCTCATCAACTTGTCAAAAAATCATTCAAATTTGTTGGGCGTGACCTCCCTCTGACAAAGCCATGCTGACTGTCCTTGGTCAAGCCTTGCCTCTCCAAGTGGAGATGGATGCTCTCCTTCAGAATTTTCTCCAATAGATTCCCAACCACTGACGTGGAACTCACTGGTCTGTAGTTCCCTTGCTTATCTCCACAATCCTTCTTAAAAAGCAGACCACATTAACTGTTCTCCAGTCCTTTGGCACCTCCACTGTGCCCAAAGAGGAATGAAAAATTCGGGTCAGAGTCCCTGCAATCTCCTCTCTTGCCTCCCACTGCTGCCTGAGATAGAATTTCAGGACTTGGAGATTTGTCCACTTTCAAGCCTGCCAACACCTCCAATATCTTACCCTTCCCAGTGTCAATTTGCTCAGGAGCCTCTCACTATCTCTCCCTGATTCCATACATTTGTCCTCATTCTCTTGGGTGAAGACGGATATGAAGTTTTCGTTCAATACTCGACCAAATCCTCTGGCTCCACCCACATATTGGCCTCTTGGTACCTAATGGGCTTCGCTCTTTCCCTGGTTACCCTCATCCCATTGACATAATTATCCTGGGACTTTTACCAGCCAGAACTTTCGCATATCGCATCTTTGCTTCCCTAATTGCTTTCTTAAGCTCCACCCTGCAGTTCCTGTATTTCTCCGCTGATTTGTTCCCCTTATACCTTGCTAACCGCGCTTCTTTTTCTTTTTTAATGGTAGCCTAAATAACTCTGGCCGTCCACAATTCTCCGGACTTGTTACTGCTTCATATCACCGTGGCGGGAACAACAATCAGGTACACGGCTACCTGAGGTCACCCATGGAGTATCTTCTCCATGACCCATTGGAAAATAATGCATGCAGACGAGACCCCAAAGGGCAGGCTAATGTATTCATACAGGATTTTGTGCGTATTAAATGTTGCATACTTTAGGAAAGGTACATCCATTTGAAGTTGGAGACATGCATCGCTTATTTCAAACTTTGAAAATTTTTGGCCCTCACTAATTTGGTGTACAATTCTTCGATCCGATCAACCTTAGAAACCCTGTTCACTTGTCTAGCCTGCACAAAGTTGGACCGACTAATCTGGTTTAAGAACAGGAGCAACAGGTATGGCGCACTCTATGGACTATGTGGGTTTGTTATGCCCAACTTTTCTCGGCATTCTAGTTGTAACTCTACCTTTCCCAACAGTGAGTATGGAACTAGTCTCACTCTAAATACTTTTGTGTAGCACGTCAGCCCTGATGCTACCCTCCCCACTAATTTCTCGAATCACAGATTCAGTGCAGAAGCAGGCCATTAAGCCCATCGAGTCTGCACGATTCTCCAACAGAGTATCCCACCCTGACCTGTATCCCACGTTTCCCAACCCAACCAGACCGTTTACCTGTAACCCCACGCATTTGCCCAACTAATCTCCCTAATCTGGGACAGTAAGGGTGGGATTTCAGGGCCTCACTTGGGCAAGACTCAATGCCCGCCCGAGGTCAATAGTGATTTCTGTTGTCGGACCTCACCCGCCACGAACTCAGTGCGGGCGAGGTACGGCAACGGAAATCACTGTTGACCTCAGGCGGGCATTTTCAGTCTTGAAAAGGCAAGGCTGTAGAAAGTGTGCCAGGTTAGGGGGTTTAATGGGGTAAATGCGGAGGGTTACAGGGACAGAGCCTGATTGGGATGGGCCACGGAATCAGCACAGACGATGTGGTAGAGTTCCAGCATAAGAGTCAATTTTGCATCATGAATCAACCGAAACTGCACATCTTTAGAGCGTGGGAGGAAAATAGAGCACCGGGAGGAAACCAATGCAGACACAGGGAGAATGTGCCAACTCGACACAGATAGTCATCCAAGGCTGAAATTGAACCTGGCGCCCTGGGGCAGCAGTGCCACCGTGCCAGCGAAATGACTCTCCGTATATCATAGCCTCGCTTTTGGTCATCTGCAGCAATAGTCTGTTGTCTGATATTTGCAACATACAGCAGCTGAGCATCAATAGAAAGAGTGGCAGGGCTGGAGGCCTGCGCAGGAGCAGTTGGCCCTCCAAACAATCACAATGATTCTGGGGTGGAACTCTCGCCGGATCTCTCTCATTGGCTGAAACTTGGTAACATTTTGAAAATTGACTTCGCTCAAACTCGAGGAGAAAACTGATCTTTGCTCTTTATGGATTTAAATGGATCAAACCCTATGGGTTGGAGCAAACATTTGTAACTGAAATGTGTCAACATTGTGAAATAATGGACAAATTCAGGGTTGACTTGAAGGAGTAACTGGGCAGACAGGTAATGTCACCATTGGAACAAGGAGAGTCTCTGCTTTCAACAAATGAACTGACAGATGGGTTAGGACAGGAGAAAGAGAAGTTAATATTGTCATCATTCAGAATAACACTGACTATAAAGGACACAGTAATCTCATAGAAAATGTACTAGTTTGTGTGTGTGTCTACGGGGAGAGGAGGTGGTGCGGAATATGCTGAATGTAATTTCAAGGAGTTAAATGATATATGTTTGCTGAAAAGGACAAGCACATTATAATCTAGAGTACAGATGGGAACATGGATTCGTATTTGATGGTTATACCCCAGGAAGCTATCAATTCTGGCTCAGCAATTTAGAGCTGATTTCTTTGATGAAAGCAATCTGATTGCTTTCCATCAGTAAATCAATGGAAATTTATAATGTTGGGCTTATAGGAATGTTTCAGGTGCTGTGCACAAGAAATGTGTGAACTAAAGATAATAGTGAGGGAAAGGGAAGGAATCTAGGAAACAGCGGGCACCTCCAGGCGAAGTGGAACCAGTTCTGGAGATGCCAGGTTTGTCACAACACACAGGAAATCAATTGTTTCACCCTGCAAGTAGCAATCTCCTAATTGTGCCATTCAAATCCTTCAAATATGATTTTCAGGAGCCACATTATTTGCCTGGAGAGGAAGGTTTATCTTACAGCTGATGAGAAGCAGAACACACAGACACCCACACGTCGGGAAACATGCACCCACCCACATTCATGCACACACACACACACGCATACACACACAATCACACACATTGGAGCCTCCTCCCACCCCCGACACAAACACAAATCCACACAAGCAAACACATTCTCTATGTTACACACACACACACTTGTTCTCAAATTTACACGCGTGCACAGATACACACATGCATCTTCTCCACACAGACCCATCATACAGACCTATCCAGACCAACGTAGACACACACACCCAGGTACAGACACTTATGGACACCCCAAATCTCTCACAAACGGACACATATGAGACATTTGCTGTGCCGTTAAGTGGACATCATCAACCGGCCTGAATAATACTGGGATAATGTATAAGGGCGGCAATATTCAAAAACGTTCCAGAAAACAATCCCCTCCAACAATTACGAGCTGTTTTGGCAATCCGATTCCACCTCTTTCTCTGAGAGTTAAATCTAAACAGAACGACACCTGGAACAGAGACAACAGCAAAGCATTAACATTGAACCATCCATTGGTCGCCAGGTTATGAACCACCCCAGTGGAAAATAGTGGACAATATAAAATAAAATCCCGGGATAATTACAGCCACTCACAGCCTGCTTGGAATAGCAGAGGATAGTATTCCTCTCATATCATTAATCGAATTACAATGAGAAAGGTTATAATGCTACAGTGACTCTCCAGTCAAATATTTTTCTAGCTTTTTCATTATTGTTCCAAGATCCTACGGCATGTCTTGCACCATACCCAACATTTTTCGTCATTTAAAACGATTTTTCTGATGCGCATATGTTGCTCTTCTTTTCCATTCATTTCATTTGCGGATCTGGAAGTAACTGTCATCCTGAAAAGAAACACTTTTCATCATCCGAGCCAATAATCTGGGAGAAAATCAACTGGCACTTGAAAAAGTATGGAGTGCTGAATGGAAACCAGCATAGGGTTTTTGAAAGTAAATTGTGTTTGACTAATTTGATGAAGTAGTGGAGAGGGTGTGGTAAAAAACCAAGTTGTTGTTGATAGTCCAAACAGACTGAATTCCTTGTCTGAGCTGGAAACTTATGGAGAAGGGGATTGACTGCTCAGCTGCAAAAAAAATGAAACAAATGCACTCAGTCATCCCATAAACTGAGAGAGTAACACCGTCACACTGCAGAGGGATCATTCAGATATTTCACATGAACGACAGCATTTTGCTGTTTTCCCAGGTGTTCACACTGGGGAGGCCGTTCACCTGCCCTGAGTGTGATATAGGATACACTCCGTAATCCCATCTGCTGAGACAACAACCAGTTCATACTGGGAGAAGCTGTTCACTTGTTTTGATTGTGGGAAAGGGTTCACTCAGTTATCTGACTGCTGGCACACCAACGAATTCATACTGCAAAGAGGTAATTTGCCTACTGCTAATGTGGGATAGGATTCCCTGACTCATCCAGCCTGCTGATGGACAGGCAAATTCACACTGGGTTGAGACCTTTAATGTGCTCAGACTGTGGAAGATGATATAAAAGTTCCAGCGAAATGGTGTACGATCAGCGTGATCAAACTGATTGGACACTGTCCAGGTGTTCTCACTGTGGGAGTGTGATCAGGACAATGTTTGCCCTTACTAAACACCAGCACACTAATGAGTGACCATCCAGGGCCTCTGATTGTGGGATTTGATTCAGCCAACTGGGCGACCTCACTGTACAAAAGCGAGTTCATACTGGGGAGAGGCAGGTCATCTGCTCCCAGTGTGGGAGGGAATTCCCTCGCTTATCCTGCTGGTGTCTAAATTCATACTAATGAGAGGCCTTTCATTTGTTCCATGTGGGTGTAAGGATTCAGTCAGTCATCCATGCTGCTGAGACACCAGCAAGTTTAGCCTGATAGGAGACCTTTTAAATGGCCAGATAACTGAAATAGCTATATGAGTTGCAGGTAAGGAACTGATGTACCATCAACCTGTACACACTGATCAGAGAACATGGACATTTACAGTCTATCTCACAGAATCTATTAATATTCGCAAGATACCCTGTGAGAAGGTTAGTGATTGTCTGGTATTACTGTAGGAGAGTGAATGCTTACAGAATATCTCCATAAAACTACTAATGCTCATGGAGTGTCTCTGTGAAACCCGTAGGCTTAAACCTTTCAGATGGCGTGATCTTTTCATCTTCTGAAGAGTTGGCAGGAACACATCACTCCTAGTCTGCATGTCTGGCAGCTATTACATACACAAATGATTGCTAAGTGGCTGCAGGTCTGACTTTCACTCGCGAGGATGTTCCACCTTATGCAGTTGCTGGCCAAACTCTATGGCTGGTAAATCTCTAGTCCCTGCAGCAACAGCACTGCAGTAGACAGAAGGAGAAAACTTGGAGGATGCCTGACACTATGTCAGTGTGCTAGAGACCCAGGTAAGGTCAAAGTTTCCCAGCAGGGAGGATAGGGAAACTGGGCGAGAGAGGGGTGTGGCGTGGGTGAAGCAGGCTTGGAGCGGGGGTGGGGGGGGGGGGTGCACAAAGGAGGTGGTCGAGGAAGAATTTGAGGGAGGAAGGTCCAGAGACTAGTGGATTTTAAGATGGGCATGCGTGACCTCGGAATGGGCCTTCTTCTTCACTTCCCACCAAAGATAGAATGCTTCAGATTTTCAGGCTTTCTACAGGCAAGTGCAATCCTCCAGCCAGACGAAAAATTGAAGCTGGTTGTGAAAACAGGCCTTAAGTTGGCAGTAATTGTGGCAAGGACACATTGCCAGCTTGTTTGTCACAATGGACATTCAGGGTGCTGCCAGGATGCATGGGAAACTGGAGGGAATGCTCTGCCGCAAATTGAACGTTCAGCTGAGAAAGCAGACAGCCTTGGTTTAATACTTCATTCAACAATGCAAGTTTTAGTCAGTAGAAGTTGACCCTTCAATGGCTAGGAATGGAAGATGAACCCACAGCTGGGTGACTCAGAGACAAAGCTAATACGACTAAGGCGTAAATGAAGCACAGGTGCCAAGAATGAATTAGTCAGATTCAATACGAGATCCGATTCAACTGCAGAAACATCTTCCTTTATTCTTTTGTTGTATTTATTTTCACAATTACAGTAAAAGGATATTTCAACATATTAGATAGCTGATTTCTAAACTTAGTCTGTGTCACTGCATATATACAAGTATTTGTGCAGCAGCTCAGGAGCTGAAGCATCAATCCTAGTTCTCGTACAAATGGAGGTAAATATATGTAACGATAGCCTAAGTATAACATCCGCAACCACATGTAATATAACATGAATGCTGCCCATAAAATGATGAAATTTGCTGAGATAGCAAACAGTAAAATTATGGATTTTCTTCGGCTGTCCATCTCTGGATCTCTGGGTCTATCCTTACTAACGTGACCCCTTATTCTCTGACGGGCTTTGCTGGCCATTAAAATATCTCTTATGATTAAAGCATTGAGTAGTAATAAAACAGAAAATGGGATACATGGGTTGAGAATATAATGGGCAAGTTCAATTACTATCCACACTTTTGAATATAAAATACCAAATCTTTCGTAGCAAAACCAAGGGGCGTTTGCTAACTTATAGCTACCTCTCAGTAGGAAATACCAGAAAATGTTCTTTGAACAGCTCAACAATGACACAGATCCAATAACTACAGCTGCAGTTTTCTGTGTGCAATATTTCATTTTCAACTTATGCCAGCAAATAGCCACAAATCGATCAAAGGTGAAAGTGACGGTGAACCAAACAGAACAGTCTGTAACAGCATAAAGCAGCACAGCATGGATATTACACACATGAATATTCCAAAGGAAAACAAATCGTCTCCAATAAGAAATTGGAATCTGCCTCAATATCAGATCAAGAATGGCGACCAGCATATCTGCTGTTGCCATGGCCAGCAAGTAGACAGTGATACATTTGGAGAGACCACACTTTCCCTTAGATAGTACCACAATCGTCAGCAAGTTAGCTGTCAGGAAAGGAAAAAAAACATCAAATTATAAACCATGTTATGAAAAGATGTAGATGTTTGATGGAGGCATTTGTGAAATCAAAGGAAGCATAGAATTTTACAGCACACAGCAAGGCCTCTTTATGTGATTTGCCAATGTCAGGTTTCCAAAAGTGAGATATACTAATCCCCAATCTTTCTACTGCATCGATTATGCACTCTAACAGGTAATAGTACATTTGGTTCCTCTTATAACTTCAGATGCATTTCCCCATAATGGGTTTTGATTACTGGTTCAGTTTTCCACTAAATTTAGAAATAGTTTTAAGACCTGGCTGTGTAATTCAGTAAAAATTCTGATTTTTTTGCAGACTTGAATAAATATTCTGCTGTCTCGTCCTGTGGGTACACTAAAAGTATTAATGCAATTTCCATAATCTTCTGAATTTGACAAATTATTCTCATTTCCAATAAATGCAAAGTATACAAACAGTATCTGAATGTTCTGGAAAATTTGATGCCCTCACTGATGACTTTGTTTTCATTAGTAAGTTCACTGCTTTCTTCTATAAGCTTCAGAACAAATTTCAGAAGGCCGTGCAATATCAGATTCTTTAATGTATTCCTGGTTGTAAATGTCAGAATGGTCTTCAGTTCAAACTTTAAATATTCCATCTGCTTGAAACCATAAACTTGCAGTCAGATAATCCTTAGTCTGAATAAATGTATGCAGATTTCAATCACTTTGAGGTCGCATTGACATAGGCGACATGGGATATGTACACACTGACATTCACTCAAAATATCCTGTAAATACTGACTCTCATTTAGGAATAGCCTGTAAATATGGCACTCTCAGAAATCACCTTAAATATTGGCAAACATACAATAATGCCTTGTACGTACTGAGGATCAAGCACAGAAATGTTAAATGCTGATAACAACTCAGCACCCGTAAAGAATAAAGCACATATAGATAAACCAACAGATGCATACACTCACCCAGGGAAATATTTCACGAACTGAAACATTCTGAGTCCTGACAACCACACAAATAGTCTGCAAATACTAACATTACTCAGGATCATTTGGCAAACACAGATGCTCCCTAACAAAAATTTTAAATACCGATCCTGTCTCAGGGACATCCTGAGACAACATAAATGTTGGCACTTCATCAGGAACAGGAAGGCATCAAAAATAAAACATATATCCAGCCACACATCACGCATTGGAGCTCAGTAAATGTTCTTTTATATAGATTATGTTCCAGAAACTCCACAGTGATGAGAGTTTGTGAATCAATGATCAGCTTGATAATTCAGTGAAATACATGTCAGGATATCAGTAGCTGGGTAGAGATACTCAGCAGGAACTTTAGCCACAATGAAGTCAGGAATGTTATTAAGTAACCATCAACACCATTAAACATGCTCTAACCCTTAATTACAAAGCTTAGCAGAATTCTGGATTCACAATGAAACATGGCAGTATATTACCAATGGAAAGAACAACGACAGAGTTTAACACAGTTAGAAAAGTAATAGTTAAATACAGAGCCTTACTCGGAACACCAACAGCAGCGAGAACGGGATAGTAAATTTTCTGGATATCATAAAGTATATCTTCTATCTGGAATACTAGACTCCAGTTCATTCTTTAACTCTCAGTAGAACGACTGTTGGTGCTGTAGCTGATGCTTCTGCTATATGGGGTAACTTGCTGAAATAACGCATTTATTTGTAGTGCAGAAAATCCCTCCAGTGAAACAATTAGGGCCAAAGAGACTGACATTAATTGCAGTCACTGAACAAACAAGTTCTGTTAATACCTGTAGGATCATCGCTTATTATATCACAAAGTGGATGCATTGGTGATTTACTTTGAACATTCTATACATTTTGAAATGGTTTTTGTGGATTGAAAAGTAGCGCATGTAACCCCTGTAGTGACGAATGGAAGGAAAGGGAAATTATAGAACTGTACACCTGTTAGTTTTACGTCAGTAGTAAGGAAAACGTTAGTTTCTCAGTTCAGATAGTAAATGAAATAAATATGTATCTCGGTCAACAGGCTAACCAGCAAAATTATAATTTTTACTTTTAAAAATAGACAAGAGTTAACCTGGTTAGCAATGGCTCATATCAGAGGAATCACTCACCTTCGGACATCCCAGCCGAGTCTTACTATGTTTTCTTAAGGTGACAATGCCACTTCATGGGCGTGCACAAAGCTTCTTTGCATTTCCAAAGGAAGAATTCTGCCTACCAGAAGCACTGTGTTCTTGAAGGACAAGGAGTGCTGATTGTGTCTCCTTCTATGCAATGTAGTGTTAACTGCTTAAACATTTGGTTTCAACCAGCGGACTCAGAAGTCAACGTGGAATTATGGTGACATGACTGAGACATATGGTGTCTGATTCACTTAATGAATAATCTTTTGTATCTTACATTCAGTCACTCTTTATCCTCCGGAAAAGGAGTTCCATCCAGGTTCAATCACTTGGTCCTCATCTATACTGTGAACCACTGGAACCAGTGCCTTCAAGATTAATTCAACTTCATGTGCCTTCCCCGCAGGGAAAGTCCATACTTCTGGAAAGTTGGATCATTCCGTGACGAGGCAATGAACCAATCTCTGATGAAGCAGTCTATTTGACTTTTGACTCAAGATTTGACGCTCACGTGAAACCATAGCTTCAATTTGTATTGTGATCTAATGTGCCCCTTTCTTTCCCTGAATTGACTTTTATTGTATGAGAGCAAAAGGGGCATACAGTGCAACACCTTTTTCCATATTGTGCATGTGCCTTTGTTTGTCTTTGTTTGTTCCTGTTTGTATGCAGCAGAATGTGTTCAAAGCAGAACAAAGAAAAGTTTTAGAACAAGTGACAGATGATCATGTAGAGGAAGGGCAGCATCGGGAACAATTAGATTCAAGGAGGAGGTAACTTTGATCCTATCCGACTTCTGGCATCCAGAGGATTTTCTGCATTTCCTGTTTTCAAAATGGAAATACGATGTCTTTTCGGGATAAAGCTGTTTTGAGTTCAGCATTGGATGAATGGAAAAAGGCACCACTGAGATTTGAACTCCGGATTTCCCTGCTTACTAGTCAGACGCTTTAACTAACAAAGCCACGGTGCCAACTTGGTCAAATGCTCACGTTGTAAAGTTTTGAACTGTTTTCCACTATTTTGCTTCAATATTTGTTCTGCTCATTTGTATGAGTGTGCGAATTAAGAACATTCCGTTTTCAAATCTTCGAATGTTGCATTTATTTCTGGCAGGTATTAAGTTATAGGAATTTTACTGGGAAACATGTATTGATTTATGAAATGATTGAACATGATGTTGGGGGAAAATGTGATGCCATCCTTGTGAAAGCAAGAAAGCTCATTCGGAGTAAGTTTTAAATTGCATGAACACGGAGTGCCTTGGGTGTGATTAGATATGGCATCGATAAGAATCTCCACCATTTATTCCTCCCCACTCTCTCCTGCATAATATTCCAGCACACAAATCAGCCAATTCCTTGCCTTACTCTCAGTTATCGCCGACAATAATTCAAAGCGCTACCTTAACGTGGTATTGATCCAATCGGACTTATTTATATTGACATTTCAACCCAGCTGCTTTATCTCAACTTTGTTAGACCAATTTATACTTCGTAACATGTTGTTGTTGTTTCTTCCTGCGTTTTGCTGGATTTATTTGCCTCTCTTTAAGAGAGTATAGCATAAGAGGTCACCTGACTTGAGCGATCAATGGGATCTGAGATTGAGTGATCACCAGGGAGAGAGTCCTGGCTCATTCAGAATACAAGTAGCAGCCATGTAATAAACATATCAGAACTGGAGCTCTGATTCAGGCAGTCTCGTGCTGCAAGAAACCCTCCTGTACCAGAGTCTATCTTTATCAATAAATACCTCCTTGTTCCAAACCAAGTCTGAATTCTCTTAACAAACCCAGAAGCTGCGCATACCAAAAATACATAGCATATTTTGTCATGGTTGTTTCTTTATTCCTTCATGTTACATTGGGACGGTTGCTATGCAGCCATTCACTATATTCTCTGGACAGATCTCTTGGTTCTTTACTTGAAACATTGCAACTCGTATTGATTTTGCATCAAGAAGCATTCCCTTTTCTTTCCTCCTCCCTCAGAGTACTTATTGTCCCATCCCGCAATTCATTGGTGTAAATTCATGATATAAAGTTCTTTATTCAGGTCTGCAGAAACGTGATCGGCCTGAACCGTTCACTCAGTTTCTCTTCACAGATGCTCCTGACCTGCTGAGCATTTCAACAACCCCACTATTTTGTACTCTATCAATAATGTGGTGTATTCTAATCAAAGAACAGAAGAACAAAGTGCAGCACAGCACATGAACAGGCCCTTGGCCCACCAAGTCTGTGCAGACGCAGACGCCTCTTTAATCTAATATTTCCTATCCCTCTATTCCTTGCCTCTGCATGTATCTATTCAGATGCCTCTTGAATGTTGTGATAGAGCCTGCTTCCAGCCCCTCCTCCTGCAGTGCATTCCAGGCATTCATCACCGTCTGTCTGAAAAACCTGCCCCTTACATCTCTTTTAAACTTTCCCTTTTCACTTTCAACTATGACCCTTGGACCTTGGGGAAGAAAACCTCTGATTATCCACTCGACCAAAGCCTGTCATAAACTTGTTAACTTCTATCAGGTCCCCCCTCATCCTCCAATGAAAACAATCCAAGTTTGGTCAAACTTTCTTCTTAGTCCATTTCCTCCAAACCAGGCAACATGCTGGTAAATCTCTTCTGCACGCTTTCCAATGCATCAACATCCTTCTGGCAGTGTGGCAAGCAGAACTTTACACAATACTGTGCACGGTAGCACAGTGGTTAGCACTGCTGCTTCACAGCTCCAGGGACCTGGGTTCGATTCCCGGCTCGGGTCACTGTCTGTGTGGAGTTTGCACATTCTCCTCGTGTCTGCGTGGGTTTCCTCCGGGTGCTCCGGTTTCCTCCCACTGTCCAAAGATGTGCGGGTTAGGTTGATTGGCCATGCTAAAATTGCCCCTTGGTGTTCTGAGATGTGTAGGTTAGAGGAATTAGCGGGTAAATATGCAGGAATATGGGGGTAGGGCCTGGGTGGGATTGTGGTCGGTGCAGATTCGATGGGCCGAATGGCCTCTTTCTGTACTGTAGGGTTTCTATGATTTCTATGAATACTCCAAGTACGGCCTAACCAAAGTCTTATGCAGATGCAACACGATGTTCCAATTCCTATAATCAGTTTCAATATGGACTTAGTGTAGAATTCGTTTGTAGTTGGATTGTAGAACCGTACTTTCCCAGAGCCAGTAGAGTTTAGATGGGCTGGCACTGCTTGCAGACTTCATGACTGAAATGATGATCTTCTATGGCCATCCCTGGGACTTGACAATGCATTAAATTTAGTCAATTGAAACAACGCTTGGAAAGACAAATAATTTACAAGAACATAGGAACAGCAGTGGGCCATTCAGTCCATTGAGTTTGTTCCAGCATCATAGCGGATCAGGCATGGCAATGCCTTTTACGCCCACTATCCTCATAACCTTTAACGTTATTGTCAGTCAGAAATCTATCAATCTCTACCGTGAACCTACTCAGTGACTGAGCTTCCACAGCTCTCTGGGGTACAGAATTCCCAAGATTCATAACGCTCATCTTGGTCCTCATATTTTGAAATTGTGCCCCTTGGTTCTTGGCTCATGGCGGAGGGAAATATTTTACCTGCATTTACCCTGTCTATTTCTTAAGGATTTTGTGTGTTTCAATGAGGTCACATTTTCATTCTTCGACACTCTAGAGGCCCAGTTTGCCCAATCTATCTTCACAGGACAATCCCACCAGGCCTGGAACAAGTGTGGTGAACTATCGTTGCACTCCCTCTGTGGAAATAATGTCTTTCCTGAGGTAAGGATCCAAAAATCGCACATAGTGCTCCAGGTGCTGTAAATCAACTTCTGTACGGTTGAAGCAAAGCTTCATTGCTCCGATCGTCAAATCCTCTAATTTACCCAGATCAAATATATAATGCTGATTTGTTTGAAACTGACAGAATTACAGAATTCAACTGACGAATTTTAATGAAGAACCGGGAAATATTTGGGACGAATAAGTTTAAATAGCATTTGGTTTCAGTCAGTGGACCTGATTTATCTGTAAAATGATCGCAGGAGGAGGTGAACCTGTTTTCTTTTTCGGATCCTAGGCAGCACAAGTTAACCACTTATCTATTTGGATATTGGAATCAACACAGGGCATTACAGATGACGTAAGGATTAAGTAAATTTCATGATTGATTTTCAATTCTATTTCCTGGACGCTGCTCTAATCAGCAGCTCCTTGGCAGAAAGCGATGTGAACTCGATCCCAACTCCTTGCGCTTTCTCCTCACCAATATTCCTGTTTCTTGCTCACTATTTTTCCCTCAATGCCACACACAGAACCAAAGATCAGTCCATTCATTTCATTCACCGATAGTCCATTTATCGTTGTCTTTCCTCAGGGCTGAAGGAGTTATATGATCCCGATTTCTACTGTTCAGGGTAACAGAGGCACATATGCAAAATAGAGGCATAGGTTAGGAAAAAAGCCAAGTGTTTTAGACCTTAGAATATATTCTTCTGCCTCTTGCGATGCACGGCTGGTTAGAGAACGTTTCGTGGGTTCGACCCCGCACTGGCCAATGAAGCTTACTCGTTTGAAACTGGAGTGTTAGGTCCAGTTGCCATTGGTGATTGTGCCTCTGCGAGAGATGCTCCAGTTGCAATTTATTTTAGCGGTGTGTTCATGATGGAGTTGTGTAAAACGCTGCTTCGCCAAATGATCGGATCAAGTTTGGAGTTGATAAAGAGAACATATGAACACACATAACCATAGGATGGGACCAGGAATCTAAAAGCATTTCATGGAGAAACATGCCGAGGTACCACTCAGATTCTAACTTAGGATCTCCTGAGTAGTACACAGATATTTTCACGCACTAACTCATGGCGTCAACTTACAAACGAGCATTGTGATGCATTATCCCACCATTTTGCTGCAATGTCATTGGGAATTCATCAGCTGTTATGAACTGTGCATCAGTGAGAATTGACAATTATCCAGTAGGTGCAATTCAGGCAGAAGATCAGCCAGGAAGTTATTGAATGCTTGTGAAGGCGCAAAATCCGTGATCCACCTGTTCTTATTTCTCATGATCTTAGAGACATTCCTCAAAGGAAACACCAGGATTACATTGAGCTTAGAGTGCTTCACAGTGAATCTTTGTTTATTTTGGGTCTCAAGTTCCAGAACCCTAGAGTCGTTTAATCATCGAATGGGTGCAGCACAGGAGGCCAATCTGTTTGTCCTCTTTGTGATGGCTCTCTCAAGGACAAATTTACCCATTGTCAATCCTTTGCTTTTTCACTTACCCCTGCACATTTTCTCCTGTTCAATGATTCCCCATTGTCCTTATTTTATTCACGATAGAAGAATGAAGGGTGATCTGATTGTGGATTATATCTTGTTAAAGTTAATTGTTAGGATCAAAACTGAAAGACTGTTAAGAATGGGTAAGAATGAGGTTGGGTTTAGCAGCCGATCCACAGGGATAGAATTCAGAACAAAGTCAGGAAACATTTTTCACATTAGTTGAAATTCAGCCAAAAGCAGCACCCGGACAGCGACTTTAACTTCAGCTTGAAAGTCTAATGCTCTCACGACTGAGATAGTAGCTTTCTCATGGCTGCCTTCGCTACTTTGCAAGAGACATCACAGCCTTTTGCATCTTCTTCTTTGGTAATTCACCTCTCCAGCGCATTTGTTTCACAGACAGACCGGCAGTCTCCCTTTGGCTTCATTTCGCAAATCTTCTAACTTGCCTGAACTATTCGCTCCTTCCCAGGGGCGAGCGATGTGAGAACTGTTGTTACCCAGGTGTCTGCACTGAAAGGTCACAGCTTTGAAGATTGTATTAATTTTGGAGAGATATTATGTTGCAACATTTGGAGCGGGAAGCCAGAAATGCAAAAGGATTGATTTCACGAGTGAGGAAACAATTTCAAATGGAGTTTGTTGAGGAAGAGTATGAATGCCAGACATTGGGAGTAAAATTTTAAGTGTCGTTATTCACAAATTGTGGGGCTGTCATTCCCCTTGCCAGAAAAAATATTTTCATAAAAAAGCTTCACCCTTCCCCCTGACACCTCTGTCCTCCATAACACAAAACAGGTCATTTTTGGTCTGAGTAATCGAGGGATAACATTGATCACTTATAGCTCAAATGTTGCCCTTAGACCATTTTAACTTAAGCCCACACATTGGTCAAACGAGCAAACAGCGCTGAGATTTGAACTCGAGACTTTCTATTTATCAGACAAGCACTGCAACAAGCTAAACCAAAGCACTGCCTTGATGCTGGGCCGTGCAATACAACGTTTTGAATTGTATTGCATTGCTTTGCCTGAAATGCTTTGTTCTCTGTGCCACAGTGAGAATTGGAGCTTTCATTTGAAAGAGAGTGTAGCTGCTACTGAACAGATTTGTGAAGATGGAGACATTCAGGAAGCCCTGTGGAAAAACAAATCCTTACAGCTCGCTGCTAACCTGAAACTTTGAATGTGCAAAATCGGGAGTTCCAACTTTCCAGCTTGTGCACAATCAGTCAGCAAAGAAGAATGATGAATTCTCCACTCACTGAATTAAAACGTATTTGGTAACATGAGGGAAACTTCAAATAAAACAAAACATGTTGAAAAAATCAAAAAAGGATCTGGCAGCAACTGTGGCTAGAGAGATAAAAGTTTACCTACCAAGTCTTTTCGAATCTTCCTCAGAAATACTACCAGACCTTTTGAATATTTCCAGCATTTTCTAGTTTTTTTTCAGATTTCCAGTCTCCACATTATTCTGCTCTTCCATTAGTATATCTACATAACTGCAAACAGGATTGAGAATCACATCGAGACTTTCAATCAGATATTGTGACGTTATTAGAATTAACTTTGTACCTTTCAATCTACTGTTTAATTCGTTGCAGTGGGTTCTACTGTGAGATTGACAGAGTCTCTTTCACTCTTATAGTAGATGTGATTGGGAGCCTGGGATTTCTGTATAAATCTGCCAGAGAGACAGATTTGAAGTGAAATGGAAACAGTTTCCTTCTCTCCAGCTCCGTTTGAATGTTAGATTAAAAATTTGGAAGATTGGATCAGAATGGGACTGAATACTTCTGCTGTCTGAGCCTGTGGAACTGAAATGTTGTGTCTGTATCTGTGAGTGATAACGTAGCTACTGTGTATGAGAAGGTGCTGCCTGCATTGTTTCTTATATCTCACGGCGGCACGGTAGCACAGTGGTTAGGGGCGGCACGGTAGCACAGTGGTTAGGGGCGGCACGGTAGCACAGTTGTTAGCATGCTGCTTCACAGCTCCAGGGACCTGGGTTCGATTCCCGGCTTGGGTCACTGTCTGTGTGGAGTTTGCACATTCTCCTCGTGTCTGTGTGGGTTTCCTCCGGGTGCTCCGGTTTCCTCCCACAGTCCAAGATGTGCGGGTTAGGTTGATTGGCTATGCTAAAAATTGCCCTTCGTGTCCTGAGATGCGTAGGTTAGAGGGATTAGCGGGTAAATATGTAGGGATATGGGGGTAAGGCCTGGGTGGGATTGTGGTCAGCGCAGACTCGATGGGCCGAATGGCCTCGTTCTGTACTGTTGGATTTCTATGATTCTTTCTATGTTTCAGGTGGAGGGTGGAAAAGGAACAAAATGGAAAGTCTGTGATGGTGGAGAGCAGGACAGTTTCAATGATAAAGGTGACAAATATGCGGCGATGAAAGCACTGAATCCTCACCACTCGACCACCAGAGCAGTTCTGAATCGTGAGTGAACATGGTGCTAATCTACTCAGGAAGGAGATCAGGAAGAAAGACATACATAACAATAACTCCTGAGTTACGCTCATTATAGTTACGCTGAAGTCAGGATTGAAATTATGAATTTTGGGAGGATTAATCGGGAAAATCAATACTTTGTAAATGCGAGAATTTTGTAAAGCGAAGGTAGACAAGTAAATACTGATATAAAATCAAAATACTGCGGATATTGGAAGCTGAAACAAAAGCAGAGAATGCTGGAATATCACAGCAGATCTGACAGCATCTGTGGAGAGAGAATAGAGCCACATTTTCGAGTCTGGATGAGTCTTTGTCAGAGCTCAGAGCAAAGAAAATCAGAAAAGATTCATACTGTGAGGGAAAAATGGATCTTCATACACCCAAAGTTAGCAATATAGTTTAAACATTATATTATTGAGTTCAGAATATAAAGCTTGGAGCTCATTCATAAAAACACTGGGATCATGTTGGAACTTGAACATGTGCAGTTTGAGCTTAGTAAGGAGGATTGTGATTAGAGTCATAGAGGTTTACAGCCTGCAAACAAGCCCTTCGGCCCAACTTGTCCATGCCACCCTTTTTTAAAACCGCTAAGCTAATCCCAATTGCCCGCATTTGGCCCATATCCCTCTATACCCATCTTACCCATGTAATTATCTAAATGCTTTTTAAAACACAAAATTGTACCTGTCTCTACTACTACCGGTGGCAGCTTGTTCCAGACACTCACCACCCTCTGTGTGAAAAACTTGCCCCTCTGGACACTTTTGTATCTCTCCCCTGTCACCTTAAACCTATGCCCTCTTGTTTTAGACTCCCCTACCTTTGGGAAAAGATATTGACTATCTAGCTGATCTGTGCCCCTCATTATTTTATAGACCTCTATAAGATCACCCCTCAGCCTCCTACGCTCCAGAGAAAAAATTTCCAGTCTATCCAGCCTCTCCTTATAAATCAATCCATCAAGTACCGGTAGCATCCTAGTAAATCTTTTCTGCACTCTTTCTAGTCTAATAATATCCTTTCTATAATAGGGTGACCAGAATTGCACACAGTATTCCAAGTGTGGCCTTACCAATGTCTTGTACAACTTCAACAAGACATTCCAACTCCTGTATTCAATGTTCTGACCGATGAAACCAAGCATGCCGAATGCCTTCTTCACCACTCCGTCCACCTGTGACTCCACTTTCAATGAGCTATGGGCATGTACCCCGAGATCTCTTTGTTCTGTAACTCTCCCCACAAAATCTGTGTAAAAATCTTTCCTCATTTCAATCCTAAAAAGTGCAAGTTCTTCTTCCATGACACATTTTATTTTTTGTTCATGACATCTTAATAATCTATGTCCATAAACTTCAAACTCTCAGGTCAGCTCAAAATTATGAAGCTGTTCAGTCACCCTATCCTTAATTAGACTCTAATAATTTCCAGACAACAGCCATTAAGCTTAACTGTTTTATAATTCTCCAGGGTACCGCTCACACTTTTAAAAAAACTGTAGAGTAACATGAACATTTTTATAATTTAAAGGAATAGGAATACTTTGGAAGTTTATAGTTGGGACCTTTGCAACTCATTTCAATCCACATAATAGGTAATAACAGGTGAAGGGATTTGATGTAGTAAAGGCTGTGGGCCCTCACAGCTACCTGATGTTCTCCAGAGCTGGCTGCAACATTAGGAAATTTCTTCCTGTGCAGCTGCAACACTAGGATCTACCAGACAATGTGGAAAATTGCTCAGCTTTACCTGCCCACAAAAAGCAAGACAAAGCCAATCAGATCAATTATCTATCAGACTACTTTCAATCATCAACAAAGTATTGTAAGATGACGTTGACAGCACTACCAATTGACAATGAGTTAGGAATAATCTGCTATGATCAGTTGAGATTCCCACCAGTGAATACTGAGCTCAAGTTTCATATTCAGCCTGAGTCAACACATGGACAAACGAGCTGGAAGATGAGTGACTGCCCTTGGCATCAAGAACCCCCAGCAAAGTTTAAGGCTGTGTTTGAATTGGTGTATCTATCGCTGTGTCCCATCAAACTAGGTGTCAATGTCATTATGGAAATGTAAAAGTGATTCAATCTTGGATCAGTAATTTTCCCCAAATTATAATCAAAGTTATTCCCCAACATTCATTTATAGACAAATATTGTAAGATATTGTAAAAATCAATTTTCTGCTGATTGACTAGTATATTTAACGTACAGTAACAAT
This sequence comes from Mustelus asterias, assembly GCF_964213995.1. NCBI lineage: Eukaryota > Metazoa > Chordata > Chondrichthyes > Carcharhiniformes > Triakidae > Mustelus > Mustelus asterias. The sequence continues at coordinate 91,279,335 of NC_135816.1, read as the reverse complement.
CATTTGCATTTTCGCAGTACTGACATTAAACATCATTCCAAAATGAATTTTGGAAGCCAAATTAAACAAGAGGCGGGTACTGAATAAAGACAGTAGGAAAAGGGATGACCAAAACATCAGTCAAAGATGCGAGTTAATGCAGATTTCTTCATGAGGAGGTAGGTGGAGAGGTTTAGGGAGGGAATTGCACAGCAAAAGAGTTGGCACTGCTGAAGGCACGATCACGTTATACGGGGTAGCGGAGGGTAAAACATACAAGCCAAAGTTAGAGGAAAAGTGGGAATTTTTTGTGGGTTTCGCACACTGTCTGATTTCACTGGCTCCACCGTCCCCGGATAAAATCAAATTACTGGCGATTCTGGAATCTGAAACCAGAAGAGCAAATGCTGGAAAATCTCAGCGGGTCTGGCGAAGCTTTAACAAAGGGTCATCCGGACTCGACACGTCAGCTCTTTCCTCCCCTTCCAGATGCTGTCAGACCTGCTGAGATTTTCCAGCATTTTCTCTTTCGTTTCCATCCTCCCCGGGTTTGGTTCCATTTGGTGAAACTGGGAGTCACCATTTTGGTTTCCGTTATTAATATTTGAGAATTTGACCTGACGATGTAAATATTCGATATTAACTCTATAACTAAGGGACAGTGACAGCATCAATGCGCCACCTTCACTCAGTGTTGAAGTGAAGACATTTTCTTACCCTCTCTCTCTCTCACCAACGGCTGCAGCCGCGCACTGACGACATTGATACCTCCTCAACCTGAAGGTTTACGGCGCCGATCAAACTATCAATCATTAAAATTATTTATTAACAGAACATAACTATTTATTAACGCCACAAAACGGGACTCCAATCCGAAAAACCATTAAATCCGCCTCAAACCAACCACCAGACCAACCAACGCAAAAGCACCGCGATTCAGAGCATGATCATGCGCATTAGACTCCGCTGACACAACCGCCCCCCCCGCGGAAGAAGATTGTATTGCAGCGCCGCCGCCGCTCTGAGCAGCCGCTTTAATAGTGGCCGAGTTACTCTTTGTGGGGCCCCGAACTTACCTACATTTCTGTCACGAACTCCCGCCCAATGACATTTGCATTTCACGAGCAAAATTGTTATTGGTCTTACTTTAGCCAATGTTCATCCTTGGTGTGAACAAAATATGCCAGAATATGAAAGGAGAATCCAATATATGCCCTCAATTAAAATGTTTTTTTAAAAAGTTAAAAATAAACAACATAATCTCACTTAATTGGACACTAAATGCTAGTTTAAAATGATATTGTGATCTCACACAAAGTGCGACCTGTAGACGGTTTTAAAAACTTTGTTGCGAACTTGAGTTTGTAAAGATGTAAAGAATATAAAAATGCTAGCAGGGAAAACGGCATTGGCCCTTTAAAAGCTGGTGTTTCGTTTCAGTGCTTGGAAGGTTTAAAATGCAAAGTACATACTGAATCCAAGCTGAAACATCCAAGGCCAGACAATAGAGTTGCCTTGGTTTCAGACATTTGAAAATTTGAATTTTGCCCAATCAATTTAAGATGTGGAGACCAACCCTATTGTTGAAAAATTGATAGGTCATCACAGGAATAAAAGAGAGTACAAGGGGGAAAACAGATAGTTAGCAACTGACACCTCTTAAGTCTCCAGAGGGAGAGAGCAGCTCTCCACCCTGCCAACTTTATATATATCTTAGGAGAACGCACCATCTGTTCAGTCATCTAACAGGACCAAATCAAAAAGAACTCACAGACAGAGGAATCAACCGAGAAACTCCACAACGTTCCAAAAGACACAAAATCTGGTTGCATAATTTTTGAGAGTGACAAAATTCTATTTTTTCATTCATGAATGTATTTATTTGAAAAGCATTCCAGTAGAATCTTATTTTATTTGGTATGTTGCTTGCTTAAAGTTCCCTATTAGTTAAATAAATAAAATGTTCAGTGTTCATCTTGAAGTGAGACTGGTATTTCTGTTAGTTAGTCACTACACCTTCCCACACACTTCTAACAGATTACGAGGTGAGGTATTCCTCTTTGGGGGACTCGGCGTTACTTCTTTACCCTCTGCGTTGTAACATTTCTCACTATTTCTCTGCTAACACGGTATTTTATGACCTTTCAGCACAGTTACTTAATCAACAGTGATAATATGACGGAGTCAGTCTGATATATCACCAGAGAACACTGAAACTACAAAATCACTCAGTTTACCCTGAAAGTAATAAGAATGGCACTAAGAGCCCACTCAGGATTATAAATAATTAGCTGGTTCTTTCCTCAGGGACACAAACACTAATCTTCAAGAAATGCAATGCAGAGAGTTGAGGAAAAACAAAATGCTGCTCGGTTTCTATCATCCTTACACGAAGGCACATTTTCGTGTTAGATGTCAACGTAAATTTAAAATAATCTTTAATCATTTGCAAATGTAATCGAAAGCCAGGTCGACCTCCTGGAAGATTTCAAAGAAAACAATTCTCTACTTTCACTATCAACCCATGAATCTTACAACACCCCCACTGTTTAATTCCATTGTCACCTGTATGACAGCAGTATTTGTACACACTTTAGTGCTGAAGCTTTAATCGGTGGAATTTCATAACATTGTCTGTTTTTTTAAAAACACAAAGCCCAATCTAAACGATTGTTTGAGATATTAACATAAATAAAACAACTGTTATTTAAAATTACTTTGGAAAAAGACTTATCTCTCCAGCGACTTAGCATCAGTGTTTTCCCGTTTTCAATGCACTCGACCAATTAGAACCCAATGTTGCTCTGCATTGCCTGCGATTAGGTAATCTATTAACAAATTCAGAGCGATCAAGCTCTGATTGGTGCGCTGACTGACACCGGCCAGCAGAACCCCCAACCACACCCCCTCCCCGCCCACCTCATCTCACCATTTGTTTCGGTCCCGGTGTCAAGGCATGGTGTGTTTCGTTGCTAGTCCACCTTTCGATCTCGCAGTATCTGTGGAGGGAGAAACAAGAATTAACATTTGAGTGTATATGACTCTCTACAAAGTTGAAAGAGAGGGAAGGTTTCAACCAACTTTATAGTGTTTCGCTGGATGACCGATTTGTGATGCAGAGCAATGCCAATAGCACAGGTTCAATTCCTGTACCAGCTGAGATTATCAAGTCAGGTCTACTTTCTCAAGCTTTGTCCCTTGCCTCAGATGTGCTGACCTGTCAGTTAAATCACCATGATTCAGTGTTCAAAGAGGAGAGCAGCCTATCTTCCTCTCGGATTATGGCAATATTTACTGTTTAAGAGTGAATGGAGCAAGTGGAGAAAAGGAGAGATTGAGTGGACTGGATCTGTAGTCCCTCCAATAGCAATTTGCAACAAGGGTCAAATAGCTTGATAGGGGATTTCCAAGACGTGTACAAGTTTAGACAAGGTTGATAAATCAGTTTTTAAAATAATTAAGTTTTAAGTCGATTTCCTATTTGGTGTGCTCTCTTTAATTGTAACAAATCATCTCTAACAAGTACTGACTTAATTGGAAAAATGGGTCAAGAAATCCAAGGTTTATGTTAGGCATTAGTATTTTCATCTAAAGATGGTCTAATCCTTTCAGGAATTGACCACCATCTGTGGGACTGAAGGGGCTGCAGGATTCCGTCAGTTAGAGTGAGACTATGAGGATGACAGGATAGCTTCTGTAAGTGAACTGGATGTTTCAATTCTAACCTGGAATTTATGATAGTGATTATTGTAATTTGACAGATTTTGTTGAGTTGCAGAAAATGAGCTGTTGAATGATCAAAATGGCTAGAATCATAAGTATTCTTCATTACTATTGTGGTTAGCATATTTGAATATCACGGGGAGAAATTTACTTTTCACGAATGGAGAATCAGAAGGAGACTTAAAAATCAGTTATCCAGGAGATATTGAGTGCAGGTAAGGATTGGCTATTGTGCAGGCAAAGTATGCTAGCCACTGAGCACATCGTCGGTGAGCAATATTCAATTTGCTGGCTTCAGAACCCAGACGAAGCAATAAAGCACAAAGTGAAGATACGCTGATTTTTTCTGAATGATTGAACAGAGCCCAGCTGGAATATGGTCGAAAGCTGTTTGGTGCTGAAGTCAAAAGGAATAACTTGCTTCCATTGAAAAGAAATACAACCAGAGAATAGAAAATTGACAAAATAATCAGAGGGGGAAATGGAGCATTTTATTTGATGCAGCGACTTGCTTTGGTCGAGAATTCACTGCCTGAAAGTGTGGAGGAAACAGATTCAATAATAACTTTCAGAATGGATTTCAATAAATACATGATGTTGGGAAGTTATGGCTATGGAGAAAGGAAAGAGGGTTGGGACTAACTGGATAGCTCTATCAGAGAGACAGCACCGGCATGATTGGCCGAATGTGCACCATCAGTGCAGTAACATTGTACTATTCCAGGAGATATTGAAACATTTTTACTGCTTCAGATCATAGTGAAATGTGAAAAGGCCCATACTGATATAATGTTCCAGAGATACAGAAACGGTAACAATCCTAATATTGAACAATAATGACTGACACTATATCCATTTCACCCCCAATATCTGACTAAACTACATGATATTAGACAGACTGATAGAATGCTATCAGATCAATAAACTGTATTTCCACATCCTAAATATTGTCCAACTCAGATCCTGCCTCAGTTCATCTGCTGCTGAAACCCTCCATCCATGCCTTTGTTCACCCGAGGCTTGACTCTTCCAGTGTTCTCCAGGCCGGCCTCCCATCTTCCTCCCTACATATACCTGTGCTCACCCAAAGTTCTGCTGCCTGCAATTTCACCTGAACCAAGTCTAGTTCACCAATCAGCCCAATGTTTGCTGATCGAGACTAGCTCCTTACCTGACAATGTCTCCATTTTAAAATCCTCACCCTTGCTTTCAAATCTCTCTATAACTTCACCATTCCCTTTCTCTGTAACTCCTCCAGCCAAATAAATATTCCAGATTTCTGTTCTTCTGCCATCTTGTGCATTCCCAATTTTAATCTCTACAACATTGACAGCCGTGCTTTCAGCTGATATGTTCTAAAATTCTGGACTCCTTCCCCAAACCTCTCCACTTCTCTTGCTCCCTCTCCTCTTGAAGACGCTCATTCAAATCTCCCTGTTTGACCAAAACAAATCTGATTAAATAATTCCTTTATGTCTCAACATCAACTTTGTTTTCTTTTTAAAGATAATACTCTTAGCAGTTGCCTTGGGTTGTTTTGTTATCGCACATCTCCGTGTCTAAGCGATGGTGGCATGGTCGTGAGCAGAGCTACCTTCCAAGCAGTTGACCCGGGTTCAATTCCCAGGAATCGGTTTTTAAACCTCTCAAATCAGACATCCCAACGTTGGACTGGTAACAAAGGATCACCGATTGAGGGCAGAGATTTAAACTGCAGCAAAAAAGAGGAAGCAACGGGTCTGGCAACTGTTATATAGGGATTGGGAGGACTTTAAAAAAAACTTTTCTGATTTTGCTTTTAAACACACAATTCCAGGAATTGGAATATCTTGATATTTTAAATGTCATTTCAAGTGTCTTTTTTATGATTGAAGATGATTATCTGATATTTATAAGTGAATATAGGTTATTCATTTAAAAGTTGTGGAAGTACTATTTGAATCTGCACTAAATTTTGATTATGTAAATTTACATATGGCATACTAGAAAGTGTATATTTTAATTTAGAGTATAGCAACTGAAAACTTAACAGGGAAGTAGAAGGCAGAATTCTCCTGACCATGACTTGCATACCTTTTTACATGAGTTTGAGCAAAGGAGAGCACAAATTTTGAGCCATGGAAAGTCTAAGCCACCAAGAAAGGTTGGTGGCTTTGATTTTGGAGGGACAGTGAGGTGCCTAGGGCCACAGCTCACTGCCAAAAAAAGTTTAAAGTTTATTTAATTGTTACACACGTAGGCTTGTAATAACACTGCAATGAAGTTACTGTGAAAATCCCCGAGTCACCACACTCTGGCACGTGTTTGGGTACACAGAAAGAGTTTAGCATGGCCAATGCACCAACCCAGCATGTCCTTGGGACTGTGGGAGGAAGCCAGAGCACCCTGTGAAAACTGATGCAGACACAGGGAGAATGTGCAAACTGCACTCAGACATTGTCGCAAGCCAGGAATTGAACCCAGGCCCCTAGCACTGTGAGGCAGCAGTGCTAACCGATATGCCACTGTGAAAGTTAAGGATTTGATGTGTTCAGGCAGGGAATGTAAGTATCTTGATGAAAAATTTCAAAGAAACTTCAAAGACCCCTCCCTGCAAAGGTTAAGAAAAGCTTTCAGTCTGTATTGGGTTTGGTATGAATAAGCCGAGGGCTCATAAAAGTCATTAACAATGGCATTCTTTAATCATGCTATGAAAATAACACAGGCTCCTCAACAATTTACAGAAGCGGTCATAAAATATTGTAACAATGGGGATTTTTAAAGGAAATTTCTCCTCACCTCAGTTCTAAAAGGTTTACCCCTTATCCTCAAACTATGACCCCTAGTTCTGGATAACCCACCATTGCGAAAATTCTTTCTGAATCTACCCCCTCTAATCCTGTTATAATTTCTAAACTCCAGTGAATTTAATCCTAACCAACTAAAACATCTCAAATCCTCTTGCTATGAAAGTCAACATACGTTGCCTTCTTTACCCTTGCTGTACCTGTTCACTTCCTTTCAGGGTCCGATGCATGAGGACACCAATGTCTCGGTGAGTCTCTACCTCTTTCAATTTACACCCATTCAAGGAAGAATCTGTCTTCTTATTATTGCTACCAAAGTGGATACCCTCACATTTATCCATGGTATACTGCATATGACCACACTATCAGTCTATCCAAATCATGCTGAAACATCTCTGCATCCTCCTCACAGCTTGGTTAACTTTGAAATGATGCCGACCTGGTCATAAGATGTACAAGTTCCAAGTTTCTTGTTTGGTAAAAGCAAGTAATCCAAGTGCTAAAGCAAGAAGGGCATCCGTTAAAAGGAGAGAAAAGAGCCAAAACAAATAACAAAGCAGAAAGGAAATTTAAGACATTAATTCAAAATGTGACTGAGGGGTTCGATAATGCACCCCAGTCCCTACACTGTCCAGTGAGCACAGAAGGCCTCGATGGTGCCACGGACACCGCATGCTCCCTCTCCAGGGACACCCAGCTGTGAATATATCTGCGGTCGAGCGGCAGACAGTCGGGTTGGGTGACTCCCTTGGTTGCTCGCTGCCTGGATTGTTTATAACACATTTAGCGAGGCCTTGGAGTGGGTTCACGAGGAAGTCCTCTGCCTTTAACGCTGCCCTCCACAATAGGTGCCCATAAATCAGGAGCGTAGGTCTGAAGCATAAACAAAACCTCAATAAAAGGTTTGTTCAATAACAAAGACGTGTGCATAGACATGATTCACGGCCTCCATAACATTGCAAAAGGGGCAGGTTTCTTGGAAGCCCGTGAACTGTTGCAACATATTGGATTGGGGGAAGAGTAGATTTTAACAGAATTAGGCAGGATCTGGCCAAGGCAGACTGGAATGAGTTACTTGTGGCGAAATCTACAGAAGAGCAATGGGGGCTGTTCTAGGATGAAATGGGGAGGATACAGGTCCAACATCTTCCCTCTAGGGTAATAGGAAACTGTAACAAACCCGGAGAACCATGGGTGACCAGAGACATCCAGGATACAACGAGAAGCAAAAGAGAGACATTTAACAAGTATAAGGGGAATAAGTCTGCGGAGGCATTTGTGAAGAACAGAAAGTGCAGGCTGGAGCTTAAGAAATCAATTAAGAGAGAAAAGAAGGTATGTGCGAAAGCTCTGGCTGGAAAAAGTAGGGAAAATCCTAAGACAGTCTATAAGTATATCAATGGGACGAGGATAACCAGGGCAAGAGTAGGGCCCATTACGGGCCAAGGTGGAAATCTGTAGGTGGAGGCAGAGGACATTGGTAGGGTGTTCAACTTATATTTCATATCTGTCTTCACCCATGAGAATGAAGAGGTCGTTATGGAAATCTGAGAGAGAGACTGTGAGGCTCTGGAGAAAATTATCACAGGGATTGACAAGGTACTGGCGGGCTTAAAAGTGGCCAAATATCCAGGTTTGGATGAATTGTGTCCCAGGCTGTTGTGAGAGGCAAGGGAGGGAATTGCAGGGGCTTTGACCCAAATTGTAATCCCTCCCTGGCCAACGGGGAGCTGCCAGAGGACTGGGGAACAGCTAATGTGGTCCCACTATTTAAGAAAGGTTGTAGAGACAAGCCAGGGAACTGCAGATCAGTGAGTCTCACGTCTGTGGTTGGGAAACTACTGGAGAAGATTCTGAAGGAGAGAATCTATTTCCATTTGGAGAGGCAAGGTTTGGTCATGGATAGTCAACATGGTTTTGTCAGAGGGAGGTCATGCCGAACAAATTTGATTGAATTTTTTTCAGCATGTAACCAAGTGTGTGGATGAGGGTAGTGCGGTTGATGTAGTTTACATGGATTTCAGCAAAGCCTTCGACAAAGTCCCACATGGGAGACTTATTAAGAAGGCCACTGCACATGGGATACAGGGTAATCTGACAAGGTGGATTCATAATTGGCTTAGCGGTAGGAGACAGAGGGTGGTGACAGATGGCTGCTTTAGTGACTGGAGGCCATTGACCAGTGATATACCATGTTGTAGGTAAAAAAAAACCTCTGACACTATTAGTGGATCAAAGTGCAGGTTTATTTTCACAATTGTGGGAGAACTGTGGTTCCTAACAGTGGACCCCCAGCCTTCTCTTCGAACACAAGTAAGAACAGAGTTTATATATCTCCCTGTTCTCGCCCTCATTACATTGCAATTCTCTAAGATGCCTGTCATTGTTCATGGTGAGATTCTTGTTGTATTAGCAGTATCTTCCTCTGCGTAGTTTGTTCGATCTCCAAGGCCACGATTGTTCGTCATTTATATCCTTGAAACAACATCACAGGTTTTGCACAAACACGTTAACTAATCTACATACAAGTTTGTATCACACTTTATATCAGGATAAGATGAATAACGTATGATGAATATGTATATATGAATCTATGGTTATGCGATCACAGAAGGCATACATGTCAACTCCATCGTGTTAAACAAAGGTACATAAAAATGGAGACTGTTTAGCTTATTTCGAGCTGGGTTAATCGCATTTCTTAATAACAAGTGGAGACAGCAAGAATAGCTGTTCCTCTGATCTGGCAGAGACATGAAAAACACCGAACTCTGAAGAAAACATGAACTCTGCAGTGTTCTCAACAAAATCACAGAGTTTGGGTCTTAATGCGTAAGTGTGACAACGTTCATTAACCCATTCCCGTCTTCATACCACAAGGATCTGTGTTGGGCCCCCTATTGTTCGTCAATTATATAAATGACATAGATGTCTATGTGGAGGGTAGGATCAGTAAGTTTTCTGATGACACAAAGATTGGCTGTGTGGTTAACAGTGAGGTTGAGTGTCTTGGGTTACAGGAAGATATAGATGAGATGGTCAAATGGGCAGATAAGTGGCAGATGGAATTTAACCCTGAAAAGTTGAGATGATGCACTTTGGCATCAGTAATTTGACAAGAAAGTATACTATGAAACGTCTGCCTCTGGGAAGTTCTGAAGAACAAAGGGACCTTGGCCTGTTTATCCATAGCTCTCTGAGGGCGGAAAGGCAAGTAAGTAGGATGGTGAAAAAGGCATATGGCACACTGGTCTTTATCAATCGGGGTATAGATTACAAAAGCAGAGAGGTCATGATGGAATTATATAGAACTTTGGTGAGGCCACAGCTGGAGTACTCTTTGCAGTTCTGGTCGCCAAGTTACAGGAAGGATGTGAACACACTGGATGTGGTGCAAAGAAAATTTACCAGGATGCTGCCTGGGATGGAATATTTAAGTTATGAAGAGAGGTTGGATTGGCTTGGATTGTTTTCATTGGAGGAAAAACTGAGGGGGAAATCTGATTGAGGTGCTCGAGATTGAGGGGTGTGGATAGGGCGCAGCTGTTCCTCTTAGTTGAGGGGTCAGTTATGAGGAGACACAAGTTAAAAGTGAGGGGTGGGAGGTTTAGGGGGGATTCGAGAAAGAAAACGTTTTTACTCAGAGGGTGGTGATGGTCTGGAATGCACTGTCTGGGAGGGTGGTGGAGTTGGGATGCCTCGCATCCTTTTAATAAGTACTTGGATGAATACTTGGCATGCCATAACATTCAAGGCTGTGGGGCAAGTGCTGGCAATTGGGATTAGGTGGGCAGGTCAGGGCATTTCATGTGTCGGTGCAGACTTGAAGGGCCGAAAGGCCTCTTCTGCAATATAGTTTTCTGTGATTCATAACATATGGTTGTATGGTACTGTTGCATGTGCTGCGCTCCACTCCAGGACCACAATGCAGTGGGGGAGAATCCCTCCTTCGAGGGACCTCCGTCACCGGACAGCAATATGACATGTCCGGGCAAGGGCATGGTAGTGAAAGCTGAACAGCAGCAGCACATATGAGAATTCCCTTTGTGCAGTGGCAGAGGGCACCAAGGGCATTTCCATGAGGCAGCTCAAACTGTGGAGCTCCATCGCCGTGAAGCGGGTCTGTGGTCGAGGTAATGTGGTACTCAGTCCAAGCAGGGATATGCTCAGACAGGATTCCAACACGGTTGTGCCTCCTCAAGATGATGTGGAATGTTGAGTCCAAGCATGACTGTTCTGAGGTGATAGGTGGCACAGGTTACGAGCTGAATGCCCACTGCTGCATGTTGAGCCAACTCGTGGGGTGTCATCCAGCCCATTCCTTTGCCACCCAGCATGTCCCCGACCCGAGCATCCACATCCCGCCTCTCCACCAGCCACTGGAAATGAATTTGGAGTAGGAATGGATTCCTGAGGAGCAGCTCCCTGTCGACAGCGTCTATTCCAGATGGGAGAAAGCTGCGGTGCAAGGCGACCATGTCCCAGATTTTAAGGAGGTCCTGGCCAAAGACGGACAGCACCTGCAGGGCGTTCTGAAGTCTCCTCATGTCTATGAAGAGCAGTTACACATCATAGTTCAAGACGTGGAAGAAATATGTCACCAGGTACACCATCCCATTGATTAGGGGCTCAATGTAAAGGTGTCGCTCCAGGGTCTGAAGGTGGAAGGTCACCACCTGGGTGTGAAGGCACATCAATGCCTGACCGTCCTTCCTAAGCGGGACATTCAGAGCCTCAGCAGTCACCCAGTGCAGCCTTTTGCCCTAGAAAAGTATATGAGGGTTATCTCGGTGTTTGCGTGATATTTTAGACGGACCAGCCCCAGCATGGAGGCAATCTGCTGGTTTATGATGGGAACTCACGCCCTGTAAAACCGCATTTGGATCAGTCCTGTTCAGCGATTACAGGTGAATGGTGACCTTGGCTTCCAGCTCCTGCCAATTTGCCAGGCAGGCAAAGAATGACTCCCAAGGAGAGGATGCTGATCCCCGCACCCCAACCCACCCCACCTCCCAGCAGTAGCAGTTCACAACAATAACTCCAGAGACAGCAGTATTACCCCGCCCCCTCCGAAGTAACAGTTCACAGCAATAACTCCAGAGACAGCAGCGTTAACCACGCCCCCCCTGCACCCCCCCCTCCAACCCCTCCAGCAGTAGCAGTTCACAGCAATAACTCCAGAGACAGCAGCAGTACACGCCCTGTGCTTCAGGTGTAATTCCTTGTCCACTAGGCCCTGCAGTGCAAACTGCACGCAGGCAATGTGGAGCAGTCTCTCCACAGCAGTTGTTCTCTCCATTTCTCCAAATAAGGTACAAATCGACAATTGAATCACTCCAGAAACCCACCAGCTCTGTGGTGTAGAATGCAAGCGCCAGAGAGGGACATAGTTCTGCAGACCAGGGGGGAACCGAAAGAAAATGACTGTGCGGATGAGAGAGGAGAGTGTTTGGACATATCACTTGTACGTTTTAAAAGCTCAATGTCCAAAAGAAGCAGCTGCCGGGTGCTCTCAAACTGCCCTGACATCACATGTATCCCAGCTTTTCACATCTGCACCAGGAGGCATGTCTTCATCAGGCTCCACATAGCCCTCCTCCATCTCCTCCTTTCACTCAGAAGATGACTTGACACCAGAATGCTCAGTCCATGCTAAAGGGTAACGTTTTTCAATGTACAAAACACCATGACAATCTTTGTGACTATCCCCGGTGCTTACTGTAACATACCCCCTGAGCTGTCCAGACATTGAAAACGTGATTTCAAAACACCTCCGTCACCTGCCATGTTGCTACATGTGCACAGTTTTAATGTTCCTGTTTTTCATTCAGTCCTCCAGAATGGTGTCATAAGACATGTTCTCAGTGGGTATCCTTCATCACCCAGTAACCGTCCTGTAATTTCTTCTATTGCTGTCATGGCCTGGTGTAACATTGAGTTTGCAAGACTGAATGATTCAAGGGCAGAGACCCGATTACTTGTGGGAAACCAGCAATCTTGTGGAATATGATGGGCCTCTCCTTTCATCTTCACGGGAAATGTGTCAAAGTAATAAGCTTGGAAGCCCTATGATAAATTGCATTAGTTACCTGGTGATTGCACATCCTTGCAGCATTCTGTGAAATGTTACTGATGCCATGTTGAAAGGACCCAGATACAAAGAAATTCAGCTCTGTTGTGAGTTTAATCTCCACTGTTAAGGCAATGTGGCAGTTAGAGTTTGGTTTCAGATCTTCCTTCAACATTTCACCAAAGCACCCATTGCTTCCTTGCTGAAATGATGGGAACTCACGCCCTGGAAAACCGCATTTGGATCAGTCCTGTTCAGCGATTACAGGTGAATGGTGACCTTGGCTTCCAGCTCCTGCCAATTTGCCAGGCAGGCAAAGAATGACTCCCAAGGAGAGGATGCTGATCCCCGCACCCCAACCCACCCCACCTCCCAGCAGTAGCAGTTCACAACAATAACTCCAGAGACAGCAGTATTACCCCGCCCCCTCCGAAGTAACACATCTCCTGGCACACATCTCTTCTCACATCATTTCATATGATGTAATTTGCCTGAACATGCTAAGGGATGGGTAATTGATTTGCTTCCTCACCAGGCAGACATGTAGTCTGACTCTTCTCCTTTGATATCTGTGCTTAAGTAAAAGCATCAAAAAGACTTCAGTGACTTCAGGAAGTCAAGCTAAAAGTGCTATGTACCTTCGGTGGACTTGACTGGATTCTGCAGTATTTATCTGAGAGAGAGAGTTCACATCAGCTAACAGGGGTCTTGCATACGTCAACTATGGCATTAAATTTTCCCACATCATTTGAAATAACCACTGAGGCTTGTTACAATCAACATTACATCAGGGGGAGTCTAAAACAACACAGCCGAAACCAACATTTACTTTATCTGAAGCTCATTACAGGATACTGAGAGAGGCAAGGGAGGAAATTGCTGGGGCCTTGAGAGAAATCTTTGTATCCTCACTGGCTACAAGGGAGGTCCCAGAGGATTGGAGAATAACCAATGTTGTTCCTTTGTTTAAGAAGGGTAGCAAGAATAATCCAGGTAATTAAGGGCTTTACGTCAGTGGTAGGGAAACTATCGGAGAGGATTCTTCGAGAAAGCTTGGTGGCCAGTTAGCTCTGAAGTCATGAGTTCAATCTGCGTACTGGTCAAAGAATCTTGTCCATTTGAAGTAGGTGTGTTATGTCCAGTTGCCATTGGTGAATGAGCAATTGCACGAGGTTTTCTATCAGGCAGTCGTGCCCCAGTTGCAGTTTATTTCTGCAGGGAGGTTTTGATGGAACTGGATAAAACGCTCATTCAGCCAAACATTCGATTCTAGTTCCTCCCTCTTTGTCCTCATCCATATTTCAGTTTTCTACCCGCTGCAACTGGCTTTGTCTCTTCCACTCTCTTCAAATTGTCCTCAATTCTATACATTAAAACAAAGCTTTGTCCATACAGTTATATCATTTAACAAACTTCTTCCTCGTGATTGTAAGATTGAATAGAGCTTCAAGTTGATGAAGGGAAGATATGAACATTGGACAGGAACAGAAATTGAATCCGTGTCCTGGGGAAACAGGCTGATTCTAACTCAGGATCTCCTATTTATTAGGCAGACACTTGGACCCTCTGACTCAAAGAGCCAACTAACAAGCACACTTTGTGGTGAATTATTTGAAATTGTATCCCATTATTTTGCTGGACTGTTGTTGAGAATTCTTCATCTGTTATGGGCTGTGTGACAGTGAGAATTGACATTGTCCTGAAAGTGTAATTGAAATGGAAGATCAGCCAGGAAATTTCTGAATGATTCAGTAGTTGATCCACCTGCTCCTATTTCTCATGATCTTACAGACATTACTTCGGATTATATTGAGCTTCGAGTGTTTCACCAGTGGGACTCCTAATTTTTGGGGGTTACATTTGAAGCTCAAATTCTATAATCCTATAATCGTTTAATTATAGAATAAGTACAGCAATGAAGGAGGACAATCATTCCGTCCTCTCTGTGATGGCCCTCTCAAGGAGAAATTTACCCAGTGTCAATCCCTCGCCGTCTCCTTTGTCCCTGATTTTTTTATGTTCAACGATTCTCCTTTTTTCTATTTTTTTCAGGATAGAAGAATAAAGGTTGAGCTGTCCAACGTTTATATAATGGCACGATGGTGAGCACTGCATCTTCACAGTGCCCAAAACCGGGTTCATTTCCTGGTTTGGGTGACTGCCTGCGCAGAATTTGCCCATTCTCCTCTTTTCTGCGTGCATTTCCTCTGGTTGCTCTGGTTTCCTCCCACAACCTGAAAGACGTGCTGGTTAGATGCATCGGTCATGCTAAATTTTCCCTCAGCGTACCTGAACAGATGACGGAGTGTGGTGACTGTGGGATTTTCACAGTAACTTCATTGCAGTGTTAATGGAAGCTAACTTGTGACGCTAATAAATACACTTTAAAAATGAATTACGAGGCTAAAAACTGAGAATCTGTAAAGAATGGGGTTGATTCTTAACATGATTTGCGGCTGATCCACAGGGAAAGATTCCAGGAAAAAAATCAGGAATAGCAATTTAAAACATTAGTTTTAAATTGATTCTTGAAAATGCTGATGCAATGCAGCAGAAACGTTCTTACATTTCTTCACATTGTTAAAGCATTCATTATTTGTTTTTGCTGTCACTCGAGCACCTTCAACCAACAGCAGCGCTCAGAAAGGGACTCGAATCCTGCACCCTCAGGTTAAAAGTCGGATGTTCTATTAACTGAGCCAGCCAATCTTGGGTCAGCAGCTTTCTCATGGCTGTCTTTACTGTCTGAGAGACATCACAGCCTTTTCCAATCTCTCCTTTGGTAATTCAAACTCTCAAGCGCATTTCCCTCAGAGAGACTGGCAGCCTTCCTTTGGCTTCATTTCACAAATCTTCTGACTTGCACCAACGACTCGCTCCTTATCAGTGGCGTGAGATGTGACAACTGTTGTTACCCAATTATCTGCACTGGACCTTCACAGCTTTGAAGATTGGACTTGATTCAAATAAATGTTATTAAGTTGCAGATATTGGAATCTATACAGACACAGAGATACATTTCATGAGTGGCTAAACAAATTCTAATGGTGTTTGTTGAGACGGAACATGAGTGCCAGATATTGAGAACTGCTGAGTATTTCCAGCATTTTCCGTTTTATTTTAAATTGGTAAAAATTGTCAGATCAGCATGAAGTCCCAAAGGTGCATCACTTGTACGTAAAATTACATTCTTCCTAACGCCATTCCTAGCCGTTTGTGCTTTAAGCCTCTGCATTGACCAAATAGACCAAAGCACCGGTGAGCTTTGAACTTACGAGGCAGGCGCTATAACCAACTAAACATCCTTCTTCACATCATGATATTGAAAACTGAAAACTTTCATTTGAAAGAGAGTGTAGCTGTTGCTGAACAGCTTTGGGAAGATAGGAACATTGAGACGGCTCTGGGAAAAACAAATCCTTTCAGCTCACTGGTAAGCTGAAACTTTGATTTTGTAAATACAAGAGTTCTAATGTTCCAACTTGTGTGCGATTGGTCAGCAAGGAGGAATGTTGAATTTTCCACTCATTGAATTTGAAAAATATTTGATTACAGCAGGGAAGTTTCAAATAAAATTGGAAATGTTGGGAAAAAAACTCAATGTCTGGCAGAATCTGTGGAGAGAGAAACGGAGTTTAAATTCTGAGACTTTACGAATCTCCATTAGAGTTACTTCCAGACCTGCTGAGTATTTCCAGCATTTTCCGTATTTATTTTAAATTTCCCCCATCCAGAGTATTCTGTTTTGTCCGCAATAAACTGACAAAATTGTGAAGACGACTGTGAATAACATTGAGACATTTAACCAGATATTGTGACATGATTTGGAATGCATTTGTATCTTTGGGTCTGCTATTCAGTTAGTTGTTGCAGGTTCTTGTTGAGGTTCACGATTATGAGGGGCATGGACAGGTTTGATAGGGAGCAGCTGTTCCCCTTAGTGGAAGATTCAGTTACGAGGGGACATGAGTTAAAAGTGAGGGGTGGGAGGTTTAGAGGAGATTTGAGGAAAAACATTTTTACTCAAAGGGTGGTGATGGTCTGGAATGCACTGCCTGGGAGGGTGGTGGAGGTGGGATGCGTCACATCCTTTAAAAAGTACCTGGATGAGTACTTGGCACGCCATAACATTCAACGCTATGGGCCATGTGCTGGCAAGTGGGATTAGGTGGGCAGGTCAGGGCATTTCATGTGTCGGTGCAGACTCGATGGGCCGAAGTGCCTCTTCTGCACTGTAGTATTCTGTGATGCTGATTTTTATTGTGAGATTGACACTTACCCTTTCAAACTTATAACAGATGTGATTTGGGGGCTGGGAATTCTGTATGAACCTGCCAGCGGGACAGAGTTGGAGTGAAATGGAAACGACTTCTTTCTCTCCTGTTCTGTTTGAATATTAGATTTAAAAAAAAAAATCTCCCTGGAATGTGGGATCAGAGTGGGACTGATTGCTTTCGCTGTCTGAGCTTGTGGAACGGATGAGCAGTCTGTGAATCAGCCTGTCTGAGTGATAATATATCTACTGTGTGTGTGAAGGAGCTGTCTGCATTGGTCATTGTACCTTAAGGGGTGGGTGGAAATAAGGGAAAGGCTCTGGCTTGTTGGAAAGGAGGAAGATTCAATGATAAATGTGACAGGAATGGCGTAAGGCCAGAGAGAGAGGTAATGGGATCAGTAATGAAACAAAAGATGGAGGGATGAATGGCAAAATGTTGAATAGTTGCCGCTGAAAACAAAGAATGACATACCAGAGAGTAATAAAATCTTTCAAAATAGTGACAAAAATTGCAGCTTCCATTACTCTGTCCTGTACACTGCCGCTGTTTACAAGATGCACATTTCCTCCCAGATTATTATTCAATTCTGGCTTTTTTCTGATTAGTAATGGATTATTGCCGGTTCCTCTCGGGTTAAAAGTATCTTCTTTCTGCAAACTGTCCTGAAATTGAGCTACCGATTCACTGATTTTACAGATATTCCCATTCAGTCCAGCTGGTTTTTGGGTTCGGACACTCAGGGATAAGTCTTCCGGTTGCGGGTGTGAAAGGCACTTCCTCTAAGAGACTCTCATATCCTGTGATTTCTGGGCAAAAACCACTGTTAGGGACTCTGTCTTCTGCTGATAACAATCTTTATCTGGGCTCGCTTTCTCCCACACTTTAAACAACTTAAAATACCAATGACATGGTGATGTATTTCTATGTGATGCAAAGTCCCTCCCTTTGGAACCAGACGGGGTCATAACCATACTTGATCGAAGAATGTCGAATGGGTCAAAAAATTAGAGAAATCCAGGGTTTAATTCAAACATTAACAGCTTTGTATCAGACTGAGGATAACTCGATCCGTTCTGAGATTAACCACTAACTGTGGGACTGGAAGTGCAGTGAACTTCCTCCAGTTATCTTGGAGTGAGACTCGAAGGATGAGAGGACAGTTTCTTTAAGTGAACTGACGGTGTATTATTTCCAGCCTCAGATTGTTGGTGGTTCAAGCCACCTACGGGAAGAATCTTGCTTTTAATTTAGGAAAACACAACATTGAAGGCAGACTGCAAGTGTTAATGCTTCATCTGCAGAAGATAGGCAGTGCAGATAAAGCTCTGAAGAAGATTCACCCGGTCTCAAAGTTAACTATTTCTCCCTCTCGAGATGCGTTTTCCGAATATTTTTCTGATTGTATTTAGTGCAGATTGCGATGATAGTGTGTTATTGGTATATTTTATGTTTAAGGGGAATGTTGCAAAATTCAGGTTTTTTCGACAGGTAGTCGGTATGTCTGGTGGAATGCAGCTCAGATGGTGGGAAAACAGAATAATTGCTCGTTTTAGCCATGTAGTGTTTACGTGGGTGAGAGCTAATGGATTTTTGTTTGTAGTTGAAGATTTCCCTGAGGTTTTTATTAAAGGAATTGAATGTGGGTTTAGGTATGCAGCCTTATGTGATGTGCAAATGAGAGGAACTTGGTCTGTAACAAGGATTATTCAATTGTTAATGGCAAACTGTTTCCTTTGTCAGAGTTATACTTAATCTGCTTCCTGGCTTACTATAAAATATGTTGATTTTCTCAATGGAATTACTCCTGGGGCAAAGCATCTTTTGCTCATCTCGATGCCAAAATCGAAAAGACTGTTGGGGTGAAGTCTGGCTTCCTAATGTATATTGGGTTCTGGTCTGGGACCATAAGATAACGGTTTTGCTTTAGTCTTAGAGTCATGAACGTTCCCTTAGACAGTAATGATCAATCCGCTGGATCCAAAGTTCATATTCAGCCCTGAGTCAGAAACATAACTGCAATACAAAAGCAGGGAAGTTATGCAGCTTCTTTCTGAATGACTAATCAGAGGTCCACTGGAGGATTATCATCCATTCCTGACAGCACACTTTAGGAAAGATGACAAAGTGCAAGAAAGAGTGCAGAGGAGATTTACTAAAAAAGTACCAGAGATGCAGGACTACAGTCATGTGGACAGTGTAGGAAGCTGGAGTGTTCTCCTTTCAGCAGAGGCAGTTAAGGGAAGGTTTAGTGGAGCTGTTAAATTGCTGAAGACATGCTGAAGTAGATGAGAATAACCTGTTTTCATTGAGTGAAGAGGTGGTAACCAGAGGATAGAAAATTAACAAGATAATGAGGGGGAAAATGAGAAGAGTTTCTTTGATTCAGCGGATTGTTTTGATCTGGAATTCATTGCCTGAATGGTTCATGGAAACAGATTCAATAATAATTTTCAGAATGGACCTTAATAAATCTGTGATGTTATATGGCTTTGCAGAAATGTACAAGGAGTGGGATAAATTGGAAAATTAATTCAGAGAGCCCACATTGGCAAGATGGGCCAAATGGCCGGTTTCTATGCTGCTTTATTATATGATTTCATTAGTTGTTGGCACAATCAACGTCATCCTGTGTTTGCTGAAATACATTGCCTTCTACACCCACAGTGCCTCAGACATTCCAGATTTTAATCTCTATAGCATTGACAGCCGCGCTTTCAGATGGCCTGTTCTAAAACTCCAGATTCCCTCCCATCTTTAAGATGTTCCTTGTAATCTTCCTCTTTGACCAAACCTTGACTCCTTACACAATATCTCCTTCAGCATCAACTTTATTTCATTTTAATAAAGTCGTGTTGCTTTCCGTCAGATATTATTGGAAACCAATTTTGAACAGCGATGGTGGGATAGTGGTAAGCACTTGGCCCGAGCTCAATTGGAGCAATATGTTCACTTGCAAACTACTTAAATCGGAAACCCCAAACTTGGAACTGAATGAATTTGGTTTCTCTGATTCTGCTCTGAAAACACACGTGGCTGTAATTCGAATAAAAAGATTTCCAACCTCCACTTACCGTCCATTTAAAATGTAACTCAGGTTTCTTCTTTATTGCTGACAATGATGTTTTTCCCTGAACTGTAGTGTGGATCCATGATAGAATTACTCGGTGAAATTCACTGATTCTCTGAATCTTTTCACTCTGCTGCTCCCCATTTGTTATTTAATATCGATTCCCGCATAGGGATTGTTTTGTTCTTCAAAAGTAAGATACTGCTCACTCTGGGAATCTCAAATGACAACCGAATGTGCTGGAAACACTCAACAGGTCCAACAGCATCTCAAGTCTATTCTTCAAAATGCTGAAGAAGTTTTGCACAACAGATCTTCTAATCATAACATTGAAACTGCCAAAGTTGCCGAGTTTTTCCGTATTTTCCTTTCTTATTTGAGATTAATTATCTTCGTATTTAACACCCCTTCCCATTTCAACTTATTCTCTGAAACTATTAAAATTGTTGTTAGTCCTTCGAATATTTATATTTCATTTGAAATATCTAAGATGAAGAAATTAGAGTGAAACCCTGCTCAATCTAGAGTAAAAAAGTAAGTGGGTAAACCCATAATAAGTTAACAGATTTTTTAAAAGATGTAGAGACGAAGATGATTGATTGAGGGTAGGGCAGTGGTTGTTGTCTATATGGACTTCAGTAAGGCTCTTGACAAAGTTCCTCATGGCAGACTGGTACAGAAGGTGAAGTTGCAAGGGATCAGAGGTGAGCTGGCAAGATGAATAAAGAACTGGCTAGGTCATAGAAGACAGAGGGTAGCAGTAGAAGGGTGCATTTCTGAATGGAGGGCGGTGACAAGTGGCGTTCCACAGGGATCAGTGCTGGGACCTTTGCTGTTTGTAATATATATAAATGATTTGAAGGAAGATATAATGATTAAGTTTGCGGCTGATACAAGGTTGATGGAATTGCAATAGCGATGGAAACCTTGAGAGGATACAGCAGGATATAGATCAGTTGGCGACTTGGGTGGAGAGATGGCAGATGGAGCTTAATCCGGACAAATGTGTGGTAATGCATTTTGGAAGGTCTAATACAGATGGGAAATATGCAGCAAATGGCAGAACCCTTAAGAGTATTGATAGGCAGAGGGACCTGGGTGTACAGCTACACAGGTCACTGAAAGTGGAAATGCAGGTGGAGAAAGTAGTCAAGAAGGCAAAAGGCATGCTTGCCTTCATCAGCCGGGGCATTCAGTTTAAAAATTGGCAAGTCATGTTGCAGCTTTATTGAACCTTAGTTAGGCTGCACTTGGAGTGTCGTGTTCAATTCTGGTTGCCACACTACCAGAAGGATGTGGAGGTTTTGGAGAGGGTACAGAAAAGATTTACCAGGATATTACCTGGTCTGGAGGCCATAAGCTATGAGGAGAGATTGGAGAAACTTGGTTTGTTCCCACTGAAACGATGGGGGTTGAGGCGCAACCTGATAGATGCCGATAAGATTATGAGGGCATGGACAGAGTGGATAGTCAGAAACTGTTTCCCAGGGTGGAAGAGTCAATTACTAGGGGGCATGAGTTTAAGGTGTGAGGGGCAAGGTTGAGAGGAGATGTATGAGGCAAGTTTTTTTACACAGAATGTGGTGGGTGTCTGGAACTGCTGTTGGGGGAGGTAGTGGACGCAGATGCGATAGTGACTTTTAAGTGGCGTCTTGATAAATACATGAATAGAACAGGAAAGAGGGATGTGGTCCCCTGAAGGGTCAGGGGTTTTCGTTCAGACGGGCAGCATGGTCGGTGCAGGCTTGGAGGGCCAAAGGGCCTGTTCCTCCGTTGTAATTCTCTTTGTTCTATGTGTTTTATTTTTTTCAATCTGTGAAGATCAAACAATATGAGTTGAATTTACAGAAATAACATACATCCGCACATTTCCTGCTTCAATACTAACAGTGGGTTAACCTTAAGTGGATAGAAACAAAAAAAAACAGACCAGCCTTCGTTCCTCTATTGTCAATAGAATAGGAACAAGGAGAAGGTGTTATTCGGTGATATTTTCAGCACCGTCCAAGCATTCCAGGTTAATGGACAAACAACGTTTGGTAACAATCTCCTTTTTTATTTCCACTTTAGATTTAAATAGTTGCAACACTTACTCTTTTACTGAGCGTTCACTCTTAAATTGAACATTAACTCTAACTGAACTTTAAGTTTTAACTGAACATTAAGTTTAATTATATAACTGAAAATAGACACTTCCGGGTTTAGGAATATCCCCGATGTAGAACCTATATTCGTAGTCTTCTCTGAAGAACCTCTTCAGGGCATGCTTCATATGATGTTTAATCTCTATAGCATTGTTGCTAGAAATAATGGGCTGCACGTCTTTTATCTACAAATTCCTTCACTTGCTTCCAGAAGATTCTGTCATCCAGCCAATTATGTAACTGGAAACCAATCACACGGCTCAAACAACCAATGCAATTACTTGAAAATAACGCCATTATGCTTAGTTCAGATGGTCTGTCTGCCACATAAAGGCAATTAAATTCGCTGCCATCCAGTCGACTGGAAAGTAAACAACTTCCCATATTTGCTCAAAACAGGAAGCTTCCGATCACAGTTGCCAGACCAAGTCATGACTCAGAGTAACTTTACGACCTGCATCTAATTTTAATTATACTTTGACCAAAAATCCCAGCATGCTTAACTTACTGTCAGAGTAGCTATTTTAAAGCCACTATTGCCATTATTATTTTCAAAATCAATCCTGCAGTTGACCTGTCCCTGCTACAACACCCTGAAGAGCAACAATGTGCAGAAACTGGGGAGAAGGCTGCGGAGTGACACTGGGTGAATTGCTTCATTGGAGGGATAGCACTGAGGCAATGGGCTAAATGGTTTTGAGAAAAAAATTAGTGAGATACAATTTGAAAGGTTGCATCATTGTTTTGTGTTGTAACTTGGCTTTGTGGCTTACTAGGTTAAAGCGGCTGTTTTAATAAACAGCTATTCTTGAACTGCAGTCTGAGCGTTGTCTCTATCTGCTACCTGGCTTCCCACTCAATTAACTCAGAAATAACTTGCCTTTCAAATTGGGCAGAACCATTTAGAATTAAGCAGCGATAGAGAAAAACACAATATAATCGAAAAAATCTTTATCACTAATGTGCAACTATTATGTTTTATAATGTGCCTGAACTAAATGCACAACGAGACAGATTGAATTATTGTTGGTGATAACAGAGCTGAGAAAATAAGATAGATCATTATACATTCCTACATAATTTAATATATTTTCTATACATTTTCAATTTGAATTCGGAGACTGAGATTGGCTTTCAATAATAATCATGACACATTTAATTATTAAAAAGAACAGATTCCATTGTTTCACTGAGCGTGAGACACATGTTTCACAATCGACAACTTAGCTCTGCATCTGGTGGAAAGATGTGAACTTTCAATCGATGGCCCAAGATGTGACTCATTTCTCTTTTCAAATGGGTATCATATGCAAGGGCTCCATTTATCAATGAGAGATCATGCCCGACACTGACATGCGAGAACATAATTTTCACACCAACTTTTAGTGCCACTGTCAATATCGACCAGCGCAAGAACTCTGCAAGGTTCATTCACTGCCTAAATTAGTACTGAGACTAAGGAGTCCAACCTCGGTATCTACATTGCAAGAGAAATTGCTCTGCTGTCTGCAAATTTGATGCCACTGTTGAAGAGCTGTTTTTTTAGTCGGACACACTCACTCAAAATGTGGTACGTTGTCCGCAGGTCTTTGGGCTTGGTTGCTGTTTAGCTGAATTGTCCACTCTAAATGGTTAGGTTATGGTGCGGTATAGCTCCATTTCCAGCTGCTTCAGATTCCCCATTCTAACATCCAGCACCAGCAAACCCCTCTGACAAAACTGCTTTAAAAAATCCCGATTCAGGATGAAGTATGGACAGGTGATGACCCAAGATTAGGTTTCTGGAGGAACACTCATCAGATGTAGGTACGATGTACTCTGTAAAATAAACATGAACAAGGACAACTTGAAGAAGAAAATTATGTTGATGGCAAATCCCTCCCGTTTCTCACATTATCTTGAAGAATGAGAATTGACGATGAACGCAAAAGATGATTCAGCTTTGCAGAAGTTATTGGTGAACTTGATTCATTTTGACCTCATTTTCAGGCCAATGCCTGGATTAGTCAATGGCAATCCCACTACATTCGTCAACTCATCGCTGAATTTCCTCTGGGTCACTGCAATAATACTTGTGTTGGGACAGGATCTCAATAATTTCAGCATGGCCCCTGTTTCTGCGGCGATATATCCTGGGCTTGTGCGATTGCCTCGGTAATAAGTGGTATTTGCCAGTCTGACCATTACAAAACACACAGCAGTTGTCAGCCACAACTATATAAAACTGGCTAATATCGTGAACAATAAAATGATGGACTTCCTTTGGATCTCCATCTCAATGTCAATCTGATGCACGCTACTCTGTCTCTGGAAACCCTTCTGCTCTCTCCTGGTCACTAAAATATACCACACAGTGAAATAATTAACCAAGAGAATAATAAAAGGGAACCAAACAAGACAGATGTTATGAAAGCAGGTTTACGCTATACCTGTAGGCGAGGGGAAAAAAAAGGTGGACTGAACTTACAGTCCCAGTGCACTTTATTAAGTATTTCCTGAGCTTGAACTAAAAACAAGAGAGGGATGTTCTTGAAAAAGACGAGCCCTGAGACGGTTGTTAGAACTACTGCCGCTGTGTTTTTGGTGCAATACTTTGTTTTTAAGTTCTGACAGCAAATAACTATAAATCAGTCAAATGTGAAGGAGACGGTGAACCAAACAGACAGGACGAGGGTGACAGCACCCATGTATAGAATGATCCTGCACACAGGAGTTTGGGATAGGAAAGGAAGTGGAAAGTGGTAACTTAATACATAATGAATCAATGCATTGTTGGACATGACTAATAGATCCGCTGTTGCCATGGCCATCACACAGACAGCGATGCATTTGGAAAGACCTATTTCCTCGGGAGAGTATTATAATTTTCAGCAAGTTCGCTGTGAGAGAAATACTGTTCCAGTTATTGAAATATATATAGCATTATATTATAAATTATATTACATGAGATACAGAAAGAGAGGGAGAGAGATGTGGCATAAATTGTAGTCCATTCAATGCCATCAGCAACACGAAGCAGTGTGAAAATAGGATCAGCATTGGATCCATTACTTGGGAAATCTGGTTGCAACTTCTCCAACGCTCCCACCACTGGGTGAAATAACAGTCCCAAAATCAGCTAAAATAATTAATGTGAAAATTTAAAGAACATTCTAATGTCAGTAATCCCCATCTGATCCTGAAAGACGTGCTGGTTAGGTGCATTGGTCCGGACTGTGGCGACGAGGGGAATTTCACAGTAACTTCATGAGAGTGTAATGTAAGCCTTACTTGCGACAAAAAATAAGTTTTACTTTTACTGATTAAGAAAAACATGAAGAAAATTCAAAAGCTGGCTCACTTGTCTGTTGCAGTAAATAACTGACTCTCAGAGTAGGCAAATACATTTCCTTACGGAAGTTGCAAAAGGAACAGGGAGATGGTTAACACAAATTAACTGAAAGGATATAGTGGCTCACCAGGAATACCGATGGCAGTGATAAATTGGGTAATAAATCTCTTTTATCAGCAAAATACTGGTTTCCTCATTTTCTTGATGGTTAATTCTGTTGGAGTTGAAAACCTTAGAATGGCGTACAGCAGAACTGCAGTAATGGAAAGGAGCTTATATTTATTCAGATATCAATGCTTGACTGATTCAAATGGGGTATTTCATAATTAGCATGAGTCACTGTCATTTACAGAAAGGCTCAGCTCCAAATCTGATCACAATTGGTACCCAGGGAATAGGTGAAGTCGTACTTGGAGAATTTGGAAACACACATTCAGGATAGTACTTGCAAGTGAAAACTGCAACTCACTGGTACAGGTTCTGACCCCATCCGTACATGAATATTGAAGGAAAGTTTTCTTTCAGGTAATGGTCCTGGCCTAGCCCTGCTTCACTCCTGTGTCCTACTACCTCCAGGATCTGACCCTGACAACAATCAGGCTGTGTATGGGCAGCATCCATTACTTTTTTTTCCCATTCAAGTAAACAGCATTCCTGGTTGCATTGAGATACAGTGCAGTTTCGTTCATTCAGTCAAGGTCCATTTCAGCTGATGCAACTATTTTCCGGAGGGTTCCTGGCCCTCCACCAGTGTTTGAATATCACTGAAATTACCTGAAAGATGGCACTTTGCTCCGGGGTTTCTGGTCACTTTCTGAGTTAGTTACGTGTAACGTGATATGACAAAACATTTAAAGCATGCTGACTGGAGCCAGAGCGCTGATAGAAATGGACACACGTTGATGAAATCTCCTGGAGCAAGACAAGCGACAGGGTCATGCAAATTCCACAGGAGGTTTGATCTGTTCTGTCGGTGGGCTCACCAGCATGAATTGGTTGTTTATCTCGCTTAAAACTGTGCAGAAATCATGAGCAGACGGTCTTGAGTACAAAAACTGCTATTTTATGAACTGATTAACACCTTGGTGTCAAATTTGAAATTATTTAGTAGGTTGGCAGCTTCATCAGCCTGATTTAGGGCAGTGAGATCACTACTGAAGCACAGATCTGAGCATTTGTCGATTATATGCACCATGGTTTGCATTTGTCCGCACAGGGGCGAAACCCTATTGTTAAGACCCAGGCCAGAAACATCAACTTGGTTTGTGAAGTGAGCCGAGACTCCTAAATTTAACATTTGATTTGGCAGAGGTGAGCATAAGGTGTTTCACTCCAGGTATGATTCAAGTGACCCACTAGGAAGCTTTTATCAAGCAAAGGTTATATATGAGCACCAGTCGATTATACCAAAAAGAATTAGCATAACTTTTACAAATTACAAGATTTAAACATGGCACAGTAGAGCTCGTAAAACTTAACTATCTCTCTTGTTCCAAGTTAAAGCAACATCCCACAGATCCATTCTTCAGACTTGGTTAGCACACAAAATAAATATGCTCAAACACAGCTGGATTTTCAGCTTTGTAACATCTATGGACAGGAATCCAAGCCAACTGTTTGCAGAGAAGGATATAGCCTCAAAACAGTCAAACTTCAGAGAGGTAAATCCAGTCTCTGGCAGCTTCCAACACAGCAACACTCTAACTTGAGAGAATGGGAACTAAATGTTGCTTATCTCAGCTTCAAGTTGCTCCTGAAAACAAAACTAAAAACTGGAATGCTCTAATGCTCTGTGAAAACTAGCTGCCCCTCCCAACCCCCCGGCATATCACCTGACCTATTAATCACCCCAAATCAATCTCTGCTCAGCAAACCCAAGGGATTATTAAAACCACGTAGACTGCATTAGTTCAGATAAAAATTTTGATTTAATTTATTATTTTCACATGTATTAACATACAGTGAAAATTATGGTTTCTTGCGCTACACAGACAAAACATGCCGTTCATAGAAAAGGAAATAAGGGAGTGCAGAATGTAGTGTTACAGTCATAGCCAGGGTGTAGAGAAAGATCAACTTAATGCAAGGTAAGTCCAATCAAAAGCCTGAAAGCAGCAGGGAAGAAGCTGTTCTTGAACCAGTTGGTACGTGACCTCAGAATTTTGTATGCATTTTCCGACGGAAGAAAGTTGAAGAGAGAATGTCCGGGGTATTTGGCGTCCTTAATTATGCTGGCTGCTTTGCCGAGGCAGCGGGAAGTGTTGACAGAGTCAATGGATGGGAGTCTAGATTACGTGATGGATTGGGCTACATTCATGACCTTTTGTAGTTCCTTGCGGTCTTGGGCAGAGCAGGAGCCATACCAAGCTGTGAAACAACCAGAAGGAATGCTTTCTGTGGTGCATCTGTAAAAGTTGGTGAGAGTCGTAGCTGACATGCCAAATTTCCTCAGTCTTCAGAGAACGTAGAGTTGGTAGGCTTTCCTAACTATATTGTCAGCATGGGGGAACCTGGACAGGTTTTTGATGATCTGAACACCTAAAAACGTGAAACTCTCGACCCTTTCTACTTCGTCCCCATTGCTGTAGACAAGGGCATATTCTCCTTTACGCTTCCTGAAGTAAATGACAATCTCCTTCGTTTTGTTGACATTGAGGAAGAGATAATTGTTGCCGCACCAGTTCACCAGATTCTCTATCTCATTCATGTACTCTGTCTCGTCATGGATTGTGATCCGACCCACTACAGTGGTGGGATCAGCAAACTTGAAAATTGTATTGGAGAGGAATTTGGCCATACAGTCAACAACATGATATCAATCATATTGCCTCAATAACAATAAAGGACACATCCTGCAACAAACATGATTAAACTATACGTCCTAAGGGCACAGTATCATCACACTAAAAAAAATTATCTGCCTCGCATTTCCCCTTAGTTTCTCTGGTTAAGCATCTCGCCAACATGATTCCACAGTGATGAAGGTACGAGTGATCGCACAATGTGCTGCTGTACTGAATATGAGAACCTGGCACAAACTGAGAATTCATAAATACATACTCCGACTCTTAGGGAGAGACATGGCATAATAGATTTAAAGGTCAAGGGACAGAGACAGTAGGCAAATCGGAGGAAGAAAGCACAAAGAAGAAAATAATCATAAACCTATAATCAAAGTCCTACATTGAGAGAGATTTTAAGTCAATTTGCTTTAAAAAAATACGGCAGTAATGAAGTTAGAAAACATTTAATTGTGCAATTGTCGATTCTCTTTTGGAACTCACTTGCGCAAATACCAGCTGTTATTTTTCATTTGATGATAACAGCCAGTCAGCAAAGCCATTCCAGAATGTCATGAAGCATCAAAAAAAATGCTAAGATCCCGGACAATATTTTGACTCCAGTAATGAAGGTTTGTACGCATTGATTGGTTGCACCTTTCACCTACCTGTTCTAATAAAACACGGGAATAGAAACATAGAAAATAGGTACAGGAGTAGGCCATTCGGCCCTTTGAGTCTGCACCACCATTGAATATCATCATTATTGATCATGCACTTTCAATATCCCACTCCCGCTTTCTCCCCATACCCCTTGATCCCATTAACCGGAATGGCCACATCCAGCTTCCACTTGGACATATCTAACGGACTGGCCCCAAAACATTTTCCGTGGTAGAGAACTCCACAGGTTCACAACTCACTAAAGAAGTTCTTCCTCATCTCAGTCCTGAATGGCTTACCCCTTATTCATAGACTAGGACCCCTAGTTCTGGACTTCCTCAACATTGGGAACATTCTTCCCGCTTCTAGCCTGTCCAATCCCATCAGGATTTTATAGGATTCTATGAGATCCCCTCTCATTCTTCTTGATTCCAGTGATTACCAGCCCAATCGACTCAGTCTCTCATCATACAACAGCTGAGTTAAAATGACACGCAACAGGATGTTTGTGATCATTCCTTCGGACTGAGCAAAGTCATCAGTGGTCAGTGGTCATGGTCGGTGCAGGCTTAGAAGGCCGAAAGGCCTGTTCCTGTGCTGTAATTTTCATTGTTCTTTGTTCAAAGGTTCCACAAAGCAGTAAGCCAATCTGCATTTAGCCTCTCCAATATAGAGGAGACTGCATTGGGAGCAACAAATGCAATAAACTAAATTGAAGGAAGTGTGAGTGAAACGCTGCTTAACCTGAATGGATACTGGCGGCTTTGTATAGTGTGGAGGTAAAGGGGCAGATGTTGCATCTTCTGCAATTGCAAGGTAGGTGCCCTGGAAAGGGGAAGGAGAGTTGTGTGTGTTGGAGAAGTAGATTGCAGGGAGCAGTCCCTGTGGAATTTTGAGGGGGCGGGGGGGGGGGGGGAGAGCAGGCGGGGGGGGGGGGGGGGGGGGGGATGAGGGGAGGATGCGCTTAATGCTGGCATCATGCTGAAGTACGCAAAATAGCAGAAGATGATCCTTTGAATCCGATGTTGCTGAGTGAAAAGTGAGGACAAAGGGGACCCCATCATGGTTCTGTGAAGGAGGACAAGTGTTGAGGGACGATTGCGAGAGATGGGCCAAACCTAGTTGAGTGCCCTCAGTGTGCCAGGAGGGGGGAGGAAGTGAGGGGAGGTGAGGGGTTTGTCGGGGGGGGGGGGGGGCGGTGGTGGGACTTGCTTAAGGGAAAATGCAGACATTTCAGAAGCACCATTTTCGAATGTGACATCATCAGATAAGTCGTGATTGTTTTGCAGAAACTGGGAGAACCGTATTGAGTCTTTATCGGGAGTCCGATTTGAGGAGCTATAGTCCAGATAGCTATACAGACACAACCAATGTTAGTTCATGGTGCCACTAGTTGCAGAGGACTATTGGTGTCTCAAGGGTCGGTACAGCTCTCACTGGTGAAGACGGGAATGGGTTAATGAACTTTGTCACACTTAAGCATTAAGACCCGAACTCTGTGATTTTGTTGAGAACACTGCAGAGTTCATGTTTTCTTCAGAGTTCGGTGTTTGTCATGTCTGTGCCAGATAAGAGGAACAGCTATTCTTGCTGTCTCCACTTGATATTAAGAAATGCGATTAACCCAGCTCGAAATAAGTTAAACAATCTCCATTTTATGTACCTTTGTTTAACACGATGGAGTTGACATATATGCCTTCTGAGATCGTATAACCATAGATTCATATATATATACTCATCATACGTTAATCATCTTATCCTGATATAAAGTATTATACAAACCTGGATGTGTATTAGTTAACCTGTTTGTGCAAAACCTTTGATGTTGTTTCAAGGATATAAATGATGAACAATCGTGGCCTTGGAGATCGAACAAACTACGCAGAGGAAGATACTGCTAATGCAACAAGAATCTCACCATGAACAATGACAGACATGTTAGAGAATTGCAATGTAATGAGGGCGGGGCCCGGAACATATATAAACTCTGTTCTTACATGTGTTCGAAGAGGAGGCTGGGGGTCCACTGTTAGGAACCTCACTTCTCTCACAATTGTGAAAGTAAACCTGCACTTTGATCCACTAATAGTGTCAGAGGTTTTTTACCTACAACAATTGCGGGCTCGTCCGGGATAATCTGTTTACGGTCCGGTTGAATGGCCACGACCGGGACACCAGAATAGATTATCGAAATTTAAATAGAGTGGGTCAAAATGCAGTAGGTAATCATCTGTGATAAGAGTGTGTGATGTTCAGACGTGAGTGAGATATAGACTGTCTGAGTGATCGCCGGAGTTTGAAGGAAAAGCCTTCATGTGTAAGAGTTAGAAGGAAAAGCCTTCTGAGGAGAAGCCGTCTTAAACAAATATAGTATATGTGGTGGTACGGAGGGATCTGATCACCCCTTACAGGTATCACCGGACTCTGATAAGAGCGACCTGGGAGGGGGAGAACGAGAAAGGAGAATAAGTCACTCCAGGTGGTGAGTATAAGCTTATCAGTGTTACGGCGGGACAAAGGCTGTGGGGACCCCCTGGGTCCCTAATAAATGAATTTATGATTAAGAGGGACAGACTCATAAAACAGATGATAAAAGGAGGATGGGATTTAGACCACCCACTAGACCAACAACGAAAATGGTTGGAAAAGGAAAAGAAAAACAAAACTAAGAAAATTGGAGTTCTCTTAGTTCACCAATTGGCCGGATTAATTGAACAGGTCTCAGTCTTGGGTCAGAAATGGGCTGATGACAAAGAAAAAAATAAAATGTTAAACAACAAAGGCATGAAAGAGCCTCCGAATTTGGGGAGCGACTCTTTAGAATATACCAAGAATGTTCAGGGTACCCGAAACTGCCCGAACAGATAGAACCTTTTTACAAGCATTTAAAGATGGGCTGTCACCAGCTCACCAAAACATCCTTAAAATGGGAGTTCTCAATACCCAGACTTATGATGAATTAGTGGAATGACATCTGGAATTAGAGATGGACCAGATGAGAAACCATACCTACAAATAAAACAGGAAAATGTTAGTGCAAACAGTGGAGGAGCTAAACCAAGGGGTGCGTGCCATATTTGTAGGAAACTGGGTCACTTTGTGAGGCACTGTAGGACTCCAAAGGTGGGTAGTGAAGTCTGAAAAATGGCAGATAATAAAGGACGAGGGGAACTGCAGGTCGTCTCATTGACGTGTACTTATCAATGAAAAAAGCATTAATAAAGAGGATGCAAAAGGATGGCTGGGATACGTCTCAGACCTTAGAGTAGCAGAAAACGTGGATATATAAAGAAAAGAGAAACGAAGCAAAGAGGATAGGAGTATTGTTAATGCATCAGTTAGCTGGACTAATTGAGCAAGATAAAGAAAAGATTAGAGAGTTAGAATTCAGAATAAGAGAATTGGAGAAACGAAACCAAGTCTTCGAAGAAAAACAATAGAGAGGGGAAACTGTTCCTCTACCTCCTAATTAGTCCACACAGGGACCAACCGCTCCTCCAGAGGAGTGGGAAGTGCTAGAATACAACTCAGCACCAGTAACCTGGTGCGCAGCCAAAACCAAAAATATAAACCCGTCAGCCAGTGTAAAACGGAGATTCAGAGAGCACTAGGGAATGCTCCCACTTATTGGAGCAGAATTACCACAATAAAACAGTTAAGAAGAGGGATCAGTGAATGTGAGAATCAAAGAAAAGATAAAGAGGAATCTGGCTTGCCAATGTTGTTCCAAAATCCCGATACGAATGAACAGGAGTGGTGGAATTGACCCAGTGTAGATAATCACCAGACATCTAAGGTAGCTGTCATTGCCCCAATGAATAAGACAGACACCAGCGCCAGAGGCGCTGCAAAGACAGAAGGGACTACTCAAATCAGGCTAACTTGGTTAGTTTGAAGTGTGATAAGACTAAAAAGGGAATAAAGGGTTAAAAGAAAACAAGCAGGCTACGAATCTCTCTCTCTCACTCGAGGAAGAGAGAGAGAGAGATGTAAGATGTAATTGCGATCGAGAGCCTCATGTGGTGGAATGGGGTATAGCAGATCAATGCGAGTTTAATAAATTAATACATTTTACGATAGGGGCATCGGACAGTGATTTGGGGAATGTGGGAATAATAGCATTAGATTATATCTGAAGATTCGTAAGGAGAGTTAACCATTTAAGCACACAGTAGATTCGATCTTGCATCTGCCTGTGTAAAAATAATGAATTTAGTAGGGATATTTAAAAGTGATAAAATAAATGGATTATTTGGATCAGGCTTTTGTTAAATTTGAAAATGTATTCTTGATAGAACTGAAGTTGAAAAGATAAATAGAAAGAATTATTCCTGAGTATTTGAAATGATGATTAATCACTTGTTTATATTCCTCTGAGTTATAAGACTTGCAGTAATTTTAAGATATAGTCAAAATTTAACAGAGAAGGGAGTTACATAAGGTAGAATGGGAGTGCGTGTGCGTGGGAATTATTATATTGCCATAATGCATTCTAATTAAAATGTGTTACATAGATCAACCATGAAACTGTATTAAATGACAGACTGGTTAAAAGAGAATGCCCGCCTATAATACCAAATTGACAAATCAATATAATTAGAGATGAAGGAAATAATTCAGTGGAATAAATGAGATAAGAAAATGCTGGGGAAGTATTTGTTACAAACGGTTAAAGATTAAAGTAATAAGATTTCTTGAATTTACTTCTGTTTTGAGTTGAATTACAGCTTGGAAGGCAGCAGCATAAAAGCGACTGTTAATCAACGGTCTGTATTCTTAAATATTTTACTTTCATCTCAGTTTAAGATGTTAAGTCTGAATAAATGTTGGAAGCTTCCATGTGTATCTGTGTGTATCTATGTGTATCTGTGTGTTTAACAACGTGATTGCGTGAATGTTTTGTTGTTGTTCGTTTTAATGTTGAGAAAGGAGTTAAACCTTGGAAGGACCATGTGCTCTTTCCTTGTCTTGAAGTTGAAATTATAAGAGTGTAGTTGAGAAGTTAAAAAAAAAAGTAATTTTGTGAAAAATAGAAAAGCAGGAAGAAATTAATAAGGTGAATATACTGTCTCTGAGTCAGTTTAAAGTCTATCAAATCAGTGAATCGTAGTTCTGATTACCCCAATTAACAGCAGGAGATAAAAACAGTTAAAACCTCAGTTGTTAATACAAACAAAGATGTTATCCTTGAGTATTTTTAATTTGCTTTTGATGCCAACCATTGAACATCATGAATTATTGGAACTTGTGTTGCCAGTTAGTTACCGATATGAAATTCAAGACTTGTGTGATGTTCCGATAACATGCAACAAATTACATCATTTAAATCATCTAACATTGATGATAGTTCTGATAGTGTAACTAGTTAAAATTATATACTGCCGTTGGAATTGTGCCATCTATTGTTCAAGGTTTTCCAAATATAAGACACTGCAAAGCTTAAAACCGAGCCAGCGAGGAAGCAAACCAAAACATTTCTAATCAAGTAACTCTGAAAATGAAGGAATTCTGATCTGGAGCTCAGTTTAAAAATGAAAACAGATTAATTTAAAAATTAAATTAAAAGGGTTTTGAGATACCTGAGAAAGGCAAATCCTGAAAAGCCTTAACCAATTTTATAATATATATTGTGTATTGATAAAAATATAAGTCTGTGAAAAAAAGGCTAGTTATTCCAAACATGTAACCATTCTTTGCCATAATTTGTAATAGCTTGTACAATTAGTATTAACATGACAGGAAGTAAAAACGGATTACTTGAAAGAGAAAAAAAGAGTTGGAGATTGGCTTTGCAGCCAGACTCAGAAATCTTGCATCATTTCGGTTATCTGTGTTTTTAAAGAGCTGTGTCTGGCAGCATAAACTATTGGTATCTGTGAGACCTTATGAGACAATCTGTCTATCGAAGCATCATTTCTGCTTAAACATTGCACTTTCAAATGTGGACAAACAAATGATCAAATTAGATATAATGTAAGAATACATCATATAAAGATAGGAGTTGTATGGCATGTGATTTCAATGAGAAAAGCGATGTCTTTTGATAGAATTAGCCAGCTGCAGCCAGTGCAAAGTGTTGTGTGATTCGCACTAAGCCAACTGAAGGGTCTGTTTATTTCTTCATAATAAACTCCACTGATCTGAAGTAAATATGTCTTTCTTTAAGCATTGGTTTCGAAATAACGGTTACTTGAGAGAAAGGAGAGCGAGAGAGAAAGCAGCCAAAAACCAGCCTGAGATTGAACAAAACAAAACATCTGTTTCTAAAGCATAACTAAATTAGATATTATTATTACATACAAGCAGTCTCCAGCGACATCAACAACTTGGCCATGAGAAAGTTTGTTTACCTTACATTGTACTTTCAGAGAATGCAGCTAAGTTCCTAAGTTGGACTCAGAATTCCAAGCTGATGAGGCCAAATTAGCTTAAATTAACTTAAAGCATAGCACAATTAATCACATTGGGCAAAAATACTGTGCACTGGCGAAAGCCATAAAGACATCGGAAAAGAAAACGTGGATGAAGGTATTTCCCACCATACTAAATAAGATTAAGGGTTGCTACAAACCAAACAACCGGATTAACCCCTTATAAGCTAATGACAGGACGGACGATGCAATTACCAAAAAGCATCATAACAGATGGGACCGATGTAGGTCCACGAAAAGATAAAATCAGGAGTATGTTTTGGAACTAAGCACCCAATTAAAAGGGATGCATAAATCGGTAAAAGACAATCAAGAAATAAGAGATGCAGAGAGAGCTTGAAATGCTCCCTGACAGTCCCAACAGTGGGATGTCCTAGTAAAAATATTACCTAACAAATCAGGGCTTGTACAAAAATGAAATGAGCCATATGAAGTTATAATTATGGAGATATCTGTGCCTGTATATACTCAGTTGAATATGCTGAAATTAATTGGAAAAATATGTGATATACTCCACTTACAGATATAAACAAACAACAACTGACCTCCAAGCAAGCTGAACGGGTTCGCGGATTCGTGGTGTCGCGCGTGGGCGATATAGCTTTGGACCATTGTATAACGGTCGCGCGGGATATTAGTAAGTGATAAGATGCTTCTCATGCTGATACTCACGACCCTGGCCCTGTTAGCCATAGCGGGAGAATATAAATTGAATTATGAGGAGTTAGGGATGAAGCACAGTGATCATCTCTGTAATGGTGACTCTGTCTATTGTATGAACACCTTTGTGTATATATCTTATCTGTATGCATCACAATCGAATCTGAGCAAGTGCTGGGTCTGTTCACACATTCCCAAGCACAGAGGAAAGGGAGGAACTCCCTTATTTCCTATCCCTTTATCAGCTCCAGAAGTAATTGAATGGGTTTAAAATCAGAATGGAACCCAGAAAGAGACAATGAAACTGACATTTAAAAGCCCATCGGGTTCCACTAAGCAGGGTATCAGCAACAGTGATGTTGTTTCAAGGCGAGGGGGCGGAGGGTGCACTTTATCGTCCTTTAAGAAGAATTACCAGCCCAGCTACGACAGATCAGGATCCCCACCCTACTTTGTTGTGAAAAATAAACAGAGGGGATCTATCTGCCTGATAAGAAATGGAACCATACCTGTTGGCCGTAGCTACTGTATACAGCAGATTGATATCACTGATGATGCTGAGACCATGATACAGGTCACAATCCAGTGCCCCATAGCCACCGTCCTGGTTAGCCTCTCCTCCGCTGAAGTAAGCGAGATGACTGCATATAATGGTAAATATTTTGTCTGTGGAAACAATGGCTATCCGTGGCTTCCCTGGAATTGGGCAGGATCGTGTTATTTGGCATATGTGGTGCCTTATATTCACCATTACACTGACTTATGGGACCACCCCGAGATACACCTGCTTAGGGCTAAGCGAGCCATTAGTGAGACAGAATGATTCTTCATGACAGCCTACACATTTTTGAGATGGCAAAGGCAGCCCAGGAACTTATACGGATGGCCTCAACCCTCGAGAAAATTGCAAATGAGAATAAAAATGGGTTTGAAGAGGTGAGCACAGCCGTCTCTGAAATATCAGCAGAGGTCGTAGCAATTCGGACTGTGGCGTTACAGAACCGATTAGCACTCGATTATGTGCCAACCTGCCACGGAGGAACATGTGCCATAGTTGGCTCCGAATGCTGTACGTATATTCCCGAAGCTTCGGAGAATATAACTCGCTTAGCAGATCATATTAAACAAGTAGCAAAAGCAATACAGGAAGAAGGGAACGAATATCATGATTATAACCCTCTGGGCTGGCTGGGGCAATGGTTCGGGTCATGGGGTTCATACCTGATGCATGGATTGATTGTATTTATTGTAATTGTAATTACTTGCTGTGTTTGTATGGCATTATTGAACGCCTGTTGCAAAACAGTAACAGCGCGAATTATGACGGTCGCAAGTGTACAGTTGGAGGGGGCAGACCTCCCGACTAAGGAGCTCGGCCCATTCCCCGATAACATGTGGTTCTGAGTTGGTCATAGATGCCATGTTTGGTCCTGGCATCCGACCAAAAGGGGGGAAAATGAAGACGGGAATGGGTTAATGAACTTTGTCACACTTAAGCATTAAGACCCGAACTCTGTGATTTTGTTGAGAACACTGCAGAGTTCATGTTTTCGTCAGAGTTCGGTGTTTTTCATGTCTCTGCCAGATAAGAGGAACAGCTATTCTTGCTGTCTCCACTTGTTATTAAGAAATGCGATTAACCCAGCTCGAAATAAGTTAAACAATCTCCATTTTTATGTACCTTTGTTTAAGACGATGGAGTTGACATGTATGCCTACTGTGATCGTATAACCATAGATTCATATATATATATTTATCATACGTTATTCATCTTATCCTGATATAAAGTATGATACAAACCTGTATGTATATTAGTTAACTTGTTTGTGCAAAACCTGTGATGTTGTTTCAAGGATATAAATGATGAACAATCGTGGTCTTGGAGATCGAACAAACTACGCAGAGGAAGATACTGTTAATGCAACAAGAATCTCACCATGAACAACGACAGACATCTTAGAGAATTGCAATGTAATGAAGGCGGGGCCCGGAACATATATAAACTCTGTTCTTACTTGTGTTCGAAGAGAAGGCTGGGGGTCCACTGTTAGGAACCTCACTTCTCCCACAATTGTGAAAGTAAACCTGCACTTTGATCCACTAATAGTGTCAGAGGTTTTTTTTTTACCTACAAAACTGGTATTAGAGAGACACAGTCATCACTGGTGTAAATATAAGAGTATCAGGAATCCTGGAAGAACATGCTCCAATCTGATGTAAGTGTTATGTAGCACTAGCACCATAGGATGATGGACATCCCTACTATAACTGTTTTTTGCTATTAGTAGAAGAGAAATACAATATCTCTTAATTCTACAAGATTAACATATAAGAAAGACTTATTATATCCTACAGGCTATAGGAAAACGGAGACAGTTAAAACTGCTTAAAAAACAAACAAGTTACAATAGCTCCGCTCTTCGCAATAGTGCAAGTTTTATTTTGCTGCCTGGTCTCGAGAAGTTGAGGTAATAGGAGTGAGTCAAGAACTGGAGAGGGACATTTACTGGAAAAGAAGCTAACTCTACCCTGCCAGTGAGAATACTGAGAGGTTTCAAATTGTAAACATTGTTGGAGAGGAAAACGTTGCTTGAAAGAAAGGTGAATTCTATTGTAGTTTTATGATTTTATATCTGATAAGTGTTGCTCACAGGTTATGTTGCCTGACAAGGTAGGTATATTGAAAAGTTGCAAAAAGAGTGACAATCCTTGATGCACTCGAGTGGACTGCATTGTACAAGTCACAGTTTATAATACTGTCAGTCATTTTCCTGTTGCAATACTTCATCAGTAACGTCACCAAATATTATGAAAAAAGTACATTTTTTGATAAAAAGTGCACTTTTAGCAGTATAATCAAAAGGTTAACTTTCTCTCAATCTAATACAAGCTAAATAAAAAGCAACTGCTGATTCTTTATCATTTTTTGAATATCCAATAAAAAACATTGTTCTCTTAATCTACCAAAACAAACTAAATAAGCTTGTTTATGTGTTAAATGACTGTAAGTAATGTCAATGATGAATCCACATGATTGACTACTTCGGGGAATGATTAGTGTATAAATATAGAATTTCTTCCAACGTCTCAGTGTTAGAAAGCTCGAAGTAATATATGTTACTCATCCATTCTCAGAGGAAAGAAAATGGAAAAACCTATTATTCTGTTGATAAAAGAGATTTACTATCCAATTCTGGCAGCTATTGGTGTCCCTGGTGAGCTATTGTAACTTCTTTGTTTTGAAGCAGTTTTATCTGTCTCCGTTTTCCGAAAGCCTGTTGGATATAATGAGTCTTTCTTATATGTTAATCAGACGCTGGGACACTATCTATCTTTTCTTTTCAGGAAACCTGCTGACGATTGTGATTCTCTTCCGAGGCAAGTGTGGGCTTTCCAAATGTATCTCTATAATCATGTTGGCCATGGCAACAGCAGACCTACTGGTCCTAATTATCAATGTAACGATTTTTCATATTTTCAGTTATAATTTTGCATTTTCCTTTCTGCACCACACTCCCGTATGTAAGTCCGTTCTCTACATGGCAGCTGTTGCGCTTGATTTGTCTATTGGATTTACTGTCTTCTTCACATTTGATCGATTTGCAGTAATCTGCTGTCAGAAGTTCAGAGCAAAACATTGCACCGAGAGATCTGCAGCTGTGGTTATAACAATCTTTTCTGTTGTGATATTTTTCAAGAATATCCCATTTTTCTTCGTATATGAATATCAGCAGATAATCAGCAACCTGCAATGGGGCTGCCAGTCAAGTATAGCTTTTCTTTCCTCACCCTTCGGTGCGGTTTTTTTCTGGTTTCACGCTGCTTGGGTACTTTGGCTTCCTTTCACTTTAATTGTCTTGTTGAATTGTTTGACAAGCAGACGTATTTTAGTGGCAAGCAGAGCCCGGAGGAAACTCCGGTCCCACACAACTGAGAAACAGTCTGATCCAGAGATGGAGAAGCGGAGGAAAGCCATCATCCTACTCTTCACTGTGTCGGGCAGTTTTTTACTGTTGTGGTTGCCGGTTGTCATTGGTGTTATAACTTCTAGACTGGTTAACATCAATTCTTACAGAGGTGACCGCACAAACTCTCGATATATAGCCACGGAAACAGGAACTATGTTGAAGTTTTTAAGTTCCTGTCAAAATACGTGCATTTATGCAGCGACCCAGAGGAAATTCCGGGAAGAGCTCAAGAAGATGTTTAAATCCCCCTATACACTAATTCTGCGTGTTATTAATATTAAAGGAGCTGCAACATCTAGCTCCAGCTGAAACAGTAGAATTCATTTCCAGCTTAGAAACTTGAAACTTTCACTCCTCAAGTGGTTCCTGCCGAGCACTAAAGATGCGCAACTGCGTTCATCCTCTTGTGGCACTCAACGCCAGTATAGACGATGGGTTTTCCACAGCTCATTTGCTGATATTTGGAACCAATTAAAGATACACCACATTCAATGTTAAATGTGTCCGTGATGAAGAATTGAATATTTGATTGCATATGTTTGGACCAATAGTGTTCAACCTGAAATCTATTTCTACTCTGCAGTTGGACGGATGAGATCCATCCAAGAATATTAATGGAAATGAGGGACCGAAGTGGGAGAAGGGAGCAGGGCAAGATGTAGTCCAAATTTCCCAATTATCCTTAAGCTTAGGGAATGGGAAAATCATGAATGCAATGCCCGTGTTCACAAAATAATGTAAAGATAAATCCAGCAAGGACGGTTACATTAGATAAGCCTCGGTGATTGGGAAGCTTTGACAAACAATAATTCAAGAAATAATTGGTGAAATGAATGATAAACAAGTGGAGTCAGCATGATTTCTTTTCGAAAGGGAATCCTGCTTAACTAAAGTGATTGAATTTGTTTTTTGCTGGAATGACAGTGAGGCTTCATCAGGGTAATTATGTTCACGTAATATGCACACACTTTCAAAGGTAATTGTTGCAATGCTGCACAGCAGAACTGTGAGCAGTTAGAATCCATGGAATAAAAGTGTCAGTAGCAACATGGAAAATAAACTGGC
This sequence comes from Mustelus asterias, assembly GCF_964213995.1. NCBI lineage: Eukaryota > Metazoa > Chordata > Chondrichthyes > Carcharhiniformes > Triakidae > Mustelus > Mustelus asterias. The sequence goes on along the minus strand of NC_135816.1, from coordinate 91,238,391 downwards.
TGATTTTCAGACAATATTAACTCGTGGTTAATGGCTGCATTCATACGACAAAAATGTTTACAGTGGCGTTCCACAGGAGTCAGTGTTATAATCTAATTATAGATTAGAACAAACTAAGTCTTGTAGATAGGGAAGAATTTCAATTGGTCGTTATTAACTAATGTGAAATAGGCAATCCCAGGCAGAGTTATGTAATAGGATCCCCTTACTGCCAGCAGACCGCCCATGTGCATACTGCACGACACTTGTACCACCAACACTGTACTTGAACATCCTCATTTTCTTTAGGAATCCTTCCATGTCTCCTCCTTCCACCCTGCCCCCCCCCTCCCCCGCTGCGCCACCAGTACCACCTCCGGTGTGATGCCTCCCCCAGCCTTTACGAGTCTTCGAGGCTGTTGTGCTTCTTCAATTGTGATCTCGTGCATGTCCCTGATTGTAAGGTGTGCTCCAAGCGGCTGTATGTCCAGCTGCTTTTACTCCAAACCTGGAACCTTTGTGTGGACATTCCCGTGAATTGCTGCCATGTTCAGAATGAAATGGGAGTCGGCGAAAGCCCTAGATCTTTGTGAGCAGCTCTCTTCGATCAGCCGCAAATACTCTCGCTTTTTCTGTGGACTGAATGATCATGAAATGGGATTATATTTGATTATTTCAACAAAAATTCTCTCAACTTCTTCTGACAGACAGGAGAGATGATGTTTTGAACATGTGTCCTCTCTTCGGACAATATCAGTGTAGGTTCTTTATATTGTTTAGAGTCAAAACGGTACTTGGGATCGTTCATTACCGAGAGAATCAAAACAATGAAAATAATATAAGTGAAGGAAAATAGACCACGATCACTGACAATCCTGTGATGCTCTACCTGCACTTTATTATATACAAAAAACAAAGAACAATACAGCACAGGAACAGGCCCTTCGACCCTCCAAGCCCACGCCGCTCCCTGGTCCAAACTAGACCATTCTTTTGTATCCCTCCATTCCCACTCCGTTCATGTGGCTATCGAGATAAGTCTTAAACGTTCTCAGTGTGTCTGCCTCCACCACCTTGCCCGGCAGTGCATTCCAGGCCCCCACCCCGCTCTGTGTAAAATACGTCCTTCTGATATCCGTGTTAAACCTCCCCCCCCGCCCCTCACTTGGAACCTATCACCCCTCGGGAACGTCACCACTGATCCGGGAAAAAGCTTCCCACCGTTCACTCTATCTATGCCTTTCATAATTTTATACTCCTCTATTAGGTCACCCCTCATCCTCCGTCTTTCCAGTGAGAACAACCCCAGTTTACCCAATCTCTCCTCATAACTAAGCCCTTCCATACCAGGCAACATCCTGGTAAACCTCCTCTGCACTATCTCTAAAGCCTCCACGTCCTTCTGGTAGTGTGGCGACCAGGACTGGGCGCAGTATTCCAAATGCGGCCGAACCAACGTTCTATACAACTGCAACATCAGACCCCAACTTTTACACTCTACGCCCCGTCCTATAAAAGCAAGCATGCCATATGCCTTATTCACGAACTTCTCAACCTGTGCAGTCACCTTCAAGGATCTGTGGACTTGCATACCCAGGTCCCTCTGTGTATCTGCACCCTTTATGGTTCTGCCATTTATCGTATAGCTCCCCTAACGCGAGTTCTACCAAAATGCATCACTTTGCATTGATCTGGATTGAACTCCATCTGCCACTTCTTTGCCCAAATTTCCAGCCTATCAATATCCTTCTGTAGCCTCTGACAATGGTCCTCACTATCTGCAAGTCCAGCCATTTTCGTGTCGTCCGCAAACTTACTGATGACCCCAGTTACGCCTTCTTACAGATCGTTTATATAAATCACAAACAGCAGAGGTCCCAATACAGAGCCCTGCGAAACACCACTAGTCACAGGCATCCAGCTGGAAAAAGACCCTTCCATTACCACCCTCTGTCTTCTGTGACCAAGCCAGTTCTCCACCCATCCAGCCACTTCCCCCTTTATCCCATGAGATCGAACCTTTTGCACCAACCTACCATGAGGGACTTTGTCAAACGCTTAACTAAAGTCCACATAGACGACCATATATACAGTTTAACGTGTCAGTTTCCAAAACAGAAAGTTACCCCTTATATGTTAACCATTCAATATCGAGACAGCACATGAGAACACAATTAGAAACTGGAGTTTGAATAGATGATAAGAGGCATTGATCACCTTGACATTCAGTAAGATCTTTTGTTTTAGAAATAAAATATAACTTGTATTGCGTAAAGCTCGTCTATTTTTATCATACATCAGCACATTGCGGAAGGAAACTATTCTGAATTGAAAATGTTTCACAAAAGATCTACTGTGAAGATCCATTTTGCTTACAATAGAGTGGCTGATTATGAGCTACAGTAGCTGGATGGCTCTATTGTACACATTTGCCAGATCAGTTTACTTAAACAGATAGAATCCATTCCAGACAGCATGTATGAGCAGTACAATTTTGTTTTGGGATCTAAGGTCTCGGGGGACTCCAAAAAGGAAATTTAAATATCATTGTTCGTAGAAACCAGAAATGCACAATGTTCTTGCTGAAAAGGGCTCACAGACTCAATATCTCATCATGTCAATGCCCATTTTACAAGAAGTTGACGGAATCAGTTCGAATGGCTGCTGTTTGTGGGTTTCAAATCATGAGATAATTCAATTTTGATAATAACACGACAAAATTGGGAATGTGTAGGTTAATAAGGATCATGAATTCCAGATTGGAATTGAAACAGAGTTCAGTGAGAGAAGATATCGTTCCAACATTCTAATCTCATTCTGAGATTACTGAAGAAAGCCCGCAGCCCCTCCAGTTCCCCTGTTCGTGGTTACTTCTCGTAAGCATTTGGAAACCTATGTATTGTCATATGAATTTGAAGTAAACCCTGGATTTTTCTACTGCTTTTGCCAGTTAAAACATTCCTCACTTGGCTGAGTATCATTGCCTGGTACACAGCGGACCTGGGTTCGATTCCATACTGTGGATACTTAATTGCAATGGAAAATAGTACATGAATGTGGCTATATACTTTTAATTTGAAATTGGTTGTTAAGTACGGAGAGAACAAATAAATAGAGCACTCTATCAAGGGCAGGCAGAGTCAGCAATAGTGTTTCTCCTTCATTCAGGGTCCAGCGTTTTGCGAGACCCGAGAGGAAGGGCCCTTCACATCAACAGCCATGTCAGATTTCCATTGTGTCTTAAGACAGAAACTGGCTCTTTCACCTAACCTGGGCTGAATCAGAATTTCTGTAAAATCAGTGAATTATTGCTTCAGTTTGCTGATATAAAATATTTTAAAACCTCGTGGAACCAGCCATCATAGGGATAGTATCGAGTATTGAGCAGAGTTAATGAATTCTCTACGGTAGGCACGTGTCCTATGAAGAATTATGCTGTAACGAGAGGCAGTAACTTTCACTGTAATATCTGCCATTACTTTGTTTTTTTTCCCTTTTTTTTCTCCTCATTCTCTGACAACAGCTATTCACGATCCAGGCTCCCACCCATCCACACACCCGCAGTCCCCACCACCACATGTTTCGTTTCTTTGTTGATCCCATTTCCTCTCCCTCTGACCTTACCCCATTTTTGTCACTTTTTCTCACTGAATCTCTCCTGCCCTCTACTCCATCACATACTTCTCTTTTTGTTCTTCTTTCCACCCTCCATCTATGGTACAAGAACAGCTCCTTCTCACACATCGTAGGCATATTACCACTCACAGAGACACAGACAGCTGATCAGTACACACAGCAATTGCCCTTCATCAGATGGAATAACTCTGTTCCTTTCTCGACAGGCATTGCCTGAGCTGTTGAGTATTTCCAGAATTTTCTGTTTTTATTTCATATAGAGTCTCAACTTGTTCAGAAGGCACGTACGTTACTTGATCACAACACACATTCTCACGTTTTCAAGTTCATCCCTCGTTTTAAAAAGAAAACACCCACACCTGGTGAAATGTAATATACATCTACTTGTATATTATTACATGAAAACTAGAGCGGAATGACCAACTCCCGGTCTTATCTCTTATGTTCTTATTGCAAGCTGAATGGAATATAAATATAGGCAAGTTTTATTACAGTTGCACAAGGCCTTAGTCAGACAGCATCTGGAGTAATGTGTATAGCATTTGTCCCTTAGGTTAAGGCACAATGATGAGTAGATTGGACTCTGAGCAACAGACACTGAGGCTTTTCAGGGAAGGGGAGAGCTATCTGGATAATGTGTATAAAGAGAAAGTCACGCCGCTTAGACTGACTAACTTAGCTGGGGGTGAGGGACAACAGGGAGTGGCTGCAGGTGAGGCGGGCAGTGGGGGGAAGAAGGCGGGCAGTGGAGGGAAGAAGGCGGGCGGGGGGGGGGGGGGGGGAGGGTAGGGGGGAAGAAAGGAAGTCGTTTGCGGGAGGTAAAGTCCCAAGAACCTCAGCCCTTAAATCTTTGCAACAGATTTGAGGTTCTTGCCACCAGTGCAGATGGGAAAAATGACTGCGAGAAGGACGAGCAAACTGTCAGCAGTGCCAGGGTGCAGGGTGCTGCTGCAACGGAGAAATCAAAGAGAAATGTGGGAGTAATTGGGGATAGTGTAGTTAAGGGCATAGACGCTGTTCTCTGTGACCAGGATAAGCAATACCGTAGGTTGTGTTGCTTGCCTGGTGCTCGGGTCCAGGATGTATCATCTGGGCCGCAGAGGAATCTGGAGTGGGAGGGTGAAAATCCAGTCGTCGTGGTCCATGTAGGTGCCACTGACATAGACAAAACAAGAACTAAGGATCTGCTGAGGGAGTACGAAGAGCTGGGGAACAAATGCAAAAGCAGAACCAACAAGGTGGTAATCTCTGGATTACTACCTGAGTCACGCACAAATTGATGCAGGGTTAATAGGATTAAGGAGACGAATGCGTGGCTCAAGGATTGTTGTGGAAGGAATGGGTTCGAATTCATGGGGCATTGGCACCAGTATTTGGGCAGATGGGACCTGATAGATGGGATCGTCTCCGTTTGAACCGTGCTGGGACCAGAGTCCGAGCGAATCATATCACTAGGGTTGTAGATAGGGCTTTAAACAAATTTACGGGGGGGGGGGGGGGGGGGAGTGTGCAGAGGTAAGAGTAAGTACGAAATCAATGGGAGAGGAGAGGGTGCGAGTGCAAATGAATGAGGGCATTCAAGTAGTTAAAGGAGTAGAGGGCGAGGGAGAGGTTGATAGCATTTCATCAAATCGGGTCCAGATAAAAGCTGGAATAAAGACACTTTGCCTGAATGCAAGAAGCATTCGGAATGAAGTTAACGAGTTGATGGTGCAAATCAGCACAAATGGGTATGATCTCGTGGCCATTACAGAAACGTGGCTGCAGGGAGTCCAGGACTGGGAGCTGAATATCCAGGGGTATCAGGCATTTAGGAAGAATAGACAGGACGGAAAAGGTGGTGGGGTAGCTCTGTTAATAAAAGATAATATCAGGGTAGTAGTGAGGGATGACATAGGCTCTAAGGAACAAAACGTGGAATCGTTATGGGTAGAGAGAAGGAATAGTAGGGGGAGAAAGACACTCGTAGGCATGGTCTATAGGCCCCCAAATAATAATGTTGAGGTGGATAGGGCTATAAACAAGCAAATAATGTATGCGTGCAAAAACGGAAGGGCAATAATCATGGGGGACTTCAACCTGCATGTTGATTGGCTGACTCAAGTTGGAAGGGGTGGGATGGAGGAAGAGTTCTTAGAATGCTGTCGGGATAATTACCTTGAACAGTCTGTTACAGAACTGACGAGGGAACGAGTTATCTTAGATCTGGTAATGTGTAACGAGGTAGGTAGAATTAAGGATGTTCTTGTGAAGGAGCCTCTCGGGTCAAGTGATCACAATATGGTCGAATTTCTGATACAAATGGAAGAGCAGAAAGAAGGGTCCCATACCACTGTCCTCTGTTTGAACAGAGAGAAGTACGATAGGATGAGGGCTGAATTGGCTAAGGTGGACTGGGAGAGCAGACTGGTAGGTAGGACAGCTGAGGAACAGTGGAGGATTTTTAAGGAGATCCTTTTCAGTACCCAGCAACAATATATTCCGGTGATAAAGACGGACTGTAAGAAAAGGGATAACCAGCCGTTGATAACGAAGGAAATTAAGGAGAGTATTAAATTAAAGACCGATGTGTACAGAGTGGCGAAAAATAGTGGAGAGTCGGAAGATTGGGAAAAGTTTAAGAAACAACAAAGAACGACTAAGAAAGCGATAAAGAAAGGAAAGATAGGTTATGAAGCTAGGCTAGCTCTAAATATAAAAAAATGATAGTAAAACCTTTTACAAATATATAAAAAGGAATAGAGTGGCAAGAGTGAATGTTGGACCCTTGGAGGACGAGAGGGGGGATTTAATAGTGGGAAATGAGGGGCCTCAACTATTTACCATTTATATAGACGATCTGGAGGAGGGGACTGAGTGTCGGGTAACAAAGTTTGCAGACGACACAAAGATAAGTGGAAAAGTGAATCGTGTGGAGGGCGTAGAAGATGTGCAGAGAAATTTGGACAGGCTGAGTGTGTGGGCGAGGATCTGGCAGATGGAGTATAATGTTAACAAATCCGAGGTTATTCACTTTGGAAGAAATAATAGCAGGTTGGATTATTATCTAAATGGAAAGAAATTACAACATGCTGCTGTGCAGAGGGACCTGGGGGCCCTTGTGCATGAGACCCAAAAACCCAGTCTGCAGGTGCAACAGGTGATCAAGAAGGCAAATGGGATGTTGGCCTATATCGCAAGCGAGATAGAATATAAAAGCAGAGATGTATTGCTGCATCTGTACAGGGCATTGGTGAGGCCGCAGGTGGAATACTGTGTGCAGTATTGGTCCCCTTATTTGCGGAAGGATATATTGGCCTTGGAGGGAGTGCAGAGAAGGTTCACCAGGTTGATACCAGAGATGAGGGGTGTTGATTATGAGGAGAGACTGAGCAGATTGGGTTTGTACTCGTTGGAATTTAGAAGGCTGAGGGGGGATCTTATAGAGACCTGTAATATAATGTAGGGGCTGGATAGGGTAGAGGTGGAGAGATTCTTTCCACTTAGAAAGGAAACTAGAACTAGAGGGCACAGCCTCAAAATAAAGGGGGGCCAGTTTAGGACAGAGTTGAGGAGGAACTTCTTCTCTCAGAGGGTGGTGAATATCTAGAATTCTCTGCCCACTGAAGTGGTGGAGGCTACCTCGTTGAATATGTTCAAATCACTGGATTCCTGATCGGTAAGGGAATTAGGGGTTATGGGGATCAGGCGTGTAAGTGGAACTGATCCACTTCAGATCAGCCATGATCTTATTGAATGGTGGGGCAGGCTCGAGGGGCGAGATGGCCTACTCCTGCTCCTATTTCTTATGTTCTTACGTTCTTATGATTCATTTTGGTAGGACAAATTTAAATGTGGATTACAGGGTTAAAGGTAGGGTTCTGAAGACTGTGGAGGAATAGAGCGATCTTGGGGTCCATATCCACAGATGTCTGAAGGTTGCCACTCAAGTGGATAGAGCTGTGAAGAAGGCCGATAGTGTGTCAGCTTTTATTATCAGGGGGTTGGAGTTTAATAGCCGTGGGGTTATGCTGCAACTGTACAGGACCTTGATGAGACCACATTTGGAATATTGTGTGCAGTTCTGGTCACCTCACTATAAGAAGGATGTGGAAGCGCTGGAAAGAGTGCAAAGGAGATTTACCAGGATGCTGCCTGGTTTGGAGGGTAGGTCTTATGAGGAAAGGTTGAAGGAGCTCGGGCCGTTCTCTCTGGAGCAGAGGAGGCTGAGGGGAGTCTTAACAGAGGTTTATAAAATGATGAAGGGGATAGATAAAGTGAACGTTCAAAGACTATTTCCTCGGGTGGATGGAGCTATTACAAGGGGGCATAACTATAGGGTTCATGGTGGGAGATATAGAAAGGATGTCCGAGGTAGGGTCTTTACTAAGAGAGGGGTTGGGGTGTGGAATGGACTGCCTGCAGTGATAGTGGTGTCAGACACTTTAGGAACATTTAAGCGGTTATTGGATAGGCACATGGAGCACACCAGGATGATAGGGAGTGGGATAGCTTGATCTTGGTTTCAGATAAAGCTCGGCACAACATCGTGGGCCGAAGGGCCTGTTCTGTGCTGTACTGTTCTATGTTCTATGTACTGTCTCAAACCTCTAAGTGGAGGCACTGCATGTCAACATACAATATGGGGTCAAAAGAACAAAACGTACATTGTAACTGAGCCCTTAAGTTGCAGTGCCCCTCCCCCCGGGCACCCCCCTCCCCCCACCTCCCCCATGAGCATCTTTGACATTCCCACAGTGGTGCATACAGTGCGGCAGCAGAGAAGCTAAATGGGGATACATTTCCATTAATAATTCACTTTGCCCAGGAAGGATTTCAATTCCATGGGTCACCTTGGAGTTGGTGTCTCACCTTGCCTTCCACTGGATGAAGACCCTTGACATCTGCCCAACAACCCAAATAGGTTACAGCACTTGCTTAGAAAACACATGTTTCCCTTTGTTTTGCATACCCCGACCTCTGAAAACCACCAGAGGACTTTTTCCGCGTTCTCCAGCTGTTCATGTACTAATGCTCCTGTGACCACGACATCAGAAACTCATAGAATCATTGATTCATGCAGTGCAGAAGAGGCCCTTTGGCCCAACGAGTCTGCACCAATAAGCAAGTAAGGCCTGACCTCCAAACTAATTCCATTTACCAGTTCTTGGCCCATAGTCTTGAATGTTCGGACATGCCAAGTGCTTATCCATGTACGTTTTAAAGGATGTGATACAACTCGCCTTTGCCTCCATCTCTTGCAGCACATTCCAGACTGTTACCACCCTCTGGGTAAAAATGTTTCACCTCACACCTCCTTAAACCCGCTGCACCTCACTTTGAATCTATGTCCCCTCGTGACTGACCCTTCAACTCGGGAAACAGCTGTTTCTTATCGACTATGTCCTTGCCCCTTATGATATTGTACATCTTGATTAGGTCGCCCCATCAGTCTTCTCTGCTCCAAGGAAAACAATACAAGCCGATCCAACCTCTTAATTGTTCCTTCCCAAGCAGCATCCTGGTGAATCTCCTCAGCACCTCCTCCAGTGCAATCGCGCCCTTCCAATAATCCAGATACTAAAGCTGCCCTCTGTCATCACTGTCTCCTACAACTGAGCCAATTTTGAATCCAATTCATCAAATTAGCTTATTTTGCATGTGCATTTGCATTCTTGTGAAAGGCTTTGATGAAATCCATGTAAACTATGTCAACTGAACTACCCTCATCTGCTCACCTCATCACCGTGTCAAAAAATAATTCAAATTTTTTGGGCGTGACCTCCCTTTGACAAAGCCATGTTGACTGTCCTTGGTCAAGCCTTGCCTCTCCAAGTGGAGATGGATGCTCTCCTTCAGAATTGTCTCCAATAGATTCCCAACCACTGACGTGGAACTCACTGGTCTGTAGTTCCCTTGCTTATCTCCACAATCCTTCTTAAAAAGCAGACCACATTAGCTGTTCTCCAGTCCTTTGGCACCTCCACGTGCCCAAAGAGGAATGAAAAATTCGGGTCAGAGTCCCTGCAATCTCCTCTCCTGCCTCCCACTGCTGCCTGAGACAGAATTGATCAGGACTTGGAGATTTGTCCACTTTCAAGCCTGCCAACACCTCCAATATCTTGTCCTTCCCTGTGTCAATTTGCTCAGGAGCCTCTCACTATCTCTCCCTGATTCCATACATTTGTCCTCATTCTCTTGGGTGAAGACGGATATGAAGTGTTCGTTCAATACTCTACCAAATCCTCTGGCTCCACCCACATATTGCCCTCTTGGTACATAATGGGCTTCGCTCTTTCCCTGGTTACCCTCATCCCATTGACATCATTATCCTGGGACTTTTACCAGTCAGAACTTTCTCATATCGCGTCTTTGCTTCCCTAATTGCTTTCTTAAGCTCCACCCTGCAGTTCCTGTATTTCTCCACTGATTTGTTCCCCTTGTCCCTTGCTAACCGCGGTTCTTTTTCTTTTTCATGGTAGACTAAATAACCCTGGCCGTCCACAATTCTCCGGACTTGTTACTGCTTCATATCACCGTGGCAGGAACAACAATCAGGTGCACGGCTACCTGAGGTCACCCATGGAGTATCTTCTCCATGACCCATTGGAAAATAATGCATGCAGACGAGACCCCAAAGGGCAGGCTAATTTATTCATACAGGATTTTCTGCGTATTAAATGTTGCATACTTAAGGAAAGGTACATCTATTTGAAGTTGGAGACATGCATCGCTTATTTCAAACTTTGAAAATGTTTGGCCCTCACTAATTTGGTGTACAATTCTTCGATCTGATCAACCTTAGAAACCCTGTTCACTTGTCTAGCCTGCACAACGTTGGACCGACTAATCTGGTTTAAGAACAGGAGCAACAGGTATGGCGCACTCCATGGTCTATGTGGTTTTGTTATGCCCAACTTTTCTCGGCATTCTAGTTGTAACTCTACCTTTTCCAACAGTGAGTATGGAACTAGTCTCACTCTAAATACTTTTGTGTAGCACGTCAGCCCTGATGCTACCCTCCCCACTAATTTCTCGAATCACAGATTCAGTGCAGAAGCAGGCCATTAAGCCCATCGAGTCTGCACGATTCTCCAACAAAGTATCCCACCCTGACCTGTATCCCACGTTTCCCAACCCAACCAGCCCCTTTACCTGTAACCCCATGCATTTGCCCAACTTATCCCCCTAATCTGGGACAGTAAGGGTGGGATTTCAGGGCCTCACTTGGGCAAGACTCAATGCCCGCCCAAGGTCAACAGAGATTTCTATTGTCGGGCCTCACCCGCCACGAACTCAGTGCGGGCGAGGTCTGGCAATGGAAATCACTGTTGACCTCAGGCGTGCATTTTCAGTCTTGAAAAGGCGAGGCTGTAGAAAGTGTGCCAGGTTAGGGGGTTTAATGGGGTAAATGCGGTAAATCAGGACAGAGCCTGATTGGGATGGGCCACGGAATCAGCGCAGACGATGTGGTAGAGTTCCAGCTTAAGAGTCAATTTTGCATCATGAATCAACCGAAACTGCACATCTTTAGAGCGTGGGAGGAAAATAGAGCACCGGGAGGAAACCAATGCAGACACAGGGAGAATGTGCCAACTCGATACAGATAGTCTTCCAAGGCTGAAATTTAACCTGGCGCCCTGGGGCAGCAGTGCTAACGATAGTGCCACCGTGCCAGCGAATTGACTCTCCTTATATCATAGCCTCGCTTTTGGTCATCTGCAGCACTCGTCTGTTGTCTGATATTTGCAACGCACAGCAGCTAAGCATCAATAGAAAGAGTGGCAGGGCTGGAGGCCTGCGCAGGAGCAGTTGGCCCTCCAAACAATTGCAATGATTCTGGGGTGGAACTCTCGCCGGATCTCTCTCATTGGCTGAAACTCGGCAACATTCTGAAAATTGACTTCGCTCAAAGTCGAGGAGAAAACTGGACTTTGCTCTTTATGAATTTAAATGGATCAAACCCTCTGGGTTGGAGCAAACATTTGTCACTGAAATGTGTCAACATTGTGAAATAATGGACAAATTCAGGGTTGACTTGAAGGAATAACTAGGCAGGCATGTAATGTCACCATTGGAACAAGGAGAGTTTTTGCTTTCAATAAATGAACTGACAGATGGGTTAGGTCAGAGAAAGAGAAGTTAATATTGTTATTCAGAATAACACTGACTATAAAGGAAACACGAATCTCAAAGAAAATGTACTAGTTTGTGTGTGTGTCTACGGGGAGAGCAAGTGGTGCGGAATATGCTGAATGGAATTTCAAGGAGCTAAATGATGTATGTTTGCAGTAAAGGACAAGCACATTATAATCTAGAGTACAGATGGGAACATGGATTCGCATTTGATGGTTATACCCCAGGAAGCTATCAATTCTGGCTCAGCATTTCAGAGCTGATTTCTTTGATTAAAGCAATCTGATTGCTTTCTGTCAGTAAATCAATGGAAATTTATAATGTTGGGCCGATAGGAATGTTTCAGGTGCTGTGCACAAGAAATGTGTGAACTAAAGATAATAGTGAGGGAAAGGGAAGGAATCTGGGAAACAGCGGGCACCTCCAAGCGAAGTGGAACCAGTTCTGGAGATGCCAGGTTTGTCACAACACACAGGAAATCAATTGTTTCACCCTGCAAGTAGCAATCTCCTAATTGTGCCATTCAAATCCTTCAAATAATATTTTCAGGAGCCACATTATCTGCCTGCAGAGGAAGGTTTATCTTACAGCTGATGAGAAGCAGAAAACACAGACACCCACACGTCGGGAATCATGCACCCACCCACATTCATGCACACACACACACACACACACGCAGACACACACAATCACACACATTGGAGCCTCCTCCCACCCCCGACACAAACACAAATCCACACAAGCAAACACATTCTCTATGTTACACACACACACACACTTGTTCTCAAATTCACACCCGTGCACATTTACACACATGCATCATCCCCACACAGACCCATCATACAGACCTATCCAGACCAACGTGTAGGCACACACACCCAGGTACAGACACTTAAGGACACCCCAAATCTCTCACAAACAGACACATATGAGACATTTGCTGTGCCTTTAAGTGGACATCATCAACCGGCCTGACTAATACTGGGATAATGTATAATGGCGGCGATATTCAAAAACGTTCAAGAAAATAATCCCCTCCAACAAATACGAGCTGTTTTGGCAATCCTCTTCCACTTCTTTCTCTGATAGTTAAATCTAAACAGAACGACACCTGGAACAGAGACAACAGCAAAGCATTAACATTGAACCATCCATTGGTCGCCAGGTTATGAACCACCCCAGTGGAAAATAGTGGACAATATAAAATAAAATCCCGGGACAATTACAACCACTAACAACCTGCTTGGAATTGCAGAGAATAGTATTCGTCTCATATCATTAATCTAATTATAATGAGAAAGGTTATAATGCTGTAATGACTCTCCAGTCCAATATTTTTCTGGCTTTTTCATTATTGTTCCAAGATCCTACGACATGTATTGCACCATTCCCAACATTTTTTGAAATTTAAAACAATGTTTTATGATGCGCATACGTTGTTCTTCTTTTCCATTCGTTTCATTTGCGGATCTGCAAGTAACTGTCATCCTGAAAAAGAAACACTTTTCATCATCCAAGCCAATAATCTGGGAGAAAATCAACTGGCACTTTAAAAAGTATGGAGTGCTGAATGGAAACCAGCATAGGGTTTTTGAAAGCAAATTGTGTTTGACTAATTTGATGAAGTAGTGGAGAGGGTGTGGTAAAAAACCAAGTTGTTGTTGACAGTCCAAATAGACTGAATTCCTTGTCCGAGCTGGAAATTTATGGAGATGGGGATTGACTGCTTAGCTGCAAAAAAAAATGAAACAAATGCACTCAGTCATCCGATAAACTGAGAGCGTAGCACCGTCACACTGCAGAGAGATCATTCGGATATTTCACATGAACGACAGCATTTTTCTGTTTTCCCAGGTGTTCACACTGGGGAGGCCGTTCACGTGCCCTGAGTGTGATATAGGATACACTCCGTAATCCCATCTGCTGAGACAACAACCAGTTCATGCTGGGAGAGGCTATTCACTTGTTTTGATTGTGGGAAAGGGTTCACTCAGTTATCTAACTGCGTGCGCACCAACGAATTCATACTGCAAAGAGGTAATTTGCCTACTGCTAATGTGGGATAGGAATCCCTGACTCATCCAGCCTGCTGAGGGACAGGCGAATTCACACTGGGTTGAGACCTTTAATGTGCTCCAATTGTGGAAGGTGATATAAAAGTTCCAGCGAAATGGTGTACGATCAGCGTAATCAAACTGATTGGACACTGTTCAGGTGTTCTCACTGTGGGAGTGTGATCAGGACAATGTCTGCCCTTACTAAACACCAGCACACTAATGAGAGACCATCCAGGTCCTCTGATTGTGGGATTTGATTCAGCCAACCGGGCGACCTCACTGGCCAAAAGCGAGTTCATACTGGGGAGAGGCAGGTCATCTGCTCTCGGTGTGGGAGGGAAATCCCTCGTTTATCCTGCTGGTGTCTACGTTCATACTAATGAGAGGCCTTTCATTTGTTCCATGTGTGTGTAAGGGTTCTGTCAGTCATCCACGCTGCTGAGACACCAGCAAGTTCAGCCTGATAGGAGACCTTTTAAATGGCCAGATAACTGAAATAGCTATATGAGTTGCAGGTAAGGAACTGATGTACCATTAACCTGCACACACTGATCAGAGAACATGGACATTTACAATCTATCTCACAGAATCTACTAATATTAGCAAGATACCCTGTGAGAAGGTTAGTGATTGTCTGGTATTACTGTAGGAGAGTTAATGCTTGCAGCATATATCCATAAAACTATCAATGCTTATGGAGTGTCTCTGTGAAAAACTTAGGCTTAAATTTTTCAGATGGCGGGATCTTTTCATCTTCTGAAGGGTTGGCAGGAACACATCACTCCCAGTTTGCATGTCCGGCAGCTATTACATGCACAAATGATTGCTAAGTGGCTGCAGGTCTGACTTTCACTCACGAGGATGTTCCACCTTATGCAGCTACTGGCCAAACTCTTTGGCTGGTAACTCGCCAGTCCCTGCAGCAACAGCGCTGCAGTAGACAGAAGGAGAAAACTAGGAGGATGCCTGACACTATGTCAGTGTGGTAGAGACCCAGGTCAGGTCAAAGTTTCCCAGCAGGGAGGATAGTGAAACTGGTCGAGAGAGGGGTGTGGCGTGGGTGAAGCGGGCTTGGTGCGGGGGCGGAGGGGGGTGGGGGTGGTTGCACAAAGGGGGTGGTCGAAGAAGAATTCGAGAGAGGAAGGTCCAGAGACCAGTGCATATTAAGATGGGCATGCGTGACCTAGGAATGGGCCTTCTTCTTCACTTCCCACCAAAGATAGAATGCTTCAGATTTTCAGGCTTTCTACAGGCAAGTGCAATCCTCCAGCCAGACGAAAAATTGAAGCTGGTTGTGAAAACTTGCCTTAAGTCGTCAGAAATTTGCGATGGAAGGCAGTAATTGCGGCAAGGACACATTGCCAGTCTGAGGGCTTGTTTGTCACAATGAGAATTCAGGGTGCTGCTAGGATGCACGGGAACCTGGAGGGAATGCTCTGCCGCAAATTGAACGTTCAGCTGAGAAAGCAGACAGCCTTGGTTTAATACTTCATTCAACAATGCAAGTTTTAGTCAGTAGAAGTTGACCCTTCAATGGCTAGGAATGGAAGATGAACCCACAGCTGGGTGACTCAGAGACAAAGGTAAAACGACTAAGGCGTAAATGAAGCACAGGTGCCAAGAATGAATTAGTCAGATTCAATACGAGATCCGATTCAGCTGCAGAAAAATCTTCCTTTATTCTTTTGTTGTATTTATTTTCACAATTACAGTAAAAGGATATTTCAACATATTAGATAGCTGATTTCTAAACTTAGTCTGTGTCACTGCATATATACAAGTATTTGTGCAGCAGCTCAGGAGCTGAAGCATCAATCCTAGTTCTCGTACAAATGGAGGTAAATATATGTAACGATAGCCTAAATATAGCATCCGCAACCACATGTAATATAACATGAATGCTGCCCATAAAATGATGAAATTTGCTGAGATAGCAAACAGTAAAATTATGGATTTTATTCGGCTGTCCATCTCTGGATCTCTGGGTGTTTCCTTACGAATGTGACCCCTTATTCTCCGACGGGCTCTGCTGGCCATTAAAATATCTCTTATGATTAAAGCATTGAGTAGCATGACCACAGAAAATGGGATACATGGGTTGAGAATATAATGGGCAAGCTCAATTACTATCCACACTTTTGAATTTAAAACACCAAATCTTTCGTAGCAAAACCAAGGGGCGTTTGCTAACTTGTAGCGACCTCTCAGTCGGAAATACCAGAAAATGTTCTTTGAACAGCTCAACAATGACACAGATCCAATAACTACAGCTGCAGTTTTCTGTGTGCAATATTTCATTTTCAACTTGTGCCAGCAAATAGCCACAAATCGATCAAAGGTGAAAGTGACGGTGAACCAAACAGAACAGTCTGTAACAGCATAAAGCAGCACAGCATGGATATTACACACATGAATATTCCAAAGGAAAACAAATCGTCTCCAATAAGAAATTGGAATCTGCCTCAATATCAGGTCAAGGATGGCGACCAGCATATCTGCTGTTGCCATGGCCAGCAAGTAGACAGTGATACATTTGGAGAGACCACACTTTCCCTTAGATAGTACCACCATCGTCAGCAAGTTAGCTGTCAGGAAAGGAAAAAAAACATCAAATTATGAACCATGTTATGAAAAGATGTAGATGTTTGATGGAGGCATTTATGAAATCAAAGGAAGCATAGAATTTTACAGCACACAGCAAGGCCTCTTTATGTGATTTGCCAATGTCAGGTTTCCAAAAGTGAGATATACTAATCCCCACTATTTCTACTGCATCGATTATGCACTCTAACAGTTAATAGTACATTTGGTTCCTCTTGTATCTTCAGATGCATTTCCCCATAATGGGTTTTGATTACTGGTTCAGTTTTCAGTTTCCCGCTAAATTTAGAAATAGTTTTAAGACCTGGCTGTGTAATTCAGTAAAAATTCTGATTTTTTTGCAGACTTGAATAAATATTCTGCTGTCTCGTCCTTTGGATGCACGAAAAGTATTAACGCAATTTCCATAATCTTCTGAATTTGACAAATTATTTTCATTTCCAATAAATGCAAAGTATACATACAGTATCTGAATGTTCTGGAAAATTTGATGCCCTCACTGATGACTTTGTTTTCATTAGGAAGTTCACTGCTTTCTCCTATAAGCTTCAGAACAAATTTCAGAAGGCCGTGTAATATCAGATTCTTTGATGTATTCCTGGTTTTAAATGTCGGAATGGTCTTCAGTTCAAACTTTAAATATTCCATCTGCTTGAAACCATAAACTTGCAGTCAGGTAATCCTTAGTCTGAATAAATGTATGCAGATTTCAATCACTGTGAGGTCGCATTGACATAGGTCACATGGGATATGTACACCGACATTCACTCGAAATATCCTGTAAATACTGACTCTCAATTAGGAATAGCCTGTAAATATGGCACTCTCAGAAATCACCTTAAGTATGGGCAAACATACAATAATGCCTTGTACTTACTGAGGATCATGCACAGAAATGTTAAATGCTGATAACAACTCAGCAACCGTAAATAATAAAGCACATATAGATAAACCAACAGATGCATACACTCACCCAGGAAAATATTTCACGAACTGAAACATTCTGAGTCCTGACAACCACACAAATGGTCTGCAAATACTAACATTACTCAGGATCATTTGGCAAACACAGATGCTCCCTAACAAAAATTTTGAATACCGATCCTGACTCAGGGACATCCTGAGACAACATGAATAAATGTTGGCACTTCATCAGGAACTGGAAGGCATCAAAAATAAAACATATATCCAGCCACACATCATGCATTGGAGCTCAGTAAATGTTCTTTTATCTATATTATGTTCCAGAAACTCCACAGTGATGAGAGTTTGTGAATCAATGATCAGCTTGATCATTCAGTGAAATACATGTCAGGATATTAGTAGCTGGGTAGAGATACTCAGCAGGAACTTTAGCCACAATGAAGTCAGGAATGTTATTAAGTCACCATCAACAACATTAAACATGCTCTAACACTTAATTATAGAGCTTAGCAGAATTCTGGATTCAAATTAATGGAAAGAACAATGATAGAGTTTAACACAGTTAGAAAAGTAATAGTTAAATACAGAGCCTTACACGGAACACCAACAGCAGCGAGAATGGGATAGTAAATTTTCTGCATATCATAAAGTATATCTTGTATCTGGAATACTAGACTCCAATTCATTCTTTAACTCTCAGTAGAATGACTGTTGGTGCTGTAGCTGATGACTCTGCTGTATGGGGTAACTTGCTGAAATAAAGCAGTTATTTGTAGTGAAGAAAATCCCTCCAGTGAAACAATTAGGGCCAAAGAGACTGACATTAATTGCAGTCACTGAACAAACAAGTTCTGTTAATCCCTGTAGGATCATCGCTTATTATATCACAAAGTGGATGCATTGGTGATTTATTTTGAACATTCTGTTCATTTTGAAATGGTTTTTGTGGATTAAAAAGTAGCGCATGTCACCCCCGTAGTGACGAATGGAAGGAAAGGGAAATTATAGAACTGTAGACCTGTTAGTTTTACGTCAGTAGTAAGGAAAACGTTAGTTTCTCAGTTCAGATAGTAAATGAAATAAATATGTATCTCGGTCAACAGGCTAACCTGCAACGTTATAATTTTTACTTTTAAAAATAGATAAGATTTAACCTGATTAGCTATGGCTCATATCAGAGGAATCACTCACCTTCGGACATCCCAGCAGAGTCTTACTTCTTAAGGTGTCAGTGCCACTTCATGGGCTTGCACAAAGCTTCTTTGCATTTCCAAGGAAGAATTCTGCCTACCAGAAGCACTGTGTTCTCGAAAGAGAAGGACTGCTGATTGTGTCTCCTTTTATCCAATGTATTGTTAACTGCTCAAACATTTGGTTTCAACCAGCGGACTCAGAGGTCAACCTGGAATTATGGTTACATGACTGAGACTTATGCTGTCTGATTCACTTAATGAATAATCTTTTGTATCTTCCCTTCAGTCACTCTTTATCCTCCAAAGAGAGCAGGACTCCAAAACGTATCTGTCTCTGTCACCTTACCATTCTCACCGGAAAAGGAGTTCCATCCAGGTTCAATCACTTGGTCCTCATCTATACTATGAACCACTGGAAGCAGTGCCTTCAAGATGAATTCAACTTTATGTGCCTTCCCCCCAGGGAAAGTCCATACTTCTGGAAAGATGGATCATTCCGTGACGAGGCAATGAACCAATCTCTGATGAAGCAGTCTATTTGACTTTTGACTCAAGATTTGACGCTCACGTGAAACCATAGCTTCAATTTGTATTGTGATCTAATTTGCCCCTTTCTTTCCCTTAACTCACTTTTATTGTATGAGACCAAAAGGGGCATACAGTGCAATACCTTTTTCCATATTGTGTATGTGCCTTTGTTTGTCTTTGTCTGTTACTGTTTGCATGTAGCAGAATGTGTTAAAAGCAGAACAAAGAAAAGTTTTAGAACAAGTGACAGATGATCATGGAGAGGAAGGGCTGCATCGGGAACAATTAGATTCAAGGAGGAGGTAACTTTGATCCTATCCGACTTCTGGCATCCAGAGGATTTTCTGCATTTCCTGTTTTCAAAATGGAAATACCATGTCTTTTCGGGACAAAGCTGTTTTGAGTTCAGATCGATGCATTGGCTGAATGGAAAAAGGCACCACTGAGATTTGAACTCTCGATTTCCCTGCTTACTAGTCAGACGGTGCCAACTTGGTCAAATGCTCACGTTGTAAAGTTATGAACTGTTTTCCACTATTTTGCTTCAATGTTTGTTCTGCTCATTTGTATGAGTGTGCGAATTAAGAACATTCGGTTTTCAAATCTTCGAATGTTGCATTTATTTCTGGCAGGTATTAAGTGCTAGGAATTTTACTGGAAAACACATATTGATTTATGAAATGATTGAACATGATGTTGTGCGAAAATGTGATGCCATCCTTGTGAAAGCAAGAAAGCTCATTCGGAGTAAGTTTTACATTGCATGAACACGGAGTGCCTTGGGTGTGATTCGATATGGCATCGATAAGAATCTCCACCATTTATTCCTCCCCACTCTCTCCTGCATAATGTTCCATGACACAAATCAGCCAATTCCTTGCCTTACTCTCTGTTACCGCCGACAATAATTCAAAGCGCTACCTTAACGTGGTATTGATCCAATCGGACTTATTTATATTAACATTTCATCCCAGCTGCTTTATCTCAACGTTGTTAGACCAATTTATACTTCGTAATATGTTGCTGTTGTTTCTTCCTGAGTTTTGCTGGATTTATTTGTTTGTGTAATGGTGTCTGTCTCTTTAAGAGAGTATAGCATAACAGGTCACCTGACTTCAGCGATCAATGGGATCTGAGATTGAGTGATCACCAGGGAGAGAGTCCTGACGCATTCAGAATACAAGTAGCAGCCATGTAATAAACATATCAGAACTGGAGCTCTGATTCAGGCAGTCTCGTGCTGCAAGAAACCCTCCTGTACCAGAGTCTATCTTTATCAATAAACACCTCCTTGTTCCAAACCAGGTCTGAATTATCTGAACAACCCTACAAGCTGGGCACACCAAAAATACATAACATGTTTTGTCACGGTTGTTTCTTTATTCCTTCATGTTACATTGGGACGGTGGCAATTCAGCCATTCACTATATTCTCTGGACAGATCTCTTGTTTCTTTACTCGAAACATTACAACTGGCTTTGGTTTTGCATCAAGA
The DNA here is from genome assembly GCF_964213995.1 of Mustelus asterias. NCBI lineage: Eukaryota > Metazoa > Chordata > Chondrichthyes > Carcharhiniformes > Triakidae > Mustelus > Mustelus asterias. The sequence goes on along the minus strand of NC_135816.1, from coordinate 91,217,863 downwards.
AGCATTCCCTTTTCTTTCCTCCTCCCTCAGCGTACATATTGTCCCATCCCGCAATCCAGTGGTGTAAATTCATGATATTAATTTCTTTGCAGAAACGTGATCGGCCTGAAACGTTCACTCAGTTTCTCTTCACAGATGCTCCTGACCTGCTGAGCATTTCAACAACCCCACTATTTTGTACTCTATCAATAATATGGTGTATTCTAATCAAAGAACAGAGGAGCAAAGTGCAGCACAGCACATGAACAGGCCCGGCCCACCAAGTCTGTGCAGACGCAGACGCCTCTCTAATCTAATATTTCCTATCCCTCTATTTCTTGCCTCTGCATGTATCTATTCAGATGCCTCTTGAATGTTGTGATAGAGCCTGCTTCCAGCCCCTCCTCCTGCAGTGCGTTCCAGGCATTCATCACCGTCTGTCTGAAAAACCTGTCCCTTACATCTCTTTTAAACTTTCCCCTTTCACTTTTAACCTATGACCCTTGGACCCTGGGGAAGAAAACCTCTGATTATCCACTCTACCAAAGCCTGTCATAAACTTGTTAACTTCTATCAGGTCCCCCCCTCATCCTCCAATGAAAACAATCCAAGTTTGGTCAAACTTTCTTCTTAGTCCATTTCCTCCAAATCAGGCAACATGCTGGTAAATCTCTTCTGCACGCTTTCCAATGTATCAACATCCTACTGGCAGTGTGGCAAGCAGAACTTTACACAATACTCCAAGTACGGCCTAACCAAAGTCTTATGCAGATGCAACACGATTTCCCAATTCCTATAATCAGTTTCAACATGGACTTAGTGTAGAATTCGTTTGTAGTTGGATTGCAGAACCGTACTTTCCCAGAGCCAGTAGAGTTTAGATGGGCTGACACTGCTTGCAGACTTCATGACTGAAATGATGATCTTCTATGACCATCCCTGGGACTTGACAATGCATTAAATTTAGTCAATTGAAACAACGCTTGGAAAGACAAATAATTTACAAGAACATAGGAACAGCAGTGGGCCATTCAGTCCATCGAGTTTGTTCCAGCATCATCGCTGATCAGGCATGGCAATGCCTTTTACGCCCACTATCCTCATAACCTTTAACGTTATTGTCAGTCAGAAATCTATCAATCTCTACCGTGAACCTACTCAGTGACTGAGCTTCCACAGCTCTCTGGGGTACAGAATTCCCAAGATTCATAACGCTCATCTTGGTCCTAAGTGGCATCCCCCTCATATTTTGAAATTGTGCCCCTTGGTTCTTGGCTCACGGCGGAGGGAAATATTTTACCTGCATTTACCCTGTCTATTTCTGAAGGATTTTGTGTGTTTCAATTAGGTCACCTTTTCATTCTTCGACACTCTAGAGGCCCAGTTTGCCCAATCTATCTTCACAGGACAATCCCACCAGCCCCGAAACAAGTGTGGTGAACTATCGTTGCACTCCCTCTGTGGAAATAATGTCTTTCCTGAGGTAAAGGTCCAAAAATCGCACACAGGGCTCCAGGTGCTGTATAATCAACTTCTGTACGTTTGAAGCAAAGCTTCATTGCTCCTGTCGTCTAATTCACCCAGATCAAATATATAATGTTGATTTGTTTGAAACTGACAGAATTACAGAATTCAACTAACAAATTTTAACGAAGAGCCGGGAAATATTTGGGACGAGTAAGAATAAATAGCATTTGGTTTCAGTCAGTCACCTGATTTATCTGTAAAATGATCGCAGGAGGAGGTGAAACTGTTTTCCTTTCCGGATCCTAGGCAGCACACGTTAACCACTTATCTATTTGGATATTGGCATCAACACAGGGCAGTACAGATGATGTAAGGATTCAGTAAATATCATGATTGATTTTCAATTCTATTTCCTGGATGCTGTTCTGATCAGCAGCTCCTTGGCAGAAAGCGATGTGAACTCGATCCCAACTCCTTGCGCTTTCTCCTCGCCAATATTCCTGTTTCTTGCTCACTATTTTTCCCTCAATGCCACACATGGAACCAACGATCAGTCCCTTCATTTCAGTCAACGATAGTCCATTTATCGTCGTCTTTCCTCAGGGTTGAAGGAGTTATCTGATCCCGATTTCTACTGTCAAGGGCAACAGAGGCACATATGCAAAATAGAGGCATAGGATAGGAAAAAAGCCAAGTGTTTTAGACCTTAGACTATATTCTTCTGCCTCTTGCGATGCACGGCTGGTGAGAGAATGTTTCGTGGGTTCGACCCCGCACTGGCCAATGAAGCTTGCTTGTTTGAAACTGGAGTGTTAGGTCCAGTTGCCAGTGGTGATTGTGCCTCTGCGAGAGACCGATTGCTCCAGTTGCAGTTTATTTTAGCGGTGTGTTCATGATGGAGTTGTATAAAACGTTGCTTCGCCAAATGCTCGGATCAAGTTTGGAGTTGATAAAGAGAACATATGAACACACATAAACATAGGATGGGACCAGGAATCTAAAAGCATTTCGTGGAGAAAAAGGCCGAGGTGCCACTCCAATTCTAACTTAGGATTTCCTGAGTATTATACAGATATTTTCACGCACTACCTCATGGCGTCAACTTACAAACAAGCATTGTGATGCATTATCCCACCATTTTGCTGCAATGTCATTGGGAATTCATGAGCTGTTATGAACTGTGCGTCAGTGAGAATTGACGATTATCCAGTAGGCGCAATTCAGGCAGAAGATCAGCCAGGAAGTTATTGAATGCTTGTGAAGCCGCAAAATCCGTGATCCACCTGTTCTTATTTCTCATGATCTTAGAGACATTCCTCAAAGGAAACACCAGGATTACATTGAGCTTGGAGTGCTTCACAGTGAATCTTTGTTTATTTTGGTCTCAAGTTCCAGAACCCTAGAGTCGTTTAATCATCGAATGGGTGCAGCACAGGAGGCCAATCTGTTTGTCCTCTTTGTGATGGCTCTCTCAAGGACAAATTTACCCATTGTCAATCCTTTGCTTTCTCACTTACCCCTGCACATTTTCTCCTGTTCAATGATTCCCCATTGTCCATATTTTATTCACGATAGAAGAACGAAGGGTGATCTGATTGTGGTTTATATCTTGTTAAAATTAATTGATAGGATCAAAACTGAAAGACTGTTAAGAATGGGTAAGAATGAGGTTGGGTTTAGCAGCCGATCCACAGGGATAGAGTTCAGAACAAAGTCAGGAAACATTTTTCACATTAGTTGAAATTCAGCCAAAAGCAGCACCTGGACAGGGACTTGAACATCAGCTTGAAAGTCTGATGCTCTACCGACTGAGATAGTAGCTTTCTCATGGCTGCCTTCGCTACTTTGCAAGATACATCACAGCCTTTTGCATTTCTTCTTTGGTAATTCACCTCTCCGGCGCATTTGTTTCACAGACAGACCGGCAGCCTCCCTTTGGCTTCATTTCGCAAATCTTCTAACTTGCCTGAAGTATTCGCTCCTTCCCAGGGGCGAGAGATGTGAGAACTGTTGTTACCCAGGTGTCTGCACTGAAAGGTCACAGCTTTGAAGATTGTATTAATTTTGGAGAGACATTATGTTGCAACATTTGGAGCGGGAAGCCAGAATGGCAAAAGGATTGATTTCACGAGTGAGTAAACAATGTCAAATGGAGTTTGTTGAGGAAGAGTATGAATGCCAGACATTGGGAGTAAAATTTTAAGTGTCCTGATTCACAAATTGTGGGGCTATCATTACCCTTGCCAGAAAAAATATGTTCATAAAAAAGCTTCACCCTTCCCGTTGACACCTCTGTCCTCCATAACACAAAACAGGTCATTTTTGTTCTGAGTAATCGAGGGATAACATTGATCACTTATAGCTCAAATGTTGCCCTTCGACCATTTTAACTTAAGCCCAGACATTGGTCAAACGAGCAAACAACGCTGAGATTTGGACTCGAGACTTTCTATTTATCAGACAAGCACTGCAACCAGCTAAACCGCAGCACTGCCTTGATGCTGGGCCAAGCAGTACAAAGTTTTGAATTGTATTGCTTTGCTTTGACTCAAATTCTTTGTTCTCCTCTGTGCCACAGTGAGAATTGGAGCGTTCATTTGAAAGAGAGTGTCGCTGCTACTGAACAGATTTGTGAAGATGGAGACATTCAGGAAGCTCTGTGGAAATGACAACCAGAGAATCGAAAATTGACAAAATAATCAGAGGGGGAAATGGAACATTTTATTTGATGCAGCGACTTGTTTTGGTCTATAATTCACGGCCTGAAAGGGTCAAGGAAACAGATTCAATAATAACTTTCAGAATGGATTAAAATGAATACATAATAGAAACATAGAAACATCGAAAAACTACAGCACAAACAGCCCCTTCGGCCCACAAGTTGTGCCGAACACATCCCGACCTTCTCGATCTACCTATAACCCTCCATCCTATTAAGCTCCATGTACTCATCCAGGAGTCTCTTAAAAGACCCTATTGAGTTCGCCTCCACCACCACTGACGGCAGCCGATTCCACTCACCCACCACCCTCTGTGTGAAAAACTTACCCCTAACATCTCCCCTGTACCTACCCCCCAGCCCCCTAAACCTGTGTCCTCTCGTAGCAGACATTTCCACCCTGGGAATAAACCTCTGAGAGTCCACCCGATCTATGCCTCTCAACATCTTATACACCTCTATTACGTCTCCTCTCATCCTTCGTCTCTCCAAGGAGAAAAGACCGAGCTCCCTCAGCCTATCCTCATAGGTCAATCCAGGCAACATCCTTGTAAATCTCCTCTGCACCCTTTCAATCTTTTCCACAACCTTCCTACAGTGAGGCGACCAGAACTGAGCACAGTACTCCAAGTGGGGTCTGACGAGGGTCTTATATAGCTGCATCATTATCCCCGGACTCCTAAACTCAATCCCTCGATTGATAAAGGCCAGCACAACATACGCCTTCTTAACCACCTGCTCCTCCTGCGGGGCAGATTTTAGAGTCCTATGGACCTAGACCCCAAGGTCCTTCTGATTCTCTACAGTACTAAGAGTCTTTCCCTTTATGTTGTACTCCTTCTTCCCATTTGACCTACCAAAATGGACCACGACGCATTTATCTGGGTTGAAGTCCATCTGCCACTTGTCCGCCCAGTCTTACATCTACCTATCTCCCTCTGTAACTTCTGACATCACTCCAGAGTATCCACAACCCGACCAACCTTCATGTCGTCGGCAAACTTACCAACCCATCCCTCCGCTTCCTCATCCAGGACATTTATGAAAATGACAAACAGCACGGGTCCCAGAACAGATCCCTGGGGCACACCACTGGTGACCGACCTCCATTTAGAAAAAGACCCATCTATACCCACGCTCTGCCTCCTTTGGGCAAGCCAGTCCTGGATCCACCGGGCAGCAGCCCCTTGGATCCCATGCCCTCTCACTTTTTCCAGAAGCCTTGCATGGGGGACCTTCTCGAACGCCTTGCTAAAATCCATAAAAACCACATCTACCGCCTTCCCTTCGTCAATGTGTTTACTCACATTTTCGAAGAACTCCACCAGGCTCGTAAGGCACGATCTGCCCTTGACAAAACCATGCTGAATATTCTTGAGCATACTAAACCTCTCCAAATGCTCATGTATCCTGTCCCTCAGGATCTTCTCCATCAGTTTACCAACCACTGAGGTTAGACTCACCGGTCGGTAATTACCTGAGCTATCCCTATTCCCCTTCTTGAAAATAGGAACCACATCCGCAATCCTCCAATCCTCCGGCACCTCTCCCGTCTCCATCGACGATGCCAAGACCATCGCCAGAGGCTCTGCAATCTCTTCCCTCGACTCCCACAGTAACCTGGGGTACATCCCATCCTGACCCGGCGACTTATCTATCTTGATGCCATTCAAAGCTTCCAGCACAACCTCTTTGTTAAAGTCCACGTACTCAATCCTTTCACTCCACCGCACGCCCGCAGTACATCCACCCAGGTCCTTCTCCTCTGTGAAAACCGAGGCAAAATACTCATTAAGCACCTCTGCCATTTCTACTGGTGTTGGGAAGTTATGGCTATGGAGAAAGGAAAGATGGTTGGGACAAACTGGATAACTCTATCAGAGAGACAGCACAGGCAAGATTGGCCGAATGTACACCATCAGTGCAGTATCATTGTATTATTCTAGAAGATATTGAAACATTTTTTACTGTTTCAGATCATAGTGAAATGTGAAAAGGCCCATATTGATATAATGTTCCAGAGATACAGAAACGGTAACAATCCTAATATTAAAAAAATAATGACTGACACTATATCCATTTCACCCCCAATATCTGACTAAACTACATGATATTAGACAGACTGTCAGAATGTTATCAGATGAATAAACTGTATTTCCACATCCTAAATATTGTCCAACTCAGATCGTACCTCAGCTTATCTGCTGCTGAAACCCTCCATCCATGCCTTTGTTCACCCGAGGCTTGACTCTTCCAGTGTTCTCCAGGCCGGCCTCCCATCTTCCTCCCTACATATACCTGTGCTCACCCAAATTTCTGCTGCCTGCAATTTCACCTGAACCAAGTCTAGTTCACCAATCAGCCCATGTTTGCTGATCTAGACTAGCTCCCTACCTGACAATGTCTCCATTTTAAAATCCTCACCCTTGCTTTCAAGTCTCTCTAAGACTTCACCATTCCCTTTCTCTGTAACTCCTCCAGCCAAATAAATATTCCAGATTTCTGTTCTTCTGCCACCTTGTGCATTCCCAATTTTAATCTCTACAACATTGACAGCCGTGCTTTCAGCTGATATGTTCTAAAATTCTGGACTCCTTCCCCAAAACCTCTCCACTTCTCCAGCTCCCTCTCCTCTTTAAGACGCTCATTCAAATCTCCCTGTTTGACCAAAACAAATCTGATTAAATCATTCCTTTATGTCTCAACATCAACTTTGTTTTCTTTTTAAAGATAATACTCTTAGTAGTTGCCTTGGGTTGTTTTGTAATAGCGCATCTCCGTGACTAAGCGATGATGGTATGATGGTGAGCAGAGCTACCTTCCAAGCAGTTGACCCGGGTTCAATTCCCAGGAATCGGTTTTTAAATCTCTCAAATCAGAAATCCCAACCTTGGACTGGTAACAAAGGAACACCCGTTGAGGGCAGAGATTTAAACTGCAGCAATATAGAGGAAGCAACGGGTCTGGCAACTGTCATATCGGGATTGGGAAGACTTTTTAAAGAAAAAACTTTGCTGATTTTGCTTTTAAACACACAATTCCAGGAATTGGATTATCTTGATATTTTTAGTGTCATTTCAAGTGTCTTTTTTATGATTGAAGATGATTATTTGATATTTATAAGTGAATATAGGTCATTTGTTTTAAATTTGTGGAACTACTATTTGAATCTGCAGTACATTTTGATTATGTAAATTTACATGTGGCATACGAGAAAGTGTATATTTTAATTTAGAGAATAGCAACTGAAAACTTAACAGGGAAGTAGGGAAGGCAGAATTCTCCTGACCATGATTTGTATACCTTTTTACATGAGTTTGAGCAAAGGATAGCCCAAACTTTGAGCCATGGAAAATCTAAGCCACCAAGAAAGGTTGGTGGCTTAGATTTTGGAAGGACAGCGAGGTGCCTCGGGCCACAGCTCACTGCCAAAAAAAGTTTAAAGTTTATTTATTTGTTTCACAAGTAGGCTTGCAATAACACTGCAATGAAGTTACTGTGAAAATCCCCGAGTCACCACACTCTGGCACGTGTTTGGGTGTACAGAAAGAGTTCAGCATGGCCAATGCACCAACCCAGCATGTCCTTGGGACTGTGGGAGGAAGCCAGAGCACCCTGTGAAAACTGATGCAGACACAGGGAGAACATGCGAACTGCACACAGACAGTGTTGCAAGCCAGGAATTGAACCAAGGCCCCTAGCACTGTGAGGCAGCAGTGCTAACCGATATGCCACTGTGAAATTTAAGGGTTTGATGTGTTCAGGCAGGGAATGTAAGTATCTTGATGAAAAATGTCAAAGAAACGTCAAAAACCCCTCCCTGCAAAGGTTAAGAAAAGCTTTCCGTCTGTATTGGGTTTGGTATTGTAAAGGGGAAAATACAAGGGGGGCACACTCTAAAATGGCAATACAAGAAAGCACACTCTAAAATGGCTGCCTGGCACATAAAGGGTTAACTGGGAAAGCCAAAAGAGCAGACGCAGGCTCCTGCTGTTCAGAAAAACCTAACAGACAAGCCATTTCCAAATCACAGACAGTGACTCATAGCAAACAAACACCTCAGGAAGCCAAAGCCAAGGGTCAAGACATCTTTTAAGATAAGGAAACCCCAAAACAAAGAGCTTAGATTAATGTTAAAGGAAGGCGGGAAATATGAATGCGAGGGAACCGATTAGCACCTGAACGAGACGAAACTAGCCATTGATAGATACAGACATAAGGAGATGTACCCATTCATAAAATGCTAAATGTCTATACCTGTTTGTACTCTTGTAAACATGGGGAAATGTACCCATTCATGAAATGTTAAATACTTGTACTCACTTAAACAATGTGATAATGTTCGAATCACCGGTATGCCCATTGTGTAAAAGGTATAAAAATGAACCGCTCCCGGCATACAATTGAGAGAAGGTTTGCTACAGACCATGTGACTTGTCTCCACGGATCCGTTTAATAAATCGTATTTTCTGAATCTCGAAGTCTGACTACTGGTGGATTTTTCCCACAACAAATGGCATAGTCGGCAGGATCCTATTACTGGTGAGACCGATTGGCCACGGTCGCAACCGGGGTAGAGATCACGGAATCAGTGACAGTCGGACTGGATCAGAAAATACGGTTTATAAGGGGGAGATATTTGTACTGTGTATTTGTGATAGTATTTGTTATAGTGATAAGTACTAACTGCTGATAGGAATAAATAACTGTGATTTGTGTTGATCGACAAAAGGACAAGGTAGTGCCTGTCTCAAAAGCTCTGCCTTAGACTGGCTATTAAGAGCAGAAATCTGCCACGTGAAGGTCAGGAATTGTAGTGAGTGAGAGACACCAAGGGCACTAAAGGATTGTGAAGCACAAAAGGGCAGAAGTCGGTTTAACATCACCCTCTGTAGTGGCGAACAGACACAGAGGTGCCAGCTGATTGCATGAATGTATTGAAAAGTTGGGAACTGTACTGTCAATGTGGTGAAAAGCGGGGCGGAACAGGAGTTTGATCAACTCTGACCTAAACCGAAATCCGGTGGAGAAGCACATTGCCGAAGTGGTAATCGTGGAAGCCGTGAGTATAACTTAAAACCCTGCAACGGCAGTAAAACACGGTGTGAGAATAGCAATCGTGGCCGGGGGTAGTGAAGTCCCTACGGTAGTTAGCACACTTTGCTAAGAGTAGTAATAGTGGCCGGGGGTAGTGAAGTCCCTACGGTAGTTAGCACACTTTACTAAAGAATAATCGTGGCCGGGGTTAGTGAAGTCTGCGAAATGGCAGACAGTGAAGTTAAAAGGGGATCTGCAGGTTCCCTGATTGAAATCTACATGACAGACAGGAAGGAGTTAATAAAGAGAATGCAAAAGGATGGCTGGGATACTTCTCAAACCTTAGAGCAGCAGAGAAAGTGGATAGATAAAGTAAAAAGAAACAGAACGAAGAAAATAGGAATAATGTTAACACATCAGTTAGCAGGTCTAATTGAACAAACAATTGCCTCTGCAAGGAAATGGAGGGAGGATAAAGAAAGAATTAGAGAACTAGAATCCCAAGTGAGGGAATTGGAAAAACAAAATCAGGTTTTAGAAAGGCAAGGGGGAGGAGAAACTGATCCTCTACCTTCTTATGAGTCTACCCAGCAAGGGCCAACGGCACCCTCAGAAGAGTGGGAACAGCTGGAACACAACTTAGCGCCCATAACTAGAGGGGGGACAGCAGCGCGACCCAAGGCAAATTATAAACCCTTTACCCCAGGGGAAAGACAGCAGATAATGGCTTCCCTGGGCAAATTACAAACCAGAAGCGCGAACACGACATTCTGGGAAGAATTAGACACAATCTGGGTAGGACATCAATTACACCTAAGAGACGTACACCAGCTGGTCAGGGCAGCCTGTCCAGCGGATAAGTGGAGGCAGGTAGCAGGGGGACCCGTTGCCCCTATAGCACAGGATTATAGTGGGGGACGGTGGACACATGTAATCCCCCTAACAGCAGAAATAGATACCCAACAGGCACCCTTCTTACAGTTTAAAGAAGAAATTCAGAGGGTCTTAGGGAATGCTCCCACTAACTGGAGCAGAATTACCACCACAAAGCAGCTAAACGGAGAAGGAGCCTCTGAGTATGGGGAACGATTGTTCCGAATATACCAAGAGTGCTCAGAACATGGGAATCCAGGGCGAGGAGATCGAGCGTTCACCCAGGCTTTTAAGGATGGACTCTCTAGTTCTCACCAGGTCATCCTAAAAATGGGAGTGATTATGTCCCAAGATTACGATGAATTGGTAGAATGGGCTAGTGGCATACCTGCAGATGGATAGGAGAGATCTTAGTTTTTGTATTTCAGTGTGTTTGTGAGATCTGGTAGCCTGTCGAATGTAGGTGGTTGTTGTTGTAATTAGATTGAGAGCAGGGAGCTCTTTGTTCCTGTGGAATGTTTGCTGCAGGCAGTGGGTGCAGTACATTGCACCTTGGTTTAGCCTCAGGGGGCTGGGAGAGTGTTAAAACTGTAAAGATTAAAGTGATAGGATTTCTTGAATTTACTTCTGTTTTGAGTCAATTACAGTTTGGAAGAAAGAAGAATAAAAGCGACTGTCTTAATCAATGTTCTGTATTCTCTTTGAATGTTTTACACTCATCCCAGTTTGAAATGATAAGTTTGAATGAAAAAGGATGTGCTGTGGAATGACTTTTGGAAGCTTCCATGTGTGTGTGTGTGTTTAAACAAAGTGGTTGCGTGGATTCTTTGTTGTTGTTTGCTTTAATGTTTTAATGTTAAGAAAGAATTTAAATCTTGAATGAAAAAGGATGTGCTCATTCCTTTGTCTTGAAGTAGAAATTATAAGAGTTAGTTGAGGAGTTAAGAAAAGAAAATAAGTTATTTTGTGGAAAGGTAGAAAAGCAGGAACAAAAGACTAAGGTAAATATATTGTCTATGAGTCAGTTTAAAGTATACCAAGTCAGTGAAATACAGTATTAATCGCAGAATATCGCGATTTACGAACGTCAGATAGTTTAGTATTCTGAACTAGTTAAAACTATGTACTGCCGTCGGAATTTCATGTGCCATTTATTGTTCAAGGTTTGCCAAATATAAAAACACTGCAAAGCTTAAAATCTAGCCAGTTAAGAAACCAAAATGTTCCTAATCAAATAACTGGTATGTATCGTACTTGCTTTGATTTTGATTCGGCGCCTGTTACTTTTCCGAGAGTGCGGGGGTTTCGATCTGGAGCTCAGTTTAAAAATAGAAACGGCTTGAATTAAAAGGGTTTGGATATCACGGTTACGATGTGTAAAGTGGTATGATACAACTGCCGCTTGATTATTTTTTATTATACAGTATAGCACTGCCATATAGATACAAGAATAACATCAAATCCTGAAAAGCCTTAACCAACTTTGTATGATATATTCATATACTATATTGTGTATTGATAAAGACATAATTATTTTGTGAAGTACTGTGGTGCAGCCCTTGCACGCAAACAAATGATCAAATTAGAGATAATGTAAGAGTACTCATATAAAGATCGGAACTGAATGGCATGTGATTTTAATGGGGAAAGCGATGTCTTTTGATAAGATTACATACAAATGAATGGATGTCCAATTGCAGCCAAAAAAGGCCAGTACAAAGTGTTATTTAATTCACACTAAGCTTGCTATGGAAGGGGGATATATAGTTAAAATGTATAATGCACTAGCTAAAGCCATACGAACATCAGGGAGAAGGTGGACAGAGGTATTGCCCACCATACTAATGAAATTAAGAGCTACCACAAACCGGACAACCGGATTAACCCCTTATGAACTAATGACAGGACGGGCGATGCAATTACCAGAAAGCATCATAACAGGTGGGACCGACGTCGGTCCACTAAAAGATAAAATCAAGAGATACGTTCTGGACCTGAGCACCCAGCTAAATGGGATGCGCAAATTGGTAAAAGACAATCATGAAATAAAAGACGCAGAGAGAGAGCTGGAAATGCTCCCTGACGTCCCAACAGTGGGAAGTCACGTCCTAGTGAAAACACTACCCGACAAACCAGGGTTTGCACCAAAGTGGAATGGGCCATATGAAATTATAATTAGTGGGGACACCTGTGCCTGTATAGACATAAGAGGGAAAGGTGTCTGGAAGCACTGGACGCAGCTGAAATTATACAAAGGAGATAAGTAGCTAAATTGATGAACTAACAGAACTGCTTTCCTCAACACAGGCAAAGACTGCAAGCAAGAGCCGGCGTGCGCGGGTTAATAAATGAAATAACTGTAAAAAAATTGAATTGTAGTGTTAAGTTTTATAACTGTTGCGAAAATGTATGTAATCGCGTATGTAATTGTATTATTTTGCGTTGTGGCAACTGTAAATCTGACTGGGCTAGAAAATAACTTGTTTTACAAAGCCCACATACATTTACATGGGAATCGAACTGTATGTTACCCATTAACACAATCTGTAGAAGCCCTATTTGTAGCCACCCCTGGGTGGACCCCTCATGACTTATATACTGTAGATACATCAGAGACACCCTGTAAGGGACAAATTGGCAAATATAAAAGAGGTTTACAGGGGAGATGTGTGGGACTTGTAAACCCCACAAATCCTACATGCGAGGGGCCCCAAAAGGAGGGAGGAAAAGCTTGCCCAGATACTGCAAGCTATCGGCTTTGTTTCACGGGGCAGGGATGGGGATGTGCCTATGCCTTAGTCCCTAAGAATGATTCTTGTGTACAGACACAGTGTGTCCGTCAACATTGTCCAATCAACAAGGGACAGATTATTTGTATTTGTGACGGACGAAAATGTTTAAATATAACCGCGGGAAGACAGCTTATTTGCGGGCAATGTAATGGGACTCACGTAAGCTCAGCCAAATGGACATACCCCTTTGATACTTACCAGGTGTGGGATCAAACGGGAAGCCAAATAAACTGAACAATTGGCAGTATGAGCAAACTCACAATCGGGACACTAAATGTTACCGGGCTAAGAAGGGGTATGTATTCCTCTTCAATGGTACCTACATGACAGAAACACCAAACCTCCCAAACCGTTTTGCGGTAGGAACAATCGGGCCACTGACTGTTCCATGCCCTCAGAAGGGGTACATTCGGAGGAGAATCGTAACCCGGGCTATTAGCAGGGAATTCTGCGCTGACTGGGAAACCCCGGGTACACTGGGATCCTCACTGGAGTATGGGTTCCTCGGAGCTTTATCTCTAGGAGGGTCAGCCTGGGTAATTGGAGCAAAGAATAGAAACCATATTGGTTGTGGGCTAACAATCCTGGGAAACAGCACTTCAAAAGCATTGGAGGCTGTCAACCAAGAAATGGCTGAGTTAAGATTGTATGCTCAGCACACACGATACGCAGTGGACTACCAGTTAGCACAAGGGGGAGTATGTGCCATCATAGGCAATAAATGCATAACCCATGTCACAGATGAGTCTTACAATATTACACAGGTCATCAATGACATCAGGACGCAACTTGATAACTTTAGACAGGGACCCAAAAGAGGAAGTAGTTGGCTGTCATGGCTGGTGGGAGAATCCTGGGAATCGTACCTGTTACATGGGTTGATTATACTCATTGTCGTTATACTTGTCTGTTGTCTGACTGTGGGATGCCTTAAAGCCTGTTTTAAAATAATGTTGACAAGAATTGTGCCAGGAGCCAGTGTGTCCATCGAAGAAGAACCCCTAATGAAGATCCCCGAAGACGTCAGAAGAAATGAAGATACTGGAAGAAATAAAGACATCAAAAGAAGCAAAGAAGGAGAGAAGAACGGAGACCTGTATATGTGAATGTATGATTGTTGGTCTGAGGATTGTCCAAGCTATAATCCGACCAAAGGGAGGGACTGTAAAGGGGAAAATACAAGGGGGCACACTCTAAAATGGCAATACAAGAAAGCACACTCTAAAATGGCTGCCTGGCACATAAAGGGTTAACTGGGAAAGCCAAAAGAGCAGACGCAGGCTCCTGCTGTTCAGAAAAACCTAACAGACAAGCCATTTCCAAATCACAGACAGTGACTCATAGCAAACAAACACCTCAGGAAGCCAAAGCCAAGGGTCACGACATCTTTTAAGATAAGGAAACCCCAAAACAAAGAGCTTAGATTAATGTTAAAGGAAGGCGGGAAATATGAATGCGAGGGAACCGATTAGCACCTGAACGAGACGAAACTAGCCATTGATAGATACAGACATAAGGAGATGTACCCATTCATAAAATGCTAAATGTCTATACCTGTTTGTACTCTTGTAAACATGGGGAAATGTACCTATTCATGAAATGTTAAATACTTGTACTCACTTAAACAATGTGATAATGTTCGAATCACCGGTATGCCCATTGTGTAAAAGGTATAAAAATGAACCGCTCCCGGCATACAATTGAGAGAAGGTTTGCTACAGACCATGTGCCTTGTCTCCACGGATCCGTTTAATAAATCGTATTTTCTGAATCTCGAAGTCTGACTACTGGTGGATTTTTCCCACAACAGTATGAATAAGCCGAGGGCTCATAAAAGTCATTACCAATGGGCATTCTTTAATCATGCTATGAAAATAACACAGGCTCCTCAACAATTTACAGAAGCGGTCATAAAATATTGTAACCATGGGGATCTTTGAAGAAATTTCTCCTCACCTCAGTTCTAAAAGGTTTACCCCTTATCATCAAACTATGACCCCGAGTTGTGAATACCCCACCATTGCGAGAATTCTTTCTGAATCTACCCTCTCTAATCCTGTTAGAATTTCTAAACTCCAGTGAATTTAATCCTAACCAAATAAAACATCCGTATCCCTATACTCAAATCCTCTTGCTATGAAAGTCAACATACAAGTTGCCTTCTTTACCCTTGCTGTACCTGTTCACTTCCTTTCAGGGTCCGATGCATGAGGACACCAATGTCTCGGTGAGTCTCTACCTCTTTCAAATTACACCCATTCAGGTAATAATCTGTCTTCTTATTATTGTTACCAAAGTGGATACCCTCACATTTATCCATGTTATACTGCATATGGCCACACTATCAGTCTATCCAAATCATGCTGAAACATCTCTGCATCCTCCTCACAGCTTGGTTAACTTTGAAATGATGCCGACCTGGTCATGAGATGTACAAGTTCCAACTTTCTTGTTTGGAAAAAGCAAGTAATCCAAGTGCTAAAGCAAGAAGGGCATCCGTTAAAAGGAGAGAAAAGAGCCAAAACAAATAACAAAGCAGAAAGGAAATTTAAGTCATTAAATCAAAATGTGCCTGAGGGGTTCGATAATGCACCCCAGTCCCTACACTGCCCAGTGAGCACAGAAGGCCTCGATGGTTCCACGGACACCGCATGCTCCCTCTCCAGGGACACCCAGCTGTGAATATATCAGCGGTCGAGTGGCAGACAGTCGGGTTGGATGACTCCCTTGGTTGCTCGCTGCCTGGATTGTTTATAACACATTTAGCGAGGCCCTGGAGTAGGTTCACGAGGAAGTCCTCTGCCTTTAAGGCTGCCCTCCACAATAGGTGCCCATAAATCAGGAGCGTAGGTCTGAAGCATAAACAAAACCTCAATAAAAGGTTTGTTCAATAACAAAAACGTGTGCATAGACATGATTCACGGCCTCCATAACATTGCAAAAAGGGCAGGTTTCTTGGAAGCCCGTGAACTGTTGCAACATATTGGATTGGGGGAAGAGTAGAGTTGAACAGAATTAGGCAGGATTTGTCCAAGGCAGACTGGAATGAGTTACTTGTGGCGAAATCTACAGAAGAGCAGTGGGGGCTGGATGAAATGGGGAGGATACAGGTCCAACATCTTCCCTCTAGGGTAATAGGAAACTGTAACAAACCCTGAGAACCATGGATGATCAGAGACATTCAGGATAAAATGAGAAGCAAAAGAGAGACATTTAACAAGTATAAGGGGAATAAGTCTGCGGAGGCATTTGTGAAGAACAGAAAGTGCAGGATGGAGCATAAGAAATCAATTAAGAGAAAAAAGAGGGGATATGCGAAAGCTCTGGCTGGAAAAAGTAGGAAAAATCCGAAGACAGTCTGTAAGTGTATCAATGGGACAAGGATACCCAGGGCAAGAGTAGGGCCCATGACGGGCTAAGGTGGAAATCTGTAGGTGGAGGCAGAGGACATTGGCAGGGTATTCAACGAATATTTCATATCTGTCTTCACCCACGAGAATGAAGAGGTCGTTATGGAACTCTGAGAGACAGACTGTCATGCTCTCGAGAAAATTATCACGGGGATTGACAAGGGACTGGCGGGCTTAAAAGTAGACAAATATCCAGGTTTGGATGAATTATGTCCCAGGCTGTTGTGACAGCCAAGGGAGGGAATTGCAGGGGCTTTGACCCAAATTTCAATCCCTCCCTGGCCCGCGGGGAGCTGCCAGAGGACTGGGGAACAGCTAATGTGGTCCCACTATTTAAGAAAGGTTGTAGAGACAAGCCAGGGAACTGCAGATCAGTGAGTCTCACGTCTGTGGTTGAGAAACTACTGGAGAAGATTCTGAAGGAGAGAATCTATTTCCATTTGGAGAGGCAAGGTTTGGCAACGGATAGTCAACATGGTTTTGTCAGAGGGAGGTCATGCCGAACGAATTTGATTGAATATTTTTCAGCATGTAACCAAGTGTGTGGATGAGGGTAGTGCGGTTGATGTAGTTTACATGGATTTCAGCAAAGCCTTTGACAAAGTCCCACATGGGAGACTGATTAAGAAGGCTACTGCACATGGGATACAGGGTAATCTGACAAGGTGGATTCATAATTGGCTTAGCGGTAGGAGACAGAGGGTGGTGACAGACGGCTGCTTTCGTGACTGGAGGCCATTGACCAGTGATATACCACAAGGATCTGTGCTGGGCCCCCTATTGTTCGTCAATTATATAAATGACATAGATGTCTATGTGGAGGGTAGGATCAGTAAGTTTTCTGATGACACAAAGATTGGCTGAGTGGTTAACAGTGAGGTTGAGTGTCTTGGGTTACAGGAAGATATAGATGAGATGGTCAAATGGGCAGATAAGTGGCAGATGGAATTTAACCCTGAAATGTTGAGATGATGCACTTTGGAATCAGTAATTTGACAAGAAAGTATACTATGAAAAGTCTGCCTCTGGGAAGTTCTGAAGAACAAAGGGACCTTGGCCTGTTTATCCATAGCTCTCTGAGGGCGGAAAGGCATGTAAGTAGGATGGTGAAAAAAGGCATATGGCACACTGGTCTTTATCAATCGGGGTATAGATTACAAAAGCAGAGAGGTCATGATGGAATTATATAGAACTTTGGTGAGGCCACAGCTGGAGTAGTCTTGCAGTTCTGGTCGCCAAGTTATAGGAAGGATGTGAACACACTGGATGCGGTGCAAAGGAAATTTACCAGGATGCTGCCTGGGATGGAATATTTAAGTTATGAAGAGAGGTTGGATTGGCTTGGGTTGTTTTCATTGGAGCAAAAACTGAGGTGAAATCTGATTGAGGTGCTCGATATTGAGGGGTGTGGATAGGGAGCAGCTTTTCCTCTTAGTTGAAGGGTCAGTTATGAGGAGACACAAGTTAAAAGTGAGGGGTGGGAGGTTTAGGGGGGATTTTTACTCAGAGGGTGGTGAGGGTCTGGAATGCACTGTCTGGGAGCGTGGTGGAGTTGGGATGCCTCACATCCTTTTAATAAGTAATTGGATGAATACTTGGCATGCCATAACATTCGAGGCTGTGGGGCAATTGCTGGCAAGTGGGATTAGGTGGGCAGGTCAGGGCATTTCATGTGTCGGTGAAGACTTGAACGGCCAAAAGGCCTCTTCTGCAATATGGTGTTCTGTGATTCATAACATATGGTTGTATGGTACTGTTGCATGTGCTACGCTCCACCCCAGGACCGCAATGAAGTGGGAGAGAATCCCTCCTTCGAGGGACCTCCGTCGCCGGACAGCAATATGACATGTGCGGGCAAGGGCATGGTAATGAAAGCTGAACAGCAGCAGCCCATATGAGAAATCCCTTTGTGCAGTGGCAGAGGGCACCAAGGGCATTTCCATGAGGCAGCTCAAACTGTGGAGCTCCATCCCCGTGAAGCGGGTCTGTGGTCGAGGTAATGTGGTATTCAGTCCAAGCAGGGATATGCTCAGACAGGATTCCAACACAGTTGTGCCTCCTCAAGATGATGTGGAATGTTGAGTCCAAGCATGACTGTTCTGAGGTGATAGATCGCATAGGTTACGAGCTGAATGCCCACTGCTGCATGTTGAGCCAACTCGTGGGGCGTCATTCAGCCCATTCCTTTGCCACCCAGCATGTCGCCGACCCGAGCATCCACATCCCGCCTCTCCACCAGTCACTGGAAATGAATTTGGAGTAGGAATGGATTGCTGAGCAGCAGCTCCCTGACGACAGCGTCTATTCCAGATGGGAGAAAGCTGCGGTGCAAGGCGACCATATCCCAGATTTTATGGAGGTCCTGACCAAAGACGGACAGCACCTGCAGGGAGTTCTGAAGTCTCCTTATGTCTATGAACAGCAGTTACACATCATAGTTCAAGACGTGGAAGAAATATGTCACCACGGTACACCATCCCATTGATTAGGGGCTCAATGTAAAGGTGTCGCTCCAGGGTCTGAAGGGGGAAGGTCACCACCTGGGTGTGAAGGCACATCAATGCCTGACGGTCCTCCGTAAGCGGGACATTCAGAGCCTCAGCAGTCACCCAGTGCAGCCTTTTGCCCGAGAAAAGTATATGAGGGTTATCTCTGTCTTTGCGTGATATTTTAGACGGAGGTGGTCAAGGTGACCTGCCCCAGCATGGAGGCAATCTGCTGGTTTATGATGGGGACTCACGCCCTGTAAGACCGCATTTGGATCAGTCCTGTTCAGCGATTACAGGTGAGTGGTGACCATGGCTTCCAGCTCCTGCCAATTTGCCAGGCAGGCAAAGAATGACTCCCAAGGACAGGATGCTGATCCCCCCACCCCACCCCACCCCACGTCCCAGCAGTAGCAGTTCACAGCAATAACTCCAGAGACAGCCGTATTACACCCCCAGCCCCCCACCCCACCACTGCAGCAGTAGCAGTTCACAACAATAACTCCAGAGACAGCAGCATTACCCCGCCCCTCCCGAAGTAACAATTCACAGCAATAACTCCAGAGACAGCAGCGTTAACCACGCCCCCCCCTGCACCCCCCCCCGCCCCCCAACCCCTCCAGCAGTAGCAGTTCTCAGCAATAACTCCAGAGACAGCAGTAGTACACGCCCTGTGCTTCAGGTGTAATTCATTGTCCACTAGGCCCTGCAGTGCAAAGTGCACGCAGGCAATGTGGAGCAGTCTCTCCACAGCAGTTGTTCTCTCCATTTCTCCAAATAAGGTACAAATCGAAAATTGAATCACTCCAGAAACCCACCAGCTCTGTGGTGTAGAATGCAAGAGCCAGAGAGGGACATAGTTCTGCAGACCAGGGGGGAGTGAAAGAAAATGACTGTGTGGATGAGAGAGGAGAGTGTTTGGACATATCACTTGTACATTTTACAAGCTCAATGTCCAAAAGAAGCAGCTGCCAGGTGCTCTCAAACTGCCCTGACATCACATGTATCCCAGCTTTTCACATCTGCACCAGGAGGCATGTCTTCATCAGGCTCCACATAGCCCTCCTCCATCTCCTCCTTTCACTCAGAAGATGACTTGACACCAGAATGCTCAGTCCATGCTGAAGGGTAACCTTTTTCAATGTACAAAACACCATAACAATCTTTGTGACTATCCCCGGTGCTTACTGAAACATACCCTCCGGGTGCTCCGGTTTCCTCCCACAGTCCAAAGATGTGCGGGTTAGGTTGATTGGCCATGCTAAAAATTGGCCTTAGTGTCCTGAGATGCGTAGGTTAGAGGGATTAGTGGGTAAAGTATGTAGCGATATGCGGGTAGGGCCTGGGTGGGTTTGTGGTCGGTGCAGACTCGATGGGCCGAATGGCCTCTTTCTGTACTGTAGGGATTCTATGTTTCTATGTACCCCATGAGCTGTCCAGACATTGAAAACGTGATTTCAAACACCTCCAGCACCTGACATGTTGCTACATGTGCACAGTTTTAATGTTCCTGTTTTTCATTCAGTCCTCCAGAATGTTGTCCTAAGACATGTTCTCAGTGGGCATCCTTCATCACCCAGTAACCGTCCTGTAATTTCTTCTATTGCTGTCATGGCCTGGTGTAACATTGAGTTTGCAAGGCTGAATGATTCATGGGCACAGACCCGATTACTTGTGGGAAACCAGCAATCTTGTGGAATATGATGGGCCTCTCCTTTCATCTTCACAGGAAATGTGTCAAAGTAATAAGCTTGGAAGCCCTATGATAAATTGCATTAGTTACCTGGTGATTGCACATCCTTGCAGCATGCTGTGAAATGTTACTGATGCCATGTTGAAAGGACCCAGATGCAAAGTAATTCAGCTCTGTTATGAGTTTAATCTCCACTGTTAAGGCAGTGTGGCAGTTAGAGTTTGGTTTCAGATCTTCCTTCAACATTTCACAAAAGCACCCATTGCTTCCTTGCTGAAGTGCAATCTCCTGGCACACATCTCTTCTCACATCATTTCATATGATGTAATTTGCCTGAACATGCTTTGGGATGGGTTATTGATTTCCTTCCTCACCAGGCAGACATGTAGTCTGACTCTTCTCCTTTGATATCTGTGCTTAAGTGAAAGCATCAAAAATACTTCAGTGACTTCAGAAGGCCAAACTAAAAGTGCTATGTACCATCCGTGGACTTGACTGGATTCTGCAGTATTCATCTGAGAGAGAGTTCACATCAGCTAACAGGGGTCTTGCATACGCCAACTATGGCATTAAATTTTCCCAAATCATTTGAAATAACCACTAAGGCTTGTTACAATCAACATTACATCAGGGGGAGTCTAAAACAACACATCCTAAACCAACATTTACTTTATCTGAAGGTCATTACAGGATCCTGAGAGAGGCAAGGGAGGAAATTGCTGGGGCCTTGAGAGAAATCTTTGTATCCTCACTGGCTACAAGGGAGGTCCCAGAGGATTGGAGAATAACCAATGTTGTTCCTTTGTTTAAGAAGGGTAGCAAGAATAATCCAGGTAATTAAGGACCTTACGTCAGTGGTAGGGAAACTATTGGAGAGGATTCTTCGAGGAAGGATTGATTCCCACTTGGAAATAAGTGGACGTATTATTGAGAAACAAAATCGTTTGGTCAAGGGGAGGTCGTGTCTCACCAAGCTAATCGAGTTTTTCAAGGAAGTGACGAAGATGATTGAGCGTAGGGCAGTGGATGTTGTCTGCATGGAATTCAGTAAGGCCTTTGACAAGATCCCTCATGGCAGACTGGTGCAGAAGGTGAGGTCACACTGGATCAGAAGTGAGCTGGCAATGTGGCTACAGGACTGGCTGAGTCATAGAAGACAGGGTGTAGCAGTGGAAGGGTGCATTTTTGAATCGAGGGCTGTGACAATGGCATTCCTCAGGGATCAATGCTGGGACTTGTACTGTTTCTGATGAGGGCAATCATAGGATACAGAAGGATATAGATTAGTTGGAGACTTGGGCGGAGAGATGGCGGATGGTGTTTAATCCGAACAAATGTGAGGTAATGCATTTTGGAAGGTCTAATACAGATAGTAAATGGCAGAACCCGTAAGAGTATTGATAGGCAGAGGGAATTGGGTGCACAGGTACGCAGGTCATTGAAAGTGGCAATGCAGTTGGAGAAGGTAGTCAAGATGGCATACGGCATGCTTGCCTTCATCGGCCAGGCCATTGAGTTTAAAAATTGGCAAATCATGTTGTGGCTTTATAGAACCTTAGTTCAGCCACATTTGGAATATAGTGTTCAATTCTGGTCGCCACACTACCAGAAGGATGTGGAAGTTTTGGAGAGGGTACACAAAAGATTTACTAGGCTGTTGCCTGGTACGGAGGGCATTAGCTATGAGGTGAGGTTGGAGAAACTTGGTTTGTTCTCATTGGAACAACGGAGGTTGAGGGCGACCTGATAGAAGTCCACAAGATTATGAGAGGCATGGACAGAGTGGATAGTCAGAATCTTTTTTCCAGGGTGGGAGAGTCAATTATTAGGGGGCATAGGTTTAAGGTGCGAGCGGCAAGGTTTAAAGGAGATGTACGAGGCAAGTTCTTTACACAGAGGATGATGGGTGCCTGGAACTCGCTCTCAGGGGTGGTACTGGAAGTAGATACGACAGTGACTTTTAAGGGGTGTCTTGACAAATACATTAATAGGATGGAAATGGAGGGATCTGGTCCCCGGAAGGGTTGGGGGTTTTAGTTCAGTCGGGCAGCATGGTCGGGACAGGCTTGGAAGGAGCTGTTCCTGTGCTGCAATTTTCTTTGTTCTACGTACACTCCAAAACCACCCTATTCATGATGGTTCCTATTAGCCTCATGATAAACCAAACTCTTAAAAAATATATATCTTTCTTTCACTTTGTGTATTTTTAAAAAGTAATAAAAACTGCTACAAAAGATTATTCCACCTAAAAGAATCCTCGAAGATATGTCATCTGCCTCTGCTTGCTGACTCTGGAAAAAAATGTGCCAATAATCTGATGTAAATACTCACCCAACATTGGAGTAAGCAGGTCAATTAAGCGCTGTTTATTTTACTTGCAATCAGCTGCTTCAGCGCAGTGCTTGCATGAAAAGACAGGGTTAGAATTTGGATTGCTGCGTACTTTCAGTGCGCATTGGAGCAGAAGCATAGGATAGGAACAAGAGCAGAAACTTCAGACCTTAGAGACCATTTTACCTTCCATAAAGCTTGGCGGCCAGTTAGCTCTGAAGTCATGAGTTCAATCTGCGTACTGGTTAAATAATCTTGTCCATTTGAAGTAGGTGTGTTATGTCCAGTTGAAGTAGGTGTGTTATGTCCAGAGCAATTGCAAGAGGTTTTCTATCAGGCAGTCGTGCCCCAGTTGCAGTTTATTTCAGCAGGGAGGTTTTAATGGAACTGGATAAAATGTTCATTCGGCCAAACATTCGATTCCAGTTCCTCCCTCTTTGTAATCATCCATATTTCAGTTTTCTCCCCGCTACAACTGGCTTTGTCTCTTCCATTCTTTTCAAACTGTCCTCAATTCTATACATTAAACCAAAGCTTTGTCCAGACAGTTATATCATTTCACAAACTTCTTCCTCATGCTTGAAAGATTGAATAGAGTTTCAAGTTGATGAAGGGAAGATATGAACATTGGACAGGAACAGAATTTGAATCCGTATTCTGGGGAAACAGGCTGATTCTAACTCAGGATCTCCAATTTATTAGGCAGACACTTGGACCCTCTGGCTCAAAGAGCCAACTAACAAGCACACATTGTGGTGAATTATTTGGAATTATATCCCATTATTTTGCTGGACTGTTGTTGAGAATTCTTCATCTGTTATGGGCAGTGTGACAGTGAGAGTTGACATTGTCCTGAAAGTGCAATTGAAATGGAAGATCAGCCAGGAAATTTCTGAATGTTTGAGAAGTTGCGAAAACCTTGATCCACCTGTTCCTATTTCTCATGATCTTACAGACATTACTTCGGATTATATTGAGCTTCGAGTGTTTCACCAGTGTGACTCCTAATTTTGTGGGGTTACATTTGAAGCTCAAATTCTATAATCCTATAATCGTTTAATGATAGAATAAGTGCAGCAATGAAGGAGGACAATTAGTCCGTCCCCTCTGTGGTGGCCCTCTCAAGGAGAAATTTACCCAGTGTCAATCCCTCGCCGTCTCCTTTGTCCCTGATTTTTTATGTTCAACGATTCTCCTTTTTTCTATTTTTTTCAGGATAGAAGAATAAAGGGTGAGCTGTCCAACGTTTATATAATGGCACGATGGTTAGCACTGCTTCTTCACAGTGCCACAAAACCGGGTTCATTTCCTGGTTTGGGTGACTGCCTGCGCAGAATTTGCCCATTCTCCTCTTTTCTGCGTGCATTTCCTCTGGTTGCTCTGGTTTCCTCCCACAACCTGAAAGACGTGCTGGTTAGATGCATCGGTCACGCTAAACTTTCCCTCAGTGTACCTGAACAGATGCCCGAGTGTGGTGACTGTGGGATTTTCACAGTAACTTCATTGCAGTGTTAATGGAAGCTAACTTGTGACGCGAATGAATACACTTTAAAAATGAATTACGAGGCTAAAAACTGAGAATCTGTTAAGAATGGGGTTGATTCTTAACATGATTTGTCGCTGATCCACAGGGAAAGATTCCAGGAAAAAAGTCAGGAATAGCAATTTAAAACATTAGTTTTAAATTGATTCTTGAAAATGCTGATGCAATGCAGCAGAAACGTTCTTACATTTCTTCACATTGTTAAAGCATTCATTACTTGTATTTGCTGTCACTCGAGCACCTTCAACCACGAGCAGCCCTCAGACAGGGACTCGAATCCTGCACCCTCAGGTTAAAAGTCGGATGTTCTATTAACTGAGCCAGCCAATCTTGGGTCAGCAGCTTTCTCATGGCTGTCTTTACTGTCTGAGAGACATCACAGCCTTTTCCAATCTCTCCTTTGGTAATTCAAACTCTCCAGCGCATTTCCCTCAGAGAGACTGGCAGCCTTCCTTTGGCTTCATTTCACAAATCTTCTAACTTGCACCAACTACTCGCTCCTTACCAGTGGCGTGAGATGTGACAACTGTTGTTACCCAATTATCTGCACTGGACCTTCACAGCTTTGAAGAGTGGACTTAATTCAAATAAATGTTATTAAGTTGCAGATATTGGAATCTATACAGACACAGAGATACATTTCACGAGTGGCTAAACAATTTCTAATGGTGTTTGTTGAGACGGAACATGAGTGCCAGACATTGAGAACTGCTGAATATTTCCAGCATTTTCCGTTTTTATTTTAAATTGGTAAAAATTGTCAGATCAGCATGAAGTCCCAAAGGTGCATCACTTGTGCGTAAAATTACATTCTTCCTAACGCCATTCCTAGCCGTTTGTGCTTTAAGCCTCTGCATTGACCAAATAGACCAAAGCACCGGTGAGCTTTGGACTTACGAGGCAGGCGCTTTAACCAACTGTACATCCGTCTTCACATCATGATATTGAGAACTGAAAACTTTCATTTGAAAGAGAGTGTAGCTGTTACTGAACAGCTTTGGGAAGATAGGAACATTGAGACGGCTCTGGGAATAACAAATCCTTACAGCTCATTGGCAAACTGAAACTGTGATTTTGTAAATACAAGAGTTCTAATGTTCCAACTTGTGTGCGATTGGTCAGCAAGGAGGAATGTTGAATTTTCCACTCATTGAATTTGAAAAATACTTGATTACAGCAGGGAAGTTTCAAACAAATGTTGGGAAAAAAACTCAATGTCTGGCAGAATCTGTGGAGAGAGAAACACAATTTAAATTCTGAGTCTTTACGAATCTCCATTTGAGTTACTTCCAGACCCGCTGCCCATTTCCAGCATTTTCCGTTTTAATTTTAAATTTCCAGCATCCAGAGGATTCTGTTTGGTCCGTAATAAACTGACAAAATTGTGACGTCGACTGTGAATAACATTGAGACATTTAACCAGATATTGTGACACGATTTGGATTTCATTTGTATCTTTGGGTCTGCTATTCAGTTAGTTGTTGCAGGTTCTTGTTGAGGTTCACGATTATGAGGGGCATGGACAGGGTGGATAGGGGGCAGCTGTTCCCTTAGTTGAAGAGTCAGTTACGAGGGGACATGAGCTAAAAGTGAGGGGTGGGAGGTTTAGGGGGAATTTGAGGAAAAAAGGTTTTACTCAGAGGGTGTGATGGTCTGGAATGCACTGCCTGGGAGGGTGGTGGAGGTGGGATGCCTCACTTTCTTTAAAAAGTACCTGGATGAGTACTCGGCATGCCATAACATTCAACGTTATGGGCCAAATGCTGGCAAGTGTGATTAGGTCGGCGGGTAGGGCATTTCATGTGTCGGTGCAGACTCGATGGGCCGAAGTGCCTCTTCTGCACTGTAGTATTCTGTGATGCTGAATCTTATTGTGAGATTGACACATCCCCTTTCAAACTTACAACAGAAGTGATTTGGGGGCTGGGAGTTCTGTATAAGCCTGCCAGCGGGACTTAGTTGGAGTGAAATGGAAACGATTTATTTCTCTCTGAATGTGGGAGGAGAGCTGTCTGAGCCTGTGGAACGGATGAGCTCTCTGTGTCTTTGTATCTCTGAGTGATAATGTATCTACTGTGTATGTGAAGGAACTGTCTGCACTGTTCATTGTATCCTCAGTTGTGGATGGAAATAAGGGAAAGTCTGTGGTTTGTTGGAAAGGAGGAAGATTCAATGATAAATGTGACAGGAATGGCGTAAGGCCAGAGAGAGAGGCAATGGGATCAGTAATGAAACAAAAGATGGAGGGATGAATGGCAAAATGTTGAATAGTTGCCGCTGAAAACAAAGAATGAAATACCAGAGAGTAAATAAAATCTTTCAAAATAGTGACAGAAATTGCAGCTTCGATTACTCTGTCCTGTACAACGCTGCTGTTTACAAGATGCACATTTACTCCCAAATTATTATTCAATCCTGGCTTGTTTCTCATTACTAATGGATTATTGCAGGTTCCTCTCGGGTTAAAAGTATCTTCATTCAGCAAACTGTCCTGAAATTGAGTTACCGATTCACTGATTTTGCAGATACTCCCATTCAGCCCAGTTTACGTGAAACAGCTGATTTTTGGTTTCGGGCACACAGGGGGAAGTCTTCTGGTTGTTGGTGTGAAAGACCCTTCCTCGAAGAGATTCTCATATCCCGTGATTTCTGTGCAAAAAACACTGTTAGGGACTCTGTGTACCAATTCCAGCCTCAGATTGTGAGTGATTCAAGTCACCTCCGGCAAGAATCTTGCTTTTAATTTCGGAAAACACAATATTGAAGGCAGACTGCAAGTGCTAAAGCTTCATCTTCAGAAGATAGGCAATGCAGATAAAGCCCTGAAGAAAATTCACCTGGTCTCAAAGTTAACAATTTCTCCCTCGAGAGATGCATTTTCTGAATTTTTTTCTGATTGTATTTAGGGCAGATTGCGATGATCGTGTGCTCTTGATATATTTTATGTTCAAGGGGAATGATGTAAAATTCAGGTTTTTTCTGCAGGTGGTCGGTAGGTCTGGTGGAATGCAGCTCAGATGCTGGGAAAACAGAATAATTGCTCGTTTTAGCCATGTAGTGTTTACGTAGATGAGAGCTATGGATTTTTGTTTGTAGATGAAGATTTCCCCGAGGTTTTTATTAAAGGAATTGCTTGTGGGTTTAGGTATGCAGCCTTATGTGATGTGCTAATTAGAGGAACTTGGTCTGTAACAAGGATATTTTGTTGGTTTAATTTCAGTTTAGTTATTTTTCAGTTCAGGCTCTGGTTAGTTGGCTGCTCTGAAACTCAAAATCTCCCTCTGACTGCTTCAAAAGTGACCACTCATTTTGTCGTGTACATATGGTTGCTAACTATATTCAAAGTGGAAGTGTAAGTTGGAAATACAACGTTGCTTATTTGGAACTCCGCAGTGACATGTTAGAAATTAAAGTTGTTTCCTTTCAGTTTAAATATTATTCAATTGTTCATGGCAAGCTGTTTCCATTGTTAGAGTTATACTTAATCTGCGTTCTGGCTTACGATAAAAGATGTTGATTTTCTCAATGGAATTACTCCTGGGGCAAAGCATCTTTTGCTCATATCTATGCCAAAATCAAAAAGATTGTTGCGGTCAAGTCTGGCTTCCTAATGTAAATTGGGTTCTGGTCTGGGACCATAAGATAACGGTTTTGCTTTAGTCTTAGATTCATAAACGGTCCCTTAGACAGTAATGTTCAATCCGCTGGCTTCGAAGTTCATAGTCAGCCCTGAGTCAGAAACATAACTGCAATACAAAAGCAGGGAAGCTATGCTGCTTCTTTCTGAATAACGAATCAGAGCTCGACTGGAGGATTGTCATCCATTCCTGACACCACACCTTAGGAAAGATGACAAAGTGCAAGAGAGAGTGCAGAGGAGATTTACTAGAAAAGTACCAGAGATGCAGGACTACAGTTATGTGGACAGAGTAAGAAGCTGGAGTGTTCTCCTTCCAGCAGAGAGAGTTAAGGGAAGGTTTAGTGGAGCTGTTAAATTGCTGAAGACATGCTGAAGTAGATGAGAATAACCTGTTTTCATTGAGTGAAGAGGTGGTAACCAGAGGATAGAAAATTAACAAGATAATCAGGGGGGAAATGAGAAGAGTTTCTTTGATTCAGCGGATTGTTTTGACCTGGAATTAATTGCCTGAATGGTTCGCGGAAGCAGATTCAATAATAACTTTCAGAATGGACCTTAATAAATCTGTGATGTTATATGGCTTTGCAGAAATGAACAAGAAGTGGGATAAATTGGAAAATTAAATGAGAGAGCCCACATTGGCAAGATGGGCCAAATGGCCTGCTTCTATGCTGCACTATTATCTGATTTCATGTGTTGTTGGCACAATCAACGTCATCCTGTGTTTGCTGAAATACATTGTCTTCTGCATGCGCAGTGCCTCAGACATTCCAGATTTTAATCTCTACAGCATTGACAGCCGCGCTTTCAGATGGCCCGGTCTAAAACTCCAGATTCCCTCCCTAATTCTCTCCACCTCCCATCTTTATGATGTTCCGATTTATCTTCTTCTTTGAACAAACCTTGACTCCTTACCCAATATCTCCTTCAGCATCAACTTTATTTCATTTCAGTACTGGCTTGTTGCTTTCCGTCAGTCATTTTTGGAAACCAATTTTGAACAGCGATGGTGGAATAATGGTCAGCACTTGGCCCGGCATCTATTGGAGAAATACGTTCACTTACAAATTTTTCAAATCAGAAACCCCAAGCTTGGAACTGAATGTGTTTGGTTTCTCTGATTCTGCTCTGAAAACACACGTGGCTGTAATTCGAATAAAAAGATTTCCAACCTCCACCCGCCTTCCATTTAAAATGTAACTCAGGTTTGTTCTTTATTGCAGATAATTATGTTTTTCCCTGAACTTTAGTGTGGATCCGGGATAGAATTACTCGCTGAAATCCACTGATTCTTTGAATCTTTTCACTCTGCTGATTCCCATTTCTTATTTAATATCGATTCCCGCACAGGGATTGCTTTGTTATTCAAAAGTGAGATCCTGCTCACTCTGGGAATCTGAAAAGACAACAGAATGTGCTGGAAATACTCAACATCTCCAGCAGCATCTCAAGACTATTCTTCAAAATGCTGAAGAATGCACAACAGATCTGCTAATCATAACTTTGAAACTGCCAAAATTGCCGAGTTTTTCCGTATTTTCCTTTTTTATTTGAGATTAATTCTCTTCGTATTTAACCTCCTTCCCATTTCAAATTATTCTCTGAAACTATTAAAATTGTTGTTAGTCCTTCGACTCATTTATTTGAAATATCTAAGATGAAGAATTCAGAGTGAAACCGTGCTCAAACTCGAGTAAAAAAGTGGGCAAAGCCATCAATACGTAAACAGATTTTTTAAAGATGAAGTGACGAAGATGATTGATTGAGGGTAGGGCAGTGGATGTTGTCTATATGAACTTCTGTAAGGCCTTTGACAAGGTCCCTTTTGGCAGACTGGTACAGAAGGTGAAGTCGCACATGTCAAATGTGAGCTGGCAAGCTGGATACGGAACTGGCTAGGTCATAGAGGACAAAAGGGTCGCAGTGGAAGGGTGCATTTCTGAATGGAGGGCTGTGACCACTGGCGTTCCACAGGGATCAATGCTGGGACCTTTGCTGGTTGTAATATATATAAATGATTTGGAGGGAGATATAATGATTAAGTTTGCGGCTGATACAAAGCTTGATGGAATTGCGATAGCGATGAAGACCTTGAGAGCAGACAGCAGCAAATAGATCAGTTGGCGACTTGGTGGAGAGATGGCAGATGTAGCTTAATCCGGATAAATGTGAGATAATGCATTTTGGAAGGTCTAATACAGATGGGAAATATGCAGTAAATGGCAGAACCCTTAAGAGTATTGATAGGCAGAGGGATTTGGGTGTACAGCTACACAGGTCACTGAAGGTGGCAATGCAGGTGGCGAAGTTAGTTAAGAAGGCAAAAGGCATGTTTGCTTTCATCAGCCGGGGCATTGAATTTAAAAAGTGACAAGCCATGTTGCAGCTTGAGGCTTAGTTAGGCTGCACTTGGAGTATAGTGTTCAATTCTGGTCGCCACACTACCAGAAGGATGTGGAGGTTTTGGAAAGGGTACAGAAATGATTTACCAGGGTATGACCTGGTATGGAGGCCATTAGCTATGAGGACAGGTTGGAGAAACTTGGTTTGTTCCCACTGGGACGATGGAGGCTGAGGGGCAACCAGATAGATGCCGAGAAGATTATGAGGGGATTGACAGAGTGGATAGTCAGAAACTGTTTCTTAGGTGGAAGAGTCAATTACTCAGGGGCACAAGATTAAGGTGCGAGGAGCAAGGTTTAGAGGAGATATAGGAGGCAAGTTGTTTACACAGAATGTAATGGGTGCCTGGAACCGCTTTGGCGGAGGTAGTGGAGGCAGATACGATAGTGACTTTCAAGAGACGTCTTGATAAATACATGAATAGAACGGTGAAAGAGAGATATGGTCCCCTGACGGGTCAGGGGTGTACGTTCAGACGGGCAGCATGGTCGGTGCAGGCTTGGAGGGCCAAAGGGCCTGTTCCTCCGTTGTAATTTTCTTTGTTCTATGTGTTTTTTTTTTCAATCTGCAAAGATCAAACAATATGAGTCGAATTTACAGAAATAACATACGTCCGCACATTTCGTGCTTCAACACTAACAGTGGGTTAACTTGAAGAGGATAGAAACAAAAAAAAAGACCACCCTTCATTCTTCTAAAGTCAATAGAATAGGAACAAAGGGAACATATTATTTGGTGATTATTTCCAGCATCGTCCAAGCATTCTCGCTCAATGGACAAACAGACTTTGTTAACAATCTCCTCTTTTATTCAGCACTTTAGATTTAAATAGTTGCAACTCTTATTCTTTTACCGAGCGTTTACTCTTAATTTGAACATTAGCTCTAACTGAACATTAAGTTTCATTATATAACTGAAAATAGACACTTCTGGGTTTAGGAATATCCCCGATGTAGAACCTAACTCCATAGTCTTCTCTGAAGAATTTCTTCAGGGCATGCTTCATACGATGGTTAATCTCTATAGCATTGTTGATAGAAATATGAAATATGAAATAGAAATCTCTGTAGCATTGTTGCTAGAAATAACGAGCTGCACATGTCTTTTATCTACAAATTCCTTCATTTGCTTCCAGAGGATTCTGTCATCCAGCCAATTATGTAACTGGAAACCAATCACACTGCTCAAGCAGCCAATGAAATTACTTGAAAATAACACCATTATGCTTAGTTCAGATGGTATGTCTCCCACATAAAGTCAATAAAATTCGCTGCCATCCAGTCGACTGGAAAGTAAACAACTTCCCATATTTGCTCAAAACAGGAAGCGTCCGATCACAGTTGCCAGACCAAGTCATGACTCAGAGTAACTTTGCGACCTGCATCTAGTTTTAATTATACTTTGACCAAAAATCCCAGCATGCTTAACCCTCTGTCTGAATAGCTATTTTAAAGCCACTATTGCCATTATTGTTCTCAAAATCGTTCCTGTAGTTGACCTGTCTCTGCTGCAACACCCTGAATAGCAGCAACGTGCAGAAACCGGGGAGAAGGCTGCGGAGTGACACTGGGTGAAGTTCGCTGTGAGAGAAATGCTGTTCCAGTTATTGAAATCTATATGGCATTATATTATAAATTATATTACATGCGGTACGGAAAGAAAGGGAGAGAGATGTGGCATAAATTTTTGTACATTCAATGCCATCAGCAACACGAAGCAGTGTGAAAATAGGGTCAGCATTGGATCCATTACTTGGGAAATCTGGTTGCAACTGCTGCCCACACCACTGGGTGAAGCAGCGGCCCCAAAATCAGCTAAAGTAATTAATGTGAAACTTTAAAGAACATTCTAATGTCAGCAATATTATCTGATCCTGAAGGACGTGCTGGTTAGGTGCATTGAAACGGACTGTGGCGACTGGGGAAATTTCACAGTAACTTGATTAGAGCGTTAATGCAAGCCTTACTTGTGACTGATAAATAAACTTTACTTTTACTGATTAAGAAAAATATGAAGAAAGTTCAAAAGCTGGCTCACTTGTCTGATGCAGTAAAGAACTGACTCTCAGATTAGGCAAGTACATTTCCTTACGGAAGTTGCAAAAGAAACAGGGAAATGGCGAACACCAATTAACCGAAAGGATATAGTGGCTCACCAGGAATACCGATGGCAGCGATCAATCGGGTAATAAATCTCTTTTATCAGTAAAATACTGGTTTCCTCATTTTCATGATGGTTAATTCTGTTGGAGTTGAAAACCTTAGACCGGTGCACAGCTGAACTGCAGTAACGGAAAGGAGCTTATATTAATTCAGATATCAATGCTCAAGTGATACAAATGGGTTATTTCATAATTCACATGAGTCACTGTCATTTACAGATAGACTCAGCTCCGAATCTGATTATAATTGATACCCAGGGAATAGTTGAAGTCGTACTTGGAGAATTTGAAAACACACATTCAGAATAGTACTTGCAAGTGAAAGCGGCAACTCACACGTTTAGGTTCTTACGCCATTCGTACATGAATACTGAAGGAAGGTTTTCTTTAGGGTAATGGTCCTGGCCTAGCTCTGCTTCACTCCTGTGTCCTACTACCTCCAGGATCTGACCCTGACAACAATCAGGCTGTGTATGGACAGCATCCATTCAATTAAACAGCATTCCTGCTTGCATTGAGATCCGGTGCAGTTTCATTCATGCAGTCAAGGTCCATTTCAGTGATGCAACTATTTTCCTGAGGGTTTCTGGCTCCACTAGTGTTTAAAAATCAGTGAAATTACCTGAAAGATGGCACTTTGCTCCGGCGTTTCTGGTCACTTTCTCAGTCAGTTACGTGTAATGTGATATGACAAAACATTTAAAGCATACTGACTGGAGCCAGAGCGCTGATAGAAATGGACACATGTTGATGAAATCTACTGGAGCAAGACAAGCGACAGGATCATGCAAATTCCACAGGAGGTTTGATCTGTTTTCTAGGTGCGCTCACATCAGCATGAATTGGTTGTTTATCTAGTTTAAAACTGTGCAGGAATCATGAACAGGCGGTCTTGAGTACAAAAACTGCTATTTTATGAACTGATTAAGAGCTCGGTGTCAAATTTGAAATTATTTAGCTAGTTGGCAGCTTCATCAGCCTGGCTTAGGGCAGTGAGATCACTACTGAAGAACAGACCTGGGCACTTGCCGATTATATGCACCATTGTTTGCATTTGTCCACAGTTGCACAGGGGCGAGTCCCTATTGTTAAGACCCAGACCAGAAACACCAAGTTGTTTTGTGAAGTGAGCCTAGAGCCTAAGTTTAACATTTGATTTGGCAGAGGTGAGCATAAGGTGTTTCACTCCAGGTATGATTCAAGTGACCCACTAGGAAGCTTTTATCAAGCAAAGTTTATTTGTGAGCACCAGTCGAATATACCAAAAAGAATTAGCATAACTTTTAGAAATTACAAGATTTAAACATGGCACAGTACAGCTCCTAACTGTTGACTATCTCTCTTTTTCTAAATTAAAGCAACATCCCATAGACATACCACTTTCTTCAGACTTGGTTAGCACACAAAACAATTATGCTCAAACACAGCTGGATTTTCAGCTTTGTAACATCTATGGACAGGATTCGAAGCCAACTGTTTGCAGGGAAGGATATGTGAGATATGGCATAATGTTGCTTCGACATGAAGCTGAATTGTAGAACCATAAGCAGGATTTAAAGCAGGTTATAGTGTGGAAACATCAGTCTTAACACAGAAACCACCGAAGATACACAACATGGGACCGAACCAAGAAAGAACAAAGAAAGTGGCTTATCTGAACATAGCAGCAGTTAAGAAACTACCACCTAGGCAAGAAATAGGAGACATAATCACATAACGTTGACAAAAGAAACATAATCACATAACGTTGACAAAGGAAACAGAATCACATAACATAATCAAGTGCGGGGGGTGGGGGGGAGAGGTACCGGGGGCTTTGGAGAAACTGTATAAAATACATGCTGTAATTATGTTAAAGTGTGCCTGCTCAGCGGCACCCTTTCTTGCAAGATCGATTAAAAGACGCTTCTTCAGAATTTGACTCGTGTAACATTATTAAAGAGTGAGCTTCGTTTCTCACAATTGGGGGCTCATCCGGGATCGTTTCATCACTGACAGAGTGATCGCCGCCGACAGCCGGGAAGACACATCCCGTTTATTTAAATGGTCTCATGCTCTCATCGCGAGCTCTCTTTCGGTAGACTGATTGGAATCCTAGGGGAGTCATTCTGAACGAGTTAGTCGGGACCTTGGGGTCGGCATAAGGAACGGTCAGGCAAC
Source organism: Mustelus asterias (assembly GCF_964213995.1). Lineage (NCBI taxonomy): Eukaryota > Metazoa > Chordata > Chondrichthyes > Carcharhiniformes > Triakidae > Mustelus > Mustelus asterias. The sequence goes on along the minus strand of NC_135816.1, from coordinate 91,183,169 downwards.
TCCGTGCACGGATCAAGGTAAGAAAACAGACTTTTAAATATTACCTTGATGACCAGTGTGATATATATCTAGAAATCTCGTAAGATGACAGATTGATGATATAATCACTTTGTTGTTATTGTTTAACTGAATATTGATGTTGAACTAGACATTTTACTTAAAATTAAGCGAAAGTTGAGAAAAATTACAATGGGAGGTAAAAGTTCCAAAAACAAGGGAAACCCCAAGCGAAAAGTCCCAAGGGACATCCCTCCAGAAAGTTCTTTGGGTCGGATGTTAGCAAATTGGGAATTTGAAAGTAAGACAAAAGACAAAGATAAAAAGAAAATGATAAAATATTGTTGTTTTACATGGACGAAAGAACCAATCAAAAGTCCATCCGTTTTCTGGCCAAATGATGGATCGGATGAAGATTGGGTCTGCCAAATATTAAATATCTATGTGAACGATAAGAAACCGTTTAATCCAGTAGAACATACTTACGCAATGTGTTGGCAGGGAGAAAGTAAACTTTATCCCCTCAAATTAAATGGTAGTCCAACAACGCCACTGTATAAGGGAACACTAGATAAATCCTGGGACCCTCTAGAACATCTTCCACCGCCCTATGGGGGACCACAGGCCTCTCTCGCAATAGCTCCACCACCCCAACAACCCCCTCTGACTGGCACAACTGAGGCCGGTCTGACACAGGCACTCGGAGGTGGAACATCTACTTATCCTGGGTTACCAGACTCCAACCCGGGAACTCGAAATTCTCAGAGATTGGCACATAAGAAGTCATTAAAACAACAACAACAAAAGAACAAGTCTGATTCTGACACTGACTCAGACGGGAACCCACAGGAAATGTTGCCCCTTAGAGAGGTCCCAATAGGGGTTGGTCCAATCGGATTTGTCTCGGCCTCCCTTACATCGACTGAAGTGAGGACCTTTAAGAAAGAAATGAAAGCTCTTGTTGAGGTTCCTAACGGTTTGGCTGACCAGGTCGATCAATTTTTGGGTCCCAATTTATATACCTGGCTGGAACTACAGTCGATTTTAAACATTTTATTTAGTAACGAAGAACACGGCATGATTAGAAGGGCAGGAATGGCCGTGTGGGAAAGAGAACATGCGGGTCAACAGGGGGACGTTAAGTACCCCCTCCAAGACCCTAACTAGGACAATGGTGACTTAAATCAGAGACGCAATATGGAAGACATGCGGAATTTAATCATTAGAGGAATCAAAGAATGTGTTCCCAAGTCCCAAAACTTTAATAAAGCATTTGAGATAAGACAGGACAAAGACAAAACGCCGACAGCGTTTCTCGAGAGATTAAGGGAAGCCATGAGAAAACATTCAGGCTGGAATCCAGACGAACAAATAGCCCAGGGATTATTAAAGATACACTTTGTCACAAAGTCATGGCCAGACATATTAAAGAAATTACAGAAGATTGAGGGATGGGGTGAAAAACCATTGGATGAATTACTAAAAGAGGCGCAGAAGGTATACGTAAATCGGGAGAATACGAGAGAAAAACAAGAGGCCAAAATGATGATTCAGACCGTTGATACCGGAGTCAAAAAGATAACCGAGGACTGGCAACCGTCTAGTTCAGGAAACAGAGGAAGGGGATACTTCGGAAGGGGGAGAGGGAGTCTCCGGGGAATCAGGGGAGGACGAGGAAGAGGTCAGGGTCCATATCGAGAAAGTACTCCACAGGCAGGATGTTATCATTGCGGACGAATTGGCCATTTCAAACGTGAAGGTCCAGAATTACGCCAAGAAAGGAGGGGAGATGAATTTTGATGACGAATAGGGAGGTCAGGGGCTCCAAGAAATTAGGAGTCACCGGGAGCCCTTGATAACTTTAAAGGTGGGTCCGCTGGGGAGGAGGCTGTATTTTTGGTCGATACTGGAGCAACTAGATCCTCTCTGAATTTTAGGCCCAAAAACACAAACTTCCAAGAAAAGTCATTAATAGTTTCAGGAGTAAAAGGGGAAGGATTTAAAGTCCCCATTTTTGAGGAAATGAAGATAACGTGTGATGACGACACAGTTCGGTCTGAACTACTATGTATCCCCGAAATAGGTAGTAATTTGATGGGTCGGGATCTAATCATTAAATGTGGGCTTAGGATACAGTCAAAGAGAATCAGTTGACCGTATCGATGGCAGTATTAACGGACGAACAAGAACAACAAATAGCCCCAGAGTGTGGGTCTCTGAAGGAAATAGAGGGGGGCTAAAAGTGCAGCCACTAAAAATAGAGTTGAAAAATAAGGATGAGACAGTGAGAATTAATCAATACCCTATATCATTGGAGGGCAGGAAGGGACTGAAGCAAGTGATTACAGGATTGGTGGACGATGGTCTCATCGAACCCTGCATGTCGCAATTTAATACATCTATCCTCCCAGTTAGAAAGACCGATGGAAGCTTTCGCCTTGTCCAGGATTTACGAGCTCTGAACAAAATGGTGAAAGTGAGACACCCCGTGGTGCCCAATCCCTACACCCTCTTGAGTAAAATTCCACCCAAGGATACTTGGTTTAGCGTAGTAGATTTGAAAGATGCCTTTTGGGCATGTCCACTAGCGAAGGAAAGCAGGGACTTGTTCGCTTTTGAATGGGAGGACCCCCTTACCGGAAGAAAACAACAGTACAGATGGACAGTACTTCCCCAGGGTTTTACAGAATCTCGCAATTTATTTGGACAAGTGTGAGAACAAGTATTATCTGACTTATACCATTCCCCGGGGACCACCACTATACAATATGTTGACGACTTGCTGGTCTCAGGACCCACCAAAAGAGAGGTTGAAGAGGAAACCAACAATCTCCTGAACTTCCTAGCCGAAAGGGGACTCAGAGTATCAAAAAGCAAATTGCAATATGTTGAGAATGAAGTGAGATATCTGGGTCATCTAATAAGTCAAGGTAAACGCCGTATTAACCCAGAACGGATACAGGGAATAGTAGAATAGGGTTATCCAAGACCAAGAGAGAGCTTCGGAAGTTCTTGGGTTTGGTTGGGTATTGTAGACTCTGGATGAATGACTATGCCCCCCTCACAAAGGGACTATATCTGAAATTATTAGAGGAGGAACCCAACCTTTCGCAATGGACAGACGAAGAAAAGGATCTAATAGAAAAACTAAAAGAGACCCTGATACGAGCCCCAGTACTGGCACTACCCTGCTTGACCAAACCATTCCACTTATTTGTCTCAGTTAAGAAGGGAACCGCCCTAGGAGTATTGACACAGGAGGAAGGGGGAAAAAGAAAGCCCATAGCATTCCTGTCCAAAGTCCTGGACCCCGTTAGCAGAGGCTGGCCAGAATGTGTCCAGGCGGTGGCGGCAACCGCCCTCTTGGTAGAGGAAAGTAGGAAATTAACCTTTGGGGGGAAATTGGTAGTAAGTACCCCCCCATCACGTGCGAACTATCCTCAACCAAAGGGCAGGGAGATGGTTAATCGACTCGAGAATCCTGAAATACGAGGCCATCCTATTTGAGCGGGACGACCTGACTATTGAAGTAGACTCCTGCTTAAATCCCGCCAATTTCTTGTGGAAAAATGGTGAGGAAGAGGCAGAAGAAGATGAGTCACCATTGTCTAGATATAATAGCCTATCAAACCAAAGTAAGAGAGGATCTAGGTGACCTGCCCTTGCATACAGGACGGAGGATTTTTATAGATGGATCCTCCCGAGTAATACAGGGAAAAAGACATAATGGGTATGCGGTAGTGGACGGTCGGAACACCTCAACAATGGAAAGGGGGTGACTTCCCAATTCCTGGTCCGCCCAAACCTGCGAATTGTACGCTCTAAATCAGGCTCTAAAGATTCTACAGGGGACCGATGGGACCATGTACACGGACTCAAAATACGCTTTTGGAGTAGTACATACATTTGGAAAAATTTGGCAAGAGAGGGGATTAATAAACAGTAGGGGAAAAGAATTGGTCCATGAGGAATTGGTAAAGGAAGTCCTTGAGAACCTACTGCTGCCTCGAGAGATTGCAGTAGTCCATGTTAAGGGACATCAGAAAGGGGGGAAACTGGAAGAACGGAGAAATAATTTGGCGGATGAACAAGCTAAAAAGGCGGCAGTTGAGGAGGAGATCATTAGGATGCAAATACTGACACCCACGGTGATGGACACTACTGTCCCACCGGTGTTCACTACTGAGGAAATGACGGAACTCCAGGGGTTCGGGGTGGAGCCAGATGAACATGGGAGATGGAGGTTACCGGACGGACGAGAGATGGTCAGCAGACCTGTAATGAGACAAATATTGACACACTTACACCAGGAAGGACATTGGGGTACCCAAGCTATGTGTGATTTGGTTCTCAGGAAATACAGGTGTCAGGGAATATACACAATTGCCAAACAGGTGTGTGAGGGTTGCCTCACGTGCAAAAAGATTAACAAACAAGGACTGAGGAAGAGGAATCTAGGGGGGAGAATTCCTGCCCTAAGACCCTTCCAGAGTGTACAAGTTGATTATACTGAACTTCCCCAAGTGGGGAGGTTGAAGTATATTCTAGTGTTGGCCGATCACTTGACGGGGTGGGTGGAAGCCTACCCCACGGTCTCTGCGACCTCGCGCCAGGTGTCCAAAATAATTCTTGAAAACATAATCCTCAGATACGGGATTGTGGAACACATAGATTCTGATCAGGGGTCGCACTTTACCTCCAAGATATTACAGGAAATATTGAGGGTGTTGGAAATCCAGTGGGACTTCCATACCCCGTGGCACCCTCCCTCCTCAGGAAAGGTAGAAAGAATGAATCAAACATTGAAGAAACACATCTCCAAATTGGTATTAGAAACCAGACTACCCTGGACTAAATGTCTCCCGATCGCTTTATTGCGCATCCGAACGAGTCCCAGGAAAGATCTAGGATTGTCCCCGTATGAAATGTTATTTGGATTACCGTACCTGGGAACGGTGGGAGAACTATTAAGGATTTGTATGTAAAGAAATATATTCAAACAAGGGCTGTTAGCACAAACCCCGGCGCTCGAGTTCCCAGCTCATCAGATGAAGCCTGGAGACTGGGTATTGGTAAAATCGTGGAAAGAGGCCAAACTGCAACCGGATTGGGACGGACCATACCAGGCCCTTCTGACTACAGAGACCGCTATAAGAACGGCGGAAAAGGGCTGGACTCATTACACAAGAATCAAGGGACCTGTGGAAACATCGGCCAGAAGGGGGACCTGGACAGCCGAGCCAACAAAGGAACCCTGGAAGTTGAAACTAAAAAGACTCTGAACTATAAGTGTTTGACTGTACAGTTGCGACGCTGGCGCGGGAGCGCGGGTAGTGGTAACCACTGAAAGGATTCGTCTCCTACCCACACAGGGGGAGGGTAAAAACTGATGTGTGTCACCCCATGTTTTGCACAATATTGTTGGCCATTTCCATTCCCTTTTCCCTAGGGATGCACATTCCAGTGTGGCGAGGAAAGGAACCCGACTATTGGGTACCCACAAAGTTTGTAGTGACTATTCTCGAAAGTGTGCGCCCACAAGTGATTGAGTTAGATTTTGTAACGTAGTGGACTGTGGGGATCTGGAAACACAGCGATAATATAGTGGGTTAAATAAATATATGTGTGAGGATAGATACTGTCCCTACTGGAATGATGTATTGTGGACCACTGAAGCAAGGGGATGGACAGCTAGCATACGTCAGCGTATAAAAGACCAAATTTCCATTTTTCAAGGCCCCTTCAGACCAAACTGTCAGGATAAAAATTGTAACCCAGTATATATAACAGTAAAACAAACTAAATGGTGGCAGGAAGTAAACGGGAAAACATATGAATTAAAAATGGACGGTAGGATCTTCGGAATGGGAATAAGTGTGAATGGCAAGGATCCCTTGGGCTGTTGCTTCCAGGTTAGAGTGGAACAAAATAAGAGGGTACCAGAGGAGATAGATCAGAATACTCAAACGCCACAGATCCAACCATTCACACCTCCTAATGACCCGAAGGTGGTTAGGGTAATAGAAATAGAAGATTTAAGACAAACTTTTGAAGTAGAAACAGGATATGGAGATACAAATGCCTTGGTAGAATGGGTAAAGTACACTGTTAAAAGTTTGAACAAAAGCAATTGCTATGCTTGTGCCTCCGGCAGACCAATAACCCAAGTGGTGCCCTTTCCGCTCGGGTGGGAACGAGACCGACGGGGCATGGAGTGCATGATTGCCCTATGTCAGGATAAGACGGCTTGGAAAAATGACAGCTGCACGTCATTGTCCCTGGTTTGGCCTCCCCTCAAGGCAAAGGATTTGAAGATACCTCCTGCATTCACCGCCACTGTTGGGAACCACACCACGTGTGTACACCGACAGGGTAAGGGCCTAGCCAAGAGCCTGGGAAAATTGGAAACATGTACCGAGGTTGAGAATGTAATCGAGACGAATGGGGAGGGAAACTACTCTTCACTGAGTGTTCCCAGAGCGGATTTGTGGTGGTATTGTGGGTGGAGGGAAAACCCTAAGGGCGATCCTGCCCCCAAAATGAAAGGGGACTTGCGCAATTGTTCAATTGGCTATCCCATTTACCCTGGCATTTGAGAAAGAGAGGGTGGTGAAAAGAGGAAGAAGCAAACGATCAGTCATAGAGGCTTCCTTTGATGACCGTATATACTTAGACTCTATAGGAATACCGAGGGGGGGGGGGGGGTGCCAGATGAATTTAAGGCCCGCAATCAGATCGGGGCCGGTTTTGAAATGACCCTCTTTTGGTGGGCTACCATTAACAAGAATGTGGACTGGATAAATTATATCTACTACAACCAACAGAGATTTGTAAACTATACCAGGGATGCAGTGAGAGGAATAGCCGAGCAATTGGATGCCACCAGTAGAATGTCTTGGGAAAACAGACTAGCACTCGACATGATTTTGGCAGAAAAAGGTGTGTGTGTGATGTTGGGAGGAAGGTGTTGTACCTTCATCCCAAACAATATGGCACCTGACGGGTCCATCACTCGGGCCCTGCAAGGATTAAGGACCTTAGCGGAAGAACTGGTGGAAAATGCTGGAGTAGATACATCCCTAACAGGATGGCTGGACTCCTGGTTTGGAAAATGGAAGGGAATGACTACATCAATTTTCACCTCCCTAATAACAGTGTTCGGCATATTCGTGGCAATTGGGTGTTGTATAATTCCGTGTGTAAGAGGATTGACCCAACGATTAATTGAAACGGCCTTGACAAGACAGATATCAATGGAAAAGAAAAAAGGAAACAGCGAGGATGTGTATTTACTAGATGAGGGAGAGCTGGATAATATGGATGGAGAGACGGATGTTGAAAAGGAAGCTGAAATAATGCTTAAAGAATTCGAGGACACACAATAAACGTTCTGGTAGAATGTAGAAGACAACAATGGTGAAAAGAAGAAAAGGGGGAATTGTGAGATATGGCATAATGTTGCTTCGACATGAAGCTGAATTGTAGAACCATAAGCAGGCTTTAAAGCAGGTTATAGTGTGCAAACATCAATCTTAACACAGAAACCACCGACGATACACAACATGGGACCGAAACAAGAAAGAACAAAGAAAGTGGCTTATCTGAACATAGCAGCAGTTAAGAAACTACCACATAGGCAAGAAATAGGAGACATAATCACATAACGTTGACAAAGGAAACATAATCACATAACATAATCAAGAGCGGGGGGGGGGGGGCGGGGGGGGGCGGGGGGGGGGCGGTACTGGGGGCTTTGGACAAACTGTATAAAATACATGCTGTAATTATGTTAAAGTGTGCCTGCTCAGCGACACCCTTTCTTGCAAGATCGATTAAAAGACGCTTCTTCAGAATTTGACTCGTGTAAAATTATTAAAGAGTGAGCTTCGTTTCTCACAGATACATCCTCAAAACAGCCAAACGTCAGAGAGGTAAATCCAGTCTCTGGCCGCTTCCAACACAGCAACACTTAAAAAGAAACTCCAACTCGTGAGAAAGGGAAAAAAATGTTGCTTATCTGAGCTTCAAATTGCTCCTGAAAACAAAACTAAAAACTGGAAAGCCCTGTGAAAAATTGCTGCACCACCAGCTCCCCCCACATATCATCTGACCCATCAATCACACCAAATCAATCTCTGCTTTGCAAACCCAAGGGATTATTAAAACCACTAAGACTGCATTTGTTCAGATTAAAATTTTGATTTAATTTTTTATTGTCACATGTATTAACATACAGTGGAAAGTATTGTTTCTTGCGCTACACAGACAAAACATATCGGTCATAGAGAAGGAAATGAGGGATTGCAGAATGTCTTGTTGCAGTCATCGCAAGGGTGCAGAGAAAGATCAACTGAGTGCAAGGTAAGTCGAATCAAAAGTCTGACAGCAGCAGGGAAGAAGCTGTTCTTGAGTTGGTTGGTACGTGACCTCAGAATTTTGTATGCATTTCCCGATGGAAGAAGGTGGAAGAGACAATGTCCGGGGTGTGTGGGGCCCTTAATTATGCTGGCTGCTTTGCCGAGGCAGCGGGAAGTGTGGACAGAGTCCATGGATGGGAGGCTGGTTTGCATGATGGATTGGGCTACATTCACGACCTTTTTTAGTTCCTTGCGGTCTTGGGCAGAGCAGGAGCCATACCAAGCTGTGGTGCCACCAGAAAAAAATACGTTCTATGGTGGATCTGTAAAAGTTGGTGAGAGTCGTAGCTAACATGCCAAATTTCCTTAGTCTTCTGCGAAAGTCGAGTTAGTGGGCTTTCTTCACTATAGTGTCTGCATGGGGGGACCAGGACAGGGTGTTGATGATCTGGACACCTAAAAACCTGAAGCTCTCGACCCTTTCTACTTCCTCCCCATTGGTGTAGACAGGGCCATGTTCTCCTTTACGCTTCCTGAAGTCAATGACAATCTCCTTCGTTTTGTTGACATTGAGGGAGAGATTATTGTTGCCACACCAGATTCTCTATCTCATTCCTGTACTCTGTCTCGTCATGGTTTGTGATCCGAACCACTTCAGTGGTGTCGTTAGTAAACCTGAAAATTGTATTGGAGAGGTATTTGGCCAGACAGTCAACAATATGATATCAATCATATTGCCTCAGTAACAATAAAGGACACATCCTGCAACAAACATGATTGAAATGTATTTCCTACGGGCACAGTATCATCACACCAAACAAAAATATGAGTCTGCCTCGCATTTTCCTTTACTTTTTCCGGTTAAGCATCTCGCCAATATGATTCCCAGTGATGAAGGTATGAATCTTCGCACAATCTGCGGCTGTACTGAGTATGAGAACCTGGCACAAACTTAAAATTTATAAATACTCCGAATCTTCGGGAGAGACATGGCATAATAGATTTAAAGGTAATGGGACAGAGACAGTGAGCAAATCGGAGGAAGAAAGCACAAGGAAGAAAATAATCATAAACCAATAATCAAAGTCCTACATTGAGAGAGGTTTTAAGTCAATTTGCTTTGAAAAATACGGCAGTAATGAAGTTACGAAGCATTTATTTATGCAATTGTTGGTTCCCTTTTGGAACTCACTTGCGCAAATACCAACAGTTATTTTACATGTGAAGATAACAGCCAGTCAACAAAACCAGTCCAAAATGTCATGAAGCAGCAGAAAAAAAATGCTAAGATCCCGGACAATATTTTGACTCCAGTAATGAAGGCTTGTACGCATTGATTGGTTGCACCTTTCACCGACCTGTTCCAATAAAACACGGGCATAAAAACATAGAAAATAGGTGCAGGAATACGCCATTCGGCCCTTCGAGTCTGCACCACCATTGGATATGATCATTATTGATCATGCAAATTTCAATATCCCACTCCTGCTTTCTCCCCATACCCCTTGATCCCCTTCGCTGGAATGGCCACATCCAGTTTCCACTTGAACATATTACTAACGGACTGGCCCCAACCGTTTTCCGTGGTTCACAGATTCACAACTGAGTGACGAAGTTCTTCTTCAGCTCAGTCCTGAATGGCTTACCCCTTATTTTTAAACTGTGACTCCGAGTTCTGGACTTCCTCAACATCGCAAACATTCTTCCCGCTCCTAGTCTGTCCAATGCCATCAGGATTTTATCGGATTCTGTGAGATCCCCTCTCATTCTTTTTTATTCCAGTGAGAACAAGCCCAGTCGACCCAGTCTCTCTTCACATTACAGCTGAGTTAAAATAACATGCAACAGGAAGTTTGTGGTCATTCTTTCGGACCGAGCAAAGGTGTTCCACAAAGCAGTAAGCCAATCTGCATTTAGTCTCTCCAATATAGAGGAGAATGCATTGGGAGCAGGAAATACAATAAACTAAGTTGAAGGAAGTGTGAGTGAAACGCTGCTTAGCCTGAATGGATACTGGGGGCCTTGTATAGTGTGGAGGTAAAGGGGCAGATGTTGCATCTTCTACAATTGCAGGGGTAGGTGCCCTGGAAAGGGGAAGGAGAGTTGGGTGTGTTGGAGGACTAGAATGCAGGGGGCAGTCCCTGTGGAATTTTGAGGGGGTGTGGAGGAGCAGGGGCGGTGAGGGGAGGATGCACTTAATGTTGGCAATATGCTGGAGTACGTACAAATAGCGGAAGGTGACCCTTTGAATCCGAAGTTGCTGAGTGAAAACTGAGGACAAAGGGGACCACATCATGGTTGTGTGAGGGAGGACAAGTGGTGAGGGCGACCACCTGCGAGAGATGGGTCAAACCTAGTTGCCTGCCCTCAATGCACCAGGAGGGGGGAGGAAGTGAGGGGAATGGGCGGGTGGGGCTTGCTTAAGGGAAAAAGCAGACATTTTAAAGGCACCATTTTCGAATGTGACATCATGAGAGAAGTCGTGATTGTGTTGCAGAAACTGGGAGAATAGTATTGAGTCTTTATCGGGAGTCCAATGTGAGGAGCTATAGTCCAGATAGCTATACAGTCACAACCAATGATAGTTCATGGTGCCACTAGTTGCAGAAGACTATTGTTGTCTCAAGGGTAGGTCCAGCTCTCACTGGCATTAGAGAGACACAGTTATCACTGGTGTAAATATAAGAGTATCAGGAATCCTGGAAGAACATGCTCCAATCTGGTGTAAGTGTTATGTAGCACAAGCACCATAGGACGATGGACATCCCTACATAACTGTTTTTTTGCTATTCGTCGAAGAGAAATACAATATCTCTTAATTCCACAGGATTAACATGTAAGAAGGAATTATTATATCCAACAGTCTATAGGAAAACGGAGACAGTTAAAACTGCTTAAAAAACAAACAAGTTACAATCGCTCCTGTCATTCACAATAGTGCAAGTTCTATTTTGCTGCCTGGTCTAGAGAAGTTGTGGTAATAGGAGTGAGTCAAGAACTGGAGAGGGACATTTTATGGAAAAGATGCTAACTCTACCCTGCCTGTGAGAATACTGAGAGGTTTGAAATTGTAAACATTATAAGAGAGGTAAACGTTGCTTGAAAGAAAGGTGAATTCTATTGTACTTTTATAATTTTATATATGCTAAGTTTTGCTCACAGGGTATGTTGCCTGACAAGGTTTGTATATTGAAGGGTTCCAGAAAGAATGACAGTCCTTGATGCACTCGAGTGGACTGCATTGCACAAGTCACAGTTTAAAACACTGTCAGTAATTTTCATGTTGCAATACTTCATGAGGTACGTCAACAAATATTATGAAAAAAGTACATTTTTTGTTAAAAAGTGCACTTTCAGCAGTACAATCAAAAGGTTAACTTTCAATCTAATACAAGCTAAATAAAAAGCAACGCCTGTTTGTTTATGATCTTTTGAATATCCTTTAAAAAAAACATTGTTCTCTTAATCGAACAAAACAAACTAAATAAGCTTGTTTATGTGCATGTGTTAAATGACTGTAAGTAATGTCAATGATGAATCCACATGATTGACTATCTCGGGGAATGATTAGTGTATAAATATACCATTCCTTCCAATGTCTCAGTGTTTTATTACTTCGAGGTTTCAAGTATCAATGTTACTCATCCATTCTCAGAAGAAAATCAAAAATGGGAAAACCTGTTATTCTGTTGGTAAAAGAGTTTTACTATCCAATCCTTGCAGCTATTGGTGTCCCTGGTGAGCTATCGTAACTTGTTTGTTTTCAAGCAGTTTTAACTGTCTCCGCTTTCCTATAGCCTGTTGGATATAATAAGTCTTTCTTGTATGTTAATCAGACGCTGGGACCCTACCTATTTTTTTTCTTTCAGGAAACCTGCTGACTATTGTGATTCTTTCTCGAGGCAAGTGTGGCCTTTCCAAATGTATCTCTACCATCATGTTGGCCATGGCAACAGCAGACCTGCTGGTCCTAATTATCAATGTAATGTTATATCATATTTTTAGTTATAATTTTGCATTTTCCTTTCTGCACCACACTCCCGTTTGTAAGTCCGTTCTTTACATGACAGCTGTTGCCCTTGATTTGTCTATTGGACTTACTGTCTTCTTCACATTTGACCGATTTGCAGTTATCTGCTGTCAGAAGTTCAAAGCAAAGCATTGCACCGAGAGATCTGCAGCTGTGGTAATAACAATCTTTTCTGTAATGATCTTTTTCAAGAATATCCCATTTTTCTTCGTATATGAATATCAGCAGATAATTAGCAAGATGCAGTGGGGTTGCCAGTCAAGTGTGGCTTTTTTTTCCTCACCCTCCGGTGCGGCGTTTTTCTGGTTTCACGCTGCTTGGGTACTGTGGCTTCCTTTTACTTTAATTGTCTTGTTGAATTGTTTGACAATCAGACGTATTATAGTGGCAAGCAGAGCCCGGAGGAAACTCCGGTTCCACGCAACTGAGGTACAGTCTGATCCCGAGATAAAGAAGCGGAGGAAATCCATCATTTTACTCTTCACTGTGTCGGGCAGTTTTTTACTGTTGTGGTTGCCAGTTGTCATTGGTGTTATAACTTCTAGACTGGTTAACATCAATTCTTACACAGGTGACCGCACAAACTCTCGATATATAGCCACAGAAACAGGAACTATGTTGAAGTTTTTGAGTTCCTGTCAAAATACGTGCATTTATGCAGCGACCCAGAGGAAATTCCGGGAAGAGCTCAAGAAGATGTTTAAATCTCCCTATACACTAATTCTGCGCGTTATTAATATTAAAGGAGCGACAATATCTAGCTCCAGCTGAAACAGTAGAATTCATTTCCAGCTTAGTTTGTAACTTTCGCTCCTCAAGTGGTTCCTGCAGAGCACCAAAGATGTGCAACTGCGTTCATCCACTTGTGGTACTCAGCGCCAGTATAGACTATGAGTTTTCCACAGCTCATTTGCTGACACTTGCAACCAATTAAAGATATACCACATTCAATGTTAAATGTGTCCGTGATGAAGAATTGAATATTTGATCGCATATGTTTGGATGTAATTGTGTTCGACCTGGAATTTGTTTTTACTCTGCAGTTGGACGGTTGAGATGCATGCAAGAATATTGATGGAAATGAGGGACCAAAGTGGGGAGAAGGGGGCAGGGCGAGGTGTAGTCCAAATTCCCAATTATCCTCAAATCATGAGGAAAATTATAACTGCAATGCCCTTGTTCACAAAATGATGCAAAGATAAATCCAGCACGGAAACATTAGATAAGCCTCGATGATTGGGAAGCTTTGAAAAACAATAATTCAAGAAATAACTGGTGAATAAATGATAAACAAGGGGGGTCAGCACGATTTCTTTTTGAAAGGGAAACCTGCTTAACTAAACTGATTGAATTTATTTTTTGCTGGGGTGACAGTGAGGCTACATCAGTGTAATTATGTTGATGTAATATGCACAAACGTTCAAAAAGCAGTTGATGCAATGCTGCATAGCAGAGCAGAACTGTGAGCAGTTAGAACGCATGGAATAAAAATGTCAGTTGCAACATGGAAAATAAACTGGCTGATTTTCAGTTAATATTAACTCTTAATAGTTGCATTCATACAGCAAAAATGCTTACGCACAGGACTCGGCGTTATAAACTAATTATAGATTATAATGAACTAAATCTTGTTAGGTGGGGCAGAATTTCAATTGGTCGTTATTAACTAATGTTAACTCGGCTAACCCAGGCAGAGTTATGTAATCGGAGCCCCTTACTGCGAGCACACCGCCCATGTGCCTGCTGCACAACACGTGTACCACCAACACTGTACTCGAACATCCTCATTTTCTTTAGGAATCCATCCATGTCCCCACCTACTACCCCGCACCCCTCTCCCCTCCCCCCTCCTCTCGCCCCCTCCCCCTCCCCTCCCCCTCCCCCCTCCCCTCCCCCTCCTCCCTCTCCTCCTCTCCACCTCCCCTCCCCTCCACCCACCACCACCACGTCCGGTATGGTGCCTCCTCCATCCTTTATGAGAATTCGAGGCTGTTGTGCTTCTTCAATTGTGATATCGTGCACATACCTGATTGTCAGGACAGCGCCAAGCGGCTGCTTGTCCAGCTGCTTTTATTCCAAACCTTTGTCTCGACATTCCTGTGACTTGGTGCCATTTTCAGACGGAAATAGGAGGAGGCGAAATCCTTACATTCTTGCGAGCAGCCCTCTTCGATCAGCGGCAAATATTCTCGCTCTTTCTGCGGACTGAATGATGATAAAATGGGATCATTATTGATCATTTCAATGCGGACAAAAATGCTCTCAACTTCTGACAGATGATGTTTTGAACATGTGTCCTCTCTTCTGACAATATCAATGTAGTTTCTTTATATTGTTTTGAGTCAAAACGATAGTTGTGATCTTTCATTCCCCAGAGAATGAAAACAACGAAAATAATTTAAGTGAAGGAAAATAGACCACGATTACTGAGAATGCTGCGATGCTCTACCTGCACTTTATTCTATAAAGTTCAAGGTGTCAGCTTCCAAAACAAAAGTTAACCCCTACATGTTAACCATTCAATATCGAGACAGCACATAAGAACACAATTAGAAACTGGAGTTTGAATAGATGATAGGACACATTGACATTCAGTAAGATCTTTTGTTTTAGAAATAAAATATAACTTGCGTTGCGTAAAGCTCGTCTATTTTTATCATATATCAGCACATTGCGGAAGGAAACTATTCTGAATTGATAATGTTTCACAAAAGATCGACAATGAAGATCCGTTTTGCTTCCAATAGAGTCGCTGGTTATGAGGTACAGTATCTGGATGGCTCTATGGTACACATTTGCCGGATCAGTTTACTTAAACAGATACAATCCATTCAAGGCTGCATGTGTATGCAGTGCGGTTTTGTTTTGGGGACTAAAGTCTCAGGCGACTCCTAACCGGAAATTTAAATATCACTGTTTGTAGAAATTTGAAATGCACAATGTTCCTGCTGAAAAAGGCTCACAGACTCAATATTTCATTATGTCAATGCCCACGTTACAAGCAGTTAACAGAATCAGTTCGAATGGTAGCTGTCTGTGGGTTTCTAATAATGAGATAATTCAATTTTGAGAATAACACGACAAAATTGGGAATGTGTACGATAATAAGCATCATGAATTCCAGATTGGAATTGAAACAGAGTTCAGTGAGAGAAGATATCGTTCCATCATTCTAGTCTCATTCCGAGATAACTGAAGAAAGCCCGCAGCCCCTCCAGTTCCCCTGTTCATGGTTACTTCCAGTAAGGATTTGGAAACCTGTGTATTGTCACACGAATGTGAAGTAAACCCCAGATTGTTCTTCTGCTTTTGCCTGGTAAAACTTTCCTGACTTGGCTGAGTATCCCTGCCTGTTACACAGGGGACCTGGGTTCGATTCCACATCAGGGATTTCCACACCGTGGATACTTCATTGCAATGAAAAATAGTCCATGAATTTGGCTATATACTTTTAATTTGAAATTGGTTGATAAGTATGGAGAGAACAGATAACTAGAGCATTCTATCAGCGGCAGGCAGAGTCAAGAATAGTGTTTCTTTTTCACACAGGATCCGGGGTTATGCGAGACCCAAGTAGAAGGGCCCTTCACATCAACGGCCATGTCAGATTTCCATTGTGTCTCATTACAGAAACGGACTCTTTCACCTAACCTGGGCTGAATCATAATTTCTGTAAAATCAGTGAATTATTTCTTCAGTTAGCTGAAATAAAATATTTAAAAACGAGAGGAATCCGCCATCATCGGGGGAGTAACGAGTATCTCGTAAAGAATTACCATGTAACGCGAGACAGTAACTTTAATTGTAATCTCTGCCATTGTTATTTTTTCCTTTTTTTCTCCTCATTCTCTGACAACAGCTATTCATGATCCCGGCTCCCACCCATCCACACACCCGCAGTCCCCACGCCACATGTTTCATTTCTTTGTTGATCCCATTTCCTCTCCCTCTGACCTTGTCCCATTGTTGACACTTTTTCTCACTGAATCTCTCCTGCCCTCCACTCCATCACATATTTCGCTTTTTGTTCTTCTTTCCACCCTGCATCTGCGGTCCAAGAACAGCTCCTCCTCACACGTGGTAGGCATATTACCACTCACAGAGACACAGACAGCTCATCAGTACATACAGCAATTGCCCTTCATCAGATGAAATAACTCTGTTCCTTTCTCCACAGGCATTGCCTGAACTGTTGAGTATTTCCAGAATTTTCTGTTTTTATTTCATGTAGAGTCTCAACTTGTTCAGAAGGCACGCATGTTACCTGATCACAACACACATTCTCACGTTTTCAAGTTTATCCCGAGTTTAAAAAAAACACACAGACCTGGTGAAATGCGACTTGTATGTTATTAAATGAAAACTACAGCTGAACGGCCAACTCCTGGTCTTATCTCTTATGTTCTTATTGCAAGCTGAATGCAATATATATATAGGCAAGTTTTATTGAAGTTGTACAAGGCCATAGTCAGACAGCATCTGGAGTAATGTGTACAGCGTTTGTCCCTGAGGTTAAGAAAGTGTAGAATTCTATGAGTACCAGTTCAAAGAAATTTAACTTGACTGATTCTTGGAATTGGAGGGGTTATGATTTGATTTATTATTGTCACATGTATTAACATACAGTGAAAAGTATGGTTTTCATGCGTGCAGTACAGATAAAACACACCGTTCGTAGGGAAGGAAACGAGAGAGTGCAGAATGTAGTGTCACAGTCATAGTTCGGGTGCAGAGAAAGATCAACTTAATGCAAGGTAAGTCCATTCAGAAGTCTGACAGCAGCATGGATGAAGCTGTTCTTGAGTCTGTTGGTGCGTGACCTCAGACTTTTGTACCTTTTTCTCGAAGGAAGAAGGTGGAAGAGAGAATGCCTGGGCTGCGTGGGGTCCTCAATTATGCTGGCTACTTTGCCGAGGCAGAGGGAAGTGTAGACAGAGTCACTGGAAGGAGGCTGGTTGTATGAAGGATTGGGCTACATTCACGACCTTTTGTAGTTCCTTGCAGTCTTGGGCAGAGCAGGAGCCATACCAAGGTGTGATACAACCAGAAAGAATGCTTTCTATGGTGCATCTGTAAACGTTGGTGAGAGTCGTAGCTGACATGCCGAATTTCCTTCGTCTTCTGCGAAAGTACAGTTGGTGGGCTTTCTTAACTATAGTGTCGGCATCAGGGGAGCAGGACAGGTTGTTGGTGATCTGGAAACCTAAAAACATGAAGCTCTCGACCCTTTCTACTTTGTCCCCATTGATGTAGATAGGGGCATGTTCTCCTTTACGCTTCCTGAATTCAATGATAATCTCCTTCATTTTGTTGACATTGAGGGAGAGTTTATTGTTGCCACACCAGTTCACCAGATTCTCTATCTCATTCTTGCACGAAGAACAAAGAACAAAGAAAATTACAACACAGGAACAGGCCCTTCGGCGCTCCACGCCTGCAACGACCATGCTACCCGACTTAACTAAAACCCCCTACCTTTCCAGGGACCATATCCCTCTGTTCAAGTACTTGTCAAAAAGCCCCTTAAAAGTCACGACCGTATCCGCTTCCACTACTTCCTCCGGCGATGAGTTCCAGGAAAGCACTACTCTCTGTTAAAAATCTGCCTCGTACATCTCCTTTAAACCTTGACCCTCGCTCCTCAAACCTATGCCCCCTCGTAATTGACTGTTCACCCTGGGAAAAAAAAACTTCTGACTATCCACTCTGTCCATGCCTCTCATAATCTTGTCGACTTCTATCAAGTCTCCCCTCAACCTCTGTTGCTCCAGTGAGAACAAACCAAGTTTCTCCAACCTCTCCTCATAGCTGATGCCCTCCATGCCAGGCAGAATCCTGGTAAATGACTTCTGTACCCTCTCCAAAGACTCCACTGGTAGTGTGGCGACCAGAATTGAACACTATATTCTAAGTGCGGCCTAACTAAGGTTCTATAAAGCTGCAACATGACTTGCCAATTTTTAAACTCAATACCCTGGCCAATGAAGGTAAGAATGCCGTATGCCTTCTTGACTACCTTCTCCACCTGCATTGCCAGTTTCAGTGACCTGTGTACCTGTACACCCAGATCCCTTTGCCTATCAATACTCTTAAGGGTTCTGCCATTTACTGTATATTTCCTATCTGTATTCGAACTTCCAAAATGCATTACCTCACATTTGTCCGGATTGAACTCCATCTGCCATCTCTCTGCCCACGTCTCCAACTGATCTATATCCTGCTGTATCCTCTGATGGTCCTCATCGCTATCCACAAATACACCAACCTTTGTGTCATCTGCAAACTTGCCAATCAATCCAGTAACATTTTACTCCAAATCATTTATATATATTACAAACAGCAAAGGTCCCAGCACTGATCCCCGAGGAACACCACTTGTCACAGCCATCCATTGAGAAACACACCCTTCCACTGCTACCCTCTGTCTTCTTTGAATGAGCCACTTTTGTATCGACCTTGCTAGCTCACCTCTGATCCCATGCAACTTCACCTTCTGCACTCGTCTGCCATGAGGCACCTTGTCAAAGGCCTTACTGAAGTCCATGCAGACAACATCTACTGCCCTACCCTCGTCAATCATCTTCGTCACTTCCTCGAAAAACTCGATCAAGTTCGTGAGACACGACTTCCCCTTCACAAAACCATGTTCCCTCTCACTAGTGCGTCCACGAATATTTCCAAGTGGGAATAAATCCTGTCTCGGAGAATCATCTCCAATAATTTCTCTACCAATGATGTAAGGCTCACTGGCCTGTAATTACCTGGATTATTCTTGCGAACCTTCTTAAACAAACGAACAACATTGGTTGTTCTCCGATCCTCTGGGACCTCCCCTGTAGCCAGTGAGGATACAAAGATTTCTCTCAAGGCTGCAGTAATTTTCCCCTTTGCTTCTCTCAGTATTCTGGAGTATATCCCATCAGGCCCTGGGGACTTGTCTACCTGAATGTTTCTCAAGAACCCCATTACCTCCTCCTTTTTGATCTCAACATGACTCAAACTATCTACACATCCTTTCCCAGACTCATCATCCACCAAGTCCTTCTCTTTGGTGAATACTGACGCAAAGTACTCATTTAATACCTCACCCATTTCCTCTGCCTCAACACATAGATTCCCTCCCTTGACTGGGCCAACCCGCTCCCTGGCTACCCTCTTGCTCTTCATATATATGTATAAAAAGCCTTGGGATTTTCCTTACTCCTGCTGGACAATGCTTTTGCATGGCCCCTTTTAGCCCTTCTTACTCTTTGCTTCAGTTTCTTTCTACTTTCCTTGTATTCCACACTTGGTTCCTATGTTCCCAGCCTCCAAGCTTTGACAAATGCTTCCTTTTTCTCTTTGACTAGGCTCACAATATCTCTCGTTAAACAAGGTTCCCAAAACTTGCCATACTTATCCTTTATCCTGACAGGAATGTGCCGGTCCTGAATCCCTATCAACTTACACTTGAAAGCCTCCCACATGCCAGATGTTGTTTTGCCCTCAAACATCTTCCCCCAATCTATACTCTTCAGTTCCTGCCTAATATTATTGTAATTAGCCTTCCCCCAATTCCGCACTTTAACTTGAGGACTACACTGATCTTTATCCATCAGTACCTCAAAGCTTACTGAACTGTGGTCACTGTTCCCAAACTCTCCCCTGCTAAAACATCGATCACCTGGCCGGTGTCATTCCCCAATACCAGGTCCAGCACGGCCTCTTCCCGAGTTGGACCATCTACATACTGTTTCAGGAAGCCCTCCTAGATGTTTCTTACAAAATTCTGCCCCATCTACGCTGGGCACTAAGTGAATCCCAGTCAATATAGGGGAAATCAAAATCTCTCACCACAACAACCCTGTTACTTTTACACCTTGCCAAAATCTGTTTACATATCTGTTCCTCAATCTCCCGCTGGCAGTTGGGTGGCCTTCAGTAAACCTCCAAATTGTGACGACACCTTTCCTATTCCTGAGCTCTACCCATATTGCCTTGCTCTATGAACCCTCCAAGGTATCCTTCCGGAGTACAGCTGTGACATTGTCCTTAACCAGTAGTGCATCTCCCCCACCCCTTTTACATCCCCCTCTATCCCACCTGAAATATCTGTATCCTGGAATGTTAAGCTGCCAATCCTGTCCTCCCCTTAACCAAGTCTCTGTCACGGCAACAACATTGTAGTTCCTAGTACTAATCCAAGCTATAAGTTAATCTGCATGACCTGTTACACTTTGCGCATTGAAACAAATGCACTTCAGTCCACCAGACCCTCTCTGATTAGCAATTCCTCTCTGCCTACTGTTTCTCTGAGTCTTACTGTCCCTACACTCTGGTTCCCCTTCAGCTAATTCACATTTGCTTTGATTCCCAACCCCTGCCAAACTAGTTTAAATCCCCCCGTGTGACACGAGCAAACCTCCCGGCTAGAATATTTGTGCCCTGCCAGTTTAGATGCAACCCATCCTTCTTGTGCAGATCCCATCTGCCCCAATCGTCCAGATATCTGAAACCCTCCCTCCTACACCAGCTGTTTAGCCACGTGTTGACCTGTACTATCTTCCTATTCCTATCCTCACTAGCACGTGGCACAGGGAGTAATCCTGAGATTACAACCATAGAGGTCCTTCTTTTTAACGTCCTACCTCATTCCCTAAACTGCTGCTGCAGGACCTCATCACTCTTCCCGCCTCTGTCGTTAGTACCAATATGTACCGCGACCTCTGGCTATTCAGCCTCTCCCTTCAGAAAGCTTCCTGAACGTTCAGAGACATCCTGGACCCTGGCACCAGGGAGGCAACATACCATCCTGGAGTCTCTTTCACGTCCACAGAAACGCCTATCTGCACCCCTAACTATAGAGTCCCCTAAAACTATTGCTCTCGTCCTCTTTGTTTCTCCCTGCTTAACAGCAGAGCCAGCTGTGGTGCCACTGCTTTGGCTACTGCTGCTGATATCCCCTGATAGGCCATCCACCTCAACAGTATCCAAAACGATATAATTGCTAGAGAGGGGGACGACCACAGGAGACTCTGGCACTGACTGACTGCCCCTTCTGGTGGTCACCCATCCATCTGCCTGCACCTTCGGTGTGACCACGTCTCTAAAGCTTCTATCTATGACGCTTTCCGACTCCTTCGTGCTCCTAAGTGCGTCCAACTGCTGCTCCAACCTATCCATGCGGTCTGTAAGGAGCTGCAATTGGGTGCACTTCCTGCAGACATAGTCGCCCGAGACGCTGGAAGTGTCACGGATCTCCCACATCTCAGAAGTACAGCACTTAACCCCGCTGACTGACATTTCGAGCACCAATTAAATGATTTGAACAAATGTTTAAAATTCTTACCTTCACTTTGTTCTGTCATTGTTTGAGAGCCAACCCACTACAGTGTTGTCGTCAGCAATCTTGAAGGTCGAATTGGAGTGGAATTTGGCCGCACAGTCATAGTTGTATCAGGATCAGAGTAGGGGGCTGAGAACACAGCCTTGTGGGGCACTGGTTTTGAGGATGTTAGTGGAGGAGGTGTTGTTGCGATCCTTACTGATTGTGATCTGTGAGTTAGGAAGTTCAGGATCCAGTTGCAGATGGAGGAAAAGTTGAGCTGGTTGTGCTGGTACCCATTGGATTTCAGAAGCCTGAGAGCTGACGTTATTGAAACATGTGGGTTCCTCAGGGGATTTGACATGGCGGATGCTGAGAGGACGCTTCCCCTTAAGTAAAACTAGAAGTAAGGGAAAAACAAAAGTCTGTCGATGTTGAAACAAATGTATAAAATGCTGGGTCAGCTCAGCAAGTCTGAGAGGATCTGTGAAGAGCGAATAGAGCCAACTTCTCGAGTGTGGTTGACCCTCTGTCAGAGCTCGAGACTAAGAAAGTAGGATGAGATTTATACTGTGCAGGTGAGGGGGGTGATGGCAGGGTAGTTGTGTAATTGACAAAGATGCCATTGACAAAAAGATAAAGCGAATGTAAATGGTAAATGTAAATATATATAGACTGAGAATGGTGCTAATAGTATCCATGAAGAGATTGGAATTTGTAAATGGAAGAACAAAAGTATGGCGTATCAAAGGACAGCCTGTGGAGTATGGCAGGTGGGCGGGGACGACAAGATGGACAGCGATTTTTGCAAGTGGAAAAATGAAATTATAGAAGAACTTATATTTTAAAATACACAATATAAAGTCATAAAATGGATTAATAAGAGGAAAAGCAATGAAATAAAATGAAATAAAAGGGATAGGGTGAAAGTGGAGGAGAGTTCGTGCTCTGAAGTTGTTGAACTCGATGTTCAGTCCGAAAGTGCTTTGTCCGAAGATGAGGCGATGTTCCTCTGGTTTCACTGGGCTTTACTGGGACGTTGTAACAATCCAAGAACGGACATGTGAGCAAGAGAGCAGGATAGTCTGTTGAAATTCCTTCGGTTGTCCTTTGATACTCCAAACCTTCGTTCTTCCATTTACACATTCCGACTCTTAATGGACACTATTACCACCATTCTCAGCCTTTATAAACACCATTTATATTCCCTTTTGTCTTTTGGCTATGACATCTTGGCAAATTAGACAAACACTCCCTCCCACACCCTTACAGTATAAATCTCATCCTGTTTTCTTTTCCTTTTGCTCTGATGAAGGGTCATCCAAACTCGAAACATTAGCTCTATTCGCTCTCCACAGATGCAATCAGACCTGTTGAGATTTTCCAGCATTTTCTGTTCCTGTATAAGCAAGGGACTCTGGTTAGAAAAATATGCGTGTCCAATGTAGGAGTCATATGAGGAGAAATTTATTTTTCAGAGGATCGTTGGTCTAATTTTCTTCTCCAGAGACTAGTGGGGGAAGGGTCGTCGAATATATTCAAAGGCTGAGTTAAGGTATTTTGTGATTGACAAGGGAATCAGTGGTAACGGGAACCGACTGGAAATGGAGCTGAGCTACAATCAGATCAGCCATGATCGTATAAAATCATGGAGAAAGCTCGAGGGGCTGAATGGCCTCCTGCTCCTAGTTATTCTGTACTTATTTGAACATCTCCTTCAGACAACTCTCCATGATTGTGTTGCATATTCAAGCTCTATGTTTTATGATCACCAGAGGCTGTCTTGTTTTACTCATTCATGGGATGTGTGCATCGCTGACTCGACAGGCATTTATTACCCATCTCTTTGTGATGGTCGTGGTGAACTGCCTTCTTGAACTGCTGCTGTCGCTGAAGTGTAGGTACACCCACAGTGCTGTTATGAGGGTATTCCAGGATTTTGATCCAGCAACAGTGAAGAGATAGCAATATATTTTCAACTCAGAATGGCGAGTTACTTTGACGGAAACCTTCAGGTGGTGATGTTCCCAGGTATCTGTTGCCCTTGGCTTTCTCGATGGTAGTGGCCGGAGGTTTGGAAGGCACTGCCGAAGGAAACTTGTTGAATTCCTGCAGTACTTCATGCAGATGGTACACATTGTTGCCATTCATTCGGCTACTCACTCTTTCAATTCCACAAGCTATTTGCCTTCAAGCCTCCTTGCTCCAGCACTTTGTCTTTCATTGGAGTAAGGGTGGCAAGATCTGGATGCTTCCACTCTTTTTGGTTTGTAACCAGGTGTGGTGTGCTCTCGTCTCTAAACACAGCAATTTCCATTGTTACTCACCCATCAAAGTTGCACACAACTGTCTCTGCTGGTGGCACCCTGACCGTCCATAATGGCAGCACAGGCATTCGACCATTCAGTCTCGGCAGTGCAGGATTAAACTCTCACTGACTGGGACCCTCCAGAGAGGCTGACATTGCTCTGACAGTCAAAGCTGCTGCCTTGGCATTGCCAATTGCAGGGTGGGGATGACCTTTCTACTAATTGCACTTTCATCCTCAGTGATATGTCAGGCTACATCTTAATATTGTGTGCTGCACTCACCTTGCCAGAACATATCCTTTTATTCAGCCTTTTGGAACACTTCAACCACATGCCCCACATATGCTCACCACCTCAATAATCTCCTTTCAGACTTGCTTGGATTGAGGAGATGACCTTTTCTTCGCATCCTAAGGGAACATGACCTCCATCCGACCCTAAGCAGCCTGGAGGTGAATCTCCAGGGAGGCATAATTGATCGAGAATTAACTTTTTATTTGCTTTTGAGCCTTCGTACCTTCCGGTAAATTTATGGTCATTATTTCTGCTCCACCAGAAACTGTTCTCGAGCTGTTGACCATCCCATGCCCCTCACGACTGACTCATGATAAGGACATGGAAATGCTGTGCTGTTGTCTTGCCCCATCATTCCTTTTTCTCATTTAATCACTCCTGCACTTTCATCTTGTTCTTTCCTTTCCCACATGCCACCCAGATGCCATTACTTAAATCCTGCCAATCGCTGCTATTTCTTAGTTCTAATGAAAGCTCAAACTTTAACGGTGTCTCTCTTCACAAATAATTGCCTCAGCTGCTGAGTATTTCCATTCTAGTGTATTCATATTTCATTTACAGCATTAATAGTATTTCTTCATCTGCATCAATGGAACTTCTGCTTTTTGAATGTCTCACATTGTACATTATTATTCCTGTCATTTTTTCCCTCTGATCCGCAGTCTACATGATAATGATCTCACAGATTCTTGTGCTGAGGATCTCGCCTTGGCTCTCAGTACAAACCAGTCACTGTTATAGCTCAACCTGGGATCAAACCTCTTCACAGACCGACCTATCTCTGCTCTCCGCCACCTAATAGTGCCCTGCAAGAATTTGGAGTGAATCCAGTGAGTATTTGTATTTATTTAGCATAATAATTAATATATAAATGTGATTTTTTTAAAAAATGGCCTGAATCTTCCAAGCAGCAGCAATGACGAGTAGATTGCTGCTATACGTGAAGATTCCCCCAACCTGAAACAGCTGCATGTTACTTCCAGGATCTTCAATGCAGTGACACGAGGGAGCTCCACTGGAGCAGAATAGAGTTGGGGAGGAGAGGGCATATGCCCTATTTACAGCACCAGCTGTCAAATGATAAGGTTAATGGCTTGGGCTTTGAATTAATATTTGTAAATGTTTTAGTTAATGAGTTGCTGAGTGGTATCAGTGAATAGTTAATTGGCAAGAGGGCATCAGGGGAGTTGCCAAAGGCCCAGTTGTGTCAGATTGAGTGGTTAGCAGGGCAGTTGGGGAATAGCAAATTGGTCATGGTATAGTTAGGGGATGATGATGGGCAGCGGTGATGGTGGGGGTGTGATGGGGTTGGGGGGGACTGCTTAATTTGTAGAGCAGAATTGGTTTCAGTGGTCGAGGACAGCGGAGTCAGGTAGGGGGTTAATGAGATTGGGTCAGCGGAGTGTAGTCAACTCGCTAGGTTTAGTGAGATTTGGTCAAACGGATCAGGAGATAATCAAGTTGATGGAATGGTTGGATTGTGAATGCTGGAATGGGTTGCTTGCGAGTTGGGTAGTGATCAGTGTAGTATGATGGGGCTGATTGGGGAACTCAGTTGTGGAGTTACCCAAATATTAGATCAAGCTTACACTGTCCAGCATTTCCTGGGTAAATATCCCGGTAACAGATTTGCCTTCAGTCTCCGACTCTAACTTGGAATCAGAGATGGTCACACAGGGCCCCGAATAGCAGGGGAATTTCCCAACTGAAGCTTAAATCTCTGGGGCAATTCCGACATCAGTCGGTGCATCACAACATCCAGAGGGTTCCAATGCACATCTTCAGTCGTATTTCTGGCCTCCGTCTTCTGTAGTTTAATCTGGTATTTCCTGTCAAAACTAAATCTGTTTCAACCTGGAGAGGATTCTGTTCAGTACAGCTGGAAATGATGAGCTGAATTCACTGCAGGGCACAAGAAGCAGACTGCATGTGGAAGTGTGAGCATTTCAGTTTCTAATCATTTCTGCTCTCATTCTCTGAATATTTGTGTCTGACTACCTGTACCTCCTCTTTAAGCAGCTGTGCTCCAGTTTGAAATCCTATTGGCGTTTCCCAGTTTCCAGCTCGATATGAGTGAATGTCATTTCCAATTGCGATGTCAGAGGTCCAGCAGCAGGATCACCTGACTCAGCCGCCCGGTCCCACAGCGCTGCTTTAGCAGGATATCCGGGGCTGAATGTTCCCCAATGGGGCACAGGGCAAATGTACACACAGGAAGGAGCCAGGGTGGGGATCAGTCTGGGCTGCAGTGGGACACTGACAATAACACTCAACGCTCCTGGGTTGGGAGTAAAATATGCTGGGTTTTGCACACGATCAGTACCCAGTGACCCTGCTGGGAAGTGAACCTGTGTGGGTTCAGGATGGCGACAAGGTTCTGTTCAGCTAGGATAGATCCCATCCGACAAGAGGGACAAACGCCCACTGCATAGGGTGGACCCAGAGAGAGTATCCTGTTGAGGAGCTTCCAGTGGATTTTGCAACTGGGGAGTTGGACTCAAAGTATCAATTGAATAAAATCATTTTTTTCATTCTCGTCAGTATGGCAGGACAGTTGATGTTACAAGGCTGCAGTGTGTGAAAGCTCTTGGATAACTGTTATCCAGGAAATGCACATTTGCAGCACCTGTCTATGGTTTGCGAGGCTTCAGCTGAGAGTGATGGAGCTGGACGCTGAGCTTCAGACAATTGGAAACAGTAGGGAGGACAAGTTACCTGGATGTTTTGTTTCAGAAGGCTATAGGATCTTCTGGTTTGATAAGTGATCAGTGACAGGAAGGTGTGAAAGCAACTGAGGCAGATAAGGGGGCCCAGAGGGCAGCAGATAGGAGTGTCAGCCTCTGACATTATCCAACAGATTTTAGGTTCTTTCAACGTCTTTGGATGAGAGTGCTTGCTGAAGGATGGATGAGCTGACTGAACAGCACGGTGGTAAGGATGTCATTCAAGTGGGGGAGCAAATAAGGATGGAGTGGTAGTAGTGGACAATAAAGTGAGGGGGATTGTCGCAAGGAACTGTAGCAAGGAGTGACAGTCTAGAAAGCTGTTTTGCCTGCCTAGTGCCAGGAGTTGTGGCAAATGCTCAGGGCTGGAGAGGTACTTGCAGTGAGAGGGAGAGTATCCAGTGGTCATGGTCCATATAGTTACCAGTGACATAGACAAGATGTGGAAGGAGATTCTGCACAGTCAGTTTGAGGAGCTAGGCACCAAATTAAGAAGCAGAACCTCAACGTTGATAATTTCTGGATTATTGCCTGTGCCACGTGCAAAATGGCATAGCTCCGCTGAGAAATGAATGCGTGTTTCAAAGCCTGGTGTGGGAGACGTTTGTGAGGCACTGGAGTACTGGAGAAAGTGGAACCTGAACCGTTGGGATGGTCGCGTCCAGAACATTACACGAGCTGATGTTCGAGCGAGCTGCATAACGAGGGAATTAGAACGAGTTTCAAACTAAATAAAGAGGGCAAGAGGTCAAATATGGGAAGATGACACATACCAAGGATTGAAACCAGACAAGAGATAGGTACTCATATAGAAAATGGTAAACAGACTCTGACATGAAAGTACAGATACTAAAAAATCTAGGAGTAAATCAGCAGATGTTTCGAGATGTTACAAAAATGACAAAAGGCCAAACTTAAGTCTCTGTATTCTTATGCACATTGCACAGAAACAAAACAGATGAACTCATAGCGTAAATAGAAGTTAATACGTACAATCTGATCACCAATGCAGAGGCTGGCTACAGGCACGGTGGCACAGTTGTTCGCACTGCTGCCTCACTGCACCAGGGACTTGAGTTCGATTCCCGGATTGGGTCACTGTCTGTGCTGAGTCTACACGTTCTTCCTGTGCCTGCGTGAATTTTCTCCGTATGCTCCGGTTTCCTTTTTCAATTGGAAAGACGTGCTGGTTAGGTGCATTGGCGATGGTAAATTCTCCCTCAGTGTAACCGAAAAGGTACTGGAGTATGGCGACTAGATTTTCACAGTTTCTCCATTGCAGTCTTCATGTAAGCCTATTTGTGACAATAATAAATAAACTGAAAAAAAGATGAAATAGATTGGGACATGAATATTGAAGGGTAAGTGACATTTAGCAAGACCAGCAAGAATAGGTGAAAGGGTGGCTCTGTTAATAAATGATAGTATAAGCACATTAAACAGGGATGACCTAAGTTCAGGAAACCAGGATGTACAAACCAGTTTGGTTTGAGATGGGAAATTATAACGGCAAGATGTCACCTGTGAGAGTGGTGTACAAACCCCCAGTTATAACTACATGATAGGATTGAGTATAAAATAAGAGATAATGGGAGTTTGTCAGAAATACTCATCGAAACATTGAATCTACATACAGATTGGAAAACTGAAATGTGCAAAGATAGTGTAGATAAGGCATTCATGGAATGTCTTTGGGATGTGTTTATTTAGATTGATACGTTCTGGAAGCAATCTGAGCAGCCGATACTGGACCTGGTATTGGCAATGAGATATGATTAATGATAATCTCACAGTGAAGGCACACTTAATGTTGTACAGCTTTAATTTAAACACCTTCCAAGCATTTCAGTTTAATGAGACAAACAAGGGCAGTCATTAAATTATTTCTTTATTTCATACTTCTGGTACCAACTCAAACATAAACAGTTGCAACTCATTAACTCTTTACTCTAATTTAACTGTAACTGAACATTAACTTACAACTGAACTTTAATCTTAAACTGCACTTTAACTTCAACTAAACATTAACTTTAACTATTTAACTGAAAATAGATACCACTGAGTTTAGGAAAACCTTGGCCAAGAAATATCCTCGATGTCGGACCTACCACCTTCTCTCGAAAGCTCCTTCAGGGTAAAATTCTTCTTCTTGCGATGGTTGGTCTCTTGGAGTTATCACTGCTGAAGAAAGAACTCACATGTCTTTTATCCACAATTCTTCACTTGCTTCCAGAAGATTCTCTAATCCAGCCAAATATGTAACCAGAAACTGATGACATTGGTTAAGCATCCAGTGAAATTATGTTTGAATGATGCCATGACGTTTCGTTCATTTTACATGCCCCATACAAAGCGGCCATAAAATCGGAGCCACGCTGTCTCTGATAATGTAAACAACTTCCCTAATCTGACCAACACAGGAAGCTTCAGATCACAGCTCCCAGACTAGAGCCTCTTTATGACCTGCATCTGGTTTTAATATATAAGTTGACCAAAATTCCCAACATGCTTAGCTCTCAGTCAGAATAGCCATTTCAAAGCCACTATTGCCATTATTGTTGTTAAATTATTGTTGCCGCCGTTTTTTCTCCATCCACATTCCTTCTTCTTGATCCTGGAGCATATAACGAAATGGACCACAGACCATGACCAAACTCTTTTCCAACCAGGTGGTATCAAAATCCAGCCACACTAACGATTAACATGTTACAAATGTTATATTTGCAATTAACATGTTTTGAACAACATTTCCAAATGCAACTATTGCATCATTTTCCTTTTCCATCTTACAAAATAAACAGCAAGCAGTATGTTCGGCTTGGGGCCAATGAGTTAATTTTGTCTCAAAATCTCTGTCAAATTAAACAAAAATAAAATTCATTGTCGCCAATGTACATACATTTTTAATTGCAATATTGGGAACAGAAGATGTGAAATGTCTGCCAGTTAAAAAGAACGCAAGAAGTAAAATGCATTCCAATGTGATGTCACGATTTCTTCCAGACAAGGGAAAGAGCACATGATTCCGTCCAAACTTTAAATCCTTTCTTGTCACAATTTGAACCCAGGATTATTCAAAATTCAAATTAGTTATTTCAAACACCAATTTGAGTACTTTGATTATAAAATTTCAATTTACTGTGCAAAAAAATTTGTTCTCAAAGTATCTTCCCACACATATATATTATATACTATAATATATAATATGTATTATATATGTATTTATCATATTATAATAACATATATCCTATATTTTGTAAGCACAACCACGGCCATTGATTATATTTAACAAGTCAAGGAATTCCAAAAAAATATTTCAATTCAAATTTCTAATTTTTCCATTATTTTAAAATCACAATTAGGAGAAGAACATTAAAACATTAAAGCAAACAACAACAAAACCATCTGCACAATCACTAAATTAAACACACTCAGACACACATGGAAGCTTCCAACATTCTTTCCACAACATTCCCTCTTTCATTTAAACTGGGATGAAAATAAAACATTTAAAGAAAATAAATAAAATAAATTAAGACAGTCGTCTTCATTCTTCTTTCTTCCAAACTGCAGTCAAAATCAAAACAAAAGTAAATTCAAGAAATCTTCAACTTAGATTTTAACAGTTTTAACACTTTCTCAATCCCTTTGAAGTTAAACCAAATTTTTAAGCATTGCATTTATTGCCCGCAATAAATACTCGACAAGAACAAATATGGTTTTAACAACTTCTGCTCTCAATCTAATGCAATAACAGCCGCCTACTTTTAACAAGCAGCCAGACGACACAAAAACGATTCAAATATCAGCTTAACTTCTCGATTTTCTCATCATTTAAAAAAATCTTGCCAATTAATTTAAAATATTTTCCTGGTAAGGTGAGAGAACATAGTTTCTTTCTCTCAATTCTGTAACGCCACATTGCATACTCCTGCATCCTCCTCCCTCTCCGCCTGCCCCCCCCCCCCGACTTCTCTTTAATAATTGTAGCTCAGCAAATACAAAGTAATCATGGAGACAGTAGATTCTGGTTGAAGGCGTATTTTATTTTGCTCAGGGGGGGTCCACACATGTGGGAGAAATGACTAGTTACACCCCAAGTCATTCTAAGTTATATTGTTAAGACATACTGCAAATTATACATTTTTCAGAATTCATTTGCCCGTCTCCTCTGTCATTCTAACCAGATGAACCAATCATGTTAATAATCATTTACCTTGGCCAATAACACCCTACTCTCTGGCAGCATGATAATTCATTGGTTCTTAGGGCTCGAAAGTTCCTACTGTCTCTTAGCAACCCCAATTACCTAGATTGTAGACTTCAAAGGTTAATTTCCCACTATCGTCAGTTTTTCTTCACTGATGCTACTGACCTGCTGAGCATTTCAACAACCCCACTATTTTGTACTCTATCAATAATGTGGTGCATTCTAATCAAAGAACAGAAGAGCAAAGAGCAGCACAGCACAGGAACTGGCCCTTGGCCCACCAAGTCTGTGCAGACGCAGATGCCTCTCTAATCTAATATTTCCTTGCCTCCACATGCTCCATATCCCTCTATTTCTTTCCTCTGCATTTATCTATTCAGATGCCTCTTGAATGTTGTGATAGAGTCTTCTTCCAGCTCCTCCTCCTGCAGTGCGTTCCAGGCATTCATCGCCGTCTGTCTGAAAAACCTGCCCCTGACATCTCTTTTAAACTTTCCCTTTTCACTCTCAACCTATAAACCTTGGAGCTTAGGTAAAGAAAAACTCTGATTATCCACTCTACCGAAGCCTGTCACAAACTTGTTAACCTCTATCAGGTCCCCTTTCCTCCTCCAATGAAAACGATCCAAGTGTGGTCATCCTTTCTTCTTAGTCCATATCCTCCAAACCAGGCATCATGCTGGTCAATCTCTTCTGCACCCTTTCCAATTCATTAATATCCTTCTGGCAGTGTGGTAACCAGACATTTACACAATACTCCAAGTACGGCCTAACCAAAGTCTTATGCAGATGCAACACGATTTTCCAATTCCTATAATCATTTTCAATATGGACTTAACGTAGAATTCGTTTAAAGTTGGATTGTAGAACCGTACTTTCCCAGAGCCAGTAGAGTTTAGATGGGCTGACACTGCTTGCAGACTTCATGATTGAAATGATGATCTTCCATGACCATCCCTCGGACTTGAAAATGCATTCAATTTAGTCAATTGAAACAACGCTTGGAAAGACAAATAATTTATAGGAACATAGGAACAGCAGTGGGCCATTCAGTCCATCGAGTTTGTTCCAGCATCATCGCTGATCAGGCTTGGCAATGACTTTTACGCCCACTATCCTCATAACCTTTAACTTTATTGTCAGTCAGAAATCTATCAATCTCTACCGTGAACCTACTCAGTGACTGAGCTTCCACAGCTCTCTGGGGTACAGAATTCCCAAGATTCATAACGCTCATTTTGATCCTAAGTGGCATCCCTCATATTTCGAAATAGTGCCCCTTGGTTCTTGGCTCACGGCGGAGGGAAATATTTTACCTGCATTTACCTTGTCTATTTCTTTAAGTATTTTGTATGTTTCAATGAGGTCACCTTTTTATTCTTCGACACTCCAGAGAATGCAGGCCCAGTTTGCCCAATCTATCTTCACAGGACAATCCCACCAGCCCCGGAACAAGTGTGGTGAACTATCGTTGCACTCTCTCTGTGGAAATAATGTCTTTCCTGAGGTAAGGGTCCAAAAATCGCACAGTGCTCCAGGTGCTGTATAATCAACTTCTGTACGTTTGAAGCAAAGCTTCATTGCTCCTGCAGTCAAAACCTCTAATTTACCCAGATCAAATGCATAATGCTGATTTGTTACAAACTGACAGAATTATAGAATTCGACTAACGGATTTTAATGAAGAACCGGGAAATATTTGGGTTGAATAAGTATAAACAGCATTTGGTTTCATTCAGTGGGCCTGATGTATCTGTAAAATGATCGCAGGAGGAGGCGAACCTGTATTTTTTTCGGATCCTCGGCAGCACAAGTTAATCGCTTGTCTATTTGGATATTGGAATCAACACAGGGCATTCCAGATGATGTAAGGATTAAGTAAATATCATGATTGATTTTCAATTCTATTTCCTGGACGCTGCTCTAATCAGCAGCTCTTTGGCAGAAAGCGATGTGAACTCGATCCCAACTCCTTGCACTTTCTCCTCACCAATATTCCTGTTTCTTGCTCACTATTTTTCCCTCAATACCACACAAAGAACCAAACATCAGTCCATTCATTTCAGTCACTGATAGTACATTTATAAGAACATCAGAAATAGGAGCAGGAGTAGGCCATTTGGCCCTTCGAGCCTGCCCCGCCATTTAACAAGATCATGGCTGATCTGAAGCGAATCAGTTCCACTTACCCGCCTGCTCCCCATAACCCCTAATTCCCTTATCGATCAGAAAACTATCTACCCGTGATTTAAACATATTCAACGAGGAAGCCTCCACCACTTCAATGGGCAGAGAATTCCAGAGATTCATTACCCTCTGAGAGAGGGCTCCCCCTCAACTCTGTTCTGAACCGGCCCCCCCTTATTTTGAGGCTGTGCCCTCGAGTTCTGGTTTCCCTTCTAAGTGGAAAGAATCTCCCCACCTCTACACCATCCTGCCCCTTATTGTCGTCTTTCCTCCGGGTTGAAGGATCCCGATTACTACTGTTAAGGGCAACAGAGGCACATATGTAAAATAGAGGCATAGGATAGGAAAAAAACTAACTGTTTTATACCTTAGACTATATTTTTCTGCCTCTTGCAATACACGGCTATTTGGAGAATGCTTCGTGGGTTCGACCTCGCACTGGCCAATGAAGCTTGCTCGTTTGAACCTGGAGTGTTATGTCCAGTTGCCATTGGTGTTTGTGCCTCTGCTGGAGGCCTATGCTCCAGTTGCAGTTTATTTTAGCGGGGTGTTCATGATGGAGTTGTATAAAATGCTGCTTCACCAAATGCTCGGATCAAGTTTGGAGTTGATAAAGAGAACATATGAACACACATCAACATAGGATGGGAGCAGGAATCTAAAAGCATTTTGTGCAGAAACAGGCCAATGTACCACTCAGATTCTAACTTAGGATCTCCTGAGGATTATACAGATATTTTCACGCACGAACTCATGGCGTCATCTTACAAACGAGCAT
This sequence comes from Mustelus asterias, assembly GCF_964213995.1. Classification (NCBI taxonomy): domain Eukaryota; kingdom Metazoa; phylum Chordata; class Chondrichthyes; order Carcharhiniformes; family Triakidae; genus Mustelus; species Mustelus asterias. The sequence continues at coordinate 91,148,981 of NC_135816.1, read as the reverse complement.
TGTGGTGCATTATCCGACCATCTTGCTGCAATGCCGTTGGGAATTCATCAGCTGTTATGAACTGTGTGTCAGTGAGAATTGACAATTATCCAGTAGGTGCAATTCAGGCAGAAGATCAACCAGGAAGTTATTGAATGCTTGAGAAGCCGCAAAATCCGTGATCCACCTGTTTATATTTCTCATGATCTTAGAGACATTACTCAAAGGAAACACCAGGATTACATTGAGCTTCGAGTGCTTCACAGTAAATCCCTGTTTATTTTGGGTCTCAGGTTCTATCACCCGAGAGTCGGTTAATCATCGAATGGGTGCAGCACAGGAGGCCAATCTGTCTGTCCTCCTTGTGATGGCTCTCTCAAGGACAAATTGACCCATTGTCAATCCGTTGCTTTCTCACTTACCCCTGCACATTTTCTCCTGTTCAGTGATTCCCCATTGTCCCTATTTTATTCACGATAGAAGAATGAAGGGTGATCTGATCAGTTTATATCTTGTTAAAATTAATTGTTAGGATCAAAACAGAAAGACTGTCAAGAATGGGTAAGAATGAGGTTGGGTTCAGCAGCTGATCCACAGGGATAGAATTCAGAGCAAAGTCAGGAAACATTTTTCACATTAGTGGAAATTTAGCCAGAAGCAGCACCCGGACAGGGACTTGAACTTCAGCTTGAAAGTCTGATGCTCTAATGACGGAGATACCGGCCATTGTTTAGTAACTTTCTCATGGCTGCCTTCGCTAGTTTGCAAGAGACATCACAGCCTTTTGCACCTTCTTCTTTGGTAATTCACCTCTCCAGCGCATTTGTTTCGCAGACAGACCGGCAGCCTACCTTCGGCTTCATTTCACAAATCTTCTAACTTGCCTGAACTATTCGCTCCTTCCCAGTGGCGTGAGATGTGTCAACTGCTGTTACCTAGGTGTCGGCACTGAAAGGTCACAGCTTTGAAGATTGTACTAATTTTGGAGAGATATTATGTTACAACATTTGGAGCGGGAAGCCAGAATGGCAAAATGATTGATTTCACGAGTGAGTAAACAATTTCAAATGGAGTTTGTTGAGGAATAGTATGACTGCCAGACATTGGGAGTAAAATTTTAGTGTCGTGATTCACAAATTGTGGGGTTGTCATTACCCTTGCCAGAAAAACTATTTTCATAAAAAAGCTTCACCCTTCCCGTTGACACCTCTGACCTCCATAACACAAAACAGTTCATCTTTGGTCTGAGTAATCGAGGGATAACATTGATCACTTATAGTTCAAATGTTGCCCATAGACCATTTCAACTTAAGCCCACACATTGGCTAAATGAGCAAACAACGCTGAGATTTGAACTCGGGACTTTCTATTTATCAGACAAGCACTGCAACCAGCTAAACCACAGCACTGCCTTGATGCTGGGCCATGCAATGCAAAGTTTTGCATTGTATTGCATTGCTTTGACGCAATTTGTTTGTTCTGCTCTGTGCTACAGTGAGAATTCAAGCTTTCATTTGAAAGAGAGTGTAGCTGCTGCTGAACAGGTTTGTGAAGATGGAGACATTCAGGAAGCTCTGTGGGAAAACAAATCCTTACAGCTCGCTGCTGACCTGAAACTTTGAACGTGCAAAATCGAGAGTTCCAACTTTCCAGCTTGTGCACAATCATCAGCAAAGAAGAATGATGAATTCGCCTCAAACTGAATTTAAAACCTATTTAGTAACATGAGAGAATGTTTAAATATAACAAAACATGTTGAAAAAAATCAGAAAAAGAATCTGGCAGCATCTGTGGCGAGAGAGATAAAAGTTTAGCTTCCAAGTCTTTTTGAATCTTCCTCAGAGCTACGACCAGATCTGTTGAATATTTCCAGCATTTTCTGGTTTTATTTCAGATTTCCAGTCTCCAAAGTATTCTGCTCTTCTATTAGTATATCGACATAACTGCAAACAGGATTGAGAATCACATCGAGACTTTAATTCAGATATTGTGACGTTACTAGAATTAACTTTGTATCTTTCAATCTACTGTTTGATTGGTTGCAGTGGGTTCTATTGTGAGATTGACAGTGTCTCTTTCAATCTTATAGTATATGTGATTGGGGGTCTTGGATTTCTGTATAAAGCTGCCAGAGAGACAGATTTGAAGTGAAATGGAAACAATTTCTTTCTCTCCAGCTCCATTCGAATCTCAGATTAAAAATTTGGAAGCTTGGATCAGAATGGGACTGAATATTTCTGCTGTCTGACCCTGTGGAACTGAAATGTTGTTTCTCTATCTGTGAGTGATAACGTAGCTACTGAGTATGAGAAGGAGCTGCCTGCGTTGTTTCTTACATCTCAGGTGGAGGGTGGAAAAGGAATAAAATGGAAGGTCTGTGATGGGTGGAGAGCAGGACAGTTTCAATGATAAAGGTGACAAATATGCGGCGATGAAAGCGCTGAATCCTCACCGCTCGACCACCAGAACGGTACTGAATCGTGAGTGAACTTTGTACTAATCTACTCAGAAAGGAGATCAGGAAGAAAGACATACATAACAATAACTCATGAGTTACGCTCCTTATAGTTACGCTGAAGTAAGCATTCAAATCATGAATTTTGGTTGGATTAATCTGGAAAATCAATACATTGTAAATGCGAGAGTTTTGTAAAGCGAAGGTAGACAAGTACATACTGATATAATATCAAAATACTGCAGATATTGGAATCTGAAACAAAATCAGAAAATGCTGCAATATCACAGCAGATCTCACAGCATCTGTGGAGAGAGAATAGAGCCAAATGTTCGAGTATGGATGAGCATTTGTCAGAGCTAAGAGCAAAGAAAATCAGAAAAGATTGATACTGTGAGGGAAAATTGGACTTCATATACCCAAGTTAGCAATGTAGTTTAGAAATTATATTATTGAATTCTGTTTATAAAGCCTGGAGCTCATTCATAAAAATACTGGGATCATGTTGGAACTTTAACATGTGCAGTTTGAGCTCACTAAGGAGTGTTGTGGTTAACGCTGGTTACCAAAATTTCACGAACATTTTTTTTTAAATTGGAATTTTATTTGAAGATGCGCACTTATAGACACAGAATAAAAAAACCCTGCAGGAACAATCATCAAACCACAATGCACACAGGTAGAATCACACACTCTCACGCAGACGTGCACAAATACACCCACACATCGGCAGACGGAATATAATTGGACATAGAGAAACTCAGACAAAAGGGGAGATGGTCAGAAAAAAGACTCACTAATTTGGCTGACTTTTGTTGTGGTTTTAGCAGTAAGTTCGTGAATAGGAATAACGACACCTGTTGTTGAAATGTTTGGGATGCCATTCCCCGTAAGACGCGATTCATCTCAAAGCAACGTGGTGGAACTTGAAACTGAATGAGAAACAGGAAAAATGTAGCTGGCAGTATTCAGACCAGTTTAGGGAAACCCCAATGGATTTCTAGGCCATCGCCTTAACCACTTGGCCACGACTACACTGAGCAAGCATACGCAATCACACTGCTTTCGGTTCAAAGCAGCTCTAAAAAAACTCCTTCATATGATTTTGACTTCATATGCCGGATATAAACATGTTTCATTTCTCTGCTCATTTCAATTCAACTGATTTGAAGCGCAAGTTACTTTTCAGAAAACAGCACAAAGAATACACAAAAAAATCTATTTGAGGCACCACAGTGTTAATATACATATTCACAACCTGAGGTAATCCAAACTCGAGATTTACAATGGGTACATTAAAGATGCTGTAGGAAAGCAAGTTTTTGTTGAATTCGGAAGCATGATGTTTAAATCGAATATGTACGGCTGAGGAATCCATTCCACTCCCTCACGTGATAGTTGCATATAGTATTCCTGAACCATCAATGTACAGATTTGAATTGAATTCATCATTTCCCACTCTCGGCATTTTCAGTATTTATTACCAGGGCAACAGTGCGCCAACAGAAATCAAAATAAAAACTCCAGTTAGTGTTGGACACTGAATTATTCAGAACATCCTGAGGGTCCAGAAACATCTGGGCAGAGACAGTGATCTGGCTGCATCAGCCGAGACAGCAACATAACGTTCAGGGTCTGGATGAGTCTTCTTCAAGGGTAAAGAGAGTGTTTGGCTTTTATTTTAACAAAAACAGTTCGATAATTTCCCATCAGATCTACCATTTCCCAAATGTCTAAAGAATATTCTGAACTTTATTCTAAACATATTAACCAGCTCACATTCAGAAGCAAAAACACATCCCTTCCTTGCAGTTTATCGCATTGACTATGCGTTGATGATTGCAGTTCCACAAATAAATCCAGTATTAAGAAACTACATGTTCGGCACTGCTACAATAGTGACCCCCAACCTTATCATCTACACACTGACAGATACAAGAAGGTCACCCGCTGCTTTATTGAGAAAAATGTCAACATTGTCTTGCTGGAATGCATTACCTTTTTCGGCAGTTCATTCGAAATAGCGCATTTCCCCCAGCCAGACCTGGAGCCTATGATTCACCGGCTCAACTTCTACATGGTCTGAGAGGTTATAAGAAGTTTAAAGATGGGAAGATGATCAAGGAACGATCCCGGACACTTTCCTAATATTTTATACCGACCATTTAATCCAGGTAACAAGGTTGCATTTGTCCAGCTGTGGTGAACGGTTAAGAAGTTAAACATCAATGCTGTACATGGGGTTCGGTGTGAACGTTCACCACCGCTCACACTCTCCATGATTGAAATGATTCACTCCTTCAATCTGGTCGCTGGCTTGAAAATGTGTTAAATCTAATCGATTGATATTAAGCTTGGAAACACAAATAATAATCCGGATCAGTAAGATAATGTCGATGCTTTCGAAAGGAACAATTAAAAATGGATGAAGAATAAACTCAGGGAAAAGGATTAAATAGAAATAAGCACACAAAACAGAGAAAAAAAATAGGAGCAGGAGTAAACCATTCGGCCCTTTGAACCGGCTCCGTTAATCAACATGACAATGGTTGAATATCTCAAAGTCACACTCATGCTCTCTCCCATAGCCTTGACGCATTTACATTCAAAAATCTTTTTTCTTCTGAAATGTATCCAGTGACTTGTCCTCCGCAGCCTTCTGTGGAAAATAATTCCACAGGTTCATCATCCTCTGCAGAATCAATTTGTCTTCAAATCTCCATTGGCCTACCGCATTCCTCAGACAGAGCCTTTGTTGAGAAGGAGGAAAATTCAACCATTTAGTGCAAGAACGTTTGCTCGTCAGTAAAGGATAAAACTCGTGACCTTTGCGTTATTAGCACCACGCTCTAACCAACTGAGCTAACTGGCCACTGCAATCACTGAACGTTTGAATAGACTCAGGAAATGCGCATCAAAATGCGCCTCCAAGTGAGTGGCGGGTGGCAATTCTTCCCTTATCCTATTACCGGGCACAAGCTGGAATATGAGCACGCTCACCTTTCAAAACTCAAAGATTCTGCTCCCCCGCGAGCTGGAACGATATTCACCCCCCCTCCCCCCCCCCCCCCCCCCCCACTCCCCCCATCGCCCCCCCCCCGCCCCCCCCGCCCCCGGCCCCACAGCAGTCTGAGTTATACACAGTTCCAATCGTCAAAAGGCAGCTCAACAACTCAGGATAGGATGGTGGCACAGTAGTTAGCCGGGACCTCTATTCAATTCCGGCCCCCGGAGACTGTGTTGGGTTTGTACGTTTTCCTGTCTCTGCGTGGGTTTCCTTCGGGTGCTCCGGTTTTCTCCCACCCTCCAAAGATGTGCGGGCTCGGCTGGTTGGCCCTGCTAAAATATCCCTTGATTAGCAGGGTAAATGCGCGAGGTGATGGGAATATATAGGGCCTGGGTGGGATTATTGTCGCTGCAGGCTCGATCGACCGAATGGCATTTGTGTGGATTCTATGAATCTAATAGCTCCACGCTCCTGCTTGTTGAAAACATTCTGTTCTGTACAACGTATCAGCAGCATCATTTCCCATCATCAGTCGGCGGGGAACTTGTGCACAGAGTTTGCAGCGCTCCCTCACGGCCTGACCAGTGCGCATTGCCCACTCTGAATTCCTTTTCAGAAAACCTTCCAATGTTATCGAACAAAGGCCACCTAATATTCTGAAAGAAAAGCATGTTATGGAAATATTGCTTTATTCCAATGTGTTACAAGTGACACATGTAGAACAAGTGAAGCTATGAAGATACCATGATTCGGCTGGAGTTGTTTTCTTCCAAGCACAGAGGACTGTGGGGGCAACCGGGTTGAGTTGCACGAAATTCTGAAGGACATAGACCATGTAATTAGGAATAAACTTTTCCCCTTAGTTGAGGGGTCAATAACCAGGAGGCTAGCTTTACTATAAGGGGCAGGAAATTTAGAGGGAATTTGAGGAAAACATATTCATCCAGAGGGTTGTGGCAATCTGAAGCTCATATTTGAAAGGTTGGTAGAGGAGGGACCGTTACACGAGTTAAGAAGCTTTTTCATGAGCATTTGGAAAACAACAGCACACAAAGCGCAGACCAAATGCTGGTAAATGGGATTAGAATAAATTGGTGCTTGATGGCAGGGGCAGGCACGATTGACAGAATGGTCTTTTTCTGTGCTGTAAAACCCTATGGCAAAACTGTCTATAACGGAATAAGTTGCTCACTGTCAGGAAAACAAGAGCAAAACCAAATGGGTCCAACGACTGTCCGATTAATTTTATATTCGGTCCGAGAATTTGGTGCCGTTGCAAGGGCAAGGCAATGAGACATATTTCCACCGAGACGTCAATCAAAAATTTTTCGTGTTTTTTAAAAAATCCAATTGAATCACGAGCTTTCGGAACGCTGCACCTTCATCAGGTGCCTGATGAAGGAACAGCACTCTGAAAGCTCGTGATCACGATAAACCTGTTGGACTTTAACCTGGTGTTGTGAGACTTCGTACCGTACCCGCCCCAGTCCAACGCCGGCATTTCCACATCATGGATATCGGGCCTAAACAGAGCTCCCAAACTAGGTCCCAACCAAGCTGGCCGTTGTCTGTGGGGGCACCGATCAGACCTTGCGAGCTGTGAGTTTGCTGATAGGCTTATTTGTATTTCTTGAACGTATCAATGCAGAGCAACATTTTTCTGATTTGTCGAGAGGAAATCTCTGATCCGAGGTCCGAGATCCGAGGTCGTTTTTCTATTCCAATATTAAATAACAGTTGTTTATTTACATTGAAATCTAGAGCAATCGTTTATAATCATAGAATTCTTACAGTGCAGAAGAAGGCTCATCGAGACTGCACCCAGGCCCAATTGTCGTACAAGCAAACAGCCCCCCCACCCCCTCTCCCACCACACTCCCCCCCCCCCCCCCCACACACATATACCGTGCTACTCCTTGGGGCAATTTATCATGGCTAATCAACTTAACACACACATCATTGGACTATGTGAGGAAACAGGAGCACGCAGATGAAACCCATGCAGACACTGGAGAACGTGCAAACTCCACACAGTCAACTGAGGCTGAAATTGAACCTAGGTCTCTGGCACTGTGAGGCATTGCGCCACACAGTGAACTTTGTGTTTAAAAAACAAACAAAATTATGAAATTCCACCAGATAGAAGATCTCTGGCTGTTGGTCAATGAACTGGCCAGCAAACGAGGAACAGATGCTCCATGTAGCAGGTAAGTAAATGTCAGCTTACTGCCCCGCGTCGCGGCTGTCAAATTAACCCTAATAGCGAAATCCACTTCCAAACCCTCCTGAGACCTTGGGACAAGAGCATGCAACACTCCCTGTGAAAGAGCTGCTCCCCAGGTGCTATGGCCTTACTAAGACAATCTAGGGGAGAGCATTTCAATCGGTGTGAGTGCCTCAGACGGGGAATATAATGTTTCGAGGTTTTCTTAATTTAAATAGCCTGACGCAGGAGATTGTCAATGCTTTTGAATTGGTTCCATTAGAATGAGTTGGGCTTTAGATTTTGTTTTCCAGATGTTAAAGGTTCTTCCCAGAGAATGTGTCAGTATTTTCATAGCTTTTGAAACAGTGTGTGTCGGCGTTTGGAAATTAATCCCCGGAGAGCGTCAGTGGTTCGAAGAGATTGTCCGGCGGCAATTTTTCACTATTTATAGACCTCCCCCACCACCCAGGAGAACGTGTCAGCATTTAGATGATTGTTTCCAGAAGAATGTTCAGTATTTCGAGAATGCTACCTGGAGTATTTTGCAAAATTTAGAGGAAATGCCAGTGGAATACCCAAGAACTTTGAGCTTCTTAGCAAGAGAATATGCCAATGCTCAGAAATGGTAGCCCAGATATGTGTCAGTGGATAGAAAAATCTCCCTGCAGAATATATCAGTATTTAAAGATTGTTTCCAGAATAATTTTTTTTCAGTTTTCCCATTTTGTTCAGGGCACTGTGTCAGTTTTCAGAGACTGATGCTCGCAGGATGTGTCAGTCTTAAGAGCTTTTTACCCAGAGAATGTGTCAGTATTCACATTAGCACAGTGGTTAGAACTGCTGCTTCACAGCTCCAGGGCCCTCGGTTCGATTCCCGGCTAGGATCACTGTCTGTGTGGAGTTTGCACATTCTCCTCGAGTCTGTGGGGGTTTCCTCCGCGTGCTCCGGTTTCCTCCCACAGTCCAAAAATGTGCGGGTTAGGTTGATTGGCCAAGCTAAAAATTGCCCTTCGTGTCCTGTGATGCACAGGATAGAGGGATTAGTGGGTAAATGGGTAGGGCCTGGCTGGGATTGTGGTCGGTGCAGACACGATAGGCCGAATGGCCTTTTTCTGTACTGTAGGGTTTCTATGATTTCTAAATTGTTCTGCGGACAATACTTCATTATTTAACAAATGAATAAGCTTTGACAAAGGGATCGTCTGGACTCGAAACGTCAGCTCTTTTGTCTCCTTACAGATCCTGCCAGACCTGCTGAGATTTTCCGCCATTTTTCTCTTTTGGTTTTAGACTCCAGCATCCACAGCAATTTGTTTTTATTTCTTCATTACTGAATAATTGCTCCTCCAGAGAATGTGTCAGGGCTTCGAAATTATCCCGGGGTAATGTATAACTTCGAGCTTATTACCAGAAAACATAATCAATATTAGCAACTTGATTTCAGTATACTGTGTCAGTATTTCGAAATTGCTGCCAGGAGTCATCTCAATGGGTCGCACGCAACAGCAGGGATTTGTCCTAAATCTGGCCATTTTAACATGCAGGAAGAATAGAGGTTTTGACCTCACTTGATCAAAAGTAATGGCGCTAAAGTTTGTAATAGATAAATCACAACATTTGAAAGTTGTACTTTTTAAACTCTAAATATTTGCTGAGTTGTCCATGATTTTAAATGAGATAGTCATATTTCCTTCTTAACCCTCTGATTGAAATTCAAGCATGTGAGGAGGAAAATAGTGGTTGAGATTGTTCTACTAAAATAAACGAGCGTATTCGCAATTTCAGAAGTGCACATGAATATCCATGCAATTTCTATTAAGAATGTAACAGTTAATTGTGTTGCATTTCCAGTTGTTCTTTCATTTGGTTCCATTTTGCGTTTTATTAAGTGTGCTGATGGGTGTTACTTTAAAGGGAAATGCATGCAACCTTGTCCTCAGCCGGCTGTATCATTGCTCTTCAGGAACCCCTGTGAAAACTGACGACCAGGTGGTTACAGTTCATTAAGGATAATTGTTATATTGGAGTATTTTAAACAGTTTGAATAAAGTCCAAGAAACTTAATAAAATGAGACGCAATGAAAACTTTGTGTGTGAGTTGGGGATAGAGATTGAGAGAAGTGGGAGAGGCGCTGGCTGAGTTGTGTGTGTGTGGGACAGAGATTGAGAGGAGTGTGTGTGCGAGGAAGATGGAGGGAATAAGTGTGCACGTGTAGAAGTGACTGAATGAAAGTGGATGCTGTGTGGTTGTGAGAGAGTAAGTATGTGAGTTGGAGAGAGATTGAGAGGATTGTTTGTGTGGGGAAGCCTCTGAATGACTGTGATGGGAGATATTAAAGTATATGAATGACTGGGAATGTGCATTAAAGCTCAGTTGATTGTGATATAAAGTGTCTATACACTGCCTCAAGCTCTGGATTGAAATTTAGTTATTTCAAACTCAGGGCCAAACTCTGAGCCAACAACGCAGTCACACGAATAAACATGTGTTTGGCAAAGAGGCGTTGAGGGGAATTGGGGACGGGGCGTAGTGATGCGAGATTCATGGCTTGATGGCGAAAGTAGAGAGTATTCTGATTGAAATCTTCCAGGCTGTCGTCCTGGCTTTCATTTTATTTGCAAGGGTTTAAAGATTATTTTAAGTTTAGATTGAGTTCTGCCGCTGGAATTCGTGCAAGGGTGGATAGAACGTGAGCAACATTTTGTTTTTCCTCAGCTCTATGCAGTTATTTCTCGAGGATTAGTGGTTTTCTCCCAGAGGAAGGAACCAGTTAACAACATATAACCTTGGGGAGACTCTTTGTGCCAATCTCGTTACATTTGGGCAAGCAGAATAAACGATTGACTACCTGCGGTTTCAGTGTTCTCTGTTGATGTGTCAGACTTACTCTTGTAATATTATCGATGTTGATTATGTAACTGTGATGAAAGGTCAGAAAATACCGCGTTAGCAGGGAAATACTGAAAGGATGAGTTTAAAACCGTCTACAGGCTGCACTTTGTGTGGGAAGACATTTTAAAACTAGCAATTACTGTCTTATGAAATCTTCAAAAATTTTCATGAAGGGCATTAAATGAATTCTCCTTTGATATTCTGGCATAATGTGTTCATATCGGGGTGAATATTGGCTAAAGTAGGAACAATAGCTGTTTTGTATTTGACATGTAAACCTTACTGGAAGGAAAGAGTTTGACATCATGAATGGGCCACAGGAATGAAGGGGATTGTGGGGCCCCACAAAATGAAAGTTCGCTACTGGGTCCAACCTGCAAAAACGTTCCTTAGTGGAACACCTTCACCCCAGAAATTATTTTGTTAGACCTTTCTGCATTGCCTCCAATGCAAGTCTTTGCCTCCTTAAATAATGGAGTCAAATTGTATAATATGCTAAAGATTTGGTCTCAACAAGTCATTGCACAGTTGTGGAAATACATCGCATTCTTATGCTTCATCCTCCTTGCAATAAAGGCCAACAGCTCCATTGTCTTCGTAATAACATCCTGCAGCTGCATGCTAACGTTTTGCAATTCACATACGAGAACATGGATTTCCCACTGCAGTGCATTGCTCTTCGGGCTCTACCATTTAAATAATAATCTGCTTTTCTATTGTTCCTCGTAAAGCGGTTAAACCCATATGTTGCCACGTTATACGCCACCTGCCAAATACTTTTCCAGTGGCTTAAATTAGTTATCTGACGAACAATATCAAGTCCCTGTTTTTTTTTGCAGAAAATAAATGATTACTCTCATTGGATACCAGGGAAAGATTCTGAAGTAATTAACGACACAATACAGTTTGGACATTCGATTATACCACAGTTTACTAGTGTAAAACAGGTGTTTGCAATTGCATCCATGTATTCCATGATGTTCTTGTTGTGTTATTTGTAGCACTATCGGCCCTTCCACGTTCGTTTTTGCATCTTGATTCAACTTATTAATACCATATCTTAGTGTCCAATCCCATTCAGAAGTGATTGCATCATCCCCACCCCATATAATAATTTCGAATGACAGACATATTGCTCCCACCTCTGTTGAGATGCAAGCAATCAATCTTGACCACATTCCTTCCGCCACAAAATTAGTCCAAAAGGCCTTAAAGTTTTAAAATTATTATTATTGAAAATAGTTTACATCATAATTGCACCAGCCTATTTTAGGATAATTAACATTCTGCCTTATCTTTGTACGATATGTCTCAGTCTGTAGCGTCCTTTCAAATTTGCCCCTCTGTATAATTTCCATCAATTGTTTTGTCCATTAATAAAGCCAGTAGTGTAATGATATCACCAGTATTCCAGAAGTCTGAAAAAATAAATATTACCCAGCTCATAATTTAGTATGAAAGAGAGTGAGGAAATGGAAAGTAAATCAATGGGTGGAAGTTCGTGAGATTCCTGTTGTTGTGGTATATCTAAAATGAATGGTCCACTTCGTGCAAGTATCAGTGATACTGATCTTAATAGTTGTAACTGTGGACGGGGTAGAAGGACAGAGAAATGAGCCTGCTTAGGAACCAAAATAATTTACTAAACAATCAAGTTCCCACTTGCATTTTTGTAAATTGCTGCTGAAATACAGAGTATATTAATTGCCGTTTACTCTTACATTAAATCACCTGAATTTACCTTTAAAATCATTGAACAGATAGTCCAAATGAATTTGAACATATTTATCACAGAGCACAATCGCCTCCACTTTAAACTTAGGCAACCACTGGTGTTGGAGAAGCACCATCATAACAGGAGCAAGTGTAAAACCAACATCACTGCTTCGGAAACATGTCCAAATCTACCACAATTAAGTACGACTTAATGTCGAGGAAGATTTAGCACAAATATTGTAAGTGCAAGCAGGACTAGGGAGAAAAATCATGGAGTCTGTTATTTCCCCTGTTACATGGCCAGTTATGCCAAAACCTGCTTCATCTCTCGCCCTCGGTTCTTAGGGGTGCCCAGAATTGGAAACTACAGTGGGGTTCAACTGTTTGATTTAGCTTTTTCTAACACTTTTCTAGTCCATACCTTTATTTATGCAGCCTTTCAAAAGTTAATGTGCTACATGATACAATTAATTTTCGTAGTTTTTTACGACAATCACACACAAATTGGGTCATTCATCTTTTACACCAGCTCTGCTTGTTTGAACCTTCCCCTATTAAATATCTGCTCGGCAACAAAACATTTGAATGTAACAAGCACTTCAAACATATCAATGCCATATCCAAATGAGAATATTTTAAACTAACAATGACATATTACATTTGTGCATGACCAGGGCAGCACAATAGCACAGTGGCCTCACAGCTCCAGAAACCTGGGTTCAATTCCAGCCTCGGAAAACTGTCTCTGTTACATTTGTACGTTCTCCCCGTGTCTGCATGGGTTTGCTTCAGCTGCTCCGGTTTCCTCCGACAGTCCAAAGATTAGGTTGATTTGCCATGCTAAATTGCCCTTGGTGTCGGGGGACTAGGACGGTAAATACATGGGGTTATGGGGATAGGGCCTGGGTGGGATTATTGTCAGTGCAGTCTCGATGAGCCAAATGACCTCCTTCTGCACTGTTTGAATTCTATGATTCTATGATTCTACGACTTCAACGTTTAGAAATGGCACTAAATTCAAGTGAAACAGAACAACACGATTGACGGGCAATAATGGATTTCTCCTATCCATACAAGTTGGCCTCCTGAGCAGAAGAATTACACTTTACATTGAGTGATATCAATATGTTTTAATTTTAAATTGAAACCACTCTTACAAATGGTCAACATGGGGCATATAATTGGAGGGCAAAGTGCAGTGGAACATTCTGGAAATACCTACCGGCTAACTCTGCATGTATGTAGAGAGCAGTGGAATCGGCGATTCTGCAGATCCACGATACTGCATCAGTTGAGTTGAAGGGCCAATGACATCTGTTTCACTCTGTCATTGACGTGACTTTCCTGTACAATTCCAACATCTTTCATTTTTATTACTGGAGTAAAATAACCATTTTTGTTTGCCCTTAAAAAAAAAATCAGATTTCTTCCGAGCCTCTCATTCCTCTCAGCAAGAAGCAAAGCAATAGCTGGTCGAGATTTGGTTTAGCACAACGCTAAACATGATTTTGAAAAATATCCTGGCCTCACGAAAATATAGGCAAATGCAACCCACTTAACAATTTCACGTGAAAGCAATACATTAAAAAAATTATAATTAATTAAAATGTCCAATAATATTTACCTTGCAGCAGAGCTAAGAATCCTGTTTTGCCATTTGATGAACAGACAGGAGTTGGTCTGAATTAAAAGTGATGCATTATGATCTGTCCCATGTGGAATTCATACGAAACTGGGGGTCAAAAGTGGGATTGCCATTCAGCATGGGGTTTCCTCCTTTCTGCAACCTGTGTTTTTGCGTGCATGTGTGGTTAACTCCCCATGTCAGGGTTCTCCCAAACATTTAAGAATATAAGAACATAAGAAGTAGGAGCAGGAGTAGGCCATCTAGCCCCTCGAGCCTGCCCCGTCATTCAATAAGATCATGGCTGATCTGAGAATGGTTTAGTTCCACTTACCCGCCCGTTCCCCATAACCCTTAATTCCTTATTGATCAGAAATCTATCTACCTGTGACTTAAACATATCAAACGAGGTTGCCTCCACTGCTTCAATGGGCAGAGAAATCCAGAGATTCACTACCCTCTGAGAGAAGAAGTTCCTCCTCAACTCTGTCCTAAACTGACTCCCCCTTATTTTCAGGCTGTGTCCTCTAGTTCTTGTTTGCTTTCAAAGAAGAACAAAGAACAAAGAACAATACAGCACAGGAACAGGCCCTTCGGCCCTCCAAGCCCGTGCCGCTCCCTGGTCCAAACTAGACCATTATTTTGTATCCCTCCATTCCCACTCCGTTCATATGTCTATCTAGATAAGTCCTAAACGTTCCCAGTGTGTCCGCCTCCACCACCTTGCCTGGCAGCGCATTCCAGGCCCCCACCACCCTCTGTGTAAAACATGTCCTTCTGATATCTGTGTTAAACCTCCCCCCCTTCACCTTGAACCTATGACCCCTCGTGAACGTTACCACCGACTGGGGAAAAGATTCCCGCCGTTCACCCTATCTATGCCTTTCATAATTTTATACACCTCTACTACGTCTCCCCTCACCCTCCTTCTTTCCAGGGAGAACAACCCCAGTTTACCAAATCTCTCCTCATAATTAAGCCCCTCCATACCAGGCAACATCCTGGTAAACCTCCTCTGTACTCTCTCCAAAGCCTCCACGTCCTTCTGGTAGTGTGGCCACCAGAACTGGACGCAGTATTCCAAATGCGGCCAAACCAACGTTCCACACATCTGCAACATCAGACCCCCAACTTTTATACTCTATGCCCCGTCCTATAAAGGCAAGCATGCCATATGCCTTCTTCACCACCTTCTCCACCTGTGACGTCACCTTCAAGGATCTGTGGACTTGCACACCCAGGTCCCTCTGCGTATCTACACCCTTTATGGTTCTGCCATTTATCGTATAACTCCTCCCTACATTATTTCTACCAAAATGCATCACTTCGCATTCATCAGGATTGAACTCCATCTGCCATTTGTTTGCCCAAATGTCCAGCCTATCTATATCCTTCTGTAGCCTGACAATGCTCCTCACTATCTGCAAATCCTGCCAATTTTGTGTCGTCCGCAAACTTACTGATCACCCCAGTTACACCTTCTTCCAGATCATTTATATAAATCACAAACAGCAGAGGTCCGAATACAGAGCACTGCGGAACACCACTAGTCACAGGCCTCCAGCCGGAAAAAGACCCTTCCACTACCGCACTCTGTCTTCTGTGACCAAGCCAGTTCTCCACCCATCTAGCCACCTCCCTCTTTATCCCATGAGATCCAACCTTTTTCACCAGCCTACATTGAGGGACTTGGTCAGACGCTTTACTAAAGTCCATGTAGACGACATCCACGGCCCTTCCCTCGTCAACCATTCTCGTCACTTCTTCAAAAAACTCCACCAGGTTAGTGAGGCATGACCTCCCTCTCACAAAACCATGCTGACTATCGTTAATGAGTTTATTCCTTTCTAAATGTGCATACATCCGATCTCTAAGAATCTTCTCCAACAACTTCCCCACCACGGACGTCAAGCTCACCGGCCTATAATTACCCAGGTTATCCTTCCTAACCTTCTTAAATAACGGGACCACATTAGCTATCCTCCAATCCTCTGGGACTTCACCTGTGTCCAGTGACGAGACAAAGATTTGCGTCAGAGGCCCAGCTATTTCATCCCTCGTCTCCCTGAGCAGCCTTGGATAGATTCCATCAGGCTCTGGGGATTTGTCAGTCTTTATATTCTCGAACAAACCTAACACTTCCTCCCTTGTAATGGAGATTTTCTCCAACGGTTCAACACTCCCCTCCGAGACACTCCCAGTCAACACATCCCTCTCCTTTGTGAATACCGACGCAAAGTATTCATTTAGGATCTCCCCTACTTCTTTGGGCTCCAAGCATAAGTCCCCACTTTTGTCCCTGAGAGGTCCGATTTTTTCCCTAACAACCCTTTTGTTCCTAACGTATGAATAAAATGCCTTGGGATTCTCCTTAATCCTCTCTGCCAAGGACATTTCATGACCCCTTTTTGCCCTTCTAATTCCCCGTTTGAGTTCTTTCCGACTTTCTTTGTACTCCTCCATAGCTCCCTTCGTTTTTAGTTGCCTGGAGCTAACATACGCCTCTCTTTTCTTTTTGACCAGTCCCTCAATTTCCCTGGTTATCTATTTTTCTCGAATCCTACCCTTCCTATCCTTCTTTTTTGCAGGCACATGCCTGTCCTGCAGCCCTAACAACTGTTCCTTAAAAGACTCCCACATGCCAGATGTGGATTTACCCTCAAACAGCCTCTCCCAATCAAGAGCTGCCAATTTCTGCCTAATCCCACTAAAGTTAGCCTTCCCCCAATCCAACACCTTACCCTTGGGAAACCACTCATCCTGTTTCATCAATATCCTAAAGCTAATAGAATTTTGGCCACTATTTGCCACATGTTCCCCTACCGAAACTTTGAAGACCTGACCGGGCTCATTCCCCAGTACTAGGTCCAGTATAGCCCCCTCTATAGTCGGGCTATCGACATATTGTTCCAAAGAACCCTCCTGTACGCATTTTACAAATTCCTCCCCATCCGGAGTCCCAGCTCTCAGCGATTTCCAGTCTATACCAGGGAAACTGAAGTCTCCCACGACAACAACCGTATTTTTCCTGCACCTGTCCAGTATCTCCTGACATATCCGTTCTTCCACTTTCCTTGGGCTGTTCGGGGGCCTGTAGTATACCCCCAACAGAGTGACTGCGCCCTTCCTATTTCTAAGCTCCACCCAGAGTGACTCGTTACACGACCCATCTGTATTGTCCTCCCTCTGCACCGCTGTAATATGCTCTCCAACTAATACTGCTACTCCCCCACCTCTTTTGGCCCCTCCTCTGTCTCGCCTAAAACACTTGTACCCCGGAATATTCAGCTGCCAGTCCTGTCCCTCTTTCAACAAAGTCTCTGTCACCGCAACCACATCCAAATTCCTCGTGAGCATTAAGGCCCTAAGTTCGTCTGTCTTACCTGCTACGCTCCTTTCATTGAAGTACAAGCACTCCAGACCTCCAGGCCCAGTGAGGCCATCCTCCCCCAGAGTGCTCTTGTTCTTTGCCAGCCTTGTCCCAGCCCCAAGCTCGTCCCCAGCCTCTACACTTGTAGACCTAATATTTTGATCCCCACCCCCCTGCCATGCTAGTTTAAACCCCCCGAACTGCACTAGCAAAACTCCCAGCCAGGATATTTGTGCCCTTCCAACTTAGTTGTGACCCATCCTTCTTGTACAGGTGCCATCCTCTCCTGAAAACTTCCCATTGATCTAGGAAAATGAAGCCCCCCTCCTGGACCAGTCCTTTAGCCAAGCATTCAATTGTACTGACTCCCTATTCTTAGCCTCACTGGCACGAGGCACTGGGAGCAGCCCAGAGATGGCCACCCTGGAGGCCCTACTGTTTAGTCTATTTCCCAACTCCCTGAATTGCTCTCGTAGGATCCCCCTCCTCTTCCTATCAACGTCATTTGCACCAATGTGTACAATGACATCCGTTACTTCATCTTCCCCTTTTAAGATGCCTCCTATCCGCTTGGAGACATCCATTACCCCAGCACCAGGTAGGCAGACTACCATCCTCGAGTCCCGTTCGCACCCTCAGAATCGCCTGTCCGTGCCTCTAACCGACGCATCCCCCACCACTATTGCTCTCCTGACCCCTCTCTTTCCTTTTCGGGCCACAGAGCCTGACTCTGTGCCAGTGACCTGGTCACTGTGGCTTACCCCTGGAGCGTCATCCTCCTCCACACTATCCAAAACAATATACTTGTTTTGGAGTGGGACAACCACAGGTGACCCCTCCACTAATTGCTCACTCCCCTCCCCTCTCACACCTGTCGCCGAGCCCTTCCTATTATGAGAGACAGCCACTGGAATACTCTCTGGTACGTTCCCCTTCTGACCTTTACTCCTTCTAACTGTGACCCACGTTTCTTCCTCCCGATGCCCCGGTGTAACTAGTTCCCTTTAACTCATGTCAATTATTCTTCCATTCTCCCTGACTAGAACAAGGTCAGCAATCTGCAGCTCCAGTTCCGTGACGCGGTCCCTCAGGAGCTGCAGTTCCACGCACCTGGCGCAAATGTGAACCTCCGGGAGGTTAGGTGTTTCCAGGAACTCCCACATCCCACACCGGAAGCACCGAACTGGCCTATCATTCATAGTTATCCTTATCCTATATAGGTTTGGATAAAAATGACTTACCCTGCCTCGCCCTTACGCCTAAGCCCTGTGAGCTAAAGCCCGTACAGCTTTCACGCAGCTTCCCAGTCACTCGACTGCACGCTCCCGACGCTGGCACTGTAGAGAGTGACTTTTATACTAAAAAACACAATCTCCCAGAATCCCCTGCAGCCTACTCCCACTTCCTCTGAGCTTAAACCCTTGAAAAAAGCCCGCGAAAAAACGGATTAAATAAATAAGTAAATCACAGCACTTTACTCACCCTCAGTACTCTTGCTGAGAATCTCTCCCTCTGTCCTGCACCACTTTGAACAAACGAACTGGAAAGAATCTCTCTGCCTCTACCCTGTCTAGCCCCTTCATTATCGTATATGTCTCTATAAGATCTCCCCTCTGCCTTCTAACGAGTACAGGCCCAATCGACTCAATCTCTCCTCATAAGCTAACCCCCTCAGCTCCGGTATCAACCTGGTGAACCTCCTCTGTACTCCCTCCAATGCCAATTCATCCTTCCGCAAATAAGGGGACCAAAATTGCCCACAGTACCCCAGTTGCGGCCTCACCAGTACCTTGTACAATTGCAGCAAGACCTACATGCTTTTATACTCCATCTCCTTCGCGATGAAGGCCAAAATTCCATTTGCCTTCTTGTTCACCTGTTGCGCCAGCAAACTGAGATTTTGCGATTCATGCACAAGGACCCCCAGCTCCCTCTGCACAGTAGCATGTTGTAATTTTTCACCATTTAAATAATAGTCCATTTTACTATTATTCCTTCCAAAGTGGATGACCTCGCACTTGTAAAGGGTATACTCCAGCTGCCAGATCCGCGCCCACTCACTGAGCCTATCCAAGTCTCTCTGCAGACTTTTCGCATCCTCCATGCAATTCGCTTTCCCACTCATCTTTGTATCATCCGCAAACTTTGTTACCCCACACTCGGTCCCCTTCTCCAGATCGTCTATGTATATGGTAAACAGTTGAGGCTCCAGCTGTGACCCACGATCCCTGCGGCACGCCACTTGTCACTAACTGCCAACCAGAAGAGCATCCATTTATTCCAACTCTCTGCTTCCTGTTAGATAGCCAATCCTCAATCCAGGCTAACACTTTACCCCCAACTCCGTGTACCCTAATCTTCTGCACCTTATCGAATGCCTTCTGGAAATCCAAAAACACCACATCCATCGGTTCCCCTCTGTCAACCGCATTCGTTACATCTGCATAAAAATCTAGTAAATTCGTCAAACATGACTTTCCCTTCATGAATCCATGCTGCGTCTGCTTGATCGAATCATTTTTTTCCAGGTGTCCTGCTATTTCTTCTTTAATGATGGATTCCGGCAATTTCCCAACTGCGAATGTTAAGCTAACTGACGTGTAGTTACCTGCCTTTTGTCTGCCTCCTTTTTTAAACAGTCGCATCACATTAGCTGTTTTCCAATCAGCCGGCACTTCCCCAGAGTCCAGCGAATTTTGATAATTTACAACCAATGCACCCGCTATTACTTCTGCCATTTCTTTCAGTACCCTGGGATGCATTCCATCTGGGCCCGAGAACTTGTCCAACTTTAGTCCCATTAGCCTGCGAAGCACTAACTCTTTAGTAATAGTAATCGTTTTAAGGACCTCAACCCCAAAAGTCCCACGACCATCAGTTTTAGGTAAGCTATTTGTGTCCTCTACCATGAAGACCGACACATAAACTTGTTTAAGAACAAAGAACAAAGAACAATACAGCACAGGAACAGGCCCTTCGGCCCTCCAAGCCCGTGCCGCTCCCTGGTCCAAACTAGGCCATTCTTTTGTATCCCTCCATTCCCACTCTGTTTACTCCGTCCCACCTCGGCCATTCCCTCATTTCCCATTATTAAATCCCCCTTCTCGTCATCGAAGGGTCCAACATTTACTTTAGCTACTCTTTTCCTGTTTATATATTTGCAAAAGCTTTTACTATGAGTTTTTATATTTTGTGCTAGTTTAGTTTCATAATCTATCTTTCCTTTCTTTATCGCTTTCTTTGTAGTTCTTTGTTGATTTTTTAAAGCTTTCCCTATCTTCTAATTCCCCACTAGTTTTGGCCACTCTATACACATCGGTTTTTAATTCAATACTCTCCTTTATTTCCTTAGTTATCCACGGCTGGTTATCCCTTTTCTTACATTCCTTTTTTATCACAGGAATATATTTTTGCTGAGTACTGAGAAAGATCTGCTTAAAAATCCGCCACTGTTGCTCAGCTGTCCTACCAACTAGTCTGTGCTCCCAGTCTACATTAGCCAATTCTGCCCTCATCCTATTGTACTCCCCTCTGTTCAAGCAGAGGACACTGTTTGGGACCCTACTTTTTCTCCCTCCATTTGTACTAGAAATTCAACCATATTGTGATCACTCAATCCAAGAGGATCCCTCACAAGAAGGTCATTAACTTTACCTGTCTCATTACACAGGACCAGATCCAAGATAGCTCGCTTCCTCGTAGGTTCTGTAACATACTGTTCGAGGAAACTATCCCGAAAGCATTCTAAGAACTCTTCCCCAAGTCCAGCGCGTCCGACTTGAGTCAACCAATCAATATGCAGGTTAAAATCCCCCATGATTATTGCTGTTCCGTTTTTGCACGCATCCATTATTTGCTTGTTTATAGCCCGACCCACCTCAAAGCTATTATTTGGGGGCCTATAAACCACGCCCAACAGTGACTTTCTCCCCTTACTATTCCTTATCTCCTCCCACAACGATTCCACATTCTGCTCCTTCGAACCTACATCATCTCTCACTACCGCCCTGATGTTATCTTTAATTAACAGAGCTACCGCACTTCTTTTTCTTTCCTGTCTATCCTTCCGAAATGTCTGATACCCCTGGATATTCAGTTCCCACTCCTGGCACCCTGCAACCACGTTACTGTAAGGCCACTACATCATACCCATTTGTTCTGATTTGTGCCATCAACTCATTCACTTTGTTTCGAATGCTACGTGCATTTAGGTAAAGTGTCTTTATGCTAGTCTTTATATGGACCCGATTTGTTAGTGCATTCTTTTGATTGCACGCTCCGTCCCTACCTGTCGCAAACTGGTTATCCTTCCCCAGACCATCTCCTTGCACTGCGTTGGCCACCTCCCTTCTTGTGTTTGTCACCTTTTTTACTTTGCCTGAACCCTTGACTCCTTTAACTAGATGAATGTCCTCATCATTACCCCTCACTCGTGCCCTCTCCTTTACCTTTGATTTTGTAATTCCCCATACCCCTCAGCCCCCCTCCCCACCCCCCCGCCCCACTATTTAGTTTAAAGCCCTATTTACAGCCCTGGTTATACGATTCGCCAGGACTCTGGTCCCAGCACGATTCAGAAGAAGACCATCCCATCTGAACAGGTCCCATCTTCCCCAATGCTGGTGCCAATGTCCCATGAATTCAAACCCACTCCTCCCATACCAATCTTTGAGCCATAGACACCCTCTCTCTCACTCCGTAACTACTTAATCTGTCTTTCACCAGTAATGTTTGTTTCTGGTGACACAGGTTGCAGAGGACGATTGTCATCTCCAGATTCAGTGGTTGGAATGGCTGGTACCAGAAACCATCCTGTGTAACTATCGGAATATCAGTTACCTTTAAGAACATAGTTTAATTTAGTGTAAGCTATGTACAGCGCTAGTGTCAGTCAATAAGGTCACCTCTTATGTAACTGTTGGGATATTGTAAGTAAAGGAGGTACAACATTGTCTACTTCGAGACAATGTTGTACCTCCTTTATAATATTGTAAAATGTACTTCACTGCCTGATCTGGAGGATGTCAGACATTATCAGCGAGTTAAATGCAGAATAAGTAAATTCAATGGAAAATAATTTAGCTTCAACCATCCTACTGGAATACTGGGAGATTTCATCATATGAGCAGTGTCAGAGTGGAACATACCATGTGGTGGAAAGTGGAACGGAGTTCAGTTCTATGCCTCTTTCTGTAATGTTCAAATTGCACGGTGTTTGTAAGATACTATTATATATTCATGAATAACATGTATTGTTGGACAATACGTAGATTGCGTCAAAGAAGACAGAGGGTAGCGGTGGAAGGGTGCGTTTCTGAATGGAGGGCTGTGACAAGTGGTGTTCCTCAGGGATCAGTGCTGGGACCTTTGCTGTTGGTAGTATATATAAATTATTTGGAGGAAAATGTAACTGGATTGATTAGTAAGTTTGCGGATGACACAAAGATTAGTGGACTTGCGGGTACAATGAGGACCATCAGAGGATACAGAAGAATATAGATCAGTTGGAGACTTGGGCGGAGAGATGGCAGATGGAGTTTAGGCCGGACAAATGTGAGGTAATGCATTTTGGAAGGTCTAAAATGGATAGGAAATATACAGTAAATGGCAGAACCCTTAAGAGTATTGATAGGCAAAGTGATCTGGGTGTACAGGTACACGGGTCACTACAAGTGGCAATGCAGGTGGAGAAGGTAGTGAAGAAGGCATACAGCATGCTTGCCTTTATAGGCCAGGTCACTGAGTTTAAAAATTGGCAAGTCATGTTGCAGCTTTATAGATCCTTATTTAGGCTGCACTTGGAATATAGTGTTCAATTCTGGTCGCCACACCACCAGAAGGACGTGGCGGCTTTGGAGAGGGTACAGAAAAGATTTACCAGGATGTTGCCTGGTATGGAGGGCATTAGCTATGAGGAGAGTTGGAGAAACTTGTTTTGTTCTCACTGGAACGACGGAGGTTGAGGGGAGACCTGATAGAAGTCTACAAGATTATGAGAGGCATGGACAGAGTTGATAGTCAGAGGCTTTTTGCCCACTGTGTAAGAGTGAATTACTCGGGGCAGAGGTTTAAGGTGCCAGGTGCAAGGTTGTAAGGAGATGTACGAGGCAGATTCTTACCACAGAGAGTACTGGGTGCCTGGAACCCGTTCCCGGGGGAGGTAGTGGAAGCGGGTACGGTAGTGAATTTTAAGGGGCGTCTTGACAAGTACATGAATAGGATGGGAATAGAGGGATATGGTCCTCGGACCATAGTTAAGTCGAGCAGCATGGTCGGTGCAGGCTTGGAGGGCCGAAGAGCCTGTTCCTGTGCTGTAATTTTCTTTGTTCTTTGTTCTTTTGCGTATTTTTAACTATCCCAAAAAATGTTAACTTCCTTCCAATCTGACTCAAACTATATAAATACTAAGTTGTCTATTTCTATGCTTTAACTGACTGCGAAAATGTTAACTTGTTTTCTTGATCGAACACAATTGCCTAAAAATAAAATCTATGTCTATTTGTTAAATGACTGTAACTAATGATTTTGGTGACTTCACTTGATTGACTATGCCCCTGGATTGATGCATGTATAAAACTAGAATCGCCTTCAGTTCATCAACCTCGCAGCACTCAATTGTTCTGCTTCTACAGTGTTCATCCATTCACAGAAAATGGGAAAACCAGTTATTTTGTTGATGAAAGGGATTTACTATCCAGTCAGATCAGCTATCAGTGTCCCCAGTGAGCCACGTTTTACTCAGTTCAAAGTTGTCTTTTTTGTAATAGTTTCTCAGATATGGTAAGTATTCATATATGTCAGTCGGACTCTGCAACACACTCTATCTGCTACTTTTCAGTTTCAGCGAACTTGATGACGGTTGCTATTCTTTGCCGAGGAAAATGTGGCCTTTCCAACTGCATTACTTTAATCATGTTGGCGATGGCAACAGCAGATCGACTGGTCATGATTATCAATTAATGGTATATCATATTTTCAGTTATAACTATCCACTTTCATTTTTACACTACACTCTGGTGTGTAATTTACATGACAGCTGTTGCACTTGATTTGTCTCTTTGGTTCACTGTCCTCTTCAGTTTTGACCGATTTGCAATGATCTGCTGCCAGAATTTTAAAGCAAAACACTGCACCGAGAGAACAGCAGCTGTCGTTATCACAATATTATCTGTTCTGATCTTATTCAAAAATATCCCATTGTTCTTTGCATATGAACATGAGCAAATAATAACAAGGTGAGGTCGGGTTGAAGCCAAGTGCGGCTTTTCTTTCTTCACCTCACGGTACGGCGTTACTCTGGTTTCGCTCGGCTTGTCTCGTTTAGCTTCCTTTTACTTTAATTGTCTTGCTTAATTGATGGACAATCAGACGTATTATAGTGGCAAGCAGATCCTGAAAGAAACTCTGTGCTCAGGCGACTGAGAGAACGTCTGATCCAGAGATAGAGAATGACAAAAACTCCATAATTCTACTCTTCAGTGTATCGGGTAGTTTTTTTTTTACTATTGTGGTTGACAGATGCGCTTAGTTTTATAATTTTCGAGCTGGTAAACGCAAATTCCTACAGAGGTGATCGTAAAAACGCTGGATATATCGCCACTGAAACTGGAACTATGTTGAAGTTTTTGAGTTTCTGCCCAAACATATGCATTTATGCAGCGACCCAGAGGAAATTCCGGGAAGAACTGAAGATGTTGAAATCTCCTTCTACACTGATACGGCGGGTTATCAATAATAACGGAAATGCAACCATAGAACACCATTTGAACAACTAGAATTGACTTGAATTCACAATCCAAATGCGACTTTGAAATAGTTCTTGTAATTTATCACGGAAACGCCTCTATGTTGATAACCTTTGTGGACGCATTGTCTTTGATCTTACACGGTTTGTTGGCTGACAGCTCCAAATAAAGACATTCAAACTCAGGTTTTATGCCGCCAATTGATTAGGGAATAACAATATTGATTAATGATCCACAATTTGATATCTGAAAGATATTTACCATGGCTGGATCAGATAAATTCACAGACGCTGAAGGGAAGTGAGAGTTAAAATTGCTTAGGAAATGGCCATATATTTCCAAACCTCCTTAGAATCAGGGCTGATGCAAGAGGACCGGAGAATTGTAAATTGGCGCCCTTGTTCATAAAAGCATGTAGAGATGACCCCAGCAACGGCAGGCCAGATAGTTATAGCTCGTTGAAAATATCATTTTCAAAAATGACATTTCTGGACAAAATTAATGTCCACTTTGGGAAATGAATGCGAATTATGGAAATGCAGCACGGATCTGTCGCAGGCCAATGTGCTCAACTAACTCCCTGGATATATGTGGTGAAGTAATAGAGTAATGCATTTAGTGTGGCACACATGGACTTCGAAAACGTATTTAATAAAGTGCCACACGAGACAATTATGAGAAAAACTGGAACTTGTTGAATAAACCAGGCAGCAGCAACATGGTTCCAAAACTAGCCGAGTGACAGGAAACAAATAATAATGGTTAACGATTGGGTTCGGACTCGAGAAATGTTACTGGTGGTGTTTTCGGTGTGTCAGTGTTAGGATCACTGCTCTTTCTCTTATAAATTAATGGCCAAGACCTTGGTTTATCGGGAAGAAATTCAAAATCTGCAGATGGTATGAATCTTGGATTATTTTGTAAGTTGTTAGGAGATTAGTTTTAGTGTGAACATTCAAAACGACATTGGAAGATTGATGAAATGGGCGGACAAATAACATATGGAATTACAGAGATATATGAAGTAATCCGTTTCGGCAATTAATTTAAATGAAGGAAGTCAAGGCATCTGTGACTGGGATGCTCTCTGCTCTATGTTCCTGACTTGGTTCTATATGGGAAGGTGCTCGGGACTAAAACGACAATTAGCACCCGCCCACCAGCTCCCCCACCTCCCCTCCCCCCAACCCCACAAAAATCTTAGCATTTAACATTGAGCTAACAGATAGGAATATCCGAAAATGGAGCAGGAGTAGGTGATAAAACGGCAATGCGATGCCTTAAGCTGATCTAATCATTTTAGGAATTGCAAATATGGAAGCATACCTTGCATTTGCAGAGAGTTCGCGTCTTCTTACCAGGCATCAGCATCTTCCAATGGGAAACCTTTCTGAAATAATCATTTTTCATAAAATATCTGCACTATAGTTAACTTTCAGCTCACAATATAGTGACTGATGATGGTATTTAAATGTTCTATGCTCCACATTTGTTGGACCAGTTTATTTAAACATATTCAGACTATTTCGGTCACACAATGCCGCAAATGCAGGGAGAATTAAATGCGTCGGAACTGAAATTTCACGGAACTCCAAAGAGGAATGTTAAATATTAGTTTTCGCAGGAGATTGAAATAAAAGTAGAAATGTACAACTCTGCTGACGAAAGGTTTTCACAGACACTATACACAAGTTAACGTCCGTGCTCCATTGAAAACAGGGCGTTTCCAGAATCTGCACAAAGGGGTCGCTGCAGTTGGGCTATGTGACTGATTATGGAACAGTTTTATTTCTACAACTCAAAACATCCCTCAGTTTGTGGTTTAACAAACATCATAAATTGAAGACTGGAATTGGAACACAGCAATTAAGAACAGGTAGCGTGATACTTCGAGAAGGTATCCTGTCATCCTTCTTGTCTCACTTCGAGATAACTGAAGGAGGCCCGCAGCCCATCCAGTCCCACAGTTAATGGGTAATTCCTGAAATAATTGGGCCACGCATTTTCGCAGGAATTTCTTCGAGTTCTAATGGACAGATGGTGGAATTTGAATTGTTTAAAAAAAATCTGGAATTAAGAATGTACTGATAACCATGGAACCATTGTCCATTATCGGAAATACTCGTCTGCCTCACCAATGTCTTTTAGGGAAGGAAGTCTGCCGTCCTTGTCTGGCTTACATATGACTTTGCAATGTGGTGAACTCTCAACTCCCCTTGGGCAATTAGGGATGGGCGATAAATGCGGACCAGCCAGCGGCTCCCATGAACAAAAAATGAAAAAGAGGCTCAAAACCCCGTCTGGGAGAAGTTTTATTATAAAGAAAGAGTGCACATGGAACTGGAGATAGACTTTAGAATTCGGAATTGGTTAGTTTGCAGAAGACAATGAGCGCAGGCAAATGTATCC
Source organism: Mustelus asterias (assembly GCF_964213995.1). Classification (NCBI taxonomy): domain Eukaryota; kingdom Metazoa; phylum Chordata; class Chondrichthyes; order Carcharhiniformes; family Triakidae; genus Mustelus; species Mustelus asterias. Next base: position 91,121,577 of record NC_135816.1, on the reverse strand, counting down.
GCAAAATTCGGAGTCGGGGACAGCGGTTTCCATTCATAGATACAGGGTTATGAATTTCTCTAAGAGGAAGGACCCTGCACACCAACAACTAGGCGATATTTCTGTGCGTGACTGAACACAGAAACGGGACCTTTCTCCGAAACTGGGCTGAATGGAAATATCTGTAAAATTAGTGAATTGGTAGCTTGAATCCAGTACAGTTTGCTGAATCAAGATACTTGACCATATTCGATTTAGTAATGAGTAACGAGCGAAAATTCATTAATAATCTCACTGCAAACGTACATCTTTTAACTGCCACCATAACATGCCAGAGTAACGTACATTTTAGTCTATATAGGCGGCAGCTCTTCAGGATCCTGCCATTCATCCCCGATCTTTTGTTTCTTTATTGGTTCCAATCCTTTTCACACCGGCCTTGGAACATTTTTGTTTTTCGTCATTGAATCTCTCCTGCTCGCCACTCCATCACAGACTTTCCCTTTTATTCTTTTTTCCATCCTCCAGCTGAGATACAAAGAAAACCATAGGCAGTTCCTCTCGCACACAATGGGTACATTATGACGCACAATGACACAGACAGTTCATCAGTTCCACTGGCTCAGGCACCGTTTTCAGTCCCACTCTGATCCCACATTCCTGGGAGATATTTTTAATCTAACATTCAAACCGAGCAGGAGAGAAAGAATTCCTTTCCATTTCACTCCATATCTGTCTCACAAACAGGATTATACAGAAACAACAGCCCCAAATTTTCCATCAACCACCACCCTCTGTCTTCGATCAGACAGCCAGTTACCTATCCAATCGGACAACTGTCCCTCTATCCCACACCTCCTCACTTTCATCATAAGCCGACCATGGGGGACCTTATCAAACGTCTTACTAAAATCCATGTATATGACATCAACTGCCCTACCTTCATCAACACACTTAGTTACCTCCTCAAAAAATTCAATCAAATTTGTGAGGCACGACTTGCCCTTCACGAATCCGTGCTGACTATCCCGGATTAATCCGCATCTTTCCAAATGGTCGTAAATCCCATCTCTAAGGACCTTTTCCATCAATTTACAAACCACCGAAGTAAGACTAACCGGTCTATAATTACCAGGGTCATTTCTATTCCCTTTCTTAAACAGAGGAACAACATTCGCCATTCTCCAGTCCTCTGGCACCATCCCCGTGGACAGCGAGGACCCAAAGATCAAAGCCAAAGGCTCTGCAATCTCATCCCTTGCCTCCCAAAAAATCCTCGGATACATTTCATCAGGCCCAGGGGACTTATCGACCCTCAGTTTATGCAAAACTACCAGGACATCCCCCCCTCCGAACATCTATTTCCTACAGCCTATTAGCCTGTAACACCTTCTCTTCCTCAAAAACATGGCCCCTCTCCTTGATGAACACTGAAGAAAAGTATTCATTCATCACCTCGCCTATCTCTACTGACTCCATACACAAGTTCCCACTACTGTCCTTGACCGGCCCTAACCTCACCCTGGTCATTCTTTTATTCCTCACATAAGAGTAAAAAGCCTTGGGGTCTTCCTTGATCCGACCCACCAAGGCCTTCTCGTGTCCCCTCCTAGCTCTCCTAAGCCCCTTTTTCAGCTCATTCCTTGCTAACTTGTGACCCTTAATCGAGCCATCTGAACCTTGTTTCCTCATCCCTACATAAGCTTCCCTCTTCCTTTTCACAAGACATTCCACCTCTTTCGTGAACCATGGTTCCCTCACTCGGCCATTTCCTCCCTGCCTGACATGGACATACATATCAAGGACATCCAGTATTTGTTCCTTGAAAAAGTTCCACTTTTCATTAGTTCCTTTCTCTGACAGTTTCTGTTCCCAACTTATGCCCCCTCATTCTTGCCTAATCGCATCATAATTACCTCTCCCCCAATTGTAAACCTTGCCCTGCCGTACGACCCTATCCCTCTCTGGATGTTAACAAGCCGAGGAAACAGGAGTGATCAACGCCAGTTTCTCAGGCGCGCTCCGCATCGCGATCTTTCGACACTGCAATAAAAGAGCCTCCAATTCGAACAAGCGGTGATGGATTCTCCAGGAGCCTGTTTCGACCCAAGTGGCCGCAGCTGTTCGCCGTTTAGTCGGGGGAGCTGCATTGAAACAGTAACGATGCACTCACAGTCAGTCACGCCAGATGACACCGCCACACCTTAGGAAGGAGAGTTTGGACACGGTTGGACGCTGTGGAGGAGACGCAGGTCATCTTTTTTACCTCCGCCCCCCCCCCCCCCCCCCCCGCCGCCCCAACCCCCGCCATGACACAGGAAACTGACGGCAATGAGGCCAGTGAAGTGGTGGCAGCAGAAGTCAGCGCCCACGCAATGGCACAGGGGATGGCGGCCAGTGCAGAAAGTAAATCAACAATCTCGTTCCACACCAATGTTGAACGTCCGTCTGTCCTGTTCAACGACCCCCCCCCTCCCCACCCCTCCACCCCTCCATATTCTCAAACTGAGACCACAGCCTTGCAGCACTCAGTCCTCAACATCATCCTCAAACTCCTCTGGCGCAGCCCATCACAATCCCGGCATGCCAAGACAAAGAGCCAACATATGCCATTTGCCACTCGCCACCCACCCTGCCACACAAACCCCGCCCCTATCGATACCTAGCAGCCTTGCAGCCATGAAGATTTAAATCACTCCCTTCTGTGTCCACAGGTTAAGCTTACACATCACCGCGGGGAATGGGAGAAGTCCCAATATGGGTGGAGTCCCCGAGACTGCGTTTCCTGATCCCCGTTGAAGTTCGAGCATTTGACCTCACAGGGGAGGCAGCTAAGCCATCCATGGCTTGCAGTCCAAATGGTGTGCGCAACCGAAATGCGGAGCCAAAAGTCCTTCATTCATATGACCTTGGTCAAGTAAGTTGCAAGCTATCCAGATACTTTTCCCTACCTTGCGCAGAACTATATGCCTGATTTTGCAGGAGCAGGACCCGATGAGGCCGGATAACCAGGAATCGGCACCTTCTAGTTGTCAATCCCGTCGACAACTCAGATGAAACCTCCGGGGAAAGCACCGACCATTCGACAAAGGCGTCCACCACAACATCCACCTCGGCAGGTAGATTACCCTCCGTAGGCCATGTTGATGATGAAGCTTATGGTGCACTATCCGGTTTTCACTAAGCAGCAGTTAATACACATCAGGTAAAGGTGGGCTCCATGGGAGTGGGGAAGGAGGTATTTGGTACTCATTGGGGGTGAGTGGCAAGAGGGGTTCTATTCTGCTTGGAGGTAGGGGGGCTCTGTTGCTATTTGAACTGCAGAACACCGCCCCTCTTAGTTGGTACAAAATACCGCAATGAGAGCGTCCCTCGCCTTTCTGCCCTGCTGGTCCCTTGCTGCCGCCTGTACGTCATCCTACAACTCTTCCTTGGCCTCTTCCTCCACATCCTCCTGCTCTACTATCTCATCAGGGGCGTCCGCCCGGCATCCTCCTCATCATCCAGGATGTTCCCCTGCTGCTGCACAAGTTTGTGGAGCGCACAGTAGACCAACATCATGCGGACGATCCTCAGAGGTTTGTGCTCTGGAACACCACCAGAGTGGTGCAGGCAGTGGAACTTAAGCAGGCTTATGCACGGTAACATGATGCACTGGGTGGCAGCGTGGGCCTCATTTTAATGAGTCTCCACCTCAGTCACAGGCTTCCACACTGGCGTCATCAACCATGACCTGAGAAGTTCACCTCTGTCTCCCACGAGCCATCCCAAAAGCCTGCACTAATCTCCAAAGACTCCGGCGATGTCCGAACTCCACAGGATGTACTTGCCGTTTACACACTCTGGGTGCCGTGCATATACCTGCATGATGTTCAGCAGGTGGTCATACACAATGCGAACGTTCAGGGAGTGGAACCGTTTCATGTTTATAAAGGGCACTCCCTGATTACAAGGGAGGACGATATGCATGTCGCTGATAGCCCGTGAGGCATCCCGAAGATGTTGATGAGGGCTGCAGCCCGGATCTCTTTTTAGGCCTGACCCACTTCAAATCTAATGCAGTGTCCTGCCCGGGAGTACAGAGCTTCCTTCGAGGGTCACCTGATGGATGAGCTTCTGTGCCAATGACTGGGAGATGCCAAGAAGCCACCGCTCGAGCCTGGAAGGACCACGCGTAGGATCTGAGGGCTGACGTGATGATCTCAGCCAGGAGGAACTGGTGTCCGCCAGCCCCACGAGGTGCCAGTTCTACGGGGGCGTGGCACAGGTGCTGCACTGTCTCCGTGCTAAGACACAGTATGCGGAGGCACACGGCTTCCGTTATCTCTGAGAAGGACATGCAGGTTCCATACACCGTGGGTCTCCATCTCCGCTGTCCTCTGACCCCACCCACCTCGGCCGATGGGCGGCCGTGTCCTGGTCCCAACCAGTGGCCTCCTGTACTCCAGCTCTGGCCTCGAGCCGGACCTGTCTGGCCACTGCTGTTACTGTCCACACCACATGAAAAGCAAAGAGAAGCGAGCAATGTGCGCTGAATTAATCAAGAGAACAGACATGACGGAGTGGCCTCTTCAATTCGCATCCTGATTTTTCTCTCACTTGGCTGAGACGCAGCCGTGGTGGATCAATGGGGAAACTTGTTAAGATTCAATCCAAGTCTGAACAATGAGGGAAACATTGTTTCCGTGTTTAACCTGACAATTCATTGTAACCGGATGGAAACCTCGATCAAATTCTTCTATAATCAAGGGAATTGAAAATGGACGAAACCTGAAAAGAAAGAATGTGCCGAGGTCGAAGAGAAGCGTGATGAATGACTTTGAATGAATTGCGTCTCTCAGAGAGCCAGCACAGGCATGCCGGGACAAATGGCCTCATTTTCTTGCTCTACCCATTCTCTGGTTATTTGATGCTCAGATTATGATGCTTCAGTTCCTGACGCTATTCTGCTAAACTCCAGAATACCACTGGTGAATCAGCACTGCTTCCACTACAAGATCAATAAAACTCTGGTCTTTCCTCTGAGTAGTGTCTGTAAGAACATGTGAAATAGCAACAGGTAAATTATGGATTTTGTGGCTTCTGAAATATTCAGGAACGCCCTGGCTGATCTTTCTCCTCAGCCACATCTTCCAGAAAATTCCCTATTCAGTCCGTAACAATAGAAGAATTTCCAGTGAGTTTGCAGCAAGCTCGTGGGGTACAATGCAAAGGAATGCAGCACAGCTTACTTTCTGTAGTTTAGCGCTTTGTCTTATTTGGTAAAGCACCCGCCGCGTCAGCAGGTCATTTGTCGCGTTCGATCCTAAATGGCGTCGCTGCTTGCTTTTAATTAAAGCAGGAGGAAGTTTCTGAAATGACGTGCTAATATAAAGCATCACAATGATAGCAAATACATTTTGAAGAGAAGGTGCACCGCTAAAGGTGCTCTAAAGGTTTTCTTTAATATTGCGACATCGCAAGTTCATCGCAAAGCAATTTGGCGGGTCAGAGGGATGAAACTCGCTTGGGGGTTATTGGGGAAAACATACAGGAGATCCCATTTTTTTTACGTTTGCCACATACTCTTTCACAAAATGGGATATTACTGATCACTCCACAAGAGCCGCAAAATATTGGGCAGAAATTTAGTTTAGATGATCAAGACTTCAAAGATAGGTTAATTGACAATAATTTATTCCAATAAATTATGTTTTCCGCTTGCATTTCCCGTGGAACGTTTTCTCGATATTAATCTCATTGAAGCAGAGCGTGACCTTGTCATATCCCAGTGTGCAGGTAACCAGTGTGCGTTAACGATGGGTCAATTTTAACTGACACTGGGACACGACAACAGAACATTTTGCCGCAAGGTGTGGAATAAATGGTCAGCCTTCTTTAAACTGCATTCCTAAGTATCAGTGTCACTGGTAAGGCCATTATTTATTACTCATACCTGATTGTCATTGAGAGGCGACAGTGAGCCAAATGCTTGAGCCGCTGCTATCCCTGTGGTAAACAACCATCTGATGCAATGATCCCGTACCGGGATTTCTAACATTTGACCCAGTGACATTGAAGGAATCGTGGTCCAGTTGCAATTAAATATAGTGTGTGACTGGTGATGAACATGCAGGTGCTGGTTTTCCCATGCGTTTCCAATCCTTGTATAGCAGAAGTAGTGCATTTTGAACGTGTTGTCGAAGGAGCCTTGGTGAGTTGCTTCGGTGCATCTCTCGATGGTCAAGAATGCTATCAATGTGAACTAGCGATGGAAACAGTTAATGTTCAAAGTGATGATCATGGGTGCCGGTCAAGCTGGTTCGTTATGCTGGACGGTATTGAGCTTCTCCAGTATTGTTGGAACGGTACTTAGACCCAAGTATGATATATGATTTCCTTCAAAGATGGTATTTTTTATTAGCTTCTTATTGTGAACAACTTAATAAATTTAGAAGTAAGTTTGCAACACATTGTGTTACAGTTTGAAACTGCGCCAGATAACATTAGTTATGGGCAGAGTTCATCAAAGGTTTAGTGCTGTGTTTGCCTCGACCCCCATGTTTCTGAACCTGCAAGAGTTTTCTGAATCAGTCATTGTCGAACACCAGCTTCAGTTTGTCATTTGCTTTATGTTAGTGCTTTATCACCCTGGTGTTAAAAAATTAGAAAATGTAGCCAATTGGAAATTCTGAATTACTTTAAATCTGTTTTGGAACTTCAGGATAGAACCATATGTAACAAGCACGTGGGAGAGCCAGCATGTTGCTCCATTTTACTTAGCTTCTCATCAAAGGAGAATTCCCTCATCCTGGACATCTTTGCGTATCGTCTTCAACATAAGTATATCCCTCCTTCAAACTGGAGACCAAATGTGCGAACAGTATTCAAGGTATAGTTTCACCAAAACTCTGTAAAATTGGAGCAAAATGCAATTATTCTTGCATTCCAAACCTCTTAACATGAAGGATAACATGTTCCATGTCGACGAATGAACTTAACATGTCTGGGTTAGTTTATGAAAGGCTAAAAGCAAAGCCAACCTAAGGCCATAAGATTAGACCCGGAAATAGGTGATTCAGTCCACCGAGTATCCTCTGCTATTCAACGAGATCATGATTGATCTGAAATGATAATCCGCATCTCCACTTTCCTATCGTATCCTCATAAACCGTGATTCCTTTACTGATTAAAATTCCATCTGTCTCAGTCCTTAACATACCTAACCACCCAGCCACCACAGTCCTCTGCAATAAATAATTCAACAGGTTCCACTACCCTCTGAGGGATGGTATTCCTCCTCATCTCTGTGTTAAACAGACGGATCATTGCTTTGAGATCATGCCCCCCTAGTCACAGACTCTCCCACAGTGCAACATAACCTCTTAACATCTACCGTTTAAAGTACCCTCAAAATCTTGTAGAACTAAATAGGTCCATCTCATTCTTCTAAACCCCAATGAGTACAGGCTCAACCTACTCCACCCCTCATAAGAAAATCAATCTATATCTTGGACGAACCTAACAAACCTTCTTTGGACTGCCACCAATGCTAGTATATATTTCCTTAGATAACAGGACCAAACTATTCACGGAATTCCAGGTGTGGTCTAACTAGTGTCGTGTATAGAACTAGCAAGTACTCAATTTCATTTGAAATATAGACCAACATTCCATTTGCCTTCCCAATGTCCTGCTGAACTTGCATGATAGTTTTTTGAAATTTATGCAAAGGATTCCCCAAATTCCTCTGTGCTGCAGCTTTCCACAGTCTTTCTCCAGTTAAATAATATTCAACTCTTTTATTTTTACTAACAAAGCATTTAACTTTATATTTTACAACATTATATTCCATCTGCCAAGATTGTGCCCACTCAGTTCAACTGTCCATATCCCGTTGTAGAATTTTTGAACGATCCTCACGACTTGCCTTCCCACCTAACTTTGTCTCCTCATGAAGGAATGATGAAAAAGAAGGGCCAGAAAAAACCAGCGAACACAAAGCATTTTGCTGAAGTAAGTGCAGAGGATTCTCCCTTAACACCTTTATTTGACCCGAGGCCAAAGGGTTTCATGTTTTCATTGTGTGGATTTGAGGTGTTTTGTATTGTCACTTGACAAACATTTGCTTCCGCTTGCAGTGGGTAGCCATAGTGTCATCACAGTTGTTCATCACTGACAACAAGGATCCAACAAGTTCGCAGCTTCGTAAAAGGCACTTTCCTGACCGGGAATCGAACCCGGGTTGCAGGGGAAGCACAGAATCCTAACCACTGGATTACCAGGAAATGGCAAAACAGCTGTAACGAATATTGTAAGGACAAATGAACTGACAGGAGGTTATTTAGATAGCATTTTAATTTTACGTGATGGATGCAACTTCATTTCCTGACTGCTGTTTACAGATCTATTTGCAGCTTCTCTATTGCTTGTGCATTCCTGCGGTTGGAACAAACTTCATTTGGAATTGTTTTTCTATTTCTTTCTTTCATTCCAATACTCCTAAAGTGACAAATACTTTGATAAATAACATATTCTGTCCACGCACATCCGTCCATAAGAATGCACTGATACTTCCATAATATGTCTGCAAATGTGACTTTAATATTCACAAATATATTTACTGGGAAGTTTATGTAATCCAATGCCGAGATGCTACAAAAGTTCCATTTAAAACGCTATATAAATGTTTCTGGAAACAGGAAAATAATCCATTTATGCTATTCTACAGTTTTCAATATTAGTTCTGTCATTTGAATTTGAGAGGCTACCATTCTCAAAAAAGATGGATCATTCGATAATTTGGACGAAAATAAACCCCTTCCTGGAACTATGTGTGTACAGGACACAGGGGCGGAAAGAGAAGTATACTGAATAGTGGAAGCAGATCCCGCCATTAAAAATGTGGGAGTTGCACAAAGAGCAGATATTACAGGCAGCAGGTGAGATGGCGGCGGAACATTTTCTGAGTGATGAGAAACCAGAGACCTGGTAGCAGAGAAACAAAGGAAAATTGATCTTCCAAGTACGAATTTCACTAAATACCGGTAGACGTGTGAGAAAAACATATTTTAATACATTCAAAAAGTGTCAGATGGAAAATTCAAGGCATTGGTACACGCCACAATTTTATCTCTTCATTAGCTGAAAGCGACAAATAAAAATATCTCCAGACGCACAAAATCCGCCCCGAAAGGAGTTTAGAAAGTTAGACAGAATAAGTATAATATGCTAACGTAGACAAAAATCAATACAAGGAAGTGAAAAGTTAAATTATGAACTTTGAGGAAAATCCAGTACGCTGCAGTTTGAGATTTTTGTAAAGTGAACGGACAAAGAGAGATTGATCTCCATATGCCCAAAGTTCATACTGAAATTCCAAAATCACGTTGGTTATTTGAATTATAATCGATAAACGGCAAATAAAAGCAGTGGGTTTAGGCCAGAACGTTAAGATCTGCATTTCGATCTTTGCCAGGAGACATGTGGTTAATGAAACAAAAACAGGAAATGCCGGAAATTTCAGAAGGTCTGACACTATCTATGGAGGCAGAAGAACCAACTTTGCACTTCAAGATGGCCCTTCGTCAGAGCTCAACAGATGTTGCCAGACCTGTTGAGATTTTCAGCATTTTCTGTTTTTGTTTTAGATTCCAGCATTCACAGTTATTTACCCTTGTCTTGTGGCTAATGCTCGTCACCACGCCTCAGCAAAACCATTAGAAAGGGGACAGAAGACACTTCCTGGGAGCTCTTGCTAGAATGAAATACTTAAATAATGAAGGACTGCTGGTGAAGATCAGGTTGTTGTACCTAAAACATAGAAAAATAGAAGATAACTGAATAAGGTTTTCAATATTATGTGAGTGTTGGAGAGCGTAATTAAAGAAACTATTCCCTCTGCAGGTTAATACCTCGGAGTCTGGGTCTCAACATCACTGAGAAAATATATAGCAAGAATAGGAGCAGAGGCATCATTTTCACACAGAGTTGTTGAGACTTGGGACGCTCTACCTGAAAAGGTGGGAGCAGTTACTTTCATAAATAATTTTATAAGCGAACTGGGAGAGGTACTTAAGACGAGCATCTTACAGACACATGATAAAAAAAGACGCACGGATACACGCATAAACACACACAAACATGCACAAGTGTGCACTTACACATGTGCACACACAATGGCTGCGGCAACGGGAGAGAGGGCAAAATTGAATATTGTCACTAATTTGCTTGACTTTTGCAATATTTGTGAGAGTGATCTTTTGACTACCCGCAGACGAAGAAGAAAAACAACTCCCCTTTTTGAAAGGTGTGGAATGTTATTCAGCGTCAGACATGTTTTGCCTTAAAATAAGTTGGTCTAATGTTGATACTTAATAAGGAATTTAAAAATCCGCAGGCAGAAGAATTGAACCTGCATGGGAGACCTCCGCCTTAAAAACTCAGCTGCAATAACATTGCATGTAATCAATGAAATTAATGATAAGGGGTTGGGGAAACACATTGTCAGTAAATTTATTTGGATTCGGGGCACGGAAACAAGTATACAAAAACAGAAAGCTTGAAGATATCAGAGCTGTGGCGTGTATGACTCACAGTCAGAACAAATCTAAGACTGAATTTCATGAGATATCTTACTTTTAGTGATGCCATGCTGCAAAACATTAAAGCTGTCTTGTCCAAGGTGCGTCCTGAAGGGCGAATGTGGCCCTCAAAGGCTCTCTATGCGGCCAGAGACAGTTTCCAACAGACGTTTCAAACAGATAAGATTGAATGGAAGAATCTGCATAGGTTCACTCCTCCAATACAGGCTGTCTTTTCCCATCTTTGCTGCTATTTGGCTCAGCAGTGACACAATGAACCAAGGCCAAGGAGCCTGGGAGCAGGACTCAGGAAACTTAGTGCCGAAGGCTGAATAGCCGGTTCTGGGGAGCCAAATAACGAATCTGGAGAGCTGACAGCCGGGAAGTCAAGCAGCAGTGCAGCAGAGCCAGAACATGGAACGAGGGCAAGGGAAGGGAGGTGCCAGAGCAAAAGGCCAATGGAGCAGATGTGCCAGGGTGCGGAATCTGGGCATCCAGAATGGCGTCCGGACATCAGCAGCAGTGCTGGGCTTTCAGAGTAGGGCCAGGGCATACCGGAGCAGAGCATCAGACAGCAAGAGCAGGCACAATGGTGAACGAATGACAGGAGGCTGTATGAGATCGAATGGTTGAAAGTGATTTTGTGCGTGTGTGTAGGGTGAGGGTTGGGGGGGGTGGGGGGCGGTGAGAGAAATAGGGTGAGGAGAGAGCGAGAGAGCATGAGGTTGGGAAAGAGTGTATGAGTAGCAAAGTGAAAAATTGAGGAGAGAGTGTAGGGAGTATGTGTGTGTGTGTGTGGCGGGGGTGGGGGGGGGGGGCGGTGGAGGGGGGGGAGGGGGCGGGCGGAATGATAAGAACAAAGAACAAATAACAATACAGCACAGGAACAGGCCCTTCGGCCCTCCAAGCCCGCGCCGCTCCCTGGTCCAAACTAGACCATTCTTTTGTGTCCCTCCATTCCCACTCCGTTCATGTGGCCATCGAGATCAGTATTAAACGTTCCCAGTGTGTCCGCCTCCACCACCTTGCCCGGCAGCGCATTCCAGGCCCCCAACACCCTCTGTATAAAATACGTCCTTCTGATATCCGTGTTAAACTTCCCCCCGCCCCCTCACCTTGAACCTTTTACCCCTCGTGAACGTCACCACCGACTTGGGAAAAAGCTTCCCGCCGTTCACCCGATCTATGCCTTTCATAATTTTATACACCTCTATTAGCTGACCCCTCATCCTCCGTCTTTCCAGTGAGAAGAACCCCAGTTTACCCAATCTCTCCTCATAACTAAGCCCTTCCGTACCTTGCAACATCCTGGTAAAATGTGGGCCATAGTTCACTCGCAGTATAAGGGTTCTTAGCCAGCACAAACATGCATTCTCATCCACTCTCACAGTGGGCGAGGGTGACTGAGTGAGAAGCATTAAGCTGAGAGTGAACTAGAATCACATACTCTCACCCTTTCACATTCTGATACCAACTTTCTGCATTATTCCTTTTTTTAAAACTCCGCAAGTTGTCTCTTTTCGCACCTCATTTTTAAAACTTGATGTTTCTTGTTTTGCCAAACTTCATCTTTCCGAAATTTGCTCATCGGCCTTCTGAGCAATAACATCAAAGGAAACGTGGTCCCTCAGTAGATTGGACGGTACTGGCCTAGAAACTGCTGCACAGAAAACTTCCGATTGGCTGGGATTTATAAGGTCAAGTCGAAGTTAAATGTCCAGGGTTTTGAAAAATGACTGGGAGATTGCAAATGTCAGTGTGGAATCACCCACAATGGGAAAGGTAAACTGATTTGATTTGTCAGCGTTTGATTGCAAATTTAAATCAGTACAATCAGAGGCTGCATTTCTGCAGAGGAATCAGCTCTGGAGGGCAATGTTCCTCCAACCTCCTGGAGAAGAAGGAAAACTCTGCAAATAAACAAGTGTGCCTGTGATTTCAACAATGCTTCTACAGTACGGTATATTTCAGTCAGATCAAAGGTGTTATATTTAGTTTTTCTCCAACTGAAGGCAGGCTTTGCAATATTTTATTTCGACCATGGCGGGAAGCACCCTTTATGATGCATGTTGACGACTTCCTGCTGGTTTTCGAGCTCGTTCAAAAACAAGGTTAGTTTCAGGATTCGAACGGAATTTATACTTGGCAGAGGGAGGAAATAGTGAAATAATTGCCATGTGGAGAGCGCTACATGAAGGGAAAAGTTGTAGACGTGAGTGACTGAGAATGGTGAGGAACGATAGACAAGGGAGAAAGATAGGTAAGAAGAGGGAATGGCAGGGCGAACGGGAAGAAATGTGAGAGAGAGGTGGAAGGAATGTGTGAATTGCCAGCGAGAGGCAGAGTTCAAGGGAGCCCTTGCGAGAGTAAAAAGAAAGGAAGCATGACGGAGGGAGCAGCGGAAGAGAGAAGGATGATGGAAGGGAACGTGCAAGAGGTGGGAATGCAGCGAGAATGAGAGAACGAGATACGCGGGGAATAGAGAGTGAGGGAACTGAAGAGAGATTGAGGCATGTGGAAATAGAAAATGTGGTAAACAAAGACAGATGGAGGAATAGAAAGAGAGAGAAAATGAGAAGAGAGAAGGAGAGAAAGACAGAGACAGAGAGAGAGAGAGGGATGGGGAGAGAGCGATATGGGCAGAGATGAAGAAACATACAAACAGATTTTGAGCAAGAGAATGAGCGAACAGGCCACAGAAGGGATTGGAATGGAAACATAAGTCACGGGAGAGAGTGGGAACCTGGGGAATAATCTTATACAGAAAGAGGAAGGCAGGGAGAGTGGGAGAAAGAGAGAAGTAGAAATAAAGAGAGAATGAAAGGGGGAAAGAGAGACAGAGATATTGAGATACAGGAAGAGAAAATGGGAGAGACACAGGCAATGAGAGTGTGTGAGGAGCAAATATGCGGACATTGGGAAAGGAAGTGAGAGAAAGACAGAGAGAGAGAGAGAGAGAGAGAGACAGTACCGAAAGAAAAGCTAAATACAACTTATATTTACTTAACTCTTCGCAGTAAAACGTTCCAAGGCTCTTCATAGAAGTGGTACACAACAAAAGCTTTCCATCAATCCACGGAGATAGTAGAATTCAGGGAATTAATTTACAGAATGTTCTACAGAAGGGAAATAAAAGGGCTCAGATTTTTAAAGGATGGAACTCCAAATTACGTTAGATTGCTGAAGACATGGCCATCAATGGTGGACCGAATAAATATGGTAAAATAGGAGGGGCTGTAATGGATACTTGTCGGAACTGGAGAGATATGGAGATTTGTAAGTACTTGAGGAGGTGACAGAGATATGAATAGTTTGCAGGGACTGACGAAAGTTATAGTGTTAAGGAGGGTTGTAGGGACTGGAGGAGGTTACAGAGGCGGAGGTTTCTCTAGACCGGAAGAGGTGGCAGAGAGAGGGAGGGCTGTGGGGTTTCTTGAAATTAACAGTGATAAATGCGGGTTGCTGGGACTCGAGTAGACAACAGAAATAGGGAGGGTTGCAGGGGCTGGAGAATGTTACATAGAAACGTAGTGTTGTGGGACTTAGAAGAGATTATAGAGATGGGCGGGGGGGGGGGGGTGGGGAGGAATGTAGGGGTTGGGGGAGGGAGGCAGTGGATAGCATACGGAGGGCGGGGAGGTAGTATTGGCTGTGTGATCTTAAAAATAAGATCGGTTATAGAATTTGATTGGGTCTCTTGCGTCGTATCGATTCTCCAAAAGAGCATTTTAACGCCTCTCCCTCCCACCCCTTAAACCCTGCACAATTAACATGGCTAATCCACCTAACTGGCACATTTTGAACGCTATGGTCCTGATTTTATCGGCACGGACACCCGAGGCTCTTAAGATTGTGCCCCAGGCCAATAGAGAATGCCGCTCTGCGAACTTCTCCCGGCCCGATTTCGGGGTGGCAGTGCTGGTAAAATCAGGGCCTCTGTCGCAAGTCTAAGAACATAAGAACATAAGAAATAGGAGCAGGAGTAGGCCATCTAGCCCCATCAAGCCTGCCCCGCCATTCAATAAGATCATGGCTGACCTGATAGAGGTTTAGTTCCACTTATCCGCCCGCTCCCCATAACCCTTAATTCCCTCATTGATCAGAAATTTATCTACCTGTGACTTAAACATATTTAACGAGGTAGCCCCCACTGCTTCAATGGGCAGAGAATTCCAGAGATTCAGTGTCCTCTGAGAGAAGACGTTCCTCCTCAAGTCTGTCCAAAACTGACTCCCCCTTATTTTGAGGCTCTGTCCTCTAGTTCTTGTTTCCTTTCGAAGTGGAAAGAATCTCTCTGCCTTACCATGTTTAGCCCCTTCATTATCTTATATGTCTCTATAAGATCTCCCCTCAGCCTTCTAACGAGTACAGGCCCAATCCACTCAATCTCTCCTCATAAGCTAATCCCCTCATCACCGGTATCAGCCTGGTGAACCTTCTCTGTATTCCCTCCAAGGCCAATACATCCTTCTGCTAATAAGGGGACCAAAATTGCACACAGTACTAAAGTTGCGGCCTCACCAGTACCTTGTACAATTGCAGCAAGACCTCCCTGCTTTTATACTCCATCCCCTTCGCGATAAAGGCCAACATTCCATTTGCCTTCTTGATCACCTGCTGCACCTGCAAACTGAGTTTTTGCGATTCATGCACAAGGACCCCCAGCTCCCTCTGCACAGTAGCATGTTGTAATTTTTCACCATTTAAATAATAGTCCATTTTACTATTATTCCTTCCAAAGTGGATGACCTCACACTTGTCAACGTTATCCTCCATCTGCCAGATCCTCGCCCACTCACTTAGCCTATCCAAATCTCTCTGCAGACTTTCTGCATCCTCCACGCAATTCGCTTTCCCACTCATCTTTGCATCATCCGCAAACTTTGTTACCCTACACTCCGTCCCCTCCTCCAGATCGTCTATGTATATGGTAAACAGTTGAGGCCCCAGCACCGATCCCTGTGGCACGCCACTAATCACCAACTGCCAACCAGAAAAGCACCCATTTATTCCAACTCTCTGCTTCCTGTTAGATAGCCAATCCTCAATCCACGCTGACACTTTACCCCCAACTCCGTGTACTCTAATCTTCTGCAACAACCTTTTGTGAGACACCTTATCGAACGCCTTCTGGATATCCAAAAATACCACATCCTCCGGTTCCCCTCTGTCAACCACACTCGTCACATCTTCATACAAATACAGTCAATTCGTCAAACACGACTTTCCCTTCATGAATTCATGCTGCGTCTGCTTGATCGAACCACTTTTTTCCAGGTGTCCTGCTATTTCTTCTTTAATGATGGATTCGAGCAATTTCCCAACTACAGACGTTAAGCTAACCGGCCTGTAGTTACCCGCCTTTTGTCTACCATTTTTTAAAACAGTGGCATCACATTAGCTGTTTTGCAATCAGCCGGCACTTCCCCAGAGTCCAGCGAATTTTGATGAATTACAACCAACGCATCCGCTATTACTTTTGCCATTTCTTTCAGTACCGTGGGCTGCATTCCATCCGGACCCGGGGACTTGTCTACCTTTAGTCCCATTAGCCGACCAAGCACTACCTCTTAAGTAATAGTAATCCTTTTAACGACCTCACCCCCTAGAGTCCCATGACTATCAATTTTTGGTAAGCTATTTGTGTCCTCTACCGTGAAGACCGACACAAAAAACTTGTTTAAGGCCTCGGCTATTTCCTCATTTCCCTTTGTTAAATCTCCCTTCTCGTCTTCTAACGGTTCAACATTTACTTTCGCCACTCTTTTCCTTTTTATATACTTTCAAAAACTTTTACGATCAGTTTTTATATTTTGTGCTAGTTTAGTTTCATAATCTAACTTTCCTTTCTTTATCGCTTTCTTTGTAGTTCTTTGTTGTTTTTTAAAGCTTTCCGAGTCTTCTAATTCCTCACTAGTTTTGGCCACTCTGTACGCATCGGTTTTTAATTTAATACTCTCCTTTATTCCTTAGTTATCCACGGCTGGTTATTCCTTTTCTTACATTCCTTTTTTATCACAGGAATATATTTTTGGTGAGTACTGAGAAAAATCTGCTTAAAAATCTGCCACTGTTGCTCAGCTGTCCTACCATCTAGTCTGCGCTCCCTGTCTACATTCGCCAATTCTGCCCTCATCCTATTGTACTCCCCTCTGTTCAAGCAGAAGAGACTGATTTGAGACCCTACTTTCTCTCCCTCCATTTGTATGAGAAATTCAACCATATTGTGATCACTCATTTCAAGAGGATCCCTCACAAGAAGACCATTAATTTTACCTGTCTCATTACATAGGACCAGATCCAAGATAACTCGCTCCCTCGTAGGTTCTGTAACATACTGTTTGAGAAAACTATCCCGACAGCATTCTAAGAACTCTTCCTCAAGTCCACCGCGTCTGACTTGAGTCAACCAATCGATATGCAAGTTATAATCCCCAATGATTATTGCTGTTTGCTTAGACACTTCATTCACCTGCACACAATTGGACTGTGGGAGGCAATCGGAGCACCCTGAGAAACTCGACACAGAAATGGGGAGAACGATAAACCTCCACATAGGCAGTCACCCAAGACAGGAATTGTTTGCGCGTCCCTTGCCACTCTGCCGCCTATGTGGAAAGTTGATGGAGACAGCAGCTGCAGAGGTCGTGGAAATTGTGGAGAATACCGTATGTTACAGAAATAGGGAAATTTGTTGGGACCGGAAGAGCTTAGGTAGGATTATAGCTGCTGGGAATGATGCAGAGATAGTGAGGGTTACGGAGTTCGTGCGGGTTCGATGGGTTGGAAGATCTTAAGAGCGAAATTCAGTTATTTCGGACTCAAGAAGTTAAAAAAGTTAGAAAGAAGTTAGGATAGGAAGAACTTTGAAAGTAACGATAAGCACATTTCAATCAGATTGTTGCTGGACAGAAAATCAAAATAGCTCAGAGAACACACAGGGAATGGTTGGTCGAACAGGAATAGTCTGTGGACAGCTTGATTGGGAACAGGTTCCAGGAAGAGGCGTACAACAGTGCAAATGGCGCACAACAACTAAACAAAGCGAAGGCTACTCTCTTCGTCTCACCACCCATCACTCACAGCCCTCAAACTCTCATCTCCCACCCGAGCCATTTCCCACGGACATGACCACCCAAATACTGAGCCACAGTATATCCCATGGAAAGTGTTGATACTGATGGTGGCAGCGGTCAGGCTGAAGGAATGCAAGGATCACAGATTCAATATATTGTTTCCTGTGTGTTGCTGAAAAAGAGAAACGTCAAAGCTTGGAGCCCACTCGACCAATCAGCATTCTATTCTCAAGCAGTATGCAATATTGCTTTATGCCTCTTATTCTGTATTCTTGCGAAGTGCCCTATAAAGATGGGAAGCTTCAACATTTATTCAGCAATAATCGAGTTCTATACTACCAAACAAGTAAAATTGCTCTTTAAATAGATGGAAAGATGGATGGGTTGATGTGTGGATGCATGGAGGGATCTATTGATGGGCAGATGTATTGATGGATGAACGGATGGATGAACGGATTGACTTGTTTGTCGTGAACACCTCGTTGATGTTTTTAATCTTCCAGCCGATTTCCTTTTGGATCTCCAGCAGTCACTTGTTGCACCACAACCCCGGATCTTTCCGCTGCTTTTAACTGTTTATTAAATCTCTTTCTGTTGGAAGTAACTGGATATTTCACTGCGCTCTTAAACTGCTCTATGAACTTGGGCTGAGTCACCGCATCAACAAATGCTTTTGTACAACAATTTACATCCCGCAGCACATACATAATTTTGTCAAAGTTGTAATACGAATCATCATCTAATCCATTGCAGCACAAAATAATACAAAAGTACACAAACAACAGAAGTATGAGGCTGTCATGTATGGTAATGAGTAAAATTGTAGACTTCTTTCTGTTCTCCATCTCTGGATCAATGTCATTCTCCACATTGCTCTGATCCCTCAGTCTCAAGTCAATCTGACTCTTCAACAGAAAGAAAGGAACGAGAAATTGTGCTGGATATGATATTGTAGCTGTGACAAATTGAAAGATGTAGCAAACGTAATTACAAAGAAAATAAGTCCAAGGGGCATGCCATTGTTATCTGGTGTACTGAGCTCTATCTCACGGTCACTGAAAGCTAACTACCTGACATTTCCTCCTCTCTCCCCCGGACCATGACCCTTCAGCAAACTTCAAGCCATTGTTTCCAGGATGGTCATCGACCTAATCACCTGTGGAAACCTTCCCTCCACAGCATCCAAACTTATAGACCCCCAGCTCTGCACAGCCCTTCTTTCACCTCATTCCTAATATCCACAAGCAGATATTTCCTGCTAGACTCATTGTATCAGCCTGCTCTTGCCCAACGGAACTCGCCTCTTGTTACCTTGACTCCATCCTCCCTCCCCTTGTACTGCCCCTTCCCACCTACTTTCATGTTTCATCTGATGTCCTATGGCATATAAAAATGTACAATTCAATGGCCCTTAACGTCACCTTTTCACTATGGGAGTCCAAAACCTCGACACTCCCACCTCCCAGCAGGAGGGTTTGAGGGCTCTCATGCTTTTAATTTCAGCAGAGGACCAAAAACTCCCCGTTCACGACCATTCTCTTTCGCCCTGCACAACTTGTTCCTGCACATCTACCCTCAACCCTCCCCACTCCCAGAACCATAATAGGATGTCCGTTGTACCCATTTTTCACATTCAAAGGATCATCCTTTGCCATTTCTGAAACTTCAGTATGATGTTACCACAAAAAAAAATCTTCCCCACGCAACACTTCTCCCCCACACCGAATCATCAGCATTCCGCAGAGACCACTCGCTCCATGACACCCTGGCCTGCTTCTTCAGAAGGAAGAACTCTTCAAAATGCAGCTGATGAAAATACAACGAAACTTACTCCAACTTATAAATCAAAGAAAGGGTTTAATAAAGAAACATCATTGTTGCAAACGTGGGGCCTCACCCTGAGCCACTCCAAGCTACCCACAACTCTACATAGTTCCTTATTTATAGTGAATCAGCTGGTCAACTGACTATTACATCACTCTGTAATTGGTTCCATGGTATACTGGGTCAGTTGACCCTTACATCTTGTTCCCATTGGTCACATGACATCCAATACAAAGTTGTCACCGGTTACATTCCAACAGATTCCCTTTGTTTTTTTAAATTTTTTCTTCATAATAATTTAAGACAACCACCCTCCAGTATTCTTAATAACATTACAGTACTTGCATCCCTTTTTTTAAAACAGTGGGATACCTGTAGATTTGCACTTACCCAGTTAAGTTTGGAAAATTCCTTGCTTTCCTGCATTTGCTGAATGCTGGCCAAATCAATTCTTAATCTTTTTTCCACTACACTTTTTGTTGAGTGAACATTGTCCACATAACACTCAATTGGTACTTCCTTACCCGATGTGACCATAAAAAATAATGCTGTTAATGTGGTCTGGCAAATGTATCCCCATGTCCAACGCCTCACTAATGCCAGTGTTTCAGCCGCAAATGTGCTTTTGACTACCTTTTTATTGTCTTTGCTTCCCAGGCTCAGGGGCAACATTTTCCTTCCTTACCTACCAGGAATATTATGAATCCAGCACCGCTTGAATGCCCATCTGGCTTATTGGCTTGTGAAGCATCACTAAATACAACGAATTTCATATCATCCGGTTCTCCGAGTGCTGGGAATTTAATAACATACTCCTCTCATTTTAACTTTTAAAATATTTTATTTGCCTGCAAGATTTCTCTGACTGTGGCGTGCTTCAACATATTACTGAGCTCCAGGATATTATGGCTTCCATCTGGTCTTTTCTGTGTGCATGGAATTAATACTGTTTAGCTGTCCCTGTTGACTCATCATTACACCAGATGTACTTTGTTGGATATCAAGACCAAGATATCAAAAGCACCAGCTGCTTGACTCCCTACTTTGAGTTCTGTTTCCAGCTTCTCAGTTATCCTTTTATTCAAATTCTTCTGTCCCACCCCATTGGAAATCATCCACATGCATTATAAAAATTTCAGCTAATTTTCCTTTGGCCTTCCAGTACAACATTGCTAGATCTGCTTTTAACTGGACACATCCCGTCTTCAGTGATACAGATCGAACAGAGAAATACCAAACCCTTGATGGATCAGTTAACCCATGTACACATTTATTTGATTTCTACTAATGACCCTGTGTATTACCTGCTTCTTTGAATGGCCTCAAAAATACTTTTATTTGCAGAAATGCTGCCTTGATATCAATTGCTTTACACATCCAATTATGAGATGCAGGAACAGCAAAAAAAAAAAATCAGTGCCACTTTCCTTGCTGTGAGTGAATCAACCCTAATGTCTCTCCCAACCAAATGTTCCTCATACCCACGGGCTACTAATCTGGCTTTAGTTTTATACGTTCCATCTTGCAAAACGTTCGCTGTGAAACCCACCCATGGGACAAAACCGGCTGCCGTTCATCTGGTACCTTGGTGTACACCCCAAATTCCTGCCAACAGTTTGGCATCTCTTACTTCTGCGAGTTCCATTTTGTTTGCAGCTATCAATACTTCCTTATCCTGGGGGCTTCTCGTCCTACTCCTATCAAAATTGCGGCATGAATCATTTGGTCTGATAATTTCGGTTGGGTTAAAGGAAGACAATAATGGCCATATCCTGTAAAATGTAGTTCTACAGTTTTCCCAAATACTACAGTTTTATCCTGTTTCCAATCGATGGTCACCTGAGCTTTCTTCATTGCAGACCTGCTTAAAGATGAAGGTATATCAGTGGAAACTACATCTGTACTTATCAATAAACTGATCCCGCAATCTTACAGGGAAGTATCACCCTTTTGGAGGATGTTAGAGTATTGTCATCTCCAAATCTAAAGCAGGTGAAACTATGTTCTTTTACTTTATTTCAGTCTTTATGATCAAGAGACCCTAAATAACAATCTAGCAATTTTGGCCACAGACAGTGGACGTACATCCACTATCTAAAACAGCACAGTTGAAAGAGCCCATCATCCGGACGCTCATTATGGTACTCGACTTTTCTGCCACCAAAACAATGCTTCCTGGTCCTTATCCTTGTCACAGTCAGTTTCCTCATATTTTGTTTCACACATGGTTTCAAAGACCCAATTTCTTCTTTTCAGAATGTTTACAATGTAGTGGTATGGGGAATCACATTGGAAACAGCGATTCACAATCCGTCCAACATTCCTTCGATTTTAATGTCTTTCATCAGTTTCCCAAAAAGCATTTTTAATGATGCTGCCGTTTGATCAAAGAGGGGCTCTGTTCCCCTTAATTGTATTCTAGTCATTACTAAAAAGTATGCATATACAACAGCCATGCACAGTCCAACAACCTAAAGGCCAATACTGCATCTGGAATCTCCAAATTAAATTTCATTAGCCTGTGACGGCCCCTATCAAAATCATAGAAACCCTACAGTGCAGAAGGAGGCCATTCGGCCCATCGAGTCTGCACCGACCACAATCCCACCCAGGCCCTACCCCCATATCCCTACATATTTTACCCAGTAATCCCTCTAATCTACGCATCCCAGGACTCTAAGGGGCAATTTTTAACCTGGCCAATCAACCTAACCCGCACATCTTTGGACTGTGGGAGGAAACCGGAGCACCCGGAGGAAACCCACGCAGACACGAGGAGAATGTGCAAACTCCACACAGACAGTGACCCGAGCCGGGAATCGAACCCGGGACCCTGGAGCTGTGAAGCAGCAGTGCTAACCACTGCGCCACCGTGCCGCGGTGATATACTCTTCCACGGACTGGGTTTCTTGTCTCCTACTCCTACTCCTGTCAACCGTCATCCATCCTTCATAATTCTCCAAGAACTCATGTTTCTGGTAAAATGTATCATAGTATTGTAGCAGGAGTTGTAGCCCTTCTTCTTTGTTCAGGGCATCTGCTGTCCAATGAGAAATTACATTGCTCTTTATCTTGCTCTTAATTGGAAGCGACAAAGCTTATGTTTTCTTTCGATATTGTGGACGAAGGGTCCACATTTCCACTTCTGCCTTCCATTGGCAATATGGTTCGGCATCTGAAAAAAACAGGGGGACAATCAAATGCCACCTGTTTACTTCTGCCTTCTGCCATGTTTGTAGCACTTCTTCAAACACAAACACCAAATTATGATGTGTTTTCCTCTGCTCCCAATGTTTCTTCAGAAGGAACTCTTCAAAATGCATTTAAAGAAACTACAACAAAACTTACTCCGACTGACAAATAAAAGAAAGGGTTTAATAAAGAAACATCATGACTGCAAACTTGGGGCCTCGCCCTGAGCCACTCCAAGCTCCCGACAATGCGACTTAATTCCTTATTTATAGTGAATCAGCTGGTCAGCTGACGATTACATCACTCTGTAATTGGTTTCATGGTTTACTGAGTCAGCTGACCCTTACATCTTGTTCCTATTGGTCACATTACATCCAATATAAAGTTGTCACCCGTTACATTCTAACAGAGCCCACTTCTCCATCACACTAATTCCGCACTCTCTTCCAACAGTAATTGCCTCACAATTACAAAACGTGCCCCTTTTACCCTCTCCCCCTTCAACATTGAGGATTGCAAAAACTAATTTCAGGTTAAGAAATATGTCTCATGCACCTCCCTCCATTCCATCTGCTGTATTTGCTGCTCCCAATGAGGTCCTCTCTGCATTGACAGAATAAACGTAGACTGGGTAACCACTGTGAGGAACACTTCCCCTTAGTCCACCAGTATGATGCAAATCTTCCTATCGCCTGCCATTTTAACTCACAGCCTTGCTCTCATGGCCACGTGTCCATCGTTGGCCTATGGCGACATTCCAGTGAAACACAACGCAAACTGGAGTAGCTGAACGTCTTTTTTACATTGTTCCACTGGAGCAAGCAGAGAGTGAGTGATTTGTGGCAGGAGTGCTGGTGAGAGATTTATTTATTTAGTGTGTATTTTGCCTTTATTTTTCGAGTAGTTTGTTATTTTCTTAATTTTAAACTGAAAACCCGAAGTGGGACGCTAAGGAGTCTGGGAATGATTTTTTTAAAGCTCGCGAAGTATAAAAGGTAGGCTGCAGTATACAGCGGGCAGCATCGGGAGCGGGCAGTGGAGTGAGGAGGAAGCAGAGTGAGAGCTATAAGGCATTTGGCTCACAGGGCTTCGGTGAAAACAGGCGGAGGCAAGGAAGGTTGTTGTTTTTTTTTCCAAAACTATAAAGGAAATGGCAGGTATGAGTGATCGGCCAGTTTGCTGCATTCGGTGTGGGATGTGGGAGTTCCTGGAGACGACTTGACTCCAGGATGTCCATATCTGTGCCAGATGGATGGAACTACAACTCCTGAGGGACCGTGTAAGGGAGCTGGACCTGCAGCTCGATGACCTCAGTTTAGTCAGGGAAAATGAGAAAATAATAGATAGAAGTGATAAGCAGGTAGTCACACCGAGGCCTCGGAAAGAAGACAAGTGGGTCACAGTTCGGAAGGGTAAAAGTCATAAGGGCGATGTACCAGAAAGTACCCCAGTGGCAGTCTCCTATAATAGTAAGGGCTGGGCAACAGCTGGGAGAGGGGAAGGGAGTGAGCAGTCAGTGGAGCGATCCCCTGTGGTTGCCCTCGAAAATAGGTACATTGTTTTGGATTCTGTGGTGGGGGATGGCCCTCCAGGGGTAAGCCACGAAGACCAGATCGCCTGCACACAAACGGGCACAGAGGCCCAGAAGGGAAAGAAGGGGATTAGGAGAGAAATAGTGGTGGGGGATGCGATGGTCAGAGACAAGGGCAGGCGGTTCTGTGTGTGCGAACGAGACTCCAGGATAGTAGTCTGCCTCCCTGGTGCCGGGGTACTGGATGTCTCCGAGAGGGTAGGAAGCATATTAAAAAAGGAAAGGTAATCAAACAGATGTAATTGAACAATTTGGTGAAAATGACGTAGGTAGAAAGAGCAGGGGGGGGGGGGGCGGGGGTCATACGATAGCAATTCAGGGAGATGGGTGCTAGGCTAAAAAATAAGGCCTCTCGGGTAGCAATCTCTGGAGTGCTCCCGGTGCCTAGTGCTAGTGAGGCCAGGAACAGGGAGATTCTACAATTGAACATGTGGCTAAAGGACTGGTGCAAGAGGGAGGGTTTGAAATTCATACATCATTGGGAAGTCTTCAAGAGCGGATGGCACCTGTACGGAAAGGTTGGGTTACACCTTATCTGGAAGAGCACAAATATCCTGGCTGGGAGTTTTGCTGGAGTGTTTCGGCAGAGTTTAAACTGGTGTGGCGGGGGGGGGGGGGATCAAAACAGTAGGTCAGTAACTACTGAGGCAGGGGTCGAGCTGGGGGCCAGGGCAAGGCTCGCTAAGAAGAGGAGCACTCTGGAGGAGGATGACCTGAGTGGGCCTGGAGGTCTGGAGTGCATCTGCTTCAATGCGAGGAGCGTAACAGGTAAGACAGACGAACTCAGAGCCTTAATGCTTAAGCGGAATTTGGTTGTGGTTGCGGTGATGGAGACATGGTTAAAAGGACAGAACTGCCAGCTGAATATTCCAGGGTATAAGTGTTTTAGGCGAGACAGAGGAGGGGCTGAAAAACGGTGGGGGAGTAGCGATATTAGTAAGGGAGCATATTACAGCGGTGCAGAAGAGGGGTCATGTAATGAGTCACTGTGGGTGGAGCTCAGAAAACGGAAAGGTACAATCACTATGCTGAGGGTATACTACAGGCCACCCCACAGCCCACGGGAAGTGGAGGAACGGATATGTCTTAGAATCTTAGAATCTTAGAAACCCGACAGCACAGAAAGAGGCCATTCGGCCCATCGAGTCTGCACTGACCACAATCCCACCCAGGCCCTATCCCCATATCCTTACATATTTACCCACTAATCCCTCTAACCTACGCTTCTCAGGACACTGAGGGCAATTTTTTAGTATGGCTAATCAACCCAACCCGCACATCTTTGTACTGTGGGAGGAAACCGGAGCACCTGGAGGAAACCCACGCAGACACGAGGAGAATGCGCAAACTCCACACAACCAGTGACCCAAGCAGGGAATCGAACCCAGGCCCCTGGAGCTGTGAAGCAACAGTGCTAACCACCGTGCTACCGTGCTGTGGAATGTCAGGAGATTCTGGATATGTGCAGAAAAAATAGGGTTGTTGCAGTGGGAGACTTCAATGTCCCTGGTATAGACTGGGAAGTGCTGAGGGCTGGGGGTCTGGACGGGGAGGAATTTGTAAAATGCGTACTGGAAAGTTCTTTGGAACAGTATGTACATAGCCCAACTAGAGAGGGGGCTATACTTCATCCAGTTCTGGGAAATGAGCCCGGTCAGGTCGTCAAAGTTACAGGAGGGGAACATGTGGCAAATAGTGACCACAACTCTGTTAACTTTCGGATAGTAATGGACAAGGACGAGTGTTGTCCTAAGGGTAGGCTGCTAAATTGGGGTAAGGCTAACTATAGCCGGATTAGGCAGGAATTGGTGGCCGTTGATTGGGAGAGGCTGTTCGGGGGCAAGTCCACGTCTGGCATGTGGGAGTTTTTTAAGGAACAGTTGATAAGGCTGCAGGACAGACATGTGCCAGTAAAAAGGAAGGATAGGAATGGTAGGATTCGAGAGCCGTGGATAACCAGGGAAATTGAGGATCTGATCACAAAGAAAAGGGAGGCGTACGTTAGGTGCAGGCAACTGAAAGCAGCTGCAGCTCTGGAGGAATACAGAGAGAGTCGGAAAGAATTCAAGCGGGGAATTAGAAGGGCAAAAAGAGGTCACGAAATGTTCTTGGTAGACAGGATTAAGGAGAATCCTAAGGCATTTTATTCATATGTTAGGAACAAAAGAGTTGTCAGGGAAAAAGTCGGACCTCTCAGGGACAAATGTGGGGAATTTGCTTAGAAGCCAAGGGAAAAGGGGAGATCCTAAATTAATATTTTGCATCGCTATTCACAAAGGAGAGGGACTTGTCGACTGGGAGTGTCTCAGAGGGAGGTGTTGACCCGTTAGAGAGAATCTCCATTACAAGGGAGGAAGTGTTAGGTTTTTCAGGTAACATTAAAACTGACAAATCCCCAGGGCCTGATGGCATCTATCCGAGACTGCTGAGGGAGACAAGTGATGTAGTTGCTGGGCCTCTGACGGATATCTTTGTCTCCTTATTGGACACAAGTGACGTCCCTGAGGATTGGAGGATAGCGAATGTGGTACCGTTATTTAAGAAGGTTAGCAGGGATAACCCGGGTTATTATAGGTCAGTGAGCTTGACGTCCGTGGTAGGGAAGTTGTTGGAGAGGATTCTTAGAGACAGGATGTATGCGCATTTAGAACGGAACAGTCTCATTAGTGACAGACAGCATGGTTTTGTAAGAGGGAGGTCGTGCCTTACAAATTTGGTGGAGTTTTTTGAGGAAGTGACAAAAACGGTTGACAAAGGAAGGGCCGTGGATGTCGTCTATATGGATTTCAGAAAGGCATTTGACAAAGTCCCTCATGGCATGTTGGTTAAGAAGGTTAAGGCTCATGGAATGCAAGGAGAGGTGGCTAGATGGGTAGTGAACTGGCTTGGCCACAAGAGACAGAGGGTAGCAGTCGAAGGGTCTTTTTCCAGCTGGAGGTCTGTGACCAGTGGTGTTCCGCAGGGTCTGTACTGTGGCATCTGCTATTTGTGCTATATATATAATTGATTTGGAAGAAAGTTTAACTGGTGTTATCAGCAAGTTTGCGGATGACACGAAGATGGCTCGACTTGTGGATAGTGATGAACATTGTTGGACAATACAGCAGGATATAGATAGGCTGGAAAATTGGGCGGAGAAATGGCAGATGGAATTTAATCCAAATAAATGCGAAGTGGTGCATTTTGGAAGAACTAATGTAGGGGGGAGTTATACAATAAATGGCAGAGCCATCATGAGTATAGAAACACAGAGGGACCTAGATATGCAAGTCGACAAATCCTTGAAGGTGGCAGCACAGGTGGAGAAGGTGGTGAAGAAGGTATATGGTATGCTTGCCTTTATAGGACGGGGTATAGAGTATAAAAGTTGGAGTCTGATGTTGCAGCTGTATAGAACGCTGATTACGCCACATTTGGAGTACTGCGTCCAATTCTGGTCACCACACTACCAGGAGGACGTGGAGGTTCTTCGAGAGAGTGCAGAGAAGTTTTACCAGGATGTTGCCTGGTATGGAGGGTCTTAGTCATGAGGAGAGATTGAGTAAACTGGGCTTGTTCTCCCTGGAAAGACGGAGAATGAGGGGAGACCTAATAGAGGTGTACAAAAATATGAAGTGTATAGATAGGGTGAACAGTGGGAAGCTTTTTCCAAGGTCGGAGGTGACGATCACGAGGGGTCACGGGCTCAAGGTGAGAGGGGCGAGGTATAACTCAGATATTAGAGGGATGTTCTGTACACAGAGAGTGGTGGGGGGCTGGAATGCGCTGCCAAGTAGGGTGGTGGAGGCAGACACGCTGGCATCGTTTAAGACTTACCTGGATCGTCACATGAGCAGCCTGGGAATGGAGGGATACAAACGAATAATCCAGTTGGACCAATGAGCGGCATAGGCTTGGAGGGGCCGAAGGGCCTGTTTCCTGTACTGTACTGTTCATTGTTCTTTGTTCTTTGAAACGTTGCAGCCCTCAAGACTGAACATCGAGTTCAACAACTTTACACGATTTAATTTCCCCCACCATCCTTAACAATTTTTTCATAAATATCTCACACGTTTACCGTCTCCACAAAGAACACCCCACGCCTCTTCTTTCCTCCCACACAGGACCATCTGCTGTTTTTTTTGTCCTAACCGTTGCTATTCTTGTTGCAATTTCTTACTGCACCAGTATAATATACGGCACATTTTCCCTTTCCATTCTTCCGATGAAGGAACACGGAGTTGAAATGTTAACTCTGCTTTCTCTCACTGCAGATGCTGCCGGTCCTTCTGAGTTTTACTCCAGTTTTCTCTGTTCTGCTTCGGATTCCAGCATCCGCAATATTTTACTTATTTTAGCATTCTCGTCTCTTACAGTATAAAGGGTTGTTTTCCTCTTATACTGGTTTTCTTTTGAAATTTATAGGAGTGCAAGATTAGGAGATTCAACAACTTTCGTTTTTCAGCAATGCACAATTTATGCAGCAACAAAAAATTAAATTGCTTCTGCGAATCGGAAGGTATATAGATGGATGGGTAGACGGATGAATGGATAGATGAGGAAAAAAAAGATACACAATTGACTAATAAAAAAATCCTCAGAATTGCTTTCTTTTTGCTTTTGTTAAAAAGTTGCTCCCTCTTCCATTTAAGAAGTGTGAGGATCTGAACATCGAAGCAGGGACGTGTTGGAGAGACTCGTTCTGTTCTTTTGCCTCCTGTCCTGGAGGGAATACTTTGAAAGCCCTCCCGGCTCTTTTCTCCCTGTTATCTGATGGTTAGCTCTTGCCATTGGCTCTTTGCTTTCATTCCCACTTCACTCATCCTTTTACTTTAAATCTCGGAATCTGCACGCCTTTCACCATTGCCACGCTGCCCTTTAATGTGCGTGATTCCACCTGCATAGTCACTGCAGATCATCTGAAAGTTTCTCACCTTTTTGTCCCGCTGCGCATTGTTATGTCCGGTCACTTCTGCTGATTTATTTCCCGTCCTCCGATTGCCTGCTGGTTCCTCTGACAAACTTCTCTTCCGTGTATCTGATACCTGCTGCTAATTCTCTTCTCATCCTCCATTTCTATGTTTTCTCTTGCCCACCTTTAACAGCTGTTTGGTATTTCTAGTCTTCCAGACGCTTTCATTTCGGTCCTCCAACGGACACCTCTTTGAATCATAGAATTATAGAATCCGTTGGGTGCAGAATCACCCCATTCGGTTCATCGAATCTGCACCAACGACAATCGCACCCAGGCCTTATTCCCGTTACCCCACATATTTACCCTGCCAATCCCCTGACAAGAGGATCAATTAATAGCATGGTTAAACAACTTAACTCGAAAGCACTTTACCATTGAGCTATTTCAACTTCTTCGTATATGAACTAATTTTGTAACTGAAGTAAGCGGATATTTCAACATTGTCTTCAATTGCTCTCTGAATTTGGACTGAATCGTCACATAAGTTTGTGCAGCAATTTAAATCCCGCAACATATATGCCACTTTTTTAAAGATTGTAAAAAGATTCATCATGTAAGTAATCATCAACATTAAAGAAATATAAAACATACACACACCACAAGAGTATGAAGCTGCCAGAAATGTTGAAGATTAAAATCACGGGCTTTCTTCTACTCTCCATCTCTGGGTCACTGTGATTCTCCCCTCTGTTCTGACGCTCCTTCCCTTAAGGGCTCGACTGGCTGCTAGAATGTGTCTGACTGTCAGAGCGTTCATCAACAGAATTATCCTGAATGGTATCAATGGCGTCAAAACCTTTTCAAAAATTCTAAATCCAATCCACCTAGGGTCAGTAAAATAGCTTTGCTTATTACCACAACGCCATGGAGCGTTGTCTATGATGATTATCGGATCAAATCTGAAGTAGATGGGAATGTTCTTCAAACAGAGCAAAGTGCCGATTGTTTCTCGGACTATAGATGCAGTTTATTTGGTGCAATATGTAGATTTCAGCCTCTGACAACAAATGGCGACAAATTGATCAAAAGTGAAAGTGACGGTGAACCAGATAGAACAGTTTCTGGCTTCACAGAGCAGGACATAGCGAACACGGCGCACAGGAGTGATTCTCAGGAACTTCGTTGCGAAATAGTACCCATTGATTCGCTTGAGGATTACATCAGTCATAATGACCAGCAGATCATCATTTGCCATTGCCACCAGGTATCAAGTGGTGCAGTTGGAAAGGACAAAATTTCAATGGGACAGGACCGTGATTGCCACTGCGATGGTTGAAAGGCAAAGAAGGCAAATGGACTCGAAATTATTGGCATACATTCTCCGCTTCTGAGCTAAGGCAGCATGCAATGTGGCATCAACAACTGTTGGTTCGGATTGGATCAGCTGTTGGCGAAATTCAAACATTACTTCAGCCACCCTTCAATCCGCAGATTTGCAGTTATATCCGCCCCACCGACAGCGCTCTCCCCTGCCGCAGCCTCTCCCAGACTCGCAGCAGTCCTGCAGATAGTGGAATAACTTCCATCTCTCGCCCCCCCTTTGTCACTGGTACTGGGGTTTGGATGTATAATTTGAGAAATACATTCAATGACATTTTGTAAATGTGTTCAAAGCACAGGCGTTCAGTTCTATTCGAAGAGAGTATAACATTTATTAATTTATATCACACCCTGATTAAACACGGTTATCATTCTCTGTAATGTTCTCAAATTCACATCACAAAATCTGCCAAGTCATTGGGACTGCGATACACGTTGTGTATGAAAATAATACAAAAACTGAGCTGCAAGAATTGACGGAGAACATCGCTCTTTCTTTGTGCACAGGGAAGGTTGATGTTCGACCGAATAGAGGCCTTTGCAATTAGAATGGGTTTTGAGACTTTAAAGGGGGATTGGTAACACTATTACATGGTAGTACATTGTCGCAGGGTCAGAGGCTCCTCTCCTGTTTATACATTCAGTATAATTCTACACTCACAGGAAGTCTGGATAATACCTTCATCTGAGTATCCTGCTTTGCGGTTTGATTCAAAAGGACATACCATTGCGCTGTATACAACACCTGTAGCATACAGAGCGATGGTGAACTAGAAACCATTCAGGCAGCAGAATGTAACCGCAGTGGTAACTCAGGAAATTTAGTACATTTATATTATTGAAAGGGTAAGTTTATAGCTGTGACAATTCGATCCAATTTCACAGAATAATCGCAGAAACAAGTTCGTGCAAAAATGAACTCAACACTATTGGACGTAAACACCTGGCAGGCACACCAACTATGGCAAGGATAATGAAGAAAATTTACCTGACCCATTGAATTGGACGATTCATTTTCTTTCTGAAGTGAATCTGTCACTTTGTGCAGTAGACCGTTTCTCTGAATTAAAGTCTGAGGTGATACATTCCCCGTGCGCTGACTTTATGCACTCCAGGATCTCCAAGGTAATAATGGCGTTGCAAAATAGTTCAAATTGTTTGCATGTTCGTAAACATTTAACAAATAGATGAGGACACCTGAGTTAATTCCGGTTGAGGGGATATACCAAGTGCTAAAGAATAAATTTAGAACATAAGAACAGAAGAAATAGGAGCAGGAGTAGGCCATCTAGCCTCTCGAGCCTGCCCCGCCATTCAACAAGATCATGGCTGATCTGAAGCGAATCAGTTCCACTTACCCGCCTGCTCCCCATATCCCTTAATTCCCTTATCAAACCACTGCCCACCAAGACATTTGCAATAGTTATTAAAATAATCAGTTCAACTTTAAGGCCGTCTATATTTTCTTTCAGAGAACGCTGTGTTCAGGGTTAGGGAATAAAAGTGAAAAGGTTTGTCCTCGCTGTCCACGGGGATGGTGCCAGAGGACTGGAGAATGGCGAACGTTGTTCCTCTGTTTAAGAAAGGGAATAGAAATGACCCTGGTAATTATAGACCGGTTAGTCTTACTTCGGTGGTTGGTACATTGATGGAAAAGGTCCTTAGGGATGGGATTTACGACCATTTAGAACGATGCGGATTAATCCGGGATAGTCAGCACGGATTCGTGAAGGGCAAGTCGTGCCTCACAAATTTGATTGAATTTTTTGAGGAGGTAACAAAGTGTGTTGATGAAGGTCGGGCAGTTGATGTCATATACATGGATTTTAGTAAGGCGTTTGATAAGGTCCCCCATGGTCGGCTTATGATGAAAGTGAGGAGGTGTGGGATAGAGGGAAAGTTGTCCGATTGGATAGGTAACTGGCTGTCTGATCGAAGACAGAGGGTGGTGGTGGATGGAAAATTTTCGGATTGGAGGCAGGTTGCTCGCGGAGTGCCACAGGGGTCAGTGCTTGGTCCTCTGCTCTTTGTGATTTTTATTAATGACTTAGAGGAGGGGGCTTAAAGGTGGATCAGTAAATTTGCTGATGACACCAAGATTGGAGGAGTAGTGGATGAGGTGGAGGGCTGTTGTAGGCTGCAAAGAGACATAGATAGGATGCAAAGCTGGGCTGAAAAGTGGCAATTGGAGTTTAACCCTGATAAATGTGAGGTAATTCATTTTGGTCGGACAAATTTAAATGTGGATTACAGGGTCAAAGGTAGGGTTCTGAAGACTGTGGAGGAACAGAGAGATCTTGGGGTCCATTTCCACAGATCTCTAAAGGTTGCCACTCAAGTGGATAGAGCTGTGAAGAAGGCCTATAGTGTGTTAGCTTTTATTAACAGGGGGTTGGAGTTTAAGAGCCGTGGGGTTATGCTGCAACTGTACAGGAACTTGGTGAGACCACATTTGGAATATTGTGTGCAGTTCTGGTCACCTCACTATAAGAAGGGTGTGGAAGTGCTGGAAGGAGTGCAGAGGAGATTTACCAGGATGCTGGCTGGTTTGGAGGGTAGGTCTTATGAGGAAAGGTTGAGGGAGCGAGGGCTGTTCTCTCTGGAGCGGAGGAGGCTGAGGGGAGACTTAATAGAGGTTTATAAAATGATGAAGGGGATAGATAGAGTGAACGTTCAAAGACTATTTCCTCGGGTGGATGGAGCTATTACAAGGGGGCATAACTATAGGGTTCGTGGTGGGAGATATAGGAAGGATATCAGAGGTAGTTTCTTTACGCAGAGAGTGGTTGGGGTGTGGAATGGACTGCCTGCAGTGACAGTGGAGTCAGACACTTTAGGAACATTTAAGCGGTTATTGGATAGGCACATGGAGCACACCAGGATGATAGGGAGTGGGATAGCTTAATCTTGGTTTCAGATAAAGCTCGGCACAACATCGTGGGCCGAAGGGCCTGTTCTGTGCTGTACTGTTCTATGTTCTATGTTCTATGATTTAACATGATCGCGTAATGAGGTTTAAGAATTAATACCGAATCAGAAACTAATTTTTAAAAATGGTTACAAATCCCGTTGTTAAAGGAAACAATCTTTCTATCTTTTACAAAGGTTAGCATCTTTGTATAACTTAATGTCAGCAGTATTTCTTGCGGCAAGAACTTGTAAGAAAAGTACAAACTGACCTTTTTCGTGATGTCGCGTTTTTTAATTGCGACAGCAAGAACAATGATAGAGATAACGGGGGTAGTCATACGCAGATAAGTTAGCAGCCTCTGCAACCACTTCAACTGTAAATATGTAACTTGAACAAGGTGTGCCTGTTTTTGGAATTGTATTGTTAGATCGAATTTTAAACAATGTCTGGACATGTGAAGCATGGTATAAATATATGCTGCCTTCGTACAAACATCAGAATCCGCCTCAGAGGCCTTTCTCCCTATATATTCCTGAATGAAACAATCCTGAACTGTTTTAAGTCTCATGTGGTCAGTTCGAAGGAAATCAACGATAAAGCTGCAAATGACCAGCAGGTCGAGAATCGCCTCCCGAGGCAAATAACGGGATGATCTTTCATATTTACGAGTTCTTGACGGAACTGATATTTGCTGCAAAGTTACAATATGTTCCAAGCTTCATTGCAAACGTTTCCGTCTGTTCACAGCCAGAAACACAAATTCATCCCTTGCCAGCAGGCTATCATACTTACGTTTCATTATTCAGCGGAAGGTGGGCGTCGTTGACAGAGTCAGCATTTATTGCCCATGCATTATTGCCACAGAGTGTGCTTTGGACCTGCAGTCACATGTAAACCAGTCCAGGTGAAGATGGAAAATTTCCTTCCCTGAAGGACATTAGTGAAACGGATGCTTTTAAGGACGATCAGAAATGGTTTCCTGGTCATCGTTAGACATTTATTCAAATCAAATTCCACCATGTGGCGTGGTGGTATAGTAATCTGGTTCCCCAGCGTATTACCCGGAGTTTCTGGAATACGATGAAAATACCATTACACTA
Organism: Mustelus asterias; assembly: GCF_964213995.1. Classification (NCBI taxonomy): domain Eukaryota; kingdom Metazoa; phylum Chordata; class Chondrichthyes; order Carcharhiniformes; family Triakidae; genus Mustelus; species Mustelus asterias. The sequence goes on along the minus strand of NC_135816.1, from coordinate 91,087,068 downwards.
CTGCCTCTGTTATGTGTGGTGTGAAAGTATTTAAGTATTTTGATAACAACCAATATCAGGAATCTGCACGATTGATGATGCTGCAAAACAAACCACTGCACTCCGCAATCCTCTCACTTCCTCCACCCACAACAATCAAACAGCTCAGAAAATTCACGTCAACCACCACAGGTACAGATTAATGGTGAAGTGTGTGATCCACAAATTCACTGCAGCAACTGTTTCAACAGCATATACCGGACACTCGAGCTCTATCATCAAGAAATACAACGGCAGAATCCGCATTGGGAAATCTACACTGGCAATCTTCCTTCAAAGTCACACTCGAGACTTACTGGAATGCATTAACATACCTTCACTGTGAAAAACCGAAAAAATTCTCTTAATGTTACAGTGTATGCACATACACCACAGAGACAATAACATTTGAAGTAGGCGGTTCCCCATCAACTTCGCAATGGTAATTGAAGAAGCATAATATGCGATGACCACATCAACGTGTGTCACATAGATACACATTTTGACAAAATATTCAAGACTTGGCGGCATCCTACCACGAAATCATGTAATAGTCTCCATTGAAAAAGACTCGGACAGACCACAACCTGGTCACCTGCAGACTGAAAGATTCAACAAGAGCATCCTCTGCTTCAGTGAAGTCAATGCTGAGAGCAGATTCAGATGGGATGCAAGAGAGGAGCAAGATTGTGGTTGATTGAGGAGCCTTTAGGTCCTTGATCATCTGCATCGAAGCGCTTCCCAAATCTCTTGAGAATTCTGTGGAGTAAAAGTGTTAAGGTGGAACAAGGTAAAAGAGGAAGTAAAATGCGATCTCACCCATAATATCCCCAGAACGATTATTATGTCCGTAACCCACTAAACTTGTTCACTGGTATAAGCTCGGGAGATAGTGCTATCGAAGAATGATTGAATTACAGAGTTTTCAGATGTTTGCTCTTATTTCCACACCATCATTTGGAATTCTGTTGTGTCACGCGAAGCGCAGGAGCACGGGGTAATGCTTCCCTGGTGAATTCAAAGCATTCCTCCACCAACAACGCACTATGGCAGCAATGTGTATCATCCACAAGGTAAACTACAAGACGTCCTTGACAGCACCTCCCACAGCTTCGATCTCTGCCATCTATCAGGACAAGGGTAACAGATGCACGTGGATACCAAAAACAGCAAGTTTCCCGCAAGTAACGCACCACCTTGACCTGTAAGAATATCCACGTCCCTTCAGTACCACTGGGTCAGAATCGTGGAACTCCCTTCTCACTTGTTGGCCCTACTATACATTGGTATTCAGTTTTTTTCATCTGAGGCCCCTTCAAACATTTCAGTTGAATGAGACAAAAAAACCCTGACTCTGAATTCATTCAACAACCTCCCTTTATTTCACACTTTACGTACAACTCCAATTTAAACAGTTGCAACACTTACTCTTTTACTGAACTTTAACTCTTAACTGAACATTAACTCTAACTATTCAACTGAAAATAGATAATCCCTGTCTTGAGAAACAAATGGCCAGGTCTGCTTCTGATGTAGATTTTATGCTCAAATTCTTTTCTAATGTTTCTCAGGTAACACTTCTGCGATGGTGAATCGCTAGAGTTATTGCTGGAGTCAAAAGATTGCACATGTATATTATCTACAAACTGCTTCAACTTTTCCAGAAAGATTTCTGGCACCCACCCAATTGTGTAACCGAAAACAAATCACAAGACTCGAACAGGCTATAAACTGACTTGTAAACGACACTCTTCTGCTTGGTTCAGATTGCATGTGTCCCACATAAACCCTATAAAGTTTGGTGCCATCCAGTCTACCCCAAAGTTAACACCTTCACATATTTCCCCAACACAAGAAGCTTCGGGTCACAGCTCCAGACCTGATCGTGGCTCTGGCGAACTTTAGAAGCTGCATTTGGTTTTACTTGTAAGTTTACCAACAATCCCATCATGCTTAACTCTCAATCAGAATAATCATTTTAAAGCCAATATTGCCATTATTGCTGATATATCATTGTTGTGGTCGTTCTTTCTTTGTCCACATTCCCTCATCTTGATCCCAGATGGGACAACGAATCGGATCACAGATCATGAGCAAACTTCCAAACAAGATAGTATTAGAATTCAGCCAAACCAAGCATTAACATATTACCAATGTTAAATTTGCAATTAACAGAATTCTCGTTTTCGTAACATCTCCATATGAAACTGTTATGTTATTTCTCTTTTCCATTTTACAACCTGAACAGTAAATTATAGCAAATAAATCAAAGTATATAATATAATCAATACTGCAACATGTGACGTTAATCGATGTCGAATTTTTATTTTGGAACCCCAATTCCAGATTTAAAACCACGAACGTGTTTAACTTATATTTTTAATATTCTAATAAATAGCAGTTTGTTTCACTTGAATGAAAATTTGATCGACAGTAGCTAAACGTGCTTTAATATATTCAAATCATTCAGGTAGAAGGTTGACAGGAGTGTTATATTTCTCAAAATAATCACCTAAAGAGTCTTTAGTTTAGCAGTTACATTGAATAATTATTGCTTTCTTTGATGTATGTCGACGAATTCAATTGAGCCTATTCTCGCTGGTATTTGTGGGTAATATTACAAACGAAAGCTCCATATTGATAATGGTCTAATGAAGTAGTAATGCAATATTCACCCTTTTCTCTAAGCTACTGTAGTGATATCTGTATCTAGGTGTATAACTTCTATAGTACGATTAAGATGATCATCAACTTTAAATCCACAAGAAGCCTGTTCACTTGAATATATGGGACATAGACAATTATTCTTTCTGATTTTTGACATCCCTTTAAAGTGGTATCCACCAAAATCTCCTCTCTTTCCACAACATATGATAGAATATTATCACACCTCATACATATACCATCCGTAAAGATACAAATGTTTGAAACCTTCGAAAACTTCCATGCCATTGCATTCATTGGAATCATTGGAATCCCGACTATTAATCCTAAAGCGTTATGTAATGTTCCACCACAATTAATCTCAAACGAAAGCTTGGCCAATCGTCGGAACTGTCATTGAGACACATTAAGATGTCCAGGTCCACGATCACTCTGTGCATTGCCAATCCAATGAGGAAAATTTCCCTGATTAGCCTGTTCCATATTTTCTCTAAATTGTTCTAACATCCAGTCCCCATAAACACTTGAAGATAAATTCTGTTGTTTCGTCTTATCCTTAATAATTTCATTAATTGTTTTAGCATGTCCTTCTAACAGTATAACCACATATTCATTAGCATGCTGCAGAAACCAAGATTCTGATGCTGCATCCTGATACTTAATGTTTACTTTAGCCATTACATGCTTAACCTGCCGGGTTAGTACTTGATGTGTAATATCTAGATTTGCCAAATCAAGAGTGTTCACCTTGAGCACTTCTGCACTACATGTGGTTGCTAAATCATTAATTAACTTCTTCCTCTTGCGACTCTTTAAATCACAAGGCCACATCAGCTCCTCATCTACTACTTTATGATTTAACATCCTTTGTGCTAAATCAAATATAATTTCCTAAGTTGAGTGGGGCACCAATCGGGTAAACATATTTGACTGAAGTACAATACATCCAGTACCAATTCATACTAAGCATTGTCATATCACACCTTGTTTGAATTAATTATGATTAAACCAGTTTTAGGTCCAAGGTTATGCACAGTACAATAATATTCCACTCTATAATATGGAGTAGCGGAATTCAATTTAAGGTTGTATGAAAAGTATCATGTGCCAATGAAGGTATAGTGGGTGTAGGTTTAACTTTCCAACATATTCGATATTTGAAATGATCCTTTGTTTGTAACGTAACTTCCACACTCTCCCCCTCCCCCTTTTGTCCTTTACGGACAACCTGATGAGCCCTCCATGAGTTCTATGCGCATTAGTTTTCTGAAAGCTTCCTCGGCTGATTCGTAGGTCGGGAGGAAAGGGAGGAGATGGGGTCTGGGCTGCGGCTAGGATCACGATGGCGGCAACTGGAACGAATGTACCAAGGGAGAAGTTGCATAACTACATACAGCACAATGAGCAATGCCTGGCCCACAAAAAGTTATTTGAGAAGAATCTTGAGAAAACCTTCAAAATGCCCACCAATGTTATGGAGCCAACCCCACCAGTCATAGGCCTGAGCTACTGAGTGTAGGAGACGCATCTGCTCCGAATTGTTATGCACATCTGTCTCCATCCTATGATCCTTATTGACATAGAAGCAGCATGTCTCATTCACAGCCACACAAACTCCCCCTTGCGCCACTAGCAAGAGATCAGGGGCCAGGCGGTTCTGAAGCACCACCTTAGAAAAGGATTGAATCTTCGATTGGAGGCCCTGAATGGCAACTACAGAACTACAGTACGATTCTCAATTAGTCCCACGGAGCAGAAATATTAATAATGGTCTTCTCTAATTCTGCGACCCCGAGACTGGGGGAAGTCTAGGACAAACTGGTGGAAATCAATGTTACGGGTGACTAGCTCGTTTGGAACTGACCATTTCTGATGCCTCATAAAGCCTAGGTGGTTGTGGAGGGATTGGTCGAATAGTCGCATGAACCCAAAGGCCTAAGGAACATTGTGCCCTATGGTGCAGGTGCCAGCCCAGTCGAAAGTGCGGTTGTAAGATTGCTGGCAATCACATCTACTCCATTGGAGTATGTGAGGTTGACCTCAGATATGGGGGCCTGTGGGATACAAGAAGACTCATTGCCCTTGCATTCCGAAAAGCATGTAATGGGGAAAGACAGATTGTGGAAGCACAATTGGGCTTCCTTGTAGTCACAACCAGCAAGGTAGTTACAAGAACACAAAGGGAAATCCCCCACCCGAATGCTATGGTGTGTATGACTTAGTCTAACACGTAGCCACGCGAGTTCTTTAATGGTCACAGGGGTGGGCTGTTGCCTCCAAGATGGAGCACAATGGCTAAGGATTGCCATGTTATGCGTGGACCATGCAGAGCCGAAAGTGAGGACCAAAAGCTGCATCTTGGATGAGGCGGGGGTGGCAGAGAGGTGAGTAGTGATCCAACATTTGGTCTGGTTACCCTGTGAAGTGACAGCCTGCATCCTTCGAACGTTGGAATTGCTAATCCATGCCCCTGTAAAGGGGAATAAAACCAATAACAATAAAATAGTCCACCTTTCGAGCAATATCATGTCCTTCTTCCAAGAGTGGTGTTTTCTTGCTTTGATTGGCGTGGATCCACAGAGGCTCTTCCAACGAGGGTTCAGGCAAATGCTTTCTCTGGAAGGTCTTCATGCAGACGAAGTCTGCCAGCTGGTACGGGTGGCATCCTTCAGTGGTAACCCTCGTCTGTGCCTCAGTGACCAGGGAATGCAAACCTTTGAGGGAGTTAGGTAATGCTATGCAATAATCTAATATTCCTTCATCCACGGAGTGGATATCCATCTGTTTAACAGTCAGTGGTGGGGAGACAGGTAAAAGGTCCCATCGACTGTGGGCCTACAGCTGCTGCCATGGGATGTGTCTTCCCAAGGTTCCCAGGGTTATGGCGTTGACAGAGCAGGCACTGAGTGGCACCTTTTACTGCCATGCTGGGAAATCCTGTTGCGACCCACGCCTGCTGCGCCATCCTGGCATCTCCGCTCTCGAAGCCACGTTGTTTACTCAAAGCTGACGACAGTTCTTGGAGGTCCCACCCAGTTGGCCAACTTGTGAAGTGCCTGCACGAGGTGAATGATACAGTGCCTCATCGATCAATGTCTCGCATCAACATGGATGCCTGATTACAGCAAAAATGTGTAGATGCTTGTTGAAAGTACTGACCTGTGGGACATTATCAACGTGAGCAATCAGCAGGTTAGAGGGGAGGGTTCGAGTCCCATCCCCTTTGGGGTACACTTTTGGGTGAGAGGATATGGATACATCACAGGTGAGGGTTCGAGTCCCAGCCCCTTTTGGTACACTTTTGGGTTATTGGCACAATTCTCGATCAAGGGAGGTTCGTGTCCTCCGTGGGATATGAAGACCCATTTGGGTACGGTATTAGGCCTGCTTGGTCTCGATATATGGACAGCCATTAAACTGAATTTGTTTCTGCAACTTTATTCTGTCGACGGTGGTGCTCCAGATTGCGTGACCACAATTTTGATTTACAATGATTGCTTTACAACCGTTAGCAGAACATGAAGGCTGGAGGAAATAGGAAATTATCAGGAGTTAAACCCTGATAAATGTGAGGTGATTATTTTCGTAGGACTAATTTAAATGTGGATTACAGGGTCAAAGGTAGGGTTCTGAAGACTGTGGAGGAACAGAGAGATCTTGGGGTTCATATCCACAGATCTCTAAAGGTTGCCACTCAAGTGGATAGAGCTGTGAAGAAGGCCTATAGTGTGTTAGCTTTTATTAGCAGGGGGTTGGAGTTTAAGAGCCGTGGGGTTATGCTGCAACTGTACAGGACCTTGGTGAGACCACATTTGGAATATTGTGTGCAGTTCCGGTCACCTCACTATAAGAAGGATGTGGAAGCGCTGGAAAGAGTGCAGAGGAGATTTACCAGGATGCTGCCTGGTTTGGAGGGTAGGTCTTATGAGGAAAGGTTGAGGGAGCGAGGGCTGTTCTCTCTGGAGCGGAGGAGGCTGAGGGGAGACTTAATAGAGGTTTATAAAATGATGAAGGGGATAGATAGAGTGAACGTTCAAAGACTATTTCCTCGGGTGGATCGAGCTATTACAAGGGGGCATAACTATAGGGTTCGTGGTGGGAGATATAAGGAAGGATATCAGAGGTAGTTTCTTGACGCAGAGAGTGGTTGGGGTGTGGAATGGACTGCCTGCAGTGATAGTGGTGTCAGACACTTTAGGAACATTTAAGCGGTTATTGGATAGGCACATGGAGCACACCAGGATGATAGGGAGTGGGATAGCTTGATCTTGGTTTCAGATAAAGCTCGGCACAACATCGTGGGCCGAAGGGCCTGTTCTGTGCTGTACTGTTCTATGTTCTATGAAAATGTTAACCTTTGAAATATTCCAATTGACATTGGTTGCATTTAGTCGTGACTGGAGACATTAATTGATAGGATTTGTTACATCCGAATGGTAAGATTTCCCTTGAAATCTTAGCTAAAAACCTTAGCTTGAAGAACAATGCCCGAGAAGATCTATGCCTTAAAAGAACAATGCCTTAATGCACGTGGAAAGACCCACATGCAAAAAGTGTAAGGACTGTAAGGATTTCTAATCCAGCAGCCGACTAGCAAAGTATCGATCTGAAGACACTGCACAAGCATGACACCAATATGTATCGGAAATAATACCTATGCATCACAACCATGAATACTCATTAGGAATCGGTGGGCATCGGATACAATTGGATTCTAAGTGCTCGATGGAGCAGGAATCATATTTGTTTCATAATTTGAAGAGTGTCCAAGTGCACATGCCAACGCTTGCTCTTCCAGCGGTAGAAACTCCTGTTTCTCTTTCTGTGCTCCTACTGATAAAGCGGTTGATTCAATCATCTGTGCATCTGCCCTGAGTACATCTTCCTGTTCAACTGCCTGATCCACCTCCCTTATGACCTGAGCACTCCGTTGCTCATCTTCCTTAGCTAGCTTCACAACCTTAACCAGACAGTGTGCCTTATTCACATTGTTTCCATCTGACCACGGTATACGGTGACCCAGTTGATCGGGAACTTGAGGGACCTGGGGAGCCCCCTTTCCAACAATTCAGTGACTCATTCTGTGAAAACATATTTGAGGTTGATAGGGTCACTGGTGATGTCAGGGAGTTCATTACACTACGATTAACCGGGAAAATAACAGTATCATCATGTGGATCACACACTTCCAACATCACATGATGTTCGTGACTATTTTGAGGAACATAAGCTTTCATTTGATTCATGTCATACCATCCTGCCTTTCCAAATTCTGTAATTACCTTATACACTGATGGAATTACTTGATCTACAATGCTGCGAGGGCCAGAATATTTAGGGGACAAAAATGTACTAGGTTGGTAAATTTGAAGCATAATCAATTGTCCCACCTTATATTCTTTCGGATTCACCTTACCATCAAAGTAAGCTTTTGTAAGCGGACACAAATTTCTGTGATTCCTTAGATTAAATATTTCTTAGAATAAAATCAAATCAATGAAACAGGACAAAAGAGCACCCAGGCACAAAAGTGTGAACAGACAAGTAGGTCTTTTAAAACGTAGAAACAAGGCAGACAAATGGACTCAAGATCTCACATTAGCATACCCTTCCATTTAATTAAATTGGCTCCAAGGATATCAGGAAGCTCTTATCAAACAGAAGGCCTTCGAGATATGAAAGACTTCCTGATAAAACACCTATTGTATAAGAAACTCCGGAGATCTCAGACAATTATCACCTCCCTCGACTGGGCAATCACCAGACTTAACACATCAACTCCGCACCTAAAAACACATTAAACGGGATGACCATATCAGAACACCATAAACAAACCATTTACACTTCAACCACAGAATGGTCAGAGTCAAATACTGTAAACAAAACATTAGCATTTGAATCATACAACGTGTCAAAGTTCGAGTATAACTGTAGCCCATTGCGGCAGGCTTTCAGAGTGCTTTCGGGACAATGTTGTTTGTATGTCTTGATTGCACCTCCGTCGACGTTAATAAAGCTGTACCACTGTTGAACCTGACTCTGAGTCCGAAGTGGTCGTGTTCGCCCACTCGCGCTAACACTTTACTCTGCTTCGTTTTCTGTTCCATTTTAACAGCAGCTGAGATTGAGCAGCTTGAATATTCTCAAGCAATTCTTGTACAGCTTTTTCATGGCTGAGGGCAGCAATTCCAGTTTCAGAATTTAAAACTATGTTGCACACTTTCATAGGCACAAAAGGCAACGTTGTGTCCCAAGAGGAATTATTTTAGTTTCTGTTATCCAGGATGAATCACACCCTAAAGTCTTTGCTTCGAATCAGATTGCATGAATCCACTACAGTGCGTCTTTCGGTGCAATAGGTCCACAGAAGACACCACCTCCTTGGCGCAACACTCAACCCTGGAACATCTGGATAACAGAGACACCTATGTCAGACTCCTAATTATTGACTACAACTCAGCCGTCAATACCATTTTTCCTACAAACTCTTCTCCAAACTCCGTGGCCTCGGATTCAGCCCCTTTGTGACTGGATCCTAGAATTCCCAGTCCACTGACCGCAACCAGCAAGGATAGACAACAACACATCCTCCACGATTATCCTCAACAACGGTGCTCCACAAGGCTGTGTCCGCTGCCCCTTACTGTACTCTTTATACACCTACGACTGTGTGGCCAAATTCCCTTCCAACTCGATTTTCTAATTTGCTGATGACACCATTGTAGTGGATCGGATCTCAAACGAAGATGAAACAGAGCACGGGAAAGAGATTGAGAATCCGGTGAATTGGTGCGACCACAATAATGTCTCCCTCAATTTCAGCAAAACGAAGGAGATAGTCATGAACTTCAGAAGGCGTAGTGAAGAACACGTCCCTGTCAACATCAGCAGGTATGAAATGTAAATGGTCGAGAACATAAAGTTTCAAGGTGTCCAGATCACCAACAAACTGCCCTGCTCCCTTCGCGCCAACGTCATGGTTAAGAAAGCCCACCAGTGCCTCTATTTCCTCAGGAGGATAAGGAAATTTGGTATGTCCGCTCCGACTCTCACCACTTTTACAGATGCACCACAGAAAGCTTTCTTTCCACTTGTATCCCAGCATGGTATGGCTCCTGCTCTGTCCAATTCTGCAAGCATCGACAAAGGGTCATGAACGAGGCCCAGTCCGACACGCAAACCAGCCTCCCATCCATTGACACTGTTTATCCTTCCCCTGCCTCGGAAAAGCATCCAGCATAATAAAGGACTCCACACACTCCTGACATGTTCTCTTCCATCTTCTTCAGTCGGGAAAATGATACAAAAGTCTGACATCACGTACCAGCCGACCCAGGACAGCTTAGTGCCTGCTATCATCGGACTTTAGAACGACCCTATCTTATATTAAGTAGTTCTTTCACTACACCCTGGCTATTAGCGTAACATTACATTCTGTACCCTCTCCTTTCCTTCTCTAAATACGGTTTGGTTTGTCCGTATAGCACGCAATAAACAATACTTTTCACTGTGTAATAATACATGTGACAATGATAATGAATCAAATCAAATCAAGTCAAACATCCTTATTCAAATTAGGCCACCAACGTAATCCTTTGAATCGCTTCATCGTCCCTGATGAACCTGCATATCATGGGATCAGTAAGTAATTTGATTGCAATCTTGAGTTGGCACCACTTTCTCTCCATTCTTACGAACAAGCCCATCTTGCAACTGTAACATATCTTTCTACTTAGCAGAAGAAGCAGGACATGTTCTGCACTGTAACTGTTCTAAAGTATCGTCACAACACCGAGCATAATAAGATCTTCCTTATTAATGTGACTATTATTAGCAGCATCTATCTGCTGAGGGGTCACGAAATGTTCTTGGCAGACAGGATTAAGGAGAATCCCAAGGCATTTTATTCATACGTTAGGAACAAAAGGGTTGTTAGGGAAAAAATCGGACCTCTGAGGGACAAAAGTGGGGACTTATGCTTGGAGCCCAAAGAAGTAGGGGAGATCCTAAATGAATACTTTGCGTCGGTATTCACAAAGGAGAGGGATGTGTTGACTGGGAGTGTCTCTGAGGGGAGTGTTGAACCGTTGGAGAAAATCTCCATTACAAAGGAGGAAGTGTTAGGTTTGTTAGAGAATATAAAGACTGACAAATCCCCAGGGCCTGATGGAATCTATCCAAGGCTGCTAAGGGAGACGAGAGGTGAAATCGTTGGGCCTCTGACGAAAATCTTTGTCTCGTCACTGGACGCAGGTGAGGTCCCAGAGGATTGGAGGATAGCCAATGTGGTCCCGTTATTTAAGAAGGGTAGGAAGGATAACCCGGGTAATTATAGGCCGGTGAGCTTGACGTCCGTCGTGGGGAAGTTGTTGGAGAAGATTCTTAGAGATAGGATGTATGCGCATTTAGAAAGGAATAAACTCATTAACGATAGTCAGCATGGTTTTGTGAGAGGGAGGTCATGCCTCACTAACCTGGTGGTGTTTTTTGAAGAAGTGACCAAAATGGTTGACGAAGGAAGGGCCGTGGATGTTGTCTATATGGACTTTAGTAAAGCGTTTGACAAAGTCCCTCATGGTAGGCTAGTGAAAAAGGTTGGATCTCATGGGATAAAGGGGGAGGTGGCTAGATGGGTGGAGAACTGGCTTGGTCATAGAAGACAGAGGGTGGTAGTGGAAGGGTCTTTTTCCGGCTGGAGGCCTGTGACTAGTGGTGTACCGCAGGGCTCTGTATTGGGACCTCTGCTGTTTGTGATTTATATAAATGATCTGGAAGAAGGAGTAACTGGGGTGATTAGTAAGTTTGCGGACGACACAAAACTGGCAGGACTTGCAGATAGTGAGGAACATTGTCAGAGGCTACAGAAGGATATAGATAGGCTGGAAATTTGGGCAAGGAAATGGCAGATGGAGTTCAATCCTGATAAATGCGAAGTGATGCATTTTGGTGGGAATAATGTAGGGAGGAGCTACACGATAAATGGAAGAACCATAAAGGGTGTAGATACGCAGAGGGACCTGGGTGTGCAAGTCCACAGATCTTTGAAGGTGACGTCACAGGTGGAGAAGGTGGTGAAGAAGGCATATGGCATGCTTGCCTTTATAGGACGGGGCATAGAGTATAAAAGTTGGGGTCTGATGCTGCAGAAGTATAGAACGTTGGTTCGGCCACATTTGGAATACTGCGTCCAGTTCTGGTCGCCACACTACCAGAAGGACGTGGAGACTTTGGAGAGAGTACAGAGGAGGTTTACCAGGATGTTGCCTGGTATGGAGGGGCTTGGGTATGAGGAGAGATTGGGGAAACTGGGGTTGTTCTCCTTGGAAAGACGGAGGATGAGGGGAGACTTAATAGAGGTGTATAAAATTATGAAAGGCATAGATAGGGTGAACGGTGGGAAGCTTTTCCCCGGGTCGGTGGTGACGTTCACGAGGTGACATAGGTTCAAGGTGAAGGGGGGGAGGTTTAACACAGATATCAGAAGGACATATTTTACACAGAGGGTCGTGGGGGCCTGGAATGGGTTGCCGGGCAAGGTGGTGGAGGCGGACACACTGGGAACGTTTAAGACTTATCTAGACAGCTATATGAACGGAGTGGGAATGGAGGGATACAAACGAGTGGTCTAGTTGGACTAGGGAGCGGCGCGGGCTAATTGTTCTTTGTTTCTCGTTTCAAGGCTTCATTCTATGATCATCTTGCTGGTGCCAGTACAGAGCGAGACTGCGGATAGTTGGGAACCTGTCTCGGGGGCAGGGAATTCATATGGTGTTCGTGGAAGTGGAAATGACTAGGGTTGGGAAGCATTTTCCGATCAGGGCCAGTGTGATCTCCTGGACTCGTTTCGATCGCCTCAGGGGGTGGAATTTCCCAGATTTCTTTTCCCCATATTGGCCCTGGGGTTTTCACTCTGGGTTTTCGCCTCTCCCTGGAGATCACATGTTCTGGAATGGGGGGGTGGGGGTGAGTTACTAGGTTGTGATGAACAAAGCATCGTAGCTGTGAGGGACAGCTCGGTGGATAGGATATTAGTATGTAGATAGGCTGGAAAATTGGGCGGGGATCCTGGATTCAGGATTCAATCCTGGACCGGGGAGGGGCGCGGGCTTGGAGGGCCGAAGGGCCTGTTCCTGTGCTGTATTGTTCTTTGTTCTTTGTTCTTTGTTGTTCTATCTGTTCACTTACTGGAGGCTGCCACAATTCTGACTCTGGAGCACCTCGTTTTGTCAATTCAACTGCTCGGAAATGCCCAACGGGCGAAGTTACATGATGTGGCTTAACCTAATGACCCCATATTCCCGTCCTTGGGCAATTTGAAAAGTATGTTTTATAAGGGTGCTGACTGTAGAGATTTTCCATCGGCTGAAACAAATCCTCTAGCTTTCCACAGAGGGGTGAAGTCAGTTAATGTATTGCAAACAAACATGCTTTCCGAGTGTTCATCTGCAGATGGTGGAAGCTGATCAGGGTAACTAATCACATAAGCCAAAGCTGTCAATTCGGCTGCTTGACCATTCATTTAGCGGAGTAATTTTAAAGCCAATTCAACAAGAGGTATTCCTTGATGGTTCCCTACACATATTGCACATCTGTCATTCTATCATCATTGTCCACCATGATAGATCCATCAACAAAAATCTTCAAAGCCTGTTTCGTGGCTTCTCTGTGTGCGAGTTTATCAGATGTATTTCCTGATCTAGCAGAATTTGAACTGGAGATCAGAAAATTCAAATGATTCGAATTTAGTTACTTTTGTCCTGTTGTATTGGAGCAGAGGATCCCTTGGGATCGTTTGTTGCCAAAATTTGACACACAATTTGACACACAATTTGACGCTCACCACTGCAATTTAAATTATCAACAACAACGTGGGCAGCTTTGTTCTTTTAACCCTGATACCCTCGTATTCTCCACCTTGAAGCATTGAACTCTACAGTGCTATTCGAATCTGACTGACTGAACCATCGTGAATCCCACTCCAAGGAGACACTGTTGGTCTCGTGTCTCCTTGCAGTGGGCCTCCACCACTGCACAGAGGCGCTGTATATGGAGGCGGGAAACCATTAGGATTTCCACTACACCTATTGCTCTGTCCCCTTCATTTCTCCACACCTGACCAGCATTTGGACCTCTAGCAAGAAACATTTTCCCACTTTGCGAGCTTTGTTTTTTTTCGCCTCTTGAAGGTCTATTTCCCATGCTCGCGCCAGTCGCCTTAATGTTCACGGCTCAGAATGTACATCCTGCGTCGGGTCAAAACCCTCCCAAGCTTTCCTTCCCCCTTCTGAAGCCCCACCATCCTTCATTTCCGATTAGGTGGGACACGGTCAACCAAAAGCGGTCAATCCAAATCCCCATAAACTTGAACCATAATGGGTCCACAAACGACCCGCATACATTGCTGGATATTCTCTTTCGTCTGCCTACACTTATTCAAACCTTCCAGCGGACCCCCCTGTTGTAACCTACAGCAGTTAATATAGTGTCATTCATGTCTTTCAGCTCCCTGTGGAGTGGGTAAAACTGAAGCTACTGAACTGCGTAAACATAAACATTAACTTTGTTTCTTCCATTCATCAAGACTTTCTGTTGCCTTTTGTTGACGAATAGCTTCAAAAAAATATGGCGCTCTGGAGAGGGCTCAAATAAGGGAACCTTTTTTGCATATTTCTCCCCAACTGTTGTGCCGTGAGCAGATTTGTAAAAGTCACTGTATTCCCATCATCTTCCATGCGATTGGTAGTCACAGGACTAATCGGTCCAAGGGCTGCTGGTTTTGGGGGCACTGAGGTCTGTAGTGACTCTGTAAATGGAGATGGCTGTCCCCAATCATCGCCACATGTGGTATAGCGTCTGCCATCATCTTCGATCTTCCCCCAGTCCACTCTCTTACCCTCTTCCCCCGGCTCAACTGTGGCAAACACAGACATCATCCCTCTCTTCATCTACAGATGAGATTTCAATTTATTAAACTTCGGCCTGCATTTCGAATCATCAGCTGGCGAGTTTCTATTTTCTTTAATAACTTGACGCAGGTATCCAACGCGGGGAGTATGTGGAATGAGAGCACGGAGGGTGCCCTGAATGTCTGGATCAAAGGCCTTGATCAGTCTGTTGAGTTGACGGGTGTGTTCGTTGGTCAGATCTGCGGGTAATTGTCTGTAGTGTTCCTCGTTGTTCAGTTGTCGGTACACATCTTTGCAGTAATCCGTTCTTTTCAGTATGACGATGGCCCCTCCTTTGTCTGCTGGTTTGATGACTTGCCTGGGTTTGAAAAATCTCACGAACTGTCCAGGCTGGAGACAATGCACATGTCTTTAACCCGTGCTTAACCCTCTCTCCACTCACATTGTCTGTACCTTTAAGACTTGATTACCTGTAAAGACTCGCATTCCAACCATTATTTTGTTAATTTAGTTTGTGTCTTTATATGCCCTGTTTGTGAACAGAACTCCCATTTACCTGCTGAAGGGGCAGCGCTCCGAAAGCAAGTGGCTTGTGCCACCAAATAAACCAGTTGGACTTGAACCTGGTGTTGTAAGACCTCTTACTAAGTCATTGTGAACAGGGCTTATGGACTTCCTACTCTCACTTACTTCGATGTCCTTGGATGTATCTTCTCAGACTTTATGGGCCAACCAACTATTCAATACTTCAATAGTATTATTAAGGATTATGACTGACACAACCTCAAAATGACTAAAGTTCATCACCTTTCTCCATGGCCTGGGCAGCATTTTATTTTGTTGGCGAAAACAGATGTAAATTATTGATTTCGTTTCTTTGCCATATCCCCTATAAATCTCATTTTGTTTCCTGAACACCTCTACTCCTTTTAGAGATGAAGAAAACCGGAGAGATCAGGGTTTAGATGCCGATGGGAAAAGTACTCATTGTTAATTCAAGTGTATTTTATCCAGGAGGATGGAATAACGGC
The DNA here is from genome assembly GCF_964213995.1 of Mustelus asterias. Lineage (NCBI taxonomy): Eukaryota > Metazoa > Chordata > Chondrichthyes > Carcharhiniformes > Triakidae > Mustelus > Mustelus asterias. The sequence continues at coordinate 91,071,449 of NC_135816.1, read as the reverse complement.
AAAGATGCGAAAGTAATGGTACGGATATGTAAATATAATGAGAATTGATTGAATATTCACAAGTATGGACAAACAGCTAAAACCATGGACTCGGAAAATGAAATACCAGAATGGATAATGTTATGGTCGCAGCTGATGTTATAGCTGGATGGGAGGATTCCAGAACGGAACCCTGGCGAAATAGACTGAAACTTTTCCTTGCTTTTATTAAACGTGGTGGAATGGACGCACAGGACCGCTGATTCAAATAACAAGAAAGAAGCACTTGCTGAACATCACAAAATTGGATTACAATACAATACGCCTTTACTTACCCTGAGCTTACAAATGCACACTGATTTTCATACTAACAAAGATTACAAAAAAATGCCTTAAGCTGCAACACATGGTCCCTTCAAATGCATGAGGTTACTGTGGCTAAATATATTCTCCATTGTGAACCTCAAGTGAATGTTTATAGTTTTCTGCTCAGAATCTCCCAAGATGATCGTCACACGAGAGTTTCTAAATCCCGCTCGCAAAGAATGTGCTTTAAAGCCTTATTAGGCAATAATGATTTCATTATCATTTTTTCTTCCAAAATCCAGCCTGGATTTGCAAATGAATCATTTAATCAAAGCTCATTCAACTTCTAACTACAAATTTAGCATCCAGTTTTTATCACTTCCCCTTTAGATTTTGTCTTTACTCTTTGACGAGTATTTTGCAATTGGGTCAACTATTGATTTCCAGTCTATATCAATATGGTATCAAATTTTTGCTTTATCTCGGAAGTCTGCACTTCAACTTTAAATTTAGTTACTGAAACTGTTCCTTTAACTCAGAACACTTCGCTTTCTTTACACCTTGTATTCAGCTGAACAATACGTTAGTTTCCATTTTTCTAACTTCAGTCTTCTTCAGACTGCCTTCACGTTCCAATTCTCCTGTTGTGTCGATTTTACCTGGTTATGTGGAATCCATGTTTATTCCAGGCTCCCCTGTTCTGTCCAGTCTTTTTTGTGGCAGTCTTCTGAAATGTTTACACCCCAGTGCCATGTCTCAACTGCAGATTAAACCAGGGTAAATCTAAAGCTTAATCGCCTTCGAAAATTCAACCGCAGTTGCTAAGCAACCACTGGTACCTCGACTGACTCTTCAAGCCATACTCCACTCCAAACATAGCAGAAACACGTTGGAATTGAAATTGATTTCAATCACCCCCCCCCTCCCCCCCCCACCCCCACCGATACAAAAACCTACATCCAACATAAATCTTACTCTGGGCTTCACCATTCCAGGCACAGAAGCATTCTATTTCACCAACTTAAAATTATACACTCCACCCAATGATTACCGATATAAATATAAATCCCTTAAAACTACCTTAATTTTCCGAACACAATAGAAGAAAGTGCACCGCGAGGTCCAGCAATGAGCTTGGTGATGAATCCGAAATTCTGAAATGTTCAATGACGGAGGAAACGTCTCCTTTTGTGATGTAATGGGAATTTCATGGTAGTAGCTTCAAAGGACTTCAACAGATGAGCAGACGTCACAGTGTGGAAAGACGAGCCATTAGAATGAATAATGCAGAGCCATCCAGACCACATAGCAGCAGATGTTGAGATGACCAGATTGTCTTTTAGACTTAGGGGGAAACGCACACTGACAGTAAAATAGGAAGAGTCAGGCAATTTTACGGAGTTTGACTTGTATTGCACGGCCCAGACAGAGGTCAAACAGGTCAACCGGGTTCAACGCCAGCCTCGGGTCACTGTGTGGAGTTTCCACATTCTGCACGTGTTTGCGTCGCTTTCCTCCGGGTACTCCGGTTTCCTCCCAGAGTACAAAGATGTGCATGTTAGGTGGATTTGCCAATCTAAATTAGCCCTGTGTCGGGTGATTAGCAGCGTTATGGAAATAGGGCCTGGGTGGGATTGTGAGGTGTTGGTGGAGTCCCGATGACCCAGATGGCCTCCTTCTACACTGTAGAGATTCTATGATTCCATGATTGTATGTCCGTCCTCGAAGAAAGGACCCTGCGGTTACAATTTCAGTTAACTCAATTCTGTTAAAGCTAGATATTTTCCAACTGAAGGCATATACATCAATGTTTTTATTGCTACTATCGATGGATGGATGGATGGGTGGATAGTTGGATGGATGAATGGATGGACGGATGGACGGACGAATAGATGGATGAATGGACGGGTATGTGATTAAATAAGTAAGATATCAATCACAGAAGGTATTATGCACGGCAGTATTTGTCCTTTAAGACACTAATTTTCTTTCATTTCAGTGAAGATGCCGGGCGCTGAGAATAGCAACATTGGAGGCATTGAGGACACCGTATCTGCTGTTTTGATTTGTGCGCATCATGGAACATTCTGAGCATCAGTCTGGCACCTTAATATTCACTTCTTGGAAATCTCTTGTACTTTGCTCTCTGCTCCCTTGGTCACCTAAAGCCCTCTGCTAATTTAACTCCAAGAATCTGCATTGCACTTCCCACATTGTTCTGTTGTCCTTTGGTATTTGCATCACTTCCGCCTGCATAGTTACGACAGGTTACCCAAAGGTTTTTTATGCATTATTCCCACTGCTTACTTTTCCATTTGAATATTTCTGCTCATCCTTTTCCGCCCATCAGAATGTCTGCCCTTCCGCTTGACTCAGTGCTATTCTGTGTATAAAGTCCCTGATGCTAATATTCACCTCAACCGAGGGCGGCAGGGAAACTTCCCTGAGCAGCATTCATGGAACCATAGAATCCCAACAGTTCAGGAGAAGACCATTTGTCCCATCGAGCGTGCAGTGACAACAAACACACCGATGCCCTATCCCCGTATTTACCCCGCTAATCCCCCTGACACTAAACGCAAAGTAGCATGGCCAATCAGCCTAACCCGTACATCTTTGGAGTGTGAGAGGAAATCGGAGCACCCAGAGGAAACCAACACTGACACGGGGAGAATCTGCAAACTCCACACAGACATTGACCCGAGGCCGGAATTGAATCCGGGTCCCTGGCACTGTGAGACATCAGTGGTAACCACTGTGCACCATGCCGCCCTGACCTTTGGGTGCATTCTGGGAGAGGTCAGCACAGTCACCTTGATTTGACTTGATTTGATTTATTTTTGTCGCATGTATTAGTATAGAATAAAAAATGGATTATTTCTTGCGTGCTATGCAAACAAGGAATACTGTACGTAGAGAAGGAAATGAGCGTTTGCAGAATGTAGTTTTAGAGTCGTAGCTCGGGTGTAGGGAAATATCAACTTACTACTCGGCAGGGCCTTTCAAAAGGCTGATGGTTGCATGGAAAAAGCCGTTCTTGAGTCAGTTGGTATGTGTCCCCAGAATTGTGTACCTTTTTCACGACGGAAGGATGTGGAAGAGAGAGTATCCGGGGTACGTGGGATCTTTGATTGCACTGGCGGGTTTTCCCAGGGTGTGGGAAGTGTAGACAGGGTCTACTTTCTCAGAAAACTAAGCATTTTTGGCACGTGAGCAACAACTCTCACCAACTTTTACAGATGAACCATTGAAAGCATTCTTTCTGCTTGTATCACAGCTTGGTATGGCTCCCACTCTGCCCAAGTTCACAAAACACTAAAATAGGTTGTGAATGTATTCCAATCCATCACGCAAACCAGCCTCCCATCCATGGGCTCTGGCTACACATCCCGCTGCCTCGGCAAAGCAGCCAGCATAATTAAGCACCCGACACACCCCGGATATACTCTCGTCCACCTTCTTCCATCGGGAAAATGATACAAAAGTCTAACTTCATGTATCAACCGACTCAAGAACAGCTTCTTCCCTGCTGCCATCAGACTTTTGAATGGACCTACCTCGTATTAAGTCGATCTTTCTCTATAACCTAGCTATGTCTGTAACACTGCATTCTGCGCTCTCTAGTTTCCTTCTCTGTGAATGGTATGCTTTGTCTGTACAGCGCGCAAGAACCGACACTTTTCACTGTGTACTAATGCATGTGACAATAATAAATCAAATCAAACCAAATCAAATCAAAGAAGAGCTAATGTAGCCCAAGCCAAAGAAGGGATTGGGCTGCATTCACTATCTATTTTAGTTTTTTGTGAACTTGGGCAGAGCGGGAGCCATACCAAGCTGTGATACAAGCAGAACGAATGCTTTCTATGGTGCATCTGTAAAAGTTGGTGAGAGTTGTTGCTGACGTGCCAAAAATGCTTAGTTTTCTGAGAAAGTAGACCCTGTCTACACTTCCCACATCCTCGGAAAAACAGTCAAAGAGTGGATAAGCTCGAAACTCTACATTGCCAAAAATTATGGGCATTGATATCAACAGTCAAAGAGTGATAGTTGATCAATGGATGCAGGTGATTGCCGAGGAAGTCCTGGTAAGGTATTTTCAAACCATATTAAACTTGAAGTCATTGTTCAGGCAAAGGTAAGGTATTATTATTTGATTTATTTGTTTTTTAAAAAATGATATAAGGTTTTTAAACTTAGAGGGCTTATTTATGGTCGGAAAGCCTGAAGCTGTGGTTTGACTCACATTTCCAGTGCCCGGGGCTAGCATGTGTGCAGGACGTGTATCCGGCTGCAGCTCCTGAAAGCTCGAGTTTCAGAGCTGGAACGTTGGCTGGGGACACTGTGGAACAGTCGCGAGTCTGAGAGCATTGTGGATAACACATTTACGGAGGTGGTCACAGTTCAGCTCAAGGGACTTGAGGAACGAAGGGACTGGGTGACCACCAGGCATTCCAAATGATCTAGGAAGGTAGTTCAGGACCCCCCTGAGGTCTCACTTGCAAATCGGTATTCCTCTTTGAAGGCTGATGAGGACGCTTGTTACTCTAGCAGTGCAAGCAGAGCCAAACTTCTGGCACCACTCGCAGCCTATCTGTAAGTGGGAGGGGAGGGAGGAGGAGGTGCGGGGGGGGGGGGGGGGGGTGGTGGTGGTGGGGGGGGGGGGGGTGCGGGTGGGGTGCAGAGGCGTGGCAATTGTAATAGTAATCGGGGATTCGATACTCAGTCGTACAGGTAGACGTTACTGTTAAAATAATAAGCGCACGGAATAATGCAGTAGAACAAACAAGTCAAAGGGCGTGCAGGTGTATTAAGTTCAGTGGGTTCGTTGAGATTTGCTGGCCAGTACTTTAATGCCAGGAGTATTTCAGGTAAACGGATGAGTTGAGTGCAATGATTCGCACGTGGAAGGTGCAATAGTAGCCATCGCAGAGACATGAATGGAGGAAGGGCCCGTCTGACAACTCAACAGTGCGGGATATAGAATAGTCAGGGAGACAGAGGACGAGGTAAAAGAGGAAGAACAATTGCATTATTATTGAATGAGTCAGTTACTGCAGTAAGGAGAGGTGATATTTTGGAGGGGACAGACATGAAGCTTTGTAGCGAGAGATTATGAATTTTAAAAATGGGCAGCCACTTTGTTAGGAGTATATTATAGACCCCAGATAGACAGAATGATATTGAGGAGCAAATGTATGCTCAATTTATGGAAGTGTGCGGAAACAATGAGAGCAGCGGTTTATATTAGATCTTTTCCATTTTCCCAACATTACCTGGGACAGTGTTACGGGCTTGGATACAGTAGATTTCCTACAATGTGTACAGAAGAATTGGTTAAATCAATATATACACGATCGAACAAGTCAAGGAGCTGTGCTGGACCTAATTTTGGGGAGTGAAGCCAGACAGGTGGTTGAGCTGGTGGGGGTGGGCAGGGAGGGGGGGGGGCAAGGGGGGCGGGGGGGGGGGTGGGGGGCGCGGGGGGTGGGGGGGGGTCGAGTGGTGGTGGAAGGGCGGGGGGGGAGGGACTGGATGGGAGCATTATTGATAGTAGTCACAACATGGTAATGATTAAGATTGTGATGGTCTAAGAAATAGAAAAGTTTCAGAACAAAAGTTTTGGACTGGTGGAGAGCGGATTTTACTAAAATAAAACAGGAATAGGCCAAGGTATAATGGGAACAACTATAAACGGGGACATCTAAAGAAAAGCGTTGGGCACAAGGTACTGTAGGTCTTCGCAACCTTACAGTTGGATATGCCTCTAGGTCCAAATGGATTGTGCTTTAGGCTGCTGTGGAAGGCCAGGTAGGAGAGTGCAGGAGCTCTGTCCAAAACTTTCAATTACTGTCTGCCCATGGGGTCGGTGCCAGACGACTGGGGGACAGCTAATGCTGTTCCACAATTTAAGGAAGTTTGTAGAGATGAACCAGGTAACTAAAGACCAGTGACTCTCACGTCAATGGTAGGGAAGCTATTGGAGAAACCTCTGAAGGAGAGCGTCTATCTCCACTTGGAGACGCAAAGCTTGAACAGGGACAATCGGTATGGCTTCGTCAGAGGGAGGACATGCCCGAACATATTTGATTGAATGTTTTGAGGAGGTGAGCAGGTGCGTAGACGAGGATAGTGCAGTCGATGTAGTTCATATGGATTTCAGCAAAGCATTTGGCATTTTCCATATGGGATACTTGTGAAGAAGGTAAATTCACGTGGGATGCAGGTTAATTTGATAAATTGGATTCAAAATTGGCTCAGTTGTAGGAGGCAGAAGGTGATGACAGAAGGCTGCTTAGTGGCTGGAAGCCAGTGCCCAGAGGCGTACCACAGGGATCTATGTTGGGTCCCTATTATTCATCATATACATAAATCAGTTGGTAACTATGTGGGTATTGGATTAGTAAGTTTGCGGATGAAGTGATGATTGGGTGGGTGATTAATAGTGAGGCGAAGTGTCTTGAGCTGCAAGAAGATATTGATGGAGTGCTCAAATGATCAGGCAGGTGGCAGATGGAGATTAACCCAGAAAACTGTGAGGTGATACACTTTGGATGGAACAATTTGACAATGAATGGTAGGAAAATTGGAAGTTCTGTGGAACGAAGGGAACTTGGCATGTTTGTACACAGATCTCTATAGGTGGAAGGGCATGTTAATAGTGGAGTAAAAACTGCATACGGATCCCTTGCCTTTATCAGTCGAAGATAAAATTACAAAAGCAAGGAGGCCATGTTGAAGTTGTATACAACTTCGGATGTGGCTAGAGCTAGAGTAATCTGTGCAATTCTCGTCGCCACATTATAGGAAGGACGTGATTACACTGGATGGAGTGCAGAGGAGATTCACCAGGATGCAGCCTGGGTTGGGACATTTAATTTATGAAGGGAGTTTGCATAGACTTGGGTTGTTTTCGTTGGAGCAGAGAAGTCTGAGGGGCGACCTGATCGAGGTGTACTAGATAATGAGGGACATGGACAGAGTGAATAAGGAGCCACTGCCTCCCTGAGTTGAATGGTCAGTCCCGAGGGGAGATATGTTCAAAGTGAGGGTGAGGGGGCTTAGAGGGGATGTGTGGAAAATCGTTTTTACCCAGAGTGTCGTGATTGTCTGGATTGCACTGCCTGAAAGGGTGGTAGAAGCGGATTGCCTCACATCGTGCAAGACATATCTGGCTGTGCACTTGGCACATCATAAACTTTAGGCCTATGGGCCAAGTGCTGGAAAATGGATTTAGCTGGGATTTGGGTTGCTTGAAATGTGTCGCTGCGGACTCAATCACTGAAGGGCCTCTTCTGAGCTGTATGATTGCACGATACTATGAGTGTATTGTTGCATACTTCCACTCTTTCGGTTCCAAGTTGGCCATCGTCAACTGCACTTTGATTTTCTTAAAAATCTTCCAGGCCCTTTTCTTTCTGTTCTCTGGTGGTCGCTTCTTGGAACATTATGCTGACATAAGCTGCTTTAAATATTTGCATTTATTAGTTGATTTAGGAATTGATGTAACTGGATATTTCACCATGCTCATCGACTGCTCTCTGAAGTTGGACTTGGTCGCTACATAAATAAATGTGTTTGTGCAGCAACTTCACACCCACAGCATATATACGATTTATTGAAAGTTATAAGAAGTTTCACCATCTAAGGTATCTGCAACACAATCTCAGTTGTGAAGGGAAGATGGAGTGAAAATAAAATCTGCAACATAAAGAGAGAAAGAGAAACAGTGAGTGAGTGAGTCAAAGAAGGAAGTTGATCATCAAGAACTATTTTCACAGGACTGGACCAAAGGCAAAAATTCTGAAGTGTGTCTACTCACTTGAGCTTGGGAATGGGTGTGGAGGGGGAAGAAAGGAAGGAAGTTGCCTTTTTCAGAAAAAAAGGCTGGAAGCAAGGACTCAGACATCTGTTTAAGAGGGAGAGGGATAGAAATAAGATAGAGGGTAACAGAGGCGCAATGCGAGGACTGAGATGATGAGGTGAAATGGAAAACATAGAGGAGCAATTGGACTGGGCTCTGAGGAGAAGTGTAGTCAGCAGGGACAGGAGTCATGAAAGGAAACTGGTCTGAGAAATGGACTGGCATTCTATCCTCCAGCTATTGCGCCTCTAAGTAAATATCTATAGGTTAATTGCTTGTAGTAACACTAAATGGAACACGAGAGATTCTTGAGTATCGGTAAGGACCATCGGAGTAAAAGTATATTGCTGGAATGTCTCTGGATCCTGTTCGACTTGTAAAAGTAGGAACGAGGAATGGAAGTCCCACCAAGAGACCAGAGAAATGGACAGGTCATGATGGTAGGACTTATAGTATTGTGACGATAAATATTTGTTAGAATATTTCACTGCCGGATGAGCTGAGGCAGAGCTAATGTTTGGAGATGTCCACATTCTGCAAGGTATAGTCAGTAACCTAGTGTGAAAAGGAAAACGTGTCAGGAGTTGCATGATGCAATCCTAAAACGCCTGTGACCCTGGGGAAATTACATCATCGGGCTACATTCGTAGAAACCACAGAAGTAGAGGGATAAACAGAGCACAGCCAAAAATTAGTTTCAAACATATGTAGTCCTGCACATTTCGTCTTGAACTATTGCGAGCAATTAGGCAACTAACTGGAGGAGAAGGTGCCACAAATATTTGCATCTTCATTGATGGAAACCCCAACCTGTCATGTAAAAATATACTTTGAATAAATTGCCACAGCCTTCAGCTGAAAGTGCCAAGTTGATGATGCACCTCTGCCTGATCCTAGAATCATTGAATCTTAGAATTGTATAGTGTAGAAGAAGCCGTTCGGCCCTTCAAGTCTTCACCGACACATGAGAAAAACCTGACCTCCAAATTATTTGATTTACCTGCGCTTGGCCCAGAGCATTGAATGTTATGACATGCCACCATTCAAATTTCGTCTTCGTTCATCAAAGTCATGATAATGCATTGGCAATCACATTCTTTCTTCTTTCAGTCTCGCCACACTGCTATTTTTCAGCTGATTCACCTTTCCCTTTCCGAAATATTCTTCAGTCCTTAAGTCTGCTTTGAATCCAATCCCAAGCTCAATTTCGCCGTTATAATTATACATTAGCCCAGTAAATGTTGCCAGGGAGCTAGGTAGGATCATGAGTGTAATATTTTATATTGGATGCAAACTGGCACTAACTTCTTCAGATTTGCCTTATAACTTCCTGCGTTGAGTCCACCTCGTTCTTTATATTCGCAATGTCCCAAAATGTGAAAACGAACTAATCTTTTCCGAGAAGAATGAACTGCTCACAAACTCTGTCATAGAGAGCCCGTCCCTTTGCATACTGGTGATTGAGGATGCCCACATTCTACAAGGCATAGTCAGTCACATGGTGGATAAAGGAAAACGGGTCAGGAGCTGCATAATGCATCCCTTAAAACAGCTGTAAACCAGAGGGCATTATATGTCAGGGCTACATGCGTGGAAAACAACAAAGACGAGGAGATAGACAGAGCAAAGCGAGCAGATACACTCAAACAGCTGCAGTTCTGCCACGTTTCTGATTGAATGATTGCGAATAATTAAATAACCAACTGGAGGAGGAAATTCCACAAATACCTCATCTTCAATAATGGAAAGCCCAACACGTCAGTGTCAATAATTAGGTTGAGTTGTTTGCAATTGCCTTCGGCCAGAAGTTGAAGTGATTGATTAATCGCTGCCTCATCCTGGAATCAGAGATCATACAGTGCAGAAGAGGCCCTTCCACCCATCGAACCTGCACTGTCATTCGAGAAATACCTGACCTCCCACCGAAACCAACTTACCTGCACTTGACCCGTAGGCTTGTCTGTTACGACGCACCAACTGCTCATCCAAATACTTTTTAAAGGATGTGAGGCAACTCTCCCCTACCTCCCTCCCAGCTAACGCATTCCAGACTGTCATCATTCTCTTGGTTAAAAAAAACTTTTCTCACATCCGCCATAAACCTCCTACCCCTCGCCTTGAACTCGTGCCCCCCTCATGACTGACCATTCAACTAAGGGTACAGCTGTTACTTGTACACCCTCTCCATGCTCCTCATAATCTTGTACACCTCGATCAGGTCGCTCCTCAACCTTCTCTGCTCCAATGAACACAAATTGGAGAGCATTCCCTTACACTTCCGACGTGTTTTCGTTCGAAGGAGAACAGGCTTCATGAATTCTGGAGGTGAGTTTCTCGATGCAGGATTCCCACCCTCTGAGCTGCCTCAGTTGAACTTCTGGTCAATATTAACACCAAGGCTGAGGGAGTGTGGTATTTAGCGACGTTGGTATTGTTGAATGTAAAATTGAATTGGTCACATTATATGTGGTTGGAGATTGTCAATGCCTGGTTCTGTGTGACTCGAATGTTATTTGCCACTTGTTACCTCAAAACTGGATTTCGCTGAGATATTTTTGTGTTTCGACATGGACTGCTTCAGCATCTGAAGAATCACGAGTTGTGCTGAATATTGTACGGTCTTCAGCGATTGCCCCAATATAACGAATGGAAGTTGTTGACTAAACAGCTGAAGAACGTGGGCCCAGGACATGATCATTACGAATTATTGTAGTAATGCATTAGAACTGAGATGATTGTACTACAAAATTATCTGCTCTTGCGCAAATCTAACTCCCAACAGCAGAGGGCTTCCCCCGCCCCCCTACCTGATTCGAAATGACTCAAATTTTGTCAGAGCTTCCTGATGCCATAACATGCCAAATATTGCCTTGATGTCAAACGCAGTCTCTCTCACCTCGTTAATGCACTCTGCACCTTTGCCTGGCAGCTTGGAGTCACGGGTTCCTGCAACAATTAGCTGGTATTGGGTAGTCACGCGAGACTGCTCCTGTTGCAGTCTATGGAAACAGGTCACGACTCAGTTTGAAACGTGGTCCGTGGTGCAGGCTGATTTCGCTGTTGCCTGGAAGATCAGACCTCTGTCTACATCACCCCTCTCCAACAGAAGCTGAACTGTTAATGTCTGTAGCGTCCATCTCTCTGATCAAGGCATTTTGCTGTGCTACAGGTTGGGGACGACTCCTGGCCAGACCTGAGAACTAAAACATAACTGCCAAAATTCACAGACTTTCCCTTTTGTTCTTTTTTCCGCACTCCATCTTAGTAACGTGACCAATGCAGGCAACTGCTTCTCACACACAGTCGGCACTTTATCAATCATAGAGTCAGAGACTCAGACAACTCCTCTGACAGTTCCACTGGTTCGGATAGCAGGAGCATTCAGCATTCAATCCCACTCTGGTGGTTTCAGAGACTTAGAATGTTACCCTGACATTCAAACAGAGTAGGAAATAAATAAATAGTTGCAATGCAACTGCATCTCATTCCCGCTGAAAGGTTTATACATAAATCACAGTTTCTCAATCACGTCTCACGATTTCAAGAGACGTGATTTCTGGGGATGTGTTTCTTTGTAGCGTCCATCAATACTACAATGAAACGCATTCTCAATTCAAATGAGTACTTATCTTGTGTTCCAGCTACCAATTTAAAGGATGTCCTAAACAAGTAGACACCCTGCAAAACAGGGTTGAGTTCTAAATTCATTCGAAAGGACTTTTTTTTTGAACGGCTGGATTCCATGATACCACGAGTGTAATTGTTGCTTGGGCTTGGAGATTCGGAAACGGGTTTAGACTTGAAGGTGATGAATGAATCTTCCCAATAATTTCTTGATATATTGTACCGATCAGTTAAACCATGTAACAAGGCTGGATTTGTACAGTTTTGGTGAGCGAGTGGTGAAAGTGTTATCTATGATTGTTGTTCTTGTGTGAACATTCAAAGACCGCTCACAGCCTCCACGACTGAAATGATTATATTATTCCATTACCTCTTCACTTGAAAATACATTTCATTTAATCAATTGACACAGAGATTGGAAGCAAAAATATTTTATCCAGATAAATTAGGTCATGTCGATTTAATGAAAACCCACACCATTTCATTTCCTGGAAATGTCTGGACTGTTTTATCTAATTACGTCCCATTGGAGTCTTCACATTATCCAATGACTTTTTGAACTTTCGTATTCTTGGGCATCCTCTCATTTAATCTCCTTGAAGTTCACTCTCCTCCAAGTCGATATTTTAGCACTGTATCTTGTCGAATCATATATTCTACTGACCACTCGCACTGGAACACTCCCTTCCCGCTCTCTGCATCCATTCCATTTCCTGAACACCCCGATTCCTACTTGTTCCACATAGACACAGCATTGTTTCATTCTGATTGGGCCGGAATCACCATGGCCAACAAAGGCTCTTGTTCATTTTTCAGATTTTTCAGGAAAGATAGGCGAGCAAGTGAAAGAGAGCCTTAATAGCAATCTACTTCAAGTGACCTGTTAAAGCACTGACGAGGCCTCAGATGAAGGAATATCGGAAGAAAATCGGCAGAAGCGAAATGTTAGAGGGAATTGAACGAGTCAAAAATATAAGCAGGATATTCAAGGACAGTGGCAATTCCAAGAGTGGAAAAGTCACTTCATTCGGATGGCTTGCACTTGTGGATGGAGTGGAGATAGTTGCACGACTTGCAATTGCGTCGTCTGGATATCCACCGACCGGCGAAGCCAAAACGAAGCCCGACAGCAACATGGAACATCCAATCGCGCAGACCCATCTACCGACACAGGAACTGCAAGCAAGGCAACGAATTATCCAGTGAAGAACCTCACTGGACACAACCATAGCTTAATACCGCAAACCACTTTCACCGTCTACCAGGCTCCAAAAGAAGCAGACACTCCAGGAAGCGTGGAAAACGTGCAGGCCTGCAGGTGAGAGTGAAACAACGCGGCCCCAAGGCCCCCCTCCCCAGCTTACTCCTTGGCAAATGCCCAGTTTCTGGAAAACAAGCTCGACAAACATAGAGCCAGACTCACTGCCCAAAGAGAACTGAGGGACGGATGATTACTCTGTTTCGCAGAGGCGTGGCTCACTCCTGCTTCACCGGACAGTGCCCTACAAACAGAGGGCTTCTCAATCCATCGAACGGACCGTACAGCGGCCTCAGGCAAGGCTAGGGGAGGTGGAGTCTGTTCCTAATAAACACCTCGTTGTGCCGAGAAGTAGCAACACTGGCAATTTTCTGCTCACAGTAAGAGTTTTAACAACACCATGTTAAGGTCCAACAGGTTCATTTGGTCGCAAATACAATTCGCTTTCGGAGCGCTGCTCCTTCGTCAGATGGAGTGGAAATCTGCTCTCAAACAGGGCACAGAGACACAAAATCAAGATTAGAAGGCGATTCCCTACAGGCAACCAGGTCTTAAAGATAGAGACAATGTGTCTGGAGGGAGCATTAAGCACAGGTCAAAGAGATGTGTATTGTCTCCAGACAGGACAGCCACTGAGATTCTGAAAGTCCAGGAGGCAAGCTATGGGGGTTACTGATAATGTGTCATAAATCCAACATCCCGGTTTCGGCCATCCTCATGTGTGCGGAACTTGGCTCCAGCTTTCTGCTCCCCAGACCTAGCTGCACACTTTTTGCTCCCCAGACCTAGAATACCTGAAACTAAAATGCCGCCCCTCCGCGGGATTTCACCTCCATGATCCTGATGGCAGTTTAAATCCCACCCCATGCGGACGTGAAGATCGCACTGGACGAAATAAACACCACTACGAATAGCCTTGAGATGAAACATCCCGAGGCCTTGTTCATCGTGGCCTGGGACTTCAATCAGGCCAAGCTCAAGAGCGGACTACCAAGTTACCACCAACACGTCTCCAGCTCCACCAGAGGCCCATAGATCCTAGACCACTGCTACACAAATATCAAACATGCCTACCACTCTACCGCCCGACTACACTTTGGCATATCAGACCACAAGGCTGTGCTCCTGCTCCCAGTTGACAAGCAAAAATTGAAGTGGAGAATGCATCAAAGAGAGTCGTGCAATGTTGGTCTGAAGAATCGGATGATCCCCGACGGGGCTGCTTTGACTCAGTGGACTGGTCAGTATATAAAAATTCTGTGACCAGCCTGAACGAGTACGCCACTACTAGCTCACTTCATTAGTAAGTTTGTAGAAGACGTGTGCCAAAGAAGCAAATCCGTATGTTCCTCAATCGGAAACCATGGATGAACAGGGATATCCACTGCTTGCTGAAGTCCAGTTCTGAGGCGTTCAAGTCAGGCGACACTGACCTATACAAGCAAGCCAGATAGAATCTAAGTAGATCCACTAAAGATGCCAAAACACAATATCGGACCAAGCTAGAGTCCCAGGCTAGCGACACCGACCCCCGCCGCCTATGGCAAGGTCTGCAAGACATAACAGGCTACAAGATGAAGGCATGAAAAATCGCCAGCTCCAACCCCACCCTTATGATGAGTTCAATGCATTCTACACCCGTTTTCAGCAAGAGGTCAGCGAGAGCATGCCCTACACCCTGGAAGCCCTGGATGAACCTATATCTGGGGTCACCATTGCAGATGTCAGAGCAGCTTTCTTGAAGGTCAACCCATGGAAAGCAACTGGCCGGGATGGGGTACCCCGACGTGCACTCAGATCCTGCGTGGTTCAGCTGCCGGAGGTAAACACAGACATGTTCAACCTCTCTTTGCAACAATCTGAGATCCCTATCTGCATTAAGAAGACGACCATCATCCCGGTACCTCTGCAAAACTAAGCAGCGTGGCTAAATGACTATCGGCTGGTGGCTCTGATGTCCATCATTATGAAGTGCTTTGAAAGGTTAGTCATGGCATGAATCAATTCCAACCTCCCGGACTAACTGGATCCACTACAGTTTGCCTACCGCCGCAATAGGTTCACAGCAGGCGCCATTTCCCTGGCCCTGCACTCAACCCTGGAACACCAAGGAGACTTATGACAGGCTCCTATTGATTGACTACAGCTCTGTCTCCAAACTCCGTGGCCTGGTCCTCGGCACTTCCCTCTGCGAGACTGGATCATGAACTTCCTAACTCACAGATCACAATCAGTAAAGCTAGGCAACAACACCGCCTCCACGATCATCCTCAACACCGGTGCCCCACAAGGCTGTGTTCTCAGCCCCCTATTATACTCCTGATACATCTATGACTGTGCAGCCAAACTCCCCTCCAATTTGATTTTCAGGTTTGCGGACGACACGGCCGAATTGTGTCAGATCTCAAACAATGACGAGACAGAGTACTGGAATGAGATAGAGAATCTGATGAACTGGTGCGTCAACAATAATCTCTCCCTCAATGTCAACAAAAGGAAGGAGATTTTCATCAACTTCAGGAAGCGTTAAGGAGAACATGCCCCTGTCTACATCAATGGGCATGAAGTAGAAAGTTTCGAGAGCTTCAAGTTTTTAGGTGTGCAGATCACCAAAAAACTGTCCTGGTCCCCCCATGCCGACACTATACTTAAGAAAGCCCAAAAACGCCTCTTCTTTCTCAGAAGATTAAGGAAATGTGGCATGTTAGCTACGACTCTCAGCAACTTTTACAGATGCATCACAGAAAGCATTCCTCTGGTTGTATCACAGCTTGGTACGGCTCCCGCTCTGTCCAAGACTTCAAGGAACTACAAAAGGTTGTGAATGTAGCCCAATCCATCAAGCAAACCTGCCTCAGATCCATTGACCCTGTCTACACTTGCCGCTGCTTCGGCAAAACAGCCAGCATAATTAAGGATCCCACGCACCCCGGACATTCTCTCTTCCACCTTCTTCCTTAGGGAAAAAGACACAAAAGTCTGAGGTCACGTACCAATCGTCTCAAGAACAGCTTCTTCTCTGCTGCTGTCAGACTTTTGAATGAACTTACCGTGCATTACGTTTCATCTTTCTTCTACACCCTAGCTATGAATGTAGCACTACATTCTGCACTCTCTCAGTTCCTTCTCTATGAACGGTATATTTTGTCTGTATCATGCGCAAGAAACAATACTTTTCACTTTATGTTAATACATGTGACAATAATGCATCAAATCAAATTACTTTCCATTCTTCGTTAAATTTGAAGGAGATGCCAGAGGACAGAGATTGACAAAAGTCTTCAATGTATTAGTGCATCGTGAACAAGCATCATGCAACGTGTAGCAGTTTACAAGATCTTGACATGAATACATAAATGATTTTTAACAAGGTTGGACAAAATCGTGGCAGAAATAGTGATAGTTTACTCAAATTTCCGCGGCAGTGTTTTGGTTGCAAAGTGACCAAGG
This sequence comes from Mustelus asterias, assembly GCF_964213995.1. Lineage (NCBI taxonomy): Eukaryota > Metazoa > Chordata > Chondrichthyes > Carcharhiniformes > Triakidae > Mustelus > Mustelus asterias. The sequence continues at coordinate 91,054,968 of NC_135816.1, read as the reverse complement.
TCGACAAATAACTACTGTGGTGCAAACAACATGTGAAAAGTGAGAAATGATGCAAATAAATGAGTTGCTCTAATTGTCAATGATGACGTAAGGACATTAATGAACATGGACAATACCTCTGCATATCAGGAATTAAAATAGGTAGTGTTATGGATTACAAGTGTCACGAAACGTTATTACACGTAGTTTATCGGGCCTCTAATTGTCGTTATTGCCTGGGGGGAGCCATATGCAAGATTAAAATTGAATTTTGTGAGAAAGGCAACATGAAAATACTGGGTGACATGCGTCTTCATATACACTGCCAATGTCAAATTCACAAGGCTGACAAGGAAATAATAATGCACATTATTTTTCCCAGTGTAAGAAAATTGGAAAGTAGAGGGCATAGGTGTAAGCATGGCCAATGAACCTCACCAGCACGTCTTTCAGACGGTGCGTGGAAACGAGAGCACCTGGAGGAAACTCATAAAGCCACGGGGAGCACTTGCAGACACCATACAGGCAGTGACCATGTCGGTTTCCTCCCATATTCTGAAAGACGTGCTGGTTAGGTGCATTGGCCACGCTAAAAATCTCCCTCAGTGTACCCGAACAGGCGTGGAAGTGTGGCGACTGGGGGATTTTCACAGCAATCTCATTGCAATTTTAAGGTAAGCCTACTTGTGACACTAATAACTGAACTTTGGCCTTTAATAATGCGAACAAAGGGTCACATCCATACTGTGAGCACAAGGCCACATCCATACTCTGCACAGGATCACATCCACAATGTGAACACAGGATCATTTTTATAATGTGAAAACAGGAACACATCTATAATGTCAGCATAAGATCACAATCAGAGATGTGAGAGTAATGCCTATCCAGCAATTGTGGAAGAGGATAATGTTAGAGTGGAAACATTCCGAGGAAACTGGAATAATTCTCGGATGTATAACATGAGAGTTAGCTCAAAGCTGCAGTGATATTTTATGACCATCATCAGTAGCTCTGGAGTGGGATTACCACAAATAATGTTAGAATTCTATTAAAGAATTTAATGTTGGAATGGAGTCATCACCAGCAATGTTAGAGCAAAAATGTCACGAGCAATATTGTTGTGAGTATTACACAATCATTACCAGTTACGATAAGAACATCATCAGCAAAGTAAAAAATTACCAATTATGGTAGAGCAAGGTCAACATCAATGTTGTTAGTCTACGAAGTTTGAGCAGCATCAACACCAATAATGGTAGACTGGGTGTTCGCACTGGTAAAATGGCAGTCATGTTTCCAGAGATTATTTTCGACTAACGTAACAACCAACATGGTTAATTAGGTCAAACAACAGGAGCCGTGAGACAAGGTCATTGTTAATAACGTTCAAATAGGGCCTTGATAATTAATGTGTGAAGTAATGCCGTCATGAAGGCTAAAAAAGGACCTACATTAGTGTCTTAAAATGAATTTCACTTTAGAAATATTGCAATTGGTCACAAGCAGTAACATCACCAGTAATGTCAGATTATAATCATCACCAATTTGCAAAGTAACTTAACCAGCAGTGATGATAGGTAACGTAACCACCAGCAAAAAATGGAAGTGTTCAACGCTAGTATTCCAAAAGGAGAAGTATATTCAGTTTTGCTGGAAATGTTGATAACGAGTCATATTAGTGCAGGGTCTTCACAATAGATTTTAATTTAGGATTATTATGTTGTTCGTTAGAGCAGGGTCACCACGTCGAATTCAGAGTTAGTGCATTGCCAGTATTGTTAGGATTTTGCACCGCGGATAATGTGTGTTTATTGTCAGAAATAATAACGTTGGGTTATAAGTAGTAAAGTTCTTTACGAGATGTTATCAGTGATCATTTGAGTAATAACGAGATCTGAGTTATCTGATGGATCAGCAAAGATTTTACAGAATTCAGAGAGGTCACCATAATGTAACCTTGTTGTCCAAGAGGGATGTTCCATTCAACTTTCACAGAACATACGCAGAGTCATCTCAATTCCCTCCAGAATTCTTTTTCCTTCACTGATTTTAACTGGCAGTGTTATTTCATTTCCCGTGTTCTGCGATTTCCCATTGCTGGCGCAGGTATAGTGGATTGGAAAATCGTCCCTTGTTTGTTAAAGGACTGGTACAAATGCGCAACCGCTATGTCAACTGGTATTCTCATAGGAGCACGAATTGTTCTTTAAAAGGGAGAGGAATGATGAATCTCAAATGCAATCCACTTGGAACGGTAAAATTGCAGGGAAGTCGCACCTTATTCTCGAAAATGGTAACAATTCTACAGATAGAGAATATTTACTATCTTTGTATTGCAGCCTTTGGCATTCCCGGTAAGACACAATGCGTTCTGTTATCTCAAGATTTCTGAATGTTATATGGTTAATGTAACAGATTTCGAGAATATCCTCATCGAAAAGTATTTTATGTACTAGGATGATTTTCCAAACAAATCGACGTGAATCCTGTTGACACTCGTCGTCGCCGAGCTGCTGTCCTGGTCGGTAGATGTGACAAACGGCGTTCCAATGACCTCCGTTTTATGAGGCTTATTTCATCCCCACCGCCACCCAACACGTTCCATAAACGATGCATAAACACAGCATAAACGATGCATCGTTTAGCAAAAATACATTTACTTTTTATCTATGGGAATCAATTCTTTTATTCCCTGTTCCGAGTTTAATTAAAGTTGGTAAATCCTTAGATTTTAGCCACCCTGCCGGCAGAAGAATTTTGAGAAAGGATTGCTGTCAAGGGAGCTGCCACATTGAACAAATTGTCGCCGCGATTGCACCATTTGCTGTGCGAATACAGAGCCCTATCCTCAGGGCGAGTAACAGAGAATGTGTGGATTTATTGGGCACAAATGTCATGTTTGTTCCTCAGGTAAATGATTTGTTGGAACGCTCAGGTGTCCATTAATTTGCAGGAAAACCTTTTGACTGCGCGATGATTCCTGAATAAATTTTGGTGGAAGGGCAGCCAATGTGAAATATTCAGTGATTTATTTACTTAAAATAAATTGTCATCAACCATTGTCTATATTATGCAAATCAAAAGATTCTACGTCCAGAACGCGAATTGAAGACAGATCTGAACATTTCCCAGAGAAAAAAAACTTTGACGTTTTTTCTTCTATTGTTCATACTATCTCTCTCTTGCTTACAGCCAACACAATAACAATCGTGATTCTCTCCAGATAAAATTGTGACCTTTCGAAATGTATCACACTCTACATGATAGCTATGGCCACAGCAGATCTATTGGTCATGATTTTCAACGGTATAATCTACCGGGTGATCAGCTTTCACTTTCGGTATTCGTTTCTGTCCTACACTGCCGTTTGTAAGTTCATTTTGTCAGTGATTCCTGCGATGCTGGACATATCTAACTGGTTTATTGTTTTTTTCACATTTGACCGATTTGTAGCTATATGTTGTCAGAAGTTTAAAAGAAAGTATTGTACAGTGAGAACGGCATCGGTGGTTCTAACAATCCTCGCTCTCCTGATCTGTGTCGAGAACATCCCCTTTTGGGTTGCATATGAACCTAAACAAATAATTGGAAATATTGCTTGGGGTTGCATCTCCAGTGTGACCTTTTACTCGGCGCCAGCGGGTGTGGCGTACAGCTGTTTGGAAAGCATTTTAGTTGCCTGGCTTCCTTTTCTCCTGATATCACTGTTAAATTGTTTGACAATCAGGCGGATTTTTGTGGCCAGTAAAGCCCGCAGGGCCCTCCGAGGTCTCAGCAGTGAGACTCCGAATGACCCAGAGATAAAGAGCAGATGGAAATCGATCATTCTATTGTTCAGTGTATCAGGCAGTTTTCTGATCTTGTGGCTGACAGCTGTCGTTAGTTTCTTAATTACCAGATTGCCGAGTACTGCAAACTCCCGAGACGATTTTACAACACCTGAATACATCGCAACTGAAACCGGATGTATGCTCATGTATTTGAGTTCCTGTTCGAACCCGTGTATTTATGCAACGACACAAACTAAATTCAGGGAACAGTTGAAGAAGTTTCTGAATTTTCCCTGGACTTTCATTCCAAATTTGTTTAAAAAGGAAAACAATCAAAGGATCCGATCCCAGCTAGTTGAAGTATAGAGAACGTTCTAACTTAGAATGATGTACCTTGTACTACAACTGAAACAAATATCCTTGTGACAATGAACAAGTATCAGAATATCATTATTCCATTTGTACCGTATATTTGATGACTGATGTTTGCCCAAAATCACACAATCTATTCCTGATGAGGCAACACACTCTTCAATGAAACGTCAAAGAGCAGCGGCATGATCGAACTAATCGTTGTCAGAATTGACTGTGCTACTCGTTGTTACTGAAATGTGATTATTTCACAATAAAAGTTTCCCTAATTTTTGGAACAATATTATGGTCAGAGCTATTTGATTTGATTTGATTTATTATTTTCACGTGTATCCAGATCCAGTTAAAAGTATCGTTTCTTGCACGCTATACAGACAAAGCAGAGAGTTCACAGAAGACGGAGGGCAGAATGAAACGAGAAGGTGCGGAATATTGTGTTATAGTCATAGCTGGGGTGTAGAGAAAGATCAAATTGATATAAAGTTTGTCCATTCAAAAGTTTGATGGCAGCAGAGAAGCGTCTGTTCTTGAGTGGGTTGGTGCGTGATCTCAGAGTTTTAAGTTTTATTCCCGTTGGAAGAAGGTGGAAGAGAATATGTTGGGGGCGCGTGGGTCCTTGAATATGCTGGCTGCTTTTTGTTGTAACGCAAGAAATCGTTTTCCATCTGTCCCATCTGACTTCCTATTGACCACTGTACCACTTAGACTCATAGAGTCATCGAGTTTTACAGCATGGAAACAGACCCTTCCTCCCAACTTGTTGATGCTGTCCTTTTGTTAAAACCCCTAAGCTAATCCCAATTGCCCGCATTTGGCCCATATCCCTCTATACCCATCATACCCATGTACCTCTCTAAATGCTTTTTAAAACACAAAATTGTACCCGTCTCTACTACTACCTCTGGCAGCTTGTTCCAGACATTCCCCACTCTCTGTGTGAAAAAAATGCCCCTCTGGACACTTCTGCATCTTTCCACTCTCATCTTAAACCTATGCCATCCAGTCTTAGACTCCCCTACCTTTGGGAAAAGATATTGACTACCAAGCTGATCTGTGCCCCTCATTATTTTATAGACTACTATAAGATCACCACTCAGCCTTCTACGCTCCAGAGAAAAAAAGTCCCAGTCTATACAGCCTCTCCATATAACGAAAACCATCAAGTCCGGGTAGCATCCCAGTAAATCTTTTCTGAAGTCTTTCTCGTTTAATGATATCCTTTCTGAATCTGCTCCTGGCTGAATGTTTGGCGATTGAAAGAATAAGAGCTTTAGCCCCCACTGTTCTGTTACACATCGGTGTTTACAGATACTACCTAAAATCTCAATTGACCATTAACATACTGGAAATTTATGAATACAGAAGGGAGCCGTTCATCACATTTTTTGTTTTCTTTTGGCAGTCATATTTTTTTCAACACCCGTCAAAACGGTATAGTTATTTTCAAGCCGTTTTCAAAATTCAAGCAGATGATTTATATTCTGCTACGTATCCATTTTAAACTTGAATGATAATTCAGAACAACATTAATTGTAATGATCCTAAAGAAAGTGAGTTTGGAAAACGAATAATGGAAAATAAGAAGTGGCTGATGGATTGAATGGAAATTTTGCACGTGTTCTCCAAAGAGGCTTTCGATCACTGCTGGATTGCACCTGCAAAAGATCGTGCAGAAACCATAACGGCAAACAAACAAACTTACCCGGCTATCTCTTCACCAATCTACCTGACAGAGCTGTGAAACTATAAAACATATAATAATTCGGAGTTAGAGGAGGCATTTTGTCGCGTCTGCCTACTTTGCCAATCAGTAAGATCATGAATGCTCCGATATGGCCTTAACTCCACTTTTCTGCCTGTTCACCGTAAAAAAATGACTCGCCTGTCAATCAGAAACTCGTTCAAGCCAGCCTTGAATAGACTGAATATCTTAGCCTTCTCTTCTCTAGCGAAATCCAAACTCTAATGATCTTCGGAGAAAGCAAACTCCTCCTCCTCATTGCCATTGAAATGATAGAAGACTGATTTTAAAATTGTGCCCCCAAGTTCTAGATTCTCGAACGAGTGCCAAAAATCATCCAACCATGATAACTCGTCAACCATCCTCAGAGTATGACACATTTCAACATGATCACCTCTCATTTTTATAAATTCCCAATGAGTGCAGGGCGAATTTGCTTAATATCTCCTGATCAGAACGATTTCGTCGGAGGAAAGAGGCTTGTAAATCTCTTCAGCTGCCTCCAATTCAAGTTTGACCTTCTTTATGTAAGGTAGAAAGAAAACTGTACTTAGTACCCTGAACACTACAGTGAAGCTGCTCCACACATAGATGCAAAGTTTATTTACTAGTCAGAAGTATGCTTATATTCACGCTGAAATGTGACAATACCCTAGTCACCACACTCCGGTGCCTGTTCAGGTACCCCGAGGGACAATTTGGCATGGCGAATTCACCTAACCTGCACATTTTTGGACTGTGAGAGGAAACGAGCGCCCGAAAGAAATCCACGCAGACACGGGGGAATGTGCAAGCTCCAAAGAAACAGTGACCCAAGCCGGGAATGGAACCCGGTCCCCTGGTGCTGTGAGGCGGCAGAGCTATCCACTGTGCCACAATGAGGCCCATTTTTCCCGATTGCTTTGCTCTCCAAGATTGACTGCGACTTCCAAGGCCAGCTTTTTCACTTGAGGGTAACGTGTCCTTATTGGCTCTTCGCAATTAACTGTATTTGAGAAAGGCTACAAGTTCTAAACCAACATTTCCTGATGTACTTCTCGTACAAGACGCTCCAAATAATTGAACCTGAGGAGTCCATCAACATGAATTCGGCCTGGATTATTATCATAAACATGGACAGAATGGAGGCATGGCTTTTAACCGAAATGATGTATCCTCTCACACTGATGTTCACCTTCTCATTGTACATTACGAATTACAAAATCGTTTTACTGCATCTGTTTTACTGAATATTTCCACGAGATTGTGGTTATTTCGAATATGGATCACAGATTAAATGAGGGTGTGGGATACTCAAAGTTCATGACAGTCCTAAGGCTCCGCTTCAATTGAGTAATTAATGTTGAATCCAATTATATTGTATGTTTATGTGGGGAATTGGTCAAAACTGCCTATTGTAGTTTAAGAGCTGGGTTCGAATCGTAAGATGGGCTCTCAAATAGGATATAACATTTATCCTTCTCTCATTGCCTGAGCATTATTGGTATCTCAATAGGCGCCCATCCAAATGTAAGCATAGTTAGAGAGAACGCATTGCACCTGTGCCTGCTGAGCTTGCATGTTGGCGAATCCCAGACCAAAATAAACACACTTTTCTCCATTGTTTTTAGTGTTGCTGATATATGTGTGCACGGCAGCATTGTGTTTAGCAGTGCTACCTCACATCCCCAGGACTCAGGTTCAATTCTCACTCTGGATGATTGTCTGCATGAAATTTGCACGTTCTCCCATTTTCCGCGTAGATTTTCATTGTGTGCTCCGGTAACAGCGATGGGAGTGGATCTGAGGAGAGAGCACGTGCAGACTCGATGGTCCTAATGATCTTCTTCTTCACTGTCGGGATTCTCTGGAATTCTATGGTTCCCTTTCTGATTCAGTGCTAGCACTGCCCGATATTAGGTTTCTTATGACTAGGGCCGGTGAAGGGGATTCATAGGATGTATGGATCTTAGTGTGTGGTCATGAAAGCACTGAGGACATTCCAGTCATCATGTGCTCCATAAGCGGGCAATCATTGTATCACAGTATCTATGTATTTCCTTCCCAAAATAAGTACCTACTTTTATTAATAATGCCAACACATTATGCTCGCCCACGCTGTGAGAATGTTGATGTGTGACAAGCATGAACATTAAGCATACCACCAGTTACAAAATAGCCGATGCGATTGTTCCCAATATCCTCAAGCCAGGTCTCCATCAGATCTAACATGTAAGTCGTATACATTGAGCACACAAATGCCATTGACATGTTTGTTCAGCGTCTTCTTTGTTCTTCAGTATGTTGCTTATGTTGTCCAGAATTGTAGTAATATTTTTGCTTCATCCTCACTCGTTCTGAGTTGCCTCCGAAATAACATTTTCATCTTCTTTGGTCCCATCAATCAAGAATCCCTTCAGTTTTCTTTTCACAACCTTCCTGTGCTCCCATGCATCGTCATGGTTTATGCAATTCAAATCGCAATTCTCACTGTGACCCAGATTATCATCCGAACCCACAGCTCTTTTTCTGCTACTAAACAGACCGGTGGCATTGATCCTGCTCCCAAGATATCCCGGCCTTCGTTCTGCGTCAAAAAATTCCGAACCACCTCGCTAAAATTCCGAACCACCACCACGACGAAAGTAGTGTTAATAAAATGTTTTGTGTTTCTTGCACACGACCTTTTGGAAAATGGGTTTTACACACGATGGTATACTACAAGCATTATCTCGTATATCAGGCTATGAGATAATCACAACAGAAACAGAAAATTCTGGAACATCTCAGCAGGCCTTACGGCATCTTTGGGGAGCGAATAGAATCAAAACTTCGAGTCTCGGTGACCATCTGTCTGCTGAGTACATACGTTGTTTTACCCCTGTTACTTTGTTTAGAATTGAATGGCTTGCTCACAAGAATGTAGAATGTTTGCCAATTTGAACGAAAATTCGTTCACATTCTCTTCAGCGTTCCACCTTCTCTCTTGCAGACTGCACCGTCAAAAGGGACAAGTTTCCCGACCCGAAGAGGAAGGTCTGACGCAAGATACGCGGACAATGTAAGCTATAACATTTCAATAGTATGAAGACTCGAAAAAAATCAGAAATTCTCTTCAGCTGATTCAAACCTGAGTCGGAATCTTCTACAATAGGCTCCACACCGTTGCTGTTGGCCGACGGATCATTATCGACCAACTGTACGTATAAATGTTTTTATCCAGCAGTTGAAAAGATAACTGAAGAAAGGGATTAAAAAAAACCTCTCTATTTTACTTTTAAAGTGGCACTTATTACAAATGTTATTAAGTTTGCCAAGAGTGATTCCTCGTATTGTCAAACTTTGCTAACTCGTGGGAGCATTCAAGATACCAGTTTGTGCCTGAAAATAACTCCATCAACAAGGATTCTTCATTTAATTATGATCCTTAGGCCGCATGTCCAAAATAATGAACACATCCATCGAGAAGGGCAAGGGCAACAGATACATGGGATATCGACCACCTGCAAATTCCCCTCCAAGCCACTCACCATCCTGACTTGAAAATATATCGCTATTCATTCACAGTCGATGGGTCAAAATATTGGAATGCCATCCAGAATGGCATTTTGGGTCAATCCACAGCACATGGATGGCAGCGATTCAAGAGGACAGCTCACCACCACCACCTTCTCAAGGGCAGCTGGGGATGGGCAATGCATTCTGGCCAGCCACCGACGCCCATGTCCTACGAATGAATAGAAAAATCATATGTATGAACATAGAACATAGAACAGTACAGCACAGAACAGGCCCTTCGGCCCACGATGTTGTGCCGAGCTTTATCTGAAACCAAGATCAAGCTATCCCACTCCCTATCATCCTGGTGTGCTCCATGTGCCTATCCAATAACCGCTTAAATTTTCCTAAAGTGTCTGACTCCACTATCACTGCAGGCAGTCCATTCCACACCCGAACCACTCTCTGCGTAAAGAACCTACCTCTGATATCCTTCCTATATCTCCCACCATGAATCCTATAGTTATGCCCCCTTGTAATAGCTCCATCCACCCGAGGAAATAGTATTTGAACGTTCACTCTATCTATCCCCTTCATCATTTTATGAACGTCTATTAAGTCTCCCCTCAGCCTCCTCCGCTCCAGAGAGAACAGCCCTAGCTCCCTCAACCTTTCTTCATAAGACCTACACTCCAAACAAGACAGCATCCTGGTAAATCTCCTCTGCACTCTTTCCAGCGCTTCCACATCCTTCTTATAATGAGGTGACCAGAACTGCACACAATATTCCAAATGTGATCTCACCAATGTCCTGTACAGTTGCAGCATAACCCCACGGCTCTTAAAATCCAACCCCCGGTTAGTAAAAGCTAACACACGATAGGCCTTCTTCACAGCTCTATCTACATGAGTGGCAACCTTGTGAGATCTGTGGATATGGACCCCAAGATCTCTCTGTTCTTCCACAGTCTTTAGAACCCTACCTTTGACCCTGTAATCCACATTTAAATTAGTCCTACCAAAATGAATCACGTCACATTTATCAGGGTTGAACTCCATTTGCCATTTTGCAGCCCAGCTTTGCATCCAATCTTTGTCTCTTTGCAGCCTACAACAACCCTCCACCTCATCCACTACTCCACCAATCTTGGTGTCATCAGCAAATTTACTGATTCACCCTTCAGCCCCCTCCTCTAAGTCATTAACAAAAATCAAAAAGAGCAGAGGACCAAGCACTGATCCCTGTGTCACTCCGCGAGCAACCTGCCTCCAATCCGAAAATTTTCCATCCACCACCACCCTCTGTCTTCGATCAGATAGCCAGTTACCTATCCAATCGGCCAACTTTCCTTCTATCCCACACCTCCTTACTTTCATCATAAGCCGACCATGGGGGACCTTATCAAACGTGTCACTAAAATCCATGTGTATGACATCAATTGCCCGACCTTCATCAACACACTTCGTTACCTCCTCAAAAAATTCAATCAAATTTGTGAGGCACGACTTGCCCTTCACGAATCCGTGCTGACTATCCCGGATTAATCCGCATCTTTCTAAATGGTCGTAAATCCCATCCCTAAGGACCTTTTCCATCAATGTACCAACCACCGAAGTAAGACTAACCGGTCTATAATTACCAGGGTCATTTCTATTCCCTTTCTTAAACAGAGGAACAACATTCGCCACTCTCCAGTCCTCTGGCACCATCCCCGTGGACAGTGAGGACCCAAAGATCAAAGCCAAAGGCTCTGCAATCTCATCCCTTGCCTCCCAAAGAATCCGAGGATATATTTCATCAGGCCCAGGGGACTGATCGACCTTCCGTTTATTCAAAACTGCCAGTACATCCTCCCTCCGAACATCTATTTCCTCCAGCCTATTAGCCTGTAACACCTTCTCTTCCTCAAAAAACATGGCCCCGCTCCTTGGTGAACACTGAAGAAAAGTATTCATTCATCACCTCGCCTATCTCTACTGACTCCATACACAAGTTCCCACTACTGTCTTTGACCGGCCCTAACCTTACCCTGGTCATTCTTTTATTCCTCACATAAGAGTAAAAAGCCTTGGGGTTTTCCTTGATCCGACCCGCCAATGACTTCTCATGTCCCCCTCCTAACTCTCCGAAGCCCCTTTTTCAGCTCATTCCTTGCTAACTTGTAACCCTCAATCGAGCCATCTGAACCTTGTTTCCTCATCCCTACATAAGCTTCCCTCTTCCTTTTCACAATACATTCCACGTCTTTTGTGAACCGTGGTTCCCTCACTCGGCCATTTCCTCCCTGCCTGACAGGGACATACCTATCAAGGACACCAAGTATTTGTTCCTTGAAAAAGTTCCACTTTTCATGAGTGCCTTTCCCTGACAGTTTCTGTTCCCGTCTTATGCCCCCTAATTCTTGCCTAATCGCATCATAATTACCTCTCCCCCAATTGTAAACCTTGCCCTGCTGTACGGCCCTATCCCTCTCCATTGCAATAACAAAAGACACCGAATTGTGGTCACTATCTCCAAAGTGCTCTCCCACAACCAAATCTAACACTTGGCCCGGTTCATTTCCCAGACCAAATCCAATGTGGCCTCACCTCTTGTCGGCCTATCCACATATTGTGTCAGGAAAGCCTCCTGCACACACTGCACAAAAACTGCCCCATCCGAACTATTTGACATACAAAGGTTCCAATCAATATTTGGAAAGTTAAAGTCCCCCATGACAACTACCCTGTGATCCCCGCACATATCCATAATCTGCTTAGCAATTTCTTCCTCTACATCTCTATTACTATTTGGGGGCCTATAGTGAACTCCTAACAACGTGACCGCTCCTTTCCTATTTCTAACTTCAGCCCATATTACCTCAGTATGCAGATCCCCCTCGAAGTGCCTTTTCGCAGCCCTTAAACTATCCTTGATTAACAATGCTGCTCCTCCACCTCTTTTATCAGCTTCCCTACACTTACTGAAACATCTATACCCCGGAAAGTCCAACAACCATTCCTGTCCTTGTTCTACCCACGTCTCCGTAATGGCCACAACATCGTCGTCCCAAATACCAATCCACACCCCAAGTTCATCTACCTTGTTCCAGATGCTCCTTGCATTGAAGCAGACACACTTGAACCCACCTTCCTGTCTACCGGTACAGACCCTCGACCTTGATATCTTCCCCAATACCTCACCACCCTCAACACTGACTTCTGGACTCCAACTCCTTTTCCCAGGCCCCTGACAAATTAGTTTAAACCCCCCTGAAGAGCCGTATCAAATTTCCCTCCCAGGATATTGGTGCCCCTCTGGTTCAGGTGCATCCCGTCCTGTTTGCACAGGTCCCACCTTCCCCAGAATGTGTTCCAATTATCCACGTATCTGAAACCCTCCCTCCTACACCATCCCTGAAACCACATGTTTAACTGCACTCTCTCCCTTTTCCTCACCTCGCTATCACGTGGCACCGGCAACGTACCAGAGATGGCCACATGTTTTGTCTTGGCTCTCAGCTTCCAGTCCAGCTCCCGAAATTCCTGTTTTAAATCCCCGTCCCTTTTCTTACCTATGTCGTTGGTACCAATGTGTACCACGACTTGTGACTGTTTCCCATCCCCCTTAAGAATCCGGAAAACACGGTCCGAGACGTCACGGAGCCTGGCATCCGGTGGGCAACATACCATCCTCGAGTCTCTTTTGCTGCCACAGAACCTCCTATCTATCCCTCTAACTAACGAGTCCCCAATAACTATTGCCCTCCCGCTCTCCCCCTTACCCTCCCGAGCCACAGAGACGGACACAGTGCTGGAGATCCTCTCACTACGGCTCACCACTGGTATGTCTTCCCCCTCAACCGTATCCAACGCGGATGTATGTTATAGTTATTGCTTGATCAAATGGGTGTAATGAAAATTTTCTGTCAATTAGCATTTCACGACACAATATAAAGCAAATCTTTGCTTTGGAATAGAAATCTTGAGATTAGATTAGGTTATTAAAATACGTTATTCAACTAATTGTTTGAATGCTGTATTTACTTTGTAAGAGCTTGCCATGTTTTGGTTTGGAACTAACGTCTACAAATGGTTAATCTTCAAGAATAAGGCGGCACGGTGGCACAGTGGTTAGAATTGCTGTCTCCCAGCGCCAGGGACACATGTTCAATTCCGGCCTCGGGTCACTCGCTGTGTGGAGATTGCACGTTCTCCCTATGTCTGAATGGGGTTCCTCCCGGTGCACTGGTTTCTGTGCACTGTCCAAAAATGTGCAGTTTCGCTTGATTGCCATGCCAATTTATCCCGTCGTGTCAAGAAGATTAGCTGGAAAAATATGTGGGTGTTACCGGGATAGAGCCTCGGTGGGATTGTTGTCGGTGCAGACTTGATGGGCCAAATGGCCTCTTTCTGCACTGTAGGGATTCTATGATTTAGTGATTCTATCAAGCAGAGTTTAGATACCCATGGATAACACACTTTAAGCACCCTGCTGAGCGGACCATCTACTGTAAATCCCACTTCCCTCAGCAAAAGTCTTGAGCGGCTAGCGACAATTTTATTTGCAGTGCATAGAATTATAGAATCCCGACAGTGCAGAAAGAGGCTATTCGACCATGGAGCCTGCACCGATTCTCCGACACGACATCATCCCTGATTCTCTCCCGTAATTACAGCTCTTTAATACACCTAACCTCGACATCTTCAGACACTGAGGAACAATGTATCGTGGCCAATCCACCTAAACTGCAGATCTTTGGAATTTATTTAATGTGGATGAAGTTCAGAAAAACATTAAGCAGATGAATTGAGGCAAGACTTCAGGAAACGATGGAATTTCAGCAGAATTTGTTAAAACGGCACCATCTAACACCATGCGAGTCTTGCATGATACCCTCTTATTTATTTGTAATGGAGCTGAATGCTGAATTACCTTTGCGATGCCACAAGGCTTGGCCTCTACAAAACAAAATTTGCGCTGCAAATCAGAGTGTGAAAAGTGCTGAATTATTTCAATTCCACTCATAAAACTTTCCTTGTATCACCCTGAATAGACTTTCAACCACGTCACAGTACACTGAACATGATGTTCATCATGGGAGAGACCAGAGAAATGCCTCGACGGATGCATTGTCCTTGCATTTATATTGGTTGTCTTGCAGTATGAACTCCAGGACAAAAAGCCTTCACTCAAAGAGGAGGAAAGAAATTGCAAGAACATTGCACATCTCCATTTTCATACATTCTGATGCTATCGTGATTAACTACTCTGGTGTGAAGCCTGAGGAGCACTTGGCCTGCCTTATGAGTTCATACAGTCAATAGCGAGGCATTGGAAATTCCTGGACTGGTGAGATTCTCCAACCAGCACCCCCCTCCCCCAATCAAACTAGAAAAATAATCTCAAGAGCACACAATTAATTCGTGAACGCATGCCATAGCATCTTCGGGCAAATGGTGTATACTCTGTTCTCTTTAGTTCTGGAGTGGAGTGAAGAAAGGGTGCACTCCTGCACTTGTTCTCTTTAACTAATTCTTCACATGTGCATTGGGTGTATGCCCAATATCGTCTTGATGTTCACTCCTTGATTTACGATTTCATTGCAACAGTAAAACAAACAAACTTAACCACAGAGGAAGTCCTTTTCGCCGATGATCACGTCTCCATTACCCACAAAACTATAGTTTTGCAGATTATGGTTCACAGACTTTCATTGCATTAAATGTTCTTTGAATTGAGCATAAGCCATGGAAAGACTGGTTCGTATCCAATCCCAGCATTATTGAACCAGGCATCTGCATTTGCATCACGATGAAAAGTATTGATAGCTTCTAGCACTTTAGAACCATTAACATCAACGACGATTCTCTTGATTAAGAGAAAATAGCTAGGATCATAAGGCAGGCCAAGTGCTCCTCAGGCTTCACACCAGAGTAGTTAATCACGATAGCATCAGAATGTATGCAAATGGAGATGTGCAATGTTCTTGCAATTTCTTTCCTCCTCTTTGAGTGAAGGCTTTTTGTCCTGGAGTTCATACTGCAAACATGTTAGGAAGATGTAACAACGTCACATGCATATTCTTCACTCTATCACAGCATCCGCTGGGAAGACGAGATCACAAGCCTCAAAAGCTTATGCTGAGCCCAAACAACAACCATTGCGATAAAACTTCTGAAAGCCAGACTGTGCTGTGCAATGCATGGAAACGAACGAGGTATTACTATATGAAGAGCTACTGTCTGGGGAGAGAGGAAAAATAGGCCTCGCTGACGCTCTACAAACATTTGTAAGGGAAATCTGAGGCAGTGCAACACCAAGCTCTAGATTTGGTGAATCAGCACGCGGAGGAATTCACTAGAAGTTCTGAATCCTTAGAGCTTCTGTCACATTTGAAAAGCATGAACGTCAATGTGTTATGGATGTGTGTGAACAAGGTCATATTGAAGCAACTGTCCATATTCCAACATGCGAGTTCCAATGTCACAGTTGTTTCTGACGCTGTGCCCCTCGACTTGAACCAGAACATCACCTCCATTTTCATCGTTGCTGGGATTGTACGTACATCGACTTCTTTGAACTCAAAGAACAGCAAGCATCAGAGAGGCAAAACAGCAGTTATTTGGAACGAAAAGGAGGCTGAGGTGCTCTTAGTCCTGCAGAGCAAATTAAGAGGGGCTTTAAAGGACATCTTCAAAATGCTGATGTTTGAGAACAATAGTTGAAGTAAAACTTAAAGGATTGGCAATATTTGGCGAAATCCGGTGACCGTCAATTTGAACATGTGGGATTCAATTAAAGAACATAACTACACGCGGACAAACACAGTTAACGACTTACAATCGTATGTGAAGTATTTTGATGAAGTCTGAAAATGGTTGACTTGCTTATTTATTGGCTTTCTATTTTGCTGTGAAATTTGGATGCCCTGATTTGTAAGACATTGATTTTTGATTGTCGATGGTTGCTCATAAATCGCTACCTGATATAATTAAAAGGGCTGCTTGCTTCCCACTCCTGCCGTAAGCAGTTGTTCATCTGAATACAGGTAACTATGTCACTACTGTTACAGTTCAAATGTTTTATGAAGCCCGCTTGAAACATAAGTTCAACATTTTGAATTTGGCTAGCATAAGCATATGTTGCACTTCAGGTGTGATTCAAAAGAACAAATAGGGAGCTTTTATTCGGCTACTTTTGTTTAAGCATACAGTTGTCATGCATATTAAGAAAATTAGCAAGAAGTTTTATCAATTACAAACAAGAAACAAAACAACCACTATAATGTATAACCCTTAATGATATCGATAATCTGTCCCAATGAAAAGCAAAACCTGCCATGGACAAAAGACACATTGCACAGGTTTAACACAAAAGAGACTAATGTTCATGTAACTAATGGAGATTTGAGTCCATTGATTGACGTCTCCAGTTCTCTGATTCACGCCAAACAATTTGAAGACAAGACAGCTTCCCAAAGCATCAGAGAGAATCTTTACTGCAGCATGGCCGCAAGCCTTCCTTTCAGCTAACTGGTAAAATTTAAAAGCAAGACAGAGAGAGAAAAAAATACTTCTTTTTCAGCTTGTTTCTAATACAGCCTCGAATATTGCAAACAAAAGGAAACTGAAACATGACCGCTGATCTGCCCACAGTTTTTCCGTCCTCCCACAATGACATCACCTAAAAGCGTGATCATGATTTAATTTTTTTGAAAAAAATCCTTTTAAAGGTACACTAACATCACACTATTACCGAGAAATACGAGCAGTTCACGGTCACTCCCCTCAATTGCTGATTACCAGTCAATTAGCAGTACTTTGGTCCCATGAGGTCATTTGACAATATGAATTTGACTTCCGCAGGATTAAATAGAATATTAAATAGCGGCGGGTCAAGGGTCACGAAATGGCAGAGAATAAATTTAGCGATTGCACAATAAAAAGTGCATTGTGCATGGCATCTCTTCAGTTGAAAGCTGAGCGAATGAGCCAAAGTTTTATTGGTAATTTAATAACTCTCAAGCAGAAGGGCGAAATTAGAACCGCACCTCGCTATTGTTGGTGGGTGAACCAAACATGTCACAATGCAGAGTTCAGTATCTGAGACCCAATAGGTAGCAACACTATTTATTTCGTGTAATGCTCAAAGAAATTACAGCTGAAATAAAAATCTCAACAAAGGGAACATACTTGTTTTAATTTGTTGATAGTGTTATTCCTGATCAATATCTATAATGGAAATATTTCACAGCAAGTCTATTCTTGTTTCAGTCTCTATGATATTCAATGCAAAAATACATGATGTTCAATGTTTTTTTCGCAAGACAACACAACGAAGTTTTCAACATTGCTAGCAAATGAGTTAAGTTCCCTTATGTCGAAAAAATAATAATCACTAAGTTTATTAAATGTGTATTACTTAATTCTAGAAATTATCATTAAAACATCGTGGACTCTGGACACCAGGCCAGACATGCATTCCAAAAACGTATTTGTCTGCTGAACAGAGCAAAATAGGATAATAGGAAAGAAAGGGAAGCCAATGCACTACATCGCAAACTGCTTTGGGACAGTCTCACCAAGCGTTCTTTTTTAAAGTGACTATCATTGAACTTCGAGTGCCTAGGTCAACAGCAAGCCATATCTCCTCAATATCAGTTCACGATCTATTTTATGACTCCGATTTCCAACTGATCTAATACTCCAATACTCTCCAGGACCATATTTGGAAGATTTGATCCTGTTTTGGAAGAGTTCATTCAAGAATCCGAATCATATATCCCGCCATCTTGTTGCTTCAGGATAAGTATTATCATTTCAAATATCAAGATGCACCAAGGTAATACAGGGAACACATTCGGTACAAATCAACAACCCTCCTTTCCTGTTAGCTATGAGATGCAGTGGAATCTGGAACTGTATGTAATCTCCTCTTCGCTTACACCAATTTTAAGGACAGTGTTCAAATGATCAAATGCATGTTTCACAATATTCAGAATAGACATGTCAATAAAGACCTGCAAGGCAGAACAATTAATTGAATGTCTTTTGTTTGACTTTAACGGTTATTGATGTCAAGTTGGTTTTATTTATCTAGTCGTGCCCAATGGACTACTGTTCAGGAGGATTTGAAACTTATACATGTTGTTTTACTTGACAGATCGGATGAAAGTTTCTAGCACACCCCACTGCCGCCCCCCCCCCCCCACCTCCCCCCCCCCCCCCCCCAACACACACACACAAACACGCACATAGAACAAGCAGGGGATGGATTCACACTCTCAGAATACGGGGTAGGCTGCTTACAACTCAGATAGAGGAATTTCATCACTCCTATGCTGTAGAACGTTTGGAATTTCCAGTCACGGAGAAAAGTATCAGATTGTGTACACTTAATACACTTATGAACAAATAGTATTCGAGACACTAAACCCATGGACGTGTATGGATAGAGTGGTGGAGTGAGATGCTGAGCTTGGGGCTTAGCCATGTTCATTTTGAACGTTACTAAGCAGGCTCGATGGCCGAATGCCTTCTTCCCCTATGTCTATCTTTCTATCACTGGTCAGTTAAATGCAAACAGCTGAGGGTTCAACATTTAAAAGCCAAATTTGGAATAATCAACGTAGGGAAGATTTAGTAGTGATGGTGGGAATTTTTTTTTCCTTGATGTCATGGTATAATTCAAAGAGACATAAATTGTCCAGATAGCAAAAAGGAAAGTAAATGTGGAGATCAATAAATACAGGGAGATGATATTGGAACAAGTGCGCATTTTTAGTCCACTTATTTGAGTGCAGATGTAGTAGCATTGGAGGCAGTTCCGAGGAAGTTCACCAGATTGACTCCAACGATGAAGGATTTGTTGTATGAAGAGAGATTAAACAGTTTAGGCCTATACCCTCCGGAATTTAGAAGAATGAGAGGAGTTCAAATTGATCCATACAAGATGATAGAAGGAATGGATAAAGTAGACGTGGAGGGCATGCTTCCTCTTGTGGGGCATTCTAGGATAAGGGTTAGTAGATTTAAAACAGATTTGAGGAGAAACTCTTTCTCCCAAAGGGTTGTGAATCTGTGGATTTCGTGACCCCAAAGCGCGCTGGCTGCTGGGACAGTGTGTACATTAAAGGAGGATTTAGACAGATTTTAAATTCGTAATGGGTTGAAGGGTTGTGGGGAGAAGGTAGGAAAATGGGGATCGAGGAGCATATCAGCCAGACCGAATGGCAGAACGGATTCGATGGGTCGAATGGCCTAATTCTGCTCCTATGTCTTATGAACGTATGAACCTATGAACTTATGAACAAGACGGGAAAAATCAATCGATTTCATTTCTCATTTGGGAGGTCCAGAACCTTTGACCTGCCGAAATGTTCTGCTCCCCTGACACAAAATATCAACGTTTTCAAGACCAATTGACAGTGATGTCTATCTGCAAAAAAATAATCGAACCACAAATTGACGAATTACGTTTCTGTTATCTCCATTAGCTTTTGATCAGACGATAGGGTGCTCGACTATTACCTCGGGAAACAAAGTGGAGTACAAATAACTTGAAGCACACGACAAGACATTCTGGGTATGTTTCCTGATGTCAGTACATTTTCAAAACAGCAAAACGTTTACGTCCCCAATGGACAGGCGATCATCTGAAACGGAATCGGGTGCAGTTACCGGACTCTAACTAGGATTCAATGCTTGGGTTTGATTAGTCATATTTTTAACCAGTGACAAAGTAAGCACCCAAGGCAATTTCACAACTTTAATGAGTTCTTTCCTGAACTTTGCTTGTGTCGCTGCATAGATGCATGTATTTATACAAGACTTCAGCTGGGTGAGCATATATCCGATTTCAGTGGCAATATATGCAGGATCCGTATAGACAGGACGGATGCGGAAGACCAGTGCATCAGTCCACTGACTCACCACAGTTGGCAGACTCAACAATATAAAATTGGCCGACACAGCGAACAGTAAAATAATTGATTTCCTTCGGTTCTCCATCTCTGGATCGCGCTGATCCCCAATCTTTGAAGCACGGAGTCTCCTGCGGGCGATGTTGGTTGCGACAATGCGTCGGACTGTTAAACAATTAAACAGCAATATGAAAGCAAAAGGGATCAGAGAATATAAAATACTTTGCATTCTGAAGTATGCTCTTCCTGCAGATGATCTGAAAAAGGCCACACTTGGAATGAAACCCCAGTGAACATTATTAATTATTTGCTTATGTTCAAATGCAAACCAAAAAGGAATGTTCTCTAAACACATTAACAGAGAAACAATAGTTATGACGATAGATGCAGCTTTCACTGTGCAATACCTGGTTTTCAGTTTCTGACAACATATAGCTACAAACCGGTCAAATGTGAAGCCAACTGTAAGCCATACCGACAGACCCACGTTGGTAGACGTCAAGTACAACATCAGCTTACAAAATACTGTGTAGGAGAGAAATGAATATGGAAAGTGTTCCCGGAATATCTGATGCACCATTCTATAGTTGAGTGTGGCCAGCATATCCACTGCTGCCATGGACACCATATAGATGGATATACTTTTGGAAAGGTGACAGCCTCCTCTGCAGAGGGTGACTATTGTCAACAGGTTCACTGGAAGAAAAAGAGAGGCATCAAATCAGGGGATATTCGGGTGAATCCCACCATATACTGAGGACACATGAACAGATGTGTTCTTACTTACAATTAGGAGCACCTTTTTTCTTTTTAGAAAATTAGGTCTACGTTATTTGCATTGATTTTGAAACAAACGAATTATTGAACATTGAATTTCCTTCCGTGATTTACCAGGGGCCAGCGTCGTATGGGATGGGATGGGGGTGGGATCAAAAGCAGCAGGACAACAATTCTGCAGAAGGTGGAAGTCAATAGACAGAACAGTCAGGCGAAAAACAATGTTGCAGCAGCGTGGAAACATATAAAGGCAACATGTGCATGACATTTTCAGTAAGACATATCGCTCAACGCTGTCAAGGAGCAACGGGTATGAACAGAGAGGAAGAAAGACAAATAACTAAGATTTAAGTAAGACCTTATACCTAAATGCACGCAGTATTCGTAACAAAATTGAAGAGTTAACATCACAAACAGTGGCAAACTGATATATCCTAGTTGGGATTATTGACATGTTATTAAGAGACAATCAGGACTGGCATTTGAATGTGCAAGGATATTCAGTATTCCGGAAGGACAGACGATAAGATGTAGTAGGTGGATTTGCCCTATGATTTAAGCATGACATCAGCGCTGTATTCAGAAATGATATTGGCACTGGAGACCAAAGTGTTGAAACAGTCTGGGTAGAAGTAAGAAGCAAGGGAAGAAAGAGATTGCTAGCAGTAGTTTACAGCCCCTCCCCCCTCCCCCAACAGCACTTTAGAAGTAGGGCATAGTATAAACGAAGAAGTGAGGAGGGCTTGAGAAAGGGGTACAACATTAGTTATGGGTGACGTTGACATGAAACTTGACTGGGTTAAACAATTTGATAAGGGTAGCCTTGAGGAAGAATTCAGAGGGAGCATGAAGGACTTTTTCCTGGAGCAGCATGTTGTGGAGCCACCCGAGAACTTTAGATTTCGTATTATCTAATGAGGAAGGATTAATTAATAGCCTTATAGTTAAGGACCCACTTGGAAGTAATGTTCACAGCACGATATAATTTCAAGTTCACATTGGACGTGAGAGGACAGAATCACATACTCGAGTCTGAGCATTAAGTAACAGTAATTTTGTTGGCCTCAGAAAAGCGTGAGCCCAAGTGGACTCGGCAAGAGTATTGACGGGGAGGACGGTAGAAGAACAGTCGTAGTTGTTTCTGAAGATATTAACGACATCGAACTAAGGTACATCACTGAGGAAGAGAGCAAATGCAAAGGGGGTGAAAAATCACCCAGGGTTTTACAAAGAAATCACGGATAACATAAGAGCAAAAAGGAGCACAGATACTCATGTAAAAGTTAGTTGCAGCATGGAAGATTGGGAGAACTTCAAACACCAATAAAATGTGACTAAATACAATATCATAAATACTAAAATGGACAATGAAAGGAAGCTAGCTGAAAACATAAACACTGACACCAAAATTTTCTCTGAGTATATTAAGAGGAAGGGAAAAGTGAAAGTAGATGTTGGTCCCATAGAATTTGGAAATGGTGAGCTAACAATCGGAAATTCGGCGATGGCAAAAGCACTAAACCAATATCTCTGTCTTCACAGGAGAAGATAATAACTCTGTCCCATAAACCGCCGTTTATACAATGGAACTTGGTGAAATTACTACAATCAGAGGTATGGTACTCAGTAAACTGAAAGGTTTAAAATAAAATAAGTCTCTGCGAACCGATGGCATGTTTTCCGAACCGTGTGACAAAGGATATTTACTTTATGAGGAGGGACAATGGAGATAATGCCCGCACCAGAGGA
This sequence comes from Mustelus asterias, assembly GCF_964213995.1. NCBI lineage: Eukaryota > Metazoa > Chordata > Chondrichthyes > Carcharhiniformes > Triakidae > Mustelus > Mustelus asterias. The sequence goes on along the minus strand of NC_135816.1, from coordinate 91,032,196 downwards.
AATAGAATCATTCATAATATCAACCAACACGACGGGAGGAGGTGGAGCAGGATCGGGAAAAGATGGATGGTGAACAATTTAGACTGAAGAGCATTCAAAAGACCAGGAAATTGGTCCCATGGCCAAGATTCTTTTAAAGAAGGAAGCAACAATCTGAGTTCCTAACAGGAACGGTACAGCTACAGAATAAAAAACTCGTATGAGCAAATCTTAGCTGTTTCAATAACGTGTTCATTGTCGACAGTATCAAACAAATTATCTCATAAGTGCATACATTGCTGTTCTGAGAATAAAACAAATTCTTTTATGAAACGTGTACAGTACTACTGTGAATTCACCGAGCCAGTTTTCTGAGTTATTGGGGAATCCCAATAGAGCGATCATTGGAATTTCACATTTAGTTTACGTGAATTATTTTGGGACCAGCATCGCAGGGGCAGAAATAAATGCACTTAACAGTCAACAAGAGGTCCGCAATATAATTGGAAATATATCATTTGTAATAAATCCTTCAAATGAGGTGGAAGCATATAATTTTTTTAAATGTTCTCTTTCCAAATATAACGGCCATGGATAATTTCAGTAATTCCATTATCAGAGCTGTTCTATAAGTGAGTGGGAGCAGGTGCGACCGGAAAAATAATTTACATCGAAATGTTTAACAACAACATATTTTGCTTTAAATTCTCCAGATTTCTTCAGATTCTGCAATTCTTGCAGTCAGAAAAAGTATCAACTTAATGTAGTCAGTGATGAAACACACGATGAGATGTTAGAAAAAGCACCATGACCTACTGAACTGCATCAAATGCTGATCTTGGCAAAGCCGCTCACGTGCCCTGCAATGGGGGTCAATAAAATTGCTTTTGTTTGTGATCTGGTAACGTATTGGGGTGGCGGAGAATCTATTTCGCGACCTCGCTCGGGGGCTGCTCGTACAATCCCGCCCGAGGGCAACTGAGAATTTAGTTCTGCGAGCTTCGGCCGCCCTGAATGGAAAATATTTGGAGAGGAAATGTGAGTGCTCATTCTCTCAGTGTACCGATCAGCAGCGCCGCTCAGTGGCTTTGTGGCCTCTTAAATTTCGCACTAGTATTCACAATATTAGCACGTTCTAAAAAACAAACAGGTCTGTCAAACGGAGATTTTTGTTCTGTTACGTAATCATTAACACTGAAATATTCAACAGCCATTAGGAGCTATTTATAGACTTACCTGGGGAACCAATAGCCACCAGCACAGGATAGTAAATATCTTTGATCTGGAGAATTAATGGCCGTTCCATTATTTCGAAGAATGTTCGCCTAATGCTCTGTTTGACAGTTCTAATTGGAATGTAGCTGAGATCCCTCATTGTCTCCCTTTATAGAAAAATCCGTGGCCCGCTGAGAAAAGCGGCTTGCACGTTATCTGTCGTTAATGAGAGCTACTGAACAGGTGAGTTCCACTGCAGTGAATTCAGAATAACAATGGAAAACAAAAATAAACAGGTGATAACAAAATTAAACAGGCACGATACTAGTGCCACTACAATTTATCAACAGAAATGAATTCCTGAGGAAATATCCCTCATTTATACAGCTCGTCCAACATATACAATATAGTTTTGTTAATCAGTATGTCGCAGATGCACCAATTGGCCAGTTTAGTTTAGATTTAGCAGTGTGCAATGAGAGAGATTAAATTAATAATTGTATAACACACTGTTGTTAAGTAAGAGTGAAGATAAGAGTAGAAAATTGCATTACATATTGAAGAGTGCTCGTTTACCTTTGTAAGTAGGATGATGTAGATGTTGCTCTAGAATTTTAGAATATACGACCACAAAAAAAGATCACCAGGAAAACAATCCAATGACTCTTTTAAAGCATGTATATTAATTCAGTGTCGAACTTTCCTAAGCCAGAAAATGGTGCAACTGTGACCAACTGGAAGAGCTACAGTTACAATAATGCGGCCAAACTCAATTGAAAACCTCAGGAATGGAAGTATTTTAGCGTTTAGCAAAAAATGACCTACAAAATTGGTAAGGATAGACTAAAGAGAAAATGGTACTACATCGAAAACCACCTAAAAGCAACGGAAAACAAACGAATATAACGAATTTGCAGTAATCAATATCAGCAGAGAAGTAGTCGTGGAGACATTCAGGGAAGTAAGTGGTAACAGTCCTCCGAACCTGTCGACATGTATCGTAGGTTGAGAAAGAGGTAGCTGCAAATATATTGGATGAATTACTTTGATCCCACAGATTATGGTTGTCGGGCTGTTTATCTTTCCCTTTCACTTGCTGCTTTCACTGTTTGGTTTGGAAGTAACCATGTGCTGCACCTTCACCAGGATGAAACTTCATTTTTAGATCTGTTTAGTGGTGCTGCTCGCATGCGCTTCCACATTTTTCATTGAAGCACTGTTGGTTGCATCTTGTGCTTTGGTAGGAACACGAATTAGGTATGTAGCAGACAATGAGGTTGGACGTTGAAGAAAAATACAGCTATGTTGCTGCCGATGCCAAAGGCGCCTCACAATGCACATTTTGATTTGTCAGATCTTATCTGGAACTATTTCATTGGACTTCTTGATATGGCCACACCACATGAGGCAATACATTTTATTTTGATAACTGGACTTCACCTCCACAAGGATTTTGAGTTCGCCATTCCGATAAATTCCTTCAGCTGCATGAGAAAATAATTTGGCTGAGGACCAGTGAACGTGTTCCTCCAATATTGTTGGTACGAGCACGACCTCAGTGCAGATCAGTTTGGCAAATCCATCATTGAGAACACGGTCAGCTCTGCAAGTAGAGCTCCGAGGTCAACTTTGATTAATGACATTGAAGTCGAAACTCAGACTTCCTCTCCATTCTAACAGCTTCTATGTAGTGCCGTTCACTGCGAAGGACTTCTGAATAACCTGTTCAGGTGTGGAAGAGGACAGCATGGCATAATAAGGAATAAGTAACCGTGCACGTGTTTAAATTTATACCATGAGACTTCAACGTCCACCGTCAGTTTTGAAGATCTCCAGGCAGCTACTTCTGGCTGCGCTCCCTCTGCCACCACCTTGTTCGCCCTGACCAGGTTGTGGTCTATTACATAACGAGGGATGGTGATGGCGTTATCTATGTTATTGTTTGTAATGGCTGGTTCGCTGAGTATTTGGTTCGCTGCTGTTTAGCTAATCTGAGTGCAGCCCTTCTAAATTTTTGCATAAATTTCCATAGATAAATAGGGACAACTTTGCAGCGTTGGTAGGGTAGATGTGCCATCGGTATTTCTGCTCTATGCCTGCTGGGCCGACAGATTTCATTCCTTCTCTAATTTGGTGTTGATGTGTGGTGCAACTCAATGCTGAGCCATATAATTGCAGACAAAATTTAAGAGACAGCTGCATTGTTGTTGGTCTGAGGTTACATGAAACGTAGACAAGGGAAGGTTTCCATTACTTCATGTCATGGCGAAGAACATGTGTTTTTGTGACAATCGGTGATGTTCCGATGGCACTATCATTGACAATCGTTTTCAGCTTCATACGTTTTATTACCAATTAAGTAAAAAGGGAGATTGAATTTAATAACACCATTGGCTTCTGGACTCCACGTTCCGTGATATTACCACGAATCCATTATTTCGGATGACACTTTAAAAATGGTAGAAACTCGCTCGGAAGAAAATCTCAGCGGGGTATATATTCATAGCTGGGGCAGCGAAAAACGTTATTCATTAATCATCAGAAAACACGTTCGGCAGTAAGGAACACGTAAAAAACAAACAATGTTATACGGACTCCGCAGGTTTGGCTGCATCTGTGCTGAGAGGAACAAAGTTAGCGTTCCGAGAGTGCAAGACACTTCTGCATCTTGCTTTCATGCCAGTCTGGGAGAAACAAAAGAACAAAGAACAAAGAACAGCACAGCACAGGAAACAGGCCCTTCGGCCCTCCAAGCCTGTGCCGCTCCTTGGTCCAACTAGACCAATCGTTTGTATCCCTCCATTCCCAGGCTGCTCATGTGACTATCCAGGTAAGTCTTAAACGATGTCAGCGTGCCTGCCTCCACCACCCTACTTGACAGCGCATTCCAGGCCCCCACCACCCTCTGTGTAAAAAACGTCCCTCTGATGTCTGAGTTATACTTCGCCCCTCTCAGCTTGAGCCCGTGACCCCTCGTGATCGTCACCTCAGACCTGGGAAAAAGCTTCCCACTGTTCACCCTATCTATACCCTTCATAATCTTGTATACCTCTATTAGATCTCCCCTCATTCTCCGTCTTTCCAAGGAGAACAACCCCAGTCCACCCAATCTCTCCTCATAGCTAAGACCCTCCATACCAGGCAACATCCTGGTAAACCTTCTCTGCACTCTCTCCAATGCCTCCACGTCCTTCTGGTAGTGCGGCGACCAGAACTGGACGCAGTACTCCAAATGTGGCCTAACCAGCGTTCTATACAGCTGCATCATCAGACTCCTGCTTTTATACTCTATACCCCGTCCTATAAAGGCAAGCATACCATATGCCTTCTTCACCACCTTCTCCACCTGTGTTGCCACCTTCAAGGATTTGTGGACTTGCACACCTAGGTCCCTCTGTGTTTCTATACTCCTGATGACTCTGCCATTTATTGTATAACTCCTCCCTACATTATTTCTTCCAAAATGCATCACTTCGCATTCATCCAGATTAAACTCCATCTGCCACCTCTCCGCCCAATTTTCCAGCCTATCTATATCCTGCTGTATTGCCCGACAATGCTCATCGCTATCCGCAATTCCAGCCATCTTCGTGTCATCCGCAAACTTGCTGATTACGCCAGTTACACCTTCTTCCAAATCATTTATACATATCACAAATAGCAGAGGTCCCAGTACAGAGCCCTGCGGAACACCACTGGTCACAGACTTCCAGCTGGAAAAAGACCCTTCGACCACTACCCTCTGTCTCCTATGGCCAAACCAGTTCTCCACCCATCTAGCCACTTCTCCTTGTATCCCATGAGCCTTAACCTTCTTAACCAACCTGCCATGTGGGACTTTGTCAAATGCCTTACTGAAATCCATATATAGAAACATTCGGAAACTCAGCAAACGTGCACTCGGTAGCAGGCTTGCTGTTTTATTCATTAATTATAGTTTCTGCTTTTGGCTGAAAGCACTCGGTTGCCTCGAACTGATCCTTTTACATTACTCCCGATTCATACAGAATAAGGTGATCGCTGGCCATGAATGCTGCCGTCAGAGGGGTCCCTCTCCTTCCAGGAAACAGCAAAGCAAAGCGGACTACTGTCCGGCCACAGCGTCGTTCAGAGAATAGACTGAACAAAGGGAGCCTTGAAAGTTAATAGAACAGCGATCACCACAATTTGTGTTTATGTAAAAACTTAATCTTAGCGCAGATGAGGTCCTCTGCGGAAAGAATACGAGGAGTTACGATTGGACATTAAAATCAAACCTGTGGTTCTGAGCCTACGTATTGTGGAGAAGCAGCAGATGATTGAAGTGATTTTACCAGGGAGCAGAAGAATCAGGTGTTCTTATTGTCGTGACCTTCACCATAAAGTGAAAAGAAAAGACTAATGTTTACATAGGTAACACAAATTTAACGTGAATTTAAGCATATTCCAAATTCTAGGGTTCCCGATACTAATGACGACATCGAGCAGTGGTGTCAATTGTGTGGATAACCGACGAATTTCTCTTGCTATGCACATCCGAGATGGCTGTGCCAGATTAAACTTATTCAACTCCTAAAGTTGCATGATTTTTGAAGTAAGTCAATGATTGTGAGGTCTCCGATATTGACATCTTCCTTCGCATTTTGGTGTGAGTATTACATGTGCAGATCTCACTGCCCCGTCATGTTTTCTCATTGATAAATAGAGGCTTTGCATGGAGGTGTACAAAAAGGCCGCAAACTCAGACTTGGTGTCAGGATGGTGATTCACATTTAATTCACATTTATTTGTCGTCTATTTATTGTATAGAAGAGGCGAAATTACTGTAGAGGATGAGAAACTGGAGTATTAACAAACATTACATGGAATTACCAACTGGTCAGACAGAATCCCTACAAGTCTCCCTCTATGGCAGCGGCATCACTGACTGAACACTTCCAGGACTTCCTTCTGATATTGTTGATTTGCTTGAATTAAATGGGGCAGACCATAAACTGAACTGCTGTACCAGTGGGTACATATCTCTGAAGGGCTACCACAGTCAGTATGGGATATGTAATAAGCTGTGATTTTAGGTAAGCTCTGCCACCGGTCAGATAGAATCAAGTGTTTATTTTCTAATTGAATTTGTAATTACTTTCCACTGTGTCTGCTTTCTATTCAGTAAATTATGTAATTACAAATATCACAACGCAATGTAATTATCTTCATCCCTCTTAAACACCTCACACTGTAGTCAGGTCCTGGAGTAAAATTAGTCCAGGGTTGAGTTTCCGATTGTTTCCATTCGTTTTGCAACAGATCAACGTAATCAGCATAACCGGCTCAAGAAAGGAGGGATATATCGGTAAATGAGTTACATTCGAGATCACAGGTTCATGTTTCAAAATGGATCAATGACAAATTCATCCTGAAAACACGCCTACCCTCAAAACCGATCAATTTGGAAGGCCCTGCCGCTTGTATTGTTTCAGTAGATCAAACAGGGAGAAATTGGAAGTTGAAGCTCAAAAGTATTTTCGGTACTTTAAGTTAAAGCCATGCAGGGCGAGAAACAGCGGCGAAATTTGAAGTAGACACCTACCTTAACCAACTGAATAAGAAAATGGAGCGGTGTAAACAGATATTTCGGCCGAGGTCTCCACTGGACAGTTCAGAAATGTATCCCTCCCTATTGTTTCTTTCATAACGTGCAGAGGCTGCGACATTAACACATTCTTCTTGTGTAATTGAAAGGTAACATGAAACATTTCCTCCACTTCCTGCCAAGGGGTATTTGCTGCTTTATCGCGGTATACATGGTTATTTCCTGTTAACACAACGCAATAACTGACAACCTTTGCAGAAACAGGAATGAAGCTGGTCATCGCACTATCTGGAGTATTATTCCGTGCTTGAATCTAATAGGCCAATTTACTTATATTTATTAGGGCACTTAGCTGATGATCCTACAGTTCAACGAATGGAGCAGCTGACTTCCGTGTTTGCGTGACATTATCAGACGATTTCGGAATCGAGTCCTGCTGGGATCGTGTTAGGCAGGTAAATCTGGTCCGCCTGAATGAAAGCAAACCGCGTCAACACTGCGGGACGCACCGTGGCACAGTGAATAGCACTGCTGTCTAACAGCGTCACGGACCCATGTTCAATTCGCGCCGAGGGTCACTTTTTGTGCGACGTTTGCACGTTCTCCAAGTGTCTGCATGGATTTCCTCCCCCACAGTCCGAACGACGTGCTCGTTAGAGAATGAGCCTTCCTAAATTCTCCTTCAGTATGCCCGAACAGGCGCCAGATTGCGGCGGACTTTCAGAGTAACTTCATTGCAGTGGTAAGATAAGCCTACTTGTCGCATTAATAATTGCACTTTAAATGTTTAGGCGCTGAAGCTTCTGATTCCCGTCCCAAACCATCGTGTCTATGCCAGCTCTTGGAAAGAGCTGTCCACTGTTTAACATGGAAGGTAAAGTAATCATGGTTTTCCAGATGATACCAGGTTTGCAGAGAATAAAAAGGGACAAATGAAACACGATATAGAGAGACTGGGAGCAGAGACAGCATTTGGGTCTCTTCAGATGAAAAGCTGCTGGAGAATAATTTCATGAATAACTTAAAAAATGGAATTGAAAAGGTATTTGTGGACGATCACCTTGTAGGCTCACATTAACTAAATACAACGTAGGAACAATTAAACGCACACACACACACACAAGTACAAACACAACTCACACACAAATAGACACAACTCCTCCTGCACAAACAGGAAGACAAATATAATTAGACACAGAGTGGTAGGCACCAGGGGACAGAGTGACGACTGTCACTAACTTGTTTCACGTTTGCTGTGTTTAGGGCAGAAATGTCGTAAGTGCACGCAGGTGAATAACAAAACTTGTTGTAAGTTGTGTGATAGCAACTTGCATAAGACATGATGCGTTCCAAAGAAACAAGGTGAAATTTTGTCATTGAATGAGTAATGTCAGCCACGTCGTTGGCAGGATTTAAGCCTACATGGGAAGACCCCAGTGGATGTCTAGCCTGAACCACTCACCATGTTAGTCACAATTCATAGGATCACCTACAAGTGATTGAGAAATCACTCAGAAGGTATGCGACTGTAAAGTGTTATTTTCCTCTTTGGTAATTCATCATCCCCAAAGACCGACCAGCAGCCTCCCTTTTCTTCATTTCACAGATCTTCTAACTTCCACGAACTACTCACTCCTGCGATGACAGTGTGCTTCTTTGATATGTTTAACTTTTAAAGCGGGGCTGCCTTAAGAAGCAGTGTTTTCTTACAACAGTCAATTCATCTGGGAAAGTATACAGCCCTCATGCTGTAAATGCAGGATAATAACTGATTTTAGCTGGGAATGTCTTACTTTATAGAGTCAATTGACCTTTTTCTGTTAAGGTTCTCCTGGGATTTTAGACTAGAAATGCAGATTACGTTGAGTTCCAATTAGGTTGATTAACAGGGCCAGAGTCATTTGGTTAATGGGAGGAGCTAAGTTTGCAGGAAACAACAGTTTCATTTTCCTTTTGAAGTGAAGGGCAGTTGTTGCCTGGAGCAGTTGGAAGAAAGTAATATTTATATTTCTGTCCAGAGACCTTTTGAAAGCTCCAGGACTGTTAGCCTATGCTTCAAGCATATTTTTCTGTGCTTGCTAACTATACTATAAAGGGCTTTAAGTCTATGTGAGAAAAGATAGCCCAATTGGAACTAATAGTAATAGGTTCGCAGTTAAGAACTGTATCTTGTCATATTTAAGTATTGCTCAATTGTTCAAAGTTGAGCTAATTTGCATTCATTAAACTTTGTTGTTAAATGAAGTTTCATATGATAAAAGATCATTTATTTGTGGCACCTGGGTGATCCCCACGCTAATGCCAAAACAGAAAAAGTTTTGTGGTCTAGTCTGGAGTGGCTAATCTGGTACCCTAACTTTCTTTCATTTGATTAGTTTTAAAAGGGAGTGCCTTGTCGAAATAATGTCTCTCTCGGTGGCTAAATGTTTCCTGGGTGTGGGCGAGGTCAGTTGAAATTATTTACAAAATGTAGTTCAAGTAAATCTTTTCGATTCGGTGAAATAGTTGGAGTTGACTGTAATTGAAGGTTTATAATGTGTCAACTGCTGGATGTGGGTGCACAGCTACACACGTCACCGAATGTGGCAAGGCAGGTGGAGAAGGTAGTCACAAAGGCATAATGCATGCTTGCCTTCATTGGCCGGGGCATTGAGTTTAAAAATTGGCAAGTCATGTTGCAGATTTATAGAACCTTAGTTATGCTGCACTTGGACAATAGTGTTCAATTCTGGTCGCCACACTACCAGGAAGATGTGGAGGCTATGGAGAGGGTACAGAAAACATTTACCAGGACGTTGCCTGAAATGGAGGGCGTTAGTTATGAGGAAATTAATCACTGCGCTTCAGTAGTTTCCTACTGCAAGTTCTGCAACATCCCAACGAAATAAATGCAATCTTCAAAGCTTTTAAGGCACGTGAAGATACATGGTTAGCAGCAAACAAAGAACAAAGAAAACTTGGTTTGTTCTCATTGGAACAATGGAGGTTGAGGGGCGACCTCCTAGAATTCCACAAGATTATGCGGGGCATGGACAGAGTGGATAGTCAGAAGCTTTTTCGCAGAGTGGAAGAATCAATAACTAGGGGGCATAGGTGCGACGGGCAGGGTTAAGAGGAGATGTACGAGGCAAGTTTTTTTACACAGAGGGTGGTGGATGCCTAGAACTTGCTGCCGGGGGCGGTAATGGAAGCAGATACGGTAGTGAGTTTTAAGGGGCGTCTGGAAAAATACATGAATAGGATGCGAATAGAGGGACATGGTCCCCGGAAGGGTAGGGGATTTTAGTTAAGTAGGGCAGCATGGTCGGTGCAGGCTTGGAAGGCCGAACGCCCTGTGCTGTATTTTCTTTGTTCTTTGTTTGCTGCTAACCATGTATCTTCACGTGCCTTAAAAGCTTTGAAGATTGCATTTATTTCGTTGGGATATTGCAGAAATTGCAATAGGAAACTACGAAAGCGCAGTGATGAATTTCACGTTGTATCAATGATTTCATCTGCTGTTTGCTGCTGCAGAGTGTAACCGCAAGATAAGCTCATTGAGAATAACGCTCCAAATTATTTCAGTATTTGTTCTCTGTATTCGAGAGCAATAAATCAAATGCTTCTTTGAGCACCAAGCTCCTAAATTAATTTTGAAACTATCTGGATTGTGAATACCTGTCCATACCCGTGCACTGGATCACTTTGATTCTAACCCATGCATTAACCGAGATGGTAGCAGCACCACACAAATTTGAACTCAGGGGCTTGTGTTTTTAGAGAAACAGTTTAACCAACTAAGCAGCAGCATCATTTTGAAGTCTAGGTTTGGAATGCAATATTTTGAACTGAATCACACCAGTTTTCTGCAAACATCATTATTCACCTATTCAGGGGCTGTATGTCAGTAAGACTTGATATTTTGCATTTGATCGAGCTGGGAGCGGTTGCGGAGCAGCTCTGTGAAGATGGGAACATTCAGATGGTTCTGGAGTAAACGAATCCTTACAGCTCACTGGTAACGTGAGAGCTTTGAACTGACATAAAGATCAGGGCTCTTTGTGTGACATTCAGCAAAAAATAATGCTGAATGCTCGACTCACTGAATTTGAAAAGTACTTGGTTACTGTAAGGTAAAGCCACCATAGTCCGAGATAAAGATAGGTTTATTTCACAGTTAGGGGGAGAGCTGACCGTTGGTGATTTAGAATCATAGAAACCCTACAATGCAGAAGGAGGCCATTCGGCCCATCGAGTCTGCACCGACCACAATCCCACCCAGGCCCTCCCCCCACATATTTACCCGCTAATCCCTCTACCCTACGCATCTCAGGACTCTAAGGGGCAATTTTTAACCTGGCCAATCAACCTAACACGCACATCTTTGGACTGTGGGAGGAAACCGGAGCATCCGGAGGAAACCCACGCAAACACGAGGAGAATGTGCAAACTCCACACAGACAGCGACCCGAGCCGGGAATCGAACGCGGGACCCTGGAGCTGTGAAGCAGCAGTGCTAACCACTGTGCTACGTGCCGCCCTGTCGGAGGATCATCACACCTCAAGCGAGGGGCAAGGTTGAGAAGGTGTGCCTTCGTGAATAGCATCAGCCAGTACGAGAAATGAGCCCACACATTTGGCGATGATTCACATCAAGCTCCACATCATGAACCAGCTGTGCATAAAATTGAGCCAAAGCGACTCACACTGCAATACTGTAGTGAGAAACCAACGCGGCTTTTTGTGAACTAGGATGGTTGCAGGAGGGTCACCAGTTCGATTACCACGTTTCCAAGTTTCCTCGTCTGTAAGTTATGTTTGTGCAAACACCGAAATGGCATCATTCAACACCTTGGTTTAATGCAACGCCGTTTACTCAAGTTAAACTGCATTTCTTTCCCCTTTCTTCTTTCTGGCTCTTGTTCTGACTAATCCGTTCCCCCTCAGCTGATAAATTAATACTCTTCCATGTTGAACACCATTCGGAGGAAGCATTGAGGGACGCAACGTGGTTGGGGGACTTCAATATCTATCACCAATCATAGCACCACGTCAGACCAAGATGGCCGGGTTCTAAAGTGGTTAGACGGAGTTGCAGCAGGTGGTGAGGGAACGGACAAGGCCAGTAAGCAACCATGATCTCTTCCTCAACAACGGAACCATTGCACAGTCCTTTTGAAGACTAAGTTCTATTCTCACACTGAGGATATGCTCCATTGTATTGTATGACACTATCACCGTGTTGAATGGGATGTATGCGAAACAGAACGAGCAACTCAAGCCCGAACAACAATAATCCTCGTGAGATGATAAGGTTGTGGGAACACGAACCCAAACCGTTACAAGTAATTCTGTGGTTAGAGATTCTAAATTTAAGTCGATAAGAATGGAATCACGTGTTTGTTGATACCTGACTGTGTTTGCACTGAATGTATTGCTAAGCTGATTCAGAGGGCAGTTAAGAGTTAACCGCTTTCCTGTTGATCATACAAACAGACGAAATAGGGGTCGAAGTTGTCCAATTGGACTCTCAAACCTACTCCACGATTAAATAAGTCCATGGTCGATTAGTCCTTGTTTCAGTTACCATCTTCCCACACACCTCCAATATCCTTTAATCCCTTTGCCTAACGTTAATTTATCTACCTCCACCCTAAACATTTGCAGTGACCCTTCTCCAACCGGCTTCTGGGGCGAAAAGGTTCAGAATCGCAAAACCCTCGCAAAGGAAATGTTTGTCCTCATCTCTGAACTACAAGGGCGATCCAAAATTTAATAGCAGTGGCCTCTACTTCTTGGCCCGTCCATAACAAGAAATATCCTTTCCAAGTCCACAGGAAAACTTGGTAAAAACGATTCAGAGTTTTATGTACGGAGTCACATAATGGAGAAACCGGGTAAGGATGGCAGATTTTATTTCCCGGACTTCATTACTGATAGGTTTTATAAAGACCCTGATAACCTTATGGCCACTATTATTGAGGCGAGCCTTAATATCCTCATTTCATTAATTCAGCTTAAATTTCTCCAGCTGCATTGGTGAATTTTGAACCCTGGCCCTCCGAACATTAGCCTGCACCTTTGCCCTCGTGAAAATAATTCCACTCTACCATGGGCTCCGTAACTGCAAGGAAATGGTGTGGTGAATATTTGTAAAATGAGCAGTCGGATCGAGAAGAAAAAGCATTAATCATTCACCTTCCTCACCATTATACACGAGACCATTTTTGATTTTGATAAGGCAGTTTTCTGTTCTTGATGAGGCTGGAAACCTAACTGTAAAGATTCGGGCAAACTACTCCAGAGAAAATAAATGGAGACCTACATATAACATGGCATTGCATTCAAGGACATTGGAGAGGGGCGAGAAGATAATGATGGGAGCGCAATTTGCAATAATAGAGGAAAGAATTGTTCTGTTTTAGGAGGGTCAAACGAGCCGAATTGAAAGTATGTGCGACAGAATCTGAGGGAATAGAACAGCAAACAATATCAGAAAACATATATCCAGGTGGGACTAAGCCCATTCGAAAAGGAGGGAATTTATCTTGGAGTTGCCTCTAACTTTGGTGAGTTCACAGCCAGGTTACTGTGTGCAGTTCTGGGGGGGGCACATTATCAGAAGGGTGCGAATGCACTCGTGCGGATGCAGACGACATCCACCAGGATGCTGCCTGGGATGGATCATTTAAGTACACCAGGATGCTATTGGGACTTGATGGTTTGAGTTACACGGAGAGGCTGGATAGACTGGGACCTTTTTCTCTGGAGCGTAGGAGGATTATTCGTGATCTTATAGAGATCTATTAAATAATAAGTGGCATAGATCAGCTAGATAGTCAATACCTTTTCCCAAAGGTAGAGGATTCTAAAACTAGAGGGCAGAGTTTTAAGGTGAGAAGCGAGAGATACAAAAGTGTCTAGAGGGGCAATGTTTTCACACAGAGGGGGATGAGTGTCTGGAACAAATTGCCAGAGGTAGTAGTAGAGGCGGGTCAAATTTTGACTTTTAAAAAACGTTCAGACAGTTACATGGGTAAGATGGGAATAGAGGGATATGGGCCAAACTGCAATTGGTACGAGCTTAGTGGTTAAAAAAAGGGGCGGCATGAACAAGTTGGGCCGAAAGACCTGTTTCCATGCTGTAAACCTCTATGGCCCTAAGTTATGAAGACAAGGTGCATAGGCCTGGTTTTTTTCAGTGACGATTTGGAGATGCCAGTGTTGGACTGGGGTGAGCACAGTATGAAGTCTCACAACACTCACCTGATGAAGGGGCAGTGCTCCGAAAGTTTCCGCTAACAATTAAACCTGTTGGACTTTAACCTGGTGTTGTGAGACTTCTTACTGTTTTCAGTGAAGCAGAGAAGATTGAGGGGCGACTTGATCGAGGTGTACACTATTATGTGGGACATGAACAGAGTGGATAAGGAGCGCCTGTTCCCCTTAGGTGGAGAGTCAGTAACGAGGGGACATCGTTTCAAGGTGAGGGGGATACGGATTAGGAAAATCTATTTCACCCAGAGGGTGATGATGGCCTGGAATGCACTGCCTAGGAGGGTGGTAGATGCGGGCTGCCTCACATTCTTTAAACGGTACCTGGATGTGCACTTGGCACGTCACAAAATTTAGGACCATAGACCAAATGCTGCCAGATGGGGTTAGGTGGAAGTTCAGGTGTTTCAAATGTGTCTGCGTGGATTCGAAGGGCCGAAGGACATTTTCTGCGCAGTATGATTGCCTGATCTCAGACGCCATCGCGTTCAGTTACCATAAGTTCTGCCTCCGTGCTGAGTCTGGTATCACTGTCTGCATTGGCTCCCATTGCCCCAACCCTGCCCTTTGGCTAGGCTTCTCCCGAATAATCATACTCCAGCGCTACGTTATCCGACTCAGGTATAGTGAGAAGGGAAGACTCGGAGAGATTGGCTAGGGGAAATGCAAGCGAGTGGTACACAATAAGACTCTTCCAAAAATCAGAAAAATGAAAACAATGAATTCGAAAGGGTTTAGAGAAACTGAAGATTTGTTTATGAACCGTTTAGTTTTCCTGTCGTTCCTGGAAGGATATGAGAGGCAGAACAGATCCAATGGATGTGAACGATACCCTGGAATTGCTTTTTCACCTCATTTCCTGCCTTCAACTTTACGTCTGATGTTCTACTATCTGTTCTTCCATTTAGCTCGCTATTCATTGTCTAACGTTTTATAAAAGATACCCCTGACTATTCATGCGTGGTCTTTCAAATATCATCTCTGTCTCTTGGTCCATTTACTGTGAGAGACACCTTCTGCCTCTGGTGGTATCGGTCTCTGTCATCTCTAGCTCGTTGCCTGCATCTCTTCTGCGAGTGTTCCGTCTTTTGGCTATTGTTTTCTGTCCTCTGGCTGTCAGATATTTCCATTCAACTGTAGAATTTTGGTAATTTGTCGACGTTTCCGTCAATCAGAAACAGTACTCCCTGATCAACACAGTGGCTGGCCAGTCCATGCACCGGTGCAACGGTCCTGTTTTTATTGCTTCCTAATATAATTGAACGAATGGAAGAGTGGGAAGTCATGAGCTGGAAATACTAAACCTGCACCTCGATTACTTTCAATGATTTTCTTTATTAATCAATGGAATCACTGATATAACTGGCTATTTCACCGTTCACTTCGACGGCTCTCCACACATGGGCTGATTTGCCCCATAAATAATGTGTTTGTGCAGTAATTTAAATTGAGCAGCCTAAATCCCAGTATCGAGTACGTAGTTAGAATAAATGCAATCTATGGGATCTGCTCCTATAATAATATAATAGTAACAAAACTATAACATATAACAACCACAGAAGTACGAGGCTGTCAGATACAGTGAAGAGTAAATTCACAGATTTTCTTCTGCTCTCCAACTCTGGGCCAATCCGATTTTCATCCTTATTTTGATCCTTCAGACACTTGCGTGCTCAACTGGCCCACAAAATTTGTCTGACTGTCAGAGCGTTGAGCAACAGAATTGGAGCAAATGGAAGCAATGGATTTAAATGCATGCCAAGCTAGTCAAAACGTATCCACTCAGGTTCAGTATAACAGCTTGACTTATCACGACAAAATCATGGCACGTTTTTGAATATCTCTCCCGGTCCAAGTATAAAAAGAAAGGAATACTTTTGAGCAGTGTAGAATGCAAGTAAATATGAGAACCAATGCTGCAGTTTTTCTGTTGCAATATGCCTTTTTTAGCTTCTGACAACAAATCACCACAAATCGATCAAAGGTGAAAGTGAAACTTTAGTTTCACGGTACAACGCACCCTCTTTTTAAAGGGACCATGCAATGGTTCTTTTTCCCAAGCATTTTACAATATAACCAACACTCATCTACAATTACTCTACTTAGCTTCGCAATACTCGTGATGAGATATTTAAACGTTATAGAGGTGTCTTAATAGCCCATACTCGCCCTAAGATATTGTTGTAATAAACAAATTGTTGTAATAAGCAATTGTGGCAAAAAAGAACATATTGATTAATTCCCTCCAAAAGGTCACATTTTAGAAAGAATATCCACACTGTTTTTAGTGGAAGTCACTTACACTCTTCAAACCGAGGACGGGAAATGTTCTTTTGTGATACTATCCCCATGCGAAATATGATAGATATTGAATAGATCTACGCTTGTAAGCTTTTGTTCGTCTATTAGCCGCAGATTTATACATCACCACAACCTATTAGTTTATATCATGGCTTATCAATCACTCCATAGTTACAATAAAACCTGAGGCTCAACCTTGGTTCCATGAGGTGTGTGGGAGAGCACTGCAGGGACAACACTAGGCAGACAAAATAATGAAGTGCCAACGTGGTAAATCTGCAGCATGTCACTGTTCTCAAGTGAGAGAAGCAAGTGAAGCCAGAAATACCAGAGCATAAAGATTTGCAGTCCTATCGCACCAAGCATAATGTGGCAGATAATAAAACAAAACAAAAACTTGTTGAGGAGGGGATACTACAAACATCCACATCAGAGACTGGGCGGAAATTTTGCATCCCACCCGCCACGGAATCACAGCGGACGGTCCACGGACGATACAAAGGTCCGTTGATCTCGGGTGGGATTTCCCAGCCTCGGGGCAATATCGGAAGGAAAAATCCCTGCCCGCACCTTGGACTGACGTATCGTCCTTCCGGAGATTACGGTTTATTTTGCTGTAATTTCCTCCATGACTGATAACAGAATAACTGAATGCATGGGGTACAGAGTTGGCTTCCAAGTTGCAATGTTGGCAGCTCGTGCATTCATCGGTCTCTTTGAAATCTGTTTCCGATTTCTCGTTCAATTTGTTCACATTTATTTACTGCTACTGACAGAAAACAGCCATGTGTAGAGATGTTCGCTCCATATTTCACTATGGATCAGGACTGGGCCCAGTGACTAGTTTTCGTGCTCAAAACAACTGGGAAATCCAATCATTGAGCAGATCCTTTCCTTCTCATTCTCAATGCTTATCTTCCACTCTGTTCCACAATATTTTCATTATTTCCCTTTTCAGAAAGCTACTGAGCTCGCGGATTCGGGAAACTGGGCAGACAGTTCAAAACTTCTCCTTAATCTGGTGATGGAGAAAGGATCTCGGGCCCGAAGGGTGATGTGGGAATCCATTGTGGAAATGCGTAATGGGGTCCCAAAGATGGATACAATACTGAAGGAAATACAGGAACTTGGTGTGGTAAAATCACAGTGAATTCAATTTCAGAATCAAACATTGCAGACTTTGCAATCATATTAAACAGATTTAATTTAATTTATTTAAACACGACCTGATCCATTTGGTTATATGAACATCGCTCAAGGGTTATTCGAATTACCCACCCACCTGAAAGGTAATAGTTGACAGCGAGATTTCAAGCAAATTCCCTTCTGAGATTCTGAATAATCGACCAGGGCCTTTGTTTATGTGACTATCTCAGTCTGGAAATCAGAAAATGAAAGACCGGGAAAACAGTGCTGAAAATGCTTTGTGTAACAATACGTCAGGACCAACACGCTTTGATCACACTGCCTTACTTAACACAAAGAAAGGCTATATCCACGGCTTACTGCAAAAGAAACACTAAGCTCAGGATCAAAAATACATCAGTCCACGCTGTGTGCATAGCTTTTAAACTTCCCCTGCTCATCTCTCGTTCCCTGTGCTACTGCTGGCTCATGAATATCTGGGTAGGTGAGTTTTTATCACACTGAAAGTCAGTTCCAGCATTCTGTCACTAAGATAACTTTATGTTTTTCATCTCCCTCAATATAACTTGCCCGCAAGAAGCAATGTATGTGCTCTGCATATTGGGTTCATTCCTCTCCATTTATGTGATACGATTCAAGGGGCATTCATTTTTCCAACGGGAGAGGGATGTTACTTATGCTTGAAAAATGTTGCCAGGAGGAAAATAATTAATTTCTTGCTGGCTTTTAACGCCAATGTAATCGTTTCACAATGGCCAATCCTCCAGTTTCTCCCTACCTTATTTACTACAAGGAAAAGGTGACAGCTGCAGTTTATAGTATCAGCCCTAATCTCCGGACGAACAATACCCAGTCAAGGCTGTCAGCAGGTGCTTCAACTCCCCCTGTTCATTTCGCATTGCTTGAGCTCCCACTCGCTCAATAGGGAAACTCCTACTGCACGGAGCCAACAATGAGATGCATTAATCATTACCGTGTCCTTCTGGCCACTATAACAATAAAGAATTTAAATTGATTCTCAACTATTCCTTGATTCGTATTATAATTCATGGGAGTCCCCTATTATTTTGCCAATGTGTAGACATTGTATGTTTCCAATTATTCCAACTGCTTTTGCTATTTAATCTGAAGTCATAGAAACATAGAAACATGAAGCAGGAATAGGCCATTTGGGTTTTTGAGCTTGCTCTGCCATTCATTTTGTTCATGAGTGATCATCAAGTTCAATATCCTGATCCCCTTCCCCCATGTCCCTTGATCCATTGAGCACGAATAGCTATTATTCTTGAAATCAGACAACGTTTTGGCTTCAACTACATTCTGTGATAGTAAATTCCACGCATTCACCAACCTTTGAGTGAAGCATTTATCCTCACCTCAGTTCTAAGCGGTTTACCCCTTATCCTCAATCTATCATCCCTAGTTGTGGACTCCCCCATCATTGGGAACATTCTTTTTGAATATATCCTGTCGAACCCTGTTAGAATTTTATAAATTACTATGAGATCCGCTCTCACTCTTCTAAACATGAGTGAATATAATCCTAACCGAATTAATATCTCCCCATATGACAAACCTCCATCCCAAGAATCATCCTGGTAAATCATCCCTTTATAGCAAGGACATCCTTCCTCAGATAAGGCACAAAAACACAATACTTCACCAGCGCCCTATAAAACTGCACCAAAATATCCCTATCACAATGTTCAAATCCTCTCGGTATGAAGGCCAAAATACCATTTACCTTCTTTACTGGCTGAAATCTTATACACCACCTGGTAAAATCGTGTTAACCTTTCAATCTTAATAGAAACCTGTGTGTATACTGATGCTCTGAGGTTTACCGACACTGGGAAACTTTTCTCAAAATTACAAATTAAAATACTGAGCTGGAAATTCCCAGAGGGTCCAGCAAGCCAAATGCACACCACAATGCTATCAGTGAATTACTTATATGAAGGACGCATTAGAAATTATTAACCGTGGGCGGCACGGTAGCACAGTGGTTAGCACTGCTGCTTCACAGCTCCAGGGTCCCGGGTTCGTTTCCCGGCTCGGGTCACTGTCTGTGTGGAGTTTGCACATTCTCCTTGTGTCTGCGTGGGTTTCCTCCGGGTGCTCCGTTTCCTCCCACAGTCCAAAGATGTGTGGGTTAGGTTGATTGGCCAGGTTAAAAATTGCCCCTTAGAGTCCTGAGATGCGTAGGTTAGAGGGATTAGCGGGTAATATATGTGGGGGTAGGGCCTGGGTGGGATTGTGGTCGGTGCAGATTCGATGGGCCGAATGGCCTCCTTCTGCACTGTAGTGATTCTATGATCAGAGGGAAAATATTGCCATTATATCTCCATGTTCAGCAAATATTCGAATGAAGTGAATATTTTAACGTTTCATTAGACATTGCTCACTTTCAAGCAACATTTCCGAAAGATGAATCTTAATTTCTGCACAATCGTTGACTGAAACTGTGAAAAAGGAATAAATGCATTCAACAAAACTACATTGAAACATTTCACAATGTTAATACAACAAAAACCTTATGTCTGTTATATTAAAGGTGTTCAGCAGAAACACAAGGATCAACTCCGGGTACAAACGGAAACACTTAGAATGAACACTATCCTAATAAAGGAGAAGGTTAAGATTTTCCAGCTGGTTGATCGATACGCTGAGCTAACAGTGACTTCTACTGTTCGAGATCTAGCAATTGCAGACCATGAACTGCTGGCAAGAGATCGAGACCATGAAGAATGGCGAGATAAATATCTCCGGAGAGAATTGGAAAATAATTCGACCTGATCAATTATTTCAGAGCAGTTTCTTTCTGAGAAAATCCAAATTTGGGTGCTCGGCAGCAGTGAGTAGAGTCCCGGGGATTGGAAAAAGCGACAATGGTGCAAAGGATTATTTATGACTGGGCCACTGGAAAAATTTACCCTCACTTTCAATTTGTTTTCAGTTTTAAATTCCGGTATTTGAACGCTATTGATTGCAGAATAAATCTCAGGAACCTGATATTGGATCAGTATCATTACACTGGGAATATTTTGGGTGAGCTCTGGATGAATCCAGAGGGATTGCTGTTTATAGTTGATGGTTTGGATGAACTCAAGAACAGGATTGACGCTGCTGATAATCAGACAAATCCAGAACCACAGTCCATGTGTACAGATCCTGAATGCTGGTGTGAAGTGTCTGGCATTGTGTAGTTTAATAGGCATAAGCTGTTCGCAGGATGCTGCGTGCTCGTGACCAGCCGCCCCACAGCACTACTTTATTGAAAAAAGTCTGAGATTAGTGTCTGGGCGGAAATCCTGGGATTTGTTGGTGATGAACAAAAGGGATACTTCAACAAGTTTTTTGAAGATAAGGAAGCTGCAGCCGCTCTTTTCAAGCACTGGAGGAGATCGAGATCCTGTACACCATGTGCTACAATCCTTCCGACGACTGGATTCTCGGTCTGTCGCTGGGCCCCTTCTTTACACAAAGAGACAGAAAACAGCAGCAAGTTCCCAAGACCATCACCCAACTATATTCTTACTATATTTACAACATTCTGAAAAAACCATGGCCGAGAGATTGAAAACCCCCATGATGTGTTATTGAAGCTTGGTGAGACAGCCTTCACAGGAGTCTCAGAGAGGCAGATTGTGTTCAGAAATGGAGATTTGATCAAGTCCAATCGGCAACCTTCGCAGTTCTTGTCTGGGTTCCGAACGGAACTTTTGGAGAGATACGATTCTGCCCAGAGCGTGGTTTACACATTTCCACACCTCACCATTCAATAGTTTGTAGCTGCACTCACACAATGTCTGACTCCAGATCCCGATCTTCTCAGTGAAGCCCACAGCAAGGAAGAAGGGCAATTGCTGGTCTTTCGTCTCCACAGTCAGCTCGGCCCCTGCAGGCGTTTCTGGGTCAATTTTCTCATCCGGCAACTGTCGAGTTGTTGACTGGATGAAGCAGGAGATTGAAGGGCAGATTGGAAACCTAAGTCATAAGAGGAACCTCCTGAATTCATGGCACTACCTGTTTGAGTCTCAGAATAAAGCATTGGCTCAGATGACAGTGGAAACTCTTATATTACATCAAGTGCGACTGACACCAATTGACTGTGTGGTTCTGTCTCATGTTATTGGACTCTGATACGATAAAACACCTGGACCTAAATGAATGCTTCATCCAGTGTGAAGCACTCCTGCGGCTGGGAGGATTCCAGAGGCTGGGTGGATTTTTGCGGCTGGGTCCCTTTCTGCACAAATGCCAAGAGTTGAGGTAACTGCTTGTTTGGTCCACATAGCTGGAAGTTCATTGCGAAGAAATCACTTACTGTGTTACAGAAAGAAAAATCCTTCCAGCTCAAAGAAAGAGAGGCAGAATCAGGAAAGCTTTACAAAATAAAATGAGTGAAAATTCCAAGGTGAAAAATAGCAAATATCCTTTAGCAAATAAGTTGTTGGTTTACTTAATGGTGGCTCAGGGTTTGACCATGGAATTGAGATGAAAGGAAACGGTAACCGCTTACAGGAAACAAATTAGTTATCCTAAACATATTGAGTACCGATGCAGACAAAGAAATTGAATGAAACCTATTAATTTACCACATTAATGTAAATTTTACAGGTTGCCAGGGAATTCCCTAAAAATTTGATAATAACCACATCCACAGTAAACGTCGAGCCTCTTCAATGGGAATAAACTGTGAGGCACCCCTTCTCGCATACACCTGAAGAACAGGGGCATTTTTACTTGGTAATGAAGAGAACAATTTGTATTTGTTAACTCCACGGGAGATCTGCAATGCTAATCTCTAGTACAACTCCTACAATAACACCACCACCCCGGGAACCCCTGTCCATTGGATTGATGCTGAAATATGAGTTAGTGGGCGAGGATTTGGCAGATAGAGTATAACGTTGACAAATGCGAGGTTATTCACTTTGGAGGAAATAATAGCAAATTGGATTATTATCTAAATGGAAAAAATACAACATGCTACTGTGCAAAGGGACCTGGGGGTCCTTGTGCATGAGACGCAAAAACCCAGTCTGCAGGTGCAACAGGTGATCAAGAAGGCAAATGGGATGTTGGCCTATATCGCAAGGTGGGTAGAATCTAAAAGCAGAGATGTCTTGCTGCATCTGTACAGGGCATTGGTGAGTATTGGTCCCCTTATTTCTGGAAGGATATATTGGCCTTGGAGGGAGTGCAGAGAATGTTCACCAGGTTGATACCGGAGATGAGGGGTGTTGATCATGAGGAGAGACTGAACAGATTGGGTTTGTACTCGTTGGAATTTAGAAAGCTGAGGGGGGATCTTATAGAGACGTATAAAAGAATGAAGGGGCTGTATAGGGTAGAGGTGGAGGGATTCTTTCCACTTAGAAAGGAAGTTGGAACTAGAGGGCACAGCCTCAAATTAAAGGCGGGTCAGTTTAGGACAGAGTTGAGGAGGAACTTCTTTTCTCTGAGGGTGGTGAATCTCTGAGATTCTCCGCCCACTGAAGTGGTGGAGGCTACCTCGTTGAATATGTTTAAATCACGGATAGATGGATTCCTGATCAGTAAGGGAATTAGGGGTTATAGGGTAAGTGGAACTGATCCACTTCAGAGCAGCCATGATCCTATTGAATGGCGGGGCAGGCTCGAGGGGCTAGATGGCCAACTCCTGCTCCTATTTCTTATGCTCTTATGTTCTTATGTTCTTATGTTCTTGTCCCGTTATTACTGATAGTTAATTCACTGGGAATTGTAATCCTGAGTCGGGAAAATTGTGGCCTCTCCACCTGCACCACTCGCTACATGGTGGCCATGGCAGAGGCAGATCTACTGTTCATCATCACTGAACCCATTCTCAACTACATAAATGGTAATTATTTCCCTGTGAATTTCCTGTACTTCAACTCTGTGTGTCGTGTCCATCATGTCCTGCTGAAAACAGCCAGAGACTGTTCTGTCTGGTTCACCATCACTTTCGCCTTTGATCGACTTGTAGCCATTGGCTGTCAGAAACTGAAAACTAAATATTGCACCGGGAAAACTGTGGCTGTCGTTCTGGCAACAACCGGCATCCTCCTCTCTGTGAAAAACATCTCCCTGTACTTTACAAGGGAACCTCGAAGGGTAATCGACAATGTCCAGTGAAGCTGTCAGACAAAGACAAACTATTGCACTGATCCTGGCTGGGTTGAAGTTTTCAGGTTTGATCGGGTTTTAACCCCATTGCTCCCATTCAGTTTAATCCTGTTAATCAATGCACTGACAGTCAATCACATTTTGGTGACCAGCCAAGTCTGGAAGGGAATGAGGGCTCAGAATCAAGGAGAGAATCGCAGAGACCCCGAGATGGAGAGCAGAAGGAAGTCAATGATTTTACTCTTCAGCATATCCGGAGCTTTCATTCTCCTCTGGGCCGTGTCTATTATATTTTTTCTCTATGTGAAAGTGAAAGGGTTAATTTCCGTCACTCTTCCTGAATTCACATTTCAATTCGTCGGAATAATGCTGCAGGATGTAAATTGCTGCGCAAACACATTTATTTACGTGTTGACTCAATCCAATTTCAGGGAGCAGCTCAGATTCGCGGTCAAATATTCGCTCCCATCAATTATTCAATTAATGAAGAAACAAAACTGACTGACAGCCAATTACAGAGTGGGATCAGTAACTGACCGCCTCAGCCAATCAGATACTGCCTCACTAACTGACCGCCTCAGCCAATCAGAGACTGATTGCTAACTGACAGTCACCCTCAGCCAATCAGAGACTGGATTGCTAACTGACCGCCTCAGCCAATCAGAGACTTTATTGCTCACTGACCGCCTCAGCCAATCAGGGACTGGGTTGCTAACTAACCACCTCAGCCAATCGGAGACCAGGCCGACTACACCCTGAATCAGCCAATCAGAATTGCCGCTCGCTTCCTGACAGCCAATTCACCAATGACTGGTCCGCACTGTGACAGCGCATGAGCCAATCAGAGGCTGGGCCTTGTGACTGACAGCCCGGTCAGCCAATCAGAACACCGGCAGCTAACGGCCCGCCCCCAGAACAAATCCGGGAGCTCCATTCGCTGAGCGACAGGCGCTTCAACCAATCTGGTTTGTGTGTATCAGTGTCTGTGTGCATGTGTCAGTCAGAGTCTGTGTGTGCCTGTCAGTGTCTGTGTGTGTGTCTGTCAGAGTCTGTGTGTCTGTCAGTGCCTGTGTGTGTGTGTGTCTGTCAGTGCCTGTGTGTGTGTCTGTCAGAGTCTGTGTGTGTGTCTGTCAGAGTCTGTGTGTGTCTGTCAGTGCCTGTGTCTGTCTGTCAGTGCCTGTGTGTGTGTGTCTTTCAGAGTCTGTGTGTGTGTGTCTGTCACAGTATGTGTTGTGTGTCTCTCTGTGTCTATGGGTGTGTGTCTGTCAGTGTCCATGTGTGCGTGTCTGTCAGAGTCTGTGTGTCTGTCTGTCAGTGTCTGTGTGTGTCTGTCAGAGTCTGTATTTGTCTCTGTCAGAGTCTGTGTGTGTGTCTTTCAGTGTCTATGAGTGTGTGTCTTTCAGTGTCTATGAGTGTGTGTCTGTCAGTGACCATGTGTGTGTGTCTGTGAGTCTGTGTGTGTGACTGTCCGTGTCTGTGTGTGTGTCTGTCAGAGTCTGGGTGTGTGTGTCAGAGTCTGTGTGTGTGTCACTCAGTGCCTGTGTGTGTGTCTGTCAGGGTCTGGGTGTGCGTGCCAGAGTCTGTGTGCGTGTCTGTCAGTGTCTATGTATGTGTGTTTCTCAGAGTCTGTGTGTGTGTCTGTCAATGTCTGTGTATGTCTGTCAGTGTCTATGTGTGTGTGTCTTTCAGTCTCTGTGTGTGTGTGTGTGTCAGAGTCTGTGTTTGTGACTGTCAATGTTTATGCGTGTGTGTATGTCAGTGTCTATGTGTGTGTGTCTGTTAGAGTCTGTGTGCGTGTATGTCAGTGTCAATGTGTGTGTCTGTCAGACACTGTGTGTGTGTCTGTCAGAGACTGTGTGTGTAGTTGTCAGTTTCTATGTGTGTGTGTGTCTATCAGAGTCTGTGTGTGTCTGTCAGTGTCTATGTGTGTGTGTCTTTCAGTGTTTGTGTGTGTGTCTGTCAGTGCCTATGTCTGTGTGTCTGTCAGAGTCTGTGTCTGCGTCTGTCAGTGCCTCTGTGTGTGCGTCTGTCAGAGTCTGTGTGTGTGTCTGTCAATGTCTGTGTATGTCTGTTTCTCAGTATGTATGTGTGTGCGTGCGTCCTCCAGTATCTATGTGTGTGCCTGCGTCAATCAATGTCTGTGTGTGTGTCTGTCAGTGTCTATGCGTGTGTGCCTGTCAGTGTCTATGTGTGTGCATCTGTCACAGTCTGTGTGCGTGTCTGTCAGTGTCTATTTTTGTGTGTCTGTCAGAGTCTATTTGTGTGTCAGTCCGAGTCTGTGTGTGCGTCTGTCAGTGTCTATGTGTGTGTGTCTGTCAGAGACTGTGTGTGTGTCTGTCAATGTCTGTGTATGTCTGTTTGTCAGTATCTATTTGTGTGCGTGCGTCTTCCAGTATCTATGTGTGTGTCTGCGTCTGTCAATGTCTGTGTGTGTCTGTCAGCGTCTATGCGTGTGTGTCTGTCAGTGTGTGTGTGTGTGTGTGTGTGTGTTTGTGTGTGTGTGTCAGAGTCTGTGTGTGTGTCTGTCAATATTTATGCGTGTGTGTATGTCAGTGTCTATGTGTGTGTGTTTGTCACAGTCTGTGTGTGTGTCGGTCAGTGTCTGTGTGTGTGTGTCTGTCATGATGTGGAGATACCGGCGTTGGACTGGGTTGAACACTGTAAGAACATAGAACATAGAACATTACAGCGCAGAACAGGCCCTTCGGCCCACGATGTTGCACCGACCAGTTAAAAAAAAAAAGCTTATGGTATTTGCCACCAAATAAACCTGTTCGACTTTAACCTGGTGTTGTGAGACCTCTTACTGTGTGTGTCTGTCAGAGTCTGTGTGTGTGTCTGTCAATGTCTGTGTATGTCTGTTTGTCAGTATCTATGTGTTTGCGTGCGTCTTCCAGTATCTATGTGTGTGTCTGCGTCTGTCAATGTCTGTGTGTGTGTCTGTCAGTGTCTATGCGTGTGTGTCTGTCAGTGTCTATGTGTGTGCATCTGTCACAGTCTGTGTGCGTGTCTGTCAGTGTCTATGTTTATGTGTCTGTCAGAGTCTATGAGTGTGTCAGTCCGAGTCGGTGTGTGCGTCTGTCAGTGTGTCTGTATGTGTGTCTGTCAGAATCTGAGTATGTGTGTCTGTGTGTGTCTGTCAGTGTCTATGTGTATGTGTCTGTGTGTGTGTGTGTGTGTGTGTGTGCGTGTGTGTGTGTGTCAGATTCTGTGTGTGTGTCTGTCAATGTCTATGCGTGTGTGTCTGTCAGTGTCTATATTTGTGTGTCTGTCAATGTCTATGAGTTTGTCAGTCCGAGTCTGTGTGTGCGTCTGTCAGTGTGTATGTATGTGTGTCTGTCAGACTCTGAGTGTGTGTGTCTGTGTGTGTCTGTCAGTGTCTATGTGTATGTGTCTGTGTGTGTGTCAGAGTCTGTGTGGGTGTCTGTCAATGTCTATGCGTGTGTGTATGTCAGTTTCTATGTGTGTGTGTGTTTGTCACAGTCTGTGTGTGTGTCGGTCAGTGTCTGTGTGTGTGTCTGTGATGATGTGGAGATGTCGGCGTTGGACTGGGTTGAACACAGTAAGAAGTCTCACAACACCAGGTTAAAGTCGAACAGGTTTATTTGGTAGCAAATATCAAAAGCTTTTGGTATTTGCTACCAAATAAACCTGTTGGACTTTAACCTGGTGTTGTGAGACTTCTTACTGTGTGTGTCTGTCACAGTATGTGTTGTGTGTCTCTCAGTGTCTATGGATGTGTGTCTGTCAGTGTCCATGTGTGCGTGTCTGTCAGAGTCTGTGTGTGTGTCTGTCAGTGTCTGAGTGTGTCTGTCAGAGTCTGTATTTGTCTCTGTCAGAGTCTGTGTGTGTGTCTCTCAGTGTCTATGAGTGTGTGTCTGTCAGTGTCCATGTGTGTGTGTCTGTCAGAGTCTGTGTGTGTGTCTGTCAGAGTCTGGGTGTGTGTGTCAGGGTCTGTGTGTGTGTCACTCAGTGCCTGTGTGTGTGTCTGTCAGAGTCTTGGTGTGCGTGTCAGAGTCTGTGTGTGTCTCCCTGTGCCTGTGTGTGTGTCTGTCAGATTCTATGTATGTGTATGTGTGTCTGTCAGTGTCTGTGTGTGTGTCTGTCAGTGCCTGTGTGTGTGCGTGTGCCTGTCAGTTCCTGTGTGTGTGTCAGAGTCTGCGTGTTTATCTGTCAGAGTCTGTGTTTGTGTGTCAGTGCCTATGCGTGTGTGTCTGCCAGTGTCTATGTATGTCCATCTGTCACAGTCTGTGTGCGTGTCTGTCAGTGTCTATGTTTGTGTGTCTGTCAGAGTCTATGAGTGTGTCAGTCCGAGTCTGTGTTTGCGTCTGTCAGTGTGTCTGTATGTGTGTCTGTCAGAATCTGAGTGTGTGTGTCTGTCTGTGTCTGTCAGTGTCTATGTGTATGTGTCTGTGTGTGTGTGTGTCTGTGTGTGTGCGTGTGTGTGTGTGTGTCAGAGTCTGTGTGTGTGTCTGTCAATGTCTATGCGTGTGTGTCTGTCGGTGTCTATATTTGTGTGTCTATCAGAGTCTATGAGTGTGTCAGTCCGAGTCTGTGTGTCCGTCTGTCAGTGTGTATGTATGTGTGTCTGTCAGAGTCTGAGTGTGTGTGTCTGTGTGTGTCTGTCAGTGTCTATGTGTATGTGTCTGTGTGTGTGTGTGTGTGTCAGAGTCTGTGTGTGTGTCTGTCAATGTCTATGCGTGTGTGTATGTCAGTGTCTATGTGTTTGTGTGTTTGTCACAGTCTGTGTGTGTCGGTCAGTGTCTCTGTGTGTGTGTCTGTCATGATGTGGAGATGCCGGCGTTGGACTGGGTTGAACACAGTAAGAAGTCTCACAACACCAGGTTAAAGTCGAACAGGTTTATTTGGTAGCAAATACCAAAAGCCTATGGTATTTGCTACCAAATAAACCTGTTCGACTTTAACCTGGTGTTGTGAGACTTCTTACTGTGTGTGTCTGTCACAGTATATGTTGTGTGTCTCTCAGTGTCTATAGGTGTGTGTCTGTCAGTGTCCATGTGTGTGTGTCTGTCAGAGTCTGTGTGTGTGTCTGTCAGTGTCTGTGTGTGTCTGTCAGTGCCTGTGTGTGTATGTCAGTGCCTGTGTGTGTGTCTGTCAGAGTCTGTGTGTGTGTCTGTCAGAGTCTGTGTGTGTGTCTGTCAGTGCCTGTGTGTGTCTGTCTGTCAGTGCCTGTGCGTGTGTCTGTCAGAGTCTGTATTTGTCTCTGTCAGAGTCTGTGTGTGTGTCTCTCAGTGTCTATGAGTGTGTGTCTTTCAGTGTCTATGAGCGTGTGTCTGTCAGTGTCCATGTGTGTGTGTCTGTCAGAGTCTGTGTGTGTGTCTGTCAGTGTCTGTGTGTGTGTCTGTCAGAGTCTGTGTGTGTGTGTCAGAGTCTGTGCATGTCTCTCAGTGCCTGTGTGTGTGTGTGTGTGCCTGTCAGTGCCGGGGTGTGTGTCTTTCGAGTCTGTGCGTGTGTGTCAGTGCCTATGCGTGTGTGTCTGCCAGTGTCTATGTGTGTGCATCTGTCACAGTCTGTGTGCGTGTCTGTCAGTGTCTATTTTTGTGTGTCTGTCAGAGTCTACGTGTGTGACAGTCCGAGTCTGTGTGTGCGTCTGTCAGTGTCTATGTGTGTGTGTCTGTCAGTGTGTGTGTGTGTGTGTGTGTCAGAGTCTGTGTGTGTGTCTGTCAATGTCTGTGTATGTCTGTTTGTCAGTATCTATTTGTGTGCGTGCGTCTTCCAGTATCTATGTGTGTGTCTGCATCAGTCAATGTCTGTGTGTGTGTCTGTCAGTGTCTATGCGTGTGTGTCTGTCAGTGTCTAATTGTGTGCATCTATCACAGTCTGTGTGCGTGTCTGTCAGTGTCTATGTTTGTGTGTCTGTCAGAGTCTATGAGTGTGTCAGTCCGAGTCTGTGTGTGCGTCTGTCAGTGTGTATGTATGTGTGTCTGTCAGAATCTGAGTGTGTGTGTCTGTGTGTGTCTGTCAGTGTCTATGTGTATGTATCTGTGTGTGTGTGTGTGTGTGTGTGTCAGAGTCTGTGTGTGTATCTGTCAATGTCTATGCGTGTGTCTGTCAGTGTCTATGTTTGTGCGTCTGTCAGAGTCTATGAGTGTGTCAGTCCGAGGCTGTGTGTGCGTCTGTCAGTGTGTATGTATGTGTGTCTGTCAGAGTCTGAGTGTGTGTGTCTGTGTGTGCCTATAAGTGTCTATGTGTATGTGTCTGTGCGTGTGTGTGGCAGAGTCTGTGTGTGTGTCTCTCACTGTCTATGAGTGTGTGTCTGTCAGTGTCCATGTGTGTGTGTCTGTCAGAGTCTGTGTGTGTGTCTGTCAGTGTCTGTGTGTGTGTGTCTGTCAATGTCTGGCGTGTGTGTATGTCAGTGTCTATTTGTGTGTGTGTTTGTCACAGTCTGTGTGTGTGTCGGTCAGTGTCTGTGTGTGTGTGTCTGTCATGATGTGGAGATGCCGGCGGTGGACTGGGTTGAACACAGTAAGAAGTCTGACAACACCAGGTTAAAGTCGAACAGGTTTATTTGGTAGCAAATACCAAAAGCTTATGGTATTTGCTACCAAATAAACCTGTTGGACTTTAACCTGGTGTTGTGAGACTTCTTGCTGGGTGTGTCTGTCACAGTATGTGTTGTGTGTCTCTCAGTGTCTATAGGCGTGTGTCTGTCAGTGTCCATGTGTGTGTGTCAGTCAGAGTCTGTGTGTGTGTCTGTCAGTGCCTGTGTGTGTGTGTGTCTGTCAGTGCCTGTGTGTGTGTCTGTCAGAGTCTGTGTGTCTGTCTGTCAGTGCCTGTGTGTGTCCGTCAGTGCCTGTGTGTGTGTCTGTCAGAGTCTGTATTTGTCTCTGTCAGAGTCTGTGTGTGTGTCTCTCAGTGTCTATGAGTGTGTGTCTTTCAGTGTCTATGAGCGTGTGTCTGTCAGTGTGCATGTGTGTGTGTCTGTCAGAGTCTGTGTGTGTGTCTGTCAGTGTCTGTGTGTGTGTCTGTCAGAGTCTGTGTGTGTGTGTCAGAGTCTGTGCATGTGTCTCTCAGTGCCTGTGTGTGTGCGTGTGTGCCTGTCAGTGCCTGTGTGTGTGTCTTTCAGAGTCTGTGCGTGTGTGTCAGTGCCTATGCGTGTGTGTCTGCCAGTGTCTATGTGTGTGCATCTGTCACAGTCTGTGTGCGTATCTGTCAGTGTCTATTTTTGTGTGTCTGTCAGAGTCTATGTGTGTGACAGTCCGAGTCTGTGTGTGCGTCTGTCAGTGTCTATGTATGTGCGTCTGTCAGAGTCTGTGTGTGTCTGTGTGTGTCTGTCAGTGTCTATGTGTGTGTGTCTGCCAGTGTGTGTGTGTGTGAGTGTGTGTGTGTGTGTGTGTCAGAGTGTGTGTGTGTGTGTCTGTCAATGTTTATGCGTGTGTGTATGTTAGTGTTTATGTGTGTGTGTGTTTGTCACAGCCTGTGTGTGTGTGTCGGTCAGTGTCTGTGTGTGCGTGTCTCTCATGGTGTGGAGATACGGGCGTTGGACTGGGTTGAACACAGTAAGAAGTCTCACAACACCAGGTTAAAGTCGAGCAGGTTTATTTGGTAGCAAATACCAAAGGCTTATGGTATTTGCGACCAAATAAACCTGTTGGTCTTTAACCTGGTGTTGCGAGACTTCTTACTGTGTGTGTCTGTCACAGTATGTGTGTGTGTCTCTCAGTGTCTATGTGTGTGTGTCTGTCAGAGTCTGCGTGTGTGTCTGTCAGTGTAAATGTGTGTGTGTGTGTCAGAGACTGTGTGTGTGTCTGTCAGAGTCTGTGAGTGTAGTTGTCAGTTTCTATTTCTGTGTGTCTATCAGAGTCTGTGTGTGTCTGTCAGTGTCAATGTGTGTGTGTCTGTCAGAGTCTGTGTCTGCGTCTGTCATTGTCTGTGTGCGTGTCTGTCAGTGTCTATGCGTGTGTGTCTGTCAGTGTCTATGTGTGTGCATCTGTCACAGTCTGTGTGTGTATGTCTTTCAGTGTCTATATTTATGTGTCCGTCAGAGTCTGTGTGTGTTTCTGTGTGTGTCTGTCAGTGTCTATGTGTGTGTGTCTGAAAATGTGTGTGTGTGTGTGTGTGTGTGTGTGTTTGTGTGTGTGTGTGTGTGTGTGTCAGAGTCTGTGTGTGAGTCTGTCAAAGTTTATGCGTGTGTGTATGTCAGTGTCTATGTGTGTGTGTTTGTCACAGCCTGTGTGTGTGTCGGTCAGTGTCTGTGTATGTGTGACTGTCATGCTGTGGAGATACCGGCGTTGGACTGGGTTGACCAGAGTAAGAAATCTCACAACACCAGGTTAAAGTCGAACAGGTTTATTCGGTAGCAAATACCAAAAGCTTATGGCATTTGCTACCAAATAAACCTGTTGGACTTTAACCTGGTGTTGTGAGACTTCTTACTGTGTGTGCCTGTCACAGTATATCTGTATGTCTCTCAGTGTCTATGTGTGTGTGTCAGTCAGAGTCTGCTTGTGTGTCTGTCAGTGTATATGTGTGTGTGTCTGTCAGACACTGTGTGTGTGTCTGTCAGAGTCTGTGTGTGTAGTTGTCAGTTCCTATGTGTGTGTGTCTATCAGAGTCTGTGTGTGTCTGTCAGTGTCTATGTGTGTGTGTGTCTTTCAGTGTTTGTGTGTGTGTATGTCAGTATCTATATGAGTGACGGTCAGAGTCTGTGTGTGTGTCTGTCAATGTCTGTGTATGTCTGTTTCTCAGTATCTATGTGTGTGCGTGCGTCTTCCAGTATCTATGTGTGTGTCTGCGTGTTGCAATGTCTGTGTGTGTGTCTGTCAGTGTCTATGTGTATGTGTCTGTCAGTGTGTGTCTATGCATGTGTGTGTGTGTGTGTGTGTCAGAGTCTGTGTGTGTGTCTGTCAATGTTTATGCGTGTGTGTATGTCAGTGTCTATGTTTGTGTGTGTTTGTCAGAGTCTGTGTGTGTGTCGGTCAGTGTCTGTGTGTGTGTGTGTGTCTGTCATGATGTGGAGATGCCGGCGTTGGACTGGGTTGAACACAGTAAGAAGTCTGACAACACCAGGTTAAAGTCGAACAGGTTTATTTGGTAACAAATACCAAAAGCCTATGGTATTTGCTACCAAATAAACCTGTTGGATTTTAACCTGGTGTTGTGAGACCTCTTACTGTGTGTGTCTGTCACAGTATGTGTGTGTGTCTCTCAGTCTCTATGTGTTTGTGTGTATGTCAGTGTCTGTGTGTGTTGCTGTCATAGTCTGTGTGTGTGTCTTTGTGTCTGTCAGTGCCTGTGTGTGTGTCTGTCAGTGCCTGTGTGTGTGTCTGTCAGAGTCTGTGTGTGTGTCTGTCAGAGACTGTGTGTGTGTCTGTCAGTGCCTGTGTGTGTGTGTCTGCCAGTGCCTGTGTGTGTGTCTGTCAGAGTCTGTGTGTGTGTCTGTCAGTGTCTGTGTGTGTGTCTGTCAGACTCTGGGTGTGTGTGTCAGAGTCTGTGTGTGTCTCTCTCAGTGCCTGTGTGTGTCTGTCAGAGTCTATGTGTGTGTATGTGCGTCTGTCAGTGTCTGTGTGTGTGTCTGTCAGTGCCTGTGTGTGTCAGTGTGTGCCTGTCAGTGCCTGTGTGTGTGTCTGTCAGAGTCTGTGCGTGTGTCTCTCAGTGCCTGCGTCTGTGTCTGTCAGTGCCTGTGTGTATATTTGTCAGAGTCTGTGTTTATGTCTGTCAGAGTCTGTGTGAATGTCTGTCAGTGTCTATGTGTGTGTGTGTGTGTCTGTCAGAGTTTGTGTGTGTCTGTCAGTGTCCATGTGTGTGTGTCTGCCAGTGTCTATGTGTGTGCATGTGTCACAGTCTGTGTGCGTGTCTACGTATGTGTGTCTGTCAGAGACAGTGTGTGTCTGTCTGTCAGTGTCTGTGTGTGTGAAGGTCAGTGTCTATGTGTGTGTGTCCGTTAGAGTCTGTGTGTGTGTCTGTCAGTGTCTATGTGTGTGTGTCTGTCAGAGTCTGTGCCTGTGTGTGTCAGTGTGTGCCTGTCAGTGCCTGTGTGTGTGTCTGTCAGAGTCTGTGCGTGTGTCTGTCAGTGCCTGCGTGTGTGTCTGTCAGTGCCTGTGTGTATATCTGTCAGAGTCTGTGTTTGTGCCTGTCAGAGTCTGTGTGAGTGTCTGTCAGTGTCTATGTGTGTGTGTGTCTGTCAGAGTTTGTGTGTGTCTCTCAGTGTCTATGAGTGTGTGTCTGTCAGTGCATGTGTGTGTGTCTGTCAGAGTCTGTGTGTGTGTGTCAGTGCCTATGCGTGTGTGTCTGCCAGTGTCTATGTGTGTACATGTGTCACAGTCTGTGTGCGTGTCTACGTATGTGTGTCTGTCAGAGACAGTGTGTGTCTGTCTGTCAGTGTCTGTGTTTGTGAAGGTCAGTGTCTATGTGTGTGTGTCCGTTAGAGTCTGTGTGTGTGTCTGTCAGTGTCTATGTGTGTGTGTGTGTCCGTCGGAGTCTGCGTGTGTGCCTGTCAGTGTCTATGTATGTGTGTCTGTCAGAGACAGTGTGTGTCTGTCTGTCAGTGTCTGTGTGTGTCTGTCAGTGTCTATGTGTGTGTGTCTTTCAGTGTCTGTGTGGATGTGTCAGAGTCTGTGTTGGTGTCTGTCAATGTTTATGCGTGTGTGTATGTCAGTGTCTATGTGTGTGTGTCTGTTAGAGTCTATGTGTGTGAATGTCAGAGTCTATGTGTGTGTGTCTGTTAGAGTCTGTGTGTGTGTATTTCAGTGTCTATGTGTCTGTGTCTGTTAGAGTCTGTGTGTGTGTATGTCAGTGTCTATGTTTTTGTGTGTCTGTTAGAGTCTGTGTGTGTGTATGTCAGTGTCTATGTGTGTGTGTCTGTCAGACACTGTGTGTGTGTCTGTCAGAGTCTGTGTGTGTAGTTGTCAGTTTCTATGTGTGTGTGTCTATCCGAGTCTGTGTGTGTCTGTCAGTGTCTATGTGTGTGTGTATTTCAGTGTTTGTGTCTGTGTCTGTCAGTGCCTCTGTGTGTGCGTCTGTCAGAGTCTGTGTGTGTGTCTGTCAATGTCTGTGTATGTCTGTTTCTCAGTATGTATGTGTGTGCGTGCGTCCTCCAGTATCTATGTGTGTGCCTGCGTCTGTCAATGTCTGTGTGTGTGTCTGTCAGTGTCTATGCGTGTGTGCCTGTCAGTGTCTATGTGTGTGCATCTGTAACAGTCTGTGTGCGTGTCTGTCAGTGTCTATTTTTGTGTGTCTGTCAGAGTCTATGTGTGTGTCAGTCCGAGTCTGTGTGTGCGTCTGTCAGTGTCTATGTATGTGTGTCTGTCAGAGTCTGTGTGTGTATGTCTGTGTGTGTCTGTCAGTGTCTATGTGTGTGTGTCTGTGTGTGTGTGTGTGTGTGTGTGAGAGAGTCTGTGTGTGTGGCTGTCAATGTTTATGCGTGTGTGTATGTCAGTGTCTATGTGTGTGTGTTTGTCACAATCTGTGTGTATGTCGGTCAGTGTCTGTGTGTGTGTCTCTGTCAGCGTCTGCGTGTGTGTCTGTCAGTGTATATGGGTGTGTGTCTGTCAGAGACTGTGTGTGTCTGTCAATGTCTGTGTAT
The DNA here is from genome assembly GCF_964213995.1 of Mustelus asterias. NCBI lineage: Eukaryota > Metazoa > Chordata > Chondrichthyes > Carcharhiniformes > Triakidae > Mustelus > Mustelus asterias. Next base: position 90,997,058 of record NC_135816.1, on the reverse strand, counting down.
GTCTGTTTGTCAGTATCTATGTGTTTGCGTGCGTCTTCCAGTATCTATGTGTGTGTCTGCGTCTGTCAATGTCTGTGTGTGTGTGTCTGTCAGTGTCTATGCGTGTGTGTCTGTCAGTGTCTATGTGTGTGCATCTGTCACAGTCTGTGTGCGTGTCTGTCAGTGTCTATGTTTGTGTGTCTGTCAGAGTCTATGAGTGTGTCAGTCCGAGTCGGTGTGTGCGTCTGTCAGTGTGTCTGTATGTGTGTCTGTCAGAATCTGAGTGTGTGTGTCTGTGTGTGTCTGTCAGTGTCTATGTGGATGTGTCTGTGTGTGTGTGTGTGTGCGTGTGTGTGTGCGTGTGTGTGTGTCAGAGTCTGTGTGTGTGTCTGTCAGTGCCTATGCGTGTGTGTCTGCCAGTGTCTATGTGTGTGCATCTGTCACAGTCTGTGTGCGTATCTGTCAGTGTCTATTTTTGTGTGTCTGTCAGAGTCTATGTGTGTGACAGTCCGAGTCTGTGTGTGCGTCTGTCAGTGTCTATGTATGTGCGTCTGTCAGAGTCTGTGTGTGTGTGTCTGTGTGTGTGTCAGTGTCTATGTGTGTGTGTCTGCCAGTGTGTGTGTGTGTGTGTGAGTGTGTGTGTGTGTGTGTCAGAGTGTGTGTGTGTGTGTCTGTCAATGTTTATGCGTGTGTGTATGTTAGTGTTTATGTGTGTGTGTGTGTTTGTCACAGCCTGTGTGTGTGTGTCGGTCAGTGTCTGTGTGTGCGTGTCTCTCATGGTGTGGAGATACGGGCGTTGGACTGGGTTGAACACAGTAAGAAGTCTCACAACACCAGGTTAAAGTCGAGCAGGTTTATTTGGTAGCAAATACCAAAGGCTTATGGTATTTGCTACCAAATAAACCTGTTGGACTTTAACCTGGTGTTGCGAGACTTCTTACTGTGTGTGTCTGTCACAGTATGTGTGTGTGTCTCTCAGTGTCTATGTGTGTGTGTCTGTCAGAGTCTGCGTGTGTGTCTGTCAGTGTAAATGTGTGTGTGTGTTTCAGAGACTGTGTGTGTGTCTGTCAGAGTCTGTGAGTGTAGTTGTCAGTTTCTATGTCTGTGTGTCTATCAGAGTCTGTGTGTGTCTGTCAGTGTCAATGTGTGTGTGTCTGTCAGAGTCTGTGTCTGCGTCTGTCATTGTCTGTGTGCGTGTCTGTCAGTGTCTATGCGTGTGTGTCTGTCAGTGTCTATGTGTGTGCATCTGTCACAGTCTGTGTGTGTATGTCTTTCAGTGTCTATATTTATGTGTCCGTCAGAGTCTGTGTGTGTTTCTGTGTGTGTCTGTCAGTGTCTATGTGTGTGTGTCTGAAAATGTGTGTGTGTGTGTGTGTGTGTGTGTGTGTGTGTGTGTGTGTGTCAGAGTCTGTGTGTGAGTCTGTCAAAGTTTATGCGTGTGTGTATGTCAGTGTCTATGTGTGTGTGTTTGTCACAGCCTGTGTGTGTGTCGGTCAGTGTCTGTGTATGTGTGACTGTCATGCTGTGGAGATACCGGCGTTGGACTGGGTTGACCAGAGTAAGAAATCTCACAACACCAGGTTAAAGTCGAACAGGTTTATTCGGTAGCAAATACCAAAAGCTTATGGCATTTGCTACCAAATAAACCTGTTGGACTTTAACCTGGTGTTGTGAGACTTCTTACTGTGTGTGCCTGTCACAGTATATCTGTATGTCTCTCAGTGTCTATGTGTGTGTGTCTATCAGAGTCTGTGTGTGTCTGTCAGTGTCTATGTGTGTGTGTGTCTTTCAGTGTTTGTGTGTGTGTCTGTCAGTATCTATATGAGTGACGGTCAGAGTCTGTGTGTGTGTCTGTCAATGTCTGTGTATGTCTGTTTCTCATTATCTATGTGTGTGCGTGCGTCTTCCAGTATCTATGTGTGTGTCTGCGTGTTGCAATGTCTGTGTGTGTGTCTGTCAGTGTCTATGTGTATGTGTCTGTCAGTGTGTGTCTATGTATGTGTGTGTGTGTGTGTGTGTCTGTGTCAGAGTCTGTGTGTGTGTCTGTCAATGTTTATGCGTGTGTGTATGTCAGTGTCTATGTTTGTGTGTGTTTGTCAGAGTCTGTGTGTGTGTCGGTCAGTGTCTGTGTGTGTGTGTGTGTCTGTCATGATGTGGAGATGCCGGCGTTGGACTGGGTTGAACACAGTAAGAAGTCTGACAACACCAGGTTAAAGTCGAGCAGGTTTATTTGGTAACAAATACCAAAAGCCTATGGTATTTGCTACCAAATAAACCTGTTGGATTTTAACCTGGTGTTGTGAGAACTCTTACTGTGTGTGTCTGTCACAGTATGTGTGTGTGTCTCTCAGTCTCTATGTGTTTGTGTGTATGTCAGTGTCTGTGTGTGTTGCTGTCATAGTCTGTGTGTGTGTCTTTGTGTCTGTCAGTGCCTGTGTGTGTGTGTGTCAGTGCCTGTGTGTGTCTGTCAGAGTCTGTGTGTGTGTCTGTCAGAGACTGTGTCTGTGTCTGTCAGTGCCTGTGTGTGTGTGTCTGCCAGTGCCTGTGTGTGTGTCTGTCAGAGTCTGTGTGTGTGTCTGTCAGTGTCTGTGTGTGTGTCTGTCAGACTCTGGGTGTGTGTGTCAGAGTCTGTGTGTGTCTCTCTCAGTGCCTGTGTGTGTCTGTCAGAGTCTATGTGTGTGTATGTGCGTCTGTCAGTGTCTGTGTGTGTGTCTGTCAGTGCCTGTGTGTGTCAGTGTGTGCCTGTCAGTGCCTGTGTGTGTGTCTGTCAGAGTCTGTGCGTGTGTCTGTCAGTGCCTGCGTGTGTGTCTGTCAGTGCCTGTGTGTATATCTGTTAGAGTCTGTGTTTATGTCTGTCAGAGTCTGTGTGTGTGTCTGTCAGAGTTTGTGTGTGTCTGTCAGTGTCCATGTGTGTGTGTCTGTCAGAGTCTGTGTCTGTGTCTGTCAGTGCCTGTGTGTGTCAGTGTGTGCCTGTCAGTGCCTGTGTGTGTGTCTGTCAGAGTCTGTGCGTGTGTCTGTCAGTGCCTGCGTGTGTGTCTGTCAGTGCCTGTGTGTATATCTGTCAGAGTCTGTGTTTGTGCCTGTCAGAGTCTGTGTGAGTGTCTGTCAGTGTCTATGTGTGTGTGTGTGTGTCTGTCAGAGTTTGTGTGTGTCTCTCAGTGTCTATGAGTGTGTGTCTGTCAGTGTCCATGTGTGTGTGTCTGTCAGAGTCTGTGTGTGTGTGTCAGTGCCTATGCGTGTGTGTCTGCCAGTGTCTATGTGTGTACATGTGTCACAGTCTGTGTGCGTGTCTACGTATGTGTGTCTGTCAGAGACAGTGTGTGTCTGTCTGTCAGTGTCTGTGTTTGTGAAGGTCAGTGTCTATGTGTGTGTGTCCGTTAGAGTCTGTGTGTGTGTCTGTCAGTGTCTATGTGTGTGTCCGTCGGAGTCTGCGTGTGTGCCTGTCAGTGTCTATGTATGTGTGTCTGTCAGAGACAGTGTGTGTCTGTCTGTCAGTGTCTGTGTGTGTGACGGTCAGTGTCTATGTGTGTGTGTCCGTTAGAGTCTGTGTGTGTGTCTGTCAGTGTCTATGTGTGTGTGTATGTCCGTCGGAGTCTGCGTGTGTGCCGGTCAGTGTCTATGTATGTGTGTCTGTCAGAGACTGTGTGTGTGTCTGTCAGAGTCTGGGTGTGTAGTTGTCAGTTTCTATGTGTGTGTGTCTATCCGAGTCTGTGTGTGTCTGTCAGTGTCTATGTGTGTGTGTGTATTTCAGTGTTTGTGTATGTGTCTGTCAGTGTCTATGTGTGTGTGTCTGTCAGAGTCTGTGTCTGTGTCTGTCAGTGCCTGTGTGTGTCAGTGTGTGCCTGTCAGTGCCTGTGTGTGTGTCTGTCAGAGTCTGTGCGTGTGTCTGTCAGTGCCTGCGTGTGTGTCTGTCAGTGCCTGTGTGTATATCTGTCAGAGTCTGTATTTGTGTCTGTCAAAGTCTGTGTGAGTGTCTGTCAGTGTCTATGTGTGTGTGTGTGTCTGTCAGAGTTTGTGTGTGTCTCTCAGTGTCTATGAGTGTGTGTCTGTCAGTGTCCATGTGTGTGTGTCTGTCAGAGTCTGTGTGTGTGTGTCAGTGCCTATGCGTGTGTGTCTGCCAGTGTCTATGTGTGTACATGTGTCACAGTCTGTGTGCGTGTCTACGTATGTGTGTCTGTCAGAGACAGTGTGTGTCTGTCTGTCAGTGTCTGTGTTTGTGAAGGTCAGTGTCTATGTGTGTGTGTCCGTTAGAGTCTGTGTGTGTGTCTGTCAGTGTCTATGTGTGTGTGTGTGTCCGTCGGAGTCTGCGTGTGTGCCTGTCAGTGTCTATGTATGTGTGTCTGTCAGAGACAGTGTGTGTCTGTCTGTCAGTGTCTGTGTGTGTCTGTCAGTGTCTATGTGTGTGTGTCTTTCAGTGTCTGTGTGGATGTGTCAGAGTCTGTGTTGGTGTCTGTCAATGTTTATGCGTGTGTGTATGTCAGTGTCTATGTGTGTGTGTCTGTTAGAGTCTATGTGTGTGAATGTCAGAGTCTATGTGTGTGTGTCTGTTAGAGTCTGTGTGTGTGTATTTCAATGTCTATGTGTCTGTGTCTGTTAGAGTCTGTGTGTGTGTATGTCTGTGTCTATGTTTTTGTGTGTCTGTTAGAGTCTGTGTGTGTGTATGTCAGTGTATATGTGTGTGTGTCTGTCAGAGACTGTGTGTGTGTCTGTCAGAGTCTGTGTGTGTAGTTGTCAGTTCCTATGTGTGTGTGTCTATCCGAGTCTGTGTGTGTCTGTCAGTGTCTATGTGTGTGTGTATTTCAGTGTTTGTGTCTGTGTCTGTCAGTACCTCTGTGTGTGCGTCTGTCAGAGTCTGTGTGTGTGTCTGTCAATGTCTGTGTATGTCTGTTTCTCAGTATGTATGTGTGTGCGTGCGTCTTCCAGTATATACGTGTGTGACTGCGTCTGTCAATGTCTGTGTGTGTGTCTGTCAGTGTCTATGCGTATGTGCCTGTCAGTGTCTATGTGTGTGCATCTGTCACAGTCTGTGTGCGTGTCTGTCAGTGTCTATTTTTGTGTGTCTGTCAGAGTCTATGTGTGTGTCAGACGAGTCTGTGTGTGCGTCTGTCAGTGTGTATGTATGTGTGTCTGTCAGAATCTGTGTGTGTATGTCTGTGTGTGTCTGTCAGTGTCTATGTGTGTGTGTCTGTGTGTGTGTGTGTGTGTGAGTCTCTGTGTGTGGCTGTCAATGTTTATGCGTGTGTGTATGTCAGTGTCTATGTGTGTGTGTTTGTCACAATCTGTGTGTGTGTCGGTCAGTGTCTGTGTGTGTGTCTCTGTCAGCGTCTGCGTGTGTGTCTGTCAGTGTATATGGGTGTGTGTCTGTCAGAGACTGTGTGTGTCTGTCAATGTCTGTGTATGTCTGTTTGTCAGTATCTATGTGTTTGCGTGCGTCTTCCAGTATCTATGTGTGTGTCTGCGTCTGTCAATGTCTGTGTGTGTGTCTGTCAGTGTCTATGCGTGTGTGTCTGTCAGTGTCTATGTGTGTGCATCTGTCACAGTCTGTGTGCGTGTCTGTCAGTGTCTATGTTTGTGTGTCTGTCAGAGTCTATGAGTGTGTCAGTCCGAGTCGGTGTGTGCGTCTGTCAGTGTGTCTGTATGTGTGTCTGTCAGAATCTGAGTGTGTGTGTCTGTGTGTGTCTGTCAGTGTCTATGTGTATGTGTCTGTGTGTGTGTGTGTGTGTGTGTGTGCGTGTGTGTGTGTCAGAGTCTGTGTGTGTGTCTGTCAATGGCTATGCGTGTGTGTCTGTCAGTGTCTATGTGTGTGCATCTGTCACAGTCTGTGTGCGTGTCTGTCAGTGTCTATGTTTGTGTGTCTGTCAGAGTCTATGAGTGTGTCAGTCCGAGTCTGTGTGTGCGTCTGTCAGTGTCTATGTATGTGTGTCTGTCAGAGTCTGTTTGTGTATATCTGTGTGTGTCTGTCAGTGTCTATGTGTATGTGTCTGTCATTGTGTGTGTGTGTGTGTGTGTGTCAGAGTCTGTGTGTGTGTCTGTCAATGTCTATGCGTGTGTGTATGTCAGTGCCTAAGACTGTGTGTGTTTGTCACAGCCTGCGTGTGTGTCGCTTAGTGTCTGTGTGTGTGTGTCTGTCATGGTGTGGAGATACCGTCGGTGGACTGGGTTGACCACAGTAAGAAGTCTCAGAACACCAGGTTAAAGTCGAACAGGTTTATTCGGTAGCAAATACCAAAAGCTTATGGTATTTGCTACCAAATAAACCTGTTGGACTTTAACCTGGTGTTGTGAGACTTCTTACTGTGTGTGTCTGTCACAGTATGTGTGTGTGTGTGTCTCAGTGTCTATCTGTGTGTGTCAGTCAGAGTCTGCTTGTGTGTCTGTCAGTGTAAATGTGTGTGAGTCTGTCAGACACTGTGTGTGTGTCTGTCAGAGTCTGTGTGTGTAGTTGTCAGTTCCTATGTGTGTGTGTCTATCAGAGTCTGTGTGTGTCTGTCAGTGTCTATGTGTATGTGTGTCTTTCAGTGTTTGTGTGTGTGTCTGTCAGTATCTATATGTGTGACTGTCAGAGTCTGTGTGTGTCTGTCAATGTCTGTGTACGTCTGTTTCTCAGTATCTATGTGTGTGCGTGCGTCTTCCAGTATCTATGTGTATGTCTACGTGTGTCAATATCTGTGTGTGAGTCTGTCAGTGTCTATGTGTATATGTCTGTCAGTGTGTGTCTATGTGTGTGTGTGTGTGTGTGTGTGTCTGTCACAGTCTTATTGTGTGTCTGTCAATGTTTATGCGTGTGTGTATGTCAGTGTCTATGTGTGTGTGTGTTTGTCAGAGTCTGTGTGTGTGTCGGTCAGTGTCTGTGTGTGTGTGTCTGTCATGATGTGGAGATGCCGGCGTTGGACTGGGTTGAACACAGTAAGAAGTTTCACAACACCAGGTTAAAGTCGAACAGGTTTATTTGGTAGCAAATACCAAACGCTTATGGTATTTGCTACCAAATAAACCTGTTGGACTTTAACCTGGTGTTGTGAGACTTCTTACTGTGTGTCTCTGTCACAGTATGTGTGTATGTCTCTCAGTCTCTATGTTTGTGTGTCTGTCAGAGTCTGCGTGTGTGTCTGTCAGTGTATATGTGTTTGTGTCTGTCAGAGACTGTGTGTGTGTCTGTCAGAGTCTGTGTGTGTAGTTGTCAGTTCCTATGTGTGTGTGTCTATCAGAGTCTGTGTGTGTCTCAGTGTCTATGTGTTTGTGTCTTTCAGTGTTTGTGTGTGTGTCTGTCAGTATCTATGTGGATGTGTCTGTTAGAGTCTGTGTGTGTGTCTGTCAATGTCTGTGTATGTCTGTTTGTCAGTATCTATGTGTGTGCGTGCGTCTTCCAGTCTCTATGTGTGTGTCTGCGTCTGTCAATGTCTGTGTGTGTGTCTGTCAGTGTCTATGTGTATGTGTCTGTGTGTGTGTGTGTGTGTGTGTGTGTGTGTGTATGTGTGTTTTTGCGTGTGTGTGTGTGTGTGTGTGTGTCAGAGTCTGTGTGTGTGTCTGTCAATGTTTATGCGTGTGTGTATGTCAGTGTCTATGTGTGTGTGTGTGTGTTTGTCAGAGTCTGTGTGTGTGTCGGTCAGTGTCTGTGTGTGTGTGTCTGTCATGATGTGGAGATGCCGGCGTTGGACTGGGTTGAACACAGTAAGAAGTCTCACAACACCAGGTTAAAGTCGAACAGGTTTATCTGGTAGCAAATATCAAAGGCGTATGGTATTTGCTACCAAATAAACCTGTTGGACTTTAACCTGGTGTTGTGAGAATTCTTACTGTGTGTGACTGTCACAGTATGTGTGTGTGGGTCTCAGTGTCTATGTGTGTGTGTCTGTGAGTGTCTGTGTGTGTGTCTGTCATAGTCTGTGTGTGTATCTTTGCGTCTGTCTGTGGCAGTGTGTGTCTGTCAGTGCCTGTGTGTGTGTGTCTGTCAGTGCCTGTGTGTGTGTCTGTCAGAGTCTGTGTGTGTGTCTGTCAGCGCCTGTGTGTGTGTTTGTCAGTGCCTGTGTGTGTGTCTGTCAGTGCCTGTGTGTGTGCGTGCGTCTTCCAGTATCTATGTGTGTCTCTGCGTCAGTCAATGTCTGTGTGTGTGTCTGTCAGTGTCTCTGTGTATGTGTCTGTCAGTGTGTGTGTATGTGTGTGTGTCAGAGTCTGTGTATGTGTCTGTCAATGTTTATGCGTGTGTGGATGTCAGTGTCTATGTGTGTGTGTGTTTGTCACAGTCTGTGTGTGTGTCGGTCAGTGTCTGTGTGTGTATGTCTGTCATGATGTGGAGATGCCGGCGTTGGACTGGGTTGAACACAGAAAGAAGTCTCACAACACCAGATTAAAGTCGAACAGGTTTATTTGGTAGCAAATACCAAAAGCTTATGGTATTTGCTACCAAATATACCTGTTGGACTTTAACCTGGTGTTGTGAGACTTCTTACTGTGTGTGTGTGTGTCACAGTATGTGTGTGTGTCTCTCAGTGTCTATGTGTGTGTGTCTATCAGAGTCTGTGTGTGTGTCTGTCAATGTTTATGCGTGTGTGTCTGTCAGTGTCTATGTGTGTGTGTCTGTCAGAGTCTGTCTCTGACAATTTCTGTGCATGTCTGTTTGTCAGTATCTATGTGTGTGCGTGCGTCTTCCAGTATCTATGTGTGTGTCTGCGTCTGTCAATGTCTGTGTGTGTCTGTCAGTGTCTATGCGTATGTGCCTGTCAGTGTCTATGTGTGTGCATCTGTCACAGTCTGTGTGCGTGTCTGTCAGTGTCTATTTTTGTGTGTCTGTCAGAGTCTATGTGTGTGTCAGACGAGTCTGTGTGTGCGTCTGTCAGTGTGTATGTATGTGTGTCTGTCAGAATCTGTGTGTGTATGTCTGTGTGTGTCTGTCAGTGTCTATGTGTGTGTGTCTGTGTGTGTGTGTGTGTGTGAGTCTCTGTGTGTGGCTGTCAATGTTTATGCGTGTGTGTATGTCAGTGTCTATGTGTGTGTGTTTGTCACAATCTGTGTGTGTGTCGGTCAGTGTCTGTGTGTGTGTCTCTGTCAGCGTCTGCGTGTGTGTCTGTCAGTGTATATGGGTGTGTGTCTGTCAGAGACTGTGTGTGTCTGTCAATGTCTGTGTATGTCTGTTTGTCAGTATCTATGTGTTTGCGTGCGTCTTCCAGTATCTATGTGTGTGTCTGCGTCTGTCAATGTCTGTGTGTGTGTGTCTGTCAGTGTCTATGCGTGTGTGTCTGTCAGTGTCTATGTGTGTGCATCTGTCACAGTCTGTGTGCGTGTCTGTCAGTGTCTATGTTTGTGTGTCTGTCAGAGTCTATGAGTGTGTCAGTCCGAGTCGGTGTGTGCGTCTGTCAGTGTGTCTGTATGTGTGTCTGTCAGAATCTGAGTGTGTGTGTCTGTGTGTGTCTGTCAGTGTCTATGTGTATGTGTCTGTGTGTGTGTGTGTGTGTGTGTGTGCGTGTGTGTGTGTCAGAGTCTGTGTGTGTGTCTGTCAATGGCTATGCGTGTGTGTCTGTCAGTGTCTATGTGTGTGCATCTGTCACAGTCTGTGTGCGTGTCTGTCAGTGTCTATGTTTGTGTGTCTGTCAGAGTCTATGAGTGTGTCAGTCCGAGTCTGTGTGTGCGTCTGTCAGTGTCTATGTATGTGTGTCTGTCAGAGTCTGTTTGTGTATATCTGTGTGTGTCTGTCAGTGTCTATGTGTATGTGTCTGTCATTGTGTGTGTGTGTGTGTGTGTGTCAGAGTCTGTGTGTGTGTCTGTCAATGTCTATGCGTGTGTGTATGTCAGTGCCTAAGACTGTGTGTGTTTGTCACAGCCTGCGTGTGTGTCGCTTAGTGTCTGTGTGTGTGTGTCTGTCATGGTGTGGAGATACCGTCGTTGGACTGGGTTGACCACAGTAAGAAGTCTCAGAACACCAGGTTAAAGTCGAACAGGTTTATTCGGTAGCAAATACCAAAAGCTTATGGTATTTGCTACCAAATAAACCTGTTGGACTTTAACCTGGTGTTGTGAGACTTCTTACTGTGTGTGTCTGTCACAGTATGTGTGTGTGTGTGTCTCAGTGTCTATCTGTGTGTGTCAGTCAGAGTCTGCTTGTGTGTCTGTCAGTGTAAATGTGTGTGAGTCTGTCAGACACTGTGTGTGTGTCTGTCAGAGTCTGTGTGTGTAGTTGTCAGTTCCTATGTGTGTGTGTCTATCAGAGTCTGTGTGTGTCTGTCAGTGTCTATGTGTATGTGTGTCTTTCAGTGTTTGTGTGTGTGTCTGTCAGTATCTATATGTGTGACTGTCAGAGTCTGTGTGTGTCTGTCAATGTCTGTGTACGTCTGTTTCTCAGTATCTATGTGTGTGCGTGCGTCTTCCAGTATCTATGTGTATGTCTACGTGTGTCAATATCTGTGTGTGAGTCTGTCAGTGTCTATGTGTATATGTCTGTCAGTGTGTGTCTATGTGTGTGTGTGTGTGTGTGTGTGTGTGTGTCTGTCACAGTCTTATTGTGTGTCTGTCAATGTTTATGCGTGTGTGTATGTCAGTGTCTATGTGTGTGTGTGTTTGTCAGAGTCTGTGTGTGTGTCGGTCAGTGTCTGTGTGTGTGTGTCTGTCATGATGTGGAGATGCCGGCGTTGGACTGGGTTGAACACAGTAAGAAGTTTCACAACACCAGGTTAAAGTCGAACAGGTTTATTTGGTAGCAAATACCAAACGCTTATGGTATTTGCTACCAAATAAACCTGTTGGACTTTAACCTGGTGTTGTGAGACTTCTTACTGTGTGTCTCTGTCACAGTATGTGTGTATGTCTCTCAGTCTCTATGTTTGTGTGTCTGTCAGAGTCTGCGTGTGTGTCTGTCAGTGTATATGTGTTTGTGTCTGTCAGAGACTGTGTGTGTGTCTGTCAGAGTCTGTGTGTGTAGTTGTCAGTTCCTATGTGTGTGTGTCTATCAGAGTCTGTGTGTGTCTCAGTGTCTATGTGTTTGTGTCTTTCAGTGTTTGTGTGTGTGTCTGTCAGTATCTATGTGGATGTGTCTGTTAGAGTCTGTGTGTGTGTCTGTCAATGTCTGTGTATGTCTGTTTGTCAGTATCTATGTGTGTGCGTGCGTCTTCCAGTCTCTATGTGTGTGTCTGCGTCTGTCAATGTCTGTGTGTGTGTCTGTCAGTGTCTATGTGTATGTGTCTGTGTGTGTGTGTGTGTGTGTGTGTGTGTGTGTATGTGTGTTTTTGCGTGTGTGTGTGTGTGTGTGTGTGTCAGAGTCTGTGTGTGTGTCTGTCAATGTTTATGCGTGTGTGTATGTCAGTGTCTATGTGTGTGTGTGTGTGTTTGTCAGAGTCTGTGTGTGTGTCGGTCAGTGTCTGTGTGTGTGTGTCTGTCATGATGTGGAGATGCCGGCGTTGGACTGGGTTGAACACAGTAAGAAGTCTCACAACACCAGGTTAAAGTCGAACAGGTTTATCTGGTAGCAAATATCAAAGGCGTATGGTATTTGCTACCAAATAAACCTGTTGGACTTTAACCTGGTGTTGTGAGAATTCTTACTGTGTGTGACTGTCACAGTATGTGTGTGTGGGTCTCAGTGTCTATGTGTGTGTGTCTGTGAGTGTCTGTGTGTGTGTCTGTCATAGTCTGTGTGTGTATCTTTGCGTCTGTCTGTGGCAGTGTGTGTCTGTCAGTGCCTGTGTGTGTGTGTCTGTCAGTGCCTGTGTGTGTGTCTGTCAGAGTCTGTGTGTGTGTCTGTCAGCGCCTGTGTGTGTGTTTGTCAGTGCCTGTGTGTGTGTCTGTCAGTGCCTGTGTGTGTGCGTGCGTCTTCCAGTATCTATGTGTGTCTCTGCGTCAGTCAATGTCTGTGTGTGTGTCTGTCAGTGTCTCTGTGTATGTGTCTGTCAGTGTGTGTGTATGTGTGTGTGTCAGAGTCTGTGTATGTGTCTGTCAATGTTTATGCGTGTGTGGATGTCAGTGTCTATGTGTGTGTGTGTTTGTCACAGTCTGTGTGTGTGTCGGTCAGTGTCTGTGTGTGTATGTCTGTCATGATGTGGAGATGCCGGCGTTGGACTGGGTTGAACACAGAAAGAAGTCTCACAACACCAGATTAAAGTCGAACAGGTTTATTTGGTAGCAAATACCAAAAGCTTATGGTATTTGCTACCAAATATACCTGTTGGACTTTAACCTGGTGTTGTGAGACTTCCTACTGTGTGTGTGTGTGTCACAGTATGTGTGTGTGTCTCTCAGTGTCTATGTGTGTGTGTCTATCAGAGTCTGTGTGTGTGTCTGTCAATGTTTATGCGTGTGTGTCTGTCAGTGTCTATGTGTGTGTGTCTGTCAGAGTCTGTCTCTGACAATTTCTGTGCATGTCTGTTTGTCAGTATCTATGTGTGTGCGTGCGTCTTCCAGTATCTATGTGTGTGTCTGCGTCTGTCAATGTCTGTGTGTGTCTGTCAGTGTCTATGTGTATGTGTCTGTCAGGGTGTGTGTGTGTGTGTGTGTGTGTGTGTGTCTGTCAGTTTCTGTGTGTGTCTGTCAGTGTCTATGTGTGTGTGTCTTTCACTATCTGTGTGTGTGTGTCAGACTCTGTGTTTGTGTCTGTCAATGTTTATGCGTGTGTGTATGTCAGTGTCTATGTGTGTGTGTCTGTTAGAGTCTCTGTGTGTGTCTGTCAGTGTCTATGTGTGTGTGTCTGTTAGAGTCTGTGTTTGCGTCTGTCAGTGTCTATGTGTGTGTGTGTGTCCGTCGGTGTCTGCGCATGTGTCTGTCAGAGTCTGTGTTTGTAGTTGTCAGTTTCTATGTGTGTGTGTGTCTGTCAAAGTATGTGTGTGTCTGTCAGTGTCTATGTGTGTGTGTCTGTCAGTGTCTATGTGTGTGTGTCTGTCAGAGTCTGTGTCTGTGACTGTCAATGTTTATGCGTGTGTGTATGTCAGTGTCTATGTGTGTGTGTTTGTCACAGTCTGTGTGTGTGTCGGTCAGTGTCTGTGTGTGTCTGTGTGTGTCTACGTGTGTGTGTCTCTGTCAGTGTCTATGTGTGTGTGTCTGTCAGTGCCTCTGTGTGTGTGTCTGTCAATGTCTGTGTATATCTGTTTGTCAGTATCTATGTGTGTGCGTGCGTCTTCCAGTATCTATGTGTGTCTCTGCGTCAGTCAATGTCTGTGTGTGTGTCTGTCAGTGTCTCTGTGTATGTGTCTGTCAGTGTGTGTGTATGTGAGTGTGTGTGTGTGTCAGAGTCTGTGTGTGTGTGTCTGTCAATGTTTATGCGTGTGTGTATGTCAGTGTCTATGTGTGTGTGTGTTTGTCAGAGTCTGTGTGTGTGTCGGTCAGTGTCTGTGTGTGTGTGTCTGTCATGATGTGGAGATGCCGGCGTTGGACTGGGTTGAACACAGTAAGAAGTTTCACAACACCAGGTTAAAGTCGAACAGGTTTATTTGGTAGCAAATACCAAACGCTTATGGTATTTGCTACCAAATAAACCTGTTGGACTTTAACCTGGTGTTGTGAGACTTCTTACTGTGTGTCTCTGTCACAGTATGTGTGTATGTCTCTCAGTCTCTATGTTTGTGTGTCTGTCAGAGTCTGCGTGTGTGTCTGTCAGTGTATATGTGTGTGTGTCTGTCAGAGACTGTGTGTGTGTCTGTCAGAGTCTGTGTGTGTAGTTGTCAGTTCCTATGTGTGTGTGTCTATCAGAGTCTGTGTGTGTCTCAGTGTCTATGTGTTTGTGTCTTTCAGTGTTTGTGTGTGTGTCTGTCAGTATCTATGTGGATGTGTCTGTTAGAGTCTGTGTGTGTGTCTGTCAATGTCTGTGTATGTCTGTTTGTCAGTATCTATGTGTGTGCGTGCGTCTTCCAGTCTCTATGTGTTTGTCTGCGTCTGTCAATGTCTGTGTGTGTGTCTGTCAGTGTCTATGTGTATGTGTCTGTGTGTGTGTGTGTGTGTGTGTGTGTGTGTATGTGTGTTTTTGCGTGTGTGTGTGTGTCAGAGTCTGTGTGTGTGTCTGTCAATGTTTATGCGTGTGTGTATGTCAGTGTCTATGTGTGTGTGTGTGTGTTTGTCAGAGTCTGTGTGTGTGTCGGTCAGTGTCTGTGTGTGTGTGTCTGTCATGATGTGGAGATGCCGGCGTTGGACTGGGTTGAACACAGTAAGAAGTCTCACAACACCAGGTTAAAGTCGAACAGGTTTATCTGGTAGCAAATATCAAAGGCGTATGGTATTTGCTACCAAATAAACCTGTTGGACTTTAACCTGGTGTTGTGAGACTTCTTACTGTGTGTGACTGTCACAGTATGTGTGTGTGGGTCTCAGTGTCTATGTGTGTGTGTCTGTGAGTGTCTGTGTGTGTGTCTGTCATAGTCTGTGTGTGTATCTTTGCGTCTGTCTGTGGCAGTGTGTGTCTGTCAGTGCCTGTGTGTGTGTGTCTGTCAGTGCCTGTCTGTGTGTCTGTCAGAGTCTGTGTGTGTGTCTGTCAGCGCCTGTGTGTGTGTTTGTCAGTGCCTGTGTGTGTGTCTGTCAGTGCCTGTGTGTGTGCGTGCGTCTTCCAGTATCTATGTGTGTCTCTGCGTCAGTCAATGTCTGTGTGTGTGTCTGTCAGTGTCTCTGTGTATGTGTCTGTCAGTGTGTGTGTGTGTGTGTGTGTGTGTGTCAGAGTCTGTGTGTGTGTGTCTGTCAATGTTTATGCGTGTGTGTATGTCAGTGTCTTTGTGTGTGTGTGTTTGTCAGAGTCTGTGTGTGTGTCGGTCAGTGTCTGTGTGTGTGTGTCTGTCATGATGTGGAGATGCCGGCGTTGGACTGGGTTGAACACAGTAAGAAGTTTCACAACACCAGGTTAAAGTCGAACAGGTTTATTTGGTAGCAAATACCAAACGCTTATGGTATTTGCTACCAAATAAACCTGTTGGACTTTAACCTGGTGTTGTGAGACTTCTTACTGTGTGTCTCTGTCACAGTATGTGTGTATGTCTCTCAGTCTCTATGTTTGTGTGTCTGTCAGAGTCTGCGTGTGTGTCTGTCAGTGTATATGTGTGTGTGTCTGTCAGAGACTGTGTGTGTGTCTGTCAGAGTCTGTGTGTGTAGTTGTCAGTTCCTATGTGTGTGTGTCTATCAGAGTCTGTGTGTGTCTCAGTGTCTATGTGTTTGTGTCTTTCAGTGTTTGTGTGTGTGTCTGTCAGTATCTATGTGGATGTGTCTGTTAGAGTCTGTGTGTGTGTCTGTCAATGTCTGTGTATGTCTGTTTGTCAGTATCTATGTGTGTGCGTGCGTCTTCCAGTCTCTATGTGTGTGTCTGCGTCTGTCAATGTCTGTGTGTGTGTCTGTCAGTGTCTATGTGTATGTGTCTGTGTGTGTGTGTGTGTGTGTGTGTATGTGTGTTTTTGCGTGTGTGTGTGTGTGTGTGTGTGTGTGAGAGTCTGTATGTGTGTCTGTCAATGTTTATGCGTGTGTGTATGTCAGTGTCTATGTGTGTGTGTGTGTGTGTTTGTCAGAGTCTGTGTGTGTGTCGGTCAGTGTCTGTGTGTGTGTGTCTGTCATGATGTGGAGATGCCGGCGTTGGACTGGGTTGAACACAGTAAGAAGTCTCACAACACCAGGTTAAAGTCGAACAGGTTTATCTGGTAGCAAATATCAAAGGCGTATGGTATTTGCTACCAAATAAACCTGTTGGACTTTAACCTGGTGTTGTGAGACTTCTTACTGTGTGTGACTGTTACAGTATGTGTGTGTGGGTCTCAGTGTCTATGTGTGTGTGTCTGTGAGTGTCTGTGTGTGTGTCTGTCATAGTCTGTGTGTGTATCTTTGCGTCTGTCTGTGGCAGTGTGTGTCTGTCAGTGCCTGTGTGTGTGTGTCTGTCAGTGCCTGTCTGTGTGTCTGTCAGAGTCTGTGTGTGTGTCTGTCAGCGCCTGTGTGTGTGTTTGTCAGTGCCTGTGTGTGTGTCTGTCAGTGCCTGTGTGTGTGCGTGCGTCTTCCAGTATCTATGTGTGTCTCTGCGTCAGTCAATGTCTGTGTGTGTGTCTGTCAGTGTCTCTGTGCATGTGTCTGTCAGTGTGTGTGTATGTGTGTGTGTCAGAGTCTGTGTATGTGTCTGTCAATGTTTATGCGTGTGTGGATGTCAGTGTCTATGTGTGTGTGTTTGTCACAGTCTGTGTGTGTGTCGGTCAGTGTCTGTGTGTGTATGTCTGTCATGATGTGGAGATGCCGGCGTTGGACAGGGTTGAACACAGAAAGAAGTCTCACAACACCAGATTAAAGTCGAACAGGTTTATTTGGTAGCAAATACCAAAAGCTTATGGTATTTGCTACCAAATATACCTGTTGGACTTTAACCTGGTGTTGTGAGACTTCTTACTGTGTGTGTGTGTGTCACAGTATGTGTGTGTGTCTCTCAGTGTCTATGTGTGTGTGTCTATCAGAGTCTGTGTGTGTGTCTGTCAATGTTTATGCGTGTGTGTCTGTCAGTGTCTATGTGTGTGTGTCTGTCAGAGTCTGTCTCTGACAATTTCTGTGCATGTCTGTTTGTCAGTATCTATGTGTGTGCGTGCGTCTTCCAGTATCTATGTGTGTGTCTGCGTCTGTCAATGTCTGTGTGTGTCTGTCAGTGTCTATGTGTATGTGTCTGTCAGGGTGTGTGTGTGTGTGTGTGTGTGTGTGTGTGTGTGTGTCTGTCAGTTTCTGTGTGTGTCTGTCAGTGTCTATGTGTGTGTGTCTTTCACTATCTGTGTGTGTGTGTCAGACTCTGTGTTTGTGTCTGTCAATGTTTATGCGTGTGTGTATGTCAGTGTCTATGTGTGTGTGTCTGTTAGAGTCTCTGTGTGTGTCTGTCAGTGTCTATGTGTGTGTGTCTGTTAGAGTCTGTGTTTGCGTCTGTCAGTGTCTATGTGTGTGTGTGTGTCCGTCGGTGTCTGCGCATGTGTCTGTCAGAGTCTGTGTTTGTAGTTGTCAGTTTCTATGTGTGTGTGTGTCTGTCAAAGTATGTGTGTGTCTGTCAGTGTCTATGTGTGTGTGTCTGTCAGTGTCTATGTGTGTGTGTCTGTCAGAGTCTGTGTCTGTGACTGTCAATGTTTATGCGTGTGTGTATGTCAGTGTCTATGTGTGTGTGTTTGTCACAGTCTGTGTGTGTGTCGGTCAGTGTCTGTGTGTGTCTGTGTGTGTCTATGTGTGTGTGTCTCTGTCAGTGTCTATGTGCGTGTGTCTGTCAGTGCCTCTGTGTGTGCGTCTGTCAGAGTCTGTGTGTGTGTCTGTCAATGTCTGTGTATATCTGTTTGTCAGTATCTATGTGTGTGCGTGTGTCTTCCAGTATCTATGTGTGTGTCTGCGTCTGTCAATGTCTGTGTGTGTGTCTGTCAGTGTCTATGCGTATGTGTCTGTGTGTGTGTGTGTGTGTGTGTGTGTGTGTGTGTATGTGTGTTTTTGCGTGTGTGTGTGTGTGTGTGTGTCAGAGTCTGTGTGTGTGTCTGTCAATGTTTATGCGTGTGTGTATGTCATTGTCTATGTGTGTGTGTGTGTGTTTGTCAGAGTCTGTGTGTGTGTCGGTCAGTGTCTGTGTGTGTGTGTCTGTCATGATGTGGAGATGCCGGCGTTGGACTGGGTTGAACACAGTAAGAAGTCTCACAACACCAGGTTAAAGTCGAACAGGTTTATCTGGTAGCAAATATCAAAGGCGTATGGTATTTGCTACCAAATAAACCTGTTGGACTTTAACCTGGTGTTGTGAGACTTCTTACTGTGTGTGACTGTCACAGTATGTGTGTGTGGGTCTCAGTGTCTATGTGTGTGTGTCTGTGAGTGTCTGTGTGTGTGTCTGTCATAGTCTGTGTGTGTATCTTTGCGTCTGTCTGTGGCAGTGTGTGTCTGTCAGTGCCTGTGTGTGTGTGTCTGTCAGTGCCTGTGTGTGTCTGTCAGAGTCTGTGTGTGTGTCTGTCAGCGCCTGTGTGTGTGTTTGTCAGTGCCTGTGTGTGTGTCTGTCAGTGCCTGTGTGTCTGCGTGCGTCTTCCAGTATCTATGTGTGTCTCTGCGTCAGTCAATGTCTGTGTGTGTGTCTGTCAGTGTCTCTGTGCATGTGTCTGTCAGTGTGTGTGTATGTGTGTGTCAGAGTCTGTGTATGTGTCTGTCAATGTTTATGCGTGTGTGGATGTCAGTGTCTATGTGTGTGTGTTTGTCACAGTCTGTGTGTGTGTCGGTCAGTGTCTGTGTGTGTATGTCTGTCATGATGTGGAGATGCCGGCGTTGGACAGGGTTGAACACAGAAAGAAGTCTCACAACACCAGATTAAAGTCGAACAGGTTTATTTGGTAGCAAATACCAAAAGCTTATGGTATTTGCTACCAAATATACCTGTTGGACTTTAACCTGGTGTTGTGAGACTTCTTACTGTGTGTGTGTGTGTCACAGTATGTGTGTGTGTCTCTCAGTGTCTATGTGTGTGTGTCTATCAGAGTCTGTGTGTGTGTCTGTCAATGTTTATGCGTGTGTGTCTGTCAGTGTCTATGTGTGTGTGTCTGTCAGAGTCTGTCTCTGACAATTTCTGTGCATGTCTGTTTGTCAGTATCTATGTGTGTGCGTGCGTCTTCCAGTATCTATGTGTGTGTCTGCGTCTGTCAATGTCTGTGTGTGTCTGTCAGTGTCTATGTGTATGTGTCTGTCAGGGTGTGTGTGTGTGTGTGTGTGTGTGTGTGTGTCTGTCAGTTTCTGTGTGTGTCTGTCAGTGTCTATGTGTGTGTGTCTTTCACTATCTGTGTGTGTGTGTCAGACTCTGTGTTTGTGTCTGTCAATGTTTATGCGTGTGTGTATGTCAGTGTCTATGTGTGTGTGTCTGTTAGAGTCTCTGTGTGTGTCTGTCAGTGTCTATGTGTGTGTGTCTGTTAGAGTCTGTGTTTGCATCTGTCAGTGTCTATGTGTGTGTGTGTGTCCGTCGGTGTCTGCGCATGTGTCTGTCAGAGTCTGTGTTTGTAGTTGTCAGTTTCTATGTGTGTGTGTGTCTGTCAAAGTATGTGTGTGTCTGTCAGTGTCTATGTGTGTGTGTCTGTCAGTGTCTATGTGTGTGTGTCTGTCAGAGTCTGTGTCTGTGACTGTCAATGTTTATGCGTGTGTGTATGTCAGTGTCTATGTGTGTGTGTTTGTCACAGTCTGTGTGTGTGTCGGTCAGTGTCTGTGTGTGTCTGTGTGTGTCTATGTGTGTGTGTCTCTGTCAGTGTCTATGTGCGTGTGTCTGTCAGTGCCTCTGTGTGTGCGTCTGTCAGAGTCTGTGTGTGTGTCTGTCAATGTCTGTGTATATCTGTTTGTCAGTATCTATGTGTGTGCGTGTGTCTTCCAGTATCTATGTGTGTGTCTGCGTCTGTCAATGTCTGTGTGTGTCTGTCAGAGTCTATGCGTGTGTGTCCGTCAGTGTCTATGTGTCTGCATCTGTCACAGTCTATGTACGTGTTTGTCAGTGTCTATGTTTGTGTGTCTGTCAGAGTCTAGGTGTGTGTCAGTCCGAGTCTGTGTGTGCGTCTGTCAGCGTTTATGTATGTGTGTCTGTCAGAGTCTGTGTGTGTGTGTTTGTCACAGTCTGTGTGTGTGTCGGTCAGTGTCTGTGTGTGTCTGTGTGTGTCTATGTGTGTGTGTCTCTGTCAGTGTCTATGTGCGTGTGTCTGTCAGTGCCTCTGTGTGTGCGTCTGTCAGAGTCTGTGTGTGTGTCTGTCAATGTCTGTGTATATCTGTTTGTCAGTATCTATGTGTGTGCGTGTGTCTTCCAGTATCTATGTGTGTGTCTGCGTCTGTCAATGTCTGTGTGTGTCTGTCAGAGTCTATGCGTGTGTGTCCGACAGTGTCTATGTGTCTGCATCTGTCACAGTCTATGTACGTGTCTGTCAGTGTCTATGTTTGTGTGTCTGTCAGAGTCTAGGTGTGTGTCAGTCCGAGTCTGTGTGTGCGTCTGTCAGGGTTTATGTATGTGTGTCTGTCAGAGTCTATGTGTGTGTGTTTGTCACAGTCTGTGTGTGTGTCGGTCAGTGTCTGTGTGTGTCTGTGTGTGTCTATGTGTGTGTGTCTCTGTCAGTGTCTATGTGCGTGTGTCTGTCAGTGCCTCTGTGTGTGCGTCTGTCAGAGTCTGTGTGTGTGTCTGTCAATGTCTGTGTATATCTGTTTGTCAGTATCTATGTGTGTGCGTGTGTCTTCCAGTATCTATGTGTGTGTCTGCGTCTGTCAATGTCTGTGTGTGTCTGTCAGAGTCTATGCGTGTGTGTCCGTCAGTGTCTATGTGTCTGCATCTGTCACAGTCTATGTACGTGTCTGTCAGTGTCTATGTTTGTGTGTCTGTCAGAGTCTAGGTGTGTGTCAGTCCGAGTGTGTGTGTGCGTCTGTCAGCGTTTATGTATGTGTGTCTGTCAGAGTCTGTGTGTGTGTGTCTTTGTGTGTCTGTCACTGTCTATGTGTATGTGTCTGTCAGTGTGTGTGCGTGTGTCACAGTCTGTGTGCGTGTCTGTCAGTGTCTATGTATGTGTGTCTGTCAGAGACTGTGTGTGTGTGTCTGTCAGTTTCTGTGTGTGTCTGTCAGTGTCTATGTGTGTGTGTCTTTCATTATCTGTGTGTGTGTGTCAGAGTCTGTGTTTGTGTCTGTCAATGTTTATGCGTGTGTGTATGTCAGTGTCTATGTGTGTGTGTCTGTTAGAGTCTCTGTGTGTGTATGTCAGTGTCTATGTGTGTGTGTCTGTTAGAGTCTGTGTTTGCGTCTGTCAGTGTCTATGTGTGTGTGTGGGTCCGTCGGTGTCTGCGCGTGTGTCTGTCAGAGTCTGTGTTTGTAGTTGTCAGTTTCTATGTGTGTGTGTCTAACAGAGTCTGTGTGCGTCTGTCAGTGTCAATGTGTGTGTGTCTGTCAGTGTCTATGTGTGTGTGTCTGTCAGAGTCTGTGTCTGTGACTGTCAATGTTTATGCGTCTGTGTATGTCAGTGTCTATGTGTGTGTGTTTGTCACAGTCTGTTTGTGTGTCGGTCAGTGTATGTGTGTGTGTGTGTCTGTGTGTTTCTGTGTGTGTCTATGTGTGTGTGTCTCTGTCAGTGTCTATGTATGTGTGTCTGTCAGTGCCTCTGTGTGTGCGTCTGTCAGAGTCTGTGTGTGTGTCTGTCAATGTCTGTGTATGTCTATTTGTCAGTATCTATGTGTGTGCGTGCGTCTTCCAGTATCTATGAGTGTGTTTGCGTCTGTCAATGTCTGTGTGTGTCTGTCAGAGTCTATGCGTGTGTGTCCGTCAGTGTCTATTTGTCTGCATCTGTCACAGTCTATGTACGTGTCTGTCAGTGTCTATGTTTGTGTGTCTGTCAGAGTCTAGGTGTGTGTCAGTCCGCGTCTGTGTGTGCGTCTGTCAGCGTCTATGTATGTGTGTCTGTCAGAGTCTGTGTGTGTGTGTGTCTTTGTGTGTCTGTCACTGTCTATGTGTATGTGTCTGTCAGTGTGTGTGTGTGTGTGTGTGTGTGTCAGAGTCTGTGTGTGTGTGTCTGTCAATGTTTATGCGTGTGTGTATGTCAGTGTCTATGTGTGTGTGTGTTTGTAACAGTCTGTGTCTTTGTAGGTCAGTGTCTGTGTGTGTGTGTCTGTCATGATGTGGAGATGCCGGCGTTGGACTGGGTTGAACACAGTAAGAAGTCTGACAACACCAGGTTAAAGTCGAACATGTTTATTTGGAAGCAAATACCAAAGGTTTATGGTATTTGCTACCAAATAAACCTGTTGGACCTTAACCTAGTGTTGTGAGACTTCTTACTGTGTGTGTCTGTCACAGTAGGTGTGTGTGTCTCTCAGTGTCTATGTGTGTGTGTCTGTCAGAGTCTGTGTGTGTGTCTGTCAGTGTATTTGTGTGTGAGTCTGTCAGATTATGTATGTGTGTCTCTCAGAGTCTTTGTGTGTAGCTGTCAGTGTCTATGTGTGTGTGTCTGTCAGAGTCTATGTCTGTGCCTGTCAGTGTCTATGTGTGTGTGTGTCTGTCCGTGTTTGGGTGCGAGTCTGTCAGAGTCTGTGTGTGTGTCTGTCAGTCTCTATGTGTGTGTGTCTGTCAGAGTCTGTGTGTGTGTCTGTCAATGTCTGTGTATGTCTGTTTGTCAGTATCTATGTGTGTGCGTGCGTCTTCCAGTATCTATGTGTGTGTCTGTGTCTGTCAATGTCTGTGTGTTTGTGCGTCAGTGTCTATGTGTGTGTCAGTGTGCATCACTGTGTCCGTGCATATCAGTGTGTGTGTGTAGCAGTAAGTGTGAGTGTCAATTTGTGTGCATTTCAGTGTGTATCTGTGTGTGTCTTTCAGTGTGGATCTGTGTGTGTGTCTATCAGTGTGTATCTGTGTGTGTCTATCAGTGTGTATCTGTGTGTGTGTCTGTCAGTGTGTACTTGTGTGTGTGTCTATCAGTGTGTATCTGTGTGTGTCTATCAGTGTGTATCTGTGTGTGTCTATCAGTGTGTATCAGTGTGTATATCAGCGTGTATCAGTGTCTATCAGTGTGTATCGGTTTGTGTCTATCAGTGTGTATCGGAGCGTTGTGTGTCTATCAGTGTCTAACAGTGTGTATATCAGTGTGCATCTATGTATGTGTACATCAGTTTGTATGTGTGTGTAAATCAGTGTGCACCTGTCTGTGTATCTTTGTGTATCATCTATGTGTGTGTGTGTGTGTGTGTGTGTGTGTGTGTGTGTGTGTGTGTGTGTGTGTGCATTGTCCCAAATCTGGAGATTTCCCTCCAGTCCTCTGAGGAGTTAAACTTCCTCTTGAAGCTGAGCCGAACCCCTCTAAAAACCTGGCAGCATCTGTAAGGACAGAAAAAAGCTGACGTTTCAATTCCAGGTTGAGCTTTGAGCTTTAACAAAGGATCTTCTGGACTGGAAACGCCAACTCTTTTCTCTCCTTACAGATGTTGCCAGACCTGCTGAGATTTTCCAGCCTTTTCTCTTTTGGTTTCAGATTCCAGCGTCAGCAGTAATTTGCTCTTATCCTTTTAAAAACATAATCCAGGAACACACACAGATATCACGGACACTGATACACACAGAATGAGAGAGACAGAGAGAGAGAGAGAGGCAGATAGAGCGAGCGAGACACAGAGAGAGAGAGGCAGACATAGAGAGGCAGACAGAGGCCGAGAGATAGAGTCCGAGAGCAAGAGGCTGAGAGCGAGAGAGAGAGCAAGAGAGAGAGGGCAACAGAGAGAGAGAGAGAGCAAGAGAGAGAGAGAGAGAGTGAGAGAGCGAGAGACAGAGATTGAGCGAGAGAGAAGGGGGAGACAGATAGAGTGAGAGCGAGAGAGCAAGAGAGAGAGTGAGTGCGAGAGCAAGAGAGAGAGCGAGAGAGAGAGAGAGAGAGAGAGAACGAGAGAGAGAGAGTGACAGAGGGAGAGAGAGAGAGGGGCAGAAACAGTGAAATCCACCCTCAGTCCCCCCCGAGGAATTAGAGTGGCAAAAGTCTGAACTTCTAAAACTGAATTGTAAAGACATCTGTGCATTCTATTTAATAATTAGGTTCATTGCCCGGTCTCACATTCCTGTTATTTTGGACATAAACAAACTAACAGAACGCTTCATGTCACAGAATTAATTTTCTCTTTGTCATCCACCAAAGGGTTAACATATTTGTGATGAATTGCAAAGCTTGGCTATTTTACCCACAGGTCTTCATACTCCAGCCCCCACCTCGTTCGGGGCAATAAAGAGACAAAAACACACGTGAGTGTGGCCTGTGGAACAGGCCTCAGTTCATCATCGACCTCTGGAGAAAAGCTCTGGTCCAAGGGTTCAGAGTCACATTTCCGTCTTCAAAATTCAAATTCCTGGGCAGAAGAAATAGAGAAAAATAATTAATTGTATGCAAGAAAACGTTTCAATTAAATACCCAGCTCATCGCCAATGGGGGGAATCACACAGATCCGGCTCATTGCCAATGGGGGAATCACACAGATCCAGCTAATCGCCAATGGAGGGAATCACCCAGACCCAGCTCATCGCCAATGGGAAGAATGACACAGACCCGGCTCATCACCAATGGGGGAATCAAACAGACCCAGTTCATCACCAATGGGGGAATCACACAGACCCATTTCATCACCAATGGGGGGAATCACACAGACCCAGCTCATCACCAATGGCGGAATCACACAGATCTCACTCATCACTGATGGGGAAACCACACAGAATCAGCTCATCACCAGTAGAGAGAATCACAGATACCCAGCTCATCACCAATGGGGGCATCACACAGACATAGGACATCGCCAATGGGGAGAATGACACAGACCCGGCTCATCACCAATGGGGGAATCACACAGACCCAGCTCATCGGCAATGGTGGAATCACACAGACCCTGCTCATCACCAATGGGGGAATCACACAGACACAGCTCATCGCCAATGGGGAGAATGACACAGACCCAGCTCATCACCAATGGGGGAATCACAGAGACCTAGCTCATCACCAAAGGCGGAATCACACAGACATGACTCAGCACCAATGGGGAAATCACACAGAACCAGCTCATCACCAGTAGAGAGAATCACAGAGACCCAGCTCATCATCAATGGGGGCATCACACAGACATCGGACATCGCCAATGGGGAGAATGACACAGACCCAGCTCATCACCAATGGGGGAATCACACAGACCCAGCTCGTCACCAATGGGGGGGATCACAGAGGCCCGGCTCATCGGCAAGGGGGGGAATCACACAGATCTGGCTCATCACCAGTGGGGGGAATCATTGGCAATGGGCTGGCCAGCGATCGAGCGGTCCGGCAAATTGCAGGCTGATAGATCGGGGCCACTGCACATGCGCAGATTTCTGGAACTGTTGGACCCCGGCCTGAATAGGCCCCGAGCCCCGAGCTTTTAATGATATTCAAGATTGTGGCCTCTGCGTTGCACAGACTGTGAGAGATTCGAGGCTGAACTCCCACTGAAAAAAACAGCGTGATTTACACCAGTTTTCCAGCCAATTCAGCGCTTAGAATTTTGTTGGGAGAATCGCCCCCTGGGACTTATATCAGCTAGATAGTCAACATCTTTTCCCAAAGGTAGGGGAGTCTAAAACTAGAGGCATAGGTATAAGGTGAGAGTGGAGAGATACAAAAGGATCTAGATGGGGCATTTTTTTCACACAGTGGGTAATGAGTGTCTGCACAAGCTATCAGATGCAATAACAGAAGTGGGTACAATTTTGTCTTTTAAAAAGCATTTCGACAGTTACATGGGTAAGATGGCTATAGAGGGATTTGGGCCAAATGCGGACAATTGGGACTTGCTTAGTGTTAAAAAAAAGGATGGCAAGTTGGGCCAGAGGGCCTGTTTTCATGCTGTAAACCCCGATGACCCTACAACTAACTTTCCTTGGTCCGCGATCTGAAATGTCTCATTACTGAGCAGTACGGCTAACACTGTTTACAAATCGTGTAATTTATATGCAATTTATCAAAGAACATTTAAACTTAATTCCATGTCTTTACAACACCTACTCCACACCCTGACCACAGAGGGAATGTTTATAATTCGATATTTTATTATTTTGAATAATGTAAATGCAAAGGAGCAGAATTTTAAACAGAAGACCATTCCTGTGAATGTCACCAATAGACCCCTTTGTCACAGGTCAAACAATTAGGTGGATTGATTTGATTCATTATTGTCACATGTATTAGTATACAGTGAAAAGTATTGTTTCTTGCACGACAAAGCGTCCCGTTCATAGAGAAGGAAAGGAGAGGATGCAGAATGTAGTGTTACAGTCATACCTAGAGTGTAGAGAAAGAATCAATTTAATATGAGGTAGGTCCATTCAAAGTCTGATGGCAGCAGGGAAGAAACTGTTCCTGAGTCGGTTGGTGCGTGTTCTCAGACTTTTGTATCTTTTTCCCGATGGAAAAAGGTGGAAGAGAGAATGTCCGGGGTACGTGGGGTCCTTGATTATGCTGGTTTATTTTCCGAGGCAGCGGGAAGTGTAGACAGAGTCAATGGATGGAAGGCTGGTTTGTGTGATGGAGTTGGCTTCATTCACGAACCTTCATTCAGGGGAATTAGCAGGGCAAATATGTGGGGTCGCGGGGATAGGGCCTGGGTGGGGTTGCCGTTGGTGTAGGCTCGATGGACTGAACGGCCTCCTTCTGCACTTTAGGGATCTAGGAGTCGATGATTGTATGATGTTGAATGAATGGATCAGCACTCGGTAATAATTACAAATCATGAAAGCATTCTTGCTGAATAAAATACCCAGATTGATGGTAATAAGGATGTGAGTGCCCTGAACAAATCAATTATTGAGACAAATGACGATTTCAAAGTGATTATTTTGAAATAATATTAAAGCAAATCTGTGTCATTCACAGCAGAAGGCACACAATAGAATAGTGGCAAATATTTATATTCTTGTCATAATCATCGAAGGACGCAGAACAACTTGCTGATTCATTTAGATCGAGGCTTCAGATCCAGTGGCGTGCAGTTCGAAAATAATCTTTGTAAATCTTTGTAAACCGACCCTGATTCACTGCTTGTGAATGAATCAGAGGAATATCCAGGAAAGGTTCAATTACACATCAGTTTAAAGTTTATATATTGGTGACACAAGTAGCGTGTGCGGCACGGGAACACACTGGTTAGCACTGCCGCCTCACAGTTCCAGGGACCCAGGTTCGATTGCAGCCTCGGGCAACTGTCTGTGTGGAGTCTGCACGTTCTCACTGCGTCTGTGTGGGTTTTCACCGGGTGCTCTGATTTCCTCCCACACTCCAAAGATGTGTGTGTTCGGTGGGTTGGCCATGCTAAATTGCCCCTTAGTGTCCAAAGATATGCGGTTAGGTGGATTGCCTGTGCTAAATATCCCCTTAGTGTCCAGGGATGTGCAGGTTAGAAGGATTAGCCCTGTTACATTGCCCCTTAGTGTCCAAAGATGTGCAGGTTTGGTGGATTCCCTGTGCTAAATTGCCCCTTAGAGTCCAAAGATGTGCAGGTTAGAAGTATTAGCCCTGTTAAATTGCCCCTTAGTGTTCAGGGATATCCAGGTTCGAAGAACTGGCCATGCTAAATGAACCCTCAGTGTCAGGGGTCCAGCAGGACAAATACAGGGGGTTTTGGAGATGGAGCCTGGAGGGTATTGTTGTCGGTACAGGTTCAATGGGCTGAATGGCCTCCTCCTGCACTGCAGTGATTCTCTGATTATCTGATTAACTGAGCATTCAAATTAAAACTCCAGTACTTGGTATGGCTCCTACTCTGCCACAGATGGCAAGAAACTACAAAGGGTCGTGAATGAAGCCCAGTCCATCACACAAACCAGTCTTCCATCCATTGACTTTCTCTAAACTTCCTGCTTCCTTGACAAAGCAGCCAGCAAAATCAAGGAGCCCACACACCCCGGACATTCTCTCTTCCACCTTCTTATGTCAAGAAAAAGATATAAAAGTCTGAGGTCACGTACCAACCGACTGAAGAATAGAGTAATTCAGGACATTTAACGTGAAGTCAAGTTTATTTATTAGTGTCACAAGGAGGCTGAAATTAACATTAAAATAAAGTGATTGTGAAAATCCCCTCGTCGCCATACTCCGACGCCTGTTCGCGTACACTAAGGGAGAATTTAGCATGGCCAATGCACCTCAACAGCATTCTTTCGGACTGTGGGAGGAAACTGAAGCGCTGGACTTGGCTGAAGTTGCTGAAATCGGATCATAGATCAATATTCAAAAAAGAATGAGAGGAGGTAACATTGAAAAGGGGTCTGCGAAGGAGCAGGGGGAGAAGATTATTGAGACACTTATTACAAAGAACTAGCATCAATAAATTGAGTCGCATTGTCTGCCATTTCCAATGTCGTTCACACTCAAAGGATGTCACTTAAACATAACTAAAAGAGTTCAGGTTTCCGGCGTCCTGGCATTTCCTTCTTTCCAAGTGTTAGAGCAAAATGATAAGTAATCTGAAATCAAACAACTATGAATAGACAGTTGCATGTGTTGTAAGGGATGCGCCAGTTTATAGCTCATAAATTTAAAGATGCTTTGTAAAATGCAATAAATGTTATTTAATTCCACCTGGACAGATAATATTAGCACAAGTGTGTTTGTTCACAGGTTATGCGTATGGATATGGTAATAGCTTTGAATTATATTCCCTTCATTGTATCGATTCGTTTTACCAAACGGAATAAAGAGAAAAATATTAATGTATAAATACAAATCCCTTTACTGTACTTTTTTTGATTTAAAGTTTAAAGTTAATTTATTAGTGTCACAAGTACGCTTACATTAACACTGCAATGAAGTTACTGTGAAAATCCCCTTATCGTCACACTCCGGCACATGTTCAGTGACATTGAGGGAGAATTTAGCATGGCCAAAGCATCTCACCAGCAAGTTTTTCGCACGTTGATTTGACTTATTTTTGTCACATGTATTCGTATACATTGAAAATTATTGTTTCTTGCGAACTATACACCAAAGCATATCGTTCACAGAGAAGCAAAGGAGAGGGTGCACAATGTAACGTTACAGTCATAGTTAGGTTGGAAAGAAAAATCAACTTAATACGAGGTAGTTCCATTCAAACGTCTGATGGGAAGAAGCTGCTCTTGAGATGGTTAGTACGTGACCTCAGACTTTTGTATCTTTTTCCCGATGGAAGAACGTGGAAGAGAATATGTCTGGGGTGTTTCGGATCCTTGATTATGCTGGCTGCTTTGCCAAGTTGACGCGAATTTTGACGTGACACTTTGTAGCTAACTTCAGGCTGTGACAGAGCAGGAGCCATACCAAGCTATGATACAACCAGAAAGAACACTTTCTACGATGTATCTGTAAAAGTTGGTGAGAGTCGGATCAGATATGGCAAATTTCCTTCGCCTCCCGTGAAAGTGAAGGAGTTGGGGCTTTCTTAACTAAAGCGTCGGCATGGAGGGACCAGGGTAGGTTGTTGGTGATCTGGACACCTAGAAACTTGAAGCTTTTGACCATTTCCACTTCATTCCCATTGATGTAGAGAGGGGCATGTCCTCCAATGCGCTTCCTGAAGTCGATGACTATCTCCTTCATTTGACTGACATTGAGGAAAATATTATTGTCATCGGACCAGTTCACCAGGTTCTCTGTCTCATTCCTGTCTCTGTCTCGTCATCAGCAAACCTGAAAATCCAGTTGGAGGGGAATTTGGCCACAAAGTCGGAAGTTACAAGGAGTAGAAGGGGCTGAGGACACAGCCTTGTGGGGCACCGGTGTTGAGGATGATTGTGGAGGAGGTGTTGTTGCCTATCCTTACTGATTGCCGTCTGTGGGTTCGGAAGTCTAGGATCCAGTTGCAGAGGGTGGAGCCGAGCCCCAGGTCATGGAGTCTGGAGATGAAATATGATTCATGTGTAAATACAAATCCCTTTTACTCTCCCAGATCACCATTCAATGATTTTCACGTAAGTGTTAAAATTGCAAGGTGGAGATTCAAAGTTGTCGATTAAATTAAATTCTGATTGTTTTGCGAATTTGATCTTATTTTGGAGGGCAAATATTTGAACAACATTCATAGAATCATCCATTCCACAGTGCAGAAGGAGACCATTGGGTCCATCGAATCTGCACCAACCACAATCCCACCCAGGCCCTATCCCCATAACCCCATGCATTTACCCGAGCTAGTCCCCTGACACTAAGGGGCAATTCAGCATGGCCAATCCGCCTAACCTGCACATCTTGCAGTGTGGAAGGAAGGCGGAGCACCCGGAGGAAACCCGCGCAGCCACGGGGAGAAGATGCAGACGCCATACAGACAGTGAACTGAAGCTGGAATTGATCCCGGGTCCCTGGCTCTGTGAGGCAGCAGTGCTAACCACTGTGCCACCATGACACAGATGAAGTACTGAACCTTGAAACACAGGTAAATGTAGAACTTGTGCTGATTTCTGAATCACAGCGCCTTCCCCGCCTCCTCTCCCCCGCAGGTCAGCGCTCCAGTCCTTCAGTTTCATTGACAGACACAATAATGATGTGAAGTCCATTTTCCGTAGAGGTCATTCTGGTGAAGTAAAATTCCTCACGCAGAAAGAAATAATCTCCAATGATCAAATCAAACAGATTTTGGTGGAGAAACGTTCGGTTACCAACAAAGAGACCACGCAAAAGTTCATTAATTTGCATTGAGATGTCCGATTGACCATCTGAGAAACGTGTCGACAACATTATCTTTTGTTCCACAGGCTTTGGCAGGAGAAACAGCTCTGATAAATGTTTCAATTCAGATCATTCGTTATTGTTCGATGTAGAATGATAGAATCCCCACAGTACAGAAGGAGGCCAATCCGCCCTTTCGAGTCTGCAACGACCACAATCCCCACCCAGGCTCTGTCCCCACATATTTATGATGTGGAGATGCCGGGGTTGGACTGGGGTAAGCACAGTAAGAAGTCTCACAACACCAGGTTAATGTCCAACAGGTTTATTTGGTAGCAAATACCATAAGCTTTCGGAGCAGAGCTCCTTCGTCAGATGGAGTGGATATCTGTTCTCAAACAGGGCACAGACACAGAAATCAAATTACAGAATACTGATTAGAATGCAAATCTCTACAGCCAGCCAGGTCTTAAATGTACAGACAATGTCGGTGGAGGGAGAATTCAACACAGGTTAAAGAGATGTGTATTGTCTCCAGACAGAACAGCTTGTGGAATTCTGCAAGTCCAGGAGGCAAGCTGTGGGGGTTACTGATAATGTGACATAAATCCAACATCCCGGTTTAGGCCGTCCTCATGTGTGCCGAACTTGGCTACCAGTTTCTGCTCAGCGACTCTGCGCTGTCGTGTGTCGTGAAGGCCGCCTTGGAGAACAACAAGGCTCTGCATGAACAGTGGGTTAGGGAGGGGGTCTCGCTGCCCCTCTACGTGCATAGTGGGTATGGAGGCATGCCTCGCTGGCCCTTTGTATGCAAAATGGGGGAGGCGTTGTTCTCGTTGCCTCTCTGCATGCACAGTAGGATTGGGAGGTGGTTTCGTTGCCTCTCTGCATGCCCAGTGGGGTAGGGAGGGGTTCTCGCTGCCTCTCTGCATGCACAGAGGGGTAGGGAGGGGGGTTCTCACTGCCTCTCTGCATGCACAGAGGGGTAGGGAGGGGTCTCGCTGCCTCTCTGCATGCACAGTGGGTTCGGGAGGGGTTCTCACTGCCTCTCTGCATGAACATTGGGGTAGGGAGGGGGTCCCACTGCCTCCCTGCATGCACAGTGGGGTAGGGAGGGGGGCACCCTGCCTTTCTGCATGCACAATGGGTTAGGGAGGTGGTCTCACTGCCTCTCTTCATGCACAGTGTGCTAGGGAGGGGGGCTCCCTGCCTCTTTGCATGCACAGTGGGTTCGGGAGGGGGCCTCGCTGCCTCTCTGCATGGACAGTGGGTGAGGGAGGGGGCTCTCACTCCCTCTCATCTTGCACAGTGGGTTAGGGAGGGGGTCTCGCTCCCTCTCATCTTGCACAGTGTGTTAGGGAGGGGGTCTTGCTGCCTCTCTGCATGCACAGTGGGATCGGGAGGGGGACTCGCTGTCTCTCTGCGTGCACAGTGGGGTAGGGAGGGGTGTCTCGCTGCCTTTCTGCATGCACAGTGGGTTAGGGAGGGGTCACGCTTCCTCTCTGCATGGACAGTGCGTTTGGAAGCGGGTCTCGCTGCCTCTCTGCATGCACAGCGGGGTAGGGAGGGGGTCTCGCTGTCTATCAGCATGCACAGTGCGATAGGAAGGGGGTCTCGCTGCCTCAGCATGCAAAGTGGGGTAGGGTGGAGGTCTCGCTGCCTCTCTGCATGCACCTTAGGATAGGGAGTCGGTCTCGCTGCCTCTCTGCATGGACAGTGGGGGAGGGAGGGGGTCTTCCTGCCTTTCTGCATACGCAGTGGGTTAGGGAGGGGGTCGCGCTGCCTCTCTGCATGCACAGTGGGATGGGGAGGGGTCTCGCTGCCTCTCTGCATGCACAGTGGGTTAGGGAGGGGTCACGCTCCCTCTCTGCATGCAGTGTGGGTCAGGGAGGACTGTTTCGCTGCCTCTCTGCATGCACAGTGGGGTAGGGAGGGTTGTCTCCTTGCCTCTCTGCATGCACAGTGGGGTAAGGAGGGTTTCTCACTGCCTCTCTGCATGCACAGTGGGATAGGGAGTGGTCTCGCTGCCTCTCTGCATGCACAGTGGGTTCGGGAGGGGGACTCGCTGTCTCTCTGCATGCACAGTGGGGTAGGGAGGGTTGTCTCGTTGCCTCTCTGCATGCACAGTGGGTTTAGGGAGAGGGGCCTCTCTGCTTCTCTGCATGCACAGTGATTTACCGTGGTGGTCTCGCTGCCTCTCTGCATGCACAGTGGGTTAGGGAGGGGGGCTCGCTGCCTCTCTGGATGTAAGTGGTGTGGGGAAGGGGGGGTGATTGCTCCAGGTGGTGGGGGTGAGGCTGTATCCGGTCGGGTGCTGCTCACAAAGAGCTGCGGCTGCCGGACTATCTGGGGGCAGCTGCTGTGTTGAAGCGAGCTCCAGCAGCAGAGAGCTGACAGATGTCTCTCTCAGACCAGGCAGCTCACTGCTCGCTGCAATTGCGGATTTACAAACCTGTAGGTTTGGTACATGGTCGGTATCCCAGCCAGCGCTGTGAGAGCTGCAAGTGATGGGGCCAATGGTGAGGGTGGTCTCACAGCCATCGAGTTTTAACAGCACAATATGGGGCCCTTCTGCCCATTATATCTGAACTGGTCATCAAACACCTGTCCAATCGAATCCCATTTTCCAGCACTCGATCTACAGCCTTGTACACTCTGGTGTTTGAATTGCGGACCTCAGCACCCTGTGGATGGAAACATTTTTCCTCAAATCCACACAATAATCTGCCCTTTAGCTTAAGTTCCGTCCCTCTGATTATTGACACCTCTACGAAAGGGAAAATGTTTCTTCCCATCTATGTGCAGCATAATTTTGTACAGACCACTCAGGTCTCCCCCACCTGAAAGCAGTCCCCACCACCACCCACTACACTCGCTCCTCCTCCAGCCATCTCTGGTCTAAGGTAAAAAACGGAGCCAACCAGCCTCTCTTCATAGCTGAAACTCTCCAGCCCAGGCAGCATCCTGGTGAATCTCCTTTCCAACGTTTCCAGCGCAATTACACCCTTCCTGCAGTGTGATGACCAGAGGTGCACACAGTTCTCTTGCTCTGGTCTAACCAGCATTTTTTACACTTCCATCATAACCTTCCAGCTCCTATATTCTATGCTGCG
The DNA here is from genome assembly GCF_964213995.1 of Mustelus asterias. Lineage (NCBI taxonomy): Eukaryota > Metazoa > Chordata > Chondrichthyes > Carcharhiniformes > Triakidae > Mustelus > Mustelus asterias. The sequence goes on along the minus strand of NC_135816.1, from coordinate 90,963,901 downwards.
TCTGCGAAAGGCAAGTATCCTACATGTCGTCTTAACCACCTCATCTCCCTGTCTTGCCGGCTTCAGGGATCCTCATATATGCAGCCCAAATTCATTCTGGTCCTCTGCACTTCCTCACACTCTACTGTTTATTGTGCATGTCCTTGCCCTGTTAGTCGTTCCAAAATGCATCGCCTCACAATTTTCAGTTTTAAATTTCATTTACCCATCTGACCAGCCTGTCCGTTTCCTCACCACGGTGGCACGTTGGTTCGCACTGCTGCTCCACAGTGCCAGGGATGCGTGTTCGATTCCTGGCTTGGGTCACTGTCTGTGTGGAGTTTGTACATTTTCCCCGTGCCTGCGTGGTTTCCTCCGGGTGCTCCAGTTTTCTCCAAAGATGTGTGGTTCAGGTGGACTGGCCATGCGAAATAACCCTTAATGTCAAGGAGACTCGCTATGGTAAATTAATGGGGTTTTGGGGATAGGGCCTGGGTGGGATCATGGTCGGTACCGACTCGATGGCCGAATGGCTTCTTCTGGACTGAAGGATTATATGATTGCTGTAATCTAAGGCTTTCCTCCTCAATATTTACCACACCACAAATTTTTGAATCATCTACGAACTTACTGATCATACCTCACACATTCATGTCGAGACCATCAATGTACACTACAAACAGCAAGGGTCCCAGCATCGATCCTTGTGGAACCCCATTCGGCACAGGCTTGCAGTCACAAAAGCAGCCTTCGACCATCACCCTCTGCCTCCTGCCACTCAGCCAGTCTTGAATGTAATTTACCAATTGCCGTGGATTCCATCGGCTATTACTTTCTTGTTCAGTCTCCAATATGGAATTAGTCAAAATATTTTCTGAAGTCCACGTCGGGTACATCGACTGCTCTTCCCTCATCTCCTCATCCAGTCACCTCCTCAATATATTCCAGCAATTTGTTAGACATGATTTCCCCCTGACAAAGCCATGCTGACGATTGTTCATGAATCCTTACGACTCGAAATGGTGATTAATTCTGTCCCTCAGATTCTTTTCCAATCATTTCCCTGCCACGGACATGGTGATGATGGTGTCCTGGTCGTGATCTTGGATGTCTCCGGGGCACCCTGTAGGATGGCCATATGGCACAGTGGTTAGCACTGCTGCCTCACAGCATCAGAGACCCCGGTTCAAACCTTGGGATTCCATCATCACCAGTGAAGCTCTTTTTAAACTTTGAAACCAGCTCCATTCTCACAAATTGCCTGTTGGGATTCCTCCTTTTACAAGAACGTGTGGTGTTTCTCTGGAAAGGATCCACTTTGAGCAAGCCCAGTTTCTCGCAGCTCCCCAATGTCCACATTGAGCCTCGTAAATTCAGTCGCGATCACAGCCGTCCTGTATACATCATCAACATGCATAAGGTCATTGGTAAGACCAGGGCACATCGTGCTCATGTTCCAGCTTGAGATGTGAAAGACTGATTTGAATTGAATTGATTTGATTTTTTACTGTCACGTATATTTGTATACGGTGAAAAGTATTGCTCCTTGAGCGTTATACAGACAAAGCATTCCGTACATAGAGAAGGAGAGAGTGCACAATGAGATGACTGAGAGCGAGGAGGTTAGCCAGCAAAGAGAGAAGGATTCTAGGCAGTGTAAGAGGGAGAATAGACGTGTGATGGAGAAGGGGAGAGCTCAGACCAAAGGTTTGAGATGTGTCTATTTTAACGCCACGAGTGTAGTGAATAAAGTGGATGCGCTTAGAGTGTGAATCGATGCTTGGAAGTGTGATGTGGTGGCCATTACGGAGACTTCGGGACAGGGACAGGAAAGGATACTTCATGTGCCGGGTTTCAGATGTTTCAGAAAGGACAGAGAGGGAGGCTAAAGTGGGGGGCGGAGGGGGGGGGAGTGGCACTGCTGATCAGGGATAATGTCACAGCTGCAGAGAAGATGGAAGCCATGGAAGGATTGTCCACGGAGTCTCTGTGGGTGGAAGTTCGGAGCGGGAAGGGTTCGACAACTTTGCTGAATGTTCTCTGCCGGCCGCCCAATAGTAACAGGGATGTTGAGGAGCAGATAGGGAAACAGATCCTGGAGAGATGTGGTAATAATAGGGTTTGTCGTGATGGGAGACTTTAATTTCCCAAACATCGATTGGAATAGCCCGAGGGTAAAGGGGTTTAGATGGGGAGGAGTTTGTTAGTGTGTTCAGGAGTGTTTCCTGACACAGCATGTGGATAAGCCTACAAGAGGAGAGGCTGTACTCAATCTGGTACTGGCTAATGAGTCTGGACAGGTGTCGGATCTCTCAGTGGGGGAGCATCTTGGGGATAGTGATCATAACTCTATCTCCTTTACGCTAGCATTGGAAAGAGATAGGATCAGGCAAGCTAGGAAAGTGTTTATCTGGAGTAAGGGGAAATATGCAACCAAATTGCAGGTCATTAGAGGCGTAAATTAGAAGGAGATATTCTCGAGGAAAAGTACCGAAATAAGGTGGCAGATTTCAAGGAATGTTTGTCTGGAGCTTTGCATGACAACGTTCCGATGAGACAGCGAGGTTTTGGTAGGTTATGGGAACCGTGGTGCACGAAAGCTGCGCTGGAACTAGTCAAAAAGAAAAGGAAAGCGTACAAAAGGTTCAGAGATCTAGGCGCGAAGAGGGATATGGATGAGTATATGGCTTGTAGGAAGGGACTTAAGAAGGAAATTAGGAGAGCCAGAAGGGGACACGAGAAGGCCTTGGCAGGTAAGTTTAAGGAGAACCCTAACACGTTATATAAATATGTGAAGAGTAAATGGATAAGATGTGAAGCAATAGGACCTATAAAATATGAAGGTGAGAAAGTCTGTACAGAACCGGAAGAAATAGCAGAGGTGCATAATGAATACTTTACGTCGGTATTCACGGTGGAAAAATACCTGGGTGGTTGTACTACAGGATTGTTGGGGACTGAAAAGATTGAGTATGTGGACATTAAGAAAGAGGATGTTTTGGGAATTTTGAAGAGCATCAAGATAGATAAGTCACCGGGATCGGATGGGATGTACTCCAGGTTACTGTGGGAGGCGAGGGGATAGATTGCAGAGCCTCTGGCGATGATCTTTGCGTCGTTGATGGAGACGGGAGAGTTTCCAGAGGATTGGAGGATTGCGGATGTTGTTCTTATATTCAAGAAAGGGAATAGGGATAGCCCAGGAAATTATCTATCGGTGAGTCTGACCTCAGTGGTGGGTAAATTGATGGAGAAGATCGTGAGGGACAGGAATTATGAACATTTCGAGAAGGTTAATATGCTCAAAAGTAGTCAGCACGGCTTTGTCAAATGCAAATCGTGCCTTACGAGCCTGGTGGAGTCCTTTGAAAATGTGACTAAACACATTGATGAAGGAAAAACGGTAGAAGTGGTTTACATGGACTTCAGCAAGGCGTTCGATAAGGTTCCCCATGCAAGACTTCTCGAGAAAGTGAGAGGGCGCGGGATCCAAGGGGCTGTTGCCTTGTGGATCCAGATTTGGCTTGATGGGTCTTTTTCTGAATGGAGATCGGTCACCAGAGGAGGGCCCCAGGGATCTGTTCTGGGACTCTTGCTGTTTTTCATTTTCATAAATGACCTGGATGAGGAAGTGGAAGGATGGGTTGGGAGGTTTGCCGACGACATGAAGGTTGGTGGTGTTGTGGATAGTTTGGAGGGATGTCAGAAGCTGCAGCGTGACATATATAGGATGCAAGACTGGGCGGAGAAGTGGCAGATGGACTTCAACCCGGATAAATGTGTAGTGGTCCATTTTGGCAGGTCAAATGTGATGAAGGAGTATAACATCAAGGGTAAGACTCTTAGCAGTGTAGATGATCAGAAGGACCTTGGGGTCCGGGTCCATAGGACTGTTAAATCGGCCTCGCAGGTAGAGCAGGTGATTAAGAAGGCGTATGGTGTGCTGGCCTTCATCAATCGAGGGATTGCGTTTAGGAGTCGGTAAATAATGATGCACCTTTATAAGACCCTCGTCAGACCACACTTAGAGTACTGTGCTCAGTCCTGGTCGCCTCATTACAAGAGGGATGTGGAAATTATTGAAAGGGTGCAGAGAAGATTCACAATGTTCTTGCCTGGATTGGGTGGCGTGCCTTATGAGGATAGGTTGAGGGAGCTCGGTCTTTTCTCCTTGGAGAAACGAAGGATGAGAGGTGACCTGATAGAGGTGTACAATATGTTGAGAGGTATAGATCAGGTGGATACTCGGAGGCTTTTTCCCAGGGCTGAAATGGTTGCTACGAGAGAACACAGGGTTAAGGTGCTGGGGAGTAGGTTCGGAGGAGATGTCAGATGTAAGTTTTTCACTCAGAGGGTGGTGGGTGAGTGGAATGGGCTGCCATCAGTGGTGGTGGAGGCAAACTCGATAGGGTCTTTTAAGAGACTTCTGGATGAGTACATGGAACTTAATAGGATTGAGGGTTATAGGTAAGCCGATATTTCAGACTAGGTAGGTAGGGACATGACCGGCGCAACTTGTGGGCCGAAGGGCCTGTTTGTGCTGTAGTTTTTCTATGTCCTATGTTCTATGTAATGCTGCAGTCACAGCGAGGATACAGAAAAAATATCATCTTAATGCGATGTAGGGCCATTCAAACGTCTGACGGCAGCAGAGAAGAAGTTGTTCTTGAGTTTGCAGCATGATGGCATAATGGTTAGCACTGCTGTCTCACAGGGACCCGAGTTCGATTCCCAGCTTGGATCATTGTGCAGCACTTTCTACATTCTTCATATGGCAGCGGGGGTTCCCTCCGGATGCTCTGGTTTCCACCCACAATCCAAAGATATGCAGGTACATTGATGGGCTATGCTAAATTGCCCATTAGGGTCCCGGGATATGTATGCTATACAGATTATCAGGGTACATATGGGACTTATGGGATAGGACATCGGTGGGATAGTTGTCGGTGCAGAATCAATGGGCCTAATGGCATTCTTCTGCACTTTAATGTTTCTCTGATTCCGAGTCAGTTGATACATGTCCTTAGACTTTTTCATCTTAGTTTCCGACGGAACAAGTTGGAAGAGTTTTTCTCCATGGTGCGCGGGGTTCTTAACTAGGCCGGCTGCTGAGGCAGCGAGAAGTGTAGACAGTGTCAATTGGTGAATTGAGTGATGGACTGGGTTCCATTCATGAAGCTTTGAAGTTTCTTGCGGTCTTGGACAGAGCAGGAGCCATACCAAGGAATGTTTTCTATGGTGCATCTCTAAAGCTTGGAGAGAATCGTCGCTGACATGCCAATTATCCTTCGACCTCTGAGAAAGTAGAGGCGTTGGTAGGCCTTCTTAATTACAGGATCGCCATGGAGGGACAGGACAGGTTGTTGGTGATCTGGACCCATAAATACTTGATGCTCTCGACCATTTCAACTTCATCCCATTGCTGTAGACAGGGGCATGTGCTCCACTCCGCTTCCTGAAGTCGATGACTATCTCCTTTGCTTTGTTGACATTGAGGAAGAGATTATTGTGGTCGCACCAGTTCACCAGATTCTCTATCTCTTCGCTGTTCTCGATCTTATTGTGGTTTGAGATCCGACCCACTGCAGTGGTGTCATCAGCACACTTGGAAATCGAGTTGGAGGAACATTTTGCCACACAGTCATCGGCGTATAAAGAGTATCGTAAGGAGCTGAGGACACAGCCTTGTGTGGCACCGCTGTTGAGGATGATTGTGGAGGACGTGTTGTTGACTGTCCTTATTTATTGCTCTCTGCGCGTCAGGAAGTTCAGGATTAAATTGCAGAGGAAGGAGCCGAACCCCAGGACACAGATTTTGGACATGGGTTTCGTAGGAATGATGGTGTTAAAGGCTGAGCAGTAGTCGATAAACACGAGTCTGTGTTCCGGGGTTCACTGTAGGGCCAGGGAGTTGATGTCTGTGGACCAGTTGTGGAGGTAGGTGACCTGTAGTCGATCCCGGCAATCTGGGAGGCTGGGTTTGATTCATGCCATGACTAACGTTTTGATGCATTTCATAATATTGAATGTCAGAGTCACCGGACGATAGTCATTAAGATAGGCTGGTTGGCTTTTCTTTGGTACCGGCCTTGGTTTTAGTTTTTCTTACTTCGTGCATAGATTAGCAACTTTCCTACTGAGAGAGGACTCACTAAGCTTCAGTGGTCCTGTAGGCCATAGTGGGAGAGCAGCAAACGCACTGGGCACTCTGGACAGTAGCTCGTCACTGAACCCTGAAGCTTTCTCCCACTGTTGAAAGCAAACCCTGGTACTTGTGTTCTGTGCCAATCAAGTGTGAGATTACTGTTTCTTCCTATGTTGTGCTAATGGTGGTCACAATGCTGTGGTCTCCTCTCCAGGGTTCAGTTCTGTGTAAGTATAATAGATTCAGAACTTTTGAGGCATCAAGTTCTCCCTCTGCCAACTGATCGTATTGTCCAGAGGCAAGGGTGAAACCAGCACTGTTTGGTACCAGCTCTGCTGCAGGGGTTGTCAGTAAGCTATCTGAGATACGACAGATTACCACCTTCATGACTCCACTCCGGATTTTCTGTCAGGGTTTACTCCCTCAGCCTTCTTACCCTCCAAATCCCCCACAAGGTAGAGGGGCTACGTACCTGTAAATGAGTGAGGTCAATGTTAAGGACACCCCGGAAAACTCTCACTCAAGTATATACCATTCTCTCGCTACCATGGAGCAGCACGGTGGCACAGTGGTTTGCACTGCTGACTCTCAGCATCAGGGACCTGCGTTCAGTTCCAGGCTTGGGTCACTGTCTGTGTGGAGTTTGGACCTTCTCCCCGTGTCTGCGTCGGTTTCCTCTGGCTGCTCCACTTTCCTCTCATACTGCAAAAGACGTGCTGGATTTTAAAAAAATCTAGATTTAATTCTTCAGTGTGTGTGTCTATATATTTTTTTTTATTTTAACCCGTCCTCAGTCTCAATGGTAATTCTTTCCCCTGATTCATATCAAATTTCTTTCTTTATTTTCCTCCTGATAGTGAACATAATCACAATTGTGACACTGACGAGCAAAAACTGTGGTCTTTCCAAATGTGTCACTCGTTACCTGGTGGCCATGTCATTGGGGGAATCTGCTGGTCGTTATGCTCGACCTGATATTGAGACACATTCCCATTCTTTATCAAAGAGAGCTTTATTTCCTGCTGTTGCTCCCCGTGTGTATCATCCACACCGTCCTGCTTTATGCAGCCACTGTTTGTTCTGTCTGGTACACCGTCACTTTCACCTTTGATCGATTTGTGGCCATTTGCTGCCCCAAGCTGAAAAGTAAATATTGCAGTGAGAAATCCGCGGCTGTGGTTCTGGGAACAGTGACGGCGCTAAGCTGTTTGAAGAACATTTTCTGGTATTTTATCTTATCAAATGAATATTGGCTGGCAAACGACCCCTGGTTTTGTGAAATCGCAGCGGATGTTTTGTTCTCTCCTGTCTGGATAACAATCGAGTTCCTCCACCACATTCTAACCCCGGCTGTCCCATTCGTCCTGATTCTGCTGCTCAATGCTTTTACCATCAGACACATCTTAATGAGCAGCAGAGCCCGCAGGAGACTCCAGGCTCACAGGAGTGGGGAGAATCACAGAGACCCAGAGATGGACAGTCGAACAAAATCCATCAATTTATTGTTTATTATCTCAGCCAATTTCATCCTGTTATGGTCGACATTCATTGTCTGTTCAATAGGGCGTCGGATCATTTATTTGGGCTATGATTCGATACATATCCAACCTTTCGTTCAAGAATTGGTTTTCATGCTGCAACTCACAAGTTGCTGTACAAACACTGCCATTTATGCTGTGACACAGACTCAGTTCAGACAGCAGCTGAAAAATCTGCTGAAATATCCCCTAACTTTAATTTTTCAACTCAATAAACCCTGAGAGGAAACTAAACCACAAGTCCCCTGACTCTTCCTGTTGGACATTCAAACTGGAAATCACCAAACAGCCTCACAGAGCCAGAAAGAGTGAGAGATAAAGAGAGAGAGAGAGAGGACAGTGAGAGCAACAGTGAGAGAGATAGAGAGAGAGAGAATGACAGAGAGAGGGAAGGGCATTAATACGTGGGGTGTGACAGATTTTGAAAGAGTTTGTATCAGGTACAGGGAAAGAAACAGAGAGAGCGAGAGAGAGAGAGAGACAGAGACAGAGACAGCGAGAAAGGACAGATACAGATAGGGACTCTCACAGAGCGAGAAAAACAGGGATAGAGAATGGGGGATATGGGGAGGGAGATGGACAGGGAATGAGAAAGGGAGCCAGAGGGAGACAGATGGGATGATGTAATGAGAGACGGAGACTAAGACCGAAAGGGAGACAGAAAGGGAGGCAGAGAGAAACAGATACAGAGACAGAGAGCGTAAGCGAATTGGAAACAGTGAGACTGAATGAGTACAATGGGCACAGCAAGAGCAAAAGACAGAGCGACGTAGAGAGACAGAAAGATAGAGAAATATGAAAAGGGGGCAGAGAAGGAGAGAGGGAAGGAGAGTGAGACTGAGAGGGGGGAGGAAACACAGAGGAAGAGAGTAAAGAGAAGGTGAGTGAGGGAGTTGCAGAGAGACAGTAAGAGACACAGAGAAACAGGCAGAGAGAGAGAGAGACAGAGAGAGAGAGAGAGAGAGAGATACAGAGAGAGGGACGCACAGAAAGACATAAAGAGACAGAGAGAGACATACTTAACTACTTTAATGATAACCATCAGGCGGAGTTATTGGAATATGAGCTCCCTGATAGAGGAAGTTAATGCTGTCCAATCTGGGAGCCCTGCAGACGTATATAATATGGTGTGTCTCGGTTACCGGAACTCAGGGTGCGGATGCGATGGACTGGTGGTTTTATCACTCGACTATTAATACAGAAACTCAGCTAATGTTCTGTGCACCTGGGTTCGAATCCCGTCACGGCAGATGAATAAATATATCTGGAATTCAGAATCAGCTGGTGACCATAAAAGCATTGTCGATTTTCGGAAAAGCACATCTGGTTCACCAATGTCCCAGAGAAGGAAATCTGTCGTCCTTATGTGGTCAGGACTAAATGTGACTCCAAGTGGTTGACACTTAATTGCCCTCTGAACATGGGCAACGAGGGATGGGCAATAAATGCTGGCCGGCCAGCAACACCCAAATCCCAAGACTGAACAAAAATACTTTGAACTGGGAAATTGTAAACAAATGGTGAACTGTTTCTCACAGTTGGATAAATACCCAATCCCTCTGATCGAGGACTTAACCTCAAAGCTGGCAGGAGCATTCTTGTTTCCAATTATGAACTTATTCACGTGCACTTACAAAAACAGCCAAATGAGGATTCCCAGCGATATTCAACAATTCATACTCAGAGGAAGTTTAACAGTTATAAAGTGTCAAATGTCCCCTTACATAAACACTGCAATGAAGTTACTGTGAAAATCGCCTAGTCGCCACACACTGGTGCCTGTTCGGGTACACTGAGGGAGAATTTAGCACGGCAAATGCACCTAATCAGCATGTCTTTCAGAGTGTGGGAGGAAACCAGAGCAACCAGAGGAAACCCACGCAGATACGGAGAGAATGTGCAGACTCCGCACAGTGAACCAAGCTAGGAATTGAACCCAGGTCTCTGGCGTTATGAGGCTGCACTGCTAACCACTGTGACACCTTGTCTACAGTGGTAGTTTGGCCAAAGAGATTCCAGAAGTACCTGCATGACGGTGCAGCCCATAACTTCGGCCATATCCAGCTGTGGGCTTTATTACTGTCCGCCTACTATTATCGATTGGAGCACCCTCCAGGAGGCCGAGTCGCTATGGCAGATGCCTTGAGTTGGCTCCGATTAACAGACACTTGTCGTACCCCCAATGGAAGAGATGGTAATCATGAACTTTTTCAAAACTCTCCCATTGGCTGCCGATAATATTCGGCTGTGGACGTACGATTACCCATTCCTGAATGAACTGAAGCAGCTAGTGCTGATGGGGGAATCCAAAAGGACGTTACAGCCTGAATTCTACCCATATTGGAGTGGCAGAGAGTAGCTGACTGTGGAATATGGCACACTCCTGTGGGGTTCAAGAGTCTCATCCTGAGCCGGGTTCACCATCCCATGGTGAACTTTACCATGGCCACCAAGGAATGGCAAGCAGAAGATCCTCCAAGTTGCCATGTCTGGTGGCCAGGTGGCAGAGGAATTTGCCCGTGGATCAGTGTTGGCAATATCAACAAGGGCAGAACTATCACCGGTCACTACTCGTCACACTTGGGAATGGCGAGGACATCTGTAGATGTGGCAGCACATAGACAGTGCCGGTCTGCTTATGGGGTCAATGTTCCAGGTAATGGTGGTTGATGATTAAATAGATGGCCGTAAACAGGGTGAGTTAATCAAACACAAGGACAAGAGTGGAGAAACTTCACGCCTCTTTCTTGACACCCGGGATCCCGCAGGTGTTTGTTTCTGAAAATGGACCATCCTTCATCAGTCAGGAATTTGTGCATTAGATGAATTTGAACAGAATTTGACACGTTAGGACAGTGCTATATTACCCATCATCCAACGGCCTGGCAGAAAGAACAGCCCAAACAGGAAAAGCAGGTTCAATGTCTTGCTGCAACTGTACAGGGCACTGGTGAGGCCGCAGATGGAATACTGTGCGCAGTATTGGTCCGCTTATTTGCAGAAGGATATATTGGCCTTGGAGGGAGTGCAGAGAATGTTCACCAGGTTGATACCAGAGATGAGGGGTGTTGATGATAAGGAAAGACTGAGCAGATTGGGTTTGTACCCGTTGGAATTTCGAAAGCTGAGGGGGGATCTTATAGAGACCTATAAGATAATGAAGGGGCTGGATAGGGTAGAGGTGGACAGATTCTTTCCACTTAGAAAGGAAGCTAGAACTAGAGGGCACAGCCTCAAAATAAAGGGGGGTCAGTTTAGCACAGAGTTGAGGAGGAACTTCTTTTCTCAGAGGGTGGTGAATCTCTGGAATTCTCTGCCCACTGAAGTGGTGGAGGCTACCTCGTTGAATATGTTTAAATCACGGATAAATGATTTCCTGATCGGTAAGGGAATTAGGGGTTTATGGGGATCAGGCGGGTCAGTGGAACTGCTCCACTTCAGATCAGCCATGATCTTATTGAATGGCGGGGCAGGCTCGAGGGTCTAGATGGCCTACTCCTGCTCCTATTTCTTATGTTCTACTGTTCTAAAAAAAACAGCCCACAACCTCCTTGGACACCAAACCATCCAGATTCATCTTCAGTTACAGGACGTCACCTGCACCCTCCCCCCCCCCCCCCCCCCCCCATCTCATTCCCTTCAACGACCGGATCAGCCCCAGCAGAGTTGATCATGGGAAGATGACTCCGCCTAAGGTTGAGTCTGATCTTCCGGAGGGCGGGAAGTTGGCAAGGTATCAAGATACCCAGTGCCGATCCCACCAGCCAGGAGAGGCACTTAAAGGCAGTTGATAGGTTATTAGTAAAGAATCATGGCAATGAATCCATGTGGTTACGAGGGACGTTCGAGTCAGGAACAAGGCCAGTTTCCTATCAAGTCTGTTTGGGAGATACCATCCTATGTGAATGATTTAATCATCTACAAGCCATGAAGCCCCAAGCCATGCAGGAAAAATCAATTTCCAGCAGACCGGGAACTTCGGAAAGCATTCCAGGCACTCCGGCTCCTGCTCGCCATCGCCGCCAGTGGGAAGCTCGAAAAGTGAAATGGACACAGTGGGTTTAGCCCCTCGACCACATTGGCACCCGATAAAGGGAACTCAGGCCACAATGCTCATGGTGGAAGAGGCGAGCTCCAGTCTGCTTAACCCCACTCACTTCCGAGGCTGAGCAGCAGGAACCGGACTCAGCATTGAAACTCCAAATAAGTCTTCCAAGGCGGTCAGCCCTCGGCGGTTATTCAGACCGAGAAGGGGAGGATGCAATGACTTCAATCAGGTTCATGAGTTGGACATGGGCAAATATAAACTACCAAACTGAGGCCTGTTAAAGCTACCCACTCAGGGAGCTCCACAGAGTGCAAGCTGCAGAGAGTGAAGCACTGAGAGCTGGGAAAAGTGTGGGAGTTTAGGGAAGTGGATGGAGATGTATTGCTGTGTCTTGTGTCCCTTACTGCCCGGTCCCTTACGACCAGGTGTCGACCAGACATTACAGTTCAGAAAGTGACGTGGGACCAACGGAAGCAGCTGATTGGTGAGTGAGGTCTTGGGAGGAACACTCAGGGAATTTTCTGAGTAGCTCCTACTGATGTCATAGCTTCAGGAAGGGCTCCCGCTGTTTTTTTTTATGTTCTGGGGACCCGGGTTCGAATCCGGTCACAGCACCTGGTGGAATTTGAATTCAACAAAAAATGTCTGGAATCAAAAATCTACTGTTGACCATAAAACCATTCTACATTGTCGGGAAAACCCATCTGGTTCACTAACGTCGTTTAGGGAAGGAAACCTGCCGTCCTTCTCAGTTCTGGCCGACATGTGGTTCCAGAGCCACAGCAACGTGTTTAACTGCTCTCCAAGGTCAACTAGGGACAGGCAGTAAATGCAGGTCAGCCAGGGACGCCCATGCCCTTCAAATCATTAAACAAACAAGTTTGTGACACTTGCTCCCTGTGCGGAAGTGGGCGGGGGCTACAAGGAGGGTGAGCAACAGAACCACAGCACGGGGGTTCAGGGAGCCATTCAAGAGGGAGGAGAAAAGGCAAATATAGTTGGAAATGGGGATAGTTGGTCAGGGGAATAAACACTTTTCTCTGTGGCCAGGATTGAGAGTCCCGAAGGCTGTGTTGCCTGACTGGTGCTCCGGTTCGGGACATCTCATCTGGGCTGCTGGGAAACATCGAGCTGGAAGCGATAGATTCAGTTGCTGTGGTTCACGTTTTTGAATTCATTGCAGATTAGATCTGAAATTGGAGTCACAATTATAGGACCTGAATGGATTCAGTATATTTTCAGAGTTAAAGAGGGTAACTATATCCGAGGGGAGAGTGGAACAGCCCGGAGAGATGCTCTAACATTTGAACTTGAATCATTGAAAAGTCACAGGCAGGTGAAAGATAACGCTGAGGCAACATGGGGTCTTGAGAGTTGTGCTTTCGATGACAATACCTTTGGTGGGTAACATAGCCTCTAATATTACAAATGAATTAATGTGTTGATGAAGGTCGGCAGTTGATGTCATATACATGGATGTTAGTCAGGTGTTTGATAAGGTCCTCCATGGGCGGCTTATGATGAAAGTAAGGAGGTGTGGGATAGACGGAAAGTTGGCCGATTGGATAGGTAACTGGCTGTCTGATCGAAGACAGAGGGTGGTGGTGGATGGAAAATTTTCGGACTGGAGGCAGGTTGCTCACGGAATGCCACAGGGATCAGTGCTTGGTCCTGTGCTCTTTGTGATATTTATTAATGACTTAGAGGATGGGGCTGAAGGGTGGATCAGTACATTTGCTGATGACAATAAGATTGGTGGAGTAGTGGATGAGGTGGCGGGCGGTTGTAGGCTGCAAAGGGACATGGATAGGATGCAAAGCTGGGCTGAAAATGGCAAATGGAGTTTGACCCTGATAAATGTGAGGTGATTCATTTTGGTAGGACTAATTTAAATGTGGATTACAGGGTCAAAGGTAGAGTTCTGAAGACGGTGGAGGAACAGAGAGATCTTGAGGTCCATATCCACAGATCCCTAAAGGTTGCCACTCAAGTGGATAGAGCTGTGAAGAAGGCCTAGAGCGTGTTAGCTTTTATTAACAGAGGGTTGGAGTTTAAGAGCCGTGGGGCTATGCTGCAACTGTACAGGACCTTGTTGAGACCACATTTGGAATATTGTGTGCAGTTCTGGTCACCTCACTTTAAGAAGGATGTGGAAGCGCTGGAAAGAGTGTAGAGGAGATTTACCAGGATGCTGCGTGGTTTGGAGAGTAGGTCTTACGAGCAAAGGTTGAGGGAGCTAGGGCTGTTCTCTCTGGATTGGAGGAGGCTGAGGGGAGGCTTAATAGAGGTTTATAAAATGATGAAGGGGATAGATAGAGTGAACGTTCAAAGACTATTTCCTCGGGTGGATGGAGTTATTTCAAGGGGAGCATAACTATAAGGTTCATGGTGGGAGATATAGGAGGGATATCAGAGGTTGCTCCTTTATGCAGAGAGTGGTTGGGGTGTGGAATGGACTGCCTTCAGTTATTGTGGAGTCAGACACTTTTGGAAAATTTAAGCGGTTATTGGATGGGCACATGGAGCACACCAGGATGATAGGGAGTGGGGTAGCTTGATCTTGGTTTCAGATAAAGCTCGGCACAACATCGTGGGCCGAAGGGCCTGTTCTGTGCTGTACTGTTCTATGTTCTATGTTCTAAATTTGTGACGCACGACTTGCTCTTCACGAATCCGTGGTGACTATCCCGGATTCATCCGCTTCTTTCTAAATGGTCGTAAATCCCATCCCTAAGGAGCTTTTTCCATCAACTTACCAAGCACCGAAGTAAGACTAACCGGCCTATAATTACCAGGGTCATTTCTGTTCCCTTTCTTTAACAGAGGAACAACATTCGCCACTCTCCAGTCCTCTGGCACCATCCCCGTGGACAGTGACGACCCAAAGATCAAAGCCAAAGGCTCTGCAATCTCAACCCTTGCCTCCCAAAGAATCCTAGGATATATTTCATCTGGCCCTGGGGACTTATCGACCTCCAGTTTATTCAAAACTGCTCGTACGTCTTCCCTCCGAACATCTACATGGGATTTCAGGCAATGTTTTGAAATTTGCAGATGATAAAAGGTGGGTAATGGTGAGCTATGAGAAGCATGCAGACATGCTTCAGTGTGATTTGAAGAGTCTCAATGTGTGGGCATGTGCAAAACAGTTGCAGTAAAATGTGGGTAAATGTGAGGTTATCCACGTTGGCAGCAATAATAGGAAGACAGATTATTGTTTGAATGGGTGTAAATTGAGAGAGGTGGATACTCAGCAAGACCTTCGTATCTGGACGCATCAGTAACTGAAAGTAAGCGCGCATGTACAACAGGCAGTAAAGAAGACACAGGTAATGCTGGCCTTCATAGGGATAAGATTTGATTCCAGGAAAAGAGATATGTTGCTGCCGTTTGTACAGGGCGTTGCTGAGGCCACACTTCGAGTATTGTGTGCAGTTTTGGTTTCCTTATCTGAGGAAGGATATCCTCGCTGTAGAGGGAGTACAGCGAATGTTTACCAGGCTGATTCCTGGGATGGCAAGTCTGTGAAAGGAAGAGAGACTAAGTCGGTTCGGGCTTTATTCATTGGAGTTTATTCGGGTGAAACATATAATATTGGAACAGGTTTAGACAGGGTTAGATTCCTGCCACCTTCTATACTGTCTGTTCTATTAATTGGGATGCCAGGGAGGCCTGGTATCAACAGCTGCTCCACTTTTGGAGGGGACAGGGAACTCGACATTGGTTTGTGACGACGGGCGGGAAGACGATCAAACGTTGGTAGGTTCATCGAGGCCTCACTCGCCAGAGATGATCTTAAAACTGGCTCCAGTCCCTAGGCATCAACCCCCAAGGGATTGTCACCCCTCCCCTCCCCCTCCCCCCCACCCCCGCACACTTTTTACTCTGTATCTAACCCCGTGATGTACCTGTCCTGGGAGTGTTTGATGGGGAGAGTGGAGAGGGAGCTTTACTCTGTATCTAACCCCGTGCTGTACCTTTCCTGGGGGTGTTTGATGGGGACAGTGTAGAGGGAGTTTTACTTTGTATCTAAGCCCGTGTTGCACCTTTTGGGAACGCAAAGAGATCTTGTCTCTGCGCAGTAAACTTGGAACATAGAAAAGCTACAGCACAAACAGGCCCTTTGGCCCACAAGTTGCTCCGAACATGTCTCTACCTACTAGGCTTACCTATAACCCTCTATCTAACTAACTTCCATGAACTTATCCAAAAGTCTCTTAAAAGACCCGATCGAATCCGCCTCCACCACCACTACCGGCAGTCGATTCCACGCACCTACGACCCTCTGAATGAAGAAAACTTACTCCTCACATCTCCTCTGCACCTACTCCCCAGCACCCTAAACCTATGACCTCTTGTGGCACCCATTTCAGCCCTGGGTAAAAGCCTTTGTGAATCCACCCTATCAATACCTCTCAACGTCTTATACACCTCTATCAGGTCACCTCTCATCCTTCTCTTCTCCAAGGAGAAAAGGCCGAGCTCTCTCAACCTATCCTCATAAGGCATGCCACCTAACCCAGGCAACATCCTTGTAAATTTCCTCTGCACCCTTTCTATGGGTTCCACATCCTTTCTGTAATGAGGCGACCAGAACTGGGCACACTACCCCAGGTGGGGTCTGACCAGGGTCCTATAGAGCTGCAGCATTATCTCCCGATTTGTAAACTGAATTCCTCTATTGATGAAGACCAGTATTCCATACGCCTTGTTCACCACAGCCTCTACCTGCGAAGCCGTTTTGAGCATCCTATGAACCCGGACCCCAAGATCCTTCTGATCTTCCACATTGCCAAGCGTCTGACCCTTAACATTATATTTTTTCATCCTATTCGACCTGCCAAAATGAACCACCACACACTTATCTGGGTTGAAGTCCATCTGCCACTTCTCTGCCCATTCTCGCATCTTACCTATGTCTCATTGCAACTGTTGACATCCCTCTACACTATCCACAAAACCACCAACCTTTGTGTCATCAGCAAACTTGTCAACCCATTCTTCCACTTCCTCATCCTGGTCATTTCTAAAAATCACAAAGAGCAAGCGTCCCAGAACAGATCCCTGGGACACTCCACTGATGACCCACCTCCATGCTGAAAAGACCCATCTACAACCATTCAGTAAAGGTTGATGGAAGACTGCAGAGGCAGTATTCTCTGTCCAATTGGTGCTTTACCCACTCCAGGAGAGATGTATAAGGAGAGTGTAGCGTTACTTTTATTCTGTAGGAGCCCCCCCGCCCCCCCGCCTCCCCAACACCGCCCCACTCCACACACAGCCCCCCACTCCACACAACCCAAACATCCGCCCGTTGTCCATGCCCTGGGTGTGGTTGCTGGGGAAATTGCAGATGGAGTTTTATCTTGTGTTTCTTCTATGCTACATATGCAGAAATAACCTGATTCTTATTGCAACCAGGTATTTAGGAACAGCAGTGACCGCACTGTCTTTTCACAACCTCCACAGCTACATTACTGAATTGCTCTTCTTGTCAATACACATCCAGGTGCATAGCTAACCTCATCCCTACTGCCTTTACTTTCCAGGTGTATCATGGACTTCATTCTTATTACCAACTGACAAACAGATACGTCACTGACCTCACACTTATTGTCGCTACTGATTCCCTGAGACTCCCACATTACAGAACGAATGAAGGCAACACAGCAGCAGCGTTACACAAACTGTCTCAAACACCTTCAGCTCCTTCAATCATTCTGATGCTGGGCTGATATGAACAACATAAAGTTTGAATGCACAATGTAAGTTTGTTCCTCCACGAATACACTTGCTTTAAATAATTGCTGAACAGAGCATCTATTTCAGGTCAAGCAGAGGTGGCAGTGTGGGAGCATGGTGCTAAATATCAGAATTATCTGTATCAATATCTGACTGCTCAGAGACCAGAATTAAAATAAATATATTTGCTGCATTTGAAACATGTATCAAATGATATTCATTAAAAAGGTAATGCTGGTGTTCAGTAACTCAAACTAATGTTATTCACCTTGAGATCTCTATAAATGTGCCTCTTCTGTTCTGTACAGTCAGTTGGAGAAACGGATTTCGAAGTGTTTTTCAATTAGTTTGTATAAAATCTCAACATGCATTTTCACAAATTCCCCAAATAAATCCCCAGCTGAATTTAACAAGGCAATCCGCACCAATTGATGGGCAGTTGATGTCATATACATGGATTTTAGTAAGGCATTTGATAAGGTCCCCCATGGTCGGCTTATGATGAAAGTGAGGAGGTGTGGGATAGAGGGAAAGTTGGCCGATTGGATAGGCAACTGGCTGTCTGACCGAAGACAGAGGGTGGTGGTCGATGGAAAATTTTCGGATTGGAGGCAGGTTGCTAGCGGTGTGCCGCAGGGATCAGTGCTTGGTCCTCTGCTCTTTGTGATTTTTATTAATGACTTAGAGGAGGGGGCTGAAGGGTGGATCAGTAAATTTGCTGATGACACCAAGATTGGTGGAGTAGTGGATGAGGTGGAGGGCTGTTGTAGGCTGCAAAGATACATAGATAGGATGCAAAGCTGGGCTGAAAAATGGCAAATGGAGTTTAACCCTGATAAATGTGAGGTGATTCATTTTGGTAGGACAAATTTAAATGTGGATTATAGGGTCAAAGGTAGGGTTCTGAAGACTGTGGAGGAACAGAGAGATCTTGGGGTCCATATCCACAGATCTCTAAAGGTTGCCAGTCAAGTGGATAGAGCTGTGAAGAAGGCCTATAGTGTGTTAGCTTTTATTAACAGGGGGTTGGTGTTTAAGAGCCGTGGGGTTATGCTGCAACTGTACAGGACCTTGGTGAGACCACATTTGGAATATTGTGTGCAGTTCTGGTCACCTCACTATAGGAAGGATGTGGAAGCGCTGGAAGGAGTGCAGAGGAGATTTACCAGGATGCTGCCTGGTTTGGAGGGTAGGTCATATGAGGAAAGGTTGAGGGAGCTAGGGCTGTTCTCTCTGGAGCGGAGGAGGCTGAGGGGAGACTTAATAGAGGTGTATAAAATGATGAAGGGGATAGATAGAGTGAACGTTCAAAGACTATTTTCTCGGGTGGATGGAGCTATTACAAGGGGGCATAACTATAGGGTACGTGGTGGGAGATACAGGACGGATATCAGAGGTAGGTTCTTTACGCAGAGAGTGGTTGGGGTGTGGAATGGACTGCCTGCAGTGATAGTGGAGTCAGACACTTTAGAAACATTTAAGCGGTTATTGGATAGGCACATGGAGCACACCAGGATGATAGGGAGTGGGATAGCTTGATCTTGGTTTCAGATAAAGCTCGGCACAACATCGTGGGCCGAAGGGCCTGTTCTGTGCTGTACTGTTCTATGTTCTATGTTCTATGTTCTAATTGAATTATGGGTTTCTCTCTGCGTGAGATGTCAGCACTTCCGGGAATGTCATCCCGCTTGGTTAACGCTGACATGCAGACTCACTGCCACAGGGAGATATTGCAAAGTGTTCTTGTGTTGGATAGGGTCATCACATTGTCCCAATATGAAACGGGTTCTCACTTCTACACAGGACAATTGTTATGGTGAGGTTGTATAAGACATTGGTGAGGCCGAATTTAGAGTATTGTGTGCAGTTTTGGTCACCTAATTACAGGAAGGATATTAATAAGGTTGAAAGAGTGCAGAGAAGGTTTACAAGGATGTTGCCGGGACTTGACAAACTGAGTTACAGAGAAAGGTTGAATAGGTTAGGCCTTTATTCCCTGGAGCGTAGACGAATGAGGAGAGATTTGATAGAGGTGCATAAAATTATGATGGGTTTAGATAGAGCGAATGCAAGCAGGCTTTTCCAGTGAGGCTAGGGGAGAAAGAAGCGAGAGGACGTGGGTTAAGGGTGAAGGGGGAAAAGTTTAAAGGGAATATTAGGGAGGTCTTCTTCACACAGAGAGTGGTGGGAGTGTGAAATGAGCTGCCAGATGAAGTGGTGAATGCCACTTTTAACATTTACGAAAAACTTGGACAGGTACATGGATGAGAGGGATATGGTCCAGGTGCAGGTCAGTGGGACTCGGCAGAAAAGTGATTCGGCACAGGCAAAAAGGGCTAAAAGGCCCGTTTCTGTGCTGTAATGTTCTATGGTTCTATGGTTCTCTCTCTCACGCCATTCACATCAAAAATAGGATTGACCTTGTGAGTTCCTTCAATCTTTCTGATCCTAGGCTGTCACCAGCAGCATAAAGTTTCATTGCGCAACGTCTGTCTGTTCCTCCATGAATACACTCGTTTTAAATAATTTCTGAATAGAGCATCTATTTCAGATCAGGCAAAGGTAGAGGTGTTGAAGCATGATGCTAAATACCAGCATTATCTATATTAATGTCTGATTTCTCCCATGTTACGTTGATTCGGATGAGAATTTAGGAGGCATGGTTACTAATTTTGCAGATGACACCAGATTGGTGGCATAGTGGACAGTGGAGAAGGTTATCTCGGATTGTAACGGTTTCTTGATCCATTGGGCCTTTGGGCTGACAAATGGCAGATAAATTTAGATAAATGCAAGGTGATGCATTTTGGCAGATCGAATTAGGGCTGGATTTACTGAGTTAATGGGAGGGTGTTGGGGAGAGTTACAGAACAAACAAATCTAGTGTGGGGGGTGAGGGAAATACAGACTTTGAAAGCAAAACAGAGGTGTGGGTTGAAGTGAGATGGTGGGATGAGACACAGGATCTGGGGGGGTGTCCAGTGTGGGGTCAGTGCCCAGCTCCCTGTCTCTGCAGAAAAGCCTCAGGCACAGCCCTGTGGGATTCCTGATTTACAGAAATAAACAACTAAATAAACAAATAAATAAATGTTGGGAGTCTTATTTTAAAAAGTGTTATTTTAAAAACAGATGTGTTGAGTATAGGGCTAACGGGAGGACTTTGAATAGTGTGGAGGAGCAGAGGGATCTAGGTGTATGTGTGCATAGATCCCTGAAAGTTGGGAATCAAGTAGATAAGGTTGTTAAGAAGGCATATGGTGTCTTGGCCTTTATTGGTAGGGGGATTGAATTTAGGAGTCGTAGCGTTATGTTGCAACTGTACACAACTCTGGTGCGGCCGCACTTGGAGTACTGTGTGCAGTTCTGG
Source organism: Mustelus asterias (assembly GCF_964213995.1). NCBI lineage: Eukaryota > Metazoa > Chordata > Chondrichthyes > Carcharhiniformes > Triakidae > Mustelus > Mustelus asterias. The sequence goes on along the minus strand of NC_135816.1, from coordinate 90,943,082 downwards.
TCCCCACATTACAGGAAGGATGTGGAGGCTTTGGAGAGGGTGCAGAGGAGGTTTACCAGGATGTTGCCTGGTATGGAGGGGAGATCCTATGAGGAGAGGCTGAGGGATTTGGGATTGTTTTCGCTGGAAAGGCGGCGGCTAAGAGGGGATCTTATTGAAACATATAAGATGATTAGAGGTTTAGATAGGGTGGATAGTGATAGCCTTTTTCCTCTGATGGAGAAATCCAGCACGAGGGGGCATGGCTTTAAATTGAGGGGGGGTAGTTATAGAACCGATGTCAGGGGTAGGTTCTTTACCCAGAGGGTGGTGAGGGATTGGAATGCCCTGCCAGCATCAGTAGTAAATGCGCCTAGTTTGGGGGCGTTTAAGAGATCCGTAGATAGGTTCATGGACGAAAAGAAATTGGTTTAGGTTGGAGGGTCACAGTTTTTTTTTAACTGGTCGGTGCAACATCGTGGGCCGAAGGGCCTGTTCTGCGCTGTAATGTTCTATGTTCTATGTTCTAAGTCTCCCCAAGGAATGGACACAGCTTGTTCTCAGTTTAAAGAGGGCAGTTTATCTCTTTCTGTGACTAAGATGTTGTCTATTCAGAGTCGGAATATACGTGGTGTTCAGTGGCTGGGTGGGAGGATTACACCAGGCATGAGGCTGGGAAAAATAAACTTCTCCACTTTGTCCCGTCGGGATATTGTCAAATTGTTGCCCACGGGATCTGGTTGTGCATCAATAACCAGCTGCTTTTCCTGAACTGCAACTTGTAAACACGCAAATTTAAAATGGAACTGACTGTAAAACATGTGAGGGACGAGGGAGGGAAATGTTCCCAATTCCAGAGTCCTGACTGTATTTTTAGAAGAGGTGGTGCCAGAGGCAGGGGCTCAGGACAGGGGATTATTATCACTGCCTCTGTCACTCAAGCTTTCCGGGCTGGAGAGAATTGTAATGTTTCACTGGAGTGGAGTGAATCCTGCTCTTTGCCCCAAGGTTTAATGTAGTCTCTGTGACCAGGCCTCAATTCAAACCCGAATGCAGCAGAAACAGATGGAGAGAGAGAGAGAAAGAGAGTGAGGGAAGTAATGATGGGGATATGAAAACAGCTGGATGTGGTGGGTTGAACTGAGGCTGTTAGTAGGAGCGCGGCTTCAATGAGGGATACACCCTGCATTTTAATTCTGAGGGCCCGTTGGGGCGTGTCCCAGTCTCTTTGCCTCGGTCGCTCCCTCTATCTCTGCCTGGTGCAGTCTCTTTGTCTCATTCTCTCTCTCCGTCGCTGCCTGTAAACATTTACTCAATAATAAAATCTTTGCAAACTATATGCCTGTCAGTTTCGACATTAAAATCATGCAGAAATTGAGAGAGAGAGATCGAGCTCCACTGAGAGAAAGCCTGCATTGAATTTTAAAATTCTCACTATTTTGGTGATCTTTGTATGCACAGTGTGATTGCAGAACTCCACAATTACAATACTGAGGTCACATTATACGTTGCACCCGGAGGAAACCCCTGCAGACACGGAGAGAACATGAAAACTTCACACAGACACAGTGATCAAATCCGAGAATCGAACGCGATTCACTGGCGCTGTGAGGCAGCAGTGTTAACCACTGTGCCACCATGTCGCTGTGAGGCAGCAGTGTTAACCCACTGTGTCACCGTGTCGCTGTGAGGCAGCAGTGTTAACCACTGTGCCACCGTGACACTGTGAGGCAGCAGTGCTAACCACTGTGCCACCGTGTCGCTGTGAGGCAGCAGTGTTAACCACTGTGCAACTGTGTCACTGTAAGGCAGCAGTGCGAACCACTGTGCCACCCACCATGCCCTTGAACGAAATGGCTTGCTCTGCAATTTTGGAGGGCAGCTGAGAGTCAGGCACGTTGCTGTGGCTCTGGAATGGCATGTAGACCAGACCAGTTAAGGACGGCAGATTTCCCTCTCTATAGACATTACTGAAGCAGGAGGGCGGCGGGGTGAATGGGTGCAGCGAGAAATTGAGAGTGAGAGGGAGTGAGAGTGACAGGGAGAAAGAGAGAGAGAGAGAGTGGTGGGGACAGGAAAGAGTGCGAGGGAACAGAAGGAATTGACAGCAAAACAGAGGTGGGGGTGCGGATAGAGAGTGAGAAAAGACACACGTTCTCCAGTGTGGGCTCAGTGCTCAGCTCCCAGTCTCTGGAGGAAAGCCTCAGTCACAACCCACTGGGATTCCTGAATCACTGGAATAACTAAACAAATGAATGCTGGGAGGCTGATTTTAAAAATCTTCCAAAGGAAGCTTCCACATTATCCTCTTCGGATATGGTCACATTGCTATCCATGGGCTCCTGCTGTGCGTCAATGCCCAGCAACCTTTCCTCATCTGCAACTTTTAATCAAACAACTTAAAAATCAAACTAGCCCAATGACTGTCATAACTAGAGCGGGGATATGGCAGATGATGTTTAATCCGGACAAATGTGAGGTAATGTATTTTGGAAGGTCCAGTACAGATCGGAAATATAGAGTAAAGGTAAAACCCTCAGGAGTTTTGATAGGCAGAGGAATCTGGGTGTACAGGTACACAGGTCACTGAAAGTGGTAACGCAGGTAGAGAAGGTAGTCAAGAAGCCATTCAGGATGCTTGCCTTCATAGGACGAGGAAGTGAGTTTAAAAATTGGCAAGCCATGTTGCAGCTTTATAAAACCTTAGTGAGGCTGCACTTGGAATATAGTGCTCAATTCTGGTCCCCACACTACCAGAAGGATGTGTAGGCTTTGGAGAGGGTATAGAAAAGATTTACCAGGATGTTGCCTGGTATGGAGGGCATTAGCTATGAGGATAGTTGGAGAAACTTCGTTTGTTCTGACTGGAACGACGGGGGTTGAGGGGAGACCTGATAGAAGTCTACAAGATTATGAGGGGCATGGACAGAGTGGATAGTCACAAGCTTTTTCCCAGGGTGGAAGAGTCAATCAATAGGGGCCACTGGTTTAAGGTGCGAGGGGCACGGTTTAAAGGAGATGTACGAGGCAAGATTTTTTACACAGAGGGCGGTGGGTGCCTGGAACACACTGTCGGGGGAGGTAGTGGAAGTGGATACGATAGTGAGTTTTAAGGGGACAAATACATGAATAGGATGGGAATAGAGGGATATGGTCCCTGGAAGGGTAGGGGGCTTTAGTTCAGTCAGGCAGCATGGTCGGTGCAGGCTTGGAGGGCTGAAGGGCCTGTTCCTGTTCTGTAATTTTCTTTGTTTTTTGTTAGGAAGGGATAAAATTAAAAATTCCTGGCCTTGGTAAAACCTTGTTCCGAAACACAGAGTCCTGTTTGTGTTTGTACACAGGGCGGTATGAATTGTGAGACTTCTGGGGTGGGCAACGGGATTAATTATCCCAACCTCAGTCACTCCAGCTTCCCCTCTCTCTACCCATGTCTTTCTATGTTGCCTCTTCTAATAAATGGTCCAGACATTCCCAATCTGATTTGTTGTTTTTTCAGGGGGAGTGGAGGAGTGAGGAGGGGATTGAAGGGACAGGGTGTGAGGAGAGGATTGAAGTGATAGGGTGTGAGAAAAAGTGGCTTCCTTTTCCCTCTCGCTCCTTCCAGCTCTCACTGGGGTGCTTCTGGGTTGGAATAATTGTTCTCTTTCTTTGGTTTGGGGTTATAAGTCTTATTTTGCCCAAAGTATGGATGAAGCCTCTGTGATTAGGCCTCAATTCAAGGTCTAATCTCAGGCTCCTCAGGATGCCTGTTGCATTTGCTTTATTCCCAAAGAGTGTCACTGTTGAATTTTAGGAACTCGATGCTTAATGTAATGTAATTTAACAAATGTAACATCCCAAAGTTTGCAGAATGTAACATCCCAAAGTTTGCAGATTAAACCAAGTTGGGTGGGAGGGTGAACAGTGACGAGGTGCAGAGATTCTTCAGAATGATCTGGACAGGTTGGGTGAGTGGACAAATCAATGGCAGATGCAGTATAATTTGGATGAATGTGAGGTTATTCACTTTGGAAGCAAAAACAAGAAGACAGATCGCTAACTGAATGGCTGTAAATTGGGAGAGGGGAGCAGAGGGACCTGGGTGTCCTTGTGTACCAGTCACTGAAGGTAAGCGTGCAGGTGCAGCACGTGGTGAAAGAGGAAAATGTCATCTTGACTTCCATTGCGAAAGGTTTCGAGTACAGGAGCAGGGATGTGTGTAATGTATGCAATTATACAGGGCCTTGGTGAGGCCATACCGAGAGCAGTTTTGGTCTCCTTTTCTGAGGAAGGATGTTCCTGCTCTCGACAAAGTGCAGCGAAGGTTTACCAGGCTGACTCCAGGGATGGCGGGACTGATGTATGAGGAGAGATTGACCAGGTTAGGATTGTTTCCGCTGGATTTCAGATGAATGACAGGGGATTTCATAAAGACTTATAAAATGCCAACAGGACGGGACAGGGTAGATGCACAGAGGGGAGAGTCCAGGCCAGGGGCCACAGTCTGAGGATTCAGAATAGTGTTAGGGTGAACTCTGCTCTGCAGTCACAGCCCAGCTGCCCATTCTCTGGTATTAGAACAAAACAAATTACAGCACAGGAACAGGCCCTTCGACCCTCCAGGCCTGCACCGACCATGCTGCCCAACTGAACTAAAACCCCCTACACTTCCAGGGGCCATATCCCCCTATTCATGATTTTGTCAAGGCACCTCTTAAAAGTCACTATCGTATCTACTTCCACGACATCCTCCGGCAGCGAGTTCCAGGCACACACCACCCTCTGTGTAAAACATCTGCCTCGTACATCTCCTTTAAACCTTGCCCCTCGCACATTAAACCTGTGCCCCCTAGTAATTGACTCTTCCACCCTGGGAAAAAGCTTCTGACTATCCACTCTATCCATGCCCCTCATAATCTATCAGATCGCCCCCTCAACATCCATTGCTCCAGTGAGAACAAACCGAGTTTCTCCACCCTCTCCTCATAGCTAATGCCCTCCATACCAGGCAACATCCGAGAAAATTATTTCTGTACCCTCTCCAAAGCTTCCACATCCTTCTGGTAGTGCGGCGACCAGAATTGAGCACTATATTCCAAGTGCAGCCGAACTAAGGTTCTATAAAGCTGCAACTTGACCTGCCACTTTTTAAACTCAATACCCTGGCCGATGAAGGCAAGCATGCTGTCTGCCTTCTTGACTATCTGTGTTGCCACTTTCAGTGACCTGTGTACCTGTACACCCAGATCCCTCTGCCTAACAATACTCTTAAGGGTTCCGCCATTTACGGTATATTTCCTATCTGTATTAGACCTTCCAAAATGCATTACCTCACATTTGTCCGGATTCAACTCCATCTGCCATCTCTCCGCCCAAGTCTCCAACTGATCGAGATCCTGCTGATCTATTGAAGGTAGATCACCGCCTGCAATCCCTCGCCCCCTCCCCTGTCCGAACCCCTCACCCCGCCCTGCCCATCCCCTCCCCCCGCCCTGCCCACCCACTCCCCCACCCTGCCCACCCACTCTCCCCGCCCCCTCCCCCCGCCCTGCCCACCCGCTCCCACCTGCGACCCCTCACCCCTCCCCTGTGCAACCCCTTCCCCCCCGCACAACCTCTCCCCCACAACCCCTTGCCCCCACAACCCCTCGCTCCCCCAATCCCTCTAATCAATGTACTTGCTCTTGCACTATCACCGACTCTACCTTGTGTATTGATGTGTTTGTCAGAAGCTTCTTAAATGAGAGTTCCAGCCTCCAGTAGCCACTCAGGCAGCGAGTTGCAGCTTTCCAACACAGTCTGCTCAACATTCTGTCCCCACATCTCCTCTGAAACACAGTCACCTTTAACCTCTGCCCTTTGGTCAAACCCAGACAAAGTTGGCACTGGGCATACGCTCTCCCCCACATTTCCCCTCACAAAGATGGCGTTGGGCATGCGCTCTCCCACCACATTGCCCCTCAAAAAGATGGTGCTGGGCATGCACTCTCCCCCACATTGCCCCTCACAAACATGGCGGCGAGGGCGCACTTCCCTCGCTGGAAACATGGCGGCCGTGAACTCGGGGGCAGAAATGGAGGGGGGGGGGGAAACAATGCTGGGCTCCGGCTGGGTACAAACAGGGGAGGGGGGGACCGGGGGATTTCATTCTCTGAGTTTCAGTTTTACAGAATCCTCTCTCCCCAACCCGCGAACCGCCATTCCACTCACTCACTGACTGGACATCAAATCCAACCGTCACCCCCATCGAGATTGCTGACACTGCGCATGCTCCACTCCCAGCCCCGCCCCGTCCTGCCACGCCCAGCCCCCTCTTGTCAAGCCCTGCGCCCTGTTCAATGATTGACTCCGTGGCGTCATCAGAACGCGGGGCCTCGCTGAAGAAGGGAAAGGGTTAATGTTTTTTGTACTCAATGTATTTTGTGCCTAAAAGGTTGAACTTTGTATCTGGAATGTATCATAAACATATCGTTTACTTGTGGCTAGTCATCCCTTTTTTATATTGCTCCTGGTAGTAGCATAAGCCATTTGTTCATGTCTTTCATCTTTTACTTTAGTATAAGCCATTTGTTCATGGTTCTCTCGCTTGTTTATATCATACTGATAAAACAGACAGTTGAATATAGATGTTAGGAGGCTTTCCCGGAGGCTTGTCTGTGATTTAAGCAGAGGAAGCAGCCACCAAATGGTAGAGTGCGAGAATGGCCGTTTGAAGGAGAACTCCCACTGGGACAGTTGCACTCAGTCACTTCAAAGGAAACGCTGCGGGAAGAGCAGGGGACCAGAGATGACACCTTGACTGCAACGACCAGAAGAATTGTGCTTTATGACCCAAGGATACCAGATGGTTTCTAACCATGATCCAAAGACTATCAGAAGCTGTTAAAGGAACTATAATTTACGATCAAGGACTGTTAACTGGACTTTGCTTCGTGACTTGTATTGGGAACCCTGATGTATAAATATCCATGCTTCTTGTGTTCAGTGAGAACTTTGGCTTCCGCTTTCAAGGGGTCAAGTTCTCCCATAAGCTTATGAAAATAAAGCCTGACTGTATTTTTGACTCATATCAGCCTATAGAGGTATAATTTCCGACTTCAGTTTTGGTGCCGAAAGCCGGGACAATAAAACCCCGGGTCTGTTTGTGGGACTCTGTTTGCAGGCCCAGGTTGAATGGCCACAACCTGTGCACTGGAATAGAGTTCTGAACCTAGTAGGGTGAGTCAAACTACAGTGGGCTGAGCATATGTGGTGAGTGTGTGTGAGAGTGAAAGACATCTGAGCTGAACACATTCGGACAAGGAGGCATTTGTCTGTTATGGATTCTCAAGTGAGTGTAAAGACTGGAGAAAGGTTGCCTGAGATGTGATGTTCAGACGTGAGTGAGAAAGAAACTGTTTGTGTGAGAGAGAAACTGTCTGAGTGATCACTGGAATAGTGTAAGCTTAATAGTGTAAGCGGTGGTACGGAGGGATTTGATCGCCCCTGACAGGTAACACCGGACTCTGATAAGAGCGACCTAGGAGTGGGAGAGTGAGAAGGGAGAATAGAAGGCTCCAAGTGGTGAGTATAAAACTTATCTGTATTATGGTGGGATCACAAGCACAAAGACAGTGGGGACTACCGGAATCCCTGATACATGAGTGTATGACTGAGAGGAACAAATTCATTAAACAGATGAGAAAAGGGGGGTGGAACTTATCCTACCCTCTGGGCCAACAGCACAAGTGGTTGGGTAAAGAAAAGAGAAACATGACAAAGAAAATAGGAGTATTGTTAATACATCAGTTAGCTGGACTAATTGAGCAAGTCGTTGCCTCTACTCAAAAGTGGAGTGAGGATAAAGAAAGGATTAGGGAGTTAGAATGCAGAGTAAGGGGACTGGAGAAACAAAACCAAGTATTAGAAGAAAAGCAATGGAGAGGGGAAACCATTCCTCTACCTCCTTATGAGTCCATACAACAGGAACTAAACACTCTTCCAGAGGAATGGGACGCCCGAGAACACAACTTAGTGCCAGTAACCCAAGGGGGAACAGATACACAGCCATAAAGTAAATTATGAACCTTTCACCCTGGGTGAGAGGCAGCAGATAATGGCTTCCTTGGGTAAATTACAACCTAGAAGCGCAAACACTAAATTCTGGGAAGAATTAGACACAATTTGGGTAGGACACCAATTACACCTGAGAGACGTACACCAGCTGGTAAGGGCAGCCTGTCCAGCGGGTAAGTGGAGGCAGGTAGCAGGTGGACCCGCCGCTCCTCCAGCACAGGATTATAGTGGGGGACGGTGGACACATGTAGTCGCCCTAACATCAGAGATAGATGCCCAACAGACACCCTCTGCCCAGATTAAAGTAGAAATTCTGAGTATTAGGGAATGCTCCCACTAACTGGAGCAGAATGACCACAACGAAACAGCTAAAAGGGGCTTCTGAATGTGGGGGATGGTTGTTCCAGGTACATCAGGAGTGCTCTGGACAAGGAAACCCAGGTCAAGGGGATCGAGCGTTCATCCAGGCTTTTAAGGATGAATTCTTTAGTGTTCACCAAAAACTCCTTGAAATGGGAATTCTCAGTACCCCGAACTATGATGAGTTGGTAGAATGGGCGAATGGCATACCTGGAGGTGGATAGGAGAGATCTTAGTTTTTGTATTTCAGTGTGTTTGTGTGATCTGGTTTCTAGTCGAATGTAGGTGGTTGTTGTTGTATTAAATTGAGAGCAAGAATTGTTGAAACCTTTGTTCTTGTGGAGTGTTTATTGCGGGTAATAAATGACCTTAGTTTAGCCTCAGGAATGCTGGGGAGGTGTGAAGACTGATAAAGATTAAAGTGATAAGATTTCTTGCATTTACTTCTGTTTTGAGTTTTACTTTCAGTTTGGAAGAAAGAATAAAAGTGATAAATTGAAGTTTCAAAATCAAAGTACATAATTTGAAGTTGGAAATAGCCAATTTGAATTTTGAATAAACCTGTGTTTGAATTTTGTTAAGAAAGGATTTAAACCTTGGAGGGAACCATGTGCTCTCTCCTTTGTCTTAAAGTGAAGATTATGAGAGAGTTAGTTGAGAAATTGGGAGAAGAAATTAAGTAATTTTATGGAAAAGTAGATAAGCAAGAACAAAAGAATGTGGTAAATGTACTGTCTATGAGTCAGTTTAAAATATTTTAAGTTAAGTGAAATGAATTGTAATTCTACTTATTTCACGTTCCAGCAGGAGATTAATCAATTAAATCTTAGTTGCCAATGCAAATTGCCCTTACAAATGTCTGATAGTTTAATGTTCTGTAACTGGTTAAAATTATGTACTGCCGTTGGAATTTTATGTGCTATCTATTGTTCAAAGTTTGCCAAATATTGAGCACTGTCAAGCTTAAAATCTAACCAGTTAAAATCAAACCAAAAGGTTTCTGATTAATTAACGAGTGTGTATTGTACCTACGCTGGTTTTGATTTGGCGCCTGTTGTTTTCCTCGAGTGCGGGGGGGGGGTTTTATCTGGAGCTTGGTTTAAATTGGAAACGGATTGGATTAAAGGGGTTTAGATATCACAGTTATGGTGTGTGAAGTATGATACAACTGCCGCTTGATTATTTTTATTATACAGTATAGCACTGCTATATCGACCCGGAAATAAAATCAAATTCTGAAAAGCCTTCACCAATTTTGTATAATATAGTTATATATTATATGTTGTGTATTGATAAAACATAATTCTGTAGGAGCTTCCTGTTTTCCTCGCCATACAAATGATTAAACTAGAGATAATGTTGGGGTACATTATATAAAGATTGGAGCTGTATGGAATGTGATTTTAATGGGGAATGCGATGTTTTTTGATGAGATTATATACAAATGAATGGATGTCCGATTGCAGCCAAAAAACCAGTTTAAAGTGTTATTTAATTCGCACTAAGCTTCCTATGGAAGGGGGGTGTGTAGTTAACTGTATAATGTACTAGCTAAAACCATACAGATATCGGGAAATTGTGGACAGAGATATTGCCCACTATACTGATGAGATTAAGAATTACCACAAACCGGACAACCGGATTAACCCCTTATGAATTAATGACAGAATGGGTGATGATGTAGGTTCACTAAAAGATGAATTCAGGAGATATATTTTGGAACTAAGCACCCAACTTAAAGGCTTGCGCAAATTGGTAAAAGACAATCCGGAACAAAGAGACAGAGAGGGAGAGAGAGCTTGAAATGCTCCCTGACGGGCGGGAAGTGCGTCCAAGTAAAAGCATTACTTGACAAACCTGGGTTCGCCCCTCAATGGGAGGGCCCCTATAAAGTTAAAATTGTGTAGTGTGCTTAATTCACAGAGATGCGAGACGGTTGACCTCCAAGGGCGGCACGGTAGCACAGTGGTTAGCACTGCTGCTTCACAGCGCCAGGGTCCCGGGTTCGATTCCTGGCTCGGGTCACTGTCTGTGTGGAGTTTGCACATTCTCCTCGTGTCTGCGTGGGTTTCCTCCGAGTGCTCCGGTTTCCTCCCACAGTCCAAAGATGTGCGGGTTAGGTTGATTGGCCAGGTTAAAAAAAATTGCCCCTTAAAGTCCTGGGATGCGTAGGTTAGAGGAATTAGCGGGTAAAATATGTGGGGGTAGGGCCTGGGTGGGATTGTGGTCGGTGCAGACTCGATGGGCCGAATGGCCTCCTTCTGCACTGTAGGGTTTCTATGATTCTATGATTTCTATGAACGGGTTCGCGGGCAGTGGCGCGCGGGCGGTATAGCCTTTGGACCATTGTATAACGGTCGCGCGGGTTATTAGTTAAGTGATAGGATGATTTTCTTGCTGCTTCTCACGACCCTTGCCCTGCTAGTTACGGAGGGGAAGTATAGATGGAATTGTGTAGACTTGAGGATAGAGCATCACAAGCATGTAACGATCGCTCTGTCTATTGTAACCTTCTGACACATGGAATAAGTCCCTGGGAGGTAACCCGTAGGGACCGCTGCTTGGGATTCCTTAACCATGCCATGTTGCTAACTCTGTTGGAGGGGCGAGGTGATTGGGGTCTCCCATACATGTAATGTGGTGTAACTGGAATTTTTGGTGTTTAGCTGAGGGACCGGGATGGATCTGTACCCGGCGACAGCAGAGGGCTCGGGAGGATGTGTACATCAACACGAGATTTGGTCGATCCAAGCAATCATTGTACCAATCCTCTAAAATCAGGCCCCATCACATGAACACTTTCATGTATATGTCTCACTTGTATGCATTGCAGTCAAAATTTTGAGCAAGTGCTGGGTCTGCTCACATATTCCCATGCACGAAGGAAAGGGGGGAAAGTCCTTTATTCCCTATCCCTTTGTCAACTCCGGGAATAGTGAGGGGATTTCGAATCAGAATGGAACCCACGATGGGACAAGGAAAGTGACATTTAAAGAAAAACCCCATCAGGCATGTTGTGAACACCCAACAAGGGGGATCTATCACCTTGGTAAGAAACGGAACCATACTTATTGGCCGTAGCTACTGTACCCAGCAGATTAATGTCACCAGTGATGCCTGGGCTTTGGCGCAACAGATTACAATCCATTGCCCTACTGCTGATGTCCTGATCAGCCTCTCCTCTACTTATATGAGCAGCATGACTGCATATAATGGTACCTGTTGTGTGTGTGGAAACAATGCCGACCCATGGCTTCCTTGGGATCGTGTTATTTAGTATATGTGGTACCCTATATTCACCGTTACTGAGACAGAATGGTTCTTTATGATAGCTTTCCCACTTTATGGGACAGCAAAAGCAGCTCAGGAACTTATGCATATGGCCTCGACCTTGGAGAGAATTGCAAATGAAACTAGAGACAGGTTCGAGGAGGTGAGCACAGCCATCTCTGAAATATCAACTGAAGTTGTAGCTATCCGGACTGTTGCTTTATAGAACCGATTGACACTTGATTATGTGTTGGCTTTCCAGGGAGGAACGTGCGCTATAATTGAATCTGAATGCTGCACGTATATCCCAGATGTTTCGGAAAATATAACTCGTTTGGCAGATCATATCAAACGAGTGACGATGACAATACAAGGTGAAGGAAGCCAATATCAGAATTATAACCCTCCGGGATCGCTGGGGCAATGGTTCAGGTCGTGGGAATCATATCTGATGCACAGGTTAATTGTATTAATTGTCATTGTTATCGCATGTTGTATTTGTATGGCATTATTGAACGCTTGTTGTAAAACGGTAACAGCCCGAATTATGCCGAGTGCAAGTGTACAGGCAGAAGGGACAGACTTCCTGATGAAGGAGGTAGGCCCATATGTATTGGTAACATTTGGCTCTGAGTTGGTCATGGGGCCATCTTTGCACTTGGCCTCTGACCAAAGGGGGGATTGAAGAAGGGAAAGGGTTAATGTTTTTTGTACTCAATGTATTTTGTGCCTAAAAGGTTGAACTTTGTATCTGGAATGTATCATAAACATATCGTTTACTTGTGGCTAGTCATCCCTTTTTTATATTGCTCCTGGTAGTAGCATAAGCCATTTGTTCATGTCTTTCATCTTTTACTTTAGTATAAGCCATTTGTTCATGGTTCTCTCGCTTGTTTATATCATTCTGATAAAACAGACAGTTGAATATAGATGTTAGGAGGCTTTCCCGGAGGCTTGTCTGTGATTTAAGCAGAGGAAGCAGCCACCAAATGGTAGAGTGCGAGAATGGCCGTTTGAAGGAGAACTCCCACTGGGACAGTTGCACTCAGTCACTTCAAAGGAAACGCTGCGGGAAGAGCAGCGGACCAGAGATGACACCTTGACTGCAACGACCAGAAGAATTGTGCTTTATGACCCAAGGATACCAGATGGTTTCTAACCATGATCCAAAGACTATCAGAAGCTGTTAAAGGAACTATAATTTACGATCAAGGACTGTTAACTGGACTTTGCTTCGTGACTTGTATTGGGAACCCTGATGTATAAATATCCATGCTTCTTGTGTTCAGTGAGAACTTTGACTTCCGCTTTCAAGGGGTCAAGTTCTCCCATAAGCTTGTGAGAATAAAGCCTGACTGTATTTTTGACTCATATCAGCCGAAAGAGGTATAACTTCCGACTTCACTCGCCTTCATGAGAGGGGAGGGGCGCTGTTCCCATATTAGGAGCTGTGGCTTGTGCTGTCCTCAGGGGGTGGGCCCTGTGCCCTTACTGGGACTGTCTACTTTGCTGTCATCAGTGATCCGGGTTGTTCTTACGGGGGATCCACGCTCTCTGAGAGTCAATCACATTGCCTTGGCTCTGAGTCACATGCAGACCAGACTGGGTAAGGGCGGGGAGATGATGCAGAGGGGGAGACTGCAGGGAGACGATGCAGAGGGGGAGACTGCGGGGAGACGACGTGGATGGGGAGACTGCGGGGAGACGATGCGGAGGGGGAGACTTTGGAGAGACGACACGGAGCAAGAGACTGTGGGGGAGACGATGCAGAGCGTGAGATGACACGGAGGGAGAGGCTGCGGGGAGACGACGTAGAGGGACAGACTGCGTGGAGACGACATGGAGGGGGATACTGCGGGGAGACGACTTGGAGGGGGAGACTGCGGGGAGACGTTGCAGAGGGGGAGACGACACGGAGGGAGAGACTTCGTGGAGACGACACGGAAGTCGAGACTGCGGGGAGACGACGTGGTAGGAGAGACTACGGGGAGATGACGCGGATCGAGAGACTGCGGGGAGACGACGTGGAGTGAGAGACTGCGGGGAGACGACGCGGAGGGATAGACTGTGGGGAGATGACATGGAGCGAGAGACTGCAGTGAGACGACGTGGAGCGAGAGGCTGCAGGGAGACGGCGCGGAGGTACAGAATGCCGGGAGCTGATGCGGAGTTTGAGACTGTGGGGAGATGACGTGGAGCGAGAGACTGCGGGGACACAATGCGGAGTGAGAGACTGCGGGGAGATGATGCAGACCGAGAGACTGCGGGGAGACAACAGGGAGTGCGAGAATGCGGGAAGACAACGCGGAGGGAGAGACTGCGGGGAGACAACGCCATGGGAGAGACACTGCAGGGAGATGACGTGGAGGGAGAGACTGTGGGGAGATGACGCGGAGCGAGAGATTGCGGGGAGACGACGTGGAGGGAGAGACTGCGGGGAGCCGACACGGAGGGAGAGACTGCAGGGTGATGACATGGAGCGAGAGACTGCGGGGAGACGATGCGGAGCGAGAGACTGTGGGTAGATGACGTAGTGCGAGAGACTGCGGGGAGATGACATGTAGCGAGAGACTGCAGGGAGACGACGTGGAGGGGGAGATTGCGGGGAGATGATGCGGTGGTGGAGACTGCGGGGAGACGATGCAGTGGGGGAGACTGCGGGGAGACGACGCAGAGGGAGAGACTGCGGGGTGATGATGCGGACTGAGAGACTGCGGGGAGACGACACGGAGCGAGAGACTGCGGGGCGACGACGCGGTGGTAGTGACTGCAGGGAGATGATGCGGAGCGAGAGACTGCGGGAAGACAATGCGGAGGGAGAGACTGCAGGGAGACGACGCGGAGAGAGTGGCTGCGGGGAGATGACGCGGAGGTTGAGACTGCAGGGAGATGACGCGGACCGAGAGACTGCGGGGAGACAATGCGGAGGGAGAGACTGCGGGAAGACGACGAAGAGCGAGAGACTGCGGGGAGAGGATGCAGAGTGAGAGACTGTGGGGAGTTGATGTGGAGCGCGAGAATGCAGCGAGACAACGCGGAGCGAGAGTCTGGGGGGAGACAACGCTGTAGGAGAGATTGCACTGGAGATGCTGCGGAACGAGAGACTGCAGGGAGACGACGCAGAGCGGGAGACTGCGGGGAGATGACGTGGAGCGGGAGACTGCGGGGAGACGATGCGGAGCGAGAGACTGCAGGGAGACGATGCGGAGTGAGAGACTGCGGGGAGACGACGCGGAGCGAGAGACTGCGGGGAGACGACGCAGTAGGAGAGACAGCGGGGAGATGATGCGGAGCGAGAGACTGCAGGGAGATGACGCGGAGCGAGAGACTGCGGGGAGACGACGTGGAGCAAGAGACTGCGGGGAGACGAAGCGGAGGGAGAGACTGCGGGGAGACGACGCAGAGCGAGAAATTGTGGGGAGACAATGCGGAGCGAGAGACTGTGGGGAGACGATACAGAGTGAGTGACTGCAGGGAGATGGCGCGGAGCGCGAGACTGCGGGGAGATGACGCGGAGCAACAGACTGCGGGGAGATGACGTGGTAGGAGAGAATGTTGGGAGATGAAGCGGAAGCAGAGACTGGGGGGAGACGGCGCGGAGGGAAAGACTGCGGGGAGATGACGTGGATTACAGGCTGCGGGGAGACGACTAGGAGGTAGAGACTGTGGGTAGACGACACGCAGGGAGAGACTGCGGGGAGATGACGCAGAGGGGGAGACTGCGGGGAGACGACGCAGAGAGCAAGACGACGTGGAGGGGGAGACTGAGGGGAGACGATGCGGAGGTAGAGACTGCAGGGAGATGATGCGGAGCGAGAGACTGCGGGAAGACAACGCGGAGGGAGAGACTGCAGGGAGACGGGGGGAGATGACGCGGAGGTTGAGACTGCAGGGAGATGACGCGGACCGAGAGACTGCGGGGAGACAATGCGGAGGGAGAGACTGCGGGAAGACGACGAAGAGCGAGAGACTGCGGGGAGAGGATGCAGAGTGAGAGACTGTGGGGAGTTGATGTGGAGCGCGAGAATGCAGCGAGACAACGCGGAGCGAGAGTCTGGGGGGAGACGACGCTGTAGGAGAGATTGCACTGGAGATGATGCGGAACGAGAGACTGCAGGGAGACGACGCAGAGCGGGAGACTGCGGGGAGATGACGCGGAGAGGGAGACTGCGGGGCGACGATGCGGAGCGAGAGACTGCAGGGAGACGATGCGGAGTGAGAGACTGCGGGGAGACGACGCGGAGCGAGAGACTGCGGGGAGACGACGCAGTACGAGAGACAGCGGGGAGATGATGCGGAGTGAGAGACTGCAGGGAGATGACGCAGAGCGAGAGACTGCGGGGAGACGACGTGGAGCAAGAGACTGTGGGGAGACGAAGCAGAGAGAGAGACTGCGGGGAGACGAAGCGGAGGGAGAGACTGCGGGGAGACGACGCAGAGCGAGAAATTGTGGGGAGACAATGCGGAGCGAGAGACTGTGGGGAGACGATACAGAGTGAGTGACTGCAGGGAGATGGCGCGGAGCGCGAGACTGCGGGGAGATGACGCGGAGCAACAGACTGCGGGGAGATGACGTGGTAGGAGAGAATGTTGGGAGATGAAGCGGAAGCAGAGACTGGGGGGAGACGGCGCGGAGGGAAAGACTGCGGGAAGATGACGTGGATTACAGGCTGCGGGGAGACGACTAGGAGGTAGAGACTGTGGGGAGACGACACGCAGGGAGAGACTGCGGGGAGATGACGCAGAGGGGGAGACTGCGGGGAGACGACTCAGAGAGCAAGACGACGTGGAGGGGGAGACTGAGGGGAGACGATGCGGAGGTAGAGACTGCAGGGAGACGAAGCAGAGGGGGAGACTGTGGGGAGACGACGCGGAGGGGTAGACTGTGGGGAGACGACGTGGAGGTTGAGACTGTGGGGAGACGATGCGGAGGTAGAGACAGAGGGGAGACGACGTGGAGGGGGAGACTGCGGGGAGATGACGCGGAGGGGGAGACTGCGGGGAAATGATGCGGAGGTAGAGACTGCGGGGAGATGACGCGGAGGTAGAGACTACGGCGAGACAACGCGGAGCGGGAGACTGCGGGGAGACGACGCGGAGGGGTAGACTTGGGGAGATGACGCGGAGGGGGAGACTGCGGGGAGACGCCACCGAGGGGGAGACTGCGGGGAGATGACATGGAGGGGGAGACTGCGGGGAGACGACGAGGAGGGGAAGACTGCGGGGGGCGACGCGGAGGGAGAGACTGCAGGGAGATGACGCAGAGGGGGAGACTGCGGGGAGACGACTCAGAGAGCATGATGATGTGGAGGCAGAGACTGTGGGGAGACGATGCGGAGGTAGAGACTGCAGGTAGACGAAGCGGAGGTAGAGACTGCGGGGAGACAACACGGAGGTAGAGATGACAGGGAGACGAAGCAGTGGTAGAGACTGTGGGGAGACGACGCGGAGGTAGAGACTGCAGGGAGACGATGCGGAGGTGGAGATTGCGGGGAGACGACGCGGAGGGGGAGACTGTGGGGAGACGACGCGGAGGGGGAGACTGTGGGGAGATGACGTGGAGGTTGAGACTGTGGGGAGACGAAGCGGAGGTAGAGACAGAGGGGAGACGCGCGGAGGTGGAGACTGCGGGGAGACGATGCGGAGGTTGAGACTGCGGGGAGACGCCGTGGAGGGGGAGACTGCGGGGAGATAACGCGGAGGGGGAGAGTGCGGGGAAATGACACGGAGGTAGAGACTGCGGGGAGATGACGCGGAGGTGGAGACTGCGGGGAGACAACACGGAGGTAGAGATGACAGGGAGACGAAGCAGTGGTAGAGACTGTGGGGAGACGACGCGGAGGTAGTGACTGCAGGGAGACGATGCGGAGGTGGAGATTGCGGGGAGACGACGCGGAGGGGGAGACTGTGGGGAGACGACGCGGAGGGGGAGACTGTGGGGAGATGACGTGGAGGTTGAGATTGTGGGGAGACGAAGCGGAGGTAGAGACAGAGGGGAGACGTGCGGAGGTGGAGACTGCGGGGAGACGATGCGGAGGTTGAGACTGCGGGGAGACGCCGTGGAGGGGGAGACTGCGGGGAGACGATGCAGAGGGGGAGACTGCGGGGAGACGACGCGGAGGGGTAGACTGCGGGGAGAGTACGCGGCGGGGGAGACTGCGGGGAGACGCTGCCGAGGGGGAGACTGCGGGGAGATGACGTGGAGGGGGAGACTGCGGGGAGACGACGAGGAGGGGAAGACTGCGGGGGGTGACACGGAGGGAGAGACTGCAGGGAGACGACGCGGAGGGAGAGTCTGCGGGGAGATGACGTGGAGGTAGAGACTGCGGGAAGCGACGCAGAAGTGGAGACTGCTGGGAGATGAGACGGAGGGAGAGACTGCGGGGAGACGACCCGGAGGGGGAGACTGCGGGGAGCCAACGCGGAAGGGGAGACTGCGGGGAGACGACCCGGAGGGGGAGACTGTGGGGAGATGATGCCCAGGTGAAGACTGCGGGGAGACGATGCGGAGGGGGAGACTGCAGGGAGACGACGCAGATTGGAAGATGCGGGGAGACGACGCAGAGTGCGAGACTGCGGGGACACGACGCAGCGGGTTAGACTGCGGGGAGACGACGCGGAGGTAGAGACTGCAGGGAGATGACGCGGAGGGGGAGACTGCTGGGTGACGACGCTGTGGGGAGATGACACGGAGGGGGAGACTGCAGGGAGACGATGCGGAGGGGTGGACTGTGGGGAGATGACGCCGAGGGGGAGGCTGCAGGAAACGAGGCAGAGGGGTAGACTGCAGGGAGATGATGCGGAGGAGGAGACTGTGGGGAGACGACGCAGAGGGAGAGACTGCGGGGAGACGACATGGAGGGAGAGATTGTGGGGAGATGACGTGGAGGGGGAAACGACGCGGAGCGAGAGATTGCGGGGAGACGACGTGGAGGGGGAAACGACGCGGAGCGAGAGACTGCAGGGACATGATGCGGAGTCGAGACTGCGGGGAGACGATTTGGAGGGAGAGACTATGGGGAGACGATGCCCAGTGAGAGACTGCAGGGAGACGATGCAGAGCGAGAGGCTGCGGAGAGATGACGCGGAGGTAGAGACCACGGGGAGATGAAGCGGAGCGAGAGAATAGAACATAGAACATAGAACAGTACAGCACAGAACAGGCCCTTCGGCCCACGATGTTGTGCCGAGCTTTATCTGAAACCAAGATCAAGCTATCCCACTCCCTATCATCCTGGTGTGCTCCATGTGCTTATCCAATAACCGCTTAAATGTTTCTAAAGTGTCTGACTCCACCATCACTGCAGGCAGTCCATTCCACACCCCAACCACTCTCTGTGTAAAGAACCTACCTCTGATATCCGTCCTGTATCTCCCACCACGAACCCTATAGTTATGCCCCCTTGTAATAGCTCCATCCACCCGAGGAAATAGTCTTTGAGCGTTCACTCTATCTATCCCCTTCATCAATTTATACACCTCTATTAAGTCTCCCCTCAGCCTCCTCCGCTCCAGAGAGAACAGCCCTAGCTCCCTCAACCTTTCCTCATATGACCTACCCTCCAAACCAGGCAGCATCCTGGTAAATCTCCTCTGCACTCCTTCCAGCGCTTCCACATCCTTCCTATAGTGAGGTGACCAGAACTGCACACAATATTCCAAATGTGGTCTCACCAAGGTCCTGTACAGTTGCAGCATAACCCCACGGCTCTTAAACTCCAACCCCCTGTTAATAAAAGCTAACACACTACAGGCCTTCTTCACAGCTCTATCCACTTGACTGGCAACCTTTAGAGATCTGTGGATATGGACCCCAAGATCTCTCTGTTCCTCCACAGTCTTCAGAACCCTACCTTTGACCCTGTAATCCACATTTAAATTTGTCCTACCAAAATGAATCACCTCACATTTATCAGGGTTAAACTCCATTTGCCATTTTTCAGCCCAGCCTTGCATCCTATCTATGTCTCTTTGCAGCCTACAACAGCCCTCCACCTCATCCACTACTCCACCAATCTTGGTGTCATCAGCAAATTTACTGATCCACCCTTCAGCCCCCTCCTCTAAGTCATTAATAAAAATCACAAAGAGCAGAGGACCAAGCACTGATCCCTGCGGCACACCGGAATGCGGGGAGACGATGCAGAGTGAGAGACTGCGGGGAGACGACACAGAGCGAGAGACTGTGGGGGGACGACGCAGAGCGAGAGATTTCGTGGAGATGACGTGGAGCACGAGACTGCGGGGAGATGATGTGGAGCGAGAGACTGCGGGGAGACGACGCGGAATCAGAGACTGCGGGGAGATGATGCGGAGTTAGAGACTGCGGGGAGACGACGTGGGGATAGAGACTGCAAGGAGACAATGCGGAGGTAGAGACTGTGGGGAGATGACGCCGAGGAGGAGACTGCGGGGAGACAATGTGGAGGGAGAGACTGCGGGGAAACAACGCGGAGGGAGAGACTGCGGGGAAACAACGCGGAGGGAGAGTCTGCAGGGGGAAGACACGGAGGGGGAGACAGCGGGGAGATGACAGGGAGGGTGAGGCGCCACGGAGGGAGGGACTGTGGGGCGATGACGCGGAGGGGGAGACTGTGGGGAGACGACGCGGAGGGAGAGACTGCGGGGAGACGACCCGGAGGGGGAGACTGCCGGGAGACGTTGTGGAGGGGGAGACAACACGGAGGAAGAGACTTTGGGGTGATGACGCGGAGGGGGAGAGTGCGGGGAGATGACGCGGAGGGAGATACTGAGGGGAGACAACGCGGAAGGGTAGACTGCGGGGAGACGACGCGAAGGGGGAGACTGCGGGGAGACGACATGGAGGGGGAGACGATGCGCAGCGAGAAAATGCGGGGAGACGAAGCGGAGGGAGAGACTACAGGGAGGGGATGCGAAGTGAGTGACTGCGGGGAGATGACACAGAGTGAGAGGATGCCGGGAGACGACGCCGACATAGAGACTACGGGGAGACGATGCAGAGGTAGAGACTGCAGGGGAGATGACATGGAGTGAGAGACGGCGGGGAGACGACACGTAGGGAGAGACTGCGGGGAGACGATGCAGAGCGAGAGATTGCGGAGAGACAATGCGGAGTGCGAGACTGCGGGGAGATGACACGGAGCGAGAGACTGCGGGGAGATGACGCAGAGGGGGAGACGACGCAGAGGGGGAGTCTGCGTGGGCACGATGCGGAGGGGGAGATGACGTGGAGGGGGAGACTGAGGGGAGACGATGCGGAAGTCGAGACTGCGGGGTGATGACGCGGAGGTAGAGACTGTGGGGAGAAGCAGCGGAGGTAGAGATTGCGGGGAGACGACGCGGAGGTGGAGGCTGCGGGAGACGACACAGAGGTCGAGACTGCGGGGAGATGACACGGAGGTAGAGACTGCGGGGAGACGACGCACAGGTAAAGACTGTGGGGAGACCATGCAGAGAGGGAGACTGTGGGGAGACGATGTGGAGGTAGAGACTGCGGGGAGACAATGCGGTGGTAGAGACTGCGGGGAGATGACGCGGAGAGGGAGACGACGTGGAGCGAGAGACTGAAGGGATACGTCGTGAACGGAGAGACTGCGGGGAGATGACGCTGAGAGGGAGACGACGCGGAGCGGGAGACTGAAGGGAGAGGTCCCGGAGGGAGAGACTGCGGGGAGCCGACGCGAAGGGGGAGACTGCAGGGAGACGACGCGGAGGGAGAGACTGCGGTGAGACGACGTGGAGGGAGAGACTGCGGGGAGACGACGTGGAGGGGGAAACGATGCGGTGGGGGAAATGACGCGGAGCGACAGACTGCGGGGAGACGACGCAGAGCGAGCGACTGTGGGGAGGCGACACAGAGCGAGAGACAGCGGGGAGACGACACAGAGCGAGAGACTGCGGGGAGGCGACGCGCAGCGACAGACTGCGGGGAGACGATGCAGAGTGAGAGACTGCGGGGAGACGACACAGAGCGAGAGACTGCGGGGAGACGACGCCAAGCGAGAGACTTCGGGGAGACAACGCGGAGCGAGAGACTACGGGCATATGACGTGGAAGGGGAGACTGCGGGAGACGACGCGGAGGGAGAGACTGCAGGGAGACGACGCGCAGGTAAAGACTGCGGAGATGATGCAGAGAGGGAGACTGCGGGGAGACGGCGTGGAGGGGGAGACTGCGGGGAGACAATGTGGAGGGGGAGACGATGCGGAGCGAGAAACTGCGGGGAGACGAAGCGGAGGGAGAGATTACAGGGAGGGGATGTGGAGAGAGAGACTGCGGGGAGATGGGGTGGAGGGGGACTTGTATTGCATGTCCCAGACAGAGGTCAACCAGGTTCAACGCCAGCATCAGGTCATTGTCTGTTTGGAGTTTGCACATTCTGCACGTGGCTGCGTGGGTTTCCTCTGGCTACTCCAGTTTCCTCCCAGGCTACAAAGATGTCTGTGTTAGGTGGATTGGCCAATCTACATTAACCCTGTGTCGAGGGATTAGCAGCGTTATGGAAATAGGGCCTGGGTGGGATTGTGCAGTGTCGGTGCAGTCCCGATATGCCAAATTGCCTCCTTCTACACTGCAGGGATTCTATGATTCTACGATTGTATGTCAGTCCGTTAAGCAAGGACCCTGCGGTTACAATTTCAGTTAACTCAATTCTGTTAAATCTATATATTTTCCAACTGAAGGCATTTACATCAATGTTTTTATTGCTACCATCGATGGATGGATTGAGTGATGGATGGATGGATGGATAGATGAATGGATGGATGGATGGATGGATGGATGGATGGATGGATGGATGGATGGATGGATGGATGGATGGATGGATGGATGGATGGATGGATGGATGGATGGATGGATGGATGGATGGATGGACGGATGGACGGATGGACGGATGGATGGATGGATGGATGGATGGATGGATGGATGGATGGATGGATGGATGGATGGATGGATGGATGGATGGATGGATGGATGGATGGATGGATGGATGGATGGATGGATGGATGGATGGATGGATGGATGGATGGATGGATGGATGGATGGATGGATGGATGGATGGATGGATGGATGGATGGATGGATGGATGGATGGACGGACGGATGGATAGATGGACGGATGGATGGATGGACGGACGGACGGACGGACGGACGGATGGACGGATGGACGAATGGACGGATGGACGGGTATGTGATTAAATAATAATATATCAATCACACAAGGTATTATGAACGGCAGCATTTGTCCTTGAAGGCACTAATTTTCTTTCATTTCAGAGAAGATGCGGGCGCTGAGAATAGCGACATTGGAGGCATTGAAGACACCATATCTGCTGTTTTGAATTGTGCGCAAGATGGAACATTCTGAGTATCAGTCTGGCACCTTAATATTCACTTCTTGGAAATCTCTTGTACTTTGCTTTCTGCTCCCTTGGTCACCTAAAGCCCTCTGCTAATTTAACTCCAAGAATCTGCATTGTACTTCCCGCATTGTTCTGTTGTCGTTTGGTATTTGCATCAATTCTGCCTGCATAGTTACGACAGGTTACCCAACGGTTTTTTATGCATTATTCCCACTGCTTACTTTTCCATTTATATATTTCTGCTCATCTTTTTCTGCCGACCGGAATGTCTGCCCTTCCGGTTGACTCAGTGCTATTCTGCGTATAAAGTACCTGATGCAAATATTCACCTCAACAGAGGGCCGCAGGGAGACTTCCCTGAGGAGCATTCATAGAATCATAGCATCCCATCAGTGCAGAAGAGTACCATTTGACCCATCGAGCATACAGCGACGACAAACACACCGATGCCCTATCCCCGTATTTACCCCGCTAATTCCCATGACACTAAACGCAATTTAGCATGGCCAATCAGCCTAACCCGTACATCTTTGGAGTGTGAGAGGAAATCGGAGCACCCAGAGGAAACCAATACTGACACGGGGAGAAGGTGCAAACTCCACACAGACAGTGACCCGAGGCCGGAATTGAATACGTGTCCCTGTCACTGTGAGGCGTCAGTGTGCACCATGCCGCCCTGACTTTTGGGTGCATTCTGGGAGGTCAGCACAGTCACCTTGATTTGACTTGATTTGATTAAATATTGTCGCATGTATTAGTATAGAATAAAAAAATGTATTATTTCTTGTGTGCTGTGCAGACAAGGCATACTGTACGTAGAAAAGAAAAGGAGTGATTGCAGAATGTAGTTTTAGAGTCGTAGCTCGGGTGTAGGGAAAGATCAACTTAATACTAGGTAGGGCCATTCAAAAGTCTGATGGTAGCATGGAAAAAGCTGTTCTTGAGTCAGCTGGTATGTGTCCCCAGAATTTTGTACCTTTCTCACGATGGAAGGATGTAGAAGAGAGAGAGAGAATCCGGAGTACGTGGGATCCTTGATTACACTGGCTGTTTTTCCAAGGGTGCGCGAAGTGTAGACAGGGTCTACTTTCTCAGAAGACGAAGCATTTTTGGCACGTCCATAACAACTCTTACAAACTTTTGCAGATGCACTATTGAAAGCATTCTTTCTGCCTCTATCGCAGCTTGGTATGGCTGCCGCTCTGGCCAAGTTCACAAAAAACTAAAATAGGTTGTGAATGTAGCCCAATCCATCACGCAAACCAGCCTCCCATCCATTGGCTCTGGCGACACATCCCGCTGCCTCGGCAAAGTAGCCAGCATAATTACGCACCCCACGCACCCCGGACATACTTTCGTCCACCTTCTTCCGTCGGGAAAATGATACAAAAGTCTAACTTCATGTACCAACCGACTCAAGAACAGCTTCTTCCCTGCTGCCATCAGACTTTTGAATGGTCCTACCTCGCATTAAGTCGATCTTTCCCCATAACCTAGCTATGTCTGTAACACTGCATTCTGCGCTCTCTCGTTTCCTTCTCTGTGAACGGTATGCTTTGTCTGTACAGCGCGCAAGAACAAATACTTTTCACTGTGTACTAATGCATGTGACAATAATAAATCAAATCAAATCAAATCAACGAAGAGCTGATGTAGCACCATCCAAAGAAGGGATTGGGCTGCATTCACTACCTATTTTAGTTTTTTTTGTGAACTTGGGCAGAGCGGGAGCCATACGAAGCTGTGATACAAGCAGAAAGAATGCTTTCTATGGTGCATCTGTAAACGTTGGTGAGAGTTGTTGCTGACGCGCCAAAAATGCTTCGTCTTCTGAGAATGTAGACCCTACCAACACTTCCCGCAACCTCTTAAAAACAGCCAAATAGTGGATAAGCTCGAAACTCTACATTGCCAAAAATTATGTGCATTGATATCACCAGTCAAAAAGTGATAACTCACCAATGGATGCACATGATTGGCGAGGAAGTCCTGGTAAGGTATTTTCAAACCATATTCAATTGGAACTCATTGTTCAGGCAAGGGTAGGGTATTATTATTTGATTGATTTGTTTTTTTTTTAAATGATGTAAGGTTTTTCAAGTTAGAGGGCTTATTCATAACAGCAAAACCTGCAGCTGTGGTTTGCCTCACATGTCCAGTGCCCGGGGCGAGCATGTATGCAGGACGTGTATCCAGCTGCAGGTCCTGGAAGCACGGGTTTCAGAGCTGGAACGTTGGCTGGGGCACTGTGGAACAGTCGCGAGTCTGAGAGCATTGTGGATAACACATTTAGGGTGGTGGACAGAGCGCAGCTGACGGGACTTGAGGACCGAAAGGGAATGGGTGACCACCAGCCATTCCAAGTGATCTGGGAAGGTAGTTCAGGAGCCCCCTGTGGCCTCGCTCGCAAATCGGTATTCCTCTTTGAAGGCTCATGAGGACGCGTGTTCCTCCAGCAGTGCAAGCAGAGCCAAGCTTCTGGCACCACGAGCAGCCTATCTGTAAGTGGGTTGGGAGGGAGGGGGGAGGTGGGGTGCGGGGATGCGGGTGGGGTGCAGAGGCGTGGCAACAGTAATAGTAATAGGGGATTCTACACTCAGTTGTACAGGTAGGCGCTTCTGTTAAAATAATAAGTGCTCAGAATAATGCAGTATAACAAACAAGTCAGAGGGCGTGCAGGTGTATTAAGTACAGTGAGTTAGGTGAGACTTGTTGGCCAGTACTTTAATGCCAGGAGTATTGCAGGTAAAACTGATGAGTTGAGTGCAATGATTCGCACGTGGAAGGTGCAATAGTAGCCATCGCAGAGACATGGTTGGAGGAAGGGCCCGCCTTGCAACTCAACAGTGCGGGATATCGAATAGTCGGGGAGACAGAGGACGAGGTAAAAGAGGAAGTACAATTGCATTATTATTGAATGAGTCAGTTACTGCAGTAAGGAGAGTTGATATTTTGAAGGGGCAGACATGAAGTTTTGTAGCGAGAGATTATGAATTTTTAAAAATGGGCAGCCACATTGGTTGGTGTATATTATAGATCCCAGTTAGACAGAGTGATATTGAGGAGCAAATGTATGCTCTATTTATGGATGTGTGTAAAAACAATAACAGTAGTGGTTTGTATTAGATCTTTTACATTTTCCCAACATTACCTGTGAAGGGCTTGGATGCAGTAGATTTCCTGAAATGTGTACAGGAGAATTGGTTAAATCAATATGTACACGATCCAACAAGTCAAGGAGCTGTGCTGGACCTAAGTTTGGGGAGTGAAGCCAGGCAGGTGGTTGAGCTGGTGGGGGTGGGTAGGGAGGCGGGGCGGGGGGTGGGGGCGGGGGGGTGGGGGCGGAGGGGTGGTGGGAAGGGGGATGGGAGCATTATTGATAGTGGTCACAACATGGTAGTGATTAAGATTGTTACGGACTAAGAAATAGAAAAGCTGCAGAATACAAGTTTTGGATTGGTGGAGAGCGGATTTACTAAAATAAAACAGGAAGAGGCCAAGGTATAAGGGGAACAACTATAAACGGGAACATCTAAAGAAAGGCATTGGGCACAGGTTTCTGTAGGACTTGGCAACCTTACAATTGGATATGCCTCTAGGTCCAGATGGATTGTGCTTTAGGCTGCTATGGAAGGCCATGTAGGAGAGTGCAGGAGTTCTTTCTGAAACTTTCAATTCCTATCTGCCCATGGGGTCGGTGCCAGACGACTGGGAACAGCTAATGCTGTTCCACAATTTAAGGAGGGTTGCAGAGATGAACCAGGGAACGAGAGACCAGTGACTCTCACGTCAATGATAGGGAAGCTATGGGAGAAACGTCTGAAGGAGAGCGTCTATCTCCACTTGGAGACGCAAAGCTTGAACAGGGGCAATCAGTATGGCTTCGTCAGAGGAAGGCCATGCCTAACATATTTGATTGAATTTTTTGAGGAGGTGAGCAGGTGCGTAGACGAGGATAGTGCAGTCGATGTCGTTTATCTGGAGTTCTGCAAAGCATTTGGCATTTTCCATATGGGATACTTGTAAAGAAGGTAAATTCACGTGGGATGCAGTGTAATTTGATAAATTGAATTCAAAATTGGCTCAGTTGTAGGAGGCAGAATGTGATGATAGAAGGCTGCTTAGTGGCTGAAAGCCAGTGCACAGAGGTGTACCACAGGGATCCATGTAGGGCCACAATTATTCATCATATATATATATATAAGTGAATAGGTAACTATTTTGGTATGGGATTAGTAAATTGCGGATGAAGCAATGATTGGTCGGGTGATTAACAGTGAGACGAAGTGTCTTGGGCTGCAAGAAGATATTGATGGAATGCTCAAATGGTCAGGCAGGTGGCAGATAGAGATTAACCCAGAAAACTGTGAGGTGATACGCTTCGGATGGAACAATTTGACAATGAGTGGTAGGACAATAGGAACTTCTGTGGAACGAAGGGAACTTGGCATGTTTGTCCACAGATCTATGTTGGAGGAAGGGCATGTTAATATGGGAGTGAAAAATGCATACGGATCATTTGCCTTTATCAGTCGAAGAAAAAATTACAAAAGCAAGGAAGTCATGTTGAAGTTGTATAGAACTTCGGATTTGGCTAGAGCTAGAGTAATCTGTGCAATTCTCGTCACCGCATTATAGGAAGGACGTGATTACACTGGACGGAGTGAAGAAGAGATTCACCAGGATGCAGCCTGGGTTGGGACATTTAATTTACGAAGGGAGGTTGCATAGGCTTGGGTTGTTTTCGTTGGAGCAGAGAAGTCTGAGGGGCGACCTGATCGAGGTGTACTAGATAATGAGGGACATGGACAGAGTGAATAAGGAGTCACTGCCTCCCTTAGTTGAATGGTCAGTCCCGAGAAATATATGTTCAAAGTATAGGTCAGGAGGTTTAGAGGGGATCTGTGGAAAATCGTTTTTATCCAGAGTGTCGTGATTGTCTGGATTGCACTGCCTGAAAGGGTGGTAGAAGCGGATTGCCTCACATCGTGCAAGAAATATCTGGGAGTGCACTTGGCACATCATAAACTTTAGGCCTGTGGGCCAAGTGCTGGAAAATGGATTCAGCTGTGATTTGGGGTGCTTGAAATGTGTTGGTGCGGACTCAATCACTGAATGGCCTCTTCTGTGCTGTATGATTGTCCGATACTGTGATTGTATTGTTGCATACTTCCTCTCTTTCCAAGTTGGCCGTCGTCAACTGCACTTTGATTTTCTTAAAAATCTTCCAGGCCCTTTTCTTTCTGTTTTCTGGTGGTCGCTTCTTGGAACGTTATGCTGCCATAAGCTGCTTTAAATATTTTCATTTATTAGTTGATTTAGGAATTCATGTAACTGGATATTTCACCATGCTCATCAACTGCTCCCTGAAGCTGGACTTGGTCACGACATAAATAAATGTGTTTGTGCAGCAACTTCACACCCACAGCATATATACGATTTATTGAAAGTTATAAGAAGTTTCGCCATCTAAAGTGTCTGCACCATAATCTCAGTTGTGAAGGAAAGATGGAATGAAAACAAAATTTGCAACATAAAGAGAGAGAGAGAGAAACAGTGAGAGAGTGAGTCAAAGAAGGAAGTGGATAATCAAGAACTATTTTCACAAGAATGGATCAAAGGCAAAAATTCTGAAGTGTGTTCACTCACCTGAGCTTGGGAATGGGTGGGGAGGGGGGAAGAAAGGAAGGAAGTTGCCTTCTTCAGAAAAAAAAGGCTGGAGGCAAGGGCTCAGACATCTGTTTCAGAGGGAGAGGAATAGAAATAAGACAGAGGGGAACAAAGAAGCCATGCGAGCACTGAGACGATTAGGTGAAATGGAAAACATAGAGGAGCAATTTGAATGGGCTCTGAGGAGAAGTGTAGTCAGCAGGGAGAGGAGTCATGAAAGGAAACTGGTGGAGGATGAGCGACGAAAAGAGAAATGGACTGAAATTCTATCCTCGATGCTATTCCACCTCTCAGTAAATATCTATAGGTAAATTGCTTGTAGTAACACTAAATGGAACAAGAGAGGTTCTTGAGTATCGGTAAGGACCAGAGGAGTAAGAGTATATGTTGCTGGAATGTCACTGGATCCTGTTCGACTTGTAAGAGTAGGGACGAGGAATGGAAGTACCACCAAGTGACCAGATAAATGGACAGGTCATGATGATAGGACTTATAGTTTTGTGACGATAAATATTTGTTAGAATATTTCACTGCCGGATGAGCAGAGGCGGAGCTAATGTTTGGAGATGTCCACATTCTGCAAGGTATAGTCAGTAGCCTAGTGTAAAAAGGAAAACGTGTCAAGAGTTGCATGATGCAGTCCTAAAACGCCTGCGAACCTGGGGAAATTACATAATTGGGCTACATTCATAGAAACCACGGAAGTAGAGGGATAAACAGAGCACAGCCAAAAATTAGTTTCAAACATCTGTAGTCCTGCACATTTCGTCTTGAACTATTGTGAGCAATTAGGCAACTAACTGGAGGAGAAGGTGCCACAAATATCGGCATCTTCAATGATGGAAATCCCAACCTGTCATGTAAAAATATAGGTTGAATTATTTGCCAAAGTCTTCAGCTGAAAGTGCCAAGTTGATGATGCACCTCTGCCTGATCTTAGAATCATTGAATCATAGAATTGTATCGTGTAGAAGAAGCTGTTCGGCCCTTTGAGTCTTCACCGACACATGAGCAAAACCTGACCTCCAAGTTTATCTGATTTACCTGCACTTGGCCCAGAGCATTGAATGTTATGACGTGCCACCATTCAACATTTCGTCTTCGTTTATCAAAGTCATGATAATGCATTGGCAATCACATTCTTTCTTCTTTCTTTCTCGCCACACTGCTATTTTTTAGTTGTTTCATCTTCCCTTTTCCAAAATATTCTTCAGTCCCTAAGTCTGCTGTGAATCCAAGCCCGAGCTCAATTTCGTCGTTTTGATTATACATTAGCCCAGTAAATGTTGTCAGAGAGCTAGGTAGGGTCAGGAGTGTAATATTTTATATTGAATGCAAACTGGCACTAACTTCGTCAGGTTTGCCTTTTAATTTCCTGCGTTGAGTCCACCTTGTTCTTTATATTCGCAATGTCCCAAAATGTGAAAAAGAACTGATCTTTTCCGAGAAGATTGAACTGCTCACAAACTCCGTCATAGAGAGCCCGTCCCTTTGCATACTGGTGATTGAAGATGACCACATTCTACAAGGCATAGTCAGTCACATGGTGGATAAAGGAAAACATGTCAGGAGCTGCATAATGCATCCCTTAAAACAGCTGTGAACCAGGGGGCATTATATGTCAGGGCTACATGCGTGGAAAACAACAAAAACCGTGGAGATAGACAGAGCAAAGCCAGCAGATTCACTAAAACATCTGCAGTCCTGCCACATTTCTGATTGAATGGTTGCGAATAATTAAACAACCAACTGGAGGAGATTCCACAAATACTTCATCTTCAATAATGGAAAGCCCAACACGTCAGTGTCAATAATTAGGTTGAGTTGTTTGCAATTGCCTTCGGCCAGAAGTCTGAAGTGATTGATTAATCGCTGCCTCATCCTGGAATCAGAGATCATTCAGTGTGGAAGAGACCCTTCCACCCATCGAGCCTGCACTGACATTCGAGAAATACCTGACCTCCCACCGAAACCTACTTACCTGCCCTTGGTCAACAGGCTTGTATGTTATGACGCACCAAGTGCTCATCCAAATGCTCTTTAAAGGATGTGAGGCAACTCTCCCCTATCTCCCTCCCAGCTAACGCATTCCAGACTATCGTCATTCTCTTGGTTAAAAATTTTTTTCTCACATCCACCATAAACCTCCTACCCCTCGCCTTGAACTTGTGCCCCCTCATGACTGACCATTCAACTAAGGGTACAGCTGTTACTTATACACCCTCTCCATGCTCCTCATTACCTTGTACACCTCGATCAGGTCGCTTCTCAGCCTTCTCTGCTCCATTGAACACTAAGCAAGCCTATCCATGCTATCTTTATATCTTAAATGTTCCAACCCAGGCAGCATCCTGGTGAATCTGCTCTGCACCTACTCCAGTAAAATCACATCGTTCTTATCATGTGGCGATTAGAACTGCACGTAATACTTTAGCCGTGGCCTCACCAAAGTTCGACACAACTCCAACATGACTTCTTTGCGTTTGTAATCTTTTCCTCGATGGACAAATGCAAGTGTCCCACATGCCGTTTTCGCCTTCTCACCAGCATGTTCTTCCAACCTTAGAGATCTGTGGATAAACAAGCCAAGTTCCATTTGCTCCACAGAACCTTCCAGTATCATGCTATTTTTTGAATACTTTGTTGTCAAATTACTCCTTACCAAGTTTATCACCTCAAAATTTAAATCCCAACGGCCACTTTTCTGCCTATTTGACCATTCCACCTATATCTTCTTGGAGCCCAAGACACTCAGCCTCTCTGTTAACCTCCTGGCAAATCGTTATTTACTCCGCAAACTTACTTATCCAACCCCCCACAAAGACATATATGTCGTTTATATAAATGACCAATAATACAGGACCCAGCAAAGATCCCTGTGGTATGCCACTGGGCACGGGCTTCTAGTCACTAAAGCAGCCATTTCTCATTCCCCACTGCCTCCTACATCTAAGCTATTTTGAATTCACCTCATATTAAGAAGGCGTACAGTGTGTTAGCTTTAATTGGTAGAGGGATTGTGTTTCGGAGCCATGAGGTCATGTTGCAGCTGTACAAAACTCTGGTGCGGCCGCACTTGGAGTACTGCGTACAGTTCTGGCCGCCACATTATAGGAAGGATGTGGAAGCGTTGGAAAGGGTGCAGAGGAGATTAACAGGATGTTGCCTGGTATGGTGGGAAGGTCTTATGAGGAAAGGCTGAAGGACTTGAGGCTGTTTTCGTGAGAGAGAAGAAGATTAAGAAGTGACTTAATAGCGGCATATAAGATGATCAGAGGATTAGATAAAGTGGTCAGTGAGAGCTTTTTTCGTCGGATGGTGATGGCTAGCACGAGGGGACATAGCTTTAAATTGAGGAGTGATAGATCTAGGATAGATGTCAGAGGTAGGTTATTTATACCGAGAGTAGTATGGACGTGGAGTGACCTGCCTGCAACAGTAGTGGACTCGCCAACATTGAGGGCATTTAAATGGTCATTGGATAAACATATGGATGATATTGGAATAGTATAAGTGAGATGGGCTTTAGATTGGTTTCACAGGTCGGCGCAACATCGAGGGCCGACGGGCCTGTACTGCACTATAATGTTCTATGTTTCCCTCACAGTCCCAGGCTGAAGTTTCAGAGCAACATAGAACAGGTTGGGCCTCCAGATATGCAATCTGCAGCTCCACTACCCACTGCAGGTTCCTGAAACAAACGCCCAGCTGTAGACGAATATATCCAATACCATGTGGATATTTTACAACAGAGAACATCGAACATAGAAAATTACAGCGCCGTACAGGCCCTTCGGCCCTCGATGTTGCACCGACCAGTGAAACCAATCTAAAGCCCCTCTAATCTACAGTATTCCAATATCATCCATATGTTTATCCAATAACCATTTGAATGCTCTTAATGTTGACGTGTCCACTACTGCTGCAGGCACGGCATTCCACGCCCTTATTTCTCTCTGAGTAAAGAACCTACCTCTAACATCTGTCCTATATCTCTCACCCCTCAATTTAAAGCTATGTCCCCTCATGTTAGCCATCACCATCCGAGGAAAAAGGCACTCACTATCCACCCTGTCTAATCCTCTGATCATCTTGTATGCCTCTATTAAGTCACCTCTTAACCTCCTTCTCTCTAACGAAAACAACCTCAAGTCCCTCAGCTTTTCCTTATACGATCTCCCCAGAATACCAGGCAACATCCTGGTAAATCTCCTTTGCACCCTTTCCAACGCTTCCACATCTATCCTATAATGCAGCAACCAGAACTGTACGCAATACTCCAAGTGCGGCCGCAACAGAGTTTTGTACACTTGCAGCATGACCTCATGGCTCCAAAACTCAATCCCTCTACCAATAAAAGTTAATACACCGTATGCCTTCTTAACAAACCTATCAACCTGGGTGCCAACTTTCAGGGATCTATGCACATGGACACCCATATCCCTCTGTTCATCCACACGACCAAGTATCTTACAATTACCCCAGTACTCTGTACTCCTGTTACTACTTCCAAAGTGAATCACCTCACACTTTTCCGCATTAAACTCTATTTTCACCTCAAAGCCCAGCTCTGCAGCTTATCTATGTCCCTCTGTAACCTACCACTTCCCTCTGCACTGTCTACAACTCCACCGACTTTACTCATCCATCCTTCTACGCCCTCATCCAGGTCACGTATCAAAATGACAAACAGCAGTTGCCCCAAAACGGATCCTTTTCGTACACCACTAGTGACTGAACTGAACTTTGGGAAGATTGAAGGCTATTTGAGCACAATGAATCAAATAACCTTGCTTAGAGTGCAAAGGCAGACTGGTGTCTGAATGCATCACACTTCCGACAGCTTGTTCAATCAAATTGCTGCAATTTTAGTCCTTTGCCTTACTTTTGACCCCTCTGGTAAGGTACGGGTATCAACCTGCCATTTGGGCAGCCCAGGATCAACATAGAATTTTGCAGAGGCATGAGTCTTGGAAAGAATACAGTGTATTCAGTATCGGTTGTTAACACGTTGCTTCGATCTTATCCTGTTGTTTTAAATTCGCATTATAATGTTGGTTAACGTACTTTCGCCCAAAGACGTGCATTGAAGAAAGAGCTGCAATTTGAACTTCGAATCTCCTGTTTATTCGGAAGGAACTTTACACAATTAAGCCATGACGCTAAATGAACGCAGATTATTGAGATGCAAATAATTGTAGAATTGTATCCCACTACTTCAATGCAAATATTACTGGCCAGCCCCTCTGCGGCTTGATTATGAATATGTATCTGCATTGGACCTTCAAAGCTTTTAAGATTTAATTTATTTCTAAGAAATATCAACTTGCAACAATTAATTTGTGATTCAGATGGGTGGAGATTTCAAAAGCGATTGCATATGGTGCTTGTTGACCGAATGGGTGAGAGCATCCCTTTGAAAGCAAGAAAGTCCATTGGGAGCAAATACCTAAAATACGTGAATCGCAGCTGTAAATAAATCTATCATCTGAAATTTTTCAATCAAAAAACTCTACCATTTATCCTTCCCCATTCTATCCTCCATTTCTTATTGTAAAAAACATCAGTAATCATATTCCCTCCCTCTTAGACTCGCTGGCAACAATCCAGAATACTTCCTTACTCGGTGACAACAAAATATAATTTTGATCCAGAAGTCTTCATTCCATGGCATATACATGCCAATTCGTTTTTCATAACCACGTGGATTTACTCATCATAACATCACTCTCCATGTTGTTTCTTGCCTTTTTTTTGGTAATTTGTGTTGGTCTTATTTCTTTCTTTTCTCCTTCATGCTATATTCGGAAGGTTGCTATTGATCCATTCACAACCTCATCCGGACACTTATTTTGTTCCATTTCCTCCATAACCGTGGCAACTCTTTCTGGCTTTTGCATCATGAAGCACTTACCTTCTCACCTCCCCTACAGGCCGTATCTCTCGTACTTTCTGTCCCCTTCCGCACTCCATTGGCTTGAAATTTGTTCTGATTGCAACTATCTTCAATTCTCATGATATGCCAGCGACCTGAAACGTTTCGTCTGTGTGCATCCTGGCTTACTGAGAACACAGTAAGAAGTTTAACAATAACAGGTTAAAGTCCAACAGATTTATTTGGTAGCAAAAGCCAGACACGCTTTCGGAGCCTTAAGCTCCTTCTTCAGGTGAGTGGGAATTCAGTTCACAAACAGGGCATATAAAGACACAAACTCAATTTACAGAATAATGGTTGGCTTGCGAATGCTTACAGCTAATCATTTCTTTAAGGTACAAACAATGTGAGTGGAGAGAGCATCAAGACAGGCTAAAGACATGTGTATTGTCTCCAGACAGGGCAGCCAGTGAGACTCTGAAGGTACAGGCAAGCTGTGGGGATTACAGATAGTGTGACATGAACCCAATATCCCGATTGAGGCCGTCCTCATGTGTGGGGAACTTGGCTATCATTTTCTGCTCAGCGACTCTGTGCCGTCGTGTGTTGTGAAGGCCGCCTTGGAGAACGCTTACCCGAATATCAGAGACCGAATGCCCGTGACTGCTGAAGTGCTCCCCAACAGGAAGAGAACAGTCTTGCCTGATGATTGTCGAGCGGTGTTCATTCATCCATTGTTGCAGCGTCTGCATGGTTTCCCCAATGTACCATGCCTCGGGACATCCTTTCCTGCAACGTATCAGGTAGACAACGTTGGTCGAGTTGCAAGAGTATGTGCCGTGAACCTGGTGGATGGTGTTCTCACGTGAGATGAAGGCTGGGTAGTTTTCTGCGGACAATTGTCTGTTTGAGGTTATGCGGTTGTTTGAAGGCAAGATGTGGGGATGTGGGGATGGCCTTGGCGAGATGTTCGTCTTCATCAATGACATGTTGAAGGCTCCGGAGGAGATGCCGTAGCTTCTCCGCTCCGGGGACGTTCTGGACGACGAAGGGTACTCTGTCCACCATGTCCCGTGTTTGTCTTCTGAGGAGGTCGGTGCGGTTTTTCGCTGTGGCGCGTCAGAACTGTCGATCGATGAGTCGAGCACCATATCCTGTTCTTATGAGGGCATCTTTCAGCGTCTGGAGGTGTCTGTTGCGATCCTCCTCATCCAAGCAGATCCTGTGTATATGGAGGGCTTGTCCGTAAGATCGCCAAGGCCATCCTCACACCCTCACTTCTTGCCTTCAAACAACTGCACAACCTCAAACAGACCATTGTCCGCATCAAACTACCCAGCCTTCAGGAGAACAGTGACCACGACACCTCCCACAGCAACGTCTGCAAGACGTGCCGGATCATCGGCAC
Source organism: Mustelus asterias (assembly GCF_964213995.1). NCBI lineage: Eukaryota > Metazoa > Chordata > Chondrichthyes > Carcharhiniformes > Triakidae > Mustelus > Mustelus asterias. The sequence goes on along the minus strand of NC_135816.1, from coordinate 90,907,145 downwards.
AGATGCCATCATCTCACGTGAGAACACCGTCCACCACGTACACTGTACATACTCTTGCAACTCGGCCAACGTTGTCTACCTGATACGCTGCAGGAAAGGTTGTCCCGAGGCATGGTACATTGGGGAAACCATGCAGAAGCTGCGACAACGGATGAATGAACACCGCTCGACAATCACCAGGCAAGACTGTTCTCTTCCTGTTGGGGAGCACTTCAGTGGCCTCGGACATTCGGCCTCTGATTTTCGGGTAAGCATTCTCCAAGGCGGCCTTCATGACACACGACAGCGCAGAGTCGCTGAGCAGAAACCGATAGCCAAGTTCCGCAAACATGAGGACGGCCTCAACCGGGATGTTGGGTTCATGTCACACTATCTGTAATCCCCACAGCTTACCTGGACCTGCAGAGTCTCACTGGCTGCCCTGTCTGGAGACAATACACATCTCTTTAACCTATCTTGATGCCCTCTCCACTCACATTGTTTGTACCTTAACGACTTGATTAGCTGTAAGTATTCGCATTCCAAACATTATTGTGTAATTTGAGTTTGTGTCTTTATATGCCCTGTTTGTGAACAGAATTGCCACTCACCTGAGGAAGAGGCTTAAGGCTCCGAAAGCTTATGTGGCTTTTGCTATCAAATAAACCTGTTGGACTTTAACCTAGTGTTGTTAAACGTCTTACTGTGTTTACCCCAGTCCAACGCCGGTATCTCCACATCATTACTGAGAATATCCAACATTTTCCTTTCATTGTGCTTCCTCACCATTGTGCTTATCTCTTTCGTGGCTGATGTATTATGATTTGGTAGGGTGTTAAATACAACTGGTTTAATGTATGATGGTGGGAGGATCTGGGTTTTGGACAGCGGTTTCCAATGAACCTGCACAGACTCGATGAGCCGAAAGGACTTTTTTTCTGAACGGCTGGATTCCATGATTCCACGAGTGTAATAGTTGCTTGGACTTGTAGGTTAGGAAACGGGCTGAGACTTGAAGGTAATGATTGAATCTTCCCCATAATTTCTTGATATATTGTACCGATCAGTTAAACCATGTAAGGAGGCTGGATTTGTACAGTTTTGGTGAGTGAGTGGTGAAAGTGTTATATATGATTTTTGTTCATGTGTGAACATTCAAAGACTGTTCACAGTCTCCATGACTGAAATGATTATACTATTCCATTGGCTCTTCACTTGAAAATATATTACATTTAATCAATTGACACAGAGCCCAGATAAATTAGGTAATGTCAATTTAATGAAAACACACACCACTTCATTTCCTGGAAATGACTCGACTGTTTTATGTAATTACTTCTCATTGAAGTCTTCACATTATCGAATGACTTTTTGACCTAAGTATTCTTAGGCTTCTTCCCATTTAATCTCCTTGAAATTCACTCTCCTCCAGATCGAGATTTTAGCACTTTTTCTTGCCGAATCATGTGTTCTACTGACCACTCGCACTGGAATACTCCCTTCCTGCTCTCTGCATCCATTCCATCTCCTTACCACCCCAATTCCTACTTGCTCCACATAGACACAGCATTGTTTCATTCCGATTGGGCCGTAATCACCATGGCTTAAGCCCCCCTCCCCAGCTTACTCCTTGCAAATGTCCATTTTCTGGAAAACAAGCTGGACAAACATAGAGCCTGACTCACTTCCCAAAGAGAACTGAGGGACGGATGATTACTCTGTTTGGCAGAGGCGTGGCTCACTCCTGCTTCACCGGACAGTGCCCTCCAACGACAGGGCTTTTCAATCCATCGAACGGACCGTACAGCGACCTCAGGCAAGGCTAGGGGAGGTGTGGTCTGTTCCTAATCAACACCTCGTTGTGCCGAGAAGTAGCAACACTGGCAACTTTATGCTTCCCAGACCTAGAATACCTGACACTAAAATACCGCCCCTCCGCGGGATTTCACCTCCATGATCCTGATGGCAGTTTACATCCCACCCCATGCGGACATCAAGATCGCACTGGACGAAATATACACCGCTACGAATAGCCTTGAGATGAAACATACCGAGGCATTGACCGTCGTGGCCTGGGACTTCAATCAGGCCAAGCTCAAGAGCGTACTACCAAGTTACCACCAACACGTCTCCAGCTCCACCAGAGGCCCATACATCCAAGACCAGTGCTACACAAATATCAAACATGCCTACCGCTCTATCGCCGGCCTACACTTTGGCAAATCAGACCACAAGTCTGTGCTCCTGCTCCCAGTTTACAAGCAAAAATTGAAGCGGAGAATCCATCAAAGAGAGTCGTGTAATGTTGGTCTGAAGAATCGAATGATCCCCTACGGGGCTGCTTGGAGTCAGTGGACTGGTCAGTATTTAAAAACTCTGCGACCAGCCTGAACCAGTACACCACTGCTCGCTGACTTCTTTAGTAAGTTTGCAGAAGACGTGTGCCAAAGACGCAAATCCGTATGTTCCTCAATCGGAAACCATGGATGAACAGGGATATCCACTACTTGCTGAAGTCCAGGTCTGAGGCGTTCAAGTCATGCGACACTGACCTATACAAGAAAGCGAGATCGAATCTAAGTAGATCCATCAAAGATGCCAAAACACAATATCGGACCAAGCTAGAGTCCCAGGCTAGCGACACCGTCCCCCGCCGCCTATGGCAAGGTCTGTAAGACATAACAGGCTACAAGATGAAGGCATGTAAAGTCGCCAGCTACAGCCCCTCCCTTATGATGAGTTCAATGCATTCTACACCCGGTTCCAGCAAGAGATCAACGAGAGCATGCCCTCCACCCTGGAAGCCCTGGATGAACCTATATCTGGGGTCACCATTCCAGATGTCAGAGCAGCTTTCTTGAAGGTCAACCCATGGAAAGCAACTGGCCCGGATGGGATTCCCAGATGTGCACTCAGATCCTGCGTGGTTCAGCTGCCGGAGTTATACACAGACATGTTCAACCTCTCTTTGCAACAATCTGAGATCCCTATCTGCATTAGGAAGATGACCATGATCACGGTACCTCTGAAAAACTAAGCAGCGTGGCTAATTGACTATCGGCTGATGGCTCTGACATCCATCATTATGAAGTGTTTTGAAAGGTTAGTCATGGCATGAATCAATTCCAGCCTCCCGGACAAACTGGATCCACGACAGTTTGCCTACCGCTGCAACAGGTTCCCAGTCGGCGCCATTTCCCTGGCCCTGCACTCAACCCTGGAAAACCAAGAACACATATGTCAGGCTCCTATTTATTGACTACAGCTCTGCTTTCAACAATATTATTCCAAGGCAACTCATCTCCAAACTCCGTGGCCTAGTTCTCAGCACTTTCCTCTGCGAGACTGGATCCTGAACTTCCTAACTCACAGCTCACAATCAGTAAGGATAGGCAACAATACCTCCTCCACGATCATCCTCAACACCGGAGCCCCACAAGGCTGTGTTCTCAGACCCCGAGTATACTCCTTATACATCTATGACTGTGCAGCCAAACTCCCCTCCAATTTGATTTTCAAGTTTGCTGATGACACCGCCGAATTGGGTCAGATCTCAAACAATGACGAGACAGAGTACTGGAATGAGATAGAGAATCTGATGAACTGGTGCGTCAACAATAATCTCTCCCTCAATGTCAACAAAACGAAGGAGATTGTCATCAACTTCAGGAAGCGTAAAGTAGAACATGTCCCGATCAACATCAATGGGGATGAAGTAGAAAGGTTCGAGAGCTTCAAGTTTTTAGGTGTTCAGATCACCAACAAACTGTCCTGGTCCCCCCATGCCGACACTCTCGTTAAGAAAGCCCAAAAAAACACCTCTTCTTTCTCAGAAGACTAAGGAAATTTGGCATTTTAGCTACGACTCTCACCAACTTTAACAGATGCATCATAGAAAGCATTCCTTCTGGTTGTATCACGGCGTGGTATGGCTCCTGCTCTGTCGAAGACTTCAAGGAACTACAAAAGGTTGTGAATGTAGCCCAATCCATCTCGCGATCCAGCCTCCCATCCATTGACCCTGTCTACACTTCCCGCTGCCTCGGCAAACCAGCCAGTACAATTAAGGATCCCACGCACCCCGGACATTCTCTCTTCCACCTTCTTCCTTCAGGAAAAAGACACAAAAGTCTGAGGTCACGTACCAATCGTCTCATGAACAGCTTCTTCCCTGCTGCTGTCAGACTTTTGAATGAACTGACCGTGCATGAAGTTGATCTTTCTCTACACCCTAGCTATGAATGTAACACTACATTCTGCACTCTCTCAGTTCCTTCTCTATGAACGGTATGTTTTGACTGTATCATGCGCAAGAAACAATACTTTTCACTTTATGTTAATACACGTGACAATAATACATCAAATCAAGTCAAATTACTTTTCATTCTTCGTTAGATTTGAAGGAGATGCCAGAGGACAGAGAGTGACAACAGTCTTTAAAGTATTAGTGCATCGTGAACAAGCATCATGCAAAGTGTAGCAGTTTACAAGATCTTGATATGAACACATAAATGATTTTTAACAAGGTTGGACAAAATCGTGGCAGAAATAGTGATAGTTTACTCAAATTTCCGCGGCAGTGTTTTGGTTGCAAAGTGACCAAGGTCGGCAAATAACGACTGTGGTGCAAACAACATGTGAAAAGTGAGAAAAGATGCAAATAAATGAGTTGCTCTCATTGTCAATGATGAAGTAAGGACATTAATGAACATGGACAATACCTCTGCATATTAGGAATTAGAGTAGGTAGGGTTATGGATTACAAGTTTCACGAAACGTTATTAGGCGTAGTTTATTGAGCCTCTAATTGTCGTTATTGCCTTGGGAGGAGCCATATGCAAGATTAAAATTGAATTTTGTGAGAAAGACAATATGAACATACTGGGTGACATGCATCTTCATATACACCGCCAATGTCAAATTCACAATGCTGACAAGGAAATAATAATACACATTATTTTTCCCAGTGTAAGGGAATTGGAAACTAGAGGGCATAGGTGTAAGCATGGCCAATGAAACTCACCAGCACGTCTTTCAGACGGTGCGTGGAAACCAGAGCACCTGGAGGAAACACATACAGCCACGGGGAGCACTTGCAGACACCACACAGGCAGTGACCATGCTGGTTTCCTCCCACACTCAGAAAGACGTGCTGGTTAGGTGCATTGGCCATGCTAAAAATCTCCCTCAGTGTACCCGAACAGGCGTGGGAGTGTGGCGACTGGGGGATTTTCACAGCAATCTCATTGCAATTTTAACATGAGCCTACTTGTGACTCTAATAACTGAACTTTAACCTTTAATAATGCGAATAAAGAGTCACATCCATACTGTGAGCACAAGGCCACATCCATACTCTGCACAGGATCACATCCACAATGTGCACACAGGATCATTTTTATAATGTGAAAACAGGAACACATCTATAATGTCAGCATAAGATCATAATCAGAGATGTGAGACTAATGCCTATCTCACAATTGTGGAAGATGATAATGTTAGAGTGGAAACATTCTGAGGATACTGGAATAATTTTAGGATGTATAACATGAGAGTTAGCTCAAAGCTGCAGTGATATTTTATGATTATCATCAGTAGCTGTGGAGTGGGATTACCACAAGTTATGTTGGAATTCTTTTACAGAATTTAATGTTGGAATGGAGTGATCACCAGCAATGTTGGAGCAAAAATGTCACGAGCAATATTGTTGCGAGTATTACTCAATCATTACCAGTTACTACAAGAACATCATCAGCAAAGGAAATAATTCCCATTTACGGTAGAGCAAGGTCAACATCAATGTTGCTAGTGTACAAAGCTTGAGCAGCATCAACACCAATACTGGTCGACTGGGTGTTCGCACTGGTAAAATGGCAGTCATGTTTCCAGAGATTATTTTCGACTAACGTCACAACCGGCATGGTTAATTAGGTCAAACAACAATAGCCGTGAGATACGATCATTGTTAATAACGTTTAAATAGGGCCTTGATAATTAATGTGAAGCAATACCGCCATGAAGCTAAAAAAGGACCTACATTAGTGTATTAAAATGAATTTCACGTTAGAAATATTGCAATTGGTCATAAGCAGTAACATCACCAGTAGTGTCAGATTATAATCATCGCCAATTTGCAAAGTAACTTAACCAGCAGTAATGATAGGTAACGTAACCACCAGCAAAAAATGGAAATGGTTCAAAGCCAGTATTCCAAAAGTAGAAGTATATTCAGTTTTGCTGGAAATGTTGATAACGAGTCATATTAGTGCAGAGTCTTCACAATAGATTTTCATTTAGCATTACTATATTGTTCGTTAGAGCAGGGTCACCACGTCAAATTCAGAGTTCGTGCATTACCAGTATTGTTAGCATTTTGCACCGCGGGTAATGTGTGTTTATTGTCAGAAATAATAATGTTGGGTTATAAGTAGTAAAATTCCTCACGAGATGATATCAGTGATCATTTGAGTAATAACGAGATCTGAATTATCTGATGGATCAGCAAAGATTTTACAGAATTCAGAGAGGTCACCATAATCTAACCTTGTTGTCCAAGAGGGATGTTCCATTCAACCTTCACAGAACATACGCAGAGTCCTCTCAGTTCCCTCCATAATTCTTTTTCCTTCACTGATTTTAACTGGCAGTGTTATTTCATTTCCCGTGTTGTGCGACTTCCCATTGCTGGCCCAGGTATCGTGAATTGGAAAATCATCGCTTGTTTGTTAAAGGACTGGAACTAATGCGCCAACGCTATGTCAACTGGTATTCTCATAGGAGCACGAATTGTTCTTTAAAAGGGGGAGGAATGATTAATCTCAAATGCATTCCACTTGGAACCGCAAAATTGCAGGGAATTCGCACCTTATTCTCTAAAATGGTAACAATTCTACAGATAGAGAATATTTACTATCCTGTTATTGCAGCCTTTGGAATTCCCGGTAAGACACAATGCGTTCTGCTATCTAAAGATTTCTGAATGTTATACGGTTAATGTAACAGATTTCGAGAATATCCTCATCGAAAAGTCTTTTATGTACTAGGATGATGTCCCAAACACATCGACGTGAATCCTGTTGACACTCGTCGACGCCGAGCTGCTGTCCTGGTCGGTCGATGTGACAAAAGGCGTTCCAATGACCTCCGTTTTTTGAGGCTTATTTCATTCCCACCGCCACCCAACACGTTCCATAAACGATGCATAAACATAACATAAACGGTGCATCGTTTAGCAAAAATACATTTACTTGTTAACTATGGGAATCAATTCTTTTATTCCCTTTTCCGAGTTTAATGAAAGTTGGTAACTCCTTAGAGTTTAGCCACCCTGCCAGCAGAAGAATTTTGAGAAAGGATTGCTGTCAAGGGAGCTGCCACATTGAACAAATTGCCGCCGCGATTGCACCATTTGCTGTGCGACTACAGAGCCCTATCCTCAGGGCGAGTAACAGAGAATGTGTGGATTTATTGGGCAGAAATGTCATGTTTGTTCCTCAGGTAAATGTTTTGTTGGAATGCTCAGGTGTCCATTACTTTGCTGGAAAACGTATTGACTTCGCGATGATTCCTGAATAAATTTTGGTGGAAGGGCAGCCAATCTGAAATATTCAGTGATTTCTTTACTTAAAATAAATTGTCATCAACTATTGTCCATATTATGCAAATCAAAAGATCCAGAACGCGAATTGAAGACAGATCTGAACATTTCCCAGGGAAATAAAAATACGTTTTTTCTTCTATTGTTCATACTTTCTCTCTCTTGCTTACAGCCAACACAATAACAATCGTGATTCTCTCCAGAGGAAATTGTGACCTTTCGAAATGTATCACACTCTACATGATAGCTATGGCCACAGCAGATCTATTGGTCATGATTTTCAACGTTGTAATCTACCGGGTGATCAGCTTTCACTTTCCGTATTCGTTTCTGTCCTACACTGCCGTTTGTAAGTTCATTTTGTCAGTGATTCCTGCGATGCTGGACATATCTACTTGGTTTACTGTTTGTTTCACATTTGACCGATTTGTAGCTATATGTTGTCAGAAGTTTAAAATAAAGTATTGTACAGTGAGAACGGCATCGGTGGTTCTAACAATCCTCCCTGTCCTGATCTTTTTCGAGAACATCCCCTTTTGGGTTGCATATGAACCTAAACGAATAATTGGAAATATTGCCTGGGGTTGCATCTCCAGTGTGACTTTTTACTCGGCGCCTGCAGGTGTGGCGTACAGCTGGTTGAAAAGCATTTTAGTTGCCTGGCTTCCTTTTCTCCTGATATCACTGTTTAATTGTTTGACAATCAGGCGGATTTTTGTGGCCAGTAAAGCCCGCAGGGCCCTCCGAGGTCACAGCAGTGAGACTCCGAATGATCCAGAGATGAAGAGCAGATGGAAATCGATCATTCTATTGTTCAGTGTATCAGGCAGTTTCCTGATCTTGTGGCTGACAGCTGTCGTTAGTTTCTTAATTACCAGATTGCCGAGTACTGCAAGCTCCCGAGGCGATTTTACAACACATGAGTACATCGCTACTGAAACCGGATGTATGCTCATGTATTTGAGTTCCTGTTCGAACCCGTGTATTTATGCAACGACACAAACTAAATTCAGGGAACAGTTGAAGAAGATTCTGAATTTTCCCTGGACTTTCATTCCAACTTTGTTTAAAAAAGGAAAACAATTAATGGATCCTAACCAGCTAGTTCAAGTATAGAGAACGTTCTAACACAGAATGATATACCTTGTACGACAACAGAATCAAATATCCTTGTGACAATGAACAAGTATCAGAATATCATTATTCCATTTGTATCGTATATTTGATGACTGATGTTTGCCCAGAATCACACAATCTATTCCTGATAAGGCAACACACTCTTCAATGAAACGTCAAAAAGCAGCGGCATGATAGAACTAATCGTTGTTAGAATTGACTGTGCTACTCGTTGTTACTGAAATGTGATTAGTTCACAATAAAAGTTTCCTTAATTTTTGGAACAATATTATGGTCAGAGCTATTTGATTTGATTTGATTTATTATTGTCACATGTATCCAGATTCAGTTAAAAGTGTCGTTTCTTGCACCCTTTACAGACAAAGCAGAGCGTTCACAGAAGACGGAGGGGAGAATGAAACGAGAAGTGCGGAATATTGTGTAACAGTCGTAGCCAGGGTTTAGAGAAAGATCAAATTGATATAAAGTTGGCCCATTGAAACGTTTGATGGCAGCAGAGAAGAGTCTGTCCTTGACTGGGTTGGTGCGTGATCTCACAGTTTTAATTTTTATTCCCGATGGAAGAAGGTGGAAGAGAATATGTTGGGGGTGCGTGGGTCCTTGAATATGTTGGCTGCTTTTTGTTGTATCGCAAGAAATAGTTTTCCATCTGTCCCCACCTGACATCCTATTGACCACTGTCCCACTTAGACTCATAGAGTCATCGAGGTTTACAGCATGGAAACAGGCCCTTCCTCCCAACTTGTCCATGCTGCCCTTTTTTTAAACCCCTAAGCTAATCCCAATTGCCCGCATTTGGCCCATATCCCTCTATACCGATCTTACCCATGTACCTCTCTAAATGCTTTTTAAAAGACAAAATTGTATCTGCCTCTACGAATACCTCTGACAGCTTGTTCCAGACATTCCCCACTCTCTATGTGAAAACAATGCCACTCTGGACACTTCTGTATCTCTCCACTCTCACCTTAAACCTATGCCCTCTAGTTTTAGACTCCCCTACCTTTGGGAAAAGATATTGACTACCAAGCTGATCTGTGCCCCTCATTATTTTATACACTACTATAAGAACATAGAGCATAGAAAAATACAGCACAAAACAGGCCCTTCGGCCCCACAAGTTGTGCCGAACACATCGCTACCTTTTAGGCCTACCTATAATCCTCCATCTTATTAAGTCCCATGTAGTCATCCAGGAGTCTCTTAAAAAAACCCTATTGAGTTTGCCTCCACCACCACTGACGGCAGCCGATTCCACTCGCCCACCACCCTGTGTGTGAAAAAATTCCCCCTAACATTTCCCCTGTACCTACACCCCAGCACCGTAAACCTGTGTCCTCTCGTGGCAGCCATTTCCGCCCTGGGAAAAAGCCTCTGAGAGTCCACCCGATCTATGCCTCTCAATATCTTATATACCTCTATTTGGTCTCCTCTCATCCTACGTCTCTCCAAGGAGAAAAGACCGAGCTCCCTCAGCCTACACTCATAACGCATGCCACTCAATCCAAGCAACATCCTTGTAAATCGCCTCTGCACCCTTTCAATCTTTTCCACATCCTTCCTGTAATAAGATCACCACTCAGCCTTCTATGCTCCAGATAAAAAAATCCCAGTCTATCCAGCATCTCCTTATAACGCAAACCATCAAGTCCGGGTAGCATCCTAGTAAAACTTTTCTGAATTCTTTCTAGTTTAACAATATCCTTTCTGAATCTGCTCCTGGCTGAATGTTTGGCGATTGAAAGAATAAGAGCTTTAGTCCCCACTGTCCTGTTACATATCGGTGTTTACAGATATTATCTAAATTCTCAATTGACCATTAACATGCTGAAAATTTATGAATACAGAAGAGAGCCGTTCATCACATTTTTGTTTTCTTTTGGCAGTCATTTTTTTCAACACCCATCAAAACGGTATAGTTATTTTCATGCCGTTTTCAAAATTCAAGCAGACGACTTATATTTTGCTCCGTATCCATTTTAAACTTCAATGATAATTCAGAACAATATTAATTGTAATGATCCTAAAGAAAGTGAGTTTGGAAAACGAATAATGGAAAATAAGAAATGGCTGATGAATTGAATGGAAATTTTGCACGTCTTCTCCAAAGATGTTTCCGATCACCCTGCTGGATTGCAGCTGCAAAACGTCGTGCAAAAAGCCATAACGGCAAACAAACAAACTTACCCGGCTATCTCTTCACCAATCTACCTGACACGGCTGTGAAACTATAAAACATATAATAAATCGGAGTTAGAGTTGGCATTTTGTCGCGTCTGCCTACTCTGTCAATCAGTAAGATCATGAATGATCCGATATGGCCTTAACTCCTTTTGTCTGCCTGTTCACCGTAAAAAAAATGACTCTCCTGTCAATCAGAAACGCGTTCAAGCCAGCCTTGAATAGACTAAATATCTTAGCCTTCACTTCTCTCGCGAAATCCAAACTCTAATGATCTTCGGAGAAAGCGAACTCCTCCTCCTCATTGCCATTGAAAAGATAGAAGACTGATTTTAAAATTGTGCCCCCAAGTTCTAGATTCTCCAACGAGTGCCAAAAATCATCCAATCATGATAATTCGTCAACCATCCTCAGAGTATGACACATTTCAATATGATCACCTCTCATTTTTTATAAATTCCAATGAGTGCAGGACGAATTTGCTTAATATCTCCTCATCAGAACGATTTTACCGGAGGAAAGAGGCTTGTAAATCTCTTCAGCTGCCTCCAATTGAAGTCTGACCTTCTTTATGTAAGGTAGAAAGAAAACTGCACTTAGTACCCTGAAAGATACAGTGAAGCTGGTCCACACATAGATGCAAAGTTTATTTATTAGTCAGAAGTATGCTTACATTCACGCTGAAATGAAGCGACTGTGAAAGTCCCCGAGTCACCACACTCCAGTGCCTGTTCAGGTACCCCGAGGGAGAATTAGGCATGGCGAATTAATCTAACCTGCACATTTTTGGATTGTGGGAGGAAACGAGCGCCCGGAAGAAATCCACGTAGACAGAGGGGGGAATATGCAAACTCCACAGAGACAGTGACCAAGTCGGGAATGGAAGCCGGTTCCCTGGTGCTGTGAGGCAGCATAGCTATCCACTGTGCCACCGTGCGGCCCATTTTTCCCGATTGCTTTGCTCTGCATGATTGACTGCGACTTCCAAGGCCAGCTTTTCCCTTGAGGGTAAAGTGTCCTTATTGGCTCTTCGCAATTAATTGTATTTGAGAAAGGCTACATGTTCTAAACCAACATTTTCTGACGTACTTCTCGTACAAGACGCTCCAAATAATTGAACCTGAGGAGTCCGTCAACATGAATTCGGCCTGGATTACTATCATAAACATGGACAGAATGGAGGCATCGCTGTTAACCGAAATTATGTATCCTCTCACACTTATGTTCACCTTCTCATTGTACATTACGAATTACAACATCGTTTTTCTGCACCTGCTTTACTGAATATTTCCATGAGATTGTGGTTATTTCTAATATGGATCACAGATTAAATGACGGTGTGGGATACACAAAGTTCAGGACCATCCGAAGCTCCGCTTCAATTGAGTAAGTAATATTGAATCCAATTATATTGTATGGTTATATGGGGAATAGGCCAACACTGCCTATTGTTGTTTAAGAGCTGGGTTTGAATCGTAAGATGGGCTCTCAAATAGGATATAACATTTATCCTTCTCTCATTGCCTGAGCATTATTGGTATCTCAATAGGCGCCCATCCAAATGTAAGCATAGTTAGAGCGAACGCATTGCACCTGTGGCTGCTGAGCTTGCATGTTGGCGAATCCCAGTTCAAAATAAACACATTATTTTCTCCATTGTTTTTAGTGTTGCTGATATATGTGTGCATGGCAGCATTGTGTTTCGCAGTGCTACCTCACATCCCCAGGACTCAGGTTCAATTCTCACTCTGGATGATTGTCTGCATGAAATTTGCACGTTCTCCCATTTTCCGTGTAGATTTTCATTGTGTGCACCGGTAACAGCGATGGGACTGGACCTGAGTAGAGAGCAGGTGCACACTCGATGGTCCGAATGATCTTCTTCTTCACTGTTGGGATTCTGTGGAATTCTATGGTTCCCTTTCTGATTCAATACTTGCACTGCCCGATATTAGGTTTCTTTTGACTAGGGCGGGTGAAGGGGATTTTTAGGATGTATGGATCTTGGTGTGTAGTCATGAAAGCACTGAGGACATTCCAGTCATCATGTGCTCCATAAGCGGGCAATCATTGTATCACAGTATCTGTGGATTTCCTTCCCAAAATAAGTACCTACTTTTATTAATAATGCCAACACATTATGCTCGCCCCCGCTGTGAGAATGTTGATGTGTGACAAGCATGAACATTAAGCATACCACCAGTTACAAAATAGCAGATGCGATTGTTCCCAATATCCTCAAGCCAGGTCTCCATCGGATCTATCATGTAAGTCGCATACATTGAGCATAGAAATGCCATTGACATGTTTGTTCAGCGTCTTCTTTGTTCTTCAGTATTTTGCTTATGTTGTCCAGAATTGTACTAATATTTTCGCTTCATCCTTACTTGTTCTGAGTTGCCTCCTAAATAACATTTTCATCTTCCTTGGTCCCATCAATCAAGAATCCCTACAGTTGTCTTTTCACAACCTTCCTGTGCTCCCATGCATCCTCATGGTTTATGCAATTCAAATCGCAATTCTCACTGTGACCCAGATTATCATCCGATCCCACAGCGCTTTTTCTGCTACTAAACAGACCGGTGGCATTCATCCTGCTCCCAAGATATCCCGGCCTTCGTTCTGCGTCTAAAAATTCCTAACCACCACCCTAAGTAGCTAACGATAAAATGTTTTGTGTTTCTTGCACACGACCTTTTGGAAAATGGGTTTCACACACGATGGTATACCACAAGCATTATCTCTTATATCAGGCTATGAGATAATCACAACAAAAACAGAAAATGTTGGAACATCTCAGCAGGCCTTACGGCCTCTTTGGGGAGCGAATAGAACCAAAACCACGAGTCGAGGTGACCTTCTGTCAGCTGAGTACATACGTTGTTGTACGCCTGTTACTTTGTTTAGAATTGAATGGCTTGCTCACAGTGGTAGAATGTTTGCCGATTGAGTGGAGTAATTTGAACGAAAATTCGTTCACATTCTCTTCAGCGTTCCACCTTCTCTCTTGCAGCCTGCTCCTTCAAAAGGGACAAGTTTCCCGACCCGAAGAGGAAGGTCTGACGCAAGACAAGCGGGCAATGTAAGCTATAACATTTCAATGGTATGAAGGCTCGAAAAAAATCAAAACTTCTCTTCAGCTGATTCAAACCTGAGTCGGAATCTTCTGCAATAGGCGCCACACCGTTGCTGTTGGCCGAGGGATCATTATCGACCAACTGTACATATAAATGTTTTTATCCAGCAGTTGAAAAGATAACTGAAGAAATGGATTAAAAAAACTCTCTTTATTTTAATTTTAAAGTGGCACTTATTATAAATGTTGTTACGTTTACGAAGAGTGATTCCTCGTATTGTCATACTTTGCTAACTCGAGGGAACATTCAAGATACCACTTTGTAGCTGAAAATTACTCCATCAACAAGAATATTGCATTTACCTATGATCCTTAGGCAGCACGTCCTAAATAATGAACACTTCCATCTAGAAGGGCAAGGGCAACAGATACATGGGAACACGACCACCTGCAAATTCCCCTCCAAGCCACTCGCCATCCTGATTTGAAAATATATCGCCATTCGTCCACAGTCGATGGGTCAAAATATTGGAATGCCATCCGTAATGGCATTTTGGGTCAACCCACAGCACATGGACTGCAGCGATTCAAGAGGACAGCTCACCACCACCACCTTCTCAAGGGCAGCTGGGGATGGACAATGAATTCTGGCCAGCCAGCGACGCCCATGTCATACGTTTGAATAGAAAAATCATATGTATGTTATAGTTATTGCTTGATCAAATGGGTGTAATTAAAACTTTCTGTCAATTAGCATTTCACGACACAATATAAAGCAAATCTTTGCATTGGAATAGAAATCTTGTGTTTTGAGATTCGACTGGATGATTAAAACACGTTATTCAACTAATTGTTTGAATGCTGTATTTACTTTGTAAGAGCTTGCCATGTTTTGATTTGGAACTAAAGTGTGCAAGTGGTTAATCTTCAAGAATAAGGCGGCACGGTGGCACAGTGGTTAGAACTGCTGTCTCCCAGCGCCAGGGACACATATTCAATTCCGGCCTCGGGTCACTCGCTGTGTGGAGATTGCACGTTCTCCCTATGTCTGAATGGGGTTCCTCCCGGTGCACTGGTTTCCTCGCACTGTCCAAAAAATGTGCAGGTTCGCTTGATTGCCATGCCAAGTTATCCCTTAGTGTCAAGAAGATTAGCTGGGAAAGTATGTGGGTGTTACCGGGATAGAGCCTCGGTGGGATTGTTATCGGTGCAGACTTGATGGGCCAAATGGCCTCTTTCTGCACTATAGGGATTCTATGACTTAGTGATACTATCAAGCAGAATTTAGATACCGATGGATAACACACTTTAAGCACCCTGCTGAACGGACCATCTACTGTAAACCCCACTTCCCTCAGCAAAAGACTTAAGCGGCTAGCGACATGTTTATCTGCAGTGCATAGAATTATAGAATCCCGACAGTGCAGAAAGAGGCTATTCGACCATGGAACCTGCACCGATTCTCCGACACAACATCATCCCTGATCCTCTCCCGTAATTACAGCTATTTAATACTCCTAACCTAGACATCTTGAGACAATAAGGAACAATATATCGTGGCCAATACACCTAACATGCACATCTTCGGACTTTATTTAATGTGGATGAAGTTCAGAAAAACATTAAGCAGATGAATTGAGGCAAGACTTCAGGAAACGATGGAATTTCAGCAGAAATTGTTACAACGACACCGTTTAACAACATGCGACTATTGCATGATACCCTCTTATTTATTTGTAATGTAGATGAATGCTGAATTACCTTTGCGATGCCACAAGGCTTGGCCTCAACAAAACAAAATGTGTGCAGCAAATCAGAGTGTGACAACTGCAGAATTATTTCAATTCCACTCATAAAACTTTCCTTGTATCATTCTGAATAGACAAACCAGATAAATGCCTCGATGGGTACATTGTCCTTGCATTTACCTTGGTTGTCTTGCAAAGGGGGTTAACACAGTCAATGGCGAGGCATTGGAAAATTCTGGACTGGTGAGTTTCTCCAACCAGCACCCCCCTCCCCCAATCAAACTAGGAAAATAATCTCAAGAACACACAATTAATCCATGAACGCATGCCAAGACATCTTCGGGCAAATGGTATATACTCTGTTCTCTTTAGTTCTCGAGTGGAGTGAAGAAAGGGTGCATTCCTGCACTTGTTCTCTTTAACTAATTCTTCACATGTGCATTGTGTGTATGCCCAATATCGTTTTGACGTTCACTCCTTGACTTACGACGTTTCATTGCAACAGTAAAACAATCAATATTTAACACTTAACCACAGAGGAAGTCCTTTTCGCCGATGATTGCGTCTCCATTACCCACAAAACTATAGTTTTGTAGATTATGGTTCACAGACCTTCGTTGCCTTAAATGTTCTTTGAATTGAGCATTAGCCATGGAAAGACTGGTTCGTATCCAATCCATTGGCACATCCCAGCATTATTGAACCAGGCATCTGCATCGACGATGAAATATATCGATAGCTTCGAGCACCTTAGAACCATTACCATCAACGACGATTCTCTTGATTGAGAGAAAATAGCTAGGATCATAAGGCAGGCCAATTGCTCCTAAGGCTTCACACCAGAGTAGTTAACCACGACAGCATCAGAATGTATGAAAATGGAAATGTGCAATGTTCTTGCAATTTCTTTCCTCCTCTTTGAGTGAAGGCTTTTTGTCCTGGAGTTCATACTGCAAACATATTAGGAAGATGTAACAACGTCACATGCATATTCTTCACTCTATCACGGCATCTGCTGGGAAGACCAGATCAAACCCCTTATAAGCTTATGCTGAGCCCAGACAACAACCATTGCGATAAAGTTTCTGAAAGCCAGACTGTGCTGTGCAATGCATGGTAAGGAACGAGGCATTACTATATGAAGAGCTATTGTCTGGGGAGAGAGAGAAATAGCCTCGCTGACGCTATACATACATTTATAAGGGAAATCTGAAGCAGTGCAACACCAAGCTCTAGATTTGGTGAATGAGCACACGGAGGAATTCAGTAGAAGTTCTGAAACCTTAGAGCTTCTGTCACTTTTGAAAAGTATGAACGTCAATGTGTTATGGATGTGTGTGAACAAGGTCATATTGAAGCAACTGTCCATATTCCAACATGCGAGTTCCAATGTCACAGTTGTTTCTAACGCTGTGCCTCTCGACTTGAACTAGAAAATCACCTCCGTATTCATCGTTGCTGGGACTGTACGTACATCGACTGATTTGCATCAGAGGTGCAAAACAGCAGTTATTTGGAACGAGAAGGAGGCTGGGGTACTCTTAGTCCAGCAGAGCACATTAAGAGGGGCTTTAAAGGACATCTTCAAAATGCTGATGTTTGAGAACAATAGTTGAATTAAAATTTAAAGGATTGGCAATATTTTGGAAAATCCGGTGACCGTCAATTAGAACATGTGGGATTCAATTAAAGAAAATAACTACACGCGGAAAAACACAGTGAACGAAATACAATTGTATGTGAAGTATTTTGATGAAGTCTGAAAATGGTTGACTTGCTTATTTATTGGCTTTCTATTTTGCTGTGAAATTTGGATGCCCTGATTTGGAAGACATTGATTTTTGATTGTAGATGGTTGCTCATAAATCGCTACCTGATATAATTAAAAGGTCTGCTTGCTTCCCAGTCCTGTCGTAAGCAGTTGTTCATCTGAGTACAGGTAACTATGTCACTACTGTTACAGTTCAAATGTTTTATGAAGCCCGTCTGAATCATATGTTTAACATTTTGAATTTGGCTCGCATAAGCATATGTTGCACTTCAGGTGTGAATCAAAAGAACAATTAGGGAGCTTTTATCGGGCAACGTTTATTTAAGAATACAGTTGTCATGCATATTAAGAAAATTAGCAAGAAGTTTTTCAATTACAAACAAGAAACATAACAACCACTATTATGTATAACCCTTAATGATATCGATAATCTGTCCCAATCAAAAACAAAACCTGCCATGGACAAAAGACCCATTGCACAGGTTTAAAACAAAAGAGACCAATGTTCATGTAACTAATGGAGATTTGAGTCCATTGGTTGACGTCTGCAGTTCTCTGGACTCAAGCCAAACAATTTGAGGACAAGACAGCTTCCCAAAGCATCAGAGAGAATGTTTACTGCAGCATGGCCGTAAGCCTTCCTTTCAGCTAACTGGTAAAATTTTAAAAGCAAGACAGAGAGAGAGAAAAAGACTTCTTTTCCAGCGTGCTTCTAATACAGCCTCGAATATTGCAAACAAAAGGAAACTGAAACATGACCTCTGATCTGCCCGCACTTTTTCTCTCCTCCCACAATGACATCACCGAACAACATGATAATGATTAAAAAAATTAAAAAAAACCTTTTAAAGGTACACTAACACCACACTATTACCGAGAAATACGAGCAGTTCACGGTAACTCCCCTCAATTGCTGATTACCAGTCAATCAGCAGTAATCTGGTCCCATGAGGTCATTGGACAATATGAATTTGACTTCCGCAGGAGCGCATGATTAAATAGAATATTAAATAGCGGCGGGTCAAGGGTCACGAAATGGCAGAGAATAAATTTAGGGATTATACAATAAAAAGCACATTGTGCATGGCAGCTCTTCAGTTGAAAGCTGAGTGAATGAGCCAAAGTTTTATTCGTAATTCAATAATTCTCAAGCAGAAGAATGAAATTAGAACCACACCTCGCTATTGTTGGTGGGCGAACCAAACATGTCACAATCCAGAGTTCAGTATCTGAGATCGAATAGGTAGCAACGCTATTTATTTCGTGTAATGCACAAAGAAATTACAGCTGAAATAAAAATCTCAACAAAGGGAACATACTTGTTTTAATTTGTTGATAGTGTTATTCCTGATCAATATCTATAATGGAAATATTTCACAGCAAGTCTATTCTTGTTTCAGTCTATATGATATTCAATGCAAAAATACATGCTGTTCAATGTTTTTTTTGCAGGACAACACAACGAAGTTTTCAAAATTGCTCGCAAATGATTTAAGTTCCCTTAAGCTGATAAAATAAAAATCAATAAGTTTATTAAATATGTATTTCTTAATTTTGGAAATTATCATTACAACATCGTGGACTCTGGACATCAGGCCAGACATGCATTCCAAAAACGTATTTGTCTGCTGAACAGAGCAAAATAGGATCATAGAAAAGAAAGGAAAGCCAGTGAACTACATCACAAACTGCTTTGGGATAGTCTCGCCAAGCCTTCTTTTTTAAATTGACAATCATTGAACTTTGAGTGCCGAGGTAAACAGCAAGCCACATCTCCTCAATATCAATTCACGATCGATTTTATGACTCCCATTTCCAACTGATCTCATACTCCAATACTCTCCAGGACCATATTTGGAAGATTTGATCCTGTTTTGGAAGAATTAATCCAAGAATCCGAATCATATATCCCGCCATCTTGTTGCTTCAGGATAAGTATTATCATTTCAAAGATCAAGATCCAGCAAGGTAATACAGGAAACACATTCGGTACAAATCAACAACCCTCCTTTCCTGTTAGCTATGAGATGCAGTGGAATCTGGAACTGTATGTAATCTCCCCTTCGCTCACACCAATTTTTAGGCCAGTGCTCAAATGATCAGATTCATGTTTCACAATATTCAGAGTAGACATGTCAATAACCACCTGCAAGGAGGATCAATTAATTGAATGTCTTTTGCTGGACTTTAACGGTTATTGATGTCAAGTTGGTTTTATTTATCTAGTCGTGCCCAATGGACTACTGTTCAGGAGGATTTGAAACTTATAAATGCTGTTTTACTTGACAGATCGGATGAAAGTTTCTCGCACACCCCACTCGCGCCCCCCGCCACCCCCCCTCCCCACCGCCCTCCCCGCCCCCCGCCCCCCAACACACACACACACACACACACACACACACACACACACACACAAACACACACATACAACAAGCAGGGGATGGATTCACACTCTCAGGATACGAGGCAGGCTGCTTACAACTCAGATAGAGAAATTTCATCACTCCGATGCTGTAGAACGTTTGTAATTACCAGTCATGGAAAAAAGTATCAGATTGTGTACACTTAATATACTTATGAACAAATAGGATTCGAGACGCTAAACCTATGGACGGGTATGGATAGAGTGGTGAAGTGAGATGCTGAGCTAGGGGCTTAGCCATGTTCATTTTGAACATTACTGAGCAGGATCGATGGCCGAATGCCTTCTTCCCCTTCGTGTATCTTTCTATCACTGGTCAGTTAAATGCAAACAGCTGAGGGTTAAAATCATCCAAAAGCCAAATTTGGAATTAGTAGTGATGGTGGGAAAAGAATTTTCCTTGATGTCATGGTACAATTCAAAGAGACATAAATTCTTCAGATCACAAAAAGGAAAGTAAACGTGTCGATCTATAAATACAGGTCGATGATGTTGGAACAAGTGTGCATTTTTAGTTCACTTATTTGAATACAGATATAGTAGCATTGGAGGCAGTTCCGAGGAGGTTCACCGGATTGATTCCAGAGATGAAGGGTTTGTTGTATGAAGAGAGAATAAACAGTTTAGGCCTATACCCTCTGGAATTTAGAAGAATTAGATTAGTTCAAATTGATCCATACAAGATGATAGAAGGAATGGATAACGTAGACGTGGAGGAGATGCTTCTTCTTGTGGGGCCTCCTCGGATAAGGGTTCGCAAATTTAAAACAGAGTTGAGGAGAAACTCTTTCTCCCAAAGGGTTGTGAATCTGTGGATTTCGCGACCCCAAAGCACGCTGGCTGCCGGGACAGTGTGTACATTAAAGGAGGATTTAGACAGATTTTAAATTCGTAATGGGTTGAAGGGTTGTGGGGAGAAGGCAGGAAAATGGGGATCGAGGAACATATCAGCCAGATCGAATGCGGAACAGATTTGATGGGTCGAATGGCCAAATTCTGCTCCTATGTCTTATGAACTTATGCACCTATGAACATATGAACAAGACGGGTAAAATCAATTGATTTCATTTCTCATTTGGGAGGTCCAGAACCTTTGGCCTGCCGAAATGTTCTGCTCCCCTGATACAAAATATCAAGGTTTTCAAGACCAATTGACAGTGATGCCTATCTGCAAAAAAATAATCGAACCACAAATTGACGAATTAAGATTCTGTTATCTCCATTAGCTTTCGATCAGACGATAGGGTGCTCGAATATTACCTCTGGAAATAAAGTGGTGTGCAAATAACATGAAGCACACGACACGACATTCGGGGTATCTTTTCTGATGTCAGTACATTTTCAAAACAGCAAAACGTTTACGTCCCTAATGGACAGGCGATCATCTGAAACGAAATCGGGTGCAGGTACCGGACTCTAACTAGGATTCAATGTTTGGGTTTGATTCGTCATATTTTTAACCAGTGACAAAGTAAGCACCCAAGGCAATTTCACGACTTTAATGAGTTCTTCCCTGAACTTTGCTTGTGTCGCTGCATAGATGCATGTGTTTATACAAGACTTCAGCTGGGTGAGCATATATCCAATTTCAGTAGCAATATATGCAGGATCCGTATAGACAGGACGGATGCGGAAGACCAGTGCATCAGTGCACTGACTCACCACAGCTGGCAGACTCAACAATATAAAATTGGCCGACACAGCGAACAGTAAAATAATTGATTTCCTTCGGTTCTCCATCTCTGGATCGCGCTGATCCCCATTCCCTGGTGCACGGAGTCTCCTGCGGGCGGCGTTGGTTGCTACAATGCGTCGGACTGTTAAACAATTAAACAGCAATATGAAAGCAAAAGGGATCAGAGAATATAAAATACTTTGCATTCTGGAGTATGCTCTTCCTGCAGGTGATCTAAAAAAGGCCACACTTGGAATGAAACCCCAGTGAACATTATTAATTATTTGCTTATGTTCAAATGCAAACCAAAAAGGAACGTTCTCTAAACACATTAACACAGAAACAAAAGTTATGACGATAGATGCAGCTTTCACTGTGCAATACCTGGTTTTAAGTTTCTGACAACATATAGCTACAAACCGGTCAAATGTGAAGCCAACTGTAAGCCATACCGACAGACCCACGTTGGTAGACGTCAAGTACAACATAAGCTTACAAAAGACTGTGTAGGAGAGAAATGAATATGGAAACCGTTCCCGGAAAATCTGATGCATCATTCTATAGTTGAGTGTGGCCAGGATATCCACTGCTGCCATGGACACCATATAGATGGATATACTTTTGGAAAGATGACAGGTTCCTCTGCAGAGGGTGACTATTGTCAACAGGTTCACTGTAAGAAAAAGAGAGGCAGCAAATCAGGAGATATTCGGTTGAATCCCACCATATACTTAGGGGACATGAACAGATGTGTTCTTACTTACAATTAGGAGCACCTTTTTCTTTTTTAGAAAATTAGGTCTGCATTATTTGCATTGATTTTGAAACAAATGAATTATTGAATGCTGAATT
This sequence comes from Mustelus asterias, assembly GCF_964213995.1. NCBI lineage: Eukaryota > Metazoa > Chordata > Chondrichthyes > Carcharhiniformes > Triakidae > Mustelus > Mustelus asterias. The sequence continues at coordinate 90,884,708 of NC_135816.1, read as the reverse complement.
TCCTTCCGTAATTTTGCACCGGGCAGCGTCGTATGGGATAGGATGGGGATGGGATCAAAAGCAGCAGGACAGCAAGTGTGCAGTAGGTGGAAGTCAATAGATAAAACAGTCAGTCGAAAAACAATGTTGCAGCAGCGAGGAAACGTAAAAAGGCAACATGTGCATGACATTTTCAGTCAGACATATCGCTCAACGCTGTCAAGGAGCAACGGGTCTGAACAGAGAGAGAGAAAGACAAATAACTAAGATTTATGTAAGACCTTATACCTAAATGCACGTAGGATTCGTAAATAAATTGAAGAGTTAACAACACAAACAGTGGCAAACTGATATGACCTCGTTGGGATTATTGAAACGTTATTATGAGATAATCAGGACTGGCATTTGAATGTCCAAGGATATTCAGTATTCCGGAAGGATAGACGATATGATGTAGTAGGAGGATTTGCCCTATTAATTAAGCATGACATCAACGCTGTATTCAGAAATGATATTGGCACTGGAGACCAAAGTGTTGAAACAGTCTGAGTAGAAGTAAGAAGCAAGGGAAGAAAGAGATTGCCAGCAGTAATTTACAGCCCCTCCCCTCCCCCCCCCCCCGGCCCATCCACCCCCCCCCCCCCGCCACACCACCCCCCTCCGGCAACAGCACTTTAGAAGTAGGGCATAGTATAAACGAAGAAGTGAGGAGGGCTTGAGAAAGGGGCACAGCATTAGTTATGGGTGACGTTGACATGCAACTTGACTGGGTTAAACAACTTGATAAGGGTAGCCTTGGGGAAGAGTTCAGAGGGAGTATGAGGGACGTTTTCGTGGAGCAGCATGTTGTGGAGCAATCCGAGAACTTTAAATTTCGTATCATCTAACGAGGAAGGATTGATTAATAGCCTTATAGTTAAGGACCCAATTGGAAGTAATGCTCAAAGCACAATATATTTTCAAGTTCACAATGGACGTGAGAGGACAGAAGCACATAGTCGAGTCTTAACATTGAGTAACGGTAATTATGTTGGCCTCAGAAAAGCGTTGGCCCAAGTGGACTCGGCAAGAGTATTGACGGGGAGGACGGTAGAAGAACAGTCGTAGTTGTTTCGGAAGATATTAAAGACATCTGAACTAAGGTACATCACTGAGGAATAGTGCAAATGCAAAGGGGGTGAAAAATCACCCAGGGTTTTACAAAGAAATCACGGATAGCATAAGAGCAAAAAGGAGCACATATACAAATGTAAAAGTTAGTTGCAGCATGGAAGATTGGGAGAACTTCAAACACCAACAAAATGTGACTAAATAAGATATCGTAAATACTAAAATGGACTATGAAAGGAAGCTAGCTGAAAACATAAACACTGACACCAAAAGTTTCTATGAGTATATTAAGAGGAAGGGAAAAGTGAAAGTAGATGTTGGTCCCATAGAATTTGGAAATGGTGAGGAAATAATCGGAAATTCGGCGATTGCAAAAACAGGAAACCAATATCTCTGTCTTCACAGTACAAGATAATAACTCTGTCCCATAAACCGCAGTTAATACAATGGAACTTGGTGAAATTACTACAATCAGGGGTATGGTACACAGTAAACTGAATGGTTTAAAATAAAATAAGTCTCTGCGAACCGATGGCATGTTTTCAGAACCGTGTAACAAAGGATATTTATTTTATGCGGAGGGACAATGGAGATAATGTCCGCACCAGAAGAAATAGAATTAACAATATCAACCAACACGGGGGGGAGGAGGTGGAGCGGCATCGGGAAAAGATGGATGGTGAACAATTTAGACTGAAGAGCATTCAAAAGACCAGGAATTGGTCCCATGGCCAAGATTTTTTAAAAAAAGGAAGCAACAATCTGAGTTCCTAAGAGGAACCGTACAGCTACAGAAAAAAAAACTCGTATGAGCAAATCTTAGCTGGTTCAATAACGTGTTCATTGTCGACAGTATCAAACAAATTATCTCATAATTGCATACATTGCTGTTCTGAGAATAAAACAAGTTCCTTTATGAAACTTGTACAGTACTACTGTGAATTCACCGAGCCAGTTTTCTGAGTTATTGGGGAATCCCAATGGAGCGATCATTGGAATTTCACATTTAGTTTACGTGAATTATTTTGGGACCAGCATCGCAGGGGCAGAAATAAATGCACGTAACAGTCAACAAGATTTCCGTAATATAATTGGAAATATATCATTTGTAATAAATCCTTCAAATGAGGTGGAAACATTCAGTTCATATAATTGTTTAAAATGCTCTCTTTCCAAATATAACGGCCATGTATAATTTCTGTAATTCCATTATCAGAGCTGTTCTATAAGTGAGTGGGAGCTGGTGCGACCGGAAAAATAATTTCTATCGAAATGTTTAGCAACAACAACATATTTTGCTTTACATTTTCTCGATTTCTTCAGATTCTGCAATTCTTGCACAGTCAGAAAAAGTACCAACTTAATGTAGTCAGTGATGAAACACACGATGAGATGTTAGAAAAAGCACCATGACCAACTGAACTGCATCAAATGCTGATCTTGGCAAAGCCGCTCACATGCCCTGTAATGGTCAATAAAACCGCTTTTGTTTGTGATCTGGAAACGTATTGGAGTGACGGAGAATCTATTTCGCTGCTCGTACAATCCCGCCCGAGGGCAACGGGGAATTTAGTTCTGCGAGCTTCGGCCGCCCTGAATGGAAAATATTTGGAGAGGAAATTTGAGTGCTCATTCTCTCAGTGTACCGATCAGCAGAGCCGCTCAGTGGCTTTGTGGCCTCCTAAATGTCGCACTAATATTCACAATATTAGCACGTTCTAACAAACAAACAGGTCTGTGAAACGGAGATTATTGTTCTGTTACATAATCATTAACACTGAAATATTCAACAGCCATTAGGAACTAGTTGTAGACTTACCTGGGGAACCAATAGCCACCAGCACAGGATAGTAAATATCCTTGATCTGTAGAATTAATGGCCGTTCCATTATTTCGAAGAATGTTCGCCTATTGCTCTGTTTGGCAGTTCTAATTGGAATGTAGCTGAGATCCCTCATTGTCTCCCTTTATAGAAAAATCCGTGGCCCGCTGAGAAAAGCGGCTTGCACGTTATCTGTCGTTAATGAGAGCTACTGGACAGGTGAGTTCCACTGCAGTGAATTCAGAATAACAATGGAAATCAAAAATAAACAGGTGATTGCACGATACTCGTGCCACTACAATTTATCAACAGAAATGAATTCCTGAGGAAATATCCCTCATTTATACAGCTCGTCCAACATATACAATATAGTTTTGTTGATCAGTATGTCGCAGATGCACCAATTGGCCAGTTTAGTTTAGATTTTGCAGTGTGCAATGAGAGAGATTAAATTAATAATTGTATAATACACTGGTTTTTAAGTAAGAGTCAAGATAAGAGTAGAAAATTGCATTGCATGTTGAAGATTGCTCGTTTACCTTTGCAAGTAGGTTTATGTAGATTTTGCTATAGAATTTAGAACATACGAACACAAAAAAGACCACCAGGAAAACAATCCAATGACTTTTTTAAAGCATGTATATTAATTCAGTGTCGAACTTTCCCAAGCAGAAAAATGGTGCAACTGTTTACAATAATGCGGCCAAACTAAATTGAAAACCTCAGGAATGGAAGTATTTTAGCATTTAGCAAAAATTGACCGACAAAACTTTTAAGGATAGACTAAAGAGAATATGGTACTACATCGAAAACAACCAGGAAGCAACGGAAAACAAACGAATATAACGAATTTTCAGTAATCAATATCAGCAAAGAAGTAGAAGTGGAGACATTCAGGGAAGAAAGTGGTAACAATCCTCCGAACCTGTCAACATGTATTGTAGGTTGAGAAAGAGGTAGCTGCAAATATATCGGACGAAATACTTAGATCCCACAGATTATGGTTGTCGGGCTGTTTATCTCTCCCTTTCACTGGCTGCTTTCACTGCTTGGTTTGGATGTAACCACGTGCTGCATCTTCATCAGGATAAAACTTCATTTTTAGATCTGTTTAGTGGTGCTGCTAGCATGCACTTTCACATTTTTCATTGAAGCAGTGTTGGTTGCATCTTGTGCTTTGTTAGGAACACGAATTAGGTATGTCGCAGACAATGAGGTTGGAGTTTGAAGCAAAATACAGTTATGTTTCTGCCGATGCCAAAGGCGCCTCACAATGCACATTTTGATTTGTCAGATCTTATCTGTAACTATTTCATTGGACTTCTTGATATGGCCACACCACATGAGGCAGTACATTTTATTTTGATAACTGGACTTCACCTCCACAAGGATTATGAGTTCGCCATTCCGATAATTTCCTTCAGCTGCATGAGAAAATAATTTGGCTGAGGACCAGTGAACGTGTTCCGCCAATCTTGTTGGTATGAGCACGACCTCAGTGCAGATCAGTTTGGCAAATCCATCATTGAGAACACGGTCAGTTCTGCAAGTCGAACTCCGAGGTCAACTTTGATGAATGACATTGAAGTCGAAACTCAGACTTCCTCTCCATTCTAACAGCTTCCATGTAGTGCCGTTCACTGTGAATGACTTCTGAATAACCTGTTCAGGTGTGAGAGAGGACAGTATGGCATAATGAGAAATAAGTAACCGTGCACGTGTTTAAATTTATACCATGAGATTTCAACGTCCACCGTCAGTTTTGAAGATCTCCAGGCAGCTACTTCTGGCTGCGCTACCTCTGCCACCACCTTGTTCGCCCTGACCAGGTTGTGGTCTATTACATAACGAGGGATGGTGATGGCGTTATCTATGTAATTGTTTGTAATGGCTGGTTCGCTGAGTATTTGGTTCGCTGCTGTTTAGCTAGTCTGAGTGCAGCCCTTCTACATTTTTGCATAAATTCCAATAGATAAATAGGGACTCCTTTGCAGGGTTGGTAGGGTAGATTTGCCATCGGTATTTCTGCTCTATGCCTGCTGGGCCGACAGATTTCATTCCTTCTCTAATTTGGTGTTGATGTGTGGTGCAACTCAATGCTGAGCCATATAATTGCAGACAGAATTTAAGAGACAGCTGCATTGTTGTTGGTCCGGAGTTACATGAAACGTGGACAAGGAAAGGTGTTTCCATTCCTTCATGTCCTGGCGAAGAACATGTGTTTTTGTGACAATCGGTGATGCTCCTATGGCACTATCATTGACAATAGCTTTCAGCTTCATATGTTTTGTTACCAATTAATTAAAAAGTGCGATTGAATTTAAATAACACCATTGGCTTCTGGACTCCTAGTACCGTGATATTACCACGAATCCATCATTTCGGATGACACTTTAAAAATGGTAGAAATTCGCTCGGAAGAAAATCACAGCGTGGTATATATTCATAGCTGGGGCAGCGAAAAACGTGATTCATTAATCATCAGAAAACACGTTCGGCAGTGAGGAGCACGTTAAAAAAAAACAATGCTATACGAACTCCGTAGGTTCGGCTGCAACTGTGCTGAGAGGAACAAAGTTAACGTTTCGAGAGTGCAAGACACTTCTGCTTCTTGCTTTCATGCCAGTCTGGGAGAAACATTCGGAAACTAAGCAAACGTGCACTCGGTAGCAGACTTGCTGTTTTATTAATTAATTAAAGTTTCTGCTTTTGGCTGAAAGCACTCGATTGCCTCGAACTGATCCTTTTACATTACTCCCGATTCATACAGAATAAGGTGATCGCTGGCCATGAATGCTGTCGTCAGAGGGGTCCCTCTCCTTCGGGAAACAGCAAAGCAAAGCGGACTACTGTCCGGACACAGCGTTGTTCAGAGAACAGGCTGAAAAAAGGGAGTCTTGAAAGTTATTTGAACAGCAATCACCACAATTTGTGTTTATGTAAAAACTTAATCTTAGCGCAGATGAGGTCCTCTGCTGGAAAGGATACTAGGAGTTACGATTGGACATTAAAATGAAGACCTGTGTTTCTGAGCCTACGTATTGGGGAGAAGCAGCAGATGATTGAAGTGATTTTATCAGGGAGCAGAAGAATCAGGTGTTCTGATTGTCGTGACCCTCACCATAAAGTGAAAAGAAAAGACTAATGTTTACATAGGTAACATAAATTTAAAGTGAATTTAAGCACATTCCAAGTTCTAGGGTTCCCGATAATAATGACGACATCCAGCAGTGGTGACAATTGTGTGGATAACCAACGAATTTCTCTTGCTTTGCACATCCGAGATGGATGTGCCAGATTAAACGTATTCGACTCCTAAATTTTGCATGCTTTTTGAAGTAAGTCAATCATTGTGAGGTCTCCGATATTAACATCTTCCTTCGCAGTTTGGTGTGAGTATTACATGTGCAGATCTCACTGCCCCGTCATATTTTCTCATTGATAAATGGAGGCCTTGCACGTAGGTGTAATAACAGGGGACAAACTCAGACTTGGTATCAGGATGATGATACAGCAAAACTTGTTGTAATTTGTGTGATAGCAACTTGCAAAAGACATGATGCGTTCCAAAGAAACAATGTCAAATTTGGTCATTGAATGAGTAATGTCAGCCACGTAGTTGACAGGATTTAAACCTACCTGGGTAGACCCCAGTGGATGTCTCGCCTGAACCACTCACCATATTATTTACAATTCATAGGATCACCTACAACTGATTGAGAAATCACTCAGAAGGTATGCTACTGTAAAGTGTTGTTTTCCTCTTTGGTAATTCACCATCCCCACAGACCGTCCAGCAGCCTCCCTTTTCTTCATTTCACAGATCGTCTAACTTCCACGAGCTACTCGCTCCTGCGATGACAGTGTGCTTTTTTGATATATTTAACTTTTAAAATGGGGCTGCCTAAAGAAGCAGTGTTTTCTTACAACAGTCAATTCATCTGGGAAAGCATGCAGCTCTCATGCTGTAAATGCAGGATAATAACTGATTTTAGCTGGGAATGTCCTACTTCATTGAGTCAATTGACCTTTTTCTGTTAAGGTTCTCCTGGGATTTTACACTAGAAATGTAGATTAAGTTGAGTTCTAATTCGATTGAATGACAGGGACAGAGTCATTTGGTTAATGGGAGGAGCTAAGTTTGCAGGAAACAACAGTTTCATTTTCCTTTTGAAGTGAAGGGCAGTTGTTGCCTGGAGCAGTTGGAAGAAAGTAATATTTGTCTTTCTCTCCAGAGACCTTTTCCAGAACTATTAGCCTATGCTTCAAGCATATTCTCCTGTGCTTGCAACCATACTATAAAGGGCTTTAAGCCTATGTGAGAAAAAGTAGCCTAATTGGAACTAATAGTCATAGGTTCGCAGTTAAGAACTGTATCTTGTCATATTTAAGTATTGCTCAATTGTTCAAAGTTGAGCTAATTTGCATTCATTAAACTTTGTTGTTAAATGAAGTTTCTTATGATAAAAGCTCATTTATTTGTGGCACCTAGGGTGATCCTCACGTTAATGCCAAAATAGAAAACGTTTTGTGGTCTCGTCTGGTTTAACAAAATAACTTGGAGTGTCTAATCTGGTACCCTAACTTACTTTCATTTGATTAGATTTAAGAGGGAGTGCCTTGTCGAAATAATGCCTCTCTCAGTGGCTAAATGTTTCCTGGGTGTGGGCGAGGTCAGTCGGAATTATTTACAAAATGTAGTTCAAGTAAAGCTTTTCGATTCGGTGAAATAGTTGGAATTGACTGCAATTGAAGGTATATAATGTGTCAACTGCTGGATGTGGGTGCACAGCTACACACGTCACCGAAAGTGGCAACGCAGGTGGAGAAGGTAGTCACAAAGGTTTACTGCATGCTTGCCTTCATTGGCTGGGGCATTGAGTTTAAAAATTGGCAAGTCATGTTACAGATTTATAGAATCTTAGTCATGCTGCACTTGCACTATAGTGTTCAATTCTGGTCGCCACCCTACCAGAAATATGTGGAGGCTTTGGAGAGGGTACAGAAAAGATTTACCAGGACGTTGCCTGATATGGAGGGCGTTAGCTATGAGGACAGGATGGATAAACTTGGTTTGTTCTCATTGGAACAAAGGAGGTTGAGGGGCGAACTCTTAGAATTCCACAAGATTATGAGGGGCATGGACAGAGTGGATAGTCAGAAGCTTTTTCCCAGAGTGGAAGAATCAATAACTAGGGGGCATAGGCTTAAGGTGCGGCGGGCAGTGTTAAGAGGAGATGTAAGAGGCAAGTTTTTTTACACAGAGGGTGGTGGATGCCTAGAATTTGCTGCCGGGGAGGTAATGGAAGCAAATACGATAGTGAGTTTTAAGGGGCATCTGGACAAATACATGAATAGGATGCGAATAGAGGGACATGATTCCCGGAAGGGTAGGGGTTTTTAATTAAGTAGGGCAGCATGATTGGTGCAGGCTTGGAAGGCCGAACGCCCTGGGCTGTATTTTATTTGTTCTTTGTTTGCTGTTAACCACGTATCTTCACGTGTCATTGATTTCATCTGCTGTTTGCTGCTGCAGAGTGTAACCACAAGATAAGTTGCCTGATATGGAGGGCGTTAGCTATGAGGAGAGGATGGATAAACTTGGTTTGATCTCATTGGAACAATGGAGGTTGAGGGGCGACCTCTTAGAATTCCACAAGATTATGAGGGGCATGGACAGCGTGGATAGTCAAAAGCTTTTTCCCAGAGTGGAAGAATCAATAACTAGGGGGCATAGGCTTAATTGAGAGTAACACTCCAAATTATTTCAGTATTTGTTTTCTGTATTCGAGAGCAATAAATCAAATGCTTCGTTGAGCATCAAGCTCCTAAGTTAATTTTGAATCTATCTGGATTGTGAATACGTGTCCATACCCGTGCACTGGATCACTTTGATTCTAACCCATGCATCAACCGAGATGGTAGCAGCACCACACAAATGTGAACTCAGGGACTTCTGTTTTTAGAGAAACAGTTTAACCAACTAAGCAGCAACATCATTTTGAAGTCTAGGTTTGGAATGCAATTTTTTGAACCGAATCACACTAGTTTTCTGCAAACATCATTATTCACCTATTCAGGGGATGTATGTCAGTAAGACTTGATATTTTGCATTTCAAAGAGATGGCAGTGGTTGCTGAGCAGCTCTGTGAATATGGGAACATTCAGATTGTTCTGGAGTAAACGAATCCTTACAGCTCACTGGTAACGTGAGAGCTTTGAACTGACATAAAGAACAGGGCTCCAACTTTCCTCCTTGTGTGACATTCAGTAAAAAATAATGCTGAATGCTCGACTCACTGAATTTGAAAAGTACTTGGTAACTGTAAGGTAAAGCCACCATAGTCCTAGATAAAGATAGGTTTATTTCACGGTGAGGGGGAGAGCTGACCAGTGGTGATTTAGTCGGCGGATCATCACACCTCAAGCGAGGGGCAAGGTTGAGAAGGCGTGCCTTCGTGAATAACATCAGCCAGTACGAGAAATGAGCCCACAACTTTGGCGATGCTTCACATCAAGCTCCACATCATGAACCAGCTGTCCATCAAATTGAGCCAAAGCGACTCAAACTGCATGACTGTAGTGATAAACCAACGCGGCATTTTGTTAATTAGGATGGTTACAGGATGGTCACCAGTTCTATTGCCACGTTTCCAAGTTTCCTCGTCTGTAAGTTATGTTTGTGCAAACACCAAAATGACATTATTCAACACCTTGGTTTAATGCAACGCCGTTTACTCAAGTTAAATTGCATATATTGTTCCCCTTTCTTCTTTCTGGCTCTTGTTCTGACAAATCCGTTCCCCCTCAGCTGATAAATTAATACTCTTCCATGTTGAACACCATTCGGAGGGAGCACTGAGGGAAGCAAGAGAACAGAACGCAACGTGGGTGGGGGACTTCAATATCTTTCACCAATCATAGCACCACCTCAGACCAAGATGGCCGGGTTCTAAAGTGGTTAGACGGAGTTGCAGCAGGTGGTGAGGGAACGGACAAGGCCAATAAGCAGCCATGTTCTCTTCCTCACCAACGGAACCATTGCACAGTCCTTTTGGAGACTAAGTTCTATTCTCACACTGAGGATATGCTCCATTGTATTGTATGAAACTATCACCGTGCTGAATGGGATATACGCGAAACAGAACGAGCAACTCAAGCCCGAACAACAATAATCCTCGTGAGATGATAAGGTTGTGGGAACACAAAGCCAAACCATTACAAGCAATTCTGTGGTTAGAGATTCTAAATTTAAGTAGATAAGAATGGCATCAGGTGAATGATAACCTACCAGCTGGATTTATAAAATATTTATTTTTTATTAAGATATGAGTATCTCCGGAAAGGCCACCATTTGTTCACGATCCCTGACTGTGCTTGCACTGAATGTATTGCTAAGCTGATTCAGAGGGCAGTTAAGAGTCAACCGATTTCCTGTTGATCATACAAACAGACGAAATAGGGGTTGAAGTTGTCCAATTGGACTCTCAGACCTGCTCCACGATTAAATAAGTCCATGGTCGATCAGTCTTTGTTTCAGTTTCCACATTGCCATCCACCTCCAATATCCTTTGCCTATCGTTAATTTATCGACCTCCACCCTAAACATTTGCAGTGACCCTTCTCCAAACAGCTTCTGGAGCGAACAGTGTCAGAATCGCAAAACCCTCGCAAAGGAAATGCTTCTCCTCATCTCTGAACTACAAGGGCGACCCTAATTTTAATAGCAGTGGCCTCTAGTTCTTGGCCCGTCCATAACAAGAAATATCCTTTCCAGGTCCACAGGAAAACTTGGTAAAAAAGATTCAGAATCTTATATACGGAGTCACCGAGTGGAGAAACCAGGTAAGGATGGCAGATTTTATTTCCCGAACTCCATTACTGATGGGTTTTATAAAGACCCTGATAACCTCAAGGTCATTATTATCGAGATGAGCCTTAAAATGCTCATTTCATTAATTCAGCTTAAATTTCTCCAGCTGCGTTGGTGAATTCTGAACCCAGGCCCTTGGAACATTAGCCTGAACCTTTGCCCTCGTGAAAATAATTCCACTCTACCATGGTTTCCGTAACTGCAAGGAAATGGTGTGGTGAATACTTGCAAAATGAGCAGTGAGATCGAGAAGAAAAAGCATTAATCATTCACCTTCCTCACCATTACACACGAGACCATTTTTTGATTTTGATAAGGCCATTTCCTGTTCTTGATGAGCCTGGAAACCTAACTGCAAAGATTCGGGCAAACTACTCCAGAGAAAATAAATGGAGACCTACATAAAACATGGCACTGTATTCAAGGACACTTGAGAGGGGCGAGAACACAATGACGGGAGAGCAATTTGCAATAATAGAGGAAACAATTGTTCTGTTTTAGGAGGGTCAAACAAGCCGAATTGAAAGTATGTGCGACAGAATCTGAGGGAATAGAACAGCAAACAATATCAGAAAACATATATCCAGGTGGGACTAAGCCCATTCGAAAAGCAGGGAATTCATCTTGGAGTTGCCTCGAACTTTGGTGAGTCCACAGCCAGGTTACTGTGTGCAGTTCTGGTCGCCACATTATCAGAAGGGTGCAAATGCACTCGTGGGGATGCAGACGAAATTCACCAGGATGCTGCCTGGGATGGAACATTAAAGTACACCAGGATGCGACTGGAACTTGATGGTTTGAGTCACACGGAGAGGCTGGATAGACTGGAACCTTTTTCTCTGGAGCGTAGGAGGCCTATTCGTGATCTTCTCGAGGTCTATAAAATAATGAGTGGCATATATAAGCTAGATAGTCAATACCTTTTCCCAAAGGTAGAGGAGTCTAAAACTAGAGGGCAGAGTTTTAAGGTGAGAAGTGAGAGATACAAAAGTGTCCAGAGGGCCAAGGTTTTCACACAGAGGGGGATGAGTGGCTGGAACAAGTTGTCAGAGGTCGTAGTAGAGGCGGGTACAATTTTGACTTTGAAAAAACGTTCAGACAGTTACATGGGTAAGATGAGAATAGAGGGATATGGGCCAAAAGTGGGCAATTGGGACTAGCTCAGGGGTTAAAATAGGGGGCGTCATGAACAAGTTGAACCGAAAGACCTGTTTCCATGCTGTAAACCTCTATGACTCTAAGTTATGAAGAGAAGTTACATCGGCCTGGTTTATTTTCAGTGAGGATTTGGAGATGCCATTTTTGGACTGGGTTGAGCACAGTAAGAAGTCTCACAACACTCACCTGATGAAGGGGCAGTGCTCCGAAAGTTTGTGCCACCTGCCAAATTAACCTGTTGGACTTTAACCTGGTGTTGTGAGACTTCTTACTGTTTTCAGTGAAGCAGAGAAGACTGAGGGGCGACTTGATCGAGGTATACATTATTATCAGGGACATGAACAGAGTGGATAAGGAGCGCCTGTTCCCCTTAGTTGGCGAGTCAGTAACGAGCGCTCATAGTTTCAAGGTGAGGGGGATACGGATTAGGAAAATCAATTTCACCCAGGGGGTGATAATGGCCTGGAATGCACTGCCTAGGAGCGTGGTAGATGCGGGCTGCCTGAAATTCTTTACACGGTACCTGGATGTGCACTTGGCACGTCACAAAATTCAGGACCAAAGACCAAGTGCTGGCAGATGGGGTTAGGTGGAAGTTCAGGTGTTTCAAATGTGTCTCCATGGATTCGAAGGGCCGAAGGGCATTTTCTGCGCTGTATGATTATATGATCTCAGAAGCCATCACGTTCAGTTACCATAAGTTCTGCCTCCATGCTGAGTCTGGTACCACTGTCTGCATCGGCTCCCATTGCCCCAACCCTGCCCTTTGGCTAGGCTTCTCCCGAATAACCTTACTCCAGCGCTACATTATCCGACTCAGTTAGAGTGAGAAGAGAAGACTCGGAGAGATTGGCCAGGGGAAATGCAAGCGAGTGGAACACAATAAGACTCTTCCAAAAAACAGAAAAATGAAAACAATGAATTCGAAAGGGTTTAGAGAAACTGAAGATTTGTTTATGAACCGTTTAGTTTTCCTGTCGTTCCTGGAAGGATATGAGAGGCAGAACAGATCCAATGGATGTCAACGATACCCTGGAATTGCTTTTTCACCTCATTTCCTGCCTTCAACTTTACGTCTGATGTTCTACTATCTGTTCTTCCATTTAGCTCGCTATTCATTGTCTAACGTTTTATAAAATATATCCCTGACTATTCATGCATGGTCTTTCAAATATCATCTCTGTCTCTTGGTCCAATTACTGTGAGAGACACGTTCTGCCTCTGGTGGTATAGGTCTCTGTCACCTTTAGCTCGTTACCTGCATCTCTTTTGCGAGTGTTCCGTCTTTTGACAGTTGTTTTCTGTCCTCTGGCTGTCAGATATTTCCATTCAACTGTAGAATTTTGGTAATTTGTCTACGTTTCCGTCAATCAGAAACGGTGCGCCCTGATCAACACAGTGGCTGTCCAGTCCATGCACCGGTGCAACGGTCCTGTTTTTATTGCTTCCTAATATAATTGAACGAATGGAAGAGTGGGAAGTCATGAGCTGGAAATACTAAAACTGCACCTCGATTGCTTTCAATTATTTTCTTTTTTAATCAGTGGAATCTTTGATATAACGGGCTATTTCACCGTACACTTGGACAGCTCTCCACACATGGGCTGAGGTGCCCCATAAATAAATGTGTCTGTGCAGTAATTTAAATTGAGCAGCCTAAATCCCAGTATCGAGTACGTATTTAGAATAAATGCAATCAAGGGATCTGCTCCTATAATAATATAATAAGAATAAAACTATAACATATAACAACCACAGAGGTATGAGGTTGTCAGATACAATGAAGAGTAAATTCACAGATTTTGTTCTGCTCTCCAACTCTGGGTCACTCCGATTTTCATCCTTATTTTGACCCTTCAGACACTTGCGTGCTCAACTGGCCCACAGAATTTGTCTGACTTTCAGAGCGTTGAGCAACAGAATTGGAGCAAATGGAAGCAATGGATTTAAATGTATGCCAAGCTGGTACGACGTATCCACCCCGGTACCGTATAACAGCTTGACTTACCACGACATGGCACATTTTTAATGATCTCTTTCCGTCCAAATATAAAAAGAAAGGAACCTTTGAGCAGTGTAGAATGCAAGTAGATATGAGAACCAATGCTGCAGATTTCCTGTTGCAATATGCCTTTTTTAGCTTCTGACAACAAATCACCACAAATCGATCAAAGGTGAAAGTGAAACTTTAGTTTCATGGTACAACGCACCATCTTTTTAAAGGGACCATGCAATGGCTCTTTTTCCCTAGCATTTTACAATTTTACCAACACTCATCTACAATTACTCTACTTAACTTCACAATACTTGTGATGAGATATTTAAACGTGATAGAGGTTTCTTAATAGCCCATACTCGCCCTAAGATATTGTTGTAATAAACAAATTGTTGTAACAAGCAATTGTGGCAAAAAAGAACATGTTGATTAATTCCCCCTACAAGGTCAGATTTTAGAAAGAATATCCACACAGTTTTTAGTGGAGGAGACTTACTCTCTTCAAACGAGGACGGGAAATGTTCTTGTGTGATACTATCCCCATGCGAAATATGATAGATATTGAATAGATCTACGCTTCTAAGCTTTTGTTGGTCTATTTGAGACAGATTTATACATCACAACAACCTATTAGTTTATATCATGGCTTATAAATTACTCCATGCTTACAATAAAACCTGAGGCTCAACCTTGGTTCCACGAGTTGTGTGGGAGAGCACTGCAGGGACAACACCAGGCAGACAAAAAAATGAAGTGCCAACGTGGTAAATCTGCAGCATGTCACTGTTCTAAAGTGACAGAAGCAAGTGAAACCAGAAATATCAGAGCATAAAGATTTGCAGTCCTGTTGTAGGGAAAAATCTCTTGTACCAGTGAATTCAAGGAGGTCGAGTCGCAAGGCAAGGTTCAAAGCGTTTTACTTTATTGTACAATTACTGGGATCCCAGGGAGAACTGCGTAGCCAGCTCAGAAACAGTGGCTTGGCCACGTTGATCTCAACAGTTGCACATTTGCTCTGGATATTTATAGGAATCCAAATTCGAGCGGGAACATTTGCTTATACATTTTTACAATACCTAAAAAGTGACCTGTCTGGACAGGAAGTTCCCTGAGAGACTTGTCAATTTGCATCTGTATGGTGTGTGTCCGTGTTAATGGGACTGCCTGTTCTTGCCCCGGTGTTTTAATGTGTTTCCCATTATCCTCTCGATGTGTCCCCTTATCTAAATCGACCTCTGATGTTTTGTGTCTGTATTCTATGCTTGCGAGATTAGGTGTTAATGTCATTTTATCCTGCTGTGTGTAGGGGGATTTAATCTAATCTTTTATTCTTTTTATCCTGGTTTATTAAGTTTCTTTGCCCGCCTTGTCCATTTTATTCCCGTAATATTTTATTGACAGTACAGTTATAAGACCATAAGACCATAAGACATAGGAGCGGAAGTAAGGCCATTCGGCCCATCGAGTCCACTCCACCATTCAATCATGGTTGATTTCAACTCCCACTGCCAGGTCTTGAATCGCCATATATCCCACTGCCAGGTCTTGAATCGCAGATATCCCGATCTTCTGGCCAAAGGCCGGTTTAAAATGTAGCTTCGTACTGTTGCTGGGCAGAATAAGGAGCTTTTGTCGGCTTTGAAATTAAAGGTCTCTCAGCTGTGCAGAGAGGGATTTAAACGATTGTCCATTCGGATGTTCCCCTCTGCATTGTGGGCACGTTATGAATGTTGCCAATCAGTCCAATAAATGAATATGTTTAATGAGGTGAATATTGATGAGATAATAAAAATATGGCTTTTGGAAAATGGCCTACTTCAGTCCTATCGCACCAAGCATAATGTGGCAGATAATGAAACAAAAACAAACTTGTTGAGGAGGGGATACTACAGACATCCAAATCAGAGACTGGGCGGAAAATTTGCATCCCACCCGCCACGGAATCACAGCGGACGGTCCACGGACGATACAAAGGTCCGTTGATCTCGGGTGGGATTTTCCAGCCTCGGGGCAATATCGGAAGGAAAAATCCCATGCCCACACCTTGGACTGACGTATCGTCCTTCCGGAGATTAAGGCTTATTTTGTTGTAATTTCCTCCATGACTGATAACAGATTAACTGAATGCATGGGGTCAGAGTTGGCTTCTAAGTTGCAATGTTGGCAGTTCGTGCATTCATCGGTCTCTTTGAAATCTGTTTCCGATGTCTCGTTCAATTTGTTCACATTTATTTACTGCTACTGACAGAAAACAGCCATGTGACGAGATGTTCACTACGTATTTCACTACGAATCATGACTGGGCCCAGTGAGTAGTTTCCGTGCTCAAAACAACTGGGAAATCCAATCATTGAGCAGACCCTGTCCTCTCATTCTTAATGTTAATCTTCCACTCTGTTCCACAATATTTTCATTATTTCCCTTTTATAAAAGCGACTGAGCTCGCGGATTCGGGAAACTGGGCAGACAGTCCAAAACTTCTCCTTAATCTGATGATGGAGAAAGGATCTCGGGCCCGAAGGGTGATGTGAGAATCCATTGTGAAAATGCGTGATGGGGTCCCAAAGATGGATACAAAACTGAAGGAAATACAGGAACCTGGTGTGGTAAAATCACAGTGAATTCAATTTCAGAATCAAACATTGTAGACTTTGCAATCTTATTGAACAGATTTAATTTAATTGATTTAAACACGACCTGATCTATTTGGTTATATGAACATCGCACAATTTTTATTCGAATTGCCCACTCACCTGAAAGGTCATATTTGACAGCGAGATTTCAAGCAAATTCTCTTCTGAGATTCTGAACAATCGACCAGGGGCTTTGTTTATGTGGCTATCACAGTCTGGTAATCAGAAAATTAAAGGCCGGGAAAACAGTGCTGAAAATGCTTTGTGTAACAATACGCCACGACCAACACGCTTTTATCACACTGGCTTACTTAACGCAAAGAAAGGCCATGTCCACGGCTTACAGCAAAACAAACGCTAAGCTCAGGATCAACAATAAATCAGTCCACACTGTGTCCATAGCTTTTAAACTTCCCCTGTTCATCTCTCGTTTCCTGTGCTACTGTTGGCTCATGAGTACCTGGGTAGGTAAGAGTTTTTATCACACTGAAAGTCAGGGTCCTGCATCCTGTCACTAAGACAACTTTATGTTTTTCATCTCCCTCAATATAACTTGACCGCAAGAAACAATGCATGTGCTTTGCATATTGGGTTCATTCCTCTCCATTTGTGTGATAGGATTCAAGTGGCATTCACTTTTCCAACCGGAGAGGGATGTTACCTGTGCTTGAAAAATGTTGCCACGAGGATAATAAATAACCTCTTGCTGGCTTTTAGCGCCAATGTAATCGTTTCGCAATAGCCAATCCTCCAGTGTCTCCCTGCTTTACTTCGTACAAGGAAAAGGTTACAGCTGCAGTTGAAAGTATCAGCCCTATTCTCCGGACCAACAATACCCATGTCAAGGCTGTCAGCAGGTGCTTCAACTCCCCCTGAACATTTCGCATTGCTTGAGCTCCCACTTGCTCAATAGGGAAACTCCAAATCCACGGAGCCAATAATGAGATCCATTAATGATTCCCGTGTCCTTCTGGCTAGTATAAGAACGAAGAATTTAAATTGATTCTCAACTATTCCTTGATTCGTATTACAATTCATGGGAGTCCCTATTATTTTGCCAATGTGTAGACATTATAAGTTTCCAATTATTCCAACTGCTTTTGCTATTTATTCTGAAGTCATAGAAACATAGAAACATGAAGCAGGAATAGGCCATTCCGGTTTGTGAGCCTGCTGTGCCATTCATTTTGATCATGAGTGATCATCAAATTCAATATCCTGATCCCCTTCCCCCCATGTCCCTTGATCCATTTGGCACGAATAGCTATATATATATATATATATATATATATATAAATATACATATATAATATAATTATTCTTGAAATCAGCCAACGTTTTGGCTTCAACTACATTCTGTGATAGTAAATTCCACGCATCTCCGGAGAAAATAATTCGAACTGATCAATTATTTCAGAGCAGTTTTTTCCTGAGAAAATCCAACTTTGTGAACTCAGCAGCAGTGAGTGGAGTCCCGGGGATTGAAGCATTTATCCTCACCTCAGTTCTAAGCGGTTTACCCCTTATCCTCAATCTATCATCCCTGGTTGTGGACACCCCCATCACTGGGAACATTCTTTTTGAATATACCCTGTCTAACTCTGTTCGAATTTTATACATTTCTATGAGATTCGCTCTCACTCTTCTAAATATTAGTGAATATAATCCTAACCGAATTAGCATCTCCCCATATGACAGACCTCCATCACAAGAATCATCCTGGTAAATCTTCGCTGTACTCCCGTTATAGCAAGGACATCATTTCTCAGATAAGGACACAAAAACACAATACTTCACCAGCGCCCTATAAAACTGCGCAACATATCCCTATCACTATGTTCAAATCCTCTCGCTTTGAAGGCCAACATACCATTTACCTTCTTTCCTGGCTGAAGTCTTATACACCACCTGGTAGAATCGTGTTACCATTTCAATCTTAATAGAAACCTGTGTGTATACTGATGCTCTGAGGTTTACCGACACTTGGAAACCTTTCTCAACATTACAAATTAAAATACTGAGCTGCAAATTCCCAGAAGGTCCAGCAAGCCAGATGCACACCACAATGCTATCAGTGAATTACTTATATGAAGGACGCATTAGAAATTATTAACGATCAGAGGGAAAATATCGCCATTGTATCTCCATGTTCAGCAAATATTCGAGTAAAGTGAATATTTGAAAGTTTCATTGGACATTGCTCACTTTCGAGCAGCATTTCCAAAAGATGAATCTTAATTTCTGCACAATCTTTGACTGAAACTGTGAAAGAAAAATAAATGCATTCAACAAAACTACGTTGTAACATTTTACAATGTTAATACAACAGAAACATTATGTCTGTTATATTAAAGGTGTTCAGCAGAAACACAAGGATCAACTCCGGGTACAAACTGAAACACTGAGAATGAACACTATCCTAATAAAGGAGAAGGTTAAGATTTTCCAGCGAGTTGATCGATACGCTGAGCTAACAGTCACTTCTCCTATTCGAGATCTAGCAATTGAAGACCATGAACTGCTGGCAAGAGATCGATACCATGAAGAGTGGCGAGATAAATATCTCCGGAGAAAATAATTCGAACTGATCAATTATTTCAGAGGTCTTTTTTCTTGAGAAAATCCAAATTTGGGAGCTCAGCAGCAGTGAGTGGAGTCCCGGGGATTGGAAAAACGACAATGGTGCAAAAGATTACTTATGACTGGGCCACTGGGAAAATTTACCCTCACTTTCAATTTGTTTTCAGTTTTATATTATGGTATTTGAATGTTATTGATTGCAGAATGAATCTGAGGAACCTGATACTGGATCGGTATCCTTACAGCGGGAATATTTTGGGTGAGCTCTGGATAAATCCAGAGGGATTGCTGTTTATAGTTGATGGGCACGGTAGCACAGTGGTTAGCACTGCTGCTTCACAGCTCCAGGGTCCCGGGTGCGATTCCCGGCTCGGGTCACTGTCTGTGTGGAGTTTGCACATTCTCGTCGTGTCTGCGTGGGTTTCCTCCGGGTGCTCCGGTTTCCTCCCACAGTCCAAAGATTTGCGGGATAGTTTGATTGGCCAGGTTAAAAATTGCCCCTTAGAGTCCTGAGGTGCATAGATTAGAGGAATTAGCGGGTAAAATATGTGGGGGTAGGGCCTGGGTGGGATTGTGGTCAGTGCAGAGTCGATGGGCCGAATGGCCTCCTTCTGCACTGTAGGGTTTCTATGATTCTATGGTTTGGATGAACGCAAGGACAGGATTGACGCTGCTGATAATCAGAGAAATCCAGAACCACAGTCCATGTGCACAGATCCTAAATGCTCGTGTGAAGTGTCTGGCATTGTGTAGTTCAATAAGCACAAGCTGTTCGCAGGATGCTCGTGACCAGCCGCCCCAAAGCACTACTTTATTGAAAAAGGCTGAGATAAGTGTCTGGGCGGACATCCTGGGATTTGTTGGTGATGAACAAAAGGGATACTTCAACAAGTTTTTTGAAGACAAGGAAGCTGCAGCCGCTGTTTTCAAGCACTGGAGGAGATCGAGATCCTGTACACCATGTGCTACAATCCTTCCTACTACTGGATTCTCGGTCTGTCGCTGGGTCCCTTCTTTACACAAAGAGACAGAAAACAGCAGCAAGTTCCCAAGGCCATCACCCAACCACATTCTTACTATATTTACAACATTCTGAAAAACCATGGCCGAGAGATTGAAAACACCATGATGTGTTATTGAAGCTTGGTGAGACAGCCTTCACAGGAGTCTCGGAGAAGCAGATTGTGTTCAGAAATGGAGATTTGATCAAGTACATTCGGCAACCTTCCCAGTTCTTGTCTGGGTTCCTAATGGAACTTTTGGAGAGATACGATTCTGCCCAGGGCGTAGTTTACACATTTCCACACCTCACCATTCAATAGTTTGTAGCTGCACTCACACAATGCCTGACTCCAGATCCTGGAGATATCCGGAACTTCTCAGTGAAGCCCACAGCAAGAAAGAAGGGCAATTGCTGGTCTCTCCTCTCCACAGTCAGCTCGGCCCCTGGAGACATTGCTGGGTCCATTTTCTCATCAGGCAACTGTCGAGTTATTGACTGGTTGAAGCAGGAGATTGAAGGACAGATTGGAAACCTAACTCATAAGAGGAACCTCCTGAATTCATTGCACTACCTATTTGAGTCTCAGAATAAAGCATTGACTCAGGTGACAGTGGATATTACATCAAGTGCGACTGACACCAATTGACTGTGTGGTTCTGTCTCATGTTATTGGACTCTGTGATACGATAAAACACCTGGACCCAAGTGAATGCTTCATTCAGTGTGAAGGACTCCAGCGGCTGTGAGGATTCCAGAGGCTGGGAAGATTTTTGCGGCTGGGCCCCGTTCTTTACACATGCCAAGAGTTGAGGTAACTGCTTGTTTGGTCCACATAGCTGGAATTTCATTGCTAAGAAATCACTTACTGTGTTACAGAAGGAAACATCCCTCGAGTTCAAAGAAAGAGGCAGAGTCAGGAAAGCTTTACAAAATAAAATGAGTGAAAATTCCAAGGTAAAAAATAGCAAATATCCTTTAGCTAATCAGTTGTTGGTTTAATTAATGGTGGCTCAAGGTTTGACCATGGAATTGAGATGAAAGGAAACAGTAACCGCTTACAGGAAACAAATTAGTTATCCTAAACATATTATATACCGATGCAGATAAAGAAATTTAATAAAACCCATTAATTTACCACATTAATGTAAATTTTACAGGTTGCCAGGGAATTCGCTCAAAATTTGATAATAACCACATCCACAGTAAACGTAGAGCCTCTTCAACGGGAATAAACTGGGAGTCACCCCTTCTCGTAGAATCCTGAAGAACAGGGAAATTTTTACTTGGTAATGAGAGAGAACAATTTGTATTTGTTATCTCCACAGGGGGACGGACTTTACAACAAAATTAACCACAGTTTCACAATCTTACTCACCATGAGGTATGCAATTAATCAGGCTGGAGTTTCTAATGGGGTAAAACCACCAGAGTGTGATCAGCTGCATCCCAGAACATTAAATGAGGTGGCCCTGAATGTTATGGCTGCACTCGTGAACAGTGTAAGCATCGATAGATTCTGGAGCAGTACCTACGGATTTGCAGAAAGAAATTATAACCTCACTATTTAAAAAGGGAGGGATGGATAAAAAGAGAGAATTGCAGAGCAGTGAGCCTGACATCAGTCGTGGGGCAGATTCTAGAATCTATTATGAAGGACGTGATAACAGAATATCTGCCAACAATTCCTGCGACTGCACAAAGGCAGCTTGAGTTTGTAAAAGGCATAACAAATCTCCTGGAGCTTTTAAAAGAATACCAGTACAATAGAAAGTTGAGTACACGTGGATGTGGAGTCTTTGACTTTGAGAAGCTTCATGCTAAGGTCCATATGTCATTTGTGGGTAAAATTAAAGAACATGTGATGTAATATATTGGAATGGATCGAGAATTGGTTGACAGACACGAAACAGAATGGAAATAGATCTGTTCTGCGTGGCAGCCAGTGACTCGTCATGTACCACAAGGTTCAGTGGGCCCCAGCTCTTCATGATATAAATGAACTCAATGAGAGACCCGAATGTAACATTTCCAAGTTTGCCGATGACACAAAATCGGGTGGAATTGTAAGTTATAAGGGGATACAAGTGAGGTTCAAGGTGATTTAGACAATTTGCATGAATGGGCCCCCGCATGTCAAATGCAGTAAAATGCGATTAAATGTGAAATTATACACTTCAGTGTGACAAACAGAAATAAATATTATTATTTCAATGGTGATATATAGGGGAGGATGGATGTACAGAGGGATCTGGGTGTCCGTGTACTTCACTGAATGAAAGTGGGGAGGCAGGTGCAGCAAGCAAAGAGGAAGGCAAATTGACTTAGAGGGACTGTCCTGTGAGGAGAGAATAGTTCATCTGAGCCCGGATCCACTGGATTTTAGAAAGATGTGAGAAGAGCCAATTGAAACATATAAAACTCTAACAGGGCAGGACCGACTAGATGAAACGAGGATGTTTTCTCTGGCTGGGGAATCGTGAACCAGGGAACACAGTCTCAGACATGGGTAGAACATTCAGGACTGAGAGGACAAAAAAAAAAATTCACTCCAAGGGTCGTGGACATTTGGAATTCTCAAACCACAAAGTCTCTGGAGAACAAGGCACTACATATATTCAAACAACAGACAGATGTTGTTTTAGATTTTAATGGCATCAATGAGCAGAGAACTGGAGTATGGAGTTGAGACAGAGTATGAGAAATATTGACTGGTGGAGGAGGCTCAAAGGGCCTACTGGCCTACACTGGCGCCTAGTTTCTATGTTTTGATGTCGATCAATGTAATACATGGATTTATTGAAGCACAAGGGATGGTAACCTTATCATTTAACTCTTAGAAACTCGTGGTACTTCCATCAAGCCTGGATTTTGGCAAATGTAAAAATGAGATGGGTTTTCCAACCATGGTCCGTCAGTCACCTGAGCTCCATTAGAGTCATTCTGCTTATCAGTACCAGACTGAAACCTGTTCCTCAGAGCACCATGAAACGTCACACAGACAACTCCCTGTCTAATAATCACCGAGGCGGGTGAAAATAGTCTCCACCCTTAATTAATTTAGTAATAGTGAACTGTTTACTAATTTACACTCACCAACTTATTTTCTATTTAGCTGAAATGACAAATGTGGTGAGGTGTAGTATGGGCGGGTGATTCATTGTCACCCATCCTGCACTATTATCGACAGATCAAGTCCCCACCCCCCACCCCGCCCCTCCGCCCCCCCCCCCCCCCGACACCCCGCCGAATAGATTTAATTTTCAGTGATGGTAAAATTGATTCATGTTGCTTCCATGTTTCCTGTGGTATCAAAGACAGTTTTTGAAACAGATTTAAGTTTATATTTAATTGTCAAAATGTTTGGCTCTCTGAAGACGGGAACCAAGAAAAATGGTTCGCGGCATTGCAATAAAAACTGGCATTGTGCAGCTAATCAATGTCAAGTTGCCATTTCTGGTGCCAGAATTGAACACCACCATAGACAGGGTGGGACAGCAGTCTTAGTTAAGTTCGGTTATGACCATTGAAAACCTCATTGAGCAATATGACGGTTTGTGGTTTTAAGATTTAAGGGTGCTCATTTGAAAGGCAGTGGATACAAAGTGGGGAAGCCAGTCATGGCATGATCCCGTTCCTATAAGAGGATCAGCAGGGCAAAAACAAACTCTGCACTTGGTAAAGGGCTGTCCTTCGTGATACACAGGTGGCAGGTTGTGTGGCAGGACTTGAACAGATTTAGCACTTTCTGGCATTCTGGAGGCAGAAAAGCACGGAGCACAGCTGCCAGGAACAATTGGGCGGCCACCTCCTCAGAAGGAAATCTCCAGCTAGCAATAACTGGCAAAACTTCACAATGAAATAGCAGATTTAGGGTCATCAGAGAGGGGCAGGAAGGCAACCTCCCAACACAGGAGCTATCACGGAAGACGAAGCTACCTGGACATGATCAACGAGTAATGTGGATTGCGACTCTCCAGGCGGAATGGCCACAGATATCTGAGCCCTCATTGCTAAGACCTCACAGCACTAATCACAATCATTGTGACATGAACACCTTAATTTCTGCCTCCTCAAGTTTCAGATATGACGTTAATAGTATTTCATACCTCGCTGCACACCACTCTATCTCACAGGTCATTGAAGCCCTTTTGCCAGGGTTGGACAGCACATTAATTTAATGATAGTCAGGAATTGCTGGGCAGAAAGATTTGGGGCTTTTCATTATTGGTGGATCATTCCAGATACAGGACATCATCACGTAAACGCTTTGGCCATCAAGGCATGCAGTGACTGGCCAATAAGTTCCATCAAAATGAACGGCTTCCAGAACCTCAGTATCAAAGTTGCCTGTGACTAAAACAAACACTTCCTCCCTGAATGCACAACTTTCCTCGCAGCTGCTATGACATCCTTCATCTCCAAGGTGTGTGTCCGAGACGATATCAGATACCAGAGAAAGCGATGTTACTGAGTTGTCTCTGGAGCCACAGAAAGTTGCAAAGCGGTGATAGAACCAATGCCACATGCTGACTGGACAACAATTAAGCAGGTCATTGGTCCTTTGAAGATTTGGTTTCAGCGCCTGTCAGTTGGTGATCTCCAATCCTCTCTGGCGAGAGTCTGATGTTGTGGTAGTCTGCTGCACTCTCCATAAAATGGGTCTCCAGACAGGTGTGGAACTTGAGGGCAATGAGGAACTGGAACGAGACAATTCATTGGGAGAACAGCAGGCTGTGAGAAAGGAGGTGAAGGGA
This sequence comes from Mustelus asterias, assembly GCF_964213995.1. Taxonomy (NCBI): domain Eukaryota; kingdom Metazoa; phylum Chordata; class Chondrichthyes; order Carcharhiniformes; family Triakidae; genus Mustelus; species Mustelus asterias. Next base: position 90,859,800 of record NC_135816.1, on the reverse strand, counting down.
GATGGTGCTGAATAAATTGGAGTCCCTGCTACACGATGAGGTCGCCTCCCATTGCCCTAGATGAAGAGAATGCCTATCCACTCATTCATGGCATTGATGAAGTGAAGGAATGTCCTGCCCCATGTGACAAACCTTTGGCTTCTGTGTGACATCTCTCTTCTCTCCTGTATAGTGGGATGCTTTGACAAAACTGCAGATCTCTTTCTCAGGACAGCCAACAGCCTCAGTGCTGGCTGCCATGTTAGCATCAATTGAATTTATTAAGAATGCACTCTTCACCTGCCCCACTTCCATTTCAACCACACTGAGCATTCGTGAACAGGAACCCCAATTCCATCCCAGCTAATGGGATCCCCATGTGAAAATGCTGACCAATCAGTTTCACACTGATAGTGGGTTTCTGACCCGAAAATAAGCCCAATTACTGTTGCTCGCCTCCGGTGAAAATTCAGCCCATTTTAACGTGTTTCTCTTTCTCTCTGTTTAGACTGGGTTACAACAATCTGGGAGATTTAGGTCTCAAACCATTGACTGTGGCTTTGAGGAAATCGAGCTGTAAAAATCAGAAACTGCGGTACGTACCAGACTGTGAGATTGTGTTTATAGTAACTGGACATCTAACACTGTATGTTATTATTGGTCTCGGAATAATGTCATAAATAAAATCTGTACATTCTTATGTGTATTTGTAATAGTATTAATATTAAACAGTGGGGTGTAAATTGACATGGACAAGAATGTGAGCAAGGAAAAATCACATTTGCTGGTGGTTATAAGGAAACCTGATGCTGAAGTCAATTGAAGTAGATACAAATCACGGGTAACCAATGCAGTACTGCCTATCCTTAACCCTGTGCATGTCCAATTTCACTCTTGCCATACTTCATCCAGATTCCCTTTGTTTTCTGTCTCTGATCTCCAGGCTGGAAAATAACGCTCTCGAAAATTATTGTGCTGTGGATCTCGCCTCCGCTCTCTGTACAAACCAGTGACAGACGAACTTGAACCTGATTAACAATAAACTTAGAGATTCAGGAGTGAAAATACTGTCTGTGGCTCTGAGGAAAATGGACAGTAAGATACAGAAAATAGAGTAAGTGCCAGACTGTCTGAGATTGTGTTTATAACTGGATGTCTGACACTGTCAATTATTATTAGTGACTGTCATTGGCAATCATTACAACTCATTACTGTATCAGTGTTATGAATGTGAGTTTTTAAGGATCCGGAGACACATATTTCACAAAATGTCCAGTCGACAAGAGAAATTATTTGAAGGTAATCCTTAATTCTCATTTTAAGAATGAGCAATTCGCTCATTAAGCAACATGTTAAGTAACTAGTGCAGTATTCAACCATCTTCCCTGGTCCACGTTCCATCTACAAGAGGGGACGAGCAGTGTCCTCTTGCTCCTAAACTTGTGTTCATATACTTTATTTCCAGCGTTGATTGTTGACGTTGTGCTAGTCACTTTTTTGAACACTACTAACCAAAACATACAGGATAGGTGCCTAAGACGTCAGGTTGCTCATCTTCCCATGTCCATCACTTTAACTCAAGGTTATATTTTAACTTACCTCATGCTTGGAGCTAAACGTTAGTCTTTAAAAGGCATATAAATACAACATTTCCTCAACTTTGGAATGTCAGCATGGAAGCTTGAGCCAGACCTTAACATTGCCAATGAGTATTTTTTTTTCTCCAGAGAGTGAAATAAAAACGTTTCTCTACCCACGTGTATACCAATTCTCTGCTTATTCTGAAAAGTTTAATTTGGTCAAGTTTCCACTTCTTAGAATTGGCCTCTTTGAATTCTCACAATTGATTATTTATGTTTTTGCAGGAGAGTTGTAAATTCTTAGACGATGAGCATATAAATACACCAAATTAAAGCAACAGATTTAGCACGAACTCAAAAGATTTTGACGCTCTCCCTTCTTTTTTTCTATGTTGTGGATAATTCTTAAGCATTATTACTTCAATTGCTCCAGCTCAAAATCCCCTTTACTTTAATTTTACTCCCTCTCACCGTTTCCATCTTGATTGCCTAAAAGTCAGTCTCTCTATGGAGTATGTGTTTGTAGCTTGATGTAAAATGTTGTTTCATTAGCAATGTCACATTAATCGTTTCATGTCACGTGCTTACTCAAGGAGCTGAGCACGACTGACCCCGTTCTCCAGTGAAACCTCACCATGCACCCCTCCATTTGGTTACTTCACATGTAACAAGTTGGCACACATCCGATCTCATCTGTACGCTTGTACCATGTCTCAATACTGTACCACAAATTCTCCATCGCACACAAGTCTTCTCGAGCTTCAGTAAAACATTTCAAAATATCAAGCAGTACCTAAATTCCTTTCTTATCTCCCCTGCATCGTCCCAATGGTTCGATGACTGATGAGAATATCAAATTCAGCTCCCCTTAAAGGATTCATTGTACAAGACACATATATCTCCATGCACAAGCTATTAACTCACCAGCCCCATTTATTAATTCATTTTACGAGAGTGCACCTGAATACCAGATTGATGTATTCCATTAAACTGGATTCTAATTGAGATATTTCCATTCTCATTTGGTGGCGCCTTTTTCATCACTGTCTGCCCCACCCTCAATCACGTCCTTATGCAAATGTACACATCCAGTGGTCACCGTCCTGTTCCATTCATGAACCTGGAGAAACTAGAACAATGCAAAGTTTTCATTCTATCTTAAAAACAGAAATCAAATATTCCGTGTTGGTCCTAGCTATTAATAAATCCTGATTTTTATTTCAAAAGTAGTCCGCTAAAATGTGTCTGATGCTTTTGTTTTGCGTTTCAGTATTGTATGAAATTCGAATTGTTGCACTGACAGATTTAGTCTTCAATTTTTTTCGCACTAAAATATTCATATTCATAGAGCAGTGGAGGTCGTACAGTTCATCGACCCTGCACTGACATCTCACCCATGCCCAATTCCTGCAACCCCATGCATTTACGCTGCTAATCCCCCTGACGGCAAGGGTCAATTCTGCATTGCGAACCAACCTAACCTGCACATCGTTGAAGTGTGGGAGTATACCGATCACCCGAAGGAAACCCACACAGACATGGGTAGAGTGTCCAAACTTCAAACAGCCATTGACCGAAGCCAGAATGGAACCCGGGTCTCTGGCTCTGTGAGGCAGCAGTGCTAACAATTGTGCCACCGTGCCACTTAAAAACTTCATATTTTATACCAATAAAATGGTACATTTATCATTTATCCACTTTATTAAAAAAATAAAGTTTGAATGCCACTTAAATTTCTGGTAAATTTCCCTTTGATTGTTTCAAACAACTTGTAAATTGGTTTATTAATTCCAATTTCACTATTATGACTGAGGGTCTTGAGAAGGAAATGTTTGCATTCAGTTGAGAGGTAACATCCATTTCTCCCATTCTCCAACACTTAGTCTTGAGTGGTAACTAATGGTCTGAATGATTGCGATGAAACCTTTGAATAGCAAAGTCTTTCATCCAGATTGCTGAGCGTATCACCCGCTTTCACATGGAGCTGGAAAAAACAAAACCATCTAAAACTAATAACCCATTGTGGCTCAATTCGTCAAATATGTCAAATATGGACATTTAATTTTATTAAGGCCCAATATGTACATTTAGCAATACGTAAGTAATAAGAATAAAACACAATCAACTGTTAGTTGGTTCAGAAAACAATGCACACAGTTGTACCACGTTTTTATGTCAACATTTTTTTCATAAAACCTTCCTCATATCTCTTGCTCACCTTTGTTTTTAAATAAATTTTCAAGTTCTGATGTTCACTTCTTAACCTCATTTACAAAACTGCGATTGAAACCACAGAACATTTGTATCATTCGAATCAATAATATATCGTTTCCATCTTGAACAAAGTGTTTTTGTAAAATTCAAAACGGATTTCTGCTAGACAGATTCAAGGCTTAACTTTTGAATTTTGGGATGTAAGTCCTTCAGTGCCATTCGGATTCATAAAATTTGAATTTGGGCAGAATTTACACTAACTCAAAATGTTATACAGTTATTAAAAATACTTTTTCAATTCTTTCACTGCCATGAACATTTCTATGTTCAATTTCTTTTTTTAAATTTTTTGGTGGATGATGGGCATTTCTAGCTCGACCAGCGTTTATTGTCCATTCCTACTTGCCAATGGTGGTGGTGAGCTGCATTCTTGAACCACTGCAACTCATGTCATGCAGGTACACACGTAGAGCTCTTAGCAAGGGTGTTCCAGGTTTTTGACCCGGCGACAGTGAAGGAAGGGCGATATATTTCCGAGTCAGGTTGGTGAGACTTGGAGAAGAACCTCCAGGTGGCGGTGTTCCTATGTGTCTGCTGCCCATGTCCTTCTTGATTGCCGTGGCTGCCTGCTTCGAAGGCACACTGTGAGGAGACTTGATGAGTTCCAGCACTACATCTTGCAAATGCTACACTGCTGCAACTGTGTGTCGCTGGTGGATTGAGTGAGTCAAGTGGCTGCTTTGTCCTGGATGGCGTCGAACCTCCTTAGTGCTGTCGGAGCAGCACTCATTCAGGCAAGGGAGATTTTTCCATCTCACTACTTACTTTCGCATTGCAGATGCTGGACAGAATTTCGGGAGACAGGAGATGAATTACTGCTGCACAAGTTAATATGAGCACCAAATTTGGTTATCATCTTCTGTGACTGTTTAAAATGTAACTTTGGAGCATCTATTTTTCCCCAGATATTTATGTTTTCTTTACCAGGTTATGTCAGATGTTCATAGTAATGTTCAAATGTCATTGTCCCTCCTTAGTTTGCTTACAAAATATTCCATGTATGTTTATTCAAGCCTGATAAACGTTCCTTCTGAACGCAGGCACCAACAATATCTTGACGCCTTCAGTCCAATTTAGAATGGTAATTTGTACGTTTTAAGGGTTGGGAGTCTCCGATTATGAAAACTAGGCGTCAAAGGACGCATGAGTGATTTTAAGATGATTTAAGTCTATAAAGGAGATAGTTTCGACATACATCAGCTAATATAGAGGAAAACGTTGTGACGTTGTGATCGTAGAAAATTGATTTCTAATTACAGAGAATGAATGGACCCAGAGCACATAATCTCTTGATCTCTGTAGCTTGTGGTGGTAGCATACTGCTCATTCCACAAAGTGCGGGGAAACTCTTTTCGTAGCCGTCCTCCATACTTCCTGGCCCATCTTCCATGTAAAAAAAAAGAGAAGTGTGAGCCCGACTGCCCCTTAACTCCACGCACCTTTTGATATAAGTTGTTTATCGGGGCTGGTTCCTTCTCCCATGTGAATCATTTCTTCTAACCATACCAACCAATAAATACAGGACAGGCGCCCAAGATGCCAGGGTTGTCACCTTCCCCACTTATCCGTCACGAACGGTTGAGGTGACGATTAATTTGATCACATGCTGGGAGCCATTTGTTGCCCTTATCAAACATATGTCTGGATAAGTGGGTACAATGTCATGTTTTTGACTTGGGAATGTCAACATGAAAAGCAGAATCCAGAGACCTCAACATTTTTGGGAGTGTTTATCTGTCTTTTTTTCCAGACGAGTAGAAATGCAACCGTGGAAGGGGACTATATCGTAAGGGAATCAGCCAGAACTTTCTGTGACAGTAAATGTGACACCAGAACGGTATGTTGCTCCCCTGATATCAGATTTAAGGATGCAGGTGCAGAACATCTTTCCAACTGAGTTTGAAAACCAGAGGCTGTGGTCTATATTCGTACATATTACATGGATAGGAAGAAGGATGAGGCCCTAAAAGCAGATTTTCGTGTGTTAGGAAGGAAACTCAAAAGCAGGACGACAAAAGCAGCAATCTCAGGATTACCCCCAATGCCACTTGTTGGTAAGCATAGGAATAGGAGGTTTGAGTGAGAAGTCCAGAAAATGAAGATAAGGGGAATGGCACTGAGATGAAGCAAAATGCATTTATTCGTGCCGTTGTGAACCTTTGGAATTTTGTACCCCAGACAACTGTGGAAGGTCAATCAGCTGGTATGTTTGATAAGATTAATTGACAGTCTTTGAAAGAGCAATGAGACAAAGGGGCATGGGTTTAGTTTGGAGAAAAGGCATTGAAGCTAATAATAAGCCATGATCATATTGAAGCAGACCAAAAAGGCTGAATGGCCTACTCCTGTTCCTATAGCGCTATTTGTAAGGCAGTGAGCAAATGTCAAAATGAATAATTCGCAGACTCTGCAGCTCCAAGGAACCCGAGTGTAAAATATGGAAATTGTGCGAGATTGTGTTTATGACAATAGGATGCCTAATGTTGTACAGAATAATCAGCATAATGTAATAGCTTTATTAATAGCTACAGTAAGTTGCAGATATATAACACTTTTAAAGTAGTAAATAAGAGTCATTGTATCACAATTGGTGATGTTGAGGCCTCCAAGTCAAAAACTCTTAGTTCAGTTTACACTCCTGGACGTGGTCGCTAAGAAAGCTAGAGAGTCTAGTTATGGAAAAAAACTGACAACCCATATCATTACTATCTACAGCTCCGGCACTACAACATGCATGTAAAAATGTATGTTGCCGAGGCAGCTCAGAATCCTGGGGTGCGGGGGCGAGGAGGATGCAGTGTCAGTTGGATCAGTTTCGTGACCACCAGTGTGGATTGGATTAGTGCCAAATATATGAAGTTCCATCCGCATTCTGGGTGGGTGGATTTGGGATCTGCCTCCTTGGAGTTCATGGCACTTTGGGTTGAAAGTACGTTGGTCAGGAAACTCGAAAACAACATAGCAAGATGCCATAGGCGCATTTTCCAAGATATTTGGGCACCCTGGAAAGTAAGGTGGCATTATGGCAGGCGATTTAAAGCTAAGTCAGTCAGGGAAGATATAAGGAATGTCTGAACAGGGAGAGTTGGAGAGGTGGGGAGAATGGAAAGGGAAATTCTAGAGCTTAGGGCGCAGGATGCCAATTCCAATGATCACGTTGCATAACATTCTTAATAATGTAGTCGTATTGAATGGTCATTTTTTTCTCACAGAAGAATTATAAAGTTGGTTTATCCAGGAGTCAGTGCAGGACTCGCACAACTTCTTGACAGATATCAACAATTTAGTCTTGGGTGTACCTAAACATGTGGCGTCAACCTAGTAAGACTAAACGGCATTACTACTTTCAGACCAAACTATGGAAGTACCATGTCAAGCTATCCCACAACCAATGTGTCAAATCAAAGCTCAGCAATGCTGTTACATTTAACCCGCAATAGTGGTGGACAATCAGATAACGTTCAGGAAGATGAGGCTCCACGAATATAACCGTGGGGCGGCAAGGTAGCGCAGTGGTTAGCGCTGCTGCTTCACAGCTCCAGGGTCCCGGGTTCGATTCCCGGCTCGGGTCACTGTCTGTGTGGAGTTTGCACATTCTCCTCGTGTCTGCGTGGGTTTCCTCCGGGTGCTCCGGTTTCCTCCCACAGTCCAAAGATGTGCGGGTTAGGTTGATTGCCAGGTTAAAAAAATTGCCCCTTAGAGTCCTGGGATGCGTAGGTTAGAGGGATTAGTGGGTAAAATATGTGGGGGGAAGGGCCTGGGTGGGATTGTGGTCGGTGCAGACTCGATGGGCCGAATGGCCTCCTTCTGCACTGTAGGGTTTCTATGATCATCAGTGATGTAATGGGCAGGACATCAGTCGGCACTCACACGACAATAACGTGCTCACTAATGCTCAGTTGGGCCACTCACACCTGACCTCGAAATAGTCAAAACATGGGTAAAATAGTTGAACATAAGAAGTGAGAGTGCTGAAATGGGAGATCTGTGGAATCTGTATGGGTGAGCTAGGATGATCCATGGGACTTTTCATAGAACCATAGAATGCATGCAATGCAGAAATAGGTCATTTGCGCCGAGGCTCTGAAAGAGCACCTTACCCAGCCCTCCCCTCCACCCAATCGCCGTAACCCCATATATTTGCCATGACTAATCTACCTAACCTACTCATCGTTGTATACTAAGGAGCAATTTTGCACGGCCAATCCATTTAATCTGCACATCTTTGAAATGTGGGAGGAAACCGCATTAGAGACGAAAATAAAGTTCAAAACCTACACAGAAACCACCGACGTCGGAATTCAACCCGAGTCCTTGGCGCTGTGAGACAGCAATACCAACCGTTGTGCCATCCATAGCATCAAGGCATGGGACAGCATTGGGAAGAAAACAAGTAAGTGAGAATTCGGGAGAAAACTCTCAACTGGTTAGAGCCATGCTGTTCCAAGGAAGATGCTTCTGTTTGTTGGAGGTCAATATTCTTCATCACAATACATAGCCGTAAAGGCTCCTCAAAGTGTGGTCCTGGGCCAAAACATTTTCAGCTGCTTCATCAGAGACCTTCCTTCCAGCGTAAGGTCAGAGTGGGGATGTTTGCTGATGATTTCAGTGTTCAGCACCAATCACAAAACCTCTGATATTGAACCTGTCAATGTCCATATGCAGCAAGATCTTTACAAAATGCAGCTTACTGAGGTGGATGTGACAATGTACATGGCAGTAACTCACCAAGGTGTCTTTGACAGCATCTTCGAAACCCACGACATCGATCACCTTAGAAGGGCAAGGGCAGCAATATTGGGATTGAGCAGGGTATAGGGCATAATAAGACGAGACTCTGCTGCCTGAATAGATTTGGTGGAGACCTTCAATGTACCCAGCAATGGTTTCAAATGTACTGGTGGAAATCTCTGTTCTTTACAACCCAGAATCGAATGGAAAATCTTTGAAGAATAAGAACAACCTGGAACGTGATGACTCATCCCATGATAAGGATATGGAGATAGATGTTGACCAGACGCTACATGATAAAGGGCCCAGAGACAAGGCACCATGGGATATGTGCAAGGAATACTCGAGATTCAGGAATACAGACACGTTTCATATGAACCTTACTCAATCACCCATTCAATACATAAAAATTCCACCTTCTGCAGTACTGTTGCTGTTTCATTGAATGTCTGTACCATTCCGCTGTAGCCGCCATTGCGTGAGACAAAACCATTGGAAATGTATTGACGTTATTCAGTTTTGTCCTTTCTATCCAACCCTTTGCAGGAGGTTGCAATCTTTAAAACAGTGTTTTGTGGTAAATGATTTTTTTGGTGATACTCCATCCCAGAATTCATTGCAGACACATACAAAGTGACATTTAATAATACAGAATAAATCCATTTAATCCCAGTGCAACGATGCAAACTTTTTAAAATGCTTTTGCGGATTCCAATGTTGTTCTCTTCCTGTCCTGTCAACAGGGGTGTAGACAGTGTGCTGGCTGTTGTTCTCTAGTTCTCTGAGACCTGGAAGGCCCTGGCACACTCAGAGCCTTCTGCATGGAGACTGGGGTCAGTGTGGTTTTCTTTGCTGGTAATACAATCACAGCAGAGAATGTCCACACCAGGAGCCCTAGATGTTGCAGGCGGCCGTCCCTATAACATTCTGGGCTGGGGCATAGCAATCTGAGGAGGCTGAGCACCTTGCAGTCACTCTAGGCAACATATATGTCATCCACTGTCACGCAGCCCCATTGTTGTACAGAGCTCATGGAGGATTTTTCTTTATTCGTTTACGGGATGAGAGTGTCGTTGGCTGGTCCAGCATTTATTGCCCGTTGTTAATTGCTCTCCATTTCAGAGGATATTTAAGAGTCAACCATAATGCTGTGGGTGTGGAGTCAGACATAGGCAAGGACGGCAAATAGTTTTCATGAAAGGACATCAGTGAACAAGGTGGGATTGTCTGACAATCGACAATGGTTTCATGGTTATCATTAGACTATCTTAATGCCAGGTATTTTTCTTTACTGAATTCAAATTTCACCCTTTGCATGGCAGTATTTGAACTCAGGTCCCCAGATCTTGGTCCCACTCTCCAGACTACCAGTCCATTAGCAATACCACTACGCCACTGCTTCCCGAATGGTGATGATACGCAGGTTAGCTTGTATCTCCAGTGGGTGGTATGCAGATGTGGCTCTTCATAAAAATCAGCAGTCCACTGTGGTTTGCACTGCTGCATCACAGCGTCAGGGACACGGGTTCAATTCCTTCCTTGGGTGACTGTCTGCAGAGTCTGCACGTTCTCCCTGTGTTTGTGTGTGGGTTTCCTCCGGCTGCTCCGGTTTCCTCCCACAGTCCGACAGACGTGCTGGTTAGGTGGATTGGCCTGGCTAAATTCTCCCTCAGGGTATCTGAACAGGTGCCGGAGAGTCGGTGCGAGGGGATTTTCACAGTAACTTCTTTGCACTGTTAATGTAAGCTGACTTGTGACACTAATAAATAAACGCAAAAAACTAACCTTAAAAATACGCAGCTTCTTGATAGAGTGTGCCAAAGACACGGCTGCACACATGGTCTGGATGGCCTACTTAGTGTATGGTTACACAACTCAAACTGCAGCCCCAGAAACTGCTGCTTTGTTTAGACTCTGAAGCTTGCATCGTTCTGGCCTCTAATAATCGAAGTGTCAGTGGCCTCGGCTATCACTGCTGCCATCAGCTCGCCGAGTGCGTCTTTGCTGTGATAACCAGGGACATATTTATTAATCTCAAGCGAATCGACACTGAAGGTATCTGCACAGATGGCGTGTGTACGCAGAATCATCTGTCAATGCACCTTCTGAGAACCTTTCCCTACCTCGCAGCGGCTTTTGATTTGTGTGAGCTGGAAGAGTGATTTGAGGGTTACACACATGTCAACACACCCTTCCTAATCTCGATCATTCCAAATCTGGAGCTCCATGTGACCTGTGAGGAAAATATGAAAAGTTTATTTATTAGCCACATGCAAGGTAAACATTAAGGCTGCAAAGAAGTTACTGTGAAGTTCCCTAGAAATTCGGTTGTGAACACAATGCTTTGTGGCCGCTCCATCTCAGCATTGCATGGGTTAACTCTGACTGACCAGGATACTCCACAGAGAGGCTGACATACCTCTTACAGTCAGTGCTTTGCCTGGACATTGCCAGTGGCTGGTTGAGATGCCAGATCTACGAATTTCACTTACACCCTTAGTCACATATGAAGCTGTAATTTTATAGCATTGCTTAGTGCACTCTCAACCATTATCTTTGCCCCGACATGTTACAGCGTATTATTGCAAGCATCTTCCTCTATGAATGCCTATACACATGCCTTGAGAGGGTGTGAGCAAGTGCGAATGGTATCGCCACGTGTGCTTTCGCGGGCTCAGTCGTCAAGTGAGTCCTGTGTAACTAGTTACTCCTGTTGTGAGTTCATGCTGAATTGTAAAGTTCGTATTTTCGATATAAAGTAGATTATTTTTTCATCATGCGTTCAAATATCTTATTGTGGTCTTGAGTTAGCGCCTCATTTTGGCGCTGAGGAGCAAAGAGCAAAGTGAAATAAAACAAAGTTCAGCATGATGACACGAGGTTTACCCAATGATTACCTACTTGTCAATGTGCCCGGTGGTCAAGGAATGGGATCAGCGGGGTTGTGACTTTATCGACGTGCTATCGAGTGAACAGCACATTGTCTATGTGTGAGAATATCTGGGAGTTGTGAAAGAAAGCCAGGACTGGAGTGATTATGTGGAAAGTTTGGAACACTTTTTCTTTGCTAATGGGATTGTAGATGAGGTTAAGCAGTGCTCAATTCTCCAGCGTCTGCCTGGGACAAAGACTTACAAGCTGCTGAGGAATTTAGAAATGCCATGGAAACTGGGAGGAGGGGTTGGGGGCGTTTCATTTCCGGATTTAATTGCACGTGTTCAGAATCACCACAATCGTCAGTCCTCAATGAGTGTCCAACAGTTTAAGTTCCATAGACATTTTTGGAAGGCATGTCAGTCTGTAGCTAATTTTGTTGCTGACTTATACCGGCTCTTGGAACATTGTGAGTTTGGAGCGGTGTTGGAGGATATGTGCGAGGATAGCCCATCTGTGGCGCTAACGAAGTCAGCATTCACTGTCGGCTGTTGGGTGAAGTCACACTGACTTTCAAGAAGGGTCTAGAAATTTGAAAGGCTTCGAAATGGATGCCAACAATGCAACTGTATGCACTGCATGAAATACAGAAAGAGGCAGTAAGCAAAAATGTATAATGCAGTGGAGTGTTATAGGTGTGGAGGGACACTCTCTGCAAATCATTGCAAATCTATGGACACTGTTTGTCACCGTTAGCTAAAAGGCGCAGGGGGCTATAAGCAATTGGGAGGCTGAGCAAGTAAATTTAATTTTTTAAAACCTCAGCCTCGCATGACCCTGAAAGCAGAGGAGCGTGCTAATGGCATATTTAATGTGAGCGAGCTGCGCATGTGGCCGCCTTATGCTACAGTGCTGAAGTTGTGCGGAACGTTTATCCTCGACTTTTCAATTTTGGGCTTGGTGAACTTACCCGGGAAGATTTGCCAGACCTTTCAACAGTGTTGGCGCAATTGTGTGCAGTACTTCACAAAGAACCCAAACGGAGGTGGGGGTCAGCACAAAAGAAAGCTTTCAAGGGCGTGAAAGCACTGGTGCAATCACCGAATCTGCTGGTTCACTCTAATCAAGACAGGGAGTTAATGTTGTCACGCGATTCATTGTCCTGCTATGTTGGGCCAGGGCTGTCTCATTTGATAGAGGGCGAATGAGAAAAAAAAACACAGGTTTAGCATTTTGTACGATGACAACAGCTGAGAAGGGATGTTCGCATTAAGACAAGAAAGGTGTAGCCATCGTTTTTGCTGTGAAATGATTTCATCAGTACGTTTATGCCCGTGCATTCACTACATGTACTGATCACAGTCCGTTCCTGAATGGTTTCGGTGAGCCAAAGTGCATTCCTCCCATGGTCACGGCGAGAATCCAGCGCTGCCATCTCAACTTTGTCAGCTTACCAACATGTAATTATTGCAGGGCAGAGAATGACAATGCAATTGCAGTCGTTTTGAGTTCTCTCCCTCTTCCGGATATGCCAGCCAAGACATTTTCTTCCTCCAGATAAAAAAATCTTATTGGGAGACATCACATTCCGGAGGGAATGCTGAACAAATTAGATAGTGAAAGGGCAGGGATCCTATCGTATCTCAGGTGAAGAGTGTTCTTATGCAAATTTGGATTGTTGTTAGAGATGATGATGAACTGAGGCCATTTGCAAAGCGGAAAGATGAGTTAATTGTGCCGGCTGGTTGCATCCTTTGGCATTTAATGTGGCAATTTTGCTCCCTGGTCGTTCGCAAGTCATGGATGACATTCATGAGGCTCACCCCTGTGTCTCTCTGATAGAGTAGTCAAATTCTGCTCCAACTCCATTTTCATGTTTGCTGATGACAACACTGTGGTGGGTCCAATCTCCAACAAGAACGGAAAAGAGTACATGAAAGAGATGGAGAATTGGTGAAATTGTGTGAGAACTATAATCTCTCCCTCAAGGAGACAAAGGAATTAGTGATCGACTTCAGGAAACGTAGTGCAGGACATGCCCTTGTGTGCATCAACAGTGATGAAGTGGATATGGTCGAGAGCTTCATGTTTTTAGGTGCTCAGATCACGAACAATCTGTCCTGGATCCCTCCATGCTGCCGCTATAGTTAGGAAGGCTCACCAATGCCTCTAATTCCTCCGAAGGCTAAGGAAATTCGGCAGTTCCACAACGATTCTTAACAATTGTTGCAGATGCACCGCAGAATGCATCTTATCTGGATGCAAAGCAGCTTTCCTGCTCTAACTAAAACGCAGGAAACTACAAAGGGGTGTGAACGCAGTCCAGTCAATCACCTCCTATCTATTGACTTATTTTACACTTCCCACTGCCTCAGAAAAACAGCCAGCATAACCAAGGACCTCACGGACCCCGGATATAAACTCTTTGACCCTCTCCTGTCAGGAAAAAGGTACAAAAATCTGAAAACACTTAATTACAGATTCAAGAACAACTTCCTCTCTGCTGTTATGACTATTGAGTTGTCCTATCATATATTGAGCTTGTATAGCGTGCAAGAAACAATACTTTTCGCTGTATCCCACTGCATGAGGCAATAATAAATAAAATGAATTCAAATTAAGCAGCAAAAGTTCGAGGTAAAAGAGTGATAGGCAATGTTGTCGTGGACATTCTCCAGGAAGTGGTGCCTGTGGTACAATGTTTGCCAGGGGACTCTACTTAAGGAATGGATGATGGACGTTCATGCAGAAATATTCAACCTATTCCCACGCTCTCAAAACGAGATGAACTGCGACGAGATTCGCCAGATTTATTATAATGATCACAATGTAATTGTAAAGCTGCTGTAAAAAAATAATGAAGAGTTGACAGTCAATTTCGTTGTATTTATGTCCTTCAGGGATTAAAATTAAGGAGAGAGATGCTATGGTAAGCATCTTCCTATGTGCATGTATATACTGATGTATTTAGAGGGTGTAGGCATGCACGAACAATGCTCTCGACAGTGCCTTCTTTCGCAGACATAATCATAAAGTGAGACCCTATGTAATAATTGTTCCTGCTCTGCGTTCATACAGTTATGTAAACTTCTTATTTTATGTATGAAGATTGTCTTACACCGTGCGTTTGACACCGGGTGGACTGGTTTCCTCCCACAGTCCAAAGACGTGCAGGGTAGCTGAATTGCCTATGCCAAGCTGTCCCTGAATGTCCAAAGATGTGTAGGTTAGATGGTTAGCCATGTGAAATGTATGGCATTACGGATATAGGGCGGGAGAGAGGGCCGGGGAGACGTGCTCTGTCAGAGAGTCGGTGCAGACTCGATGGGCCGAATGGTCTCGTTCTGCACTGTCAAGATTCTATGATTGATTCTACGATATTCGTGGTCTAAAGCTCCCGCACTACCATGAACTCAGTTCCTTAACCATGAATTCTCCATCCCACAACAACTCAAGATGAGAGGGTGCAGTGATTTCTTTCTTGCATCATTAGCATTTTCCGTATTAAGTCGCTCCTGCGCTTCCATTTTTTTCTTTTCTTGCCTCCGCTCACGTATTTTCCTGTCACTTAAAACCTGTTAAATCACCCCTTTTTCCCGTGTTCTATTGAAACCTATGGAACCAAAACATTAACCTTGTTACTTTTATCTCAGATACTGCCTGTCCTGCTGAGTATTTCCAGCATATTCTATTTATATTTCAGGTTTAAAATACTAAAAAAAAATCCTTCTGTAACAATGGAAGTTGAGTTTCTTTAATGTCTTACGCTGCTTGTGATCGATTGTGTCATTTTAAACACCTTGGATTTATTCATATTCCTCTCATTTCTCTCTGGTTACCAGCCTATGCAATATTGCTCTGACGGCTTCTTGTGCTGAGGGTTTCTCCTCTGCTCTCGGTACCAATCTGTCACTGATGGATCTGAGCCTCGGTAATAATAATCTGGGAGATTCAGGAGTCAAACGATTGTCTGCAGCTCTGATTAATCCGGACTCTCAAATACAGCAGCTGAGGTAAGTTTCAGATTGAGAGATTATATTTATCATAACCAGATCTTCCTGCCTTCAGAGTGTTCTGAGGTTCTCCAGACAATGGGCTGGGCATCCCCATCACAGGTCCATACACATTGACTGCACAGTAATTGCCTAGGAAATTTCAACTGATGTTGAACAGTTATCGTGTATCCAGACAGTGCCACAAAACTTTGGTTTAATGGTGAAAACTTCAGATGGTTCTGACTTGGTAAAATAGTTACACTGGAAATTTTTGAAGGATTAAAACCAGTTCAAACCCCATGACTTCCTACTGGACTTTCTGAATATTACTCCTAGCCATCTGGCTACATTGAACCCAACTCTGCCTGCGACTAACTAATCCTGTGTCTGCCAGCCCGACTCCCCTCCCGACCAACTGACTCCCCTCCGCTCTGCACTTCACCGTAACCCGACTACCAACCTCCCTCTAACAGATTACAGCACTAAGAGATTGCCACATTACTGCTTGGCTACTCCCCGATGGCCCAAATAGTGGTTCCCCCCGCACCCCATCCGAACTATCATCCAGCACCAATTACCCAACCCTAATTATCACCTCCATCCCCACCCTTACTCCATCGTTCCCCCTCCATCTACCCCTTTACCTATTTACCCTCCGTCTATGGCTTATCAAAGTGGAATTTGATCAAAGGGACATTTAAGCTCACCGATATGTTGCGTCCAATGGTGTAAAAAACAGGGTGTTGCTGGACGTTGCCTGAAAATCCTCTCCTCCCATGGAAGGGCACCAGGAGCATCTTTGCTCCAAATTTCTCAGACAGGACGGTTCTGAGATCTGCAGAAACTATGTGGAGCATCAGAATGAGATAGGTGAAAATGACCGGAGTGGGGATCCAGAACATTGCTACGAATAATTCAGTCCCATATACATTTTGAGATTTCCTATTTCTATAATTAATAAACTCTGTCAATTATTATTCGTGTAAGTTACTATTAGTGCAAGTAGCAGGGTGGAAATGACCATTAAAGGTTATTAATATAAGAATAATATATGTGCATACAATTATTAAAGTCATGGTCATTGTACTACTTTCACTTTCATCCTTAGTTAGATCTAAGGCCTTAAATTTAACATAATGTTTTGCACTTCTCTTGCCAGAAGATATCATTGATCATCTTGTGGCAATGCAAAAACGTGTGTCATGCTTTCTCGCCTCTGCAATCTCCATCCAAACCTACCTGGACTAACGGGCTAATCTTGTCATTTAAACACACTGCGCTCCGTTTTACTCTTTCATTGCATCCGCCCAAATCTCGGTAATGCAACAGGTTGTTGTGAATTGTTGTCATTACCCTGTTTAGCTTAAATTCTGTTGAGCCGAATTCTGCTCCTCTCTTTACACGAGTAACCTGAACTGCTGAGTATATTCAGCATTTTGTAGTTTTATTTCAGATTTGCAATGCAATAGCATTTTCCTTCCATCTAAATACAAGTTAGGATCCTTTAGCCCCTCAGTATGTACATTCGTATTGCCATTAATAGTGATCTTTAAAACACTAGGGCTTTACCCTGATTCCTGTTATTTTGTCTCCGTAATCCCCACTCTGAAAGATAACACACTCATAGAATCTGGTGCCGAGAATCTTGCCTCCGCTCTCGGTACAAACCGGTCCCTAATGAACCTGAACCTGAGTAATAATAAACTGGGAGACTCAGGAGTGAAACTACTGTCTGCGTCGCTGCGGAATCCGGTCTGTAGAATACAGAAACTACAGTAAGTAAGTTTGTGTGAGATTGTGTTTATAAGAACTGGATATCGGATGCTGCATTAGTGTTAGTAATTGCATTTTTAATTAACATTGTGCATCAGTCGGATTCCCGTTATATCTCTTGCTGATGCACAGTCTTGGACAGAATGTTCTCTCAGATTCTTGTGCCGACGATGTCACCGCTGTTGTCAGTGCAAACCAGTCACTGATGTTTCTGAACCTGAATGCAAACTTCTTCACAGACCAATCTGTACCTGCTCTCCGAAAACCTATCCAAACCTGCAGGAGCCTGCAGCAAATCGAGTGACTGTTTGTATCAATAAATAATTATATAAATGCGTTTTCAGCCATGTTGATAGTTAATGTTTGTCTGTTGTTCTTACTGAAATTTTAATTACTGTTTCCTGCTATTTACAGTGTTGTTTAACTTACATGTTTTCTATTTAACCTTGCATCACTTTCTGGCTGGTGGGGAATCGTTTCAGTTCAAGTGGAAAAAGACACCGAGAGTCATTGCAGGAATTATGATCCGGACTAAATGTGATATGTGAACATTACAATTCATCAACACGGTTGATCTCATGTTTGATTTCTTGTCTCTCACGTTTAAGCGGCCGCGCTCCAGGTTGGAATCCTATTGACCGTTTCCCAGTTTCCAGCTCCAGCTGAGTATCATCTCCCACTGTGACGTCAGAGGCCCAGCAACAGGGTCACGTGACTCAACCGCTCCGCAGCGCTGCTTCTGCAGGATACTCAGGGCTGAACGTTCCCCAATGCGGCACTGGGCAAATGGACTGACAGGAAGGAGCCAGGGTGAGGACTAATCTGGCCTGCAGCTGGATACTAACAATGAGACACATTATTACTGAGTTTCGTTGTAAAATACTCAGGATTCTTGCTCAGTATTAGTGCCCATTTACCCTGCTGGGAAATGATCCTGTGTGGGTTCAGAATGGGGACAGGGTCTGTTCAGCTGTGATAAATCACACTGTCCAATAGGGGCAAACACCCGCTACATGGGGTGACCCAGGGAGAGGATTCCTTTGGGGAGGTTCCAGCGGATTGGGTAACTGGGCAATTAGAATTAAAGTATCAGAGCTCTTCTGTCTTTCCGATGTTAGTGTTCAGCTTTTTTTTAATGATCCTGGAGAATGTTAAAGATGAGATAGACTAGAATTATAATCTCTAAACCATTACAACTATTTATTAGAAAAGAGTGTCAGCATACCACCCGGCCGAGCTACAAGAATACAATGATTACAGTGTACCATTACATTATGCAAGTAACATTCCGTCCTTCTGCACAAATATGATCGTCTTGCGTGCATATTTCACTCGATGGTTTGCATTCCCCAGACAGAGTGATTGGTAGCTTAGGAAGTATAGGGCCAAGCGTTTCCAGCAGCACACAGTAGGAGCACAAATAGCCACATCATTTGCAACACAGAGATTCGTTATTGACGTCGAGGTAATTTCCCGTGCTTTATGCAGATTGGTTAGCCCTGTCTCTGAACGAGATTCACCTTGTCCTGCACCACGTGTTTTCCCTTTTTCTGGGGTCTAGTTTGGGATATGTACCCACACCTTGCCACCCTCACATATATTTATATTTTGTGTCTGATGTTGCAACAGAAGGGGAAGGTTGTCTTATTATCTTACGCATGCAGGTTCTTTCTTTTTGTGGCCGAATATTCAAATTATACAAGGCTTGTGGCAATACCTTTGCCGGCCCTGTGAGCCTTCAAACTGCGCCTTTTTTCCAGTGGTTCCATGCAGAGGTTGCATTAAGTCAATTACATGTCTTTGCCTGTAGCCGAACAGTCATACGAACCAATGTGTATGTTCTTTAGTAGTGGGGTTTGCACTTAATGTACATTATTATTTACTTTCTCGTGTTTGAATCTATCCCCTATTATCCATTGTATACCCAGAAATTGCAATGCTTGACTAGGACCTTGAATCTTTTTGGTGTTGATCTCCCAGTCGGGTGTACACAGGTGCTAAACAAAGGTGTTCAGCCACTTCGGTTTCCGTAGGTCCTCACAATAGGATTTCATCAATGTGATGTGTCACTGCAGTATTAGGCGTTAGGATGCACGTATCCAAATCTCTAGTTACTAGAGCGTGATGCAGAGTTGGACTATGTAAATACCCTTGAGGAAGCCGGCAGTTGTTTCCTGTTTTGTTCTTTTAATGATCCGGGAGAATGCAAAATAAGAAACAGACTAGAATTTAATCTCTAAACTATCATAATTCCTTACTTCAAAATAGCAAATAATATGAAATAAATACAAGCAACGAGTCTCCCGCCCTTATGGCCGTCGGGGATCCCGGTAATGACGGCTCGTCTGGAGCTCGAATGGTCCTGGCACCAATTATGATCCTGGTCCGAGGTGACGTCCAATACACCCAGGTCAATGCCCCGCCCGTGGACATTGTGGCACAAATCACCTTCGGTGAGACGTGGTATGAACACATATTTGGAAAACAATATTCAAAGGTAACAGAAACATGTCAACTTGACGTGTGATTACAGTGATACTACACATGGTGCAAAACATATCTGAATCCCATCTCTCTGTTCCCACAGAATGGGAATTGGTAATTTGGCTGGCGAATATATTGACTCTTTACTTTCTATACAATAAGCAAACAACAGTTGTCGAAACAATGTATTTAATGCATACTCTTCCCCTGTTGATATTGCTGTCATTTACACAGTGAAGGGTCAGTTTCTAAACAGCAGGAATGACACACAGGACTAGAGTGTGTCAAATAAAAAGATCGACCTGGTAAATTCACCTGCCCACTAGAAGTTGTGGAAGTTGAGTCAACCAGTGTAAGATGCCTTGGGGTAAATGGACAGGATCCATATAGGGACCCGGAGTCAGAGAGAAGATGGTCTGATATTCTGTGTCAGGTTCCTTATGACGCAAACTCTGTTATATTGGTACTATTTTCCAGATACTAATGGACATGCTGTACATGACATTATTTTCTGCTTTACTTTACATTCCCCATCAAATGCAATTTGCTTATTCTCTTCTCACTCTGGTCCAATACCCATTGAAGTTTCATTGTATTCATAAGACTTCAAAAATGGAATTGGAACCAAACATTTGTAATTAACAATGACCAGATTAGAACAACAGAGTCACACAAGAAAGATCGCCCAGTATTAGATATCACCTGGAACCACAAAATGGCAGAACAAGTGACAGTGGGATAAGACTCTATGGTTGCATGTAAGAACCACAACTCAGAATTTTTAAATTAATTGAGGTCATAGAATCCTACAGTGCAGAAGGAGACCATTCGGCCCCTCGAGTCTGCACCGGCCACAATGCCACGCAGGCCCTATCCCCATAACCCGACGCTTTTTACCCTGCTAACCTCCCTGACACCGAGGGGCAATTTAGGGCCAATTCACCGAATGTGCAAATCTGTGGGAGGAAACCGGAGCACCCGGAGGAAACCCACGCAGAAACGGGGAGGATATGCAAACCCCATATAGAGCCTCAAGCCGGGAATCAAACCCAGAACCCTCGTGCTGTGAGACAACAGTGCTAACCACTTGCCACCGTGCCGCCCTGCATGCAGTAACGAGGAACTAACACCTAAATAGTGGAAAGAACAGGGAACTGAAATACATCATACAGCATCTGTTATTTACGTCTGTGTTCACTGGCACCCAATTAGCGCTCATAAACCATTAATTTCAATGAGAAAAATGACCATTTAATGGAATAGGTTTCAACAATCAGGGTATTTAATAGTTATATTGCTCGACTAACAATTCAGAGGTAATGTTAGTAGACCAGAGAACATGAGCTCAGATGACAGTTTGAGAATTTTAATTCAGTTGAATAGAAACTTGATATTAAAATGGAAGTGTTGTCAGTGATCATTGATTTATCACATTTTTGAAAGGGAATATGACGTCCTTTCCTGCTCTGTTCTATATCTGACTCCAGACCCTCTATAATGTGATTGACTGCTGTGTTAGCTGCCTCTGAATTCTCCTAGTATTGCTGCATCTGAAGTGTCCTCGTTTTATCAAACAGTTACCTCAAAGATTCAAGAAAACGGACCAGCAGCATCAACTCAGAGTAATTGCAGTCGACAATTACAGTGACTTTTCCGGTGACACTCATACTGGGGAATGAATGGCAATGAACCTGTTGCTCGGATATAAAACTTGTGTTTCTGATACTTGAAATGGAAATTGAAAGGTTTCTGTGAGGCCGCTGATTTCTATTGTCAGTTTCTCACCAGAACAGCAAGTTCAAGGATAAATATCCATGCAGACAGTAAGGAACTCCTCATATCTTCTTGCATTAGAGCGATCAGATTCTGTTGTATCCATTTGAACAGATAGAGAGCGCCACGAATTGATCGGTGAAAGTAAATGATAATGGAAAAACGAATTGGGCCGAGTACAAAAGGCACGGCCATTATCTATCTCCCATTTAAGGCAAATTTACAAGACAAACCTATCCTCTAATCAACAGCATTCGACAAAATACTGAATGGACTAATTAGATTCCCAAACAGTTGATATTAATTTCCTAACTCTGCAGTAATCTCACACACTGACCTGAACTTTAATTTGACAATCAGGGATCTCGTGAATCTTTTCTGATGGTGATAGCTTGAGCCAACATGCATTCTTCTTCATTATGCTACGTACCTGTCTAATAATTGTGTGTTATTAATGTTGCTACGTCACCCCGACTTCAACCATTTTATTAGTTTTTTTGTATGCTCGATGTTTAAGTTATTATTTTATTATTGAGTCAATTAATCATTGCCAGTGAATGGTTTGATGTCTGACTTTTTCTTTGAAAATTTGGTAAGAACGAGTTATTTCATTCACACAGGGACTTATGGGGATTTGAGCTGAGGGTTGATGAAGTTAATTTCGGTTTAATTGGAACTGGGTTATATGAAACAATACCGTCAAACAAAGTTAGAATACATTCAATTTTCGTTAGCGGCTGGGATTTAAAACTGAAAACAGTTAATTGGTGATTATGGAAAATGAAGTAGGTAAAGGTTATTCTGCTCCTTACCATGTATTTGCATGGTAAGGAGCAGAATAAGGGCATTGGATATCAGTATTCCAACAGGGGTTTATAATTCACAACGCTCTGTTTCAGAAGTGATTGTGATCCAGCTGAGTAACACCCAACACTGAGATGGAATGCGATATTATTCCATCTGCATGAATGAGCTACAGATGATAGGGACTGAATAGTAATGCAAATGCAATGTACATAACGATCTACAGGACGTGGTCTCTGTCAAAACTCCAGTTGAAGTATTACGAACCGAACTGGTGTTTTTGACAATTTAGGTCACGAAAAGGGCAGCACGGTAGCACAGAGTTTAGCACTGCTGCTTCACAGCTCCAGGGACCTGGGTTCGATTCCCGGCTTGGATCACGGTCTGTGTGGAGTTTGCACATTCTCCTCGTGTCTGCGTGGGTTTCCTCCGGGTGCTCCGGTTTCCTCCCACAGTCCAAAGATGTGCTGGTTAGGTTGATTGGCCATGCTAAAATTGCCCCTTAGAGACCTGAGATGTGTAGGTTAGAGGGATTAGTGGGTAAAATATATGGGATAGGGCCTGGGTGGGATTGTGGTCGGTGCAGACTCGATGGGCCGAAGGTCCTCTTTCTGCACTGTAGGGTTTCTATCTATCTTCTATCTATCTAAAAGCTGAACTGCAGGTGTCCAGGTACAAATCCAGAGCTCAGTATTTCCAAAGAGGAGAAGATTATAAAGCTGCTCATAGGAAGAGGGAAATTTTAAAGCAGAGTATGAGACCACTCGGCCCAGTGTTTCGGTGCTGACAGAAAAAAAGTCCTCCTGCCTCATTCGACTTTCCAGCTCGAGGTTTGTAACCCTGGAGACTATCGGCTTTCAGATGCATAGCCAATGATGTATTATAAACGTGATTTGAGTTTCTACATCTATCACTCTGCAAACAGTGAGATCAAAACAGTCATTTCCTCTTGGCTGGAGCTAATCATCCTCTCCTGCCTTCTAATGGTTATATTTCTGCTCCCCTGGTTATTGACGTCTCTACGAGAAGGATTGCCCTTACTACACAGCTCAAGCTAAAACCTCATAATTATACATCCAAACCTAATGCTGCCTCATTCTCTTCTGTTTAAAATAAAACAATTCTGGCATTCCTTCTGTGAAATGGGTGAGCATCAGGTGGTCAGGGAGGGAAAGGCCAATAATGCACGTATCCACTCAATGTATCTCGCTCACATCTGGTATTCACTCACTCTCGCAACCTCACAATCTCGCTAATCTCGCTTGGCTGAGCTTCCTGACTCACTCATTAACTCCTCGTGCTGGTAAGGCTGAAATCGGCATCTCACTGTTTCTGGCTGGCCAGCTCGCAACCCTGGCTGGGCCGAGTCACCCCTCGCTGCTCGATGGCTACTGACCCTGTCTGGCATGCTCACCTCGTGGCTTTCGTACGGTACCTCATGCCTTGCTTCTGTTACTGCCATGCCTGCACTGACAATCGATTCGATCCTAGCTGCTCAATGGCTGCAGACGTAAACCGGCTGGCTCACTCCATCGTGGCTTTCACCCGGCCCTCGTGCCTCATGCCTTGCCTCACTGTTGCTGTCTTGCCTCCCCCCCTCCATCCTGTTCAAGTTGCCCTTCGCTTCCTCCCCGCGCTGCTGACCGGCTGGTTTACCTTTGCTTTCGCCTAACGGCTCACCTCGCTGTTGCTGGCTAACTTTCCCTCATCCCTTGGTCAAGAAACTTGCTCGCTGATCCTTTCTTGGCAAATGTACCTGCTGCCTTTGCCTCGCTCCCTCGCCTCCTCGTCGTGCCTCATTTCTCATGTGTGCCTCAATGTTCAGTCCAGTATATTTTCCCTCTCTGAGTGACTCAGCCATTCAGAGCCTGATGTCGCTCTGCACTACCGGCAAGTAGGCTCAACAAATAAAACCGTGCCTATCAGCAAATGCAGTTATCAGGCTCTAATTGCTGTCTATATACACCGGCCAGCATATGGCCACCCTATTGATCGTGGCATCCTGCCTAGGCGCGATGAGTTTAATTACAGATCCGCCTCTGCAAGATATTTTTGGGGGAAAGAAGATATTGGAACCGGATGAAAGAATGCAATCTACTCCGCGCTAGAGTTTGATTTTCTGGTTTCTCCCGGTCACAGGGTGTGAAAAATGTGAGTACATTTCCTAAACAGCCACGTAAACCATTACCTTGGCTCGAGAATTTTGCCAGCCCCAATTATTTTCATGATAAAATATTATCCAACAATCTTTGTGCTCTTTCATTATGTTGCCAGTCCATCTGAGAAGCCGATCAGGGAGAAATATCACAGAGTGGGACTGGAAGCTTTCTCGGGCACCGTTGAAAATGCTTCAGAACTGAAGAAACGTCAGCTGGGAATCACTGTTTACGCTGTACCCTCATTTCGCTGTTGTTACAGTGTCCAACACAGATATTCTGTCCAGTTTCTTTCGGAGAAATTTTGGCAATCACAACTAATGAAGGACAGCATCGCGAGTCTCCTCCACCTTGTCCTCTCCTTTAAATCCAGGTACAAACGGTAGAGGCGGGAACCCGCAAAACATTTAAATGAGTGCTGGAGCATTGGATTAAAATCAGTAGGTCTTTGATGGCCAGCTCAGCACTGTGCCGAAGGGCTACTTTCAGTGCGATAAAATTCTATGTACAAGACACATAGAAGAGTAATATCGGAATCTGCATCGCATTAAATTATTCTTGTGATGTCAATTCCAGCTCCTCGAACCACACTTAATGATTTGCCTCGAGGTTCCAACTGCAGTAGCCAGGACCCGAACCCAGGGCACCCTCTTGGAAGGCAGTTACATTTACTATTACATCACCAGCTCCGAAAATGAAATCGTTCATATCGCAAAATATCCCAGGGCACTTAGGAAGAAGGATTCCCATTAAAAAATAAAGTTGATGCAGAACCAAAGGAGGAAACAGTAGTAGAGAGAGACAAAAGCTTGGTGAAAAGGCTAAATTTAAAGGAGCACCTTAAAGAGGAGAGGGGGCTGGAGAAAGTTTAGGGAGAGAGTCCAGCATTTTAGACTAGGTCAGCTGAAAGCACGGCTGTCAATGCAGTAGTGAGCAAAATTGACAATTTACAAGATGACTGTAGATCAAAGATCTATTAGATTTTTTGGCTGGAGGAGATTGGAGAGAAAGGTCGATGCGAAGTCATGGAGGGATTTGAAAGTCAGGATTAGCTTTTTTTAAATTGAGGCATCGCTGGGCAAGGAGTCAGTGTAGGTCTGAAAACATGGGGCTAATTGTTGAACTGGACTTTGTTCAGGTGAATTAAAGATAAATACTGCAGATGCTGAAATACAAACAAGAAAATGTTGGTAACATTCGGTCTAATGTCAGTGGAAGATATTGGCATGCAATGGAGACCATCCCAGTCAATATCCGGATTGTTACTTGGATGATGGCATTGAAGGGATAGTTGCCAAATTTGCTGACAACACAAGAATCGATCAGAAAATAGGTTGTGAAGAGGGCGTAAGGAGGCTATGAAAAGATCGAGAAGTTCATTGGGCAAAGGTCTGGTAAATGGACTGTAATGTGGCATAATGTGAAATTGTTCATTTTTGTAGGGAATTTAAAAAGGAAGCATATGATTTAAATAGTGAGAATGCAGAGTTCTGAGGTGCAGAGGTATCTGGGTGTCTTAATGAATGAATCTGAAAAAGGCTATTATCCAAGTACAGCAACTAATTAGGAACACTAATAGAATGTCATCATTTATTGTGAGGGGTATCAGATACAAATGTTATGCTTCACTTCTATAGGACACCTGTAAAAGGACAACTGGAGAATTGTGTTTCGTATTGATCAACTTATTTAAAGAATGAAGCAAATGTTTTGAAAGCAGTGCAGAGAAGGTTTACCAGACTAAAAGCGCAATGTCTTGCCACAGAGACCAGACCAATGGTGAGCCCTGTGCTGATCGGGGACTGTGGGAATTAAATCCAGTTTACTTCGTGGCAACAATCGGAATAGATTCAGTACAAAGAAAACTCGCTGCGTGACTGTAGCCTTTTCCTGTGAGCAGGCATCTGTGCAGAATCTGTGAGTTTTTTCTTCTTCTAAGAGTCTGATCTCCTGGTCCAGGTAAACCGGCCAGACCACATTGCTGAGTGGAATTGATATGGTTATTTTCAAAATTTCATGCTCTCGCGTTCGGATCTTGGATCCGAACCCCAAGGAACATTATGAAGCCAGAGTATACCCTGCTGTGTGGTAAATTGAGATGACCAGTAGTGTATTTAACTATAGGGAACACAGAAATCACGAGGCAGGTAGCTCTGGATAAAGATGTAACATTTATTCAATACAAAAACATAACAATCAGCTGCTGGGAGGTCACCAACAAGGTTAAGTAGCTCTGAAATGGAGCGACAGTACCTCTCCAAAGACTCTTACGTATCCAATCAAAGATAGGACAATTAAAGTTTTCCTGGTCAATTATTCCTGCCTTACGATAGTTAATAATCAATTACAGTTAGTATACACATATCAATCAAATTCTCTCTCACGAAACTCAGCCAATCGCATTCCAACATCTGGCATAATGCTATGTGATTTGTTCATTCAATCCGGATGCCAACTCCAATCTTGGCTTAACTCACTTCCCTGTTGCTCGATAACAAGAGACCCTCATTATATAGGTCAGAGTTAACATTCCCACTGGCTCATTGCCAAACTGGATAGAGACGTGATCCTGTGTTCAGGTGTATATCTATTGAATGTGTAGGAAATGAATATGCCTGTTTATGAAGTTCCAATGTGTGTTCCAACATAAGGAACTTCCTCATACGAATTCTGCTAACTTCCATGGCTGCTAGGCCTCTAGGTACTATTCTCTTTCACTATTATACAATGTGGTAACAGCGTTTGGCTGAAATGGACAACGATTCGTTCAAGACTTAAAATACATTTATAGTATCAGCATATATATTTTAAAATCATAATTTAAAAACAAATTCTCTTACTGCACTCACACTTGTGTCAACGAGTGTCTCATTAGGTTATTAACATGTTTCAAGAATGATTTAACTCTTTCCTGGTAGTCCTGTCCGTGCCTTATTGTATTCTGTCAAAAAATCGTATTTACTGGTTATTAACTTCCCACTTCAGACCCCAAGAACTTTTCTAATTTTTGCATAAATGTAAGGAAGGGGTATTTCGCTCCAGCAGTAACTCCACTGACAAATTTAAGATTCGTTTAATCAAATAAAGCTTTATTCATAACACAGTTTAAATAGAACTCTAAAAAAAAGAAGCAGCTAAACTTTTAACAGTTAACCAATAGTAAAAGGGGAATCATTTCTAATTTCTTACTTATCACTATTTTCGTTCCTGCCGACTCAATATCGCTTTAAGTACAATTAGCAAATCCCAGCAAACTTGTATTGCATCCTGTTAGTAGCCACGACGGGTTTTGATTTTCACAGAAGCTTGCAGACTTGTGTCTTTAAATAACCCCAGTCAGATATTGAACATAAAGCTACTTTTCTCTGTCTGCTACATACCTAGCATCTCCCATTAACCACACTATCACATGGCCTTGTGTACATAAACCCACCGCCCGTCCCTTCAATCAAAATATCACGCGGGATCTTCTCTTTTGTGAACAAAAATACATTTCAAAACAAAATGTTTAAATATTTTTTAAAAATCTGCCAGACAGAGAGTAGAGAGCGAAAGAAAAGAAGATAGGGAGAGATGGGTTGAACAGATCCATCTGCTACACCGACCAAATCAGAAGCTGGAAGAGTTTTTGGTTTGATTTGATTTGTTATTGTCAGATGTATTAGAATGCAGTGATCTGTATTGTTTATTGCGTGATGTGCAAACAAAGCATCCTGTACATAGAGAAGGAAAGGATCCGAAGCAGAAGGTAGAGAAAGAGATTTAGAATGACGTTTCAGAAGCATAGAACGAGAGTGAAAGATAGAATTAAAGGATTTTGTGCAGACTTGTTGCAAATAGTAATTAGAATTTAAGACTATACCAGCAGCTATTGTTCACCGAGTCACCAGATAAATCTGTTATAAACATATAGCTGAAAATAAACTATTTAAGTTGAATAAGCAAAAATCATATATTGCAAAATGCGAATAATACTTCTAACTTTTGCGGCAGTTTGACTGACATTTTACAGAGAATGCTATGAAATTTTAAAAAATATCTTCCCGCTTTAACCAGGTGCGTGTTTTTTTTGGCGACGAGCATGTAACATTTGAACAGCTGATGGTAGTTGGAGTTGGAATGTAACGAAAAGACAGCACACCATCACAACCCCCCCCCCCCGCCCCATTCCCCCCGCCGACAACTCATACTCCCTGGGACCACATAGTACTGAAACAAAATTAATAAATGTGTGTCTGCTTTTACCCGCAGATTTATACCACTGTCCAACTATAACTTAACTAGTCATAAGTTATACCAGTTAACTTTGTCATCCTTGCTTGGCAACGGCTTTTGCAGGAAAATTCCAAGCAACAGACTTCCACAGATAACCATAATTATATTTTTATGTCACTCTCTTTTAGTCATACTATCTATGGGGATTCATTTATCGAAATACTAGAGAGATAATCATTACTGCAGGATTAATTTCTCAAAGCAGAGAACAGTCATAGGCTGTACTCATGCAATCGCTGATAAGGACAGGGCCAAGTCAAGCAGTAAATTCCTTCCGCTGTTCTCAACAACATGGACACAGAACTGGAAGTAGTAAGAGGGAGATGGGGTCCAAACCTTCACTCTTCTTTCGCCACTTAAGCTGAATGAACAGCCTATTTCATTACATTTTGTCGCCTTACTTTAAATCAAACCCTTAAATGCAGAAACAAATAGGGAATCTGGAAGACAAAGAGGGAGAACCGTGGAAAGTGAGCGAGGTAATGGAATCATTATCAGCTCACAGAAATAGTATCCGAAACATTTACAGGTTTACGAGGAAAGTATGGAGAATGGGCCAAATTGGTTAGGACTTTCAAGGGGACAATGCAGGAACGATGGGCCCGAATGGCCCCCTGCGTTGTAAGATTCGGCACATAACGGATGAAACATTAAATTGCTTAATCTATTATCTATTCACGTTAATCAATTTAAACTGTATTACAGTGCAGTAATACCATCTTAGAATTAGTGTTCGAAAATATAGCTGAATGCGCCATTTGTAATGCAAATAAAAAAAAAGGTTTGGTTTGATTAGATACTTCAGATTTACTGGAAATAATGATGCCATTCACTGTGATGATCACCAATAATAATATATACTGAAGGGGAACATTTCCTGACAATAATATGCGCTCAACATACATTGTGGTCTGCACTATTTCATTGGAATGCACTACACTGATCTAGTGATCAGGACATGGAACTTCGGTGCTCACAACATTGCGATCGGTACTATAGATTGATCAGCAAAATACTGTACCATCAGCTCATGCTGTGCTCCGTATCATTTCCAACGGAGAATCCTGAATATTCAGTTACCGAGGTCCGTATTTTAATATTCCTGGGTAGCTCACAGTGTGAGCTGACTTTAAAAAGTACCTAAACCACGAAGTAAACTGAATTTACGTCCCATGGACCCCGTCGAACAGTGGGCCATCTATTGGTCGGTGGTCTGTGCCTAAGCGCAGTGTGTTTCATTTCAAGTTCGCCTTAGGTGTTAGGTGGTTTTAAAGGCAAATTGCTTACAGTTTTCGCACTTCATGAATCATTGAAGGCTTGTTGTGAGTAAGGAATGGTAAATTGGAGGGTGGTCAATAGCGTCTGAGGAAGACATGTTAGTGACCTGGATCTTCCCCATGAAGCTGTGGAAGTGGAGATGATGAATCAGTTCAAATGGAAGAACACATCCGGAAAAATAAAGGTGCAGGGCTATGGGGTTTTTGGGGAGACTTTGGGACAGAATTGATCCCTGAGCAGCGGGCTGGAATAGAATTGATGGACGAAATGTTCTCCTTCTGTGCTGTAATGACTTGATGATATCAAGAAGGAATGTGAGGAAAACATTGTCGAAAGGTCATTTATATTCGAAATGTCTGCTTATTTCTTCTCCACAGATGCTGCCCAACATGTTTGCGTTTAGATAGCATTTTCTGTTTTTATTTCAGATTTCCAGCACCAGACAGTATTTTGTTTTTAAATGCGTAACAATGCCTTCCTGTTCTCTCCCTTCGTCCAAGTCACTCACTGTCTAATTATATCTGTTTGTGTACGCGCGCATTTGTGCATGTTTGTGTATGAGTTCGTGCTTGTACTCGTGTTATTCTCTTTTATTGCCGCGTTCTTATGTTTATTGCCTGTCTTTAAAACGCTCGGCTAAATACCTTTTCAATTTCCTTTTACATAATAAATTTACCATCGTTTCAGGTAGAGCATTCGGATCTCACCAATCTGACTTAAAATGATGTCTCCGCTGCCGTCCTCTCCTTATCTTTTCTCAAGGAATTTGAACATACAACCCTTAGCTATTGACCTGCATGCAAAGAGAATGCATTTACTCTTTATTTGCTGTGAGCAAGCATCATCTGGAAAACCACCAGCAGGATATGATGTAATCTTCCCGAAAAAACCCGAACTTCTCCACAGTTCCCTATAAAGGTTTTGGCTTGAATTTCCTATCTTAAACTGTTTGGATGTCTGTCTGTTTGTTCCTCTCTGTTTCCATTTCCTCTTTTCGCTCTGAGGAAATCGGATTGTTTTTTTTGTCCCAAATGAGGTTTATAAATTGCCCAGGAATGTTACCTTATTACGTGATTTCCTCAGTACTGAAAAATATGTGGATCTCATTTTTAATGCAATTAGCTCTCCTAACTCTCAGTGATCCAGCATTTCAAAGATTCGCAAATCTCTGACTAAAGAGGTGTGTCCTCATTAATCATTATTCTAAATTTCACTGGATACCGACTATTTTCTTTATCAATCTCTCCTCTGAACCCAGGAGTGAATCTCCCGATCATGCTCGAACTTTATCATCTGCAGTTAGGACTTAGAGAATGCTGGAAATACACAGCTGGTGACGCAGTATCTTTGGATTACTAAGTGAAGCGGAGTGAAACATTAAATATGTTTCTCTCCACGGAGGCTGCAGTACATGCTGTGTTTTCCCAGCATTTGCTATCTTTACTTTAGATTTCCAACTTATGTGGTTTTTTTTTTGCTTTTGGATGAACATCGTGAACCTTCGTGACAGTTTTTCAAATATAACTTATGCTTCCTTCAGGTAAGGCTTCCAAAATCACACTTAATAATCATTGCAAATCTCATGGAATACCGCCGCCCACAACAGAAAGGGAAATATATGCCAATCAACGGCTCACCCAGTTTTAGCAATCTGAAGAATTCATTGAGGGTGCAGAATCTGTAATATTGTCAAATATAAACAGGATTGACAGAAATACAAACTCCTGCAAAAGCAGGAACCCTAATTAAAATCAGAAAAGTTCAGTAAAAGACAAAAATAGCCAGTTATTCATTCTGAAGTAAAAATGGAGAAGCATGAACCGCCATAAATTCGGTGTCTTCCTGCCAATAGGAGAGCCCAATGATTCTTCAGACCTTCGGTTTAAATGACCAATATGATGGTAGTGTTTTTTTATAACACAAACGATGTTGGGTTCATGCAATTGGGCAGCAAAGGAGGCAGTTGGACTGGATAGTTGCACGA
The DNA here is from genome assembly GCF_964213995.1 of Mustelus asterias. NCBI lineage: Eukaryota > Metazoa > Chordata > Chondrichthyes > Carcharhiniformes > Triakidae > Mustelus > Mustelus asterias. Next base: position 90,827,840 of record NC_135816.1, on the reverse strand, counting down.
CATTGGAAGGAGATGTTTAAGTCCTTCGACATTGGAGTTTTTCAATTATCTTGTTCCCTACATATCTGTCAGTATTTACTGAGTTTTGTACTTGGAGACCAATTTCCTTTTGCTTCTCTGCTCCCTTGTTTCTGACCTTCGAGAAAATATCCCGCCGATTTCTGAGCTGCTGCATGCGATATCTGCTGTTTTGTGTAACTCCCACATTGTTTCCGATAGATGCTGATTCGACTGTGCACTATGCTTCCTCCCCTGTGTTCTGCACACAGACATTTCCAAGAAGGGTTACTTATTCCATCCAACCTTTCGAGTCCTCCAGCCTTTTTGTTGGTAACCTCTGAAATTGAATGGCTGGAAGGGATATGGAAAATTGTAGCAGAATAACAACGGATTATCAGTATTTCTTTAAAATAATTCCTGACACTTATGAAGCACTTTAAACTAAGCTGGCTATGTGTCCTCTTCGGATTGTGTTAGATTTGTTTCCATGGATCATAGAATGATCATAGAATAGACATATAATCTCCACAATACAGAGGAGGCAATTTGGCCCATCGAGACTGCCCTGATAATAATCCCACACAGGCCCTATCCCTGTAATCCCAACATATTTACATTGCTACTCAGCTGACAGAAGGGGCAATTTAGCAGCCAACCTAGTTCGTACAATTTTGGAGTGCGGGAGAAAACGGGAGACCGTGGAGAAAACCCACACAGAAACAGGGAGAAAGTGCAAACTGCAGACAGACAGTTACCCAAGGATGGAATTGCACCTGGGCCCCTGACGCTGTGAGGCAGCTGTACTAATCACTGTGCCACCGTGCTGCCCTTTGTGACACTGTGCTGCCCTTTCCAGCTATAAACATTTATGAATAAATTGGAATTTTTGTGAATTGATTGTGGTTATCAGTGCATTATTCAGCAGAGGTGCGTTGTTATCTCTGTGCTATTTCTTCATCTTCTTTGTGTTGCTTATGCTTATTGAAGGTGACAGAAAAATTCAGTGAGCAGAAAAGGAACTTTTCTTATGAAGTCAGATCCAACCGAATAAATGAACCAACAATAGAGATGCATGAAAATTGATCTGTAAACAACAATGTCAGAAAATGAATTTACATGAATTATACAAGACCTAAAACATAGCCAACAGAAGTCAGCGCAATTATATAATGTATGTACATATATATATATATATATATTGCCGGCGTTCTCAGCGTGGTTCCCTGATGATCTCCTGGTCAGCATTCGGCGCTTCCAACGCCAGGTTCGATTCCAGATCAGGCAGTGCTTTTTACAAAACATCCAACCTGCTTGAGCATATTTGTCGGTGAAGGACCATTGAATTCAAACTATAAACAACCACTGCCCACGGTAGGAAATGTGTATCAAGTGACAAGGGTTTTTTTCGACAAGAGAAGTTGGTAATCTCCTCACGATGGAATCGCAATTTTTGGCCTCAGTTCAAACTGAATGCTGAGGGAGACAGTGAAATATTGAATACTCTGCACTCACTTCGTCAAGCATTTCAGCGTTCCAAGCGATCCAAGTTACATGGGAAAAGTACTGTTACATTAAAACTGTTGAATGAATTTCGCAATTTCCTCCCTCGAATATCCGGAAAGTGTTCAATCGCATTCATGTAGATCTGGGCGGGAAGCGCCAGCCCTCCGCCACCGAGCAAAATCATTCTAACTCTGAAAATGGAGAAAACCTTGCTTGAACAATGTGTTTTCCGTTCACATAACCAGAGCAATCATAAAAACACCAACCCAGAAGGTCACATGCACGAACAAATTCAGAATAATACAGCTTTGACTGACATACCCAGAAACTATTACCTCTGGGCGGCACGCACAGGTGGGCACAGGTATCAAACACTGACAAAGGGTAACCTGGACTCGCAACGTCAGCTCTTTTCCCTTCTTACAACTGCTGCCAGACCTGCTGAGATTTTCGAGCGTTTTCTCTTTTGGACGAACATAAGCTTGCACAGCTGGACGGTGATACACAGAAATTACACAGCTGGCCATGGTCACCCAAATACTCGCATAGCTGGAGGGTTCGCACAGTTTAGAGATAATTGGAGGTTCTGAATTTTTAATCTGGGATCTAGAAAAAGTAAGTATTCCGCGCAGAATTCGTTCGTCATTAGCAATTCTTAAACATGGCCACTCGTAGCTTAAGGAACAGAGAATGGCTGATCACCAGTCAGAAGAAGGGGATATGCAAGCAGTAAGGAATATCGTTGAATGCATCTCAATCAGCAACCGTTTTTTCCTGTGTTGGAAAAAGGTGGGACCCACGTTTTCTCTGCGAAGTACAGACTTAACCACGTTCATGGCACTGTGGCTGGCTCAGTTGCTCTCGGGGAGAGGTGTAAGAGTGGAAGTGCAAGAGATGTAAGAGACAATAAGGGTGAAGACAGGAGTTTCTGCGGCCGCGTACATGATTTCAGGATAGGCTGTTGCCTCCCTGGTGCCAGGGTCAAAGAGGTCACTGAACGGTTACAGGGAATTCTGAAGTGGGAGGCCGAACAGCCAAAGATCGTGGGTCACATTGTTACCAACGACAAAGGCACAACGAGGGATTAGATCCCCCTGCAATAATTTGGAAACTACATAATAGATTGAAGAACAGTACCTCAAAGGGTTTGATCTATGGATTACTCCCGGTGCCACGTGCAAGTGGGTACATGAGTGGAAGATCAATGTGTGGATGAAGGAATGCAACAGGAGGGACGACTGTAGTTTCCTGTTCATTGGGTCAGTTTCTGGGGAAGGCGGGGCCTCGACAAGCCAGTTGGGTTGTACCCGCACCTGACAACCGTTCGGGGAAGTTTGCTAGCCCTGAGAGGGTTGGGGGGGGGTCGGGGGGTGGGTGGGTGAGGTAAAGCTAATTTGGCATGGAATGGTTTATGGGGTATAGATACAGAGTGGTGGTGATGGTGGTGGAAGAGGAGGGCGGGGTGGTGCACAACCAAATCTAGATGAAAAACCAAATCAGACTGCAAGGCAGAGCAATGTTAATCATGTGAAGAAACAAAGGGATCTAACAGGGCTGGAGGACATTTACCTTAATGCAAGGAGTCTAACGGTAAGCTTAATGAACTAACGGTATTGATTAACACATGGGATGATGATGATGATGATGATGCTATTGTATTTACAGAAATATGGTTGAGTGATGTGCAGGACGATCAGCTGAACAGCCCGTTGTGTAGAATTTTCAGGCAACACGAGGAAATGGGTGGGTTGTTGGTGCTTGATGTTGCAATATTGATTAAAAATTCAATTACTGCAGTGAGGAGGAATGACGAGATAGCAGGCTTTTCAAGCTATAAGGTGGAACTTAATAGCAGACAAGAGGCAAGCACGCTGCTGGGAATGCAATATAGGCCTACAAATAATCTGATGTCGTAGAGCGTATATGTAGGCAAATCTCAGGGAAGTATAAAAACAGTAGGGTGATAATGCTACAGCTTTTAAACTTCTCCAACAATAATAAGGATTTGCAAAATGTGAGAGGCGTAAAGAGGGCACAATTCATAAAGTGCATCTCGGAGAGCTTTTTGAGCAGCACGTCGAAGGTCCTATGAGTTACTTGACCTAATTTTCGGGAATGAGGCCGGGAATGTGCTAGATGTGATTGTTGGAGCATTTTGGCGATATTAACAAAACTCGGTAAGATTTAAGATATTTATGCAAAAGGATCTGAAATAAGTTTGCTGAACTGGAGGAAGTCTGATTTTAAAAGGATCTACCGAAAGTGGAGTGAGAGCAGTTATTTGTCGGAGGATCCAATCAGAGCAGTGTGAGTCGTTCAAAAATGAAATCGAGAGCGTACAGGGCCAAAATGTTGCCATAAAGGCAAAGGGTGGGACTAACACGCCCAAAGAACTGTGGATGCAAATGTATATATGGCATGTGATGAGGAGCAACAAGGAGACAATTGGAAGATTGGTGTGTGGGGGTGGGTTTGGAGGGGGGGGGGGGGAGCAAAAGATCTGGTGCCCTCGTACAGAAAGTGCAGCGAGGTACTTTAAAAATAAATTAGGAGAGCGAAAAGGGGGCTTTAAGTAACACTGGTGGACAAAACAAAATCCCGAGGTGTTGCACCAATATATTTAGGGCACGGGTGTACGCACGGAAACAAAATAGATCCCAATAGCGATCAAAGAGCGAATCTCTGTGTGTAGCTGAAAGAGTCAGATGAGATGTTAAATTAACATTTTGAACCTATGCTCACTGTATAGAATGAAAATGTGAGCAAAGAGAGCAGGGAGGACGTACTTCAGTACAACTGAAGGGACTAGCATTGAGAGGTCGGATGTCTTAGCTGTTCTAGCGGGCTTAAAAATGGATAAATGGAAATGCCCAGACGAGGTGTATCCAGGCTACTGTGTGAGGCAAGGGAGAAGATTGCAGGGGATTTAATGCTCACGTTGAAATTCTGGCCACAGGAGAGGGGCCAAAGGATTAGAGGACAGCTAACGTGGTGGCGTTATTCAAAAAGGGAAGTCATGAAAACTCAAACTATTTCCGGACAGTGACTCGAAAATCAGTGGTAGTGAAATTATTGGAAACAATTCTGAGGGAAAGGATCAATCTCCCATTGGGGAAGAAAGGATTAATCAAGGATATTAATTACGACTTTGTCAGGGCGAGATCGTTTCTAACAAATTTGACTGAATTCTCAGAGGAAGAGAATAGGAATGTATATGAGGGCAGTGTGGTTGATGTAGTCGACATGGACTTCAGTAAGGCTTTTAACAAGTTGACGCATGGGAGACTGATCAAGAAGGTAAGAGTATATGGGATCCAGTTCAACTTGGTAAGCTGGATCCAAAATTGGCTCAGTGGTAGAGGGCTGATGTTAATTGTCGAAGATCTATTTGACTGAAGGCCTGTATAAGTGGTGTACCATAGGTATCGCTGCTGTATTGCTTACTATTCATAGTATGATTTAATGATCTGCACTTGAATGTTGCAAGTGCGATCAGTAATGTTACAGATGACACAAAATGTCGTGGTGTGTTAAAGCGAGGAAGAATGTCTTAGATTGTAGAACAATACGAATAGGCTGGTCAATGGGCAGAACATTGGTGAATGGAAATTAACCCCGAAAAGTATGCACTGATGCATTTTGGGAGGATTAACAAAGGTTGGGAAGACATGTTGAACGGCAGGACTCTACGAAGTACAGAAGACCAGAGGACCTTGTGGTGCATGTCCAAAGATTCCCAAAGGAAGCATTGCAGGTAGGTGATGTGTTTAAGAAAGCATATGACATTTGCGTTTGTTAGCTCCGGCATACAGTATAATAACACGGAGGTTGTGATGTCGCTGTTTAAAATATTCGTCAAGCCACAGTTCTGTTCGCCGCACTTTTTGAACAATTTGATTACACTAGAACGGGTGAAGACGAGGATGCTGTCTTGGCTGGAGCGTTTTAGCTATAACGTAGGCTAATGTTATTTTCACTAGCTCAGAGAAGGCCGAATGGGCAGGGGTGAGGGATGAGGGAGTGTCAAATTATAAGTGATTTAAATATGGTAGATAAGAAGAAACCTTTCACCTCACCAGAGGGTTAAATGAACATTTGACATTGATTGAAGATAACGATCAGGAAAAGAAGAAGGGATTTCAGGAAAAAAAAAAAAACCTTTTCACCGGGAGGGTGGTGGGAATCTGGAACTCCCTATCTGAAATAGTAGCAGAGACGAGAACCTTCACACTGTTTCAGAAACAATTAGGCGAAAGCTTGAAATGCTACAGCATACAAGGCGAGGGACCAAGGGCGGGAAAATAGAATTAGAATTGATCGGTGTCTGATGGCTGGCACAGATACGATGGGCTTACTGCCCTCTTTTTGGGGTGTAAAACTCTATGGCTTTATTACTCTATCAGCTACCAAGTCTGGTTCCACTCTGATGTCGAATTATCCGTTGCTAACATCAGCTGCGATTGCAAAACATGATCGGGCATGGCTTTACATATAATTGGCAAAAATAAGCAAAGACTATATGAAGAAAAAACAGTTCTCGCAGCAAGTAAATAACACGGTTTGAAATGCGCTTCTGGAAATTGAAACATTCAGAAATGAATCTTAAACTGTTTTGAAAAGAAAGAGTATGGAGGGCAACGAGGAGAAGTTGGGAGAATGACAATAAGTCAATTGTTTCTTTGGAGAGCCTGTGCAGATGCGATGTGTCAAATGCTAGCCTTCTGCATTGTAACATTTCTCTGAATTTATTTGATCATTGTTCTTCCCCGGCCTCCTCTTTACATACCCTTTAAATGACTGCCATACTGTCTGGCCCTTTAATTGATATCAGTTGAAGATATTTACAATGCTATAATTCTCAGGACGACTCGGATTTGACAGAATGGCTGTTGCGGCAGTCAGTACACACGGGAATTTGCTGATTAACCGTGAATGCCAAATTCCAGTGGACAACGAACCGTGATTGGATACGGGGCTATCTGTCAAAGAACAAAGAACAGTACAGCTCAGGAAACAGGCCCTTCGGCCCTCCAAGCCTATGCCGCTCCTTGGTCCAACTGGACCAATCGTTTGTATCCCTCCATTCCCAGGCTGCTCATGTGACTATCCAGGTAAGTCTTAAACGATGTCAGCGTGCCTGCCTCCACCACCCTACTTGGCAGCGCATTCCAGGCCCCCACCACCCTCTGTGTAAAACACATCCCTCTGATATCTGAGTGATACTTCGCCCCTCTCACCTTGAGCCCGTGACCCCTCGTGATCGTCACCTCCGACCTGGAAAAAAGCTTCCCACTGTTCACCCTATCTATACCCTTCATAATATTGTACACCTCTATTAGATCTCCCCTCATTCTCCGTCATTCCAGGGAGAACAACCCCAGTCACCCAATCTCTCCTCATAGCTAAGACCCTCCATACCAGGCAACATCCTGGAAAACCTTCTCTGCACTCTCTCTAACGCCTCCACGTCCTTCTGGTAGTGCGGCGACCAGAACTGGACGCAGTACTCCAAATGTGGCCGAACCAGCGTTCTATACAGCTGCATCATCAGACTCCAGCTTTTATACTCTATACCCCATCCTATAAAGGCAAGCATACCATAGGCCTTCTTCACAACCTTCTCCACCTGTGTTGCCAGCTTCAAGGATTTGTGGACTTGCACACCTAGGTCCCTCTGTGTTTCTATACTCCTGATGACTCTGCCATTTATTGTATAACTCCTCCCTCCATTATTTCTTCCAAAATGCATCACTTCGCATTTATCCGGATTAATCTCCATCTGCGACCTCTCCGCCCAATTTTCCAGCCTCTCTATATCCTGCTGTATTGCCCGACAATGCTCTTCGCTATCCGCAAGTCCAGCCATCTTTGTGTCATCCGCAAACTTGCTGATTACACCAGTTACACCTTCTTCCAAATCATTTATATATATCACAAATAGCAGAGGGCCCAGTACAGAGCCCTGCGGAACACCACTGGTCACAGACCTCCCCCCGGAAAAAGACCCTTCGACCACTACCCTCTGTCTCCTATGGCCAAGCCAGTTCTCCACCCATCTAGCCACTTCTCCTTGTATCCCATGAGCCTTAACCTTCTTAACCAACCTGCCATGTGGGACTTTGTCAAATGCCTTACTGAAATCCATATAGACGACATCCACGGCCCTTCCTTCATCAACCGTTTTTGTCACTTCCTCAAAAAACTCCACCAAATTTGTAAGGCACGACCTCCTTCTTACAAAACCATGCTGTCTGCCACTAATGAGATTGTTCCGTTCTAAATGCACATACATCCTGTCTCTAAGACTCATCTCCAACAACTTCCCTACCACAGACGTCAAGCTCACCGGCCTATGATTTCCTGGGTTATCCCAGCTACCCTTCTAAAACAACGGGACCACATTCGCTATCCTCCAATCCTCAGGGACCTCACCCGTGTGCAAAGAAGCGACAAAGATTTCCGTCAGAGGCCCAGCAATTTCATCTCTCATCTCCCTGAGCAGTCGAGGATAGATGCCATCAGGCCCTGGGGCTTTGTCAGTTTTAATGTTCCCTAAAAAACCTAACACTTCCTCTCTTGTAATGGAGATTTTCTCTAACGGGTCAACACCTCCCTCCGAGACACTCCCGGTTAACACGCCCCTCTCCATCGTGAATACCGATGCAAAGTATTCATTTCGGATCTCCCCTATTCCCTTGGGTTCTAAGCATAATTCTCCTCCTTTGTCCCTGAGTGGTCCGATTTTCTCCCTGACAACTCTTTTGTTCCTAACGTATGAATAGAATGCCTTAAGATTCTCCTTAATCCCGCCTGCCAAGAACATTTCGTGACCTCTTTTTGCCCTTCTAACTCCCCGTTTGAGTTTTTTCCTACTCTCTCTGTATTCCTCCAAAGCTCCATCTGTTTTCAGTTGCCTGGACTTAACGTACGCCTCCCTTTTCATTTTAATCAGATCAGATATGTTACTCGACATAGCGCAGTGAATGGTTATGGGTCACTCGGCGGAGTTTACTGATAGATTGTGATGACTGCCAGTCTGCCGCAATAGACCGGTGATTGGCTTAGAGTGCCTTCAGACACCCTTCAGAGATCTCTGATTGAATAAAGCGAAAGGCAGTCATCTTGCATAGCTCTATGATTGTCTGAAGCAGTTGGCAGTCACCAGGCGGAGCAAAATGATGAGCTCTGGTGGCTGCCAATCGCCACGCGATTGAATAAATCGGCTATCAACGCCTGAAGGTTCCTGATTGTTTAATTCTACTGTCAGTCGTCGGCCCGAGCTCCTTGATTGGCTCTTTATCAAAGCATCATCGACTACAGGCGGAACACGTGATCATAAGGCAACTTGCTGGAAGTCCATTGGAATCCTGGACGCGTTTTACATAGTTTAAATTGTATTTATTAGTCACAAGTGGGGTTCCGTTAACAGTGTAATGAAGCTATTGTGAAAACCAGTTAGCCCCTATACTTAACGCCTGTTCGGGTGCATTGAATGAGAATTCAGCATGTCCAATGCACATAACCTGCACGTTTATCGACTGTGACGAAACCGGAGCACCCGGAGGAGACAAACGTTGACACAGGGAGAACGTGCAGATTCCACACAGACAGAGGTCTGTCCTGCAGTTTGCATTCTGGCTCGCCTGCTGTCCCCAACGACTCGTCCCCAACTCCTTTTATGTCCTTTCCTGCGACCCTCAGCTCCCTCTGAAAGTTTCGCTTATCTTTGTCATTCGCCTTGTGGGAGATTGACGATATTTTTTCGATGCATGGGCTGGAAACAAAGGCAACAAACTCTGGGCTGCTCTCAGTTGTTTTGTTTAATCATTGACTTCATTATTAATGCAACCGGATACTTCACCGATTTCCTGACCTGTTCTCTGAACTTGGACTGAGTTACCCCATAAATAAATGTGTTTGTGCAGCAACTTAAACCCCGCAGAACATATCCGATTTGCTGAAATATAAATTCAGAATAGGTAAAATCCCTTGGATTTGTTCCTGTAATGTTATAATATAAGAAATACATAACATACAATGTCCACAGAAGTATAAAGCTGCCGGATATGGTAAAAAGTAAAATCACTGACTTCCTTCTGCTCTCCATCTCCGGGTCACTGTGATCATCTCCCTGACTTTGACCCCTTAAGCCCTTCCGGACTCGACTAACCATTAAAATATGACTGACTGTCAGAGTGTTGAGCAACAAAATTAAAACGAATGGGAGCAATGGGGTCAAAACAGTATCAAACCAGTCAAAGGCCACCCATGCGGTCTCTGTGTAAAAGCTCGGCTTTCTGTTACAGAACCAAGGTATATTGTTAATTATCTCTCCAAGTTCCTTCGTAAAGTACCAGGGAATGTTTTTTAAACAGAGAAGTATGCCGGTTGTTGCTAGAACAATAGCCGCAGTTTTTTCGATGCAATATTTTGCTTTTAGTTTCTGGCAACAAACAGTCACAAATCGATCAAAGGTAAAAGCGACAGTGAACCAAACAGAGCAGTCTGCGGCTGCACAAAACAAGACAGCGTTAATACTACACACAGGGGTGATGTACAGAAAACATTGTGGGAAATAATAATAACTGATCCGCCTCATTAGGACATCAGTGATGATGACCAGTAGATCCGCCGTTGCCATGGCCACCAGGTAGCGAGTCGTGCAGATGGAGAGGCCACACTTTCCACGGGATAATATCACAATTGCCAATACGTTCACTGTAAAAGCGGGCAAATATAGTGCAAATTAATGATCCGTTATTATTCCGTGTCTGATCCAAACAGTAAGGGAAATAATTGGGCACCAACGAGTGCTTGTTGGTTGCTGAGGTTCTGTCAGGCTTTTCGGGCGCGGGAATGGTGGTGGGTGGTGGTGGGGGAGGGGCGGGGTGGGGGGGGGGGGGCATGGGGGGGGGCGTGTTGGAGCTTGAGTGGCTGGGGGAGTGAGCGCAAATATCTGCTTGTTGTTGGAAATCAGTCTTCAAAAAATCATAACCACCTGGCTACCCGACCCGATTTACACATTTAATTTAATTACTTTACAGGTGTGCCTGTTCGGTCGATAGTTTCCTCATGGCACTCCAAATCTCATCCAGAATCATTCGGGACTAGCGAATTGAACATCCACTCAGTCGCATCTTCTCCAGGATTCGTACCTCTCAAAGCCTGGATTGCGACCCCGCTCCACCCTTCACCGGATTAGAAATTAGCCGCATTTAGAACCATTATGGAATAGCCTACTCTCTCCCATTATTGATCTCATTGGATCAGTACAAACATCCTGTAATATGAACCTTCCCCATGAGGTTGATTGGCTCGGTTGATTAGCCATGCTAAGTTGTCCCTTAGTGTCCCGGGATGTGTAAATTGGAGGGATTGGCGGGATAAATATTTTGGTTGTGATGATAGGGCCTGAGCTGGTATTGTTGCTGGTGCAAACTCGATGTGCGGAATGTCATCCTTCTGCACTGTAAGGTTTTTATGATTCTATGATTTTATGATTCTATGACTGGAAAAAATGCCCCAACCGAATACAGCCCGTCAGTCAGTTTACGAGCCTTTTCATCTTTTATCTCTGCTCGGGTTTGGATCCTCTCCGGCATCGGACGCTCATCAGGTTTGAAACGTCTCCGGATTTGGATTCCGCCCGCACCACTTTCCACACCTTCCTCCCCGTTCAGACTCTTCCCGTGTTCAAAACCTCACCACGTTCAGACCCTCGCCAGTTTTGGACCCTCCCTGCGTGTCGACACACTGGATTCGGACGTTCCGCGGGATTGGACCTGTCTCTGGTTTGGGCTCTCACCAATTTCAGCGTCTTTCTAGAGTTGGCCCCTCACCCACTTCAGACTCACCCTGCATTCAGCCACTCATCCGGTACAGATCATCATCAGGTTTAGTCTGGCAACAGATTGGGACACTCACCTCACTGGATTTTCCCAGCTTCTGGCACTCACCTCGTTTTGACTTTCCCACGATGTGGGCCCTGTCCCGGATAAGTCTCTCCCTGGATTTGCAAACCTCCCAGGCTTCAATCCACACCAGGGTCTGAGCCACACTGGTTCGGACAGTGAAAAACCTCGGATCCTGATCAAGTACTGACACTTTCCATGAACCATATAATGAGCACAGGTCATGAGCCACACCAAGTATGCGCCCTCTCTAGCATGAAAACAGGTTCGGATTCTTTCTAACTTCTGATACTCGGCACATTTGTAGACTCCGGTTGAGATCATCATCATGTTTTGATACTTGCAAAGTTCAGAGTGCTATCATATTGAGACGCTCACCCACGCCCTATCTTCCCCACCGGCCCCACCCAGACCCCCACGCATCAGCGTTCAATATTTTTTCACCAGATCGAGTTCCTCCCCTGTTTCAGGCTATCACACTTTTTTTGATTCTCGCAGCTCTCAGTACATCTCATATTTCTGGGCCTCACCAACTTCGGACAGATCACTTCTCCCCAGCTCAGATCTCCCCAGAATCAGAACCTCCCTGGCTCCTTCTCTGAGCTGTTTCGACCCCTCACCAAGTTCCATCCCTCTTCAAGTCCAGGTAGACACCAGTATCGGGCAGGCTTCCCATTTTCGCCCACATCCCCGGTTTCGGACGTCCCTAATTCAGGACGCCGCTCGTTTTCGGGATCTGCCCACTTTCAGACGCTCCCAGACATGGACACTCTCCACTGTAGGACCGTCGCCAGTTCAGGTCTCGGCCCGGTTTTGGACAGCTCCAAATTTCTGTGCTTCCCAATTTTGACGCTCCTCAGTTTTGGGTACTCACCAGTTTTCGAACTTCCCCAATTACAGATGCGCTCAATTTCGGGCGTTTCCAGGTTTTGGCCACTCTGCTGGTTCGAAATCTCACTGAGTTTAGATCCTATCACTTATTTATTCGCCCCACAGTTGAACCTTCGCCAACTTGGGACCCACTCAGAATCGAACCATCCCCAGGCTTTGGTCCAACATAATATGGACATTCCGAGGGCTGAGACCCTCACCAGGATTGCACCTTCCCCAGAAATAACCATCTTTGTACTATTTTCGAGATTGGACCATCCACATGTTTGGACATTCATCAGAATCGGAATTAAGCCTTCAGGGTTCTTACTGTCAGATTTTCCCAATGTGTATACTTACATTTTAATTGGAAGCAGAAATAGACGATTCGGCCCTTTGATTCTTTTCCTCCATTCAGTAAGATAGTGACTGATTTGTTTGTGTTTTGAATTCCACATTCCTACCTATCCCCACGACCTTTGATTCCCTTGCCTAAAGCGAATCTATCTACCTGTGCCTTAAATATGTTTATTCATTTCACCTCCAGAATCTTCTGACGCAGTGTTTCAATGTCTACACAATGTCTTCCGAGATGAAACGTAGCGCCATCTTTGTCCTAAAAAGGCGACACCTAATTACGAAATGGGTTCCACTAATTCTGGCTTCGTCCACAGGATTAACCTTTGTTTCAATGTTCACTTTGTGAAGACCATATGGAATCTTAATCACTTCAATCAAGTTGAGTCCTAACTCTTCAACATTCCAATGGGAATCAACCCAGTCTGTCTGTCCTTTCCTCAGAATAAAACACGCTCATTTAATGTATCAATTTAGTAAACTTCCTCTGAGCCGCCGCCAATGCATTTGTATCCTTCTTCTGTACGTATCCGGGTTTAGATGCTGTCTAGTTTCACGCCCTTCACTCGTTCTGACCTCAAGGGATCACACCCCCTACAGCTTTGGACCATTACCAGGTTCGAACCATCACTCGCTTCAACAATTTCATGGGTTGACACAAGATTCATCACAAGATTCGGACCCTGCCGGACTTGGTCACTCTCCGAGTTTGGATTTTCCTGGGCACAAAATGCTATCCTGGTTTGCACCATTGCCTGTTTAAGACTCTTCCAGAGTTCGAATACTTATCGCCATTGGGCTCTGAATGTTATCAAGCCTTCACAATGTGTGGTCCTTTCTCGCTTTACAAACAGTACCAGGCTTGGCCCATTCTCGGTTCAGACCCTGCACTGGTCTGTATCATCTGAGTGCTGGCACGCTCATCACGTTCAAACTGATAACAAATTCAGACTCCGGGCACATTTAAAGCTGCCCACAACTCCCGACCCCATTGATTCAGACGCTCAGCATTGTTAGAGCCTTACCAGGTTCATACTTTCACTAAGATTGGACTCTCAGCAGGTTTGAAACCTCCCCAGATTCGAAACCTTCTCAGGTTTAGACTGTATCACCGTTCAGCACCTCACTTGTTTTGGACTGTTCCCAGTTGAGCACATTCTCGGTGTTCAATGCCAAACCAGTTTCCGGAGATCTAGCATCCTTCCACGGTTATGATTTATCCTAATTTAAGACCCACCCAGGTTTTGAAGTATCAGCCGATTTGGACACTCATCAGCATCGCACCTCACCGGTTAGACACCCAGAGGAGGTTTAGGGCCCCCCATGCTTATATCATCACAATTCTCAGAGCTTACTCAGGTTTGCACCCGCACCAAGTTCGGAACTTCCCCAGGTTCGTGTTCTTCCATGGCTCAGATCCGCTCAGGGTTCAAAACGTACCCCAGTTCAGGCGTTCACCAAATTTAGATCCTGTCATGCTTAGAAACTTTGCTGTTTGAGAACTGGATTGAAATTTTAGTGATGATCAGGAGCTTCCCAGGTTTGAGCCCTTACGAGGTTCAGACCGTACCCGAATTCAACCTCTCACCAAATTTGAAACCTGAGAATTCTTCAACAACTCTCAAGTTCGGCAGCTCTCGGAGTTGGACCCTCCGAGTATACTGACACTTAAAATCTGCGTTCCCTCATCAGCGTAAGTGCATACTCAGACTCGGATCCATCATGGATTCGGAACCTCACCAGATTGGAGGATTCCGAAGTTCAGACGTCCTCAGGGTTCAAACACTAAAATATAATCAAGGTGTGTTTTTAGTCGATTTGAGAAGTAGAGGAACGAAACGAGCGTTTCTAAGATGAACCAGAGGAAAAGGAAACGTAATGTAATTCGAAGCAGAGTTGGTTTTATTTACAAGTTGAAGTCAAAAGTCGGAAATGACGCCAATACGGCCATCAAAGTCTGAGAAAGTTACGGGAACGAGGCGACCGTATCAGGATTGGAATAAAAAAATGGCCCACGCTTCCTGCATCAAGGCAGAATAGCTATGTTGCAAGAGAGTCGCATAGCAACACTGTTTGTAGAATATCTTAATGTTACCACCCAAGGTGCATCTATAAATTACTATAGACACCCTGCACAGGAATCAGGGTCAAGAAGCTGTGAGAGCTTCATTTCAGACTGCAGCCGGTGAGGAACAGAAAAGTTCCAACTGGAGAGTTAATGTATCTAAACAAACTAGTCCTAAATGGGTCCTCCGAGTGTCCCAGTTAAATATGTTGGAGGGAATCCGGCCAGCAAAGGGCCATTTGACCAAAGGGCAAACGGCCAGCAACGTCATCCTGACTCGGAAGGTTGGTTTCATTCTCTCTCCATAGATGCTGTCAGACCTGCTGAAATTTTCCAGCTTTTTTCTTTATTTGAGGCAATTATTCTTCTTGTGGGATCATCAGGCAGCATGAACTAATGAGGATTTTGACCATGAACCAAGAATATTCAGCCCATCGAATATGCACCAAATCTCCGACAGAGCATCTTATCTCGGTCTTATCCACGAAAAACAAAATATTTTTGCGGTTTATTCCCCTAACCTATCAATCTTGGAACAATCAACCTAAATCTTTGGACTGTAGGAGGAAACTGAACCAAAAGGATGAAACCTACGCAAACACGGAGCGAAAGAACAAACTCGAAATGCATTTATCGAAGGCCGGAATTGAACCAGGGTCCCTCGCGAAAACGATTGTGTCACCGCGCCGCACCAAGAAGAAGAGAGAGAGAGTTCTCTGAAAGACACATGGAAATTGTCAAATGGAAGTGAATAAGTTAAATGAACAATTTGACCATATTTAAGATAGATATTTGATAAAACATAATAAGGTATGGGAACACATCAAACCTTTCAAAAAATACAGGGAAAGACGGTTGTTGCATTATTGTCTGTTAAGTAAAAGTTGTCAGGCGATCATAAACAAATAATGTAAAGCGGTCGATAATATTACTGCCATAACAGAAATACGTAGGGCAATTCTAAAGACCAATGGACTGGTTAATATAGAAATATTAACATCCACCATTCAGCCACTCGAGCTTGCTCCGCCATTAAACTCAATAACACATGGTCGCCTACCGACAAACCGTTTCCTCCCATCACCTGCATATGCCTTGACCTCATTATTATCTGTAAATCTGTCGATCACTGCCTTGAACTTAATCAATAGCTTCATCAGCCCTGTGAGTTGCAGAATTCCAATGACCCAATGGCCTCCGAGTAAATGAACTCGTGTCCAAATCAGTCCTGAGTGGCAAACTCCTAAATCTGTGATTGCATATCCTTGTTTTACATCTCATGCCAGGGGAAACATTCGTTTTACATGTGGACTGTCTAGCCCTTTATGAATGTCCCAACTATCGGTGAGATCACTACTCATTCTTCTGAACTCTGGCGAATACAGGAGCAGTCTCTTCAATCTTTCCTTACTTTACAATCCCACTATTCTTTGTTTTCGTCTGGTGAACCTCCACTGCACTTGCAAGTTTGGCAATTAAATTTTTCCTTTGATAAGGAGACCAAAATTATAAGTTGAACCATGCGTGTTTAAACAAGGTGATAGGTAATTGAAACAAGACATTTTTATGACTGTTATCATTTCTTTGTACGACAATAGTCAACATACCATTTGCCTTCCAAATTAATGCTGCGCAAAGTGTAGGTTTCCAGTGACACACAGGTCTTGTTGAACATTAATACTTCCAATCTGTCACTGTTTAAGTGATAGCTGTGATAGTTCCTCCCACCAAACTGGATAATCTCACATTTGTCCACATTAAATTGAATCGGCCATGAACTACCCCGTGCCTAATCCTGCTCAAATTACTTTGGAACCTCTTTACGATCATTATGATGATCATTCCCAAATTGCATGTGTCATTCAGAAACTTGGAGATATTACATTTGGTCCTAACATCCTAATCCTTGAGACTGGCTATACCAGCTGTGGCCTAAGTATGGAACACCATGAATCGCACCCTTCCAACGTGAGAAAGATCGCTTTATTCCTGTTCTCGGTGATGTGTACATTAGCAAATCCTCAGTCCATGCAGATATCTTACCACCTGTCTCGCACACTCCATTTTCTTTTATTAACCGGTTCTTTCTGAAAGTACAATTCAACACACCCATTGGTTGCATCTTAACTATTTTCCTGGCAATATCCTCAATAAGAAAACTCCAAGCGTTTTGTCAACATGATATCCCTTCCATGAGTCCATATCGATTCTGCCTAATCGGAACTTATTGTCCAACTGTTCAGCTACCACATTATTCTAAATCATGCTAGTGCATTTCCTACTGCTGACGGCAGGCTAACGGATCTGTGGGTCTCTGTTCCAGTCTCCATACATTCTTTAACAACCCGATTACATGTGGAACACTCCAATGGGCAGGTACCATTCCGTAATCCATCGAAATTTGAAAGATGGCGACGAATGCACCCGCTATTGCTCTGCCCACACAATTCAACATTTGGTTTCGGAGATAATGGTGTCCGGGGGATTTAACATCTATGAATCCCGTAATAATCTCCATATATTTTTGTTATTAATTTCTTTCAGTTCTTCGTCCTTGCTACTGTGTTTCTCGGTAATATCTGGCAGATTTTTTGTATCTTCCGCCGTGCAGACACACAGTAATTATTAAGCTTATCGCTGTCATTTTCCAATTCTCCGTTATATATTCTGCTGACTCGAAATGCAATGAAACGCCATTCATTTTTTTATAATCTGTTCCGTTTTACAGACGTGTCTCACAGTCCAATTTATTTTTATGCTAATTCATGTGTTCAGTAATTACATATGAGTTCATTGGTCTTGTTTTGTTGAGTTCTAAAATGCTCTCAATCTTAGGCCCACTACTTTAAATGACAAAGTCACTGCTTTTTCCTTTGATCAAATGCAAGTATTTGCTAGCCATAGCTGATCCATCTTTACTGTTATGTTTTTTTAGTGAATTAGGAGACTGTTGATCTGCAGCAGTCCATGCATTACGATGTTTTCTAAACTAGCCTTTGCCTGTTCAAAGTTACCTCTTTCAATAGATATTCCCAATCCACCACAAGCAATTTACCCGATATACCTTCGTTTCTCCCAGTTGTTTAGACTTAAAAGCCTAGACCTGTATTGAAGTACATGACTTCCAAAATCAATGGCAAATTTATATTTCCAGTTCACTCTACTCAAGGTTCATTTGCACCAAAATGCTTAGTTAATCATCCTTAACTAACAATACTGTGTTGAATACATCTTGGTTTCTAGTTGTTTCCTAAACATGCTGGTATAGAAAACAGTTCGCGCTCTTTCTGGGCATTCCTCCTTCCCAGTCGAGATATAATTTGCAACTGATGATGATTGCTGTATTATCCTTGTTTCAATCACTTTTAATTTCTTGATTTGTATCGTGTCTAACATTGTCCCTACTCTTCGGTAATGTTCTACCAACACATATAATACAATCGTAGAATCTCTGCATTGCAGAAGCAGGCCATTCGGCCCACCGCATCGCTGTACCAACCCTCCGATAGAGTAACGTACACATATCTAGAAACGGACGTACAATCTAAACAGCAATCTGAGAATGACCAAAGTAGAATGTTGGTTGCACAAAATATGCTTACATTTTAGAATGAGTTCTTGCTATTACAAAATTAATTTAGTACTCGTTGAGGAAAAATGAAAATACTGCTTGGATAATTCAAAAAATATGATTGAATATAATGCTCTAATTGTTGGGCTATCCCGCACCAATGTGATGAATGGATGAGCATTTAGGTTGATTGGCCATGCTAAATTGACCCTTAGTTTCAGGGGGGCTAGCAATGTGGAGCTCCGGGGTGGGAGGGAGAGCTTGGATGGGATTATGCAGACTCGACACGCCGAATGGCCTCCTACTACATTGTATCATAGAATTATAGAAAACCTACAGCACAGAAAGAGGCCATTCGGCCCATCGAGTCTGCACCGACCACAATCCGACCCACGCCCTCCCTCCATATCCCTACATATTTATCCACTTATCCCACTAACCTACGCATCTCAGGACACTAAGGGCAATTTTAGCAGGGCCAATCAACCTAACCCGCACATCTTTCGACTGTGGGAGGAAACCGGATCACCCAGAGGAAACCCACGCAGACACGAGGAGAATGTTCAAACTCCAAACAGATAGTAACCCAAGCCGGGAATCGAACCCAGGTCCCTGGAGCTGTGAAGCAGCAGTTCTAACCAGTGTGCTACCGGGCCACCCATCGGGAATTCTATGATTCTATTCTATTCTAAAATCTGTCACTCACAAGTTTAAACCAGAGCAAAGATTACACACAGCTTTGGGAAACTTCATTGGCCATGGACACTTACCAGGAACACCAATAGCAGCCAGAATCGGGTAATATATTTTCAGGATTTGTTCAATCGTAGAACGCATTTTCGGCCGAAAGGATCAATTCCTTCGTTTTGCTGGAAATATCTTTATTAAACTCTGAGGTAATACGTGCCCCATGCTTGACATTTATATCTTTCACGATCACCTCAGGGACAATGATGTTGCAATCGTGTTCCATGCATTTTAATGAGCAAACAGATTACGACACTGAGTTCCTTCCATCTTTTGATAGATAAATTGAACACTGAGGCGCAATTTGCACTTCGCAACACAATGCTTAAAAAAACAATAAAAATAGTGTAATTCTGCCAGTATTGTTACTGCCCAGTTAAATACCATCTCCCTCGTCTGCAGATATCATATTCTTTGAGTGATAACCTTCCCTCAACTCAGCTGTTAAAACTCAGTCATTAGATTTCAAATGATATTGCCTGCCTCAAGGTTTTTACACTGCACTCTGGGATGTAGCTGCCCTCTTTAATTGTGGGCATTCAGTTAAATGATTAAAGTGGATTATCTGAGACTGTGCACTTTGTTCAGAAATAGATATAGAATTAAGTTTAATTATCTTTGGGAGTGTATTTTAAGAAACGTAAAATCTGGGGTCAGCTTAATTTAGACATCTTTTGTTCGTGAGATGAGTGCTGGCACGTCTATAGCCATGTGTCTCGTTCTTTTATTGGGGTTTGGCAATGCACAGCTGTGTTTCCGATGGATTAGTAGCTTACAGAAGTTAAAACACAAATATGAAATAGGGAAACTGCGTTTTTGCAAGCAACAGGAGTCCATAGACACAGGGAGCGACAGAAACATAGTTTACTTCAGTTGGTATATGTGTGCCTGAGAAGAAAAAAACATATATGCAATTTTCCAGTTGGGAATGTTGCCAGTCTTCTCAGAAGGTGCGTTTAGCGAACATTTTTATTGCTCTCAATTTAACACTCTGATGCATTTTTGTTGACTCGGGGATGTACCAAATTTGGAAGGAAATCTTGGTGAATGTTCAGAAGTCCAATGGAAACGGATGCAGCTCCAACCTTCCTCTGCAAACAGTGATCCAGCTACACTCGAGTATTTGTCCTTTAAGAGTATTTCCGGGATAAAAGGCAGAGAGTTAGTTTTAAGCTTTTGCCTTTGAAATCTATGTTAAAATATTTTCAATTTGCTTGCTGTTTATTGTGCTGCAGTTAACGTTTCCTGTTTAATATATGTTTTGGTTAATTTGTAAAAAAAGTGAGCTATATACTCCTGTGAATCTGTTCAGTAAGTAATTTCCACATTTTCATCAAGGTCATGATCTATCAAGACATTGCCGACGCTGGGTCTTGACATGTCCAGTAATGATATCAGTTGGCATCAACAAAATTACTGGATTCAGTCATAGTGTCCGAATCAAATTCAACGTTAGAAATTGACACAGTAAGTCAATTAAATATAGTAATTCAAATCAGTGTAATGTTCTCAACTGATGTGCACATTTGCGTAATGCTGAAGATGGGAACGAGTCTTGGGGAAACGAAGACCTACGTTCACATTAAGGATATTCTGCTGACGTGTTGAGCGGCACTACCACTGTCCTAAGTTCTGGGAAATTTATACTGGGCGTTCATGCATAACTGTGAGCCATCAGCTCAGTAGAATTTTATGACATCATAAATTTGAACATTAATTACAGGCACATCCCTCCCACTACCCTTACCTGCATACTTCAGGGATCAACACTGTTTCAATGGAGAGTGTTGAAACTCTCCGGAGATGCCAGGGACAGCACAAAGTTACAGAACAATGGTGGTAAATTGGTAAAGATACAACACATGCTTCCATGACGGAGACTAAAGAATCGCGCAACAAACAGAGCTAAGTGATCCTAGAAACAACGGATCATCTCAACGCACTGCTGTCCTGACACTTTCCTGAATTCTGGCGAAAAATTCACTAATTCGAGGATGAGTCCGCTCAATGATGTGTCCGGTACATCAAAACCAAATAGAAGTCTGGACAATTTGTTCCAATCGTCAGCGAGTAGTGGCATGTGAATGCTTCATCTCAGCCTTGTGCTGCCAGTCTTCTATCAAATCGATTCAGTCCATTTGACACAAGGAACATGGAAGGCACTGGTTAAGCGAAAGACCCTTGGCATTGCCAACATTCCGGCAATAATGCTGAAGAATTATGCTGCGGAAATCAGATAATTATTGTAATAATGACACAGATCCTACAATGTGCAAGATCACTTCCATTTCTCCTTTCCAGAAAGAAAATAGCACATCGAACATGAAAACTATTACGCCAGCAGACAACGCTGATAGCCTCTTGTAAGAAATACGAATTGTCTTCGAATTTCGAAAAAATGTATATCTCCATAAATTTGTGTTCCTTTTTATTCTATGCTTTTCTTAAGCCAGTAACGGATGAAAAAAATAAAGAACGGACCTGGATTCAGTGGCGACTTTTCCAAAGTATCAGACGTCCTAAAGCGGATTACTGATGAAGAATCACTTCTTCTTACCACGTACTCACTGTTTCAACTGACCACACACAACGAGCAAAGCGCATAAGAAA
The DNA here is from genome assembly GCF_964213995.1 of Mustelus asterias. Taxonomy (NCBI): domain Eukaryota; kingdom Metazoa; phylum Chordata; class Chondrichthyes; order Carcharhiniformes; family Triakidae; genus Mustelus; species Mustelus asterias. Next base: position 90,806,206 of record NC_135816.1, on the reverse strand, counting down.
AGCTGCCAAAAATAGCGGTGTTCTATCGAATGAAAGGTTGCATCAATGAAATAAATGGCATTGTTGTGAAATGGGGAGGAGTTTAGGGAACTTGGGACCGTTGGAGAGGTTAGGCGAACTTACAGAGATAGGAGGCATTGCACGAATTAAAGGATGTTACAAGTATAGTGTAGGTTTTCTGAGCTGGAGTTAGTTTGGGAGATGCTGTCTGTTGTAGTGGCTAGAGTGACTTACAGAGTTAGGAAGGTGCATCGAGGCTTTTAGAAACATACAAGTTGATGGGGAAGTTTGTAGGGTTCAACTGGCTAATGAGGCATAGATGTTAGAGTGTGGTGCACATTTTGGAAGAGTTGTGGGAGCGAGACGAAATTATATACATTGAAGGACTTGTATTGGCTGGTGGATTTTACCGAAAAATTAAGGTTTCTCAGGGCTGGATAAGCTTGCAAGGATACGGATGGTTCTCCGGGATGGCGGATGGTACAGAAATAAGATACACCGTAGGGGCCGGGGAAGGTGATTGAGACAGTGAGTTTTGTCGAGGCTGGAGGCCGCATCAAAAATACTGTAACTGAGTATTCTGTCGGGGTTTGAAGCAGTCATCGAAATCGGGCAGAATTGTAGGGATTATAAACGAGTAGAGGGAGGGTTGTGGGGTGCCAAAGAGATCAAATGTTTCAGTGTCTAAAGTAATTGAAGAAGTAAGGAGTGTTGGGGGATTTAAGACAGCTGTTGCAGGAGATTAAGAACATAAAAACTTCGAACAAGAGTAGGCCATCTGGCCCCTCGAGCCCGCTCTTGCGTTCAATAAGATCATAGTTGATTTTTTCGTGGACTCAGCTCCACTTTCCCGCCCGCTCACCACAATCCTTAATTCCTTTACTGTTCAAAAACTTACCTATCCTTGCCTTAAAACCATTGAATGAGGTAGCCTCAACCGCTTCACTGGGCACGGAATTTCACAGATTCACAACCCGTTGTGTGAAGAAGTTCCTCCTCAACTCAGTCCTAAATCTTCATCCCCTTATTTTGAGGTGATACATCCAGTTCTAGTTTCACCCACCGGTGGATACAACTTCCCTGATTCTATCTGATCTATTCCCTTCATAATCCTATATGTTTCGACAAGATCTCCACTCATTCTTCCGAGTTCCAAGAAGTATAGCCCCCGTCTACTCAGTCTCTCCTGATAAGCCAGCCTTCTCAACTCCGGAATCAACCCAGCGAATCTCCTCTGCATTCCCTTCAGTGTCAGTATGTCCTTTCTCAAGTAAGGAAACACAGTACTCCAGGTGTGGCCTCAGCAGCACCTTAAACAGCTGCAACATAACCTTGCTGTTTTTAAACTCCATCTCTCGAGCAATAAAGGACAAAATTCCATTTGCCTTCTTAATTACATGTTGCACCTGCAAACCACTCCTTGAGAATCCTGCACAAGGACATCCAGGTCGCTCTGTACTGCAGCATGCTGCAATATTTTCACCATTTAAATAATAGTCCATTTTGCTGCTGTTTCAACCAAAACGGATGACCTCACTTTTACCAACATTGTACTCCATCTGGCAGTCTCTCGCCCACTCACTTAGACTATCTATATCCCTTTGCAGACTGTCAGCTTCCTCTGCACACTATACTCTGCCACCGATCTTAGTGTCACCTACGAAGTTTGATAGATTACGAAGTTAATTTGCACTGTTGGCGATGGAGGATGTTCCAGAGATTAGGATTCTTGAAGTAACAGAAAGCGTGAGGGGTTAAAGGTTCATTGGCGCTAGCATAGACAGTGGGGGTTGTAGTATCTGGAAATTTATTTGAGATATATAAAACGTATAGTTGGTGTGAGAGATTTCAGAGATTATATAGGAACTTTAAAAACAAAGATGATGCAAAGATACAAAGGATTTAACGAGATAACAGTGATGGGATGCCTTGTCCGGTCTGGAGGAGATGGTTAAGAAGCGGTCTCTGGGATTGAGGTATTTTCAACGGTAGCGAGAGCCCTGGAGGCTGTCTGAAATAATCAGTTAAATCATTGCCAGAACCTTTCTATCCGACTTCAGGGACAGCGATTGGGAATGACCACAGCGACTCTCGGGAACTGGGGTAGAGAGAGCAACAACGTTACTGATCAAAACAGGAGGCAAGTCTAGCTTCTCACTCCACAATATGATTACAATCGTCAATGATTCAAATAGAAAAACAGGACACACGCTGTATTGAATCCCATTCCTGGGAGGTTTCATGGGGACATTTTTGAGGAAGATTTGCTCTGTCGGCAACACTGTGTTGTACCTACTCTGGCAGTGTTTGATTGGACCATTTTAGAGGGAGCGTAACTTTGCATCTGAGGCATGGTGTCCTTCTCCTTGGAGCGTTAGATATTGATATTCGGTACAGAGTGATGTGAATCACTGTCATATAGTGCAGAACGTTATTTTTCCTACGTCTAATGGCTTTTCTTTCATGCATCAGCTGAGAATTGATTATTCATGTCGTCATGACTCCTTGCTTTCTGCCGTATTTTTAACAGGGCCCAGCATAATCTCTGTCACCCCATCTTCCTCGATGAGTCTAGCAGATGACTAATCCCATGATGGGCAGCTGAGACACTGGTTTGTGTGTTTGAAGAACGTGGACAGCAAAATTGAATGTTACCACACATTCATTAACGGCAACTTAGAACTGAGTGATTGGAAGGAACTGTGGATGCCGGACCCTAATGGAACCAATGGCATTTCAGCCACACCCAATCAAAAACATCGCTTCGATAAAGAGAAAACAGCAAATAGCATTCCATTGACGGCGAAGGTTTACCAGACTGATCGCTTGGATGGCAGGTCTGATGTATAAGGAGATATTGAGACAGTTAGGATTGTATTTGCTGGAGTTCAGAAGAATAAGGACGAATCTCATAGAAACCTATAAAGTTCTAACATGAGAAGACATGGTAGATGCAAGAGGTAAGTTCCCGATGGTGTGTGTGTCAAGAATTGGTTCATAGGCTGAAGATAGAGTGCAGACCGTTTAGGGCAGAGATGACGATGATTTTCTTTTCACCCAGAGAATGGGCAGCCTGTCGAATTCACTCCCACAGAAAGTAGTTGAGGACAAAACAGTGTATGTTTTCAAGAAGCAGTTAATTATAACACCTGGCGTGAAATGGTCAATGGATATCAGGAGAAGGTGTGTATCTGTCTGTGTGGCGTTTGCCCGTTCTTCTCGTGTCTGCTTGGTTTTCCTCCGTAAGAGATTTAGCAACACCAGGTTAAGGTCCAACAGGTTTATTTGGTAGCAAACACCATTAGCTTTCTGAGCGCTGCTCCTTCGTCAGATGGAGTGGAAATGTGCTCTCAAACAGGGCACAGAGACACAAAAATCAAGTTACAGAATACTGATTAGAATGTGAATACCTACAGCCAGCCAGATATTAAAGATACAGACAATGTGGGTGGAGGGAGCATTAAGCACAGGTCAAAGAGATGGGTATTGTCTCCAGACAGGACAGCCTGCAAGTCCAGGAGGCAAGCTAAGGGGGTTACTGATAATGTGACATAAATCCAACATCCCGGTTTAGGCCGTCCTCATGTGTGTGGAACTTGGCTATCAGTTTCTGCTCAGCGACTCTGCGCTGTCGTGTGTCGTGAAGGCCGCCTTGGAGAACGCTTACCTGAAGATCAGAGGCTGAATGCCCGTGACTGCTGAAGTGCTCCCCCACAGGAAGAGAACAGTCTTGCCTGGTGATTGTCGTGCGGTGTTCATTCAGCCGTTGTCGTAACGTCTGCATGGTTTCTCCAATGTACCATGCCTCGGGACATCCTTTCCTGCAGCGTATCAGGTAGACAACGTTGGCCGAGTTTGTAGGTTTTCCTCCCACAGTCCGAAGTTTGGCCACGGTAAATTTCCCCTCAGTATCCAAAATAGTGCAGATTAGGTGGATTAGCCATGTAAAATGCATGGATTTAAGGGAATGGTGGGGTGGGCCAAAGTAAAATGAATTTATGGAGAGTTGGTGCAGACTGGATGGGCCGAAAAGCCTCCTTCTGCACTGTAGGGATTCTATGTTTCCATAATTGCATAGGAATGATAGACGAGCTGGATAAGGTTGCTCGAAAAATTAGATGTGAATTTATTGTGGTAAATAAACGACGGAAAACATTTAAAAACAACCAAATCAAAATTAATAAAAACGCAGCTTATTAGGCAGGTTTTAGTTTGCAGGAATTTGGCTTATAATGTTGAAAATAATAATAACAATTCTGAAGTTTGGGAATGATTCAGGAACTGGCAAAGGACCATTATTTTTGTAACATATTGCGGGGAAATAAACTGTAACTTGAAAACATTCGCCGAGAACACAGAACAGGCTATTGCTTTATTAACAAGAATATATTTATATAACGAAAGATTAGAAGAGTTAAAGTTAACAATAGTCACAGAAACAAGATAAAGAATCAAGGAAATGAGGAAATAGCAGACATTGATCAAAGATTCTGTGCCTGTCTTAAAAGTGGAAGATTCAAGTCACATTTCCGACATGAAAGTGAACATAGGCGCTGAGAAGATTGAAGGAAATAAGATAATTAATATCAGAAGAGAAAATGTCTTGCAAAAATTCAAGGAAATGAAATACAACAAATGACGAAGACGTGGCGGTCAGAGACTTAGGGTTGTAAAATAAATAACTGCATTGATATCAGATATGCTGGATATGATTTTGCAGAATTCCATTGATTGTGGGATATCCTAACGGATTGGAAGTTAGTCAATGTAACAATGGCCATAAAGGAGGGAGCGAGCAAAATCTGCGATCTACCGGCCAGTTGGCCTGACATTGGGAGCCAGAAAGTCTTGGAATATATTATTATCGAAATCTTAATTCATGCAGTAAATTCTTGGTATGATCAGACAAAGTCAACTTCGAAAGGATTAGGAACGGAATATGTTTGACAAATTCACATTTTTTGGGGGATGTAGATAGCACTTTAGATAACCGAGAAAGAAACGAACTTACATACGGATTCAGAGCAGAGAAATATCCTGGCGGTGGTCACTGCCAGGCAACTACATCGACCTACACTACTACGGCTACAAGAGCAGGTCTTTGACGTCATTTCAGTTTAATAAATTGTCGAACTCTGACTTTATTCCATGATGGGCCGGAAGTTCCTGCCTGAAATGCCGGTTTCCGCTGCTCGAGTGCCGGACATCTGCGTGGGACGCCCTGGAAGCTCCGGCGTATGCGCATTTACGCTCAAAGCGCACTTTTCAGAAATCGTCGGTGCCTGACTTGATGAGTCAGCGCTGCACTGAAACTGCACAATATACGTTAACGACCAGGACGAGTTTGGTCTACTTGCCCGGATGTTACATCAGGTATGACGTTAAAAAATACACCTTTATTTTCTGGTCTACAATCAGCGAGCAGCAAAGCAGGAGATCTCTCTCTGAGTAGTTTTGAAGTTGGCATGTTTGGAAACATTTGAATTGAAGTGCTGTAGTTTATGTTAATCCTTACAAGACTCAGTAGCGAAATAAGAAGAGTAATTTATTTTAAGTTCCGTTGTGTAACCTTTCAAGCTTCAGGAACGAAATACATAAATCATTTAATAATGTAGTTTATGTTTATTTTTACAAACCTAAGTTAAGAAAGACAAAAAATAAGTTAAGAATGTTTTGATTCTTACAAGCCAAAGTAACGAAGAACATAAATAATTTAATAATACAGATTTGTTGATACTTACACACCGAAGTAATTACTTTCAATGCCTTAGGAAAAGTTAATGCCTTAGTTGATGCATGCCAGTCTCCAATAAATTGATGTGAGCTATCTCTCTGAAACGTATTTAGAATCCTGAGCAGACTATAAATCTGGATTAATACGCGACAAGCATTCAGACTTCCAGCTATTAGCAATGCGTTTAAGAATCACCAGTACTCTTTTGTGGCTTCAGCGTAGGCGCAGACATCATGAAAGAAGCGTCAGATTACATCTTCGCTTGACGAGGAAGCAAAGCAGTTAAGCATCTGTTAGGGAGCACAGGCAAAGGACATCAAATGAAATGATGTCAGAGGAGATGTGAACCAGGAGACTGTGCTTCGGCAAGGGAGCAATGGGGCGCCTTTATGACATAGTGATTGAATCAGAAACCCAACTCTAACTGCCGCACTATCTTAATAGTGGAGATGAAAGTAACACCAGCACTAATTTTTTTGGCATCTGCATACTTTAAGCTTCATGGCACCAGTGACATTTGTAACATTTCACAATATGCAGCGTGAATGTGTATTCAATAGGTAACTGATGCGGTGTTTCGTAGGTCTTCTGAGTTTATAAATTTTGGCATATTCCCTGAAAAGATGAAGGAAAGGTCCAGTGCATTCCACAGAACTGCTGCTTTTCCAGATGCAATTTGAGCCGTTCATAGAACACACACTGCACTGAAAGCAGCAAAACACGACGCTGCTGCGTTTATTAACAGGAAGGGATGCTATTCTTTAAATGTCATCTAGTGTGTGTTGCATTAATTAAGATCTTGAGTGGAAAGGCAAACAACTGGAAGCAAGACCATGACCCATTCGTTCTTGAGAGTTCAATGTTATATCTGACTATGAGAACATCACCTGGAAATGCAGGGAGGTTACTTGGCGATAAGGGATACCTACTGAGAACATGGGTTATGAAATCATTCCACAAGACCAACAGTCAAGCAGAGGAATGTTACAACTGTGCGCAGGTGGTGCAGAGAACAATTGGTGTACTGAAGTCACGTTCTTGATCTCTGGACACGTCAGGGGGCACATTGCAATATGCACTAGAATTAGTGACAAATTTTGTGGGAGTGTCTTGTGCATTGCACAACTTTGCCCTCCATCATAGACTGAGCATGCACCCAAAAGAGCAATTGCCAGTGGAGATGGAGCAGCTGGATGAGGGCAATAAAGAGCCTGATGGAGAAGCCCGAGCTCCAAATGACGCAGTGGCAGTTCTGGATGACTTGGCAGCTGTTATTTTTGGACAATGGGCTTTTAGAATACTTTACCCATAAAGTCCAAACACTCTCCTTCCCTCCCTTGCATCCATTCCTCCCTTCAGACCCTCCACCCTCTTTACAAACTCGTCTACAAAAACACAGGAACCGTTTCGCTAAAGTAGAAAAAGACTTTATTGTTATGGTGCGAATGTTCTGAAATATGTTTCAGTGCAAAAAAAATAAGTTGAGGTAGTTAAGTTTAATGTGAATATGGTTAGATTTTTGAAATTATATATTTTTTGTCATTTGTCTAATATTTGTTTTCCATTACGCTTAAGAAAATTGTACAAATTATTTATTCAAACATCAAAATTCATATTTAAAATGTGAGCATGCTAATTGAATCTTTTTTTTAAATAGGCAGAAGTATTAATCAGAAACACATTGAAATAAGCGAGTAAAATGCAACATGAATAAGAGGAAAGGGTTGTTGAGGTACTGGTATCAGTGTTGGAGGGAGAGGAGAGGGACATTAATCTTCCTGCATCATCCCCGGACTCATCCCCACCACATGACATATCTCCCTGCATCCCTGATTCAGCCCGAACTTGCCTAGCAGCAGCTGACTCTGAAAGAGGTTGCTCCTGGTCAGAGGTTGCAGCAGCAGGTGTCACCACTTTATTTATCCACTGCTGAAGGAAATCATTTTGATGTCTCAGCAGCTCATTCTACTCCATCGAACTCTCATGATGCTGTCTCAGCAACTCATTTGCTATTTGGCGCTGCTAGGAGACATCGCTCAGGCTACAACTTTTCTCCTTCCATTTTCAGCATAACCTTTCGTTAACACAGTTACAACCTCATCAAGTGTGTTAATAACCACTTCCACTGACTGTAAGAAGTGTAGGTTCAGGAGGTGCGGAGTGTTCCTCTGCCAGTAACGAAGGCTCCTCATCTCCTGAAAGTTCTGGGTGTTCTTCCTCCATTACAGCAGGTGTGTCATCATAGGGATCCCCCTCCCTAACCACTTGCTCATTCCGAACATGAATGCTCGAAAATTCATCAGGTAGCACGGCCTCCCCCTCGTCTGCTACAGCTTCAGTGCTGCACTGCTGTGATGTACGAACTTCCTGTACATCACCAGTAGCTATATCTGGTATGGCCTCACTCTCAGCCATATTCTGCTGTATTGTCACCATGACATCTGTGAAAGTTGAAGTAAAGCACAATAATTATTCCATCATATCAACTCTCTTGTACATATAATCAATTCGATTTTCATCTTACCTTGACAAAACCCATTATCCCCATAATCTTATCTATAGACCAAGGCTGAGAACCCAGCATGTCCCAAGCGCCTTCCTCTAGTGGAGTGAGCTACTTAATATACGCCAGTCCGCCTCTGGTCAGCGAATGCTCCCAGGCATTATATGCCCTTTTGCCTGCAGAAAAAAAACGAATGAAGTGCCTTTTAAAATCTTGCTATCAACCTGTATGTCAGTAACAGCTAATCTAAGTGGCCCGAGGGCGATGTTTACATTCTTCTAGGTAACTACATTGCATGATCCTCTTTCAGACTTGTAAGGAGACTGTACTGTGTACATAGTTTGAGAGATCCCCATTGTTTTTAAATGCTAAGATCCTTCTTGAAATTGAGGAGAGAGAGAGAGAGCTATGCATCAAACCCAATTCAAATTTAAATCTATTGAGAGCGATTTTGTTTCAGTTTTACTTTTTGAAAGCATCACATCATTATGTTTCTGGTGACACTGATCTGCGGTCCTCGGCATTTCATTATCTGCAGACACCAAGATTGGAATTTACTCAAGGTCAACTAGGGATGAGCAATCAATTCTGGCCAGCCAGCGACGCCCAATTTCCACGAATGAACATACAGGCGTTGAAAAATGGCGATCAGCTTTCCGGGAAGCTCAGCGGCTGCCCGCTGGCCCGTGTCGGTACGATCTGGCATGCTCGGTTGGAGCGCAGTTCCAGTCCAGCCACGCCACGCCCTGACGTCATTACGTGGGAACGCGACTTGAGGGCAAGGGAATGCGATTTGTGGGCAGCAATTGGAATCTGCAGCTTTGTATTGAAGACAAAGGAAGTAACAGGTGTCACAACTGTTTTAAAAATAAGTTGTAATTTATCAAATCTAGATTTTTTATTCGGTTAAACAGCCAATGTTATTGTTCCTTTTTCTTTTAAAGTGAAATTTTAAATTGTAGTCTTTATGATTGAAGGTGCTTAATATTTCCTATTTTTAAGTGAACATTGGTTTTGTTGTTTTATAGCTGGAGCTACTATTTAAATCTGTACGACATTTTGATCAACGTGTCGTTTGTTTTTATGTAGAATATGGCAACTGAAATTCTAGGTGGTAGGAAGAAAAGACAGTATTTCTCTGAACATGTTTTGGATACCTTATTGCATCAGGTGGGGCAAAAGAGAACGCACGTTCTGGGCCGTCAAAAATCTAAGCCACCAAGAAAGATGCAATCCAACACTTGGAAAGAAGATACCGACATTCGCTATGTACAAAAGTGAAGTTCTCTGGACTGCATATCGGTGCCGAAGGAAAGTTACTGATTTGGTGCGTTCAGCCAGGGCAAATAAATATCCTGATTTGAAATAATTGTAAAAACCGCTCCCTTTAAAATGTTAGAATTGGAGTCTGCATTTGGTATAGTATGAACTAGACCAGGGATTTTACAAGTCAGTATCAATGGGCATTCTTGAGCCATGCTACGACTGGCACTGTTGACAACGCAGCTGCCTCACAGCACCAGAGACCCGGTTTCATTTCCACCATCGTGTGACTTACTGTGTGGAGTTCGCACATTCTCCCCATGTTTGCGTGGGTTTGCTCCCCTACTCCCAAGATTTGTGGCTATGCTACATTGCCCCTGAATGTCAGTTGGATTAGGAGGGTAAATACGTGGGATTACAGCGATACTGCCTGGGTTGAATTGGTGTCAGTGCTGGCTTTATGGGATGAATGGCCTACCTCTGTCGTGCAGGGATTCTGTGAATCTATGAAAAAACACCGGCTCCTCAGAATTTTGCAGGACGGTTATTAAAATGTGGTAACCATAGGGATTTTTAAATCTTGGCTTCCATGTAAATAGGAACGTTTCCTTACAAAACCTGATGAGGGTCATAAAATGTAGTTATCTTGGAGATGGTTCTGACTTGCTCATCAGATGCGCATGTCCCAACTATTTTTTTTGGTTAAAACCTATTAAACTGAATCAACTAAAGTAAGTGATAAAGCAAGAAGGGAAGCCCCTTGAAAGAGGGAAAACCACTTAAAAGAAACAATGAAACAGAAAGGAATCTTAATACATTGGTCTAAAATGTGCTTAAATGGTGTCAACAATACACACCAGTCCCTGAAATGCCCAAACCATCACAGGAGGCCTCGATGGTGCCCTCAGACCGTGCATGCTTTCTCTCTCCAGAGACATACAGCAGTGAATAGAGCTGCGGTAGACGGGCAGAGGGTTGGGTTGAAAAAAAACCCTTGGTTGCCTGCTGCCTGGATCTGTTTAGAGCACATTTTGCCAGGCCCATGAGGAGGTGCACGAGGAAGTTGTCTGCTTTTCCCGCTGCCCTCCACACCGGGTGCCCGTCAACCAGGAGCGTAGGACTGAAGTGCAAACACAATATCAATAATTTTATTTCAGATAACTAAAAAGGGAGTGCAGCTCAAAACAAGTAACATAGGCTGGATTCACGGACTCCTTAACATCACAAAAAGGGCAGGTTTCATTGGAGCTCGTGAGCCGGTGCCATTTTCGGTTTTATGTACTGTTACATGCACTCCACTCCACCCTAGCTCCCGATGAAGTCCTCCATCGCTGGACAGCAACGAATCGTGCCTGGTGACGGTCGAGGGCACAGAAGTGGAAGGCGTGCAGCAGTAGCCCATAAAGGCTGTGCACCTCGTGGAAGAAAAAAGTCACGAGGTCACTTGAGGAAGGGTTTCAACGTAAAGATCTGAAGGTGAAAGGTCACCACCTGGGTCGGAAGGCCAAAGTTCACCACCTGGGTGTGAAGCACACCAGTGCCTGACCTCCCTCCCTAAGTGGAGCATTCAGTACCTCAGCAGTAGTCCAGAATCGCTATCTGACATTATCGCCCGGAATTGCTATATGACATTTATCTGGATGTTTGTGACAACATCAGGGTGACGGGTCAAAGTGTCCAGCCGCCACATGGGGATAATCAGAAGCTGCAGCAGAGGAGGGGGAAGCCTTGCAGCAGGCTCTTTCTGATTTTTATGGTGATGTTCATAGAGCTTGATTGGGTGAGGTGTGGGAGGTCTGTTTTGACATCGTTGCTGTATTGGAAGAAGAACATTCAGAATCTTCAGGAAGTGAGGCGCAAACATCATTGGGAGAAGAAGACTCCACAGGTCCTGACCTACAACCTCAGAAAGTGGACGAAGACGCATTTAATCAGCGTCATCATTGAAGAGGAGGAATTATTTGCATCCGAAGACATTGATTTTTAAACTTCACTTGGGAAGGAAGCAGTGGAAGTACTTGATGATATTCACGGCTGCATTATGTCGCAAGTGAAGAAGTGAATGGAATTACCACATCTTGAACATTACTTATCGAAGCATATGCTGCCATTGGAAACAGTTCGGAAAACGTCTACCAGTTTGATCCCTGGAAATAAAAGGTCTGCCTTAAGTGGAAGGATTAAATAGTTTGGAATTTTTTTAACATGGAGAATGGAACCTCTCTTATTGCAATATATGATCTTCTCAGAGTTAGATGCTGAGACGATGTGCACTCTCGTGTGGAAGGCCGTGGTGGTTGGCACAGTTAGAAATCGGCCTCCAATTTTAGACAGAAATTGTGACTAACTGCGGCTGTCCAGATGTTTTCATTCACTCTCTCCTAACTACATATTATTTGGCTACAACGATAATCATCTTGCTCCCCTTCCATCTGAAATGTATCACTTGCAGGTATACTGTCCAGCTGTATAAAAATAAATTGTAAAGCATTCACCTTAAAAGTGAAATATATCAAATGCACACTGTCATCATACGCGGATACAATCATTAATGTATTGAATAAAGATATGAATCATGAACCTGTATTGCTCTGTGTTCAGAGTGAGAGATAGAGGGAGATTGGAAACCCAGCCCCCTTTTGGACACGACACTTGAACAAAGACGTGAGGGAATTCGAAACAGTGGAGAATTTGATTTAAAAAATACAGGGGAGCTGAACGTCTGTTACGTGGAGGTATTACCGAAAGTGTGGTTGCTCTCCTTAGTAAAGAGAAATTTGAGAGGAAGTTTCACAGAGGGGTTTAAGATAATGACCGTCTTTAATAGTGTAGAGTTACTCACAAGGGCAGACTTGTCAGAAACCAATGGACGCAGTTCTCAGTTCTTTTGCAATAGAATCAAAGGCAGAATGAGAAAAGCAGAGTTTTACAGAGCATTTTGTTAGGATGTGAAATGAACAACCTGCGAGCGTGCTGATGCCAGATTCAGTCAGATGCAAATTGAATAAGGAACCGGCGAAAACATTTCCAGAAAAATGCTGTGGCGATGGAGAACTGATATTACCTGAGCTGATCTTGCAGGCAGCTGTCTCTGACACGTCAAACCAAATGGCCCTCTGCTTTTGTACAATTATTCTATGATTTGTTCTCGTTCGATTTGTTATTGAACCGCATACCCATGTTAGCGCGAGTGAACAGATACCACACCACTCGCACCCAGAGCCAAGATCGATAACAGCACAGTTTATTATAGTTTTTTACGTCGACGGAGGTACAATCAGGACACAGACAAGACAGTCCCGCAAAGTACTCTGCCTGCCTGCCAAAACGGAGTATAGTTATAGTAACGATCTGTTTTGATATGTAAATGGTTTGTGAGTGGTTTCCTGATATAATCATCCTGTTTCAATAGGTTTGTGGGTGTGGAGTTTGATGTGTAAATGGTTTTATTTTATAGTTATCCCGTTAATGGGTTTTCTGGTCTAGAGTTTTAATATGTAAAGTTTGGTTTAAGAGTGTGATAATTGCTTTATGTCTCTGAATTCCTTTGGACAATGGGTGTTTGATGGGATGTCAGGAAGTTTTCCAGGTCTCAAGATATTTTCTGAATAGCATATTGATGCGAGTTCCTGAGTCTTTGTCAACCTGGTTTCTGTGTTTAAAAGATGTCTGCTTGCCTTACTCACACCTTTCTGGCTGAATGCTGTCCTGTTTTGCTTCATTTATCGAGTTATAGTTTAAGAAATATTCTAATCCTAATACCCACAAAATTTATGCCCGCCTACACCCACAGCTAAATAGTACAGAATACGAAGTATCTAAAAGGAAATTCTGACATCAGGGATTTAATTGCCGAATTGTCACTCAGAGAGAATGTCATCTCTGAAAAAAGTATGAGACAAAAGAATGGATGAATTGCTGTTAACAGGAACATTTCTACTGCTGTTTAGCACAGCTTGCATTTATGAAAATACGATCAGACATTGACATAGGATATGGTTCGATTAAGTCTCAGCATCTTGCCTATTCCCTCAACAAGAATTATCACACGTGTTGTAATCTATTTGTTCTAAATTGAAGAAAAAAATAAAAATTTGGAAACGTCACTATCTCCGTGGAGATCCTGGAGTGTATAAAATTGGTGCTCAGGGAAAGCGTTGCCTGCTGTACAAAGTAACAGATTGACTTCACACAGAAAATGCATCGACCAATTGAATGGGTTAGAAAAATATTCACCGTGGCCGTTAGTATAGTTGGTGTGCCTGGTAAGTTTCTAAAATCAAGAGAGTTGATTAACTCTATACATGAGCTTATTTCTACAATTAATATGTAAATACTAAAGGTAAATTCGATGAAATTCTCATCACTCCAACACAATAAATGCGTGATCTTTTCCGAATTATCTCTGCAGTTATCTATATTTTCTGTCATTGAACAATTGCATTCAGTGCAGAGTTAATGACAGAATTTCTGATGCTGAATGATATCTTAGTCTCTTTCTCCTTCACTGTGGGTGCAGTCTTTAATCAATAATCTATTTCAATCTTAAACAAAAACACACTGATGGCTATGATTATTCAATGTACAGATACTATAACACAGAAATTCATCCCAAATAGTTTATGTCTGTCTTCAAGCACCACTTGAGGGTCTCTCCATTCCAGCTCATCTAACCTTGATTCCTTTTCACCTACCTGTAAACCTTGGTTTTTCTTAAATATTTTTCATCTCAGCTACTCCAATTATTCACAATTCCACATTCACGAAGAAAAACAAATCTCTCTAATTTTTTGCGGATTATATGGATATCCACCGTTTGCTCCTGAAATACAGATTTGCACTCATTCACACGTGTCACAGGTATCCACACTTCTACTGGCACAACCCTTTATAATTGTAATTAGATCAAACATTAGAATTCTCTATGCACTGAGGGATAACCATAAGGGCCCTTGATTCCTACCTCACGGATCTGGTAATGTCTCAGTACACAATATTTCTATGTGTACCACACGCTCCTCATTTGTTTGCGGTTAGCGCAAGAACTGGCTAAGCGTGTTGAATCACGTTTCGGTATATATTAATCTAAAAGTTATTCTTCCAGTTATTTTCCAATTTAAATGAACGTTCGTGCTTTGACCACATTTATTTTTTCTCATTTAATATATTCCTAAATTTATTTATTCAATGCATCTATCATCGCGGTACCATTATCTGAGGAAATGGTCCACGACGAATGTGGTTCCCCTCGTTGAAAGCGTCTGGGGACAGGTTGAGGGACGTAGGCGGAGTCATTTGGAATGCGGGCTGTGGTCAGACCCGCGCAAAAGTACGGACTGAAGAGTAGTTGAGGTCAAGTTTGAGATTCATTAGCCGCTGAACCGATCCGAACCCGCAATTTGTGACGCTAAATTTCACGCCACCTATGTTTGGAAGCAGCAGATGCGTGTTAATAATTTCCAGTCTCTTTATTCTTATTTTTCCTACAGGTAATGGACTTGCCATCGCCATTCTGCCCCGTGGGAATTGTGGCCTCTCCACGTGCACCACTCAATAGCTGGTGGCAATGGCAACTGCGGATCTCCTGGTCATTATTACTGACGTCATTCTGAGGTGCATCAATCAATATTATTTCAATTTTTATTTCCTGTGGATCATCCCTGTGTGTAGTATTCACTATGTTTTTATCCGTGCAGCCCTAGACTGTTCTGTTTGGTTCACTGTCATTTTCACTTTTGATCGATATGTCGCCATTTGTTGTCATACGCTGAAAACTAAGTATTGCACCAGGTTAACTGTGTTGGTAATATTATCTAAAACTAGCGTTTTGTTCTATGTAAAAAACATTCCCATGTACTTCAGATTAGAACCTGGACAGATCATCGAGAATGTACCATGGTACTGTAAGAAAAAACGAAGCTATTTCACTGATCCTAGATGGAACGGATTTAGAATCTCTGAAAAGATTTTAAACCCATTGGTACCATTCGGTTTAATTCTGTTGCTCAACGCCCTGACCGTCACACATATTTTACTAATCAGCTGAATACGTAAAGGACTGAGAGGTCAGAGCAAGGGACAGAATCACAGTGATCCAGAGATGGAGAACAGAATGAAGTCCATAAATTTACTCTTCACCATTCCTGGCAGTTTTCTTCTTCTGTGGTTGGTGGACTTTTTATATTTTTTTTGGTATTGCTGATGCATTTGATAGTGAATCTATTTATCACTTTGAAAAAATTGCGTATATGCTACAGGATTTAAACTGCTGCGCGCGCACACACACACACTTATTTACGTGTCAACTCAGTCAAAATTCAGAGAGCAGTTGAAGAGTGTTGTGAAATATCCTGTTAAACCGACTACTAAATTAATAAACAACTAAATTTAAACCCGCTCGCAGATCCAGTGCTTTGGTGCAAGAGTTGACCACCAGCGGCACAAACGAAAAAGCCTCGAGGATTAAAAACATCAAAAATATATTAATGACAGGCAAGTGGATTCGTCCGTTTCTACAACCAATCCTACCACCGTCCCTCCCTCCATCACTCCCTCTTTCCCTCCTTCCCTCCATCCATCCCTCTATCAATCTATCCACCATTTCATCATTATATTTATGTGCCCATCCATCCAGCCGCACATCTGTCCGGCCCATCCTGCCTCCATATAGAAAGAGTTTACTTGTTTGGTTGTGCAGCACTCCGTTCGGTCGTGCAGCACTAAAGAAAAGTACAATTTTCGAGCTTCCCGTCTTATTGTCATTCGTAAATGTCTCAACAATGTCGGAATAAGAGGGAAACAACAATTTATACTTATGAGAACAGGAGACTCATTGGCTGGCAAGTGGACATTGACATGTAAATGTCGCTTTATCAGCAATATTCAAGAAAAAATGTATTGAATCCGGGATCCTTTTATTCTACGTGTCAGATCAATGCCATCTATCTCTATTTACCCCCACTCTTCCCGGGGACAGACTGGGACTCAGTCTCTGTGTGATCACATTTGGAGCCTATGCCTGGGGCAGGAAATAAGAGCCCGGGGTTTGGAGATAGCGGTGGGTGAGAGGGAGCGAGTCATTTCACCTTGGTTCGTGGCTATGAGCCACCTCCGAGCCTCCCTCTGGAACCTGTTCCCAATCAGGTCCGCGGAAGTCATGCCTCACCCCCCAGATCTGACCACATGTTTACTCCTTCACGTTTATTCTACTCTACAACTTCACCAGTCTCATTTCTGTTGCCAGAATCTGCTCCAGCTGTCAGTCTTTTAATTGCTTCTTTCAGATACCATTACTCCAAAGCAATTTTGTTAAATGACCACTTCTCACACTCCATAAACACACTCTCTGCAAAATCTATGACATGATTCACAGAAAGTCCCATACTCCAATCATCGCTTGTAAACTCTGACCTACGCTGATTTTCTGTCCAACAACACCTTGAGTGAAAAATGCTGCCCTTTTTCTCAAAGCCAATTATATATTGATTCCTCTGAACTCATTAAATACTTCGACTGCTGGAGAACTAACTGTCACTTTAAGATCTTCCAGTCCATAGAACCTACACAAACTATGTACGCTTCTTTAGCCCGTACAACTTTCCCTATCTCTGCCACATCTGCCAGCAGCAAAATTCCACCTATGTTTGTAACTTTTTCCAGTCCCAATAACACACCCTAATTCTGTGAATTATTGTATTTCCCATGATCTGCACAAACTACTGCCTCCATTGACTTCCTAAATATTTTTTAAGCTGCATCAGGCAATAGAATTTTCGAGAACTTTCTATTCTCACCCAATATTGCAAATGTCTCCATCTCTGTTCCCTCCTCCATCCCCTACATCCATCCTGTAGTCGGTAAAAAATACCTCTGAGGCTGGTATGAGTCAAAATAGAGTAGGCTTTATTCTCACAAGCTTGCGGGAGAACTTGACCCCTTGAAAGCGGAAGCCAAAGTTCTCTCTGAACACAGAAAAGTGGGGATGTATATAAATTATGGCTCCCAGCACCAGTCACGACACAAACACTGGTCTGGTCATAAATCAACGTCCATACAACAGTCCTTGGTCACAAAGCAGCAGTTCTCTGGTAGCTGTAGTCACGATACCGTCTCCGGTTTCCTGCTTTTCCACGGCCCTTCCTTTGAAGTTACCGGCACAATTGTAGTTGGCCCAGCGGGAGTCCTCCTTCAAACGGCCGTTATCATGCTCCACATCTTTTAATGCTTTCTTCTGTTTATATTTACCATGCAAGCCTGGAGAAAAGGGAAGCCTTGCATGTCTGCAAACACATTCACATTTACATTTACATTTGACTATCTATTGTCATAAGAATGAAAGTTAACTTGTATTAATGTCAGAAGCAGCATAAACAAGGGGATTAGCCATAATGAAGGATTATGCTTGTGACACATTCTAAGTACAAAGTTCAACCTTTTAGGTACAAATTGCATGAACTATTTCTCTTCTTCAATCCCCCCTTTTGATCGGGGACAAGTTCAAACATGGCCCCATGACCAATTCAGAGCCAAAGGTTACCAATATATATGGGCCTTCCTCCTTCGTCAGGAAGACTGCCCCTTTTGCCTGTACACTTGCACTCAGCATAATTCGGGTTGTTCGTTCGATAATGTCATATAAATACGACAAGCAATAACAATGACAATTAATACAAACAACCCATGCATCAGGTATGATCCCCACGACCCAAACCATTACCCTAGCCATCCCGGAGGATTATAATTATGATATTGGTTCCCTTCACCTTTTATTGTCATCGCCACTCGTTTGATATGATCTGCCAAACGAGTTATATTTTCCGAACCATCCGGGATATACATGCAGCATTCAGAGTGCACGTTCCTCCCTGGAAAGCCAACACATAATCAAGTATCAATCGGTTCTGTAAAGCAACAGTCCGGATAGCTACCTCGGCCCATATTTCAGAGAAGGCTGTGCTCACGTCCTCAAACCTTTCTCCAGTTTCATTCGCAATTCTCTCCAAGGTCGAGGCCATCCGTATAAGTTCCTATGCTGCTTTTGCTGTCCCAAAAAGTGGAAACGCTACCATAAAGAACCGTTCTGTCTCACTAATGGTGAATCTAGGGTACCAATATGCTAAATAACACGATCTTACCCAATCCCAAGGAAGCCATGGGTAGGCATTGTTTCCACAGACAAAATAGGTACCATCATATACAGTCATGCTGCTCATATAAGTAGAGGAGAGGCTGAACAGGACATCAGCAGTGGGGCGATGGATTGTAATCTGTCGCAGCAAAGCCCAGGCACCACTGGTGACATTAACCTGCTCGGTACAGTAGCAACCGCCAACAAGTACGGTTCCAGTGCTTGCCCAGCACATAGATCGTCCCTTGTTGGTTTTTCACAACATGCCTGATGGGGTTTTAAATGTCACTTTCCTTGTCCCATCTTGGGTTCTATTCCGATCCAAAATCCACTCTACTATTCCCGAAGTTGACAAAGGGATAGGGAATAAAGGACTTTCCCCTCATTCCTTCGTGAATTCGAATATGTAAGCAGACCCAGCAGTTGCTCAATTTTTTGACTGCAATACATACAAGTGAGACATATACATGAACGTGTTCATGTGATAGGGTCAGAGTTTAGAGGATTGGTACAATGATTGCTTGGATGGACAAAATCTCGTGCTGATGTACACATCCTCCGGAGCCCTCTGTTGTTGTTGTGTACAGATCCAAGCCGGTCCCTCAGCCAAACACCAAAAATTCCAGTTACACCACATTACGTTGCACGGGAGACCCCAATCACCTCGCCCCTTCAACAGAGTTGGCAACATGGCATTGTTAAGGGATCCCAAGCAGCGGTCCCGACGGGTTACCTCCCAGGGACTTATTCCATGTGTCGGAAGGTTACAATAGACAGAGCCATCGTTACAGAGATGCTTGCGATGCACTGTCCCCAAATCTACACAATTCCATCTATACTTCCATTCCGTAACTAGCAGGGCAAGGATCGTGAGAAGCAGCAAGAAAATCATCCTATCACTTAACTGACAACCCACGCGACTGTTATACAGTGGTCCAAAGGCTATACCACCCGCGCGCAACTTCGCGCGAACCCGTTCAGCTTGCTTGGAGGTCAACCGTCTCACATATCTGTGAATTAAGCACACTATACAATATTAACCCCATTAGGGGCCCTTTCATTTAGGGGCGATCCCAGCTTTGTCAAATAGTGGTTTTACTAGGACGCAACTTCCCGCCCGCTAGGGAGCATTTCAAGCCCTCTCTCCCTGTGTCTCTTTTTTCCGGATTGTCTTTTACTAATTTGTGCATCCCTTTTAGTTGGGTGCTTAGTTCCAAAACATATTCCCTGAATTCATCTTTTAGTGAACCTACATCATCGCCCATTCTGTCATTAATTCATAAGGGGTTAATCCGGTTGTCCGGTTTGTGGTAACTCTTAATCTCATCAGTATAGTGGGCAATATCTCTGTCCACAATTCCCAATATTTGTATGGCTTTAGCAAGTACATTATACATTTAACTACACACCCCCCTTCCATAGAAAGCTTAGTGTGAATTAAATAACGCTTTCCACTGTTTTTTGGCTGCAGCTCGACATCCGTTCATTTGTATATAATCTCATCAAAAAACAGCTCATTCTCCATTAAAATCACATGCCATACAGCTCCAATCTTTATATAATGAACCGCGACATTATCTCTAATTTAATCATTTGTATGGCAAGGAAAACAGGAAGCTCCTACAGAATTAAGTTTTATCAATACACAACATATAATACATAACTATATTATACAAAATTGGTGAAGGCTTTTCAGGATTTGATTTCATTCTCGGGTCTATAGGGAAAATAATCAAGCGGCAGTTGCATCATACTTTACACATCATAACTGTAATATCCAAACCCCTTTAACCAAGGCCGTTTCCAATTTTAAACTGAGCTCCAGATCAACCCCCCCCCCCCCCCTGCACCCGAGGAAAACAACAGGCGGCAAATCAAAACCAAAGTAGGTACAATACATCCTAGTTAATTAATCAGAAACATTTTGGTTTGATTTTAACTGGCTACATTTGAAGCTTTGCAGTGATCTTATATTTGGCAAACTTTGAACAATAGATAGCACATACAATCCCAACGGCAGTACATAATTTTAACCAGGTGACAGAATATTAAACTATTAGACAGGCGTAAATCACTATATCCTGCGGATCTTAATACTGCATCCGAAATGGGCAATTTGCATTGGCAACTTAAGAATTAATTGAATAATCTCCTGCCGGAACTTGAAATAAGCAGAATTACAATTCATTTCACTTAACTTAAAATATTTTAAACTGACTCATATACAGTACATTTACCGCATTCTTTTGTTCTTGCTTATCTACTTTTCCACAAAATTACTTATTTTCTCCCAATTTCTCAACGAACTCTCTCATAATCTTCACTTTAAGACAAAGGAGAGACCATATGGTTCCCTCCAAAGTTAAAATCTTTTCTTAACAAAATTTAAACACAGGCCTATTCAAAATCCAACTTGGCTATTTCAAACTTCAATTTATGTGCTTTGATTTTGAAATTCCAATTTACCTTCTAATTTTATTTAAAATCTGTATCAAACCCACTGTTGTAAAATCACAGCAGGGAAGGACATCAAAACAAACAACTCTGTTAAACACACACATAGACACACATGGAAGCTTCCAACACTCATTCAAACTTAACATCTTCAACTGAGATGTATGTAAAACATTTAAAAAGAATACAGAACTTGGATCAAGACAGTCACTTTTATTCTTCTTTCTTCCAAACTGTAATTACACTCAAAACAGAAGTAAATTCAAGAAATCTTATCACTTTAATCTTTAACAGTCTTAACACCTCCCCAGCTCTCCTGCGGCTAAAGTAAGGTCATTTATTACCCGCAATAAACACTGCACAATAATAAACAAAGGCTTCAACCTGCCAAAAGTGCTTTCTGAGGTAAAAGAGGGCTTTGGGTTCACTGTCCAAGCCTTGCTGTTTAGCTCTCCAGGGCTGTTCCACCAGAGCCTGCATCCTGTGCAGCATCCTCTTCACAGTTGTTGTTGCTGCCTTGGAGGGGGTGGAGCTTGCGACTTGTGATGAATACCTAGTCCATTTTCATGTTAATATTTTAAGAGGTAATGTTTAATTCTGGAAAGATTAAAATTCCTGCTCTGAATCTAATACAACAACAACCACCTACATTCGACTAGCAACCAGATTACACAAACACACTGAAATACAAAGACTAAGATTTCTCCTATCCACCACCAGGTATGGCATTAGCCCATTCTACCAACTCATCATAGTTCGGGGTACTGAGAATTCCCATTTTAAGGATTTTTTGGTCAACATTAAAGAATTCATCCTTAAAAGCCTGGACGAACGCTCGATCTCCACGACCTTGCCCGGAGCACTCCTGATATACCTGGAACAGACATCCCCCATATTCAGAAGGTCATTCCCCTTTTAGCTGTTTCGTTGTGGTTATTCTGCTCCAGTTAGTAGGCGCATTCCCTACTACTCTCTGAACTTTTACCTTAAACTGGGCATATTCCTGTGCTGGAGGAGCAGCGCGACACCTGCTACCTGTCTCCAATTACCCGCTGGACAGGCTGCCCTTACCAACTGGTGTACGTCTCTCAGGTGTAATAGGTGTTCTACCCAGATTGTGTCTAATTCTTCCCAGAATTTAGTGTTTGCGCTTCTAGGTTGTAATTTACCCAGGGAAGCCATTATCTGCTGCCTCTCAGGGGTGAATGGTTCATAATTTACCTTTGGCTGCGCTTCTGTTCCCCCTTGGGTTACTAGCACTAAGTTGTGTTCTAGCGCTTCCCACTCCTCTGGAGGAGCGGTTAGTCCCTGTTGTGTGGACTCATAAGGAGGTAGAGGAACACTTTTCCCTCTCCATTGCTTTTCTTCTAATACCTGATTTTGTTTCTCCAGTTCCCTTACTCTGAATTCTGACTCCCTAATCCTTTCTTTATCCTCACTCCACTTCTTAGTAGAGGCGACTACTTGCTCAATTAGTCCAGCTAACTGATGGATTAACAATACTCCTATTTTCTTTGTCATGTTTCTTTTTTCTTTATCCAACCACTTATGCTGTTGGCCCAGAGGGTAGGATAAGTTCCACCCCCCTTTTCTCATCTGTTTAATGAATTTGTTCCTCTTAGTCATACACTCATTTATCAGGGATTCCGGAGGTCCCCACTGTCTTTGTGATCCCGCCATAATACAGATAAGTTTAATACTCACCACCTGGAGCCTTCTATTCTCCCTTTTCCCTCTCCACTCCTCGGTCACTCTTATCGGAGTCCGGTGTTACCTGTCAGGGGTGATCAAATCCCTCTGCACCACCGCTTACACTATTACGCTTACACTATTAAGCTGACACCATTAAGCCGGCTCTTACTCTGGTGGTCACTCAGACTGTTTCTCCTTCTCACTCACGTCTGGACATCACACCTCAGGCACCTTTTTCTCCAGTCTTTACACTCACTTCAGAATCCATAACAGACAAATGCCTCCTTGTCCGTATGTGTTCAGTTCAGACGTCTTTCACTCTCACACTCTCTCATCACATATGATCAGCCCACTGTAGTTTGACTCACCCTATTAAGTTCAGAACTCTATTCCAGTACCCAGGTTGCGGCCATTCAACCTGAGCCCGCAAACAGAGTCCGTGCAAACAGATCCCGGGGGTCTCCCGGGTTTCGGCACCAATTGTAGTCGGTAAAATATACCTCTGAGGCTGGTATGAGTCAAAATAGAGTAGGCTTTATTCTCACAAGCTTGCGGGAGAACTTGACCCCTTGAAAGCGGAAGCCAAAGTTCTCTCTGAACACAGAAAAGTGGGGATATATATATATATACATTATGGCTCCCAGCACCAGTCCCGACACAAACACTGGTCTGGTCATAAATCAAAGTCCATACAACAGTCCTTGATCACGAAGCAGCAGTTCTGTGGCAGCTGTAGTCACGATACAGTCTGAGGTTTCCTGCTCTTCCACGGCCCTTCCTTTGAAGTTACCGGCACAATTGTAGCTGGCCCAGCGGGAGTCCTCCTTTAAACGGCCGTTATCAGGCTCCACATCTTGTAATGCTTTCTTTCGTTTACATTTACCATGCAAGCCTGTAGAAAAGGTAAGACTTGCATGTCTGCAAACACATTCACATTTACATTTACATTTGACTATCTATTGTGATAAGAATAAAAGTTAACTTGTGTTAATGTCAGAAGCAGTATAAACAAGGGGATTAGCCATAATGAAGGGTTATGCTTGTGACATTCGAAGTGCAAAGTTCAACCTTTAAAGTACAAAATACATTAACCCTTTCCCTTCTTCACATCCGATCTCTCTAACCTTCCCCACTGCCTAAAGTTCCTCTTATCTCTGTAATCTCATCTAACTACCACAACTCTCCATAAACATGTATTCTTTTCCAAACCCTATCAAAACGCATTTGCTATTTTTAATCGCTTCAACATTACAGATCTTCAGCTGTCGAAGCAAAAATCTCTGGAATTCTATCAGGAAAAATCTTCGTTCTTTTTTTCTCTCATGTAGGGCATGGCATAAAATCCTTCTCTCGTCCCTCATATCTGCTTGGATTGGCGTAAATGTTTTAACATTTAACTTGTCTGTTAAGATCATTGGAACGTTTTCCGACAAGAAAAGTGTTAAGTAAATTCAAGGTGTTTTCAAATATTCCCGCCTGAATTCTCTCTCTCTCCACCTTTCCCTTCTGTCTTTTCTCAAAGTCCGCATTTTCATCTCACGATGTCAATATCTCTGTCTGCCTGTGTATCTCGGTTTCCCGTGCACTCACTCGTTTTCTATTTGTTACTCTATCAGTCTCCCAGTCTTCCACTTGCTCTGTAAGATTATTTCCCCTGCATACCCGTTCTCCTGCTCTCTGCTGTACGTTATATTCATTTTCATTCCAACTTTAAAAGATTTTATTTCCTTCTGTTGTTCAAAATCCCTTTGTCCATGGTTCGTCATCACTGCCCGTATGCTTCTCCCTTTGTAACTCATTATACGTCAATGATCTAGAGGAAGGACCTGAGGGAATTGTGGCTAAGTTTTGAGATGATAAAAATAAAGGCGGAGGAACAGGTAGTACTGAACAGCTGGGGAAACTGCAAAAGGATTTGGACAGGTTATGAGAGTTGGCAAAGTAGTGGAAGATGGAAGACAACGTGAGCAATTGTGAAATTATGCACTTTGGCCAAGAAAAAAATGAGGTGTAAGCTATTTTCCAAATGGGGAGAGAATTCAGAAATCGGACGTGCAAGGAACTAGGGAGTCCACATCAGGGTTATCTTCAGGTTAACCTGCAGGCTGACTTGGTCGTTAGGAATGAATGCAAGGTTCGTAATAATTTAGAGAGGACTAGAATACAAAAACAGAGGTGCACTGCTGAGTCTCTTTAAGGCACCAGTGAGAGAACATTTGGAATACTGTGAGAAATTCTGGGCTCTCTTTCTAAGGAATGATGTGTTGGCCTTGGAGACGGTCGAGATTTGTGAGATGAGAATTATCCCAGGAATGAAACGCCTGACGTATGAGGTGTTTGAGGCTTGGCCTGTACTCGGTGGAGTTTAGAAGGATGAGGAGGGATCTCACTGAAAATTACTGAATACTGATTCATCCGGATAGCGTGGACGTTGGGAATATGTTTCCCTTGGTAGCAGAGGCTACGATTCGAGGTCACTCTCTCAAAGTAAAGGGATAACCATTTAGAACTAAGGCGAAGAGGCATTTATTCAGCCAGTGGCTGGTGATTCCATGGAATTCATTGTCAGAAGGCTGTGGATGCCAGGTCATTGAAGATACTAAAGGCAGAGATAGCTAGGCTATTTATTGGGAAGGGGAAAAGGCGGGACAATGCGGTGGAGAAACCTATCAGCCAAGATCGAATGTCCGAGCAGACCCGAAGGCTATATGTCCTAATTCCACTCCTATATCTCATGGTCTTATGCTCTGATCGTTATTTCATTGGCCAAACTTCTGTTTTCTCACTGTCTCCTTGTTCCTCACTCTCTCTATCTATCTCGACCACCCTTTCTCTTTCCAGTTGTTTCACTCTCTCTTTAGTTTGGTCCCTGTATATAGTTTTCTGTCATTCCCACTGCCCTCCCACCTTTTCATCATCCTCCCCTCTTTCTCCTCTCCCTCCTCGACTAGCTCGGCATTCTACCACGCTCCTAAGAGAGCTGTTTTGCACTCTTGTCCTTACTAGATATTCACATGTCCTTTCAATCTATCTCTTTGGCACATACTTTTCCCCATTCGCCCTCGCAAACCTTCGACTTTTCTGTCTTACCCCCATCCCTTATTCTCCTGATCTCGGTGAATCACCACTCGAACTCTCATCGACATTTAACTTTGCCTTCTTTGTATTTTTGTTTTCTTTCTCTTACCGTGGTTCTCTCTGCCATATATTCTGTTCGAATTCTGAAAATAACAATGTTTTCGAACTCACACCAGCAGGACGTTATCAACTTGCATCATATCGATAGTATCCCGCCATGGTGGAAGTACAACTTTGCAGTATCTGCATTCACTTGAGGAAACCTAACTTTACCAACATGGATGTGACTGAAACATACCATACGAAGGAAGCACAGTTGAAACCGCAGGAAAATTGGTTCACTTTCAAAGTGTGCCTTCCTACATGTTAGGGATTCCACTTGCTGTGTTACTGATTATCCATTTCATAAAATCATACAATCCTACAGTGCAGAAAGAGGCCATTCGGCCCATCGATTCTGCACCGACCACAATCCCACTCAGGCCTTATCCCCACAAACCCAGACATTTACCCGAGCTAGTCTCCGTATCACTAAGGGACAATTTAGCATGGCCAATCCACCTAACCTGCACATCTTTGGACTGTGGGAGGGAACTGCAGCACCAGGGAGAAACCCACGCAGACACGGGAGAACGTGCAGGTGCCGCACAGATGGTGACCCAAGCCGGCAATCGAACCCAGGACCCTGGCGCTGTGAGGCAGCAGTGCTAACCCAGTTCTGCCCAACTCTTTAGGAGTTTGGAAAAAAGATTTACTCTCGTGCTGATCCGGCTGCAGAAATACAGCCTCCGTGTCTATTGAATTATATCCCCAAATAAACATTACTAACAATGACAAAAAGAAATCTAATTACCTTTGCCACTGTGGCGACTCCACTCCTTTTCTATTTCCAAAACATTCTGCAAAACCCCGCACCGTAACCTTGACTTGGCTTTGAAATTCACAGTCCATAGGATGTTTTCTGTGCAGGCTTTAAGTGAGGCCAATAAAATATGTTCGCGTCAGGGGCCACATTTTAAATTGTATTTGTGACTCAACAGACCAATGAGCAAATATCAGATGAATAAAATTTGGCACAACTCCCTCGAACAATTTCAAAAAAAGAAAATGATGTATGGAAAGAGACAACTTGCTGAGCGACAGGCAAAAGAAATGTAACACTGAAATATCGGTATTGGATTGTGATAAGGTGAGTATGTAACCTTCTGTTCAATCACTGGCTAAATGTACTAACTCAGTCATCCTCTCCCACTATGAAAGTGCACGAGAGTGTATGGCACTGTGGGTTAGGCTAAGTGAGATACATGATATTGGACTGAGCCAGGCAAAGGGAAATTTTCTACCACTGAAATCTTACTCCAGCCCACACTCTCACTCCGACACACTCTCTGACCCCCACGAAATACACACTCCATCAAGTCCCATATCTCTCACTCGCCAAACGATTTCACACTCCCAAAATGTCTTAACTCCCATGCACTCTCTGCCACAGACTCTTGCAACCCCACATTATTTCACGCCACACGCAACCTTTTAATCTCTCATCTCTCCCACTCTCCTCCCACTACGCCCACTCTCACTCCCCAACACTTGCTCATCCATACTTTCTCTCGCACCTCTACTCACACTTTCATCCCGTCTGTTTCATACACTTACCCGCAACCGTTCATCCCCATACATATTCGCATACCACCCCCACACATTCTCACCCGACAGTCTGTCATCATCCACAATCTCTCACTTCTCTGTCACACTCTCGTGCCCCACTGTGGAAGCCCACCCTTGCTGCAAATGCCTGCATCCTACTCCAAAAGCCGAGGCTCTACTCCCCAGTAGCTGAACCTCCTTCTACTACAATCCTCGCCTCTGCTCCTCGGACACCAATAATAGGCATTCAGTCCCATTGCCTTTGACCATAGCCCTGAGCTCCGCTGACCTTCGTGGCCCTCTGCTCCCCAGCGCTCAACTCCTGGGCCTCATTTCGTGGTTCCACGGGCTGGAACCACGGTGCCTCAGACCTCGCTACTCAGCTGCTGGCCCTCAGTTCCGGGGTTCCTGTTCCCTGGCTGCTCCCTATGCCAGTAGTCAGCCTATCAGCAACGAACAGGGGAAATTGATTAAATGAGTACATCGTGCAGTTCCTCCTATTCACACGGATTTGTGTGACTGGCATGAGGGAAAGGGTCTCTGGTCGCCCCATAGAGCGGCTTTGAGGGCCGCACCTTCAACAAGCCTGCTGAAAATATCGCAGCATATCATTGCTGGAAATACTTGTTTCATGAAATCCAGTGTCAGTATCTCTTCCGACAAGCAGCAAAACAGCTCCAACGTCTTCGTGATTTCTACCTTCACATTGTTGTTTCCCAAATATTTTACTCCTTCAGATTCAAATGTAGCAAAAGCCATTATACAGCAGTCTCCCTTTTGAGAATTGGTACTTAAACCTTAGGGTCACAACAATTTAAACGAGGTAAAAAAGTTGAGAAGATTGGGCCTGGATAAACAAACTCTGTCGTTAGCGGGATGTAAGTCTGCTTTCTTGGAGTTACTCCACAACATGAACCAGCCATGCAACCAACTCAGCTAACTGAATTTATTACCTGCTGCTCGCTTTTCAAGTAGGACTTTTCGAATCCCACCAAATTAATGATATGCCTGCCTTTAAAGTTTTTTGTCAATGACACTGAATGCACGTCCGGTAGTTAACGACACACAAAGGGAGAGAATGTTTTCCCTGTTTGCTCTCCCTAAATCTCGCAACATCTGGACAACCATATTAGGTCAGCTAATCTTCTCTCTTCTAAATAGAAAAACCCTAACTCCCCAGACATTCCTCATAACTGAAAGATTTAATCCGTGAAAACCTCCCAGTGAGCATCCTACTTCCCCGTTCTAATGTCTTTGCTGAAGAGTGTTGACCTGCGTTAACCTCAAGTCGCTATGCTAATGTATCTGCGAAGATGTTACAGATGTAGCATGATCTCACTTCTCACTTATAATATTGCTCGATTTATAAACCCAAGCAAACAAAGTGATTTTGGAATTAGATGATGAATGCTGTTTATATGGAGATCAGTGTCGCTCTGCCAATCCGCTTTACAATAATCTCGAATTTGCAGTGTCTTCATATTCCATATTAGTACGCTCAAATTTCACATTTCCAATCCTGATGTTCTTACGTTGAAGTTTGTCTATTTTGGCGTATGTTTCTTATCATGATTTACGTTCTGAACTCTTTTTTGATCTGATTTCTGTTTCTCTGGAATACTTTGTCGTTGTCACTTTCAACTAATTATGAGATAGGATTGAAATACGCAACTCTGTTCCAAATTATCTATTGACACACTGTTTTGGAAATATTTTCTTACTTATCTACTAGTATTTAGTGAATTTTGTGCTTGAATATCAAGTTCCCTTTGTTATTCTTCTCCCAGATCCCTTATTTCTCATGAATGAGAAAATATTCTGTCGGTTTCTCACCTGCTGCCTGCAATATCTGCTCTTTCTACATGTCTTTCGACATCTCTTTCGACATCATTCGAGGAAGAGAAGGTGTTACAGGCTAATAGGCTGGAGGAAATAGTTGTTCGGAGGGAGGGTGTACTGGCAGTTTTGAATAAACTGAAGGTCGATAAGTCCCCTGGGTATGATGAAATATATCCAAGGATTATTTGGGAGGCAAGGGATGAGATTGCAGAGCATTTCGCTTTGATCTTTGGGCCCTCGCTGTCCACGGGCATGGTGCCAGAGGACTGGAGAGTGGCGACTGTTGTTCCTCTGTTTAAGAAAGGGAATAGAAATGACCCTGGTAATTATAGACCGGTTAGTCTTACTTTGGTGGCTGGTAAGTTGATGGAAAAGTTCCTTAGGGATGGGATTTACGACCATTTAGCAAGATGCGGATTAATCCAGGATAGTCAGCACGGATTCGTGAAGGGCAAGTCGTGCCTCACAAATTTGATTGAATTTTTTGAGGAGTTAACTAAGTGTGTTGATGAAGGTAGGGCAGTTGATGTCATATACATGGATTTCAGTAAGGCGTTTGATAAGGTCCCCCATGTTCGGCTTATGATGAAAGTAAGGAGATGTGGGATAGAGGGAAAGTTGGCCGATTGGATAGGTAACTGGCTATCTGATCGAAGACAGAGGGTGGTTTTGGATGGAAAATTTTCGGACTGGAGGCAGGTTGCTAGCGGAGTGCCACAGGGAATCATAGAATCATAGAAACGCTACAGCACAGAAAGAGGCCATTTGGCCTATCGAGTCTGCACCGACCACAATCCCACCCAGGCCCTACCCCCATATCCCTACATATTTTACCCACTAATCCCTCTAAGCTACGCATCCCAGGACACTGAGGGGCAATTTTAGCATGGCCAATCAACCTAACCCGCACATCTTTGGACTGTGGGAGGAAACCGGAGCACCCAGAGGAAACCCACGCAGACACGAGGAGAATGTGCAAACTCCACACAGACAGCGACCCAAGCCGGGAATCGAACACAGGTCCCTGGAGCTGTGAAGCAGCACTGCTAACCATTGTGCTACCGTGCCGCCCCACGGACCAGTGCTTGGTCCTCTGCTCTTTGTGATTTTTATTCATGACTTCGAGGAGGGGGCTGAAGGGTGGATCAGTAACTTTGCTGATGACACCAAGATTGGTGGAGTAGTGGATGAGTCGGAGGGCTGTTGTAGGTTGCAAAGAGTCATAGATAGGATGCAAAGCTGGGCTGAAAAATGGCAAATGGAGTTTAACCCTGATAAATGTGAGGTGATTCATTTTGGTAGGACTAATTTAAATGTGGATTACAGGGTCAAAGGTAGGGTTCTGAAGAATGTGGAGGAACAGCGAGACCTTGGGGTCCATATCCACAGATCTCTAAAGGTTGCCACCCAAGTGGATAGAGCTGTGAAGAAGGCCTACAGTGTGCTAGCTTTTATTAACAGGGGGTTGGAGTTTAAGAGCCGTGGGGTTATGCTGCAACTGTACAGGACCTTGGTGAGACCACATTTGGAATATTCTGTGCTGTTCTGGTCACCTCACTATAAGAAGGATGTGGAAGCGCTAGAAAGAGAGCAGAGTAGATTTACCAGAATGCTGCCTGGTTTTAAGGGTAGGTCTTATGAGGAAAGGTTGAGGGAGCTAGGGCAGTTCTCTCTGGAGCGGCGGAGGCTGAGGGGAGACTTAATAGAGGTTTATAAAATGATGAAGGGGATAGATAGAGTGAACGTTCAAAGACTATTTCCTCGGGTGGATGGAGCTATAAGGGGGCATCACTATAGGGTTCGTGGTGGGAGATATAGGAAGCATATCAGAGCTAGTTTCTTTACGCAGAGCGTGGTTGGGGTGTGGAATGGACTGCCTGCAGTGATAGTGGAGTCAGACACTTTAGGGACATTTCAGCGATTATTGGATAGGCACATGGAGCACACCAGGATGATAGGGAGTGGGATAGCTTGATCTTGGTTTCAGTTAAAGCTCGGCACAACATCGTGGGCTGAAGGGCCTGTTCTGTGCTGTACTGTTCTATGTTCTATGTTCTATCTCCCACACTCTTACTGACGGGCTCTCCTTCTAAAATTCACTACTCTTTCTTTTCGGTCTCTGCCTCCTGTAGACACACAGTTCCAGGAAGAAATTTATCTTCATCCAGCCTACGGAATGCTCCAGTTTGTTTGTTTTAGGTAACCTCTCAAATCCAAATGGCAGAAGTTTTGGAGAAAATTGCAAAACAATATGAATGGATTATCTTCTTATTTGTAAGAAAAAGAAGAAAATCATACCACTTTTAACAGAGCTGTTGTAGTGTCACGGCACTAGGTTACAAAAAATTCCAATTATATGTATATATGCATAATACGTTGAGCACAAAAGGAGGCGATTTGGCCCGATTATTTTTCTGAGAGAATCAATTCAACTAAAGGCATTAATTAATTTTCGGCGGCCTTCTAAGCTAAAGTCGTTCAGTCGTTATCCTACAGATGGTAGCTTCGCACCATTGGCACCTCGGCCAAGCACATACACTAAATGTCTGACCCTGCGGTTCCTCTCGTACTGAGCAGCATTATTATTGCAACAACAGACAGTCTTCCCCGACCTCTGCATATTCTTTCTTGTCAGCACTTGTTCCACTTTCTATTCCCTTGAGTACAGAATAACCTGCTTGAAGTTTCTATTCGAGTATACAGAATTGTCAGGTTAAACACCATGTTCCCCATAGTGTTCAAACTAGGATTGAATCATAACAAGTTTTCCCACTGATCAAACGGGGTTGTAATTCAGCCAGGGGTGAGAAAAAAACCCCAAGATACAAATAGAGAAAAAAAGGCCCAGTAATGGCTGAAGGGAGATATCACTTGAAGGTCAAGAATAAAATGCTCCACCATTTGTCTCTCTCCGTTCTTTCCTGAAGAAGCTGCGGTGACATTCCTCAGTCAATCATTCCCTTGGCAGAGTGAACTCTCACTTATTCCCGGCAATAATTAATTCTGCTCCCGATGGACAACAATTACTGTTTTGCTGTTTTGTCATATTGGTTCATCAAATGCTTCCTCAACACTTTCAAACAATCCTACATTTGTTGGATTGGTTGAAGTACATGTATTGAAGAAACAGTTCGAGAAACATGTAATGGTTTACTACACATCCACTTTCTCCACTGGTTCGAGGCACAACGCATAGGAATTCAGTAACATAGGAAACAGGAGGAGAAGTAGGCAAATTCAGCCCTTCGATTATGCCCCACCATTCAATCAAATAACAGCTAACATCTCCCTGGTCCCAGATCCACCTCCCTACATGTTGTCATATCACTTTTTCTGAGACATACAAACAGGTATTTCTAATGCATGCAAAGATTTATATTCATTTGTTTGCTGTGCAAAGATAATTATAACTTGCTCCCTTGCTGAGTTCTGTGTGAACTGAGAACTTAAATGTAAAAGCACGTTCTCGCAATGGCAGAATACGGGAAAATCTGACGCTAGCTAAATAGATCACCCGGAATCAGAGCATCTGGATGCTTCTTCGACAACAAAGAAATATACGTTTAGTCGAATCATCTCCTTCTGTGCAGAATTAATAGAATCAATCCCTGCGGGATATTTGCTGTCCATAAAGGCATTGGGAGAGGTTTTGTCAGTGAGAGAGAGAAGAGGAGTCAGTGAACAGAGCGGAGTGTCACACTTGTCTTGATTTTAGTACTCCAACTCCAGATTTCTTTATGAGGAGACACGAGGAAATGTGTTCACCCCAGTTTTGCTGGCGTCCTAGCTTTTAAAACTGCGTGACTGCTGATAATACAAATTCCAATATCGGTTTCCTGGTGACATCACAGCTGGGCAGTGCCCCGATTAGGAAGAATTCAATAATGATTAAACTTTGAGCAACTGTTTTGCACTTCCAACAATGGAATTAATGCGGATACTGAACGGTTAACAGGATATTTCCGTCCCTCGGTACATCATGCAATAATAGAATAGTGTAGAACGGAAGGAGACTATTCTGCCCATCTTGTTAGTGCCGGCTTTCTGAAGGAACTATACAATTATTGGCTCTCTTCTTTCCTTTGCCCAGAAGCTTGCATGCGCCAAACATCCCGGATTTTTATTTATCTTGAAATCCATTCTGAATGTTTTGAGTGAATCTGCTTCCTCCATCCTCGCACGCAGTGAATTCCTGATTAAAACAATCCGCTTCATGAGAAAAAACACACTTCTCATTTCAATTGTTTCCTGAATTCTCTGACAATGGAAAAATATTACTCTCATTCACTTCATCACACCTTCGGAATTTTGAGCAGCTCCAGTAAGCATCCTCTGCTGGAAGGAGCAGCGCTCCTTTCAATCGCTCAAAAATCTCAGGCCTATCTTCCTTGTTTTAGTAATGCAGTCCCGTGTCTGTTTTTTAATTCAGTGTTGGACTCTGAACATTGAAGCCAGCAGACTGAACAATTGATTACATTTATTATCGTATCATGAATTAGTATATCGTGAAAAGTATTGATTCTTGCACGCTATACAGACAAAGCATACTATTCATAGAGAATGAAACAAGAGAGCGCAGAATGTAGTGTTACAGTCAAAGCTAGAGTGCCAAAAAAGATGAGCTTAATGCGAGGTCGGCCCATTCAAAAATCTGATGAGTATTGTTGTCCAACTGACTGTTCCTGACTTTAGTTATAACGTTATAGATGCATTGCCTGTCTCCTGTATGTCATTCAATTTTCAAAGGCCTTTCAAATTTGACAGATCATCAGACAATTCAATTCCTGCAGATCATTTTGTTCTTTGCAAATTTATGGGTTGTCATGTATCATAAATCCGATACTGGAATTGAAAAGCATTCAGTTCACATGGAGAAGTTCTTTAGTCATTCCTATGGTCTGAGTCGACATGTACCTTCAGTCCTAGTTAATGGTTAATTCAGTAAGGGATTTGCCCAATCTTTCATTTCGAATGAAATTCTTGACGTCTGAAGGAAACCTTGTATTTTATATTGCTTTGCCACCTAAAACATTTTTGTTATTGTTGTTGTTTGTGCCCCCGCATGTGGGGGGTAGAACAGGGACCAATTGTTCGACAGGGAGATGATTTGCTATGATTGAAAAGAGCAAATGGAATTCAAAATTTAGTTTTGAGATGAACAGTACTTGCTGTGTAGGAAACAGTGGGTGCAAGTGAACATCATGTATCAGCAACACGTAGAATCAGGAAGAGTGTTTTTCATTCAGACGTCTCGGAAAAAGGGAGTCCCAAAGAGGAAGGACCCTTCGCACCAACATCCACGTTACCTTTCCATGTGCGTCTGAACACAAAAACTGTCTATTTCGCCAATCCACTCTGAATCAGAATTTCTGTAAAATAAGTGATGTCAGGACTGTTTGCTGAAATAAGATACCTCAAACTGAAATGAACCGGCCATAATCGATTTAGAAAGGAGAAAGGAGTCAAAGTACATTGATTACCTAACAGGAAAATGTGACGTCGCAAATCGTGACCTGAACATGAGAGCATAACTTAAAGTGTACTCTCTCAGACTATGCTATTTCCTCTCCTTTAATTTTCTTTGATTTCATGCGGCAGATTTATAGGATCCTACCATTCATTCCTCAACCATTTTTTCATTTACCACTCCATTGTCTCTGTCTCTGGCCTTGCAACATTATTGTCATTTTGTTCATTGAATCTCTGCTGCCCTCCAGCTTATCGCACACGTTCCCTTCTTCTTCTTTCCACCCGCCACCAGAGATGTAATAATCAATGCAGACATCCCGTTCTCGCACTCAGTAGGCACATTATCACTCGCAGGGACACAGATAGCGTATCAATTTCACAGGCTCAGAGAGCAGAAGTATTCAGCCCCACCATGAACCCACATTCCAAGGAGATATTTAAATATAACATGCAAACAGAGAAAGAGAAAAAAAATACTCTATCTGGGCTCTGATCAGTCATTCAGAAAGTTTCAGCGCGGCTAATGTGCGGCTTTAAATCAAAACGCAAGTGGGTTCAATAGTGACTTCGAGAAGTTTAGGCATGTGGGCAAGTTGGACATCATCGGAATTGCATTTGGTGTGTCCTGCATGAGGAGTTTTGGCTGTTGTCCTTGATTATTGTGAGCCATAATTTTTTGGTTTGTGTTATGACACGTTCTGCAGATAGCGTTGGGATGGTTAACATTAGGAGATTCTTGACGAAGACATTGGGATGACAAATCTCTTCACAGCCCTTAAATGTGTGACTCGCATAATTTAGAACGTGACCCCAATGAGTTTGTCGCTTCTCCACACTCTGCTGCCTTCAGCACAAGAGGAAACTGTGTAGCCCCTCGTGAAATCTATATTTATGTCTATGTTGTAGCTTCATATTTCAATTACTGCAACTCAATATATCTCCAAAATAAATGCAATCGTTAAAGTTGTGATGGCCCAGTGTAGATACATGGGTGAAGGTAGTTGTCACATTGCACGGCAGTGGTAATCTGTGGGTAGTTGGTGTAAATTAGTGGATTTGTGAGATGAAGACAAATGGAGAAAAGGAGACTGCCTTTGAGGGAAATGCGTTGCCCTCGTTGAATTAGCAAAGAAGTGCAGGAAATAGGAATGTGATACCTCTTATCAGACAGTAGCAGACGCGGCTCTAAAGTGATCCTGGGTCGCTCAGTCGGTACAGCCTCAGACCTTTGACCTGAGAGTCCAGGGTTTAAGCCTCTTTCCAGATGTCGGCTTTGGCCCAAAGTGGTCACTCCCCTTGATGTGGCAAATAAAATAATACGAGCAATGTTTGTTGAATCATTCAAAGAGAGTGCTACAAAATGCGTCGGCATGTTGGCCAATAATTGTGGGCTGTGTATTCAAAATTAGTGACACAAGACATAAAGAAAATTGAAGTGGAGGGAGACAGAATTTTCACTCAACGTTGATGAGATCAGTACCATGAGGAACAGGTCAGAGGACCTGAAGGTACAGATAGACTCATGGGAGAATCATATCGTGGCAACGAGAGATACTCAAATAAAAGATGGGCATGATTGGCAATTTAATATTCCTGGCTATAGGGTATTCAGACAAGATAGAATGGGAATCGAAGTGGAGGGGTTGCCATGTTGATCAATAAATCAATTATCGACTTGAGGAGGGATAATATTCTGGAAGTGCCATCAAATAAGACCAAATGGGTAAAAGTTAAAAAAAAAACTCAGGTGGGCACTCGCGGAGTTGGCTTTGTAGTATAGGCCCCCAAACAATCAGACAGAGAGCGGAAATGAAGTATCTCATCGCATTTCAGAATGAGAGGTTAGGCAGTAATAATAAGGAAGTTTAACTGACCAAATAGTAACTGGTATAAGTCTAGTGTGTAACATCGGGAGGGAGCAGTATTCTTCAATAGCATCCAGAAGATATATTTTTCGATTGTACGTAGCAAGGTGAACAAGGAATGGGGGAAAGGGTGAGGGGAGGAGGGATTAATTCTGTTAGATTTCGGATAGATACAACTGCGGCTATCACAACTGGGGAAAGGCAAATTTCACGATATTTCTTATCTCTTAGAAAATCTTTGTGACAATGCCATTTGCAAATCTCTCAGCACCAAAATCCCAGTGAGTGAACTAACGCTGACTGTTACGAAAAGATATATCGAAATGACCAGAACAGTTGGCCTGTTTTCTGACGTGCTTTCGCGTCCTGCTGGAAGCGACTAAATAAGCTGATTTACAGATTAATGGAAAAATAATTTAATTCCCTGAACATACAACTCCAAAATCATTGTCCAATGTATAAAATTATTCAGTCACTGGGCAATTTCGTGCTGAAAAGCTCACCATGAGTTTGATCGATGGCGGACGCCTCGCTTCTATTTGTCAATTCAGTTTACTATAGCAAATTGTATCAAGCTTGAACAAGGTTACATTTCGGCACCATTTTGACATCAATCTCTAAAGTTCCCTTAGTCTCTAAATCAAATTATCTTTCCAAAGAAAATTGGGTTGAGTAATTTTTACTGGTTATGTGAACCATACACGCCTGCACAGAAACGGTGTTCCGTGGGCTTCTTTCTGTGCTGAACATCTCC
Source organism: Mustelus asterias (assembly GCF_964213995.1). Classification (NCBI taxonomy): domain Eukaryota; kingdom Metazoa; phylum Chordata; class Chondrichthyes; order Carcharhiniformes; family Triakidae; genus Mustelus; species Mustelus asterias. Next base: position 90,768,781 of record NC_135816.1, on the reverse strand, counting down.
ATTACCCTGACACATCTTATGAATGAGAGAAGAAAAACAGAACGCATAGACAAAATGACATGAGTGTTGTAGGTAAAAAACCTCTGACACTATTAATGGTTCAAAATGCAGTGTTTATTTTCACAATTGTGGGAGAAGTGAGGTTCCTAACAGTGGACCCCCCAGCCTTCTCATCGAACACAAGTAAGAACAGAGTTTATATATGTCCCGGGACCCGCCCTCATTACATTGCAATTCTCTAAGATGCCTGTCATTGTTCATGGTGAGATCCTTGTTGTATTAGCAGTTTCTTCCTCTGCGTAGTTTGTTCGATCTCCAAGGCCATGATTGTTTGTCATTTATATCCTTGAAACAACATCACAGGTTTTGCACAAACAAGTTAACTAATATACATACACGTTTGTATAATACTTTATATCAGGATAAGATGAATAACGTATGATGAATATATATATATATATATATTATATATATATATATATATATATATATATATATATGAATCTATGGTTATACAAAGACAGAAGGCATACATGTCAACTCCATCGTGTTAAACAAAGGTACATAAAAATGGAGACTGTTTAGGTTATTTCGAGCTGGGTTAATCGCATTTCTTAATAACAAGAATAGCTGTTCCTCTTATCTGGCACAGACATGAAAAACACTGAACTCTGACAAAAACATGAACTCTGCAGTGTTCTCAACAAAATCACAGAGTTCGGGTCTTAATGCTTAAGTGTGACAAAGTTCATTAACCCATTCCCGACTTCGCTCCCCCCTTTTGGTCGGATGCCAGGTCCAAACATGGCATCTATGACCAAGTCAGAACCACATGTTATCGGGGGATGGGCTCAGCCCCTTAGTCGGGAGGTCTGCCCCCTCCACATGTACACTTGCGACAGTCATAATTCGTGCTGTTATTCTTTGCTACAGGCGTTCAATGATGCCATACAAACACAGCAAATAATTACAGTTACAATTAATACAATGAATTCATGCATCAGGTATGGACCCCACGACCCGAACCGTTGCCCCAGCCAGCCGGGAGGGTTATAATCATGATATTGGTCCCCTTCTTCCTGTATTGCTTTTGCTACTTGTTTAATGTGATCGGCTAAGCGAGTTATATTCTCAGAAGCTTCGGGAATATACGTACAGCATTTCGAGCCAACTATGGCACATGTTCCACCTTGGGATGCTAGCACATAATCGAGTGCCAATCAGTTCTGCAACGCCATAGTTCGAATAGCTACGACCTCTGCTGACATTTCAGAGATGGCCGTGCTCACCTCCTCGACCCATTTTTAGTCTCATTTGCAATTTTCTCTAGGGTTGAGGCCATCCGTATAAGTTCCTGTGCTGCCTTTCCCGTCCCAAAAAATGGGTAGGCTATCATGAAGAATCGTTCTGTCTCACTAATGGCTCGCTTAGCTCTAAGCAGGTGTATCTCGGGGTGGCCCCATAAGTCAGTGTAATGGTGAATATAAGGCACCACATATGCCAAATAACACGATCCTGTCCAATTCCAGGAAAGCCACGGATAGGTATTGTTTCCACAGACAAAATAGGTACCATTATATGCAGTCACCTCGCTTATATCAGTGGAGGAGAGGCTAACCGGGACAGTGGCTATGGGGCACTGGATTGTGATCTGTATCATGGCCTCAGCATCATCAGTGATATCAATCTGCTGTATACAGTAGCTACGGCCAACAGGTATGGTTCCATTTCTTATCAGGCAGATAACTCCCTTTTGCTGATTTTTCACAATGAAGTAGGGTGGGGAATCTGATCTGTCGTAGCTGGGCTGGTAATTCTTCTTAAAGGACGATAAAGTGCACCCTCCGCCCCCTAGCCTTGAAACAACATCACTGTTGCTGATACCCTGCATAGTGGTACCCGATGGGGTTATAAATGTCAGTTGCTTTGTCCCTTTCTGGGTTCCATTCTGATTTAAAACCCATTCAATTTCTTCTGGAGCTGATAAAGGGATAGGAAATAAGGGAATTCCTCCTTTCCCTCCGTGCATGGGAATGTGTGAACATACCCAGCACTTGCTCAGATTCGATTGTGATGCATACAGATAAGACATATACACAAAGGTGTTCATACGATAGACAGAGTCATCGTTACAGATATGATCACTGTGCTTCATTTCTAACTCCTCATAATTCAATTTATATTCTCCTGCTATGGCTGACAGGGCCAGGGTCGTGAGTATCAGCATGAGAAGCATCTTATCACTTACTATTATCCCGCGCGACCGTTATACAATGGTCCAAAGGCTATATCGCCCACACGCAAAGTTTCCGCGCGCCCGTTCAGCTTGCTTGGAGGTCAGTTGTTGTTTGTTTATATCTTCAATTGGAGTATATCACATATTTTTCCAATTAATTTCAGCATATTCAACTGAGTATATACAGGCACAGATATCTCCACTAATTATAACTTCATACGGCGCATTTCATTTTTGTACAAGCCCTGATTTGTCAGGTAATATTTTTACTAGGACATCCCACTGTTGAGACTGTCAGGGAGCATTTCAAGCTCTCTCTGCATCTCTTATGTCTTGATTGTCTTTTACCGATTTATGCATCCCTTTTAGTTGGTTGCTTAGTTCCAAAACATATCTCCTGATTTTATCTTTTAGTGGACCTACATCGGTCCCACCTGTTATGATGCTTTTTGGTAATTGCATCGTCCGTCCTGTCATTAGTTCATCAGGGGTTAATCCGGTTATTTGGTTTGTAGCAACCCTTAATCTCATTTAGTATGGTGGGCAATACCTTAATCCACGTTTTTTCCCCCCGGATGTCTGTATGGCCTTCGCCAGTGCAAAGTATTTTTGCGCAATGTAATTAATTGTGCTATGCTTTAAGTTAATTTAAGCTAATTTGGCCTCATCAGCTTGGAATTCTGAGTCCAATTTAGAAACTTAGCTGCATTCTCTGATAGTACAATGTAAGGTAAACAAACTTTCTCATGGCCAAGTTGTTGATGTAGCTGGAGACTGCTTGTATGTAATAATAATATCTAATTTAGTTATGCTGTAGAAACAGATGTTTTGTTTTTTTTCAATCTCAGCGCTGGTTTTTGGCTGCTCTCTCTCTCTCTCTCTCCCTTTCCTTCTTTTTCTAAAATAACCGTTATTTCGAAAGCAATGCTTAAAGAAAGGCATATTTATTTCAGATCAGTCGAGTTTATTCTGAAGAAATAAACAGACCATTCAGTTGGCTTGGTGCGAATCACACAACACGTTGCACTGGCTGCAGCCGGACATTCTATCAAAATACATCGTTTTACTCATTTAAATCACATACCATACAACTCCGATCTTTGTATGATGTATTCTTCCATTATATCTAATTTGACCATTTGTTTGTCCACATTTGAAAGTGCAACGTTTAAGCAGAAATGATTCTTCTATAGACAGATTGTCTCATAAGGTAAACACCAGTATTTCGTGGTCATAGATGCCAATTGTATGCTGCCATACACAGCTCTTTAAAAACACAGATAACCGAACAAGCCGTTTGTTGAGTGCAATCGAATGCTGCAAGATTTTTGAGTCTGGCTGCAAAGCCAGTCTCCCACTCTTTTTCTGTCTCTCTCTCAAGTAATCTGGTTTCACTTCCTGTCATGTTAATGTTAATTGTGCAAGCTATTACAAATTATGGCAAAGAATGGTTACATGTTTGGAATAACGAGTCTTTTTTTTACAGATTTATGTTTTTATCAATACACAATATATATTATATCGGGTATCTCAAAACCCTCTTAATTTAATTTTTAAATTAATCTGTTTCCATTTTTAAACTGAGCTCCAGATCAGAATTCCTTCATTTTCAGAACGATAACAAGCACAATACATGTAACAATAACAAGAGTTACTTGATTAGAAATGTTTTTTTTTGCTTCCGAGCTGGCTAGGTTTTATGCTTTGCAGTGTTCTTAGATTTGGAAAACCTAGAACAATAGATGGCACAATTCCAACGGCAGTATATAATTTTAACTAGTTACACTATCAGAACTATCATCAATGTTAGATTATTTAAATGATGTAATTTGTTGCATGTTATTGGGACATCACACAAGTCTTGAATTTCATATCGGTAACTAACTGGCAACACAAGTTCCAATAATTCATGGTGTTCAATGGTTGGCATCAAATGCAAATTAAAAGTACTCAAGGACAACATCTTTATTTGTATTAACAACTGAGGTTTTAACTGATTTAATCTCCTGCTGTAACTTGGGATAATCGGAACTACGATTCATTGATTTGATAGACTTTAAACTGACTCATAGACAGTATATTCACCTCATTCCTTTGCTCCTGCTTTTCTATTTTTCGCAAAATTACTTGTTATTTTTTCAACTTCTCAACTAATCTCTTATAATTTCAACTTCAAGACAAGGAAAGAGCACATGGTCCTTCCAAGGTCTAACTCCTTTCTCAACATTAAAACGAACAACAACAAAACATTCACACAATCACGTTGTTAAACACACAGATACACACGGAAGCTTCCAACATTTATTCAGACTTAACATCTTAAATTGGGATGGAAGTAAAACATTTAAGAATACAGACCGTTGATTAACAGTCGCTTTTATGCTGCGGCCTTCAAAGCTGTAATTCAACTGTTTTCCGCATATCTTTTAATTCGGAGTTTCACTCTAATACATATCGTCTAATCCTGTCCCGTAATGGGCCGACATCTGCATATTTCCGTGATCCACCCACAAACAGGACCACATCTGGTGCCTCCAGGGGCACATCTTTTATTCTACTCTCCTCTACCTCTTCGTCTATGTCCCCACATGAGTGGGGAGACCCTTCACCTAACATTCCTTCTGCGGGGTTCATTCCCATGTCTCCTACAATAGTGATGGACTTAATGGGTGGGAGAAGCACTGCCTCCCACTTCGGCCTTCTCATATTTGAGACCGACCGCAATTTTCCTGTGTTCAGCATTTCCACCAAGGTATGTTTGGTCTGTAAACAATATTCCCCGTCATGACGATGGGCTCGCTGACCTTTACTGCCCATGCCGCGCAATCTAGTGCAGCTATACATCTAGGTAACCCGGTTACTACGGGGCCCTCCGCTGTGGAATAATAACCCACGGGTCGCTGTTTGTCCCCATGGACCTGTGTGACGACTGAGGAATAAAACCCCCCTCCGTTATTACAATAGATAGGAAAATCATTACCAGCGTCAGGCAGTCCAAGTCTTGGAGCCTTCATTAGTACTACTTTTAGTTTACTGTATGCCCTTTCCTGTTCTGATCCCCATTCTATCACTTCTGGAGCGGGTTTCCCCCCTTTTACTAGCCTTTGTATTGGTTCGACTAGCCTTGCGAATTCTGGTATAAAGTTGCTGTAATTAAACAACCCCAAAACCTTCCTTACCCCTCGGATGGTTAGTGGTCTTAGCATTTACTGTATGGCTGTTTTCCTGTCCAATGGCATTTCTTTGGTCCCCTGGGATATCAGGTGTCCCAAATATAACACCTGCGCTTTCCCTACTTGGGCCTTCCTGCGGCTCGCCTTTAGTCCCTGTTCTTCGAAGTGCTTCAGGACTGAGTATAGTGCCGTCTCGTGATTATCTACACTGGGTCAATTCCACCACTCCTGTTCATTCGCATCGGGATTTTGGAACAACATTGGCAAGCCAGATACCTCTTTCCTTTGATTCTCACATTCACTGATCCCTCTTCTTAATTGTTTTATTGTGGTAATTCTGCTCCAATAAGTGGGAGCATTCCCTAATACTCTCTGAATCTCTGTTTTACACTGGGTGACGGGTTTATAATTTTGCTTTTGGCCGCGCATCAGTTCCCATCCGGGTTACTGGTGCTGACTTGTAGTCTAGCACTTCCCACTCCTCAGGAGGAGCGTGTGGTCCATGTGTGGACTCATTAGGAGGTAGAGGAACAGTTTCCCCTCTCCATTGTTTTTCTTCGAAGACTTGGTTTTGTTTCTCCAATTCTCATATTCTGAATTCTAACTCTCTAATTTTTTCTTTATCTTGCTCAATTAGTCCAGCTAACTGATACATTAACAATACTCCTAACTTCTTTGCCTCGTTTCTCTTTTCTTTATATATCCACGTTTTCTGCTACTCTAAGGTCTGAGACGTATCCCAGCCATCCTTTTGCATCCTCTTTATTAACACTATTTTCTTTGATAAGTACACGTCAATGAGAGGACCTGCAGATCCCCTCATCCTTCATTATCTGCTATTTTGCAGACTTCACTACCCCACTTGGGAGCCCTACAGTGCCTGACAAAGTGACCCAGTTTCCTACAATTATGGCACGAACCCTTTGGTTTATCTTCTCTACTGTTTGCACTAACGTTTTCCTGTTTTATTTGTAGGTGTGGTTTCACATCTGGTCCATCTCTAATTCCAGATGCCCATTCCACTAATTCATCATAAGTCTGAGTATTGAGAACTCCCATTTTAAGGATTTTTTGCAGAGCTGGCGACAGCCCGTCTTTAAATGCTTGTAAAAAGGCTGTATCTGTTCGGGCAGTTTCGGGTACTCCCCAACATTCTTGGTATATTCTAAAGAGTCGCTCCGCAAATTCATAGGCTCTTTCACCCCTTTGTTGATTAACATTTTAATTTTTTCTTTGACAGCAGCCCATTTCTTACCCGAGACTAAAACCTGTTCAATTAATCCGGCCAATTGATGAACTAAGAGAACTCCAATTTTCTTAGTTTTGTTTTTCTTTTCCAACCATTTTCATTGTTGGTCTCGTGGATGGTCTAAATCCCATCCCCCTTTTATTATCTGTTTTATGAGTCTGTTCCTCTTAATCATAAATTCATTTATTAGGGACCCAGGGGGTCCCCACTGTCTTTGTCCCGCCATTACACTGATAAGTTTATACTCACCACCTAGAGTGACTTATTCTCCTTTCTCGCTCCCCCCCCCCCCCCCCCCCCGCCCCAGGTTGCTCTTATCGGAGTCCGGTGATACCTGTAAGGGTTGATCAGATCCCTCCATACCACCGCTTATACTATATATTTGTTTAAGCCGACTTCTCCTCAGAAGGATTTTCCTTCTAACTCTTACACATGAAGGCTTTTCCTTCAAACTCCGGCGATCACTCAGACAGTCTCTATCTCACTCACGTCTGAACATCACACACTCTTATCACAGATGATTACCCACTGCATTTAGACCCACTCTGTTTAAAGTTCGATAATCTATTCCGGTGTCCCGGTCGTGGCCATTCAACCGGACCGTAAAAAGATTACCCCGGACGAGCCCCCAATAGTTGTAGGTAAAAAACCTCTGACACTATTAGTGGTTCAAAATGCAGTGTTTATTTTCACAACTGTGGGAGAAGTGAGGTTCCTAACAGTGGACCCCCAGCCTTCTCATCGAACACAAGTAAGAACAGACATTATATATGTCCCGGGCCCCGCCCTCATTACAATGCAATTCTCTAAGTTGTCTGTCATTGTTCATGGTGAAATTCTTGTTGTATTAGCAGCATCTTCCTCTGCGTAGTTTGTTCGATCTCCAAGGCCATGATTGTTCGTCATTTATATCCTTGAAACAACATCACAGGTTTTGCACAAACAACTTAACTAATATACATACAAGTTGGATCATACTTTATATCAGGATAAGATGAATAACGTATGATGAATATATATATATATATATATATATATATATATATATATATATATGAATCTATGGTTATACAAAGACAGAAGGCATACATGTCAACTCCATCGTGTTAAACAAAGGTACATAAAAATGGAGACTGTTTAGCTTATTTCGAGCTAGGTTAATCACATTTCTTAATAACAAGAATAGCTGTTCCTCTTATCTGGCACAGACATGAAAAACACCTAACTCTGACAAAAACATGAATTCTGCAGTGTTCTCAACAAAATCACAGAGTTCGGGTCTTAATGCTTAAGTGTGACAAAGTTCATTAAACCATTCCCGACTTCAATGAGAAATATTGCAGCTTCAGATTTGCTTTCAGCAGGATATTTTTTAAGCTGCTGAACAAATTTCTGAAGGTCGGAACATTCATACTGTTTTGTAGGAAAACAATTCTTCCACCTTCCAGATAATCTGAAGTTTTGAATTTGCAAAGAAAAAGAATTCAAACGCTCCAGCATACGGATTATCAGTCAAAAAGGAAGAATGCTGAATTCTCTATTCACTGCTCGCTGGAATTTTAACATTAATTGGTCAAAACATCACCAGGCTCGCCAATTGTAGGGGCAACACGGTAGCACAGTGGTTAACATTGCTGCTTCACAGCTCCAGGGAGCTGGGTTCGATTCCCAGCTTGGGTCACTGTCTGCGTGGAGTTTGCACATTCTCCTCGTGTCTGCGTGGGTTTCCTTCGGGTGCCCCGGTTTCCTCCCACAGTCCAAAAATGTGCGAGTTAGGTTGATTAGCCATGGGGAAAAAATTGCCCCTTAGTGTCCTGAGATGCGTAGGTTAGAGGGATTAGCGGGTAAATGTGTAGGGATATGGGGGTAGAGCCTGGGTGGGATTGTGGTTGGAGCAGACTCGATGGGCAAGATGGCCTAATTTCTGCACTGTAGGGTTCCTATGATTCTAATTGGTGCTCGTGTCGTTGGAGCTTAATTCACATCCGTCAATTTTGCAACAGCCACTACAATAAATAAGAGCAGCCTACCTTGATATTGCTACAGTCAACAGATCAGCAGTCATATAAACCAACAAATAACTCTCTTTCCAACAATGTAACTGAAACATGCAGCACAGCTTATTTAGAAGCATTTTGTTTTAACAAGTCGTAAGTTTCTGGCTAAGAAAACATGCTTTGCGCTTCTCAATTGTTACATAAATGCGGCACAGTTGATTACTAGTGCATTGCTAATTACAGTGAAAGGCCCGTGGAGCGAATGAAAAATGAAAACACTGCTGAGGAGCTTCAGGGAACGATTGTTTTGACTATGTGGCTGTGAAACCAATACTTTCTCGTATATTTTTTTTAAAAATTGTTACAAATTATCTTGTAAAATGTCGTTACGAAGATTGTCAGTGGACAGAATTCCTCCTCATACATTTTTATAAAGAGAAACAGGACAAATTTCACTTAATGGATTTGGCAAGCGATTCTATTCAGATGATCAACACATCAAAAGCTCTTCAATCAACCACAATCCAGTTGTATGAATTTTCATCTCTGCTTGCATCACAATTGGAAAGAAATGCAAAAGAATATCTGGAATTAAGAGCCTACTGGTGACCATGAAACCATTGTCGATTGTCGGAATAAACCCCTCTGGTTTACTAATATCATTTCGGAAAGGAAAGCTGCCGCCCTTACCTGGTCTGGCCTGTATGTGACTTCAGAGCCACATAACTTTGTTGACTCTCAACTGCCCTCTGAAATGGCCTAGCAAGACCCTCAGTTGCATCAATCGCTACAAAGTTTCAATAAAGCAATGAAACCGGATAGACAACCTGGCATCGACTTAGACACCAAAAAGTCAATGGCAAAACAAAAAAGCACTGTCGACCCTGCAAGGTCCTCCTTCCTAACATCTGGGGGCTGGTTCCAAAATTGGAAGAGCTGTCTCACAGACAATAAAGCATCGGTTTTGCATAGTCATTCTCACGCTATCATAACTTACAGATAACACCACGGACACCGGCATTACGATCCCAGCATATATCCTGTCCCACGGGCAGAACAATCCCAGAAGAGGGGCGCCACAGTGGTATACAGTCGATAGGGAATTGCTCTAGGAGTCGTTAACGTCGATTCTGCAAGCATAAAGTTGCATGGCTTCAGGTTAAGCGTGTGCAATGAAACATCTGACTGGTTACCCCAGGTACCGTCCTCCTTTGGCAGATGGATCAGTGCTCCTCCATGTCGAACAACACTTGCAGGATGCACTGAGGGTGGCAAGGGCGCATAATGTACTCAGAATAGTTAGGAATTTGTTAACAGACCTTCCAATCAAATCCCAATTTGATGTCAACTATTCATTAGAAGTCACTGATATATAAAGGGGCTCAGAGGTGGCACTATTTTGCTGTGTGTGAAGTTGGATCAAATAAAGATATTTTGTGAAGATGCAGAACACGTGTCTCTTTTACTCTATAGCAACCGAGAGACTCAAAGAGTGAAAGCAGAGTTGGTTGTTGGTTCCAAATAAAGCACTGCAAGTTTCAACGTTTTTGGAAAAAAAGGAAGACTTCAATCAAATTCTAAATCAACAACGGAGTGAGTAGGAGACAACAAAATTGCAGAACCCAGGAAGAAATGTTAGGATGTGACGATCCAGTATTATTTTCAGAAACTGAACCTTATGACCAATGGAAAAGTGAAGACATCATGTGGACGATGGTAACTGCTTTGGGGAAAAGGAAACAGGGTATGGCATTGGCTCTTTCTTCACATTATAGAAGTAAAATCAGACGCAAAGTGTTTTCAGAATTGGAGTGGGAACATTTGAACTCGGAACAATGTTTGGATAATTTATTAAATTTCATGGATAATATTTAAATAAAGGATGACTTATTAAGTGCGTACGTTCACGAGGGGTCATAGGTTCAAGGTGAAGGGGGGGAGGTTTAACACAGATATCAGAAGGACATATTTTACACAGAGGGTCGTGGGGGCCTGGAATGTGTTGCCGGGCAAGGTGGTGGAGGCGGACACACTGGGAACGTTTAAGACTTATCTAGACAGCTATATGAACGGAGTGGGAATGGAGGGATACAAAAGAGTGGTCTAGTTTGGACCAGGGAGCGGCGCGGGCTAATTGTTCTTTGTTTCTCGTTTCAAGGCTTCATTCTATGATCATCTTGCTGGTGCCAGTACAGAGCGAGACTGCGGATAGTTGGGAACCTGTCTCGGGGGCAGGGAATTCAGATGGTGTTCGTAAAGCAGAAGTGGAAATGAATAGGGTTGGGAAGCATTTTCTGATCAGGGCCAGTGTGATCTCCTGGACTCGTTTCGATCGCCTCAGGGGGTCGGAGAGGAATTTCCCAGATTTTTTTTCCCCATATTGGCTCTGGGGTTTTCACTCTGGGTTTTCGCCTCTCCCTGGAGATCACATGGTCTGGAATGGGGGGGTGGGGGTGAGTTAATAGGTTGTGATGAACAAAGCATCGTAGCTGTGAGGGACAGCTCGGTGGATAGGATATTAGGATGTAGATAGGCTGGAAAATTGGGCGGGGATCCTGGATTCAGGATTCAATCCTGGACCGGGGAGCGGCGCGGGCTTGGAGGGCCGAAGGGCCTGTTCCTGTGCTGTATTGTTCTTTGTTGTTCTTTGTTGTTGTTGAAGCCTGGTCAGAATTTGATAGATTTCGGAAATCAGAGGATGACTCTATTGAAGTGCATGTGGTGGAATTTAGTGGACTATATAAAGGATGCAAAAACAGCGCCTGGAATTTCCACAGTACATGTTGGCATTTAAGTTACAGGATTGTGCTAATGTGACCAATATGGATATCCTCCTGGTTTTGACAGGAGCTGGGTTTGAAGGTAATAAAATCTTATTTGATCAAATGACAGATGCCTTGAAGTATGTTTTTTAGGAAAACAGTCTATCCCACGGCTCTTATAACTCAAATAGGTCAGTCAGAGATGAAGCAGAATGTGGAAGATACACTATTGACAGGAAAGCGAGATCGAACTGGTACACAGTATTACTGATGAATTAGAACAGGCCATGTTTTCTAAAGAACAACTTCCATAGCTTGATACGGACTTGATTGAAGGGCCGAGTCAATGGAAGGATGCAACTGTCAATAGTAGAGCAAAGAAGGCCCCTGAAAAATATAAACAATGGTTGAATGTACAGAATACAGCCGAGGATGTCAGGACCATGGACTGGGAACACGAAGTTCAAAAATGGAGGGCATAGAAACATGTGTCAGTTTAGACAGTCAGTCCGACAGTGAACGTGTTCATCGGAAGGGATGGAGAAATTTTGAAAGAACATCACACAACAGGACGGAAAGAACACACATTGGTAGTTCAAAACGAGATTTTGATTTGATTTGGTTTGAATTATAATTGTCACGTGTCAACATAAAGTGAAAAGTATTGTATTTTTTGCGCTATACTGACAAAGCATACCATTCATAGAGAAGGAAACGACAGAGTGCAGAATGTCGTGTTACATTCGTAGCTACGGTGTAGAGAAAGATCAACTTACTGCAAAGTATGTCCATTTAAAAGTCTGACAGCAGCAGGGAAGAAGCTGTTCTTGAGTTGGTTGGTACGTGACCTCAGACTTTGTATCTTTTTTCCTGACGGAAGAAGGTGGAAGAAAGAATGGCGGAGATGCGTGGGGTCCTTAATTATGTTGGCTGCTTTGGTGAGGCAGCGGGAAATGTATGGGAGGCTTGTTTGTGTGATGGATTGGACTACATTCACAACCTTTTGTAGTTCCTTGCGGTCTTGGGCAGAGAGCTGAGTTAGAATCAGAAATAATGCTTTCAATTGTGCATCTGTAAAGGTTGGCGAGAGTCGTAGCTGACATGCCAAATTTCCTTCGTCTTCCGACAAATTAGAGGCGTTCGTGGGCTTTCTTAACTATAATGACGGCATAGGGGTGAGGGAGGCGGGGGTGGGAGGGGGTGGGGGACCTGGACAGGTTGTTGGTGATTTGGACACCTAAAAACTTGAAGCTCTCGACCCTTTCTACTTCATCCCCGTAGGTGTAGACAGGGGCATGTTCTCCTTTACGCTTCCTGAAGTTGATGACAATCTCCTTCGTTTGGTTGATATTGAGAAAAAGATTATTCTTGCCGCACCAGTTCACCAGAATCTCTATTTCGTTCCTGTACTCTGTTTCGTCATTGTTTGAGATCAGACCCACTACGGTGGTATCGTCAGCAAACTTGAAAATCGAATTTGAGAGGAATTTGGCCACACAGTCATAGGTACATAGGGAGTATATTAGGGGGCTGAGAACACATCTTTATGGGGCACCAGTGTTGAGGAGGTGTTGTTGCTCATTCTTACTGATTGTGGTCTGTGAGATAGGAAATTCAGGATCCAGTCGCAGAGGGAGGTGCGAGGACCCAGGCCACGGAGTTTGGAGATGGGTTTTGGAGGAATAATGGTTTTGAAGGCTCAGCTGTAGTCAATAAGTAGAAGTCTAACATAGGTGTCCTTGTTATCTAGGTGTTTCAGTGTTGAGCGCTGGGCCAGGGAGAACGTGTCTGCTGTGGACCTGTTGTGGCGATAGGCGAACTGTCGTGGATCCAGGTAGTCCGGGAGGCTGGAATTGATTCGTGCCATGACTAACCTTTCAAAGCACTTCATAATGATGGATGTCAGAGCCACCGGCCGATCGTCATTAGGCACACTGCTTGGTTTTTCTTAGGTACCGGGATGATGATCGTCTTCTTAATGCAGATAGGGACCTCTGATTGTTGTAAAGAGAGTTTGAAGATGTCTACGAATACTCCTGCTAGCTGATCCACACAGGGTCTGATTGCTTGTTTGGGTAACCCATCTGGGCCAGTCACTTTCCGTGGGTTGACCTTCGAGAAAGCTGCTCTGGCATCTGCAATGGTGACCCCAGATAGAGGTTCATCCAGGGCTTCCAGGGTAGGGGGCATGATCTCACTGACCTGCTCAAAACGGGCGTAGAATGCATTGAGCTCCTCAGGGAGGGTTGCGTTGGAGCCCGCGATTTTCCATGCCTTCATCTTGTAGCCTGTTATGTCTTGCAGACGGTGGCATAGCGGCGGGAGTCGGTGTGCCCGGCCTGGAACTCACGCTTTCTCCAGTACTATCTTTCAGAATCTTTGATAGATCTCCTTAGATCGTATCTGGCTTTCTTGTGTAGGTCTGTTTCGCCTGACTTGAACGCCTCAGACCTGGACTTCCACAAGCAGTGGATATTCCAGTTCTTCCATGGTTTCCGGTTGGGGAGCGCACGGATTTGCACACAGTCTTCTACACACTTACGAATGAAGTCAATTACTGTGGTGGCGCACTCGTTCAGGCTGGTTACAGCGTTTTCAAATAGTGACGAGTCCACTGACTCCAATCAGCCCGGGAGGAGATCGTCCGATTCCTCAGGCCAACATTGCACGACTTTCTTTGATGGATATCAGGCGGGATATCAGGATGTAGCTCGATAAGGTCTCGGAATTTGGATAAGACTACGAATGCGGCGAGGAGTAGAAGCCCATATGCTCGTGAGATTTTGGTAGTTTCAAATCAATTAGATGAAAAAAGTTTTAAAGGGTGCCAAGCAGCAAGAACTGCATAGTTCGTGTAAATTCGGGGTATACATGGAGGTACCAGATATGCGTCAAATTGCTCTATCTCTTGATGGATTTGCACAGAAAACATGCTTCCTGATGGAACTTATTTTTACCAGATTTACCAGGATGTTGCTTGCTATGGAGGGCATTAGCTATGAGGAGAGGTTGGAGAAACTTGGTTTGTTCTCCCTGGAGTGTTGGAGGTTGAGGGGAGACCTGATAGAAGTCTACAAGATTATGAGAGATGTGGACAGAGTGGATAGCCAGCAGCTTTTTCCCAGGGTGGGAGAGTCAATTACTAGGGGGCATAGGTTGAAGGTGCGAGGGGCAAGGTTTAAAAAAGATGTACGTGGCAGAATTTTTACACAGAGTGGTGGGTGCGCAGAAATCGTTGCCGGGGTAGGTCGTGGATGTGGATACGGTATTGGCTTTTAAGGGGTGTCTTGACAAGTACATGAATGAGATGGGAATAGACGGATATCATCCCCAGAAGGGTAGGGGGTTTTAGTTAAGTCGGGCAACATGGTCGGTGCAGGCTTGGAGGGCCGAAGGGACTGTTCCTGTGCTGTAATTTTCTTTGTTCTTTGTTCTTTGTAAGGCAAACGCCAGGCATGTGGCAAGGGGATTGAAATAAAATTTAGCAGATCAGGAGTTAAGGGTGAAATCACCGACGCCAAAACGTTTATTTTAAAGATCTTCTTGGATCTTTTAGCTACAAAGGCATGGACATGCAAATCTATAGATATTAAAGCTACCTTTTGGCAGGGACATGAGCTCCAGTGAGACGTTTTTCTACGTCCTTCTAAAGGGGCAGTCAACACAGAAAAGTTACTCTGAAAGTTAAGTAAATGTGTTTATGGGCTAAAGGATGCGTCTAGTTTTTGGCATTTTGTTCGGTAAGGTCGGTTTTGTTAAAATTAGGCTGTTGCCAGTTGAAAGAGATCCTGCGATCGTTTGCTGGCACAAGGAAGGAAATCTTTCTGGTATCTTTATGATGCATGTCAACGATTTTTTGTGGGCTGGTAGTAGCGATTTCGAAGCTATTGTAATCTGTGGGTTCAGGAAGGAATTCAGGATTGGAAGTCAAGCTTCAGGTGTTTTCAAATATATTGGGCTGCAAATTGGACAGACTGAGTCAGGTGTCACTTTACGTCAGCAATCTTATTTGAGGGTATCAGCCCAACAACAATTAATCACGGTAAGGCTTCAAAAAAGGACGCGATGGTTTCAAAAAACTCCGAAGTTTCATTGCACAGCTGAAATCGCTAGACAGACATACGAGACCTGGTGTTAGTTTTGATGTTCGCGAGTTGAGAACGAAAATGAATGCCCCTACAGTTGTGAGCATAATGGGAGCAAACAAAACATTGGCCAAACTAAAAATGCAGGAGTGTGTTTTGAGGTTCCCAGTTTTGGGTGATCTTAGGCACTTAAAACGCATAGTTTACAGTGACTCATCCTTTGCCAATTTATGTGATGGAGCTTCAAGTGCAGGTGGTTTTATAATATTTCACTTGCGGGAAAATGGAAATTGTTGCCCCTTGTGTGGGGAAACAAAGAAAATAAGGAGAGTTGTTATAAGCACATTGGCTGCTGAGGCAGTAAGCATGTAAGAGGAAAGATATTGGCCTTTTATATATCCCAGATATTAACAGAAATTTTGGGATTAGGGGATTCGGGTAAAATACCAATTGAATGCCACGTTGACAATTAATTCCTTCGGCGAATGTGCACTCCACAAAAAGTGTAAATGAGAAATGATTGAGCATCGACATAGCCAGCTAAAGAAGTTGCTGGATAAAGGGAAAATGTCAAAAATTAAATGGGTCAATATAGCTATCAGTCATCCGATTGTTTTACTGACGAAGGGACTGTTTGGAAGAAACATTTCGACATAATTAAAGAAGGACGTATCTTTCTGCGAATGTGTTGTTGTTTCAAGAAATGTATTTTTTTTAAAAAAGGAGAGAAAAAGGAGAAATAGAGTTCGTTTTGTGGCTTTTGTGTTTTCTGTTTTTCTGTGGAGAACAAATATTCATCTTTCTTTTTTCTCTGAGGAAGCGGATACAGTTAGAGATGGGTTAACAGACCTTCCAATTAAGTCCGAATTTGATGTCAGTTATTCATTAGAAATTACGGACATATAAAGCAGGCACAGGTGGCAATATTGTGTTGGTGGAGAATTGTGCATGAAGTTGGACCAAAGAAATAAAGATATCCTGTGAAGTAGAACTTGTGTCTTCTTTACTCTACAGCAACCGAGAGGTTCAAAAATGAGTCGGGGATGTCAATGTCCGCCACCAAGTGTGGCTCGGCAGCAGCATTACTGATCGAGCTAGTCGGGGCCTAAAGGATATAACTGCTAAACTGAGTTTGCAGCAGGTCGTGAATGAACAAACAAGAGGAAAAAAAAACAGACTTGACTTCATCCTTTCCAATCTGCCTTCTGCAGATGCATCTGTCCATGACAGTATCAGTAAGAGTGACCATCGCACAGTCCTTGTGTAGACGAAGTCCCGCCTTCACATTGAGAAAAAAAACGAGTTGTCAACCTCGTGAAACGACATGCAGGGATATTTGCATGTCAAACGGCTAAGAAATCAGCAAGTGATTGAACTAAGCAATTCCACAACCAACGGGGCATATCAAAGCTCAGCAGTCATAGAATCATAGAAACCCTACAGTGCAGGAGGAGGCCATTCGGCCCATCGAGTCTGCACCGACCACAATCCCACCCAGGCCCTACCCCCACATATTTTACCCGCTAATCCCTCTAACCTACGCATCTCAGGACTCTAAGGGGCAATTTTTTTTTTAACCTGGCCAATCAACCTAACCTGCACATCTTTGGACTGTGGGAGGAAACCGGAGCACCCGGAGGAAACCCACGCAGACACGAGGAGAATGTGCAAACTCCACACAGACAGTGACCCGAGCCGGGAATCGAACCCGGGACCCTGGAGCTGTGAAGCAGCAGTGCTAACCACTGTGCTACCGTGCCGCCCAACAATGGAGTACTGGAGTCCTTCCACAATGAGTCGTGAATGGTGGTGGGCGGAAAAACAACTCACTGGAGAGGAGGCTCCACAAATATCCCCATCCTCAATGATGGACGAGCCCAGCTCCTCAGTGCAAAAGATAAGGCTGAAGTATTCGCAACAATTTTCAGCCAGAAGTACCGAGTAGATGATGAACCTTGGCGTCCTCCAGTGGTCCCCAGTATCACAGATGCCAGCTCCAACCAATTCGATTCACTGCACGTGATATCAGGAAGTGGTTAGACCACTGGATACTGCAAAGGCAATGGACCCTTATAACATTCCGGCAATAGTACTGAGGAATTACGCTCCAGAGCTTGCCACTCCACTAGCCAATATCTTCCAGTACGGTTATAACACTGGCACTTACCCAACAAAGTGGAGAATTGCCCAGGTATGTCCTGTAAACAAAAAGCAGGACAAATCCAACCCAGAGAATCACCGCCCAATATGTCTACTTCCTATCATTCGTAAAGTAATGGAAGGGTCGTCGACAGTGCGATCGAGCTGCACCTGCTCAGTAATAACCTGCTCAGTAACGCCTAGTTTGTGTTTCGCCAGGGTCTCTCGGTTCCTCACCTCATTAGTGCCTTGGTTCAAACATGGGCGAAGGTGCTGAATTCCAGAGGTGTGTTGAGAGAGACAAACCTTGACATCAAGGTTGCATTCAGCCGAGTGTGGCATCAAGGAGCCCGAGCAAAACTGGAATCAGTGGATATCAGGGGGCAAACGCTGGTTGGAGTCGTACGTGGTACAAAGGTAGATGATTGTGGTTGTGGAGTGTCAGTCATCTCAGCTCCCGGACATCTCTGCTGGAGTCCATCAGGATAGTCTCGTAGGCCCAACCATCTTAAGCTGCTTCATCAATGACCATCCCTCCCTCATAAGGTCTGAAGTGGGAATGTTCGCCGATGACTGCACAATGCCCAGCACCATTCGCGACTCCTCAGTTACAGAAGCAGTCCATGTTCAAATGCAGCAAGCTCTGGAATATATCCAAGCTTGGGCGGACACGTGGCAAGAAACATTCGCGCCACACAAATGCCAGGCAATAAACAACACCAATAATAGACACTGTAAACACCGCCCCTTGATATTCAATTGTGTTATCGTCACTGATTCGCCCACTGTCAACATCCTTAGGGTTAACATTGACTAGAAACTCAACTGAACTCACCACATAAACATAGTGGCTATAAGAGCAGGCCAGAGGCTAGGAATAATGTGGCGGGTAACGCACCTGCAAACTCCCCAAAGCCTTTCCACCATCGACAAGGCATAAGTCAGGAGTGTGATGGAATACTCCCCACTTGACTGTATTTGTGCGGCTCAACAATGCGTAAGAAGCTTCACACCATCCAGGCCAAATCACCCCGCTTGATTGCACCACATCTCAAAATATTCAATCCCTCCCCACCGACCCTCAATAGCAGCAGTGTGTACTATCTAGAAGATGCACTCCATCAATTCACCAAAATCCATGGACAGCACGTTCCAAACCCACTACCCCGTCCCATCTTGAAGGACAAGAGGAGCAGATAGCAGACCATCACCACCTGCAATTTCTCCTCCAAGCCACTCAACATCCTGACTTGGAACTACATTGCCATTCCTTCGCAGTAGCTGGGTCAAACAACGGAAATCCCCCCGAACGGCATTGTGGGTCAATCCACAGCAAGTGGACTGCAGGGATTCAATAAGGCAGCTCACTACTCCCTTTTCAAGGGCAACGAGGGATGAGCAATAAATTCTGGACAGCCAGCGACGGCCATGTCCCTCGAATGAATGAAAAAAAAACTGGAAACTGTTTTTGATTTTTGATAAACATACATGCGTATATACATATATACATATATATACAAACACACACACACACACAATGGAGGGTCGTGGCGAGGTTGGGAATGCATTGACATTGCATCTTACCTGTCTGTAAGCGTCTGGTAAGTCAAACATTTATTATCTATTACGGGATGACGAGCAACTGGCTTGAAACACATTGTCTCTATGGTTTAGGTCCATTCATTGTGACATTAAGAACGATTTCCTGTAGTTTACCCAGAGCTTCTGAAGGCACGGTGATATAGTTCCAAATCAGTATATTTTGTTGCTTGGAATGGAAAATGCAGGTGACGTTATTTGTATGCATTTTGCTGTAACTGTTCTACTAGATTGTGGGAACTTAGGAACAGATCGTGGAATTAAGGAACAAAACGTAGAATCGTTATGGGTAGAGATAAGGAATAGTAGGGGGAGAAATACACTTGTAGGCGTGGACTATAGGCCCCCAAATAATAATGTTGAGGTGGGGAGGGCTCTAAACAAGAAAATAATGGATGCGTGCAGAAACGGAACATAGAACATAGAACATAGAACATAGAACAGTACAGCACAGAACAGGCCCTTCGGCCCACGATGTTGTGCCGAGCTTTATCTGAAACCAAGATCAAGCTATCCCACTCCCTATCATCCTGGTGTGCTCCATGTGCCTATCCAATAACCGCTTAAATGTTTCTAAAGTGTCTGACTCCACTATCACTGCAGGCAGTCCATTCCACACCCCAACCACTCTCTGCGTAAAGAACCTACCTCTGATATCCGTCCTGTATCTCCCACCACGAACCCTATAGTTATGCCCCCTTGTAATAGCTCCATCCACCCGAGGAAATAGTCTTTGAACGTTCACTCTATCTATCCCCTTCATCATTTTATACACCTCTATTAAGTCTCCCCTCAGCCTCCTCCGCTCCAGAGAGAATAGCCCTAGCTCCCTCAACCTTTCCTCATATGACCTACCCTCCAAACCAGGCAGCATCCTGGTAAATCTCCTCTGCACTCCTTCCAGCGCTTCCACATCCTTCCTATAGTGAGGTGACCAGAACTGCACGCAATATTCCAAATGTGGTCTCACCAAGGTCCTGTACAGTTGCAGCATAAGCCCACGGCTCTTAAACTCCAACCCCCTGTTAATAAAAGCTAACACACTACAGGCCTTCTTCACAGCTCTATCCACTTGAGTGGCAACCTTTAGAGATCTGTGGATATGGACCCCAAGATCTCTCTGTTCCTCCACAGTCTTCAGAACCCTACCTTTGACCCTGTACTCCACATTTAAATTTGTCCTACCAAAATGAATCACCTCACATTTATCAGGGTTAAACTCCATTTGCATTTTTCAGCCCAGCTTTGCATCCTATCTATGTCTCTTTGCAGCCTACAACAGCCCTCCACCTAATCCACTACTCCACCAATCTTGGTGTCATCAGCAAATTTACTGATCCACCCTTCAGCCCCCTCCTCTAAGTCATTAATAAAAATCACAAAGAGCAGAGGACCAAGCACTGATCCCTGCGGCACACCGCTAGCAACCTGCCTCCAATCCGAAAATTTTCCATCGACCACCACCCTCTGTCTTCGGTCAGACAGCCAGTTGCCTATCCAATCGGCCAACTTTCCCTCTATCCCACACCTCCTCACTTTCATCATAAGCCGACCATGGGGGACCTTATCAAACGCCTTACTAAAATCCATGTATATGACATCAACTGCCCTACCTTCATCAACACACTTAGTTACCTCCTCAAAAAATTCTATCAAATTTGTGAGGCACGACTTGCCCTTCACGAATCCGTGCTGACTATCTCGGATTAATCCGCATCTTTCTAAATGGTCGTAAATCCCATCCCTAAGGACCCTTTCCATCAATTTACCAACCACCGAAGTAAGACTAACTGGCCTATAATTACCAGGGTCATTTCTATTCCCTTTCTTAAACAGAGGAACAACATTCGCCATTCTCCAGTCCTCTGGCACCATCCCCGTGGACAGCGAGGACCCAAAGATCAACGCCAAAGGCTCTGCAATCTCATCCCTTGCCTCCCAAAGAATCCTAGGATACATTTCATCAGGCCCAGGGGACTTATCGACCTTCAGTTTATTCAAAACTGCCAAGACATCCTCCCTCCGAACATCTATTTCCTCCAGCCTATTAGCCTGTAACACCTTCTCTTCCTCAAAAACATGGCCCCTCTCCTTGGTGAACACTGAAGAAAAGTATTCATTCATCACCTCGCCTATCTCTACTGACTCCATACACAAGTTCCCACTACTGTCCTTGACCGGCCCTAACCTCACCCTGGTCATTCTTTTATCCCTCACATAAGAGTAAAAAGCCTTGGGGTTTTCCTTGATCCGACCCGCCAAGGACTTCTCATGTCCCCTCCTAGCTCTCCTAAGCCCCTTTTTCAGCTCATTCCTTGCTAACTTGTAACCCTCAATCGAGCCATCTGAACCTTGTTTCCTCATCCCGACATAAGCTTCCCTCTTCCTTTTCACAAGACATTCCACCTCTTTCGTGAACCATGGTTCCCTCACTCGGCCATTTCCTCCCTGCCTGACAGGAACATACCTATCAAGGACATCCAGTATTTGTTCCTTGAAAAAATTCCACTTTTCATTAGTTCCTTTCTCTGACAGTTTCTGTTCCCAACTTATGCCCCCTAATTCTTGCCGAATCGCATCATAATTACCCCTCCCCCAATTGTAAACCTTGCCCTGCCGTACGGCCCTATCCCTCTCCATTGCAATAACAAACGACACCGAATTGTGGTCACTGTCTCCAAATTGCGCTCCCACAACCAAATCTAACACTTGGCCCGGTTCATTTCCCAGTACCAAATCCAATGTGGCCTCACCTCTAGTCGGCCCATCCACATATTGTGTCAGGAAACCCTCCCGCACACACTGCACAAAAACTGCCCCATCCAAACTATTTGACCTACAAAGGTTCCAATCAATATTTGGAAAGTTAAAGTCCCCCATGACAACTACCCTGTGACCCCCACACATATCCATAATCTGCTTAGCAATTTCTTCCTCCACATCTCTATTACTATTTGGGGGCCTATAGTAAACTCCTAGCAACGTGACCGCTCCTTTCCTATTTCTAACTTCAGCCCATATTACCTCAGTGTGCAGATCCCCCACGAAGTGCCTTTCCGCAGCCGTTAAAATATCCTTGATTAACAATGCCACTCCTCCACCTCTTTTACCAGCTTCCCTACACTTAGTGAAACATCTATACCCCGGAACGTCCAACAACCATCCCTGTCCTTGTTCTACCCACGTCTCCGTAATGGCCACAACATCGTAGTCCCAAGTACCAATCCATGCCCCAAGTTCATCTACCTTGTTCCGGATGCTCCTTGCATTGAAGTAGACACACTTCAACCCACCTTCCTGTCTACCAGTACCCACCCTTGACCCTGATACCTTCCCCAATACCTCACCACCCTCACTGACTTCTGGACTACAACTCCCTTTCCCACTCCCCTGACAAATTAGTTTAAACCCCCCTGAAGAGCCGTAACAAATTTCCCTCCGAGGATATTGGTGCCCCTCTGGTTCAGGTGCACCCCGTCCTGTTTGTACAGGTCCCACCTTCCCCAGAACGTGTTCCAATTATCCACGTATCTGAAACCCTCCCTCCTACACCATCCCTGCAACCACATATTTAACTGCACTCTCTCCCTGTTCCTCAACTCGCTATCACGTGGTACCGGCAACGTACCAGAGATGACCACATGTTTCGTCTTGGCTCTCAGCTTCCAGCCCAGCTCCAGAAATTCCTGCTTTAAATCCCCGTCCCTTCTCTTACCTATGTCATTGGTACCAATGTGCACCACGACTTGTGACTGTTTCCCCTCCCCCTTCAGAATCTGGAAAACACGGTCTGAGACATCACGGACCTTGGCATCCGGTAGGCAACATACCATCCGTGAGTCTCTTTTGCTGCCACAGAACCTCCTATCTATCCCTCTAACTAACGAGTCCCCAATAACTATCGCCCTCCCGCTCTCCCCCTTTCCCTCCCGAGCCACAGAGACGGACACAGTGCTGGAGATCCTCTCACTGCGGCTCCCCACTGGTATGTCATCCCCCTCAACCGTATCCAAAGCGGAATACTTGTTGCTAAGGGGAACGACCACTGGGGATCCCTGCACGGACTGCTTCCTCCCAGCCCCTCTCACCGTCACCCATCTGTTTTCAATCCTCGGAGTAACTGTATTCCTAAAGCTTGTGTCTATGGCCATCTCTGCGTCCCTGATGATCCTAAGTTCCTCCAACTCCAGCTCCAGTTCCCTAACACGGTTTTGGAGGAGCTGCAGATGGGTGCACTTCCCACAGGTGTAATCAGTAGGGACACTGTCGTCGTCCCTCACCTCAAACATAGTGCAAGAGGAACATTGCACTGCCTGCACACCCATCCCCTCGAGATACCTTGCCAGTACCAGGTAGAAAGTGCAAAAATGAATTCAAACTCACCCCTACTCGCCCTTTCTGCCTAAGCCCTGTGAGCCAAAGTCTTATAGCTCACACTCTGCTTCCCACACACTACACTGCCCGCTCCCGACGCTGCCCGCTGTATACTGCAGCCTACCTTTTATACTTCACGCGCTTAAAAAACCCTTCCCAGACTCCTTTGCTGCCCACTTCTAGTTTTCACTTTAAACTTGAAAAACTGCTGTTCAAGTAAAGGCCAAAAAAATACACACACTAGCTGACTAATTAAATAAATAAACAATTCAATTAATCCAATTAATCTCTTACCAGCACTGCTGCTTTTCAATCACCCCTCTCAGCTTGCTCCAGTGGATCAATGAGGGGGAACCTCCCAGGTAACTGACTTTTAAAGTTAAAATAAAAACCCTTCCCAGACTCCTTTGCTGCCCACTTCTAGTTTTCACTTTAAACTTGAAAAACTGCTGTTAAAGTAAAGGCCAAAAAAATACACACACTAGCTGACTAATTAAATAAATAAACAATTCAATTAATCCAATTAATCTCTTACCAGCACTGCTGCTTTTCAATCACCCCTCTCAGCTTGCTCCAGTGGATCAATGAGGAACGGCAATAATCATGGGGGACTTCAACCTGCATATTGATTGGCTGACTCAAGTTGGAAGGGGTGGGATGGCAGAAGAGTTCTTAGAATGCTGTCGGGATAGTTACCTTGAACAGCATGTTAGAGAACCGACGAGGGAACGAGTTATCTTAGATCTGGTAATGTGTAACGAGTTAGGTAGAATTAAGGATGTTCTTGTGAAGGACCCTCTTGGGTCAAGTGATCACAATATGGTCGAATTTCTGGTACAAATGGAAGAGGAGAAAGTAGGGTCCCATACCAGTGTCCTCTGTTTCAACAGAGGGAAGTACGATAGAATGAGGGCTGAATTGGCTAAGATGGACTGGGAGAGCAGACTGGTATGGAGGACAGCTGAGGAACAGTGGAGGATTTTTCGGGAGATCCTTTTCAGTACTCAGCAACAATATATTCCGGTGATAAAGAAGGACTGTAAGAAAAGGAATAACCAGCCGTGGAAGACGAAGGAAATTAAGGAGAGTATTAAATTTAAGGCCGATGTGTACAGAGTGGCCAAAAAAAAGTGGAGAATCGGAAGATTGGGAAAACTTTAAGAAACAAAAAAGAACGACTAATAAAGCAATAAAGAAAGGAAAGATGGGTTATGAAGCGAGGCTAGCTCTAAATATAAAAAATGATAGTAAAAGCTTTTACAAATATATAAAAAGGAATAGAGTGGCAAGAGTGAATGTTGGACCCTTGGAGGATGAGAGGGGGGATTTAATAGTGGGAAATGAGGAAATGGCTGAACCTTTAAATACGTTTTTTGTGTCGGTCTTCACGGTGGAAGACACAAATAGTTTACCGAATATTAACGATAGAGGCTTGGTAGGAGGAGAGGTACTCATTACAATTAATGTTACCAGGGAGGCAGTGCTTGGTAGATTAACGGGACTGAAGGTGGACAAGTCCCCGGGCCCGGATGAAATGCATCCCAGGGTACTGAAAGAAATGTCAGACGTAATAGCGGATGCGTTAGTGGTTATTTATCAAAATTCGTTGGATTCTGGTGTAGTGCCGGTGGATAGGAAAACGGCTAATGTTACGCTGCTGTTTAAAAAGGGAAATAGACAAAAGGCAGGTAACTAGAGGCGGGTTAATTTAACGTCTGTAGTTGGGAAAATGCTGGAATCCTTCATTTATGAAGAAATAGCAGGCCATCTGGATAAGGATGGTTCGATTAAGCAGATGCAGCATGGATTCATGAGGGGAAAGTCGTGCTTGATGAACTTGTTGGATTTTTATGAAGATGTGACTAGTACGGTTGATAGAGGGGAACCGGTAGATGCGGTGTTTTTGGATTTCCAAAAGGCGTTTGATAAGGTGCCTCACAAAAGGTTGCTGAAGAAAATTGGGTCACACGGAGTTGGGGATAGGGTGATAGCGTGGATTGGGGATTGGCTATCAGACAGGAAGCAGAGAGTCGGATGCTTTTCTGGTTTGCAGATGGTAACTAGTGGCGTGCCGCAGGGATCGGTACTGGATCCTCAAGTATTTACCATTTATATAGACTATCTGGAGGAGGGGACTGAGTGTAGGGTAACAAAGTTTGCAGACGACACAAAGATAAGTGGAAAAGTGAATCGTGTGGAGGGCGTAGAAGGTCTGCAGAGAGATTTGGACAGGCTGAGTGACTGGGCGAGGATCTGGCAGATGGAGTATAACGTTGACAAATGCGAAGTTATTCACTTTGGAGGAAATAATAGCAAATTGGATTTTTATCTAAATGGAAGAAAATTACAACATGCTACTGTGCACGGGGACCTGGGGGTCCTTGTGCATGAGACGCAAAAACCCAGTCTGCAGGTGCAACAGGTGATCAAGAAGGCAAATGGGATGTTGGCCTATATCGCAAGGGAGATAGAATATAAAAGCAGAGATGTCATGCTGCATCTGTACAGGGCATTGGTGAGGCCGCAGCTGGAATACTGTGTGCAGTATTGGTCCCCTTATTTGCAGAAGGATATATTGGCCTTGGAGGGAGTGCAGAGAAAGTTCACCAGGTTGATACCAGAGATGAGGGGAGTTGATTATGAGGAGAGACTGAGCAGATTGGGTTCGTACTCTTTGGAATTTAGAAGGCTGAGGGGGGATCTTATAGAGACCTATAGGATAATGAAGGGGCTGGATAGGGTAGAGGTGAGAGATTCTTTTCACTTCGGAAGGAACCTAGAACTAGAGGGCACAGCCTCAAAATAAAGGGGGGTCAGTTAAGGACAGAGTTGAGGAGGAACTTATTCTCTCAGAGGGTGGTGAATCTCTGGAATTCTCTGCCCACTGAAGTGGTGGAGGCTAACTCGTTGAATATGTTTAAATCACGGATAGTTGGATTCCTGATCGGTAAGGGAATTAGGGGTTATGGGGATCAGGCGGGTAAGTGGAACTGATCCACTTCTGATCAGCAATGATCTTATTAAATGGCGGGTCAGGCTCGAGGGGCTAGATGGCCTACTCCTGCTCCTATTTCTTATGTTCTTATGAGTATGTCATTCAGCCTGTCTCGCCTGCTTAATCATTTAATACGAGCGTGGCTGATCAGATCAATTATTTTTTTTACGTTTGAGGTAGAGATTGATAGATATCTGATTAATATCCAGTAAAGTTTTATGTGGGTCAACCCACAGAACGTGGACTGCAGAGATTCAATAAGGCAGCTCACTACCACCTCTTCAAGGGCAACAAGGGATGAGCAACAAATTCTGGCCAGCCAGTGACGGCCATGTCCCTCGAATGAATGAAAAAATAACTGGAAACTGTTTTTGACTTTAGATAAACATGTATGCATATATACAAAACACACACACACACATATACAATGGAGGGTCGTGGCGAGGTTTGGAATGCATTGACATCGCATCTTACCTGTTTGTAAGCGTCTGGTTAGACAAACATTTATTATCTATTACGGGATGATGAGCCACCGGCTTGAAACACAATGTCTCCATGTTGTAGGTGCATCCATTGTGACATTAAGAATGATTTCCTGTCGTTTACCCAGAGCTACCTTAAACCTAAAATAAAACAATTGAACTGCCACAGCGCTTGGGGTAGTGAATTCCAAAGATTCACAACTCTTTGCTTAAAAACAATCCTCAAATTAGTCCGAATAGCAGTTCCTTATTAATGTAACTATGCCCACTGTTTCGAGTCCCTCTGACCAAGGGAATCGTCTTTTTTTACATTTACCTCATCAATTCAAATAAGTAGAATAAAAGTAGATGTTACATAAGACAGAAGGCACTCTCTCATCTCCGGAAGAAGTCTGGTGGAACAAGCTGAACTCCGTGTATGTCAATCATCCCATGTCTGAAGTAAGAGGATGGAATCCACACACTGTATTCCAAGTGCTGTCTAACCACGTTCATGTACATTACCTCACTACTTTGTACTCAAACCCACTTGCCACAAAAGCTAGGCGTCGCGGGTTTTGAAGGTTTTTTTCAAAGAGGCCTTGGCTTTTTTTTGCAATGCAACTTGTGGATGGTAAACTGTGTTGCCAATATTTAACAATTGTCCCGACAGTGTATGTTTAACGTACTGGTGACGAGTTCTATTTAAACAAGTTCCTGATACTAGAAGGCATCAGACCTCGAATCGAGTTTTGGAACCGCGCTCTGCCCCTTTTATTCCATATGCTTACCTGGAAGAAGAAGTACATAATTTTTTTGTTTCTGAATGAGAACAAACTGCTAACTTTAGAAGAAAACACGTATCATCTTGAAACTCTACTGGAACATGGCATACATGTTTAGAATTAAGAAGATTTCAAATTTTGCATTGGCAATACACTGCTAGCAATATATTGTCAGCAAATAATGCAGCATCCATTCAAATCAATAGAATTAGTGTTTCAGAACGGTGAAACACTGGTGCTGCCTGGCCTTCTGCAATTTAAATGCGTGGTTTTAAGGGTAATGGGCCTGGGTGGGTTTGTTGTTGGGGAACATACGATGGGCCGAATGGCCTCCTTCTGCGCTGTTGGCATTCCATTACTGTATGAAATTACCCCTAATGTTATGAGACCTTGTATGGCAACTAATCAAAAGTCTTCTGGAGTTCCAGAGATACTACAGCAACAGGATCACCATTTTTCACCTTGCTTCTTAAAACTTCGAAGAGTTCAAGCAAGTTAGTCAAATATGATCTTCACCTTACAAAACGATACTGAGGCTAATATATTTGCTTTTGACATTGTAATGATATTCCTTCCTTTCTCGTATTATTACTTCCTTTATCATAGATTCTATCAATTTCCCAATGACAGATGTTACACTAATTGATCTGGAGTTTACTACATTTTGACTGTCGAACTTATAAATCATTCTTTTTTTTTCCATGTTTCCAATCCACCGGAATCACTCCTAGATCCAGTGAACTTTGTAATATTGTGGCCGAAGTGAATAACTTCAAACGTTCCTACAATATACTGCATCTAACGTGTATTTCCCACCCATCCATCTTGCGGATTCCTGAATATTCATTGCTCGTTGTAGACTTAACACCAGAAGTGGACGACGGAATGCTTTATAAGTTTTTGTTGAAAAGTTGCGGAGAAAAAGATTACCGCCAAGTAAATGTTGCAGAGAAATAACAATGGCATGAAAAACCGAAAACTTCACCGCTGTGAGCAACAGAAATCCTCGACCACTGCGAGATTAAATCCAGAACTTTGGTGCTATTCGCACCACGCTCCAACAATCTGGGCTAACTGATGATTAGCGAGCACCAGCACTTGTATAGACATTGCAAATGAGCAGGAATATACGCCTGGAAATCAGCTGCGAGTGATTACTCCTTCCTTAAACTGTTCCCGGGCTCAAGCTGGAAAGTGAGCACATTCACTTTCACAAAACCAAAGATTCCTCTGACCAGGGAGCTGCAATAATCTTAATTTCTCCATAGCAGTCTGAGTTTTACAAAGTTCCGAACTTCACACAGTAGCTGAACAAAAGCTCCACATTGTTAAAAGTATCCTGTTCAATACAACCCACCTGCTGTGTCATTCCAAATTATCAAACGCAATGAACTTGTACACAGAGTTTGCAACTTCCCCTCACTCCATGACCAGTCTGTATTGCCCACTCGGAATTGCTTTTCAGAAAAAAAGAAATCAAATTTTATCGAACAAGGGTTACACCAAACTCTCAAAGCAAAATATGATGCGGAAAAAAATTTGACTAAAATCTGTACAACAAAATTGTCAATAACGGTAAATTGCCCATTGTCAGGCAAGTGCATTGCCGGCAATTCATCGTAAAATCCAATTGATTCATCGTCTATCCATTGAATTTTATGTTCAGTCCAAACATTTAGCGTTGTTGCAAGGACACGGAAATGAAAAATCTATCTACCTGGTTTTCAATCAATATTTTATTTATTTATGTGGAGTTCGTAGGAGGTTGGCATTATTTCCCTGAGATCAGTGAAGGGCAATAGAACAGAAGAGTTCAAATGAGCAAGTTTTTGATGTTGATGGAGAAAGTATTTTCACTGAAACAATGATCAGGCACAGAGTAAGGCAAATTCATTGTCTCCTGTAATTGTTAAAGGAAACAGAAAGGAATTTTTGAGTGAGTTGTTTGATCTGGAAGGAACCATCTAAAAGCCACAAGCAACTCGCAATCCTGGCCCCTCTCCAACTGCCTGATTGAGGATTTCAAGATTTTGAAAGGCATTGATCAGTTGACAGAAACTGTAGTCACTGGCGTGGGAGTTCAGAACACCGGGCAAATAGTTAAAAATCAGAAAAAGGATATTGAGAACCTAGAACTTTATTGTGGGACAGTCCAATGTTAGCTGGCCAGCCCTTAGTTGGGTACCAAAATTATTTTGTTTTCAAAATGTTCTGCTTCTAATATTAGTGTCACTAACAATACTCAAGGCGGCACCATGTCACAGTGGTGAGCACTGCTGCCTCACAGCGCCAGGGACCCGAGTATCATTCCGGCCTCAGATGATTGCGTGTGTGGAGTTTTACATTTTCTCCCCTCGTTTACGTGTGTATCTTCCAGGTGCTCCGGTTTCCTCCCACACGCCAAGGATTTGCAAGTTGGGTGGATTGGCCATGCTAAATTGCCTCTGAGTATTGGGGGAATGGCAGAACAAGTACATGGGATTGTGGGGATAGGGCCTGGGTGGGATTGTTGTCGGTGCCGGCTGGATGTGCCAAATGTCCTCCTTCTGCACTGTCGGGATTCCATGATTCAGATTTCTAAAGACTCGGAGACCTGCAACGCGCTGCTGACTCAGAAAATAGATCACCATCTGACGTTCCAGTAACTGTCGCTGCCCCTTTCCCGACTCCCATTGTCTCGGGGCTCCCGAGCAGAGTCATTGTCTACAGTAACATACTGCTTGTTCCCTCGTTACTGCAAGCAAGGCGCTAAATCTGGCTGTTGTAACAATTGTTGTGTCATTAATTTGAAATGACAGAGCGGAATTCACAGACAGGATTCTCATTAATTTGCCATTGAGTATGGCCAAGGATCCTAACGTTATGTTTAGGTGCCAGTTTCCCCTGGAGGCGTGTTCAAAAGCCACTTCTGAACAATGACTTCCTAAATTTTATTCAATACATAATTGGACGGGTCTTAGTGACCCGAGAGCTATGGAGCGGCAGACATGTAGGTGGAGCAAATCAACCAGGATTTATTGAATGGGGGAGCAGCCTTGAAGGCGAAATGATCCATTGATGTTCGCCTATCGTGTTACTGATGGTGATTGTGAATTTGAGCCGCTCTCTTACAGTTTTCAGTTTCGGCCAGCAGACGTCGCCACACTTTTGAAGCATGACGTTTAAAGTTGAGAGAAGGGCACGAAATACAATAATTGTTCAAATTTCTGTGTTCTCGAGCTCTCGGTACTATATAACTTCTACAGTGCAGAAGGAGACCATTCTGTCCATGGAGTCAGCAATGACTCTCCGAAAGTGCTTTTATAGTTTATGTGAGCGAGATCCGTTGAGTCTTCCTCCACCTCACTTACTGTCACGAGTACGAGTATTAACATTGGAGCAGGATTGGACTATTGACACTGGGAATTGGGGTTGCAAGATTCATTTGTCAGTCTCTGGAGTTGTCTGTGAATGTGGCGTTCATTCTGTATCTGTCAGCGTCCCGTGTTGCGTGTGAACGTAGGCTCATTCTGTATCTATCAGTCTTTCGTGCTATATGCTTGTTGGGGATTCAATGTGTTCCTTTCAGTGTCTGATATTGTCTGTGGGCGTGGGTTGCATTCAGAGTTTCTCAGTCTCTGCTGATACTATATGTCAGTTTTGGAAGCAATCTGTATCTGTCAGTCGGTGGTACTGCATGTGACTCTTAGGTTGATTCGCATTTCAGATTCCAGAGTCTGTTTGCAATTCTGTTGCAACTTCGTAATTGTCTGCTGTATGGCTGTCACTATATTAACGAGAATTACATTGAATGGCGAAAAGCGTGGTGTGATCAGGTTTTGAATTGAGGCATTAACAAATTCACCTGAAAATGGAGGGTTATCCCAATACTTTCAGGGATCAGTCACCAAATGTTTGACTGGATGGTCCCGAGGCTTCCTTCACTTATCTCGGAGTGAGAACAGGGCTCAATTCCCTGACGGGGAGAAAAATAATTTTATTTGTTATGAATTGAGAGCGCACATTCCCATTGGAAACATGTTGATATACATCAGAAAGTCAGTGCGGATTGTGCGTCAGTGACACTTAGTGAGAACTTTGTTGAAGATCAGTAACCAGACCGCTGTCTGAAAGTTCAGAGCTTACTGGGTTAAAAAATAAATAGAAACCCGGCTTCAATAGGAAAGCAGGGGCGAAATGCTGAGCCTTTCTGACTGACTAATCAGAGCCCAGAAGGAGAATCATCATCCATTCCGGACACCAAACTTTAGGAAAGATGACAAAGCATCAGAGGAGATTTACTAGAATAATATCAAAGATGCGGGACTGCAGCTATGCGGAAAGAGTAGGAAGCCGGAGTGTCAGTCTTCCAGCAGAGAAAGGTCTAGAAGGTAGGGATGTGTTCGGCACAACTTGTGGGCCGAATAGTCTGTTTGTTCTGAAGTTTTTCTATGTTCTAAAGTTAAGCGAAGGTTTAATGGAGCTGCTAAAAATGCTGAAGGCATGTTGAATAAAAGCAGAATGAAGGGGGCAATTCTCCCGTTCCGCTCACCACGAAACTCGTAGCGGGCAGGGACGGAACATGCAAAGGTGCATTGACCAGAGGGATTCTTTGGTTTGGGGATCAGCGCGGCCGGAGAATCCCACCCAACGTGTTTCCATTGAGAGACGTGGCGCTAACCAAATGACAAGGGGACGAACGAGGGGTAGACAAATTGGATTTCTCTTCAAAAGAGACAGCACGGGTAAGATGGGCCGAATAATCTCTTTCTGTGATGCAACGTTCCATTATTGTATAATTGATTGAGGTTAACAAATCTTTTTATAAGCTCAAAGTGCCGCATTAATCTCCCTCTTTCAGTGCAAAATACTTACTTATTTTAATGTTGAACCATTATTCAGTCCATCCCACTCTGGCACAGTCCATCTTTGATCTCACCAAGAATCCTATATTGGAGTTTGCATCATCGGCTGTCAGTTCACCCAATATGAAAATCCATGAATCGGACAAAATTGGGGACAGCACATTTCCTGGGAGGCCGAGTCCTCAGGAACAGATCCGGAGCTGCAGTGTCAGAAACAGAACAGCTGTGATACTCTGCTCTATTCACTGACTCTTCAGTGCAACCAGTGCCAGGGGTGATTTATGTTCAAGTATCCATGAAAGGCAGGTATGCTGTGGGGAATGATCCCAATGGCGCTTCTTAAGGCGGCAAACGTCAACTTCAAAGTTTCTCAATCCTTTGTCCCAGAGTGAGACGTTTTGTTCAGATTCTGAGCACAGGGAGATGTGCAAAATCCTTCATGCTAAAATGTTCTAGAGACAGGCAAGGCAACAATCCTAATGTTAAACATTAATGACTGACACTGTGTCCATGTCACCTAATATCTCTGACTAAACTGCACGATTTCAGACAGACTGATGGAATATTGTCTCATGAATAAATTATATATCCATATCCTGAAAATACTCCAATTCCGACCTGTCTCAGCCCTTCTGCTGCTGAAACGCTCTTCCTGCGTTTGTTCACTCGAGATTTGACTATTCCAGCGTTTCTCTTCTGGGCAACCAGCCTTGCACTTTGACATATATCTGGGCTCATCCAAAATTCTGCTGCCTGAAAGCTCACCTGAACGAAATCCAAGATTAATCCCTGTGTTTGCTGACATATATTGGCTCCCGGACCGGCAATGCTTCCATTTTTAAATGTTCATGCTTACTTTCAAATCCCCCATGTCTTCCTCTTCACTTTCTCTGTGACCTCCTCCAGCCCAGCAGATCTTCTAGATTTCTGCTTTTCTGCTATTTTGTGCATTGCCGGTTTTAATCGCTACAGCATTGGCAGTCGTGATTTCAGCTGACCTGCTCTAAAATTTTAGAATCTGCCCCCTAAAACTCTCCACTTCTCCAGCTCCCCCTCCTCTTTAAGATCCTCCTTCAAATCTACAAGCATGAGCCACATATCCAACTATCTCCTGTGGTGGACCAGCAACAGGGTGTTTCACTTTTTTATTGATGATGTTTTGGTTATATGTCTTGGGATCATCGGTCAGAGTGCTATTGCCTACGAACGTGTTCGGTTCAGTGCCATCACAGTTGTTGCTTTCTTTAAAAAAAAGTCTCAAATCAGAAATCTAAGCATGAGGCTGAATTTGAACCGTTGCTGTGAGGTTATTGTTCTGCAAAAGCGTAATCCATATAAACCAATTTCCAATGTCCAATTATGGTCCATTTAAAATGTAACTCAGCTTTGTTCCTTATTGCTGATAATGATGGTTGTCAATGAATTGTAGCGTGGAGCCGGGATAGCATTACTCGGATTCAATG
The DNA here is from genome assembly GCF_964213995.1 of Mustelus asterias. Classification (NCBI taxonomy): domain Eukaryota; kingdom Metazoa; phylum Chordata; class Chondrichthyes; order Carcharhiniformes; family Triakidae; genus Mustelus; species Mustelus asterias. The sequence goes on along the minus strand of NC_135816.1, from coordinate 90,734,619 downwards.
AACTTCACTGATTTTCTGATTTTTATGTCCCTCCACTTCTTCCAATGTCTTACTTGAAATTCGATTCTCGCCATTTGAATTATTTTATTGTTCAAAAGTTTGAGACTGCTCACACTGGGAAACGGGAATAATGACAGAAATTTCTGTCAATATTCAACAGGTTCGGCAGCATCTGTGGAGCGAGGAAGGAAGGATCAAAGTTTCAGATCAAAGTAGAGTCAAAAACAACAGAAATACTTGAAGATTGTCTGAGCTGCTGTGTTTTTCCAACATTTCCGTTATGTTTCAGTGTAATTCGTTTTGTGTTTTGTTCCCATTACATCTTTACGTGATACTTCCAAAGTTGTGTTCAGTTGTTTGCATAGTTATGCTTTATTTGGAATGATTTAGAACGTATTCGAAGAAAACAGACTAAACCTTTCTTAATCTGCAGTAAAGTGTTACTGATGAGATTGAAAAATAGCCAGCTTGGTTCTCAGCACTTTTTTTTATTATTCATAAAAATTGGTTATTTTGAATTTTAACTCTGAACCTGTCACAGAGTGTCGAATTTACAGAGAAAATAGATTTGCTAACATTTTCTGTTTCTTTTACGCTGGCAGCGAATTTACGTCAAGAGGATTAAAATCTCGATCAGATCACATTTCATTATTCTATGGTCAAGAGAAGAGAATCAAGGCGAGGTTCCTCAAAGGGAACATGTACAGTGACCAGGGAGAAGGCTGCGGAGCACTTCTGGGAGGACTGCTCCTTCAGCGAGCCCGTACAGTGGCTGGAGCAAGTTTGGAGATGGAAATCAGCTCTGGAGCGTTGGCCAGACTCTGTTCATCCCACTGTGGAGTGTACAAAAATGTATTTACGCTACAGAATCCAATTTAGGGTGCAGATCGTTACTCAACCTGTTACCTACCACACCAAACACCAGTTAAACCAACGGAGAGTAGAACAACTCGAAAGAGTTGACTATGAGGAGAGGTTGAATGAACTGGGATTGTTTTCACTGAAAAGGCGGAGGCTGAGGGGAGACCTGATTGAGGTCTACAAAACTATGAGTGGCATTAACAGGGTGGATAGCCAAAGGTTTTTTCCCAGGATGTAATTGTCATTTACAGGGGGGATAGGTTCAAGGTGAGAGGTGCAAAGTTTAAGGGAAGTGTATCGGGGAAGTTTTTCATGCAGCGAGTTGTGGGTGCCAGGAATGTGTTGCCAGAGGAGATGGTAAAATCAGACATATTAGCAACATTAAGAGGCATTTGGATGTTTGCAGGAATATGGAGGGACTGGAGGAATACAGACAGAGTCGGGCGGAAGTTGTTTTCTTAGCTTACTTATGGTAATATGCTTGTCACATGATTGGAGGCCCGAGAGGCTATACTTTTCTCTGTTCATTTCCTTTTCTCTTAACTGAATCACTGCTAATGTCTTATTGTTACTATAATATTTAAACGTTGCACTCTTCCGGGCATTGAGAGTGTTTAATATCAAAATCTGTTTGTTGTGAGGTTACCAGCAAATTTGGTAGATCTGGAAAACGTACACAACATGCAATAGCTAGGAACGCCTATTCAATTCCCACTTTTTGTATCATTGCTGGTCCCGCCACCACTTACCTAGCAGCACCTGTGACGCTTAAAATGAAGAAGGAAATACACAATTCTCTGTTAATGCCACGACATCTAATTTCCCTTCTGAATCACGAACACTGGCCTGTATTTGTTTCAGTCGTGCTCCAAAATCATTGAACTAAGATAATGTAATTCCCTGTAAAAGTATCCTGGAATAGATATATTTTTTCAGAACACTATTGTAGCAATGAATCTCTGAAGGACACGTTTCATATTTCTATGCTACAGGGGCTAAGAGGGAAACTAATTCAAAGTTGCTGGTCACAACCACATCCTGAGAGCAACTGAAAAGAAAAACTACGCGAATGGCGAACAAGCAAGATTCACATGAATGGTGCAACAGGATGTATGATGTTCCACCTTTCCTATGCCATCGGAGAGCACTATATTTACATTAGTACTGGAAGCACTTCATTGACATTATGAGGATTGGAAAGGTAGAGCAGTGAGCAGCTGTGCTTTCCACGAATGCAGATGGTTGTCATACCTCAATGTTATCTAACCCCGGAAATGTGCAATGTCTTGAATTGTTGTCACTTGACGGGTGGCACTCGAATCCCAGGGGGACCAATATCCTGGCAGGAAGGTTGGCTAAGGCAACTGGGGAGACTTTAAACTGGAAAGGTTGGGGGGAGGGAATCGTGATGAGGTGACTGAGAGCGAGGAGGTTAGCCCGCAAACAGAGAAGGCTTGTACACAGTGTAAGAGGGAGAATAGACGGGTGATGGACAAGGGGAGAGCTCTGACCAAAGTTTTGAAATGTGTCTATGTTAACGCCAGGAGTGTAATGAATAAAGTGGTTGAGCTTAGAGTGTGGATCGATGCTTGGAATTGTGACGTGGTGGCCATTACGGAGACTTGGGGACAGGGACAGGACTGCATACTTTAGGTGGCGGGTTTCAGATGTTTCAGAAAGGACAGAGAGGGAGGCAAAAGAGGGGGGGGGGGAGTGGCACTGCTGCTCATGGAGAGTGTCACAGCTGTAGTGAAGGTGGAAGCCGTGGAGCGGAAGTTCAGAGCGGGAAGGGGTCGATAACTTTGTTGGGTGTTTTCTACAGGCCGCCCAATGGTAACAGGAATGTTGAGGAGCAGATAGGGAAACAGATCCTGGAGAGATGTAGCAATAACAGGGTTGTCGTGATGGGAGACTTTAATTTCCCAAACATCAATTTGAATATCCCTAGGGTAAGGGGTTTGGATGGGGAGAAGTTTGGTAAGTGTATTCAGGAGGGTTTCCTGACACAGCACGTGGATAAGCCTACAAGAGGAGAGGCTGTACTCGATCTGGTACTGGCTAATGTGCCTGGTCAGGTGTCGGATCTCTCAGTGGGGGAGCATCTTGGGGATAGTGATCATGAATCTATCTCCTTTACGCTAGCATTGGAAAGAGATAGGATCAGCCAAGCCAGGAAAGTGTTTATCTGGAGTAAGGGGAAATATGAAGCCATCAAGCAGGAGATTAGAGGCGTAAATTGGAAGGAGACATTCTCGAGGAAAAGTACTGAAGTAAGGTGGCAGATTTTCAAGGAACTCATGGAGCTCTGCATGACAACGTTCCGATGAGACAGGGAGCTGTTGGTTGGATACGGGGACCGTTGTGCACGAAAGCTGTGCTGAACCTAGTGAGAAATAAAAGGAAAGTGTACAAAAGGTTCAGAGAGCTAGGTGATGATAGGGATCTAGATCAGTATAAGGCTTGTAGGAAGGGACTTAAGAAATAAATTAGGAGAGCCAGAAGGGGTCACGAGAAGGCCTTGGCACGTAGGATTAAGGAGAACCCTAAGGCATTCTATAAATATGTGAAGAGTAAAAGGATGAGATGTGAAGGAATATGACCTATAAAAGGCGAAGATGAGAAAGTCTGTCCAGAACCGGAAGAAATAGCAGAAGTGCTTAATGAATATTTTACCTCTGTATTCACGGTGTAAAAAGACCTGGGTGGTTGTACTACAGGATTGAGACGCACTGAAAAGATTGAGCATGTGGGCATTAAGAAAGAGGATGTGTTGGAAAATTTGAATAGCATCAAGATAGATAAGTCGCCGGGTCCGGATGGGATGTACCTCAGGTTACTGTGGGAGGCGAGGGAAGAGATTGCAGAGCCTCTGGCGATGATCTTTGCGTCGTCGATGGAGACGGGAGAGGTTCCAGAGAATTGGAGGATTGCGGATGTCGTTCCTACATTCAAGAAAGGGAATAGGGATAGCCCAGGAAATTACCGACCGGTGAATCTAACCTCAATGGTTGGTAAGTTGATGGAGAAGATCGTGAGGGACAGGATTTATGAACATTTAGAGAAGTTTAGTATGGTCAAAAGTAGTCAGCACGGCTTTGTCAAAGGCACATCGTGCCTTACGAGTCTGGTGGAGTTAATTGAAAATGTGACTAAACACATAGACAAAGGAAAAGCGGTAGACGTGGTTTACATAGACTTCAGCAAGGCGTTCGATAAGGTCCCCCATGCAAGACTTCTCGAGGAAGTGAGAGGGCATGGGATCCAAGGGGCTGTTGCCTTGTGGGTTCCGAACTGGCTTGCCTGCAGAAGGCAGAGAGTGGTTGTAGACGGGTCTTTTCCTGAATGGAGGTCGGTCACCAGTGGAGAGCACTAGGGATCTATTCTGTGACCCTTGTTGTTTGTCATTTTCATAAATTACCTGGATGAGGAAGTGGAGCGATCGGTTGGTAAGTTTGCCGACGAGACGAAGGTTGGTGGTTTTGTGGATAGGTTGGAGGGATGTCAGAAGCTGCAGCGTGACATAGATAGGATGCGAGACAGGTCAGAGAAGTGGGAGATGGACTTCAACCCGGATAAATGTGTAGTGGTCCATTTTGTCAGGTCAAATGGGATGAAGGAGTATAATATCAAAGGTAAGACTCTTAGCAGTGTAGAGGATCAGAAGGAGCTTGGGGTCTGATTCCATAGGACTCTTAAATTGGCCTCGCAGGTAGAGGAAGTGGTTAAGAAGGCGTATGGTGTGCCGGCCTTCATCAATCGAGGGATTGAGTTTAGGAGTCGGGAGATAAGGATGCAGCTTTATATGACCCTCTTCAGACCCCACTTGGAGTATTGTGCTCAGTTCTGGTCGCCTCATTACAGGAGGATTGTGGAAATGATTGAAGGGGTGCAGAGAAGATTTACAAGGATGTTGCCTGGATTGGTTGGCATGTCTTATGAGGATATGCTGAGGGAGGTCGGTATTTTCTCCTTGGAGAGACGAAGGATGAGAGGTGACCTGATAGAAGTGTACAAGATGTTGAGACGCAAAGATCGGGTGGATTCTCAGAGGCTTTTTCCCAGGGCTGAAATGGCTCCTACGAGAGGGCACAGGTTTAAGGTGCTGGGGAGTAGGTACAGAGGAGATGTCAGTGGTAAGTTTTTCACTCACAGGGTGGTGGGTGAGTGGAATCGGCTGCCGTCAGTGGTGTGGAGGCAAACTCGATAGGGTCTTTTAAGAGACTTCTGGATGAGTACATGGGACTTAATCGGAATGAGGGTTATAGGAAAGCCTATATATAAGTCCAGGTAGGTGAGACAAGGCCAGCGCAACTTGTGGGCCAAAGGGCCTGTTTGTGCTGTATTTTCTCGATGTTCTATGTTCTGAAAGTCTCCTCCTTTTTAGCAGTGTCAAGTGTAGAATTAGTTTAATCTTTATAACTTAACCCATAAAGTTGTAAAATAAGATCTCCTGAAAGAGAGATGCCAAACATGGAATGAAGAATTCCCAAACTTCCAGAGAAGACTGCAGAACATATGGAAGAATTTTGAACTTGGCAACACAGAAATCAACCCCAGCACAGGGTTATGCTCTGAGGTTCCTTCCAGAATGCTGTAATCTAATATCAAGCCTGAAGGAAATAAAAATAAGAAACAGCCCCATTGAGACCCGGCAAATTAAGGAGGAATTTACCTGTGCACATATCCCAAATTTCGATACGTCATTTGTGCATCCAACCTGCCATCTGTAGCTGGTCCTGGGCAAACTTGAATTGGTGCCAATCAGTGTTCATACAGGAGCTCTATTTCTTACGTACATTGAGTCAAAAACAGGGGCCCACGCGATTTCAAACAAAAGCATATACCTTTATGATTGTTATCTGCCATTTTAATACTTTAATTGTCAATCCCTTCTAAAACGCATGTCCATCCTTCAAGCGTCTTCCTTGGCTGCAGAATTGGTCTGATCGATCTTGTCATTTATTTCAGAGGGCAGTCCTTGCAATGTCAGATGCGTCGTACAACTGGCTTCCGCCACAATTCCTAGTTTGCAGTTATTTGACGCAGAAAGCTGAGATGCACAGCAGTAGGTCACCAGGCAGGGCGGCTGACAGCATTGTGGGTCAGAGCATCTAACCGGTGAAGACTAGTGTTCCGTCATCGAATGTGAATGAGCCTCCAACCAAGTTGATGAGGTCAGAGAACCGGATTTTCATTGTCTTGATCTCAGAAGCAACTGTCACCAAAACGTGCGATATTGTCCCCTCAGTGAATTTCCAATGGATGCAGGAGAGTAGCTTACACGCGTTAATGTTGAAGGGCAACCTTTTATACTTGCAAATGTACTTGGTATGCGAAAATTCCAATGACATTTTGCTACATCGTTCAGCAATATTTTTTAAAGATGCACATTAACACAATTCTACTGAAATGCACATTCTTTGAATATGAAGTTATGTTGGGGACACTGCATAGAGTGGCTCGGCGCCCGATCCCTAATAGTTTATACAAAACATACAAGGCCAGATCAGGGCGGTGATAGAGCATTCTTCCATTGACCGCATGAGTACACACCTGTTCTGGATAGAGCAGTTTGCTCGATTGTTATACCTCTCAAAAGGTATACCTCTCAAAAACTCATCCTATATCACCAGAGTACTCGGAGTGGAGTAAGCACAATTCATAAGTAAAACTGAAGCAAGGGACAATTTTGAGTTCAACATAGCAACATATCCACTATCCCCTTCCTACCGGCTCCACCACGCCATCCACAATCCCCACCCCACCTCAGAGAGGCTAGTTAGGGTAAATGCATGGGATTATGGGGATAGGGTCTGAGTGGGATTGTGGCCAGTGCAGACTTGATGGGACGAATGTCCTTCTTCTGCACTGTAGGATTCTATGATGCTATGATTCTATGAATCTATGATTTTATAATCGTGACAGGGACTTCAAAGTCCACCATTCTCTTTGTATACCTAGATAGGCAAAATTGCCGGTCTTGCCAGTGGTATGCACACGAATACAGTGAAGTAGGCCATTTTCCAAAGCCATATTTTTATTATCTCATCAACATTCATCTCATTAAACATATTCATTTATTGGACTGATTGGCACCATTCATAACGTGCCCACAATGCAGAGGGGAACACCCGAATGGACATTCGTTTAAATCCCCCTCTGCACAGCTGAGAAACCTTTAATTCAAGTTTGATGGAAGATCCTTATTCTGCCCAGCAACAGCACGAAGCTGCATTTTAAAACGGCCCTTGGCCAGAAGATCGGGATATCTGCGAGTCAAGACCTGGCAGTGGGATATATGGCATAACTGTACTGTAAGTAAAATATTATGGGAATAAAATGGCCAAGGCCGGCAAAGGAACTTAATAAACCAGGATCGAAAGAATAAAAGATTAGATTAAATCCCCCGACACACAGCAGGACAAAATGACATTAACATCTAATCTCGCAAGCATAGAATACAGACACAAGCATCGGAGGTCGATTTAGATAAGGGGACTCATAGAGAGGATAATGGGAAACACATTAAAACACCGGGGCAAGAAAAGACAGTCCCATTAACACGGACACACACCATACAGCTGCAAATTGACAAAATCTACCAGGAAACTTCCTGACCGGATAGGATACATACTCTTAGTGTTCATTTGTTCGAATCGAAACTGTCCGCCAAATCCTCAGGGCAGCAATTAAAGAATCCCGCCACTTTTTAGGTATTGTAAAATGTATAAGCAAATGTTCCCGCTCGAATTTGGATTCCTATTAATATCCAGAGCGAATGTGTAACTGTTGAGATCAACGTGGCCAAGCCACTGTTTCTAAGCTGGCTACGGGGGTTTCCTTGGGATCACAGTAATTGTACAATAAAGAAAAACGCTTTGAACTTTGCCTTGCGACTCGACCTCCTTGAATGCACTGGTACAAGGGATTTTGCCCTATAACAAATGGCGTAGTCGGCACAGGAATTGATATCTGACTTCTGACTGGTGGCCACGGTCTGGAAACCGGGATCAAATTTAAACGAATCTGATAAAAATCCAGAGCAGTCAGGGGCGAGTACAGGTCTCCATTCAAAGTGCGGTACCTTTAAGGGTTAGGGATTGTCCGTTTTAAATAATGTGTTGTAGAACTGTATAATCTTGCCTAAGTTTTTAAAATTGAAACAGAATTCTGCACTAAAGAAGTATAGGTCAGAACGACCGCGTGGAAGAAGGTAAGTAACTTTATTAGAATTAGAGGACCAGAGGTAAAGATAACAGGTTTTGGGCTATTTGATAACGGGAATAAGGAATTAAGACTAATATAAAGATAAGAACTGCAGGCAGAACTAATTGGTGTAACTAACCCAGGAGTGTAAACGAAACCTCTGTCTGTGCCAAGGCAATAGGACAAGGGCGTGCTTGACTCAAGGTGCCCTACCCTAAACCGGACGTTAAGAGGAGAAATCTCCAACGCTGAGGTTGGGTTTTGAAGCGGGCGCTAAGAGGCACAGGCACTCAGGGTGCAAGGCACGGACAGTGTAAATTGGGTAACAACACAGACTCTGAAGGGACGAAAAACCTCAGAGTCGATACAGTTACTAATTATAACAGGGGCTTTGATAACAGATACATATGTGGAAGTGTTGAGGAAGAGGGGACCCGATCCATCCTGACCAAGAGACACGGCGACGGAGAATCCACCAGGGACCCGGGCGGAGTTTGATAACCTTGTTCGTCTGTAGGGAACACCACAGTGCATAGCAGGGTACCAGGGAGCTGAAACTCCCTTTTTGGTGTAACGGATCAACCTTGCTAGGGGATGTGGTGGCCAAGCGGGAGGCGTTGTACTTAAAGGGGCTGGGGACAGGGGCCGACAAACTCACTAAAGACCAGCACACATCCCAATAAGACAACACAAAATAGACCAAGCGTGAGGTGTCAGGAATAGTTGGGGGAGCACAGGGGCAGAGACCCACGGGGACCCCACTACGAGACCCGACAGCAATGCAGACGGTGCTGGAGCAGTATCAGTGACAGGAGAAAGAGAGAGAGAGTTGGGGCACTTTTACTGTTGGAACCAGCATACGGGGGTTGCAGGACTGCTAGACAGAAAAATGGCAGACCACGTTATTGAGGGAGAAACTGCAGTAGCTCTCATTTGTAAGTATCTGTTAGCCAGAGAAGCGATTGTTGCAAAGATGAAACGGAACGGGTGGAACGCATCACAAACTTTAGAAGATCAGAGAAAGTTGGTAGACGGAGTTAAACGGGACAAAACAAAAGTAATGGGAGTAATGTTGGTGACCCAGTTAGCTGGACTAATTGAGAAAGTAAATGCCTCCATGGAGGAGAGACACAAAGAGACAGAACAAATTAAGGTATTGCAGGAGAGAGTGAGGGAATTAGAATACAGAAAACACACTGCGGAGATAACGCAGAGATCAGAGGAAACGGACCCACGGCCCTCATACGAGTCAGTGCAGAAACATGCAAGCGCTCCAGTATCAGACGGGGACATAAAAAATTATAATCGAGCGCCAGTCACAAGAGGAGGGACGTTAGCACAAACAAAAGCAACCTATAAGCCTTTTACCCCAGCGGAAAGGCATCAGATTATGGCATCCCTGGGGAAGTTAAAACCCAGAAGCGCAAACCTGGGATTTTGGGGCGAATTAGATTCACTCTGGGTAGGACACCAGTTACATTTAAGGGACATACATCAGCTGGTCAAGGCAGCCTGTCCAGCGGATAAATGGTGGTTGGTGGCCGGAGGGCCAGCGATCCAAGCAGCACAGGACTATAATGGAGGAAGGTGGACACATGCCATTCCTACAACGGCTGAGATAGACGACCAGCAGGCACCCTTCACATTATTTAAGACCGAAATCCAACGGGTCTTAGGGAACTCCCCCACTAATTGGAACAGAATCACAAATACGAAACAAGGACAGGGGGAAAGTGCATCGGAATTTAGAGAGAGATTATTCCAGGTACATAGGGAGTGTTCAGGACAGGACAATGTGGACAGGAGAGACAGGGCTTTTAGAACATAGAACATAGAACAGTACAGCACAGAACAGGCCCTTCGTTCCACGATGTTGTGCCGAGCTTTATCTGAAACCAAGATCAAGCTATCCCACTCTCTATCATCCTGGTGTGCTCCATGTTCCTATCCAATAACCGCTTAAATGTTCCTAAAGTGTCTGACTCCACGATCACTGCAGGCAGTCCATTCCACACCCCAACCTCTCTCTGCGTAAAGAACCTACCTCTGATATCCTTCCTGTATCTCCCACCACGAACCCTATAGTTATGCCCCCTTGTAATAGCTCCATCCACTCGAGGAAATAGTCTTTGAACGTTCACTCTATCTATCCCCTTCATCATTTTATAAACCCCTATTAAGTCTCCCCTCAGCCTCCTCCGCTCCAGAGAGAACAGCCCTAGCTCCCGCAACCTTTCCTCATAAGACCTACCCTCCAAACCAGGCAGCATCCTGGTAAATCTCCTCTGCAATCTTTCCAGCGCTTCCACATCCTTCCTATAGTGAGGTGACCAGAACTGCACACAATACTCCAAATGTGGTCTCACCAAGGTCCTGTAGAGTTGCAGCATAACCCCACGGCTCTTAAACTTCAACCCCCTGTTAATAAAAGCTAACACACGATAGGCTTTCTCCACAGCTCTATCCACTTGAGTGGCAACCTTTAGAGATCTGTGGATATGAACCCCAAGATCTCTCTGTTCCTCCATAGTATTCAGAACCCTACCTTTGACCCTGTAATCCACATTTAAATTAGTCCTCCCAAAATGAATCACCTCACATTTATCAGGGTTAAACTCCATTTCCCATTTTTCAGCCCAGCTTTGCATCCTATCTATGTCTCTTTGCAGCATACAACAGCCCTCCACCTCATCCACTACTCACCAATCTTGGTGTCATCAGCAAATTTACTGATCCACCCTTCAGCCCCCTCCTCTAAGTCATTAATAAAAATCACAAAGAGCAGAGGACCAAGCACTGATCCCTGCGGCACTCCGCTAGCAACCTGCCTCCAATCCGAAAATTTTCCATCGACCACCACCCTGTCTTCGAACAGACAGCCAGTTACCTATCGAATCGGCCAACTTTCCCTCTATCCCACACCTCCTCACTTTCATCATAAACCGACCATGGGGGACTTTATCAAACGCCTTACTAAAATCCATGTATATGACATCAACTGCCCTACCTTCATCAACACACTTAGTTACCTCCTCAAAAAATTCTATCAAATTTGTGAGGCACGACTTGCCCTTCACGAATCCATGCTGACTATCCCGGATTAATCCGCATCGTTCTAAATGGTCGTAAATCCCATCTCTAAGGACCTTTTCCATCAATTTACCAACCACCGAAGTAAGACTAACCGGTCTATAATTACCAGGGTCATTTCTATTCCCTTTCTTAAACAGAGGAACAACATTCGCCATTCTCCAGTCCTCTGGCACCATCGCCGTGGACAGCGAGGACCCAAAGATCAAAGCCAAAGGCTCTGCAATCTCATCCCTTGCCTCCCAAAGAATCCTAGGATACATTTCATCAGGCCCAGGGGACTTATCGACCTTCAGTTTATTCAAAACTGCCAGGACATCCTCCCTCCGAACATCTATTTCCTCCAGCCTATTAGCCTGTAACACCTTCTCTTCCTCAAAAACATGGCCCCTCGGTGAACAATGAAGAAAAGTATTCATTGATCACCTCGCCTATCTCTACTGACTCCATACACAAGTTCCCACTACTGTCCTTGACCGGCCCTAACCTCACCCTGGTCATTATTTTATTCCTCACATAAGAGTAAAAAGCCTTGGGGTTTTCCTTGATCCGACCCGCCAAGGACTTCTCATGTCCCCTCCTAGCTCTCCGAAGCCCCTTTTTCAGCTCATTCCTTGCTAACCTCTAACCCTCAATCGAGCCATCTGAACCTTGTTTCCTCATCCCTACATAAGCTTCCCTCTTCCTTTTCACAAGACATTCCACCTCTTTCGTGAACCATGGTTCCCTCACTCGGCCATTTCCTCCCTGCCGACAGGGACATACCTATCAAGGACATCAAGTATTTGTTCCTTGAAAAAGTTCCACTTTTCATTAGTTCCTTTCCCTGACAGTTTCTGTTCCCAACTTATGCCCCCTAATTCTTGCCTAATCGCATCATAATTCCCTCTCCCCCAATTGTAAACCTTGCCCTGCCGTACGGCCTTATCCCTCTCCATTGCAATAACAAAAGACAACGCTTTTATCCAGGCATTCAAGGACGGGCTATCAGAGGTACACCAAGAAATCCTTAAGATGGGGGTGATAGCGTTCCAAGACTATGACGAGCTTGTCGAGTGGGCTCGCGGGATAAAATAAGGGAAGGTTGCCCAGACAAAGCCCAGACGAGAGAGAGCTGGAACCTCCCATAACGGAGATAAGGGGAGAACCGGACTCAGCTGCTCCACGTGTGGCCAGCCAGGGCATATCGCTAGATTCTGCAGGGGAGCACCATTCAAAGGGAAACCCGAGAATGGCAGGCCCCGCTGTGACCACTGCCACAGGGCAGGGCACACCGAGGCAACGTGTTGGGGGAAACATGGGAGACCCCAAGACAGCTATAGACCAACCCCGGGGGCACCACATTCCCGGAATCCACAAGGGTGACTAGAAGGGACCCCAAACCAGGGAGATGGGAGACAGGAGAGAATTAGTGTAGCCACGCCCACAGACGACGGTGAATCCCGACAGAAGCCGGTGTCCATCCACCCCACTCATCGACCAACATTGGTCGAAATCTCACAACCCGTAGCTCCCATCCAAAACACGAAAGAGGGAGAGAGAATACATGTAGAAGCCTTGGTAGGGGGTAGGGAATGCCACATGTTAGTAGATACGGGAGCAGCCATATCAATTACAAACCGACCCCTGCCACTGACCAACAAAAGAATACACATAACCGGGGTAGGGGAAGAGAGATTACCCGCCTATCTTAGCGAGACCACACTGGTAGAAATCAACCACAAGTATATTCCAAGGCAATTTTACGTATGTCAGAATAATGAGGGCACACTAATGGGGAATGATTTAATGAGCGAATACCAGGTGCTGATAGATTGTGGGAAAGGGAAACTAATTTGGCCACAACCTGACGGTAGGAAGACCGGAATAAGGACATTAGCAAGCCACCTGGGGACGGTTGGGGTAGCCACCATTGTGTTCCGAGATTGGGATCAGGAAAAAGAAGGTTTCAGAGCCATCTGCGCTTCCATTCCCGAAGCCTGGGCTAGGACAAAATTAGATACCGGACTAACCGACACAGAACCGATAAAAGTCCCAGGGCCGGAACACAAGCCCCACCGACAATACCCTGTCAAGAGAGAAGCGCAAGGGACAGTGGTAAAAATAGTCAGGGGTTTAATAGAAAAGGGAATCCTCAGGGAAACCACCAGTACCACCAATTCCCCCACATGGCCAGTTATAAAACCTGACGGGAGCTACCGGCTCACCATCGATTACAGTTTTGAACAAGGTAACACCTAAATTAAACCCCACTGTGGCAAACCCCTCGACTATTTTAAACGGATTGGCACAAGACCACAAAAGTTTCACGGTGCTAGATTTAGCAAATGGGTTCTGGTCCCTTCCACTGGACACAGAATCCCAAAACAAATTCGCCTTCACTGTGGGAGACAAACAGTATACATGGACTCGCCTCCCACAGGGATTTCATAACAGTCCTGCTATATTTCACAGAACAATGAGCGATATCCTGAGTAGGGTGAAATTGCATGAGGACAATACAGTCCTCCAGTATGTGGACGATGTGTTAATAGCGTCCAAAACAGAAGAAGGGCACAAGGCAGCCCTGTATGCAGTACTAGAAGGATTGGCAAAAGCCGGGCTGAAAGTCAGCCCACATAAGGCACAAATTGCAAAACCCCAGGTCCTGTACTTAGGACACCTAATTTCCCAGGGAATTAAAGAAATGCCCGCAGATCGCAAAACCGCGATTAAAGAAATGCCCGACCAGTTACAGTAAGAGGGGTCCGAAAAGTTTTAGGACTATTCAATTACAGTATGAGTTTTATCCCTGACTTCGCAAGAATCGCGGAGCCAATTCAGAGACTAGTGAAGGGAGGAAAGCCAGCCTTAGAAAGTATACAGTGGGGACAAGAGCAAGAGACAGCATATGCAGAGTTGAAAGCGTGGTTAATTTCAGCCCCAGGGCTGGGACTGCCAGATGGAAGCAAGAATTTCCACATCTACTGTGATAACCAGGATGGCTTCTATTCTGCCGTTGTGGCACAGACTCGTGGAGATAGAAAGAGACCCGTAGGGTATTATTCAGCGGCTGAGGGACCAGTCGTCACCGGGATGCCCAGGTGCATAGCCGCCCGAGATTGTGCAGCATGGGCTGTGAGGATAAGTGAGCCCATTGTCATGACAGGAGATATCGTGCTACACACAAAACATACATTGGTAGAAACGCTAAACACGGGCAAACTCAAAACAATCTCGAATATAAGGAGGGCAAGGTGGGAGGCCACACTTCTACCACCTAACAAGTCAGTCACCATCATTAGGGACACGGGAGAAAACCCCGCGGAAGGGATTTTAGATATTGGGGAAGCGCACAGCCGTGGAGAAATTGACGAAGATAGCAAGGAAGGAAAGATTAGAGACGAACCCTTTCCAACAGCAGATAAGACATTCTATGTGGATGGGTCCCGCAAATATGCATCCGGATTACCATGGACAGGGTGGGCAGTAGTAGAATCAGAACGGATCGACGGGGGTCAGTCCGCTCAGGTAGCAGAATTAGTTGCCCTCACCCAAGCCTTAAGATTAGCAGCAGGGAAAACAGTAAATGTGTATACAGACAGCCAATACGCGTTTGGTGTGATCCATGATTACATGTCCGCATGGGAGAGAAGGGGGTTCATTACTACAGGAGGTAACCCCATTAAACACCAACAGCAGATAAGGGCGCTGCTAGCAGCAAGTGAACAGCCTACAGAGGCTGCAGTAATTAAAATAAAAGCGCACCAGCGGGAACCCGGAAGGGACACCTCGGGGTGGATTCATTTCAAAGGGAATCAAGCCGCAGACACAGCGGCACAGCAAGCACCAGAAAACAGCGACATTAAAAGCCTGCCGCTTGCAGCGATAGTGGTAGAACCGGAAGAAATTGAAATACAGAAATTACATGGGGACATTCCCCAACAAGAACGAGATAGGTGGGAGGAGCTGGGCGTAGTTAAAGGGACTGACGGGGTGTGGAGAAAAGATAACCGGGTATTGGCACCAGGATGTATCCAGAACACTTTACTGGAACTACACCACGGACTTCCCCATACAGGCAGGGATGCAATGAAACAGAGCCTGGGGAGAGAGTGGTGGTGGAAAGGATTGGGACGGGATGTGGCCGCATACTGCCGCAGATGCACTATATGTGCACAGCACAACCCCGGGAAGCCCACAAAGGTAAAGATAGGACACCAACCCAGACCACAAAGGGACCCTGGGAACAGATACAAATGGACTTCATAGGACCATTGCCCCCCTCTCACGGGAAAACATACTGCCTGGTAATAGTAGATCAATTCACCAGGTGGGTAGAAGCATTCCTCACAACCAATTGTACAGCCCTAACGGTAGCCAGGATTTTGGCAGCAGAAGTCATTCCCCGATGGGGGATGCTAATTCAAGTTGATTCGGACCAGGGAACACATTTCACAGGAAAGGTTATGAAAAACATTTGCCAACTATTAGGAATAATACAGAAATTTCACCCACAAAGTTCCGGGATGGTGGAGAGGATGAATCGGACTCTAAAAATAAACATGGCAAAAGCAATGCAATCCTCAGGTAGAAATTGGACAGAAGTCCTACCTGCAGTTATGATGAGGCTTAGGGCGACCACAGATCGAACGACCGGCTTGACTCCATACGAGCTGATGACCGGGCGAGCAATGCACTTACCCGAAAACATTATTACAGGCTGGACAGATGTGGGTCCGATAAAGGATAAGATCCGTCAATACATCCGAGACCTTAGCACCCAATTGAAGGGGATGCACCGATCCGTAATTTTAAATCAGGCACAGGTTGATACAGAGGAGGACTCAGAAATATTACCAGACGTCCCAAAAGCCGGGAGCCGGGTCTTAACAAAAGTGCTTCCTGCAAAACCAGGATTTGCCCCAAGATGGCACGGACCTTACGAGGTCATTATTAGCGGAGATACCTGTGCCTGTATAGATATAAGGGGACAGGGGATCTGGAAACATTGGACCCAATTAAAGCTGTATGAAGACAAATGAACTAAAGATACCGTTTTCGTTTGTTCAAATTCCACAGGAACCAGGACCAGATCTACTATCAAGACGTCGGAACAAACTACTTTTAATTTAATTACCTGTTTATTTTCTGTATATACTATAACTGTAAAAGTACTGTTGTAAAAAAAAAACGATATGGGAATAGGGACATATTTGATGATAACCATGACCATTGCAAATACGTTCCAACACATGGGGGTTAGGGGAGCAGAACCACCGATCATGGAAGAAAACCTATTCCTGAAAACACACATCCAGATCTATGGAAATAGGACCACTTGTTATCCTTCAGCGCGATCAGTACACTCCCTATTCATCGCAACACCAGGGTGGCTCCCACAAGAGTTATTCACTATTGACACATCGGGGGCACCCTGCAAGGAACATATTGGGTACTTTAAACAAGGGATACAAGGAAGGTGTGCAGAGCTCACTGAGCCGGGAATTCTAGGGGGGATGGGACCCCAATGGGAGGAGACACATGGGAACTACCCACAATGTTTTAAGGGAGAGGGATGGGGATGCGTGCATGCCTTTGTCCCTAAAAATGATTCGTGCGCTGAGGCACATTGTGCTCTCCAGGAGTGCCGGGTCCGGGAAGGACACTTCACTTGTGACTGCAAGCAACAAAAATGCATTGCAGTCACCGCAGGTAGGCAGCTTATGTGTGGCAAGTGCAACGGCACCCACGTAAGCTCAGCCTCGGGGACATACCCATTTGATTCTCACCAAGGGGTAAAATCAAGTGGACAGTCCCGGGGGAGGGAAGGTTCCACAACATGGGACCATGTGGTCAGACGACCCCGGGGTAATGCATGTTATCGGGTTAAAGAAGGTGATGCGTTTTTATTCAAAAATGTACACATGACGGCCACAGACAGGCCTCCAAGGTTCTTTTTCGTAGGGACAATCAGACCTCTCACGGTTCCGTGCCCAAGCGAAGGGCATGTCCAGAAACGCATAGTGACCAGGACCATCAGTGCAGAATTCTGCGCCGACTGGCAGGCCCCTGTCACATTAGGATCTTCTTTGGGGTCTGGATTTCTGGGGACGCTATCCCTGGGGGGCGCCGCAGGGGTGATCAGTGCCAGTAATAGGAATTTCTTCATATGTGGACTTACCATCTTAGGAAACAGCACCCTACAAGCACTGGGTGCAATTGACCAAGAACTCGCAGAACTCAGACTATACACACAGCAAACGAGATATGCAGTAGACTACCTGCTAGCCAGACAAGGAGGCGTATGCACCATCATCAAAGGAAAATGCATCACATATGTACACGACGAGACATTAAACATAACAGCAGCCAAGTCCGGGATACAAAAGCAATTGGATAGCTTTAAACAGGGATTTCCAGGGACTGATGGGTGGTTAGGGTGGCTGTTTAACACAGTTTGGGGAGCATACATTATGAAGGGATTAATTTTAAGAGTAGCCATCCTGTTCACACTCTGCCTGGGCCTAACCTGTATTAAAGTGATATGTGCAAATATTGCATCAAGAATGCTACCCACTGCCAGTATCCAGATGCAAGAATTTAACCACACCACAGAGGAAGAGGAACAACGGCAAGGACGACATCTGCACAAGTCACTGTCCCCCTGAAGATCGTCCATGGGGGGTCAGCCATGAATGGGACCCCCTGCACGAGAGGAGGGACTGAAGTAGGCCATTTCCCAAAGCCATATTTTTATTATCTCATTAATATTCACCTCATTAAACATATTCATTTATTGGACTGATTGGCACCATTCATAACGTGCCCACAATGCAGAGGGGAACACCCGAATGGACATTCGTTTAAATCCCCCTCTGCACAGCTGAGAAACCTTTAATTCAAGTTTGATGGAAAATCCTTATTCTGCCCAGCAACAGCACGAAGCTGCATTTTAAAACGGCCCTTGGCCAGAAGATCGGGATATCTGCGAGTCAAGACCTGGCAGTGGGATACATGGCACAACTGTACTGTAAATAAAATATTATGGGAATAAAATGGCCAAGGCCGGCAAAGGAACTTAATCAACCAGGATCAAAAGAATAACAGATTAGATTAAATCCCCCTACACACAGCAGGACAAAATGACATTAACATCTAATCTCGCAAGCATAGAATACAGACACAAGCATCGGAGGTCGATTTAGATAAGGGGACACATCGAGAAGATAATGGGAAACACATTAAAACACCGGGGCAAGAAAAGACAGTCCCATTAACACGGACACACACCATACAGATGCAAATTGACAAAGTCTACCAGGAAACTTCCTGACCGGATAGGATACATATTCTTAGTGTTCATCTGTTCGAATCGAAACTGCCCGCCAAATCTTCAGGACAACAATTAAAGAATCCCGCCACTTTTTAGGTATTGTAAAATGTATAAGCAAATGTTCCCGCTCGAATTTGGATTCCTATAAATATCCAGAGCGAATGTGTAACTGTTGAGATCAACGTGGCCAAGCCACTGTTTCTAAGCTGGCTACGGGGGTCTCCCTGGGATCACAGTAATTGTACAATAAAGAAAAACGCTTTGAACCGTGCCTTGCGACTCAACCTCCTTGAATGCACTGGTACAAGGGATTTTGCCCTACAACAACAGTAAGTAACATGACAAACAGCACTGCTGTGGAAAGCCTATATTAAAGCGTTCCAGTCGTGATTTGTTTACATATTTGATGATTGTGGAGTAAATGAACCGGGTGCTATGTCCAAGATTTGATGAGGGCAAGACCGGAGATAGTAAATTTAACATTCCAGGAAAAAGAACAAAAAAATAAGCAACTATTTTCACGCAGAGTGTGTAAGGCATAAAACAAACAACATTATACCAATGCAAAACTGCAGGGAATTGGTTTGATTGTTTTTTTTTCAGGAGACCAGCACAGATGTGCTGGGTAAATAATTCTCTCTGTGTTAGAAAAATGCAAATCTTCGAAACGAAACCGAGTAATGCAAGGACAATGTGCATCAATAAACCACTTTTAATGTAAAATATAAAGCGTACAATTACAAATCCTAGGGTCATAATCTAATATGAATGAATGACAAATGAAAGGAAGCAACATCAGCCTATTTTGCAACAAAAAACTTTGGAATGGTGAGATTTAAGGAGATAGTTTGAAAGAAACGACACAGATCAAAGGGAAAGTATTTTCGGGAGGGCTTTCCAGAACCCTGGCCAGATGAATGGCCTGGCAGTAGTGCATTGCGAGTGAGAGCAAGCGAAAAGTGGTCACACCGAATGAATAGTGATTTCGCATTGTAAGATTGTGATGCAGGACTTTTACATGATACAGGTTTTGAAAGAGACATGGCCATGAAGAGGAACAAATATGGTGATGTGAGTCAGTAATTTGATACATTGTGGGAACTAAGTTTTATATAGCTCAGCACGATTGGTAATGACTGGGAGTGCGCCTGCTTCATGAAAACGTATGGCTAGAAGAAAATTGGCTTCTACTCATTTACAGGTGGCATCTCTATAGGTATATGTTTCAGCAGCAGCTGCACTAGCAAAGGGGACAAGCGATGTCACAGATGAGAAAGCGTGCTCGCGGCGATAGAGCAGGTGTGAAGGATATCAGCAGATACGTTTAAAGGATCCCAGCACAGTAAGAGAGTTGAACTGCATGAAACAGAGACCAGGAGAAGGATAGAATGAGCGGGGGATATTACATTTGGAACACACGTTCATAGCTGTCGTGTCGCCCATATGTAACTAGATCAGATTGCATCGCATCCAGTATTTGATGACAAACAAGCAACTTGATAACCCAAAACATTTGAAGGCGCGAAGAAATATGCGGGAGACGTAGAGCTGTGTCCTATCAATGTATCTGCTCCCCTGGCTCGAGATGATATCCTCCAGTGGCAGCTTGTGTTTGAGGAAGATAAAGGCTCTGCATATCGTTCTTGGATTAAATCAGAGGTAGCAGCGCAGGGACAAAACAAGAAGTTATTTGTGGGTATGCGCTGACTGGGACATGGCATTTAATAGCTGAACTTGGCGAGTACATTACCATTGAGTTGCCAAATACAAAGAGATGCTTCAGATAGATGTTGTGTTAATGGTTGGGAAGGAGGAGTCAAGGATGTGCATAAGGAGAATGACAAATTCAACATGGTCACACTCATTATAGTATATGTTGTAGTGCAATGACTGTAAAGCGATAATGTGAGATCAAAGTTGAAAAGGGCCTGAGTTATAGCGCTATAAATGCAGTTCCTGTTGTGGATTATTTTTACGTTGCCGTTAAAATAATTTAAGAATGAGAATAAATGGATATTTAAAACCGTTATTTAACTCCTCTCTAAATTTCCTCTGTGTTAGTGCATAAATACAGGTGTTGGTGCACGAACTCAGAAGCCGTAGCATGTATCCACATTGCTGGGCGATATAGACTGGATTGGTAAAACTCTTGTCTGTGTAATTATAATTTACAATCTGCCAGTTTAAAGAGTGTACAACATATGGAATCCATAGCACTAAAAAATTGGTGGACAATGTAAAAAGTAATATAATGGATTTCCTTCTGTTCTCCACTTCTGGGTCAATTTGATTATCTGATTTGCCTTGGCCCCGGAGGCCCTTACGGAGCCGATTGACAATTATAATGTTTCTTGCCGTCAAAGAGTTGAACACTAAAACCAGGGCAAATGGAAGCAGCGGAGTTAGTATACTGTCAATCCGCTCACACGCTATCCAAAAAGATGAGGTATAATAGTCGTCTTTTTCAATGCAAAACCAAGGTACATTGTTGATAGTTATTGACGGAACAAAGGCAAAGTACCAGGGAATGCCCCTCAAACAACTGACAACGCTTAAAATTCCTATAACCAGAGTTGCAGTTCTCTTGGTGCAATATATTGTCTTTAACTTCTGACAAGAAATGGCCACAAAGCGATCAAAGGTAAAAGCTACCGTGAACCAGACAGAACAATTAATGGCTGCAAGAAACAAAACTATTTTCAGCGCACACACTGGAGTAACGAATAAGAAATTAATTGGGAAATGAATGTTATTAATTCGATTTAATATGACATCGATGATGACGAGGAGTAGATCTGCCGTTGTCATTGCCATTAAGTACTGAGTGATACATTTGGAGAGGCCACATTTCCCTCGTTTCAGAATCACAATCGCCAGTGAATTAACTGCAGGAAATATAATTAAACAGCGACATTTCAGTGGGAAAATAGCAGTGAAAAATGTCAATAGTTCAACAGCCAATAGTTCCGTGCCAATATTACAATTATACATCGATTGTAACAAATTTGTGGTCTATCTCCAGAACAACACAGTAACATCTTAACATTGTGAATGCTGCAAAACTTCAATTAAGTAAAAGGACTTAGGCGGCACGGTAGCACAGTGGGTGGCACTGCTGCTTCACAGCTCCAGGGTCCCGGGTTCGATTCCCGGCGGCTCGGGTCACTGTCTGTGTGGAGTTTGCACATTCTCCTCGTGTCTGCGTGGGTTTCCTGCGGGTGCTCCGGTTTCCTCCCACAGTCCAAAGATGTGCGGGTTAGGTTGATTGGCCAGGTTAAAAATTGTCCCTTAGAGTCCTGGGATGCATAGGTTAGAGGGATTAGCGGGTAAAATATGTGGGGGTAGGGCCTGGGTGGGATTGTTGTCGGTGCAGACTCGATGGGCCGAATGGCCTCCTTCTGCACTGTAGGGTTTCTATGATATCAATGGTTCTATGAAAATGTTTGTTAATAGATGCTAATAGTGATAAAAGGCATTGGAATAAAGAGATAAAATGTTACAATCATCTGCCATGCAATTAAGTTTGTGTTTGAAAGTTGACATTTCAGTCCCGACATTGTGATTGTAAATCTCAAGCTGTAAAATTCAGTTTACTACAGCTGTTGAAGTGTGTCGTATAAACTGAGAACATGACATTCAATAAGCATTCAGGGCAAGGAACCATTCGCTTTATCTGAACTGGGAGCCTCGAATACGTTATCAGGTTAATTGATGCGTAACTGAAAGTTGGTAGATTTTCATCAGCACCTGATGATCGTAAGAATGTACAAAATTGAAGGATGAGTAGGATTTTGGACTGCTGGACATGCTCTGCTATTAAATAAGATACATGATCTAACTGTGACTTTCCACCCACTTTCCTGCACAACCGTCGAAATCGTCGAGTCCCTTTTCAATAAAAAAATGTCCAAATCAGCCTTGAATACATTTAGTGACCCAGCCACCGCTGCTTTCTGGGAGAGATTATTCCAAAGACTAACGCCATTTTGTGAGAAAATGATGCCCTTCTTAAACAGGTTAGAGTTACAAGTTTAAGAAAAATGCATCTCCGAGAAGCAATGAACGAAAGGGAACACAAGGAAAGGTGGGAGAGCTTCGATGACGATGGGGATAATGCTGAAAATTAAAAGCAAACGATAACAGTATGGGTGAATAAATAAAAATGAATCTGGCAGTGATGTAAATTACCACCATCTTCACTTTTTCGTCATTTAGCCTCATGCGGTCCACGAAATCACAAATCATCTGTTCTTATTCCCTCCTCCCCTTGTTATCCTTTCCTTTCCTCTGCCATAGCTGGTGGTTTACCGGGACACAATTGGGGCAAGTCTGGTAAACTGTGAAAATTTTAATTGTAAAGAAGTGCGTGGCATTGTCTTCCAGGTTCAAGGAATTGCACAACATGTTATTATAGACTAATGAGCTGAATTGTGGTCGAGGCAGGAGGAAGGTAGCACAACGCAGGCAGACACTTTCTGACAGGTAGCCAGTGAAGAACCAGGGCAGATTAAATTTAATACATATAAATGTGGGATTCATCTTGGGAGGTTAATTCTGAAAGAATAAATGCAGTTCAAAAGTGTAACCATTTGGAAGGTTCCCCTGTGCTGTACAGAGACAAATGATTGAGAGTGGCAGCTCAAACTCAGAAAGTTGTAAGCAGAGAATACAGGCCTCAGAAAGAGGCAGAGGGAAGGAAAACAACTAAGATGCGTGAAAAATGTATAAATCACTGGTAAGACGATGTAGAATATTGTGAGAAATTCTGAAAATGAACTTCAGAAAAAATCAAGAATTCTTCAAGGAAAACGTACAGAGGAGTTCGAATAAAACTTTACCAGGACTGATGCATATCAGTTACTGGAGATTCTGGAGAAGTTGGGATCATTCTTCGTTGAACGGAAATTATAAGTAGATCCACTAGCGAGGTTCATAATTATTAAGTTTGTTGATAGCTGAGGAAAGTAGTGTCGCTCTCCCCTCAAGAGTTACAATTTTAAAATGACTATTTAGTTTTTATATTGTCCGAAAGGTCCAATATATTCATTAATGCAATTCAGGTCAAACAATAGTAACCCTGTCTGACTGACTCTCAACTACTTTATGAAGTGGTCCATTCATCGATCCAGTTGTATCAATGGATAGCAAGCAGCAAAGTGGATGCACGGACAGCAAGAATTAGGGTCACAATTGATACCACATATCAGCGCAACTAATGCCGTGCAAATCCCAAAATCGAATCAAAACCGGACCTTTAAAACTACGAATTAATTTAAGTTTTATACAGCTGAGAGGGAAATGCATCATTTTGTTTAGAAAACTAGATGGCCGTTTGAAATGATATTAATCCAAATTAGTATACTAAACTGACATGGCGTGATCAGAATTTTAAGAAACCCTGAAATACTTATACCTACAGAACCTCTTTAAGGGGTGCAGAAATTGAGAACGGTCTTTCAATCAAATGAAATACTTTTAAAATGTTGTCGCTGCTTTATTTTGCGAAAATCAGTGTGCAGTCTGTTCATGACAAGAGCTCACAAACAACAATGTTAAAATGTCAACATAATCTGTTAATCTAACGATACTTGGGACATTGGTTCTGGTCAGGACATCTGCGATAATTCATAGACATATTCATTGAATCCTTCACTGCAGAAGGAGATCATTTGGCCCATCATGTCTGCACCGATCATAACCCACCCAGGTTCTATCTCCATAACCCCATGCATTTAGCCTAGCTAGACCCCTTGACGTTAAGGGGCAATTTAGCATGGCCAATTGCCAACCCGCACATCTTTGGACTGTGGAGTAAACCGGAGCACCCGGAGGAAAACCGCGCAGGCACGGGAAGAATCTGCAAACTCCACACAGACAGTGATCCAAGCCGGGAATCGAGCCGCAGTTCCAGGTGCGGTGAGGCAGCAGTGTTAACCACTGTGCCGCCGTACCGTCCTTGGTTCCTTCTTTCTGAGAAATTGACATGCGAACGTGGTCGCCCATTTCCTACAGGAGAAAGTGACACAGTCCAGCGACTCATCTAAAAGATGGAGGTTCTGTTGCGTAACGCTCCCTCAATCACACACTCAAGAGTGGGCCGTCGTTGTTGTTTACAAGACCTGGAGGTAAACTCCAATCATAATCTCCTGACACAGAGGCATGAGTGCTACTCACGGTTGACACATTAGATTGCAATATTAACAGTATTAATATTTTGCAATTAATTAATTTCTGGCAACGAATGAACAAGTCTGTCCATAACGCTGAGAAAATGAGGTGTATTGATGTGCGGTGTCAAATGTGAGGAAAGGGTTTAAAATGGCCAGCCAGATTTCAAGCTGCAGATTTTTCTCGATTAATCCAGCCGCCGGAAGCAATTGATATTTATTACGATGGTCCAGAATCGATTCATTCCTGTTAATTTGTCTTTGAGCATTAGCAGCAAATGATGGGTGTATGACATAAACAGGAAAATTCCATCTTAATATTTACTATACAGGAGCCATTGATTATTTGTTTTATTCACTCACTGTATGAGGGCATCCTTGCCGAGGTCAGCATTTATTGCCCGTCCCTCATTTCTCTTGATAAGGTGATAATAATCGTCTGTCTTGATCTGTAGGGCATTTCGTGTAGGTACTAGGTCCAGTATAGTTGGTAAGTTTGCCGACGACATGAAGGTTGGTGGGACTGTAGATAGTCTGGAGGGATGTCAGAAGTTACAGAGGGACATAGATAGGATGGAAGACTGGGCGGACAAGTGGCAGATGGACTTTAACCCAGATAAATGCGTTGTGGTCCATTTCGGTAGGTCAAATGGGATGAAGGAGTACAATATAAAGGGAAATACTCTTAGTACTGTAGAGGAAAAGAAGGACCTTGGGGTCCGGATCCATAGGACACTAAAGTGGGCCCCGCAGTTGGAGGAGGTGATTAAGAAGGCGTATGATGTGCTGGCCTTTATCAATCCAGGGATTGAGTTTAGGAGTCCGGGGATAATGATGCAGCTATATAAGACCCTCGTCAGACACCACTTGGAGTACTGTGCTCAGTTCTGGTCGCCTCACTATAGGAAGGATGTGGAAAACATTGAAAAGGTGCAGAGGAGATTTACAAGGATGTTGCCTGGATTGAGTGGCATGCCTTATGAGGATAGGCTGAGGGAGCTCGGTCTTTTCTCCTTGGAGAGACGAAGGATGAGAGGAGACCTAACAGAGGTGTATAAGATGTTGAGAGGCATACATCGGGTGGATTCTCAGAGGCTTTTTCCCAGGGTGGAAATGTCTGCGACGAGAGGACACAGGTTTAAGTTTCGGGGGGGGGGGGCGGTAGGTACAGGGGAGATGTTCGGGGTAAGTTTTTCACACAGAGGGTGGTGGGCGAGTGGAATCAGCTGCCGTCAGTGGTGGTGGAGGCGAACTCAGTAGGGTATTTTAAGAGACTCCTGGATGAGTACATGGAGCTTAATAGGATGGAGGGTTTTAGGTAGGTCTAGAAGGTAGGGATGTGTTCGGCACAACTTGTGGGCCGAAGGGCCTGTTTGTGCTGTAGTTTCTCTACGTTCTATGTTCTAACTTGCTTATTAGCAGAAAATGAGCAATTTGGTTTCACTCGCCTATTATAAGCAATGCCCACTCGTAAATAACATAGACGACATTGGTCCCAAATATCAGTTGTTGAGTTGGCAGCCTCCTGATCCAATACCAGTCGTTTTGAACTACTATAAGAGATGCATGTTGTTCTCTCAGAATCTAACATCACGCAGTACGCAGTCACAGAAATTATGAAAGGCAATTTTTCATAAGAAATAATATGACACATCTCGTGGCACAAGAATTCAATTGGAAATGCTAATATGTTCATTCGCATCACTAAGTTCATCTTAGAATTACATGTGAAAAAGCCGTTTAAGAGCACACGGTTTTCCTGAACAGAGCGCGAAGAATTCAATCAATGAATCCATTAAAATGAAAAGTTCATTCGACTACTCATTTTCAAAAAACGATCAAACTAATTTTAGCATTCAGTAAAAATAATAATTTTGAAAGAAATATATATATACATATATAATGCATTATAGATTATACATATATTCCTAAAATATATTTATTCATCTAATTTGAACGCGCAACCTCCTTCATATTGTGCAAGAATTTAAAATGACATTCATAAATACTTCGGCTCCAATAGTAACATTTTCGCTGGAACCGTATGTTTAAGAATCAATAAAAGGCATGAAAATCAGCAACATTAACTGTATTGAACACTGAAGAAAATAAATGAATTTTTACAAATAATCAACCCACAGTAAACAATGACACTAATTCTGGTTGAACTGGTAACACTAAATAACTGACTTCAGAACAAACAGAGCAATCCGAACATTTTACAGTTCAAAGCATGGAGCAAGAGTAGTAATACTTCAACACCATTAACACTGCATTCAAAACCTTACCGGTGACGCCAATAGTTGCAAGGACAGGATAGTAGATGCGTTCTACTTGAAAGATAATTGGATATCTCATCTTTCTGTGAGCTTCTGTTTAAAAATCATTGCACATTAGAAGAAGCCAGTATTTATATTGGGGAGAACTCTCCGGTGAGACAAGTACAGGGATTACACAATAAACACTATTACTTACACGTTTTAAACAGACAGTCAAGGAACAACTGTACACCGAAGAAAATGATGTTCATATTTTTTTGACTTTCTTCTGAAAATAAAAATGTACTCATGTGCAGGCAGAAATAGTTGCTGCTGAATACATGTTCTCAATTGGGCATACCCCGAGTTCCCCCCCCCTCCCCCCCCCCACACTCTCCCCCTCCCCCCACACACCCACTCTCCCCCTCCCCCACACACCCACTCTCCCCCCTCCTCCCTACACACACACTCTCCCCCCTCCCCATCATACACATTCTCCCCCCTCCCCCCACACACACACTTTCCCCCTCCCCCACACACCCACTCTCCCCTTCCCCCACATACCCACTCTCCCACCTCCCCCCCCACACACACACACACTCCCCCGTCCCCCAACATACACATTCCCCCTCCCCCCCCACACACACTCTCCCCCCTCCGCTCACTCAAACACACACTCTCCCCCCTCCCCTTCAGCTCCTCCTCGAATGCAAATCCTCTGCATGCAGATATAGGAACAGATAATCAGGGAACATGGGAACATTTCAGTATTTCTTTTCCAATCACACACCATCCTCTTATAGATATATACATTTGCACATTATTTCATATTGGCGACCTCCTGCTTTAACCCAATTAAACTGCGTACATGATGTTTATTTCACTGGAGCTTGTAGCCTTTTCTTCTCAACGTCATGATGATTCTCATTGCCTTCTCTTGTGGGCATATTGACACTGATAGTGGATAAATTATCCTTTTGGATACAATAAATCTCGCAGACGATTCCAATTACTCTAATGTTAAAGTAGTTTTCTCGTTACCTAAGCAATGTATTCTACCAAATTCGACATGCTGCCACTTTGGAAGCAAAAACAAGAAGGCAGATTACTCCCTGAATGGCAGTAAATTGGGAGAATGAAGTATGCAGCGGGACCTGGGAGCGCTTGTGCAACTGTCACTGAAGGTAAGCATGTAGGTGCAGAAGGTGGTACAGAAGGCAAATGGCATGTTGACCTTCGTTGCGAGAGAGTTCGAGTTCAGGAGCTGGGATGTGTTGCTGCAGTTATACAGGACACTGGTGAGGCCACACCAAGAGTATTGTGTGAAGTTTTGCTCTCCTTTTCTGAGGAAGGATGTTCTTGCTCTCGAGGGAGTGCAGCGAAAGTTGGCCAGGCTGATTATGGGGATGGTGGTAGTGATGTATCCGGAGAGATTAACTATGTTTGCATGATTTTCGTTGGAATTCAGACGAATGTGTAGCGATCTCATAGAGCCTTATAAAATTCTAACAGGACTCGACAGGGCAGATACAGGGAGGATATTCCCGATGGTGGGGGAGTCCAAAACCAGAGGTCACAATCAGAGGATTCAGGGTAGACGATTCAGGACGGAGTTGAGGATACATTTCTTCATCAAAGAGTGATGAGTCTGTGGAATTCATTACAACTGGAAGTAGTTGATGACAAAACATTGAAGGTATTAAAGTGGGGACTAGATATAGCAGTTGGAGTGAATGGGAACAAAAGTTATGGGAAAAGGCAGGATTAGGCTATTGAGTTGGGCGATCAGCCATGATCGTAATGAATGGTGGAGCAGACTCGAATGGCCAAATGGCCTCCACCTGCTCGTATATTCTATGTTTCTATGTGTTTCCATGCACGTTGTTCGCAACATTTATTTATTGATCGAATGTTGTTTTACAGACAGCTGCAAATAATCAAGAGCATAAAGGAATATCCTGCATGTTGATTTCATCCACGTTCGTTTGGAGCCATTGCAGAACAGGAGCCAAAATGAATTAAGCGAAACGCTCCGCTGGTTGGAGTCATAGTGACACAAAGGACGATGGTTGTGGTGCATGGAGGCAAGACAGTTCAGTCGCAGGACATCACTGCAGGAGTTCCTTAGGATAGTCTCTGAGGAACATTCATTTTCAGCTGCTTCATAAATGACCTGAAATAGAAATGGTCGAGAGTTTCAGGTCCTTAGGTGTCCAGATGACCAACAACCTGCCCTGGCTCCCCAATGTCGAAACTATGGTTACGAAAGCTTGCCAATGCTTCTACTTTCTTAAAGGACTATGGAAATGTAACATGTAAGCTATGACTCTCACCAAATTTACAGATGCACCGTTAGAAGCATTCTTTTTGGTTGTGCCACAGCTTAGAATGGCTCCTGCCATACCCAACATCGCGAGAAACTAGAAAATGTCATGAATGTAGCCCAATCCATCAGGCAAACCAGCCTCCCATCCATTGGCTCTGTCAACACTTCCCGCTGCCTCGACAAAGCAGCCAGCATAGTTTAGGACCCCAGGAACCCCGGACATTCTCTTGTCCACCTTTTTTCCGTCGGGAAAAAAGATACAAAATTCTAAAGTCACGTACCAACCGATTCAAGAACAGCTTCTTCCCTGCTGCCATCAGATTTTAGAATGGGCCGACCATGCATTGAGTAGATCTTTCGATACAACCTGGCTATGGTTGTAACACTACATTCTACACTCTCTCATTTCTTCCTCCATGAACGGTATGCTTTGTTCTGTATAGTACGCAAGGAACAATTCTTTTCACTGTTTTTTAAGTCATGTGGCAATAATAAATCAATGCAAATCAAATTAATATCAGAAAAGAGGACGCTCACTGATGACTGCATAATGATCAGCTCCATTCTCGACTCCCCACATATTGAAGAAGACAATGTCCGAGTGCAGAACGACCTGGACAATATCCAGGCTTGGCTTAACAAGTGACACGTAACTTTCTGCAAAAATTGTCAGGTAATGACCATCTCCAGCAAGGGAAGATCTCACCATCGTCCCTTGAAAAATCAATTACCATCGCTGAATCCCCCATTATCAGAAGGTAACATCAGGAGCTAACATTGACCAGAAATTTAACTGCACAGCCATATAAATACTGTAGCTGCAAGGGCAAGTCAGAGGCTTTGAATCTGTGGAGGATAACTCATCTCCTGACATCCCCATGTTGTACAGCATCCTGCCCTGACGTTGAAATAAATCACTGTTCTTTCACTGTCGTGTTGTCAAAATCCTGGAACTCATTGGCCACTAGCTGTGTGGGTGTGCCGACACATCACCGACTACAACTGTTCCAGAAGGCAACTCACAATATCTTCACTTGACTAGGACTGGAATCAGTTGAATGGAAATATGTTGGAGTCCTTTGATGTACATCGGGCCCATTCGTTCTTTTAATGATCCACTGGGCAAGGTTTACTCAGCGCAAGTGGCCAAGATGGCTATTTGACACAATTATCTTTCCCGCGCCAAAATAAGCAGCATCCATCGCTGCAAAGCTTCTCCCAACGCCTCAATCAAGCGCAGCTCTGCCCCTACAGCGGACCTCCTTTCCAGCTCGTCCCTCACCAGAAATAAGTGCGGGGGCGATGTGTGTGAGTGTGGGTGTGTGTGTGGTGTCTTTGCGTGCGCGTGTGTGTGTGGTTGGGGGGGGGGGGGTGCAGGGGGGTGGGGGGGGGGGGTGGGGAGGATGGATGACACAAATATTAATGTGTTAGCCAAACAATGAATTGACTTGGACATTTCATTTCAAATGAGCCTGGGCAGCTCGGTCCCATTTTACATCAAATCAGTCACATTTAAAGATGACATTTCTGTTGCAGTTACGTTCAGCTTGTGTAACTGTTAACATTTTGGATTAAAATGTTTATTTTTCCTCAGGAACAATATCCAGTACAAAGTTAAGTGCAATATCTTGCAACACAGAAAAAGACTCTGCAAATGTAGAATCCTCAGGCACAGATAAACAAAGATTTTTATTACATGGTTAAACACATCCATCCAATCAATCTTTGGCACTCTTCTAACCTTGTTCTGCCAACTTCTGTAATGTTTGTTCAATAATAAAGTTGGTAGTATTCTCAGTTGTCAATCTTTATTTTAACTTTGTTCGATTTGAACAAAACGAATAAGTTCCCACGTATCAAAGAGTAAAAGTTACACCAAATGTTACCAACAAATTCGGAACATGCTTCTGTTTAATGCCAGAGCGTCATCAATGCTGGTGACATAACAGCCTACTGCCGGAATTATTCAGCCTTTCACGCCGGCAGTTTTCTCCGGTCTCGGTAACGCCCAAGCTCGAGGGTTTCCCGTCGGCGTGGGGTGAGGTCAAATGGGAACTCCCATTGAACAGTGAATCCCGCCTCGAGCACACAATGCGCCAGCGGGGAGCACGCGGCTCAGAGGCCAGAGAATCCCGCCCGACATTTCCACATTTAACTCTGTGATGTCGAAGCATGGGGCCCCAAAACGTGTGTCCCGAACGGTTGCCGGGATCCGGCGCCCCTAAGGACTGCTCTGTGTCCAACAACTATCCTACCAAGGCCAATCAAACGCTGTATACTTCAATCAGATCACAGCTGAATCCTCTGAAACTGATACGACTCCATCTGCCATGTCCCGAAATGCCATCATTTACTTCCATCGCTTATCGTCCTTCAGAAGATGGTGGTAAACCCTCCGTTTAAACCGCTGCTGTTCCTATGGTTTAGGGACATCCAGTATTATGTTAAGGGAGATTCCCAATTTTTGACACAGTGACAGTAAATGAATGGTGATGCAGTGCCAAGTCAGTATAGTGCGTGCATTGTACTGCGTTTTCCGTCCTTGTCCTTCAACGTGTGAAAGCGTGCCTACCATGTTGTTGCCGTTTAATGTAGTATTCGTAAGCACTATTGCCACTGAGTCCCAAATTTGGAGGGAGTGAATATTCAGTGCGGTGTTGAGGGCATCGATCAATCAGGTAATTGCATCATTGAGCTGAATCGTTATCCCTGTGTTTGTCCATATGCAGATATTTCTGGCTCTGCAGAATACTTCCAGAACTTCCCGAATTTCCTGAATAATTTTTTGTCCAACAGTGACTGCTGTTTGCCTTTTGCTTTAAGTTAGTGCATTGTTGTCTTGGTATTAAAAATAAAAGAAAGAGTGAAATGCAGGCAGTGGGAATTTTTACATTCAGTTTAAATCTGTTCATTGGTGGGTCAACATAAAACCCCACGTAAACATCACATGGGAGAGACAGAATATTGTTCCATTTTATTCAGCCTCACATCACGACACAACTCGCTCAGCCCGGGGACCAATCAGTGAACCTTCCCTATGCCACCACCAATACAATATCTTCCGAAATCTTGTGAAATTGTGGCAAGATTAATTTATTCTCGCACTTCCATGCATTTGCAGTAAAGGCCATCATGTAATTTGCCTGAATATAAGCAAAGATATGCGTCTGGATGAGGTAATGAATGATTGCGAAGCAAATGCGCAAAGGCAGTATGAAGAAATAAACGGAACAAAATCAAATCGGAAATAAAATGAAATAAATTGGTGGCGGAGCAAGGATGTTTTTTAACTCATTGTTGAGTTGAGGAGACTACTGTTCTAAATAGAAAGAAATGGACGGCTGTAATCAACGCTTTGCTTTTGGTGAGGCAACACAGTCCCTGGGTTCCTTTTTTTGATCCAGAGATATCATAGCCAGTTGGGAACTAACCATTTTCTAAAATGTACATTAATCGGTTTGTATAATTTTTTTTTTAAAGAAACACCATCAATTAACATGTGCAAATTTCGAGCACCCTTGGAAGTTTGCAATGTCAGTTACCAAACACAGAAGCAAAGCAGCTTGCAGGGAGCGCGAGTAAATCAGCAGGTCGATCAGGTCGAGCAACCACGCTGCCCTATGGTCCTTGACTCTCCTATGAGGGGGAACAGCCTTTCAGCATTTACTCTGTCTAGCCCGTCGACAATCCTTTATGTTTAAAGGAGATCTTCCTGCCCCACCCATTCTTCGATATTCGACAGAAGTCTCAGCCTGTTTAACCTTCCTAGATAAGGAAATCCTTCCATACCGAGAATTATCCGAATGAAACTTCTCTGAACTGCCTCCAATGAAATTATGTAACTTCGGGCCCCAAATGTCGGCTTCCGCTGATTAAGCGCTGGACATGCGCGTGGGACATCACGAAAGTCCCGGCGCATGCAATGGTGCGTTGACAGAGCACCAATTTTAAAACTCCGATGGATGTTCAGGAAGCTGCCGCACTGAAGCGCTAAACCCTAATTAGGCCAAAACGTCCGACACTTACGCTGTTATTAGGCAATGTTTTGCCATTATTTATTTGCACTTTTATTTTATGGTCTAGCTGCAGCGCATAGAGGCAGCAGACATTCTTTGGGGTTATTTTGTGGACCATGTTTCAAAAAGTTGTTGTACATATAAATAAATAACCGAAAGTGAACCAATGATTTTTATTTCTTTACAACTTTGTGATAACAACTAATTGCATTAAAAATGTTCGCTTATATATAGCAACGTAGGTGTCAAAGTGGAATGAATTTCAGCATTTGGAATTTGATATATTGTCGAAGCAGTTTTTAACCCTATTTTAAGAGTCTCCTGATGCAACGTGAATCCTTGTGTAACTCGGCTAATTCTAATGCTTCAGGAAAGCCTATCACTTAAGATGACATATGCAAGGCTTCTGTCAGCTGATGTGAACTCAGTATCCAGTGCAGCTTGAAATCTGGACTGATGTTCAACCACCGCTGGAACATCAACCTTTTCACTTGATTCTTAAATGAAGTTCATTTTGAGACTTTGATGTAGGCATGGAAGAATCATGCTACTTGTAAATTCCAAACTTACCTCTCCCATTTCCCCATCCCCCCTACTCCCCTCCTTTTCTCTATCCCCTCCTTTTCCTCTCCCCTCCCTCTCTCCTTCCCCCCTTACCCTTCTCCTCCTTACCCCTCCTCATATACATCCCTCACCTAAGACCAGAAGACCATAAGAACATAAGACATAGGAGCAGTATTAGGCCACTCGGCCCATTGAGTCTGCTGCGCCATTCAATCATGACTGACATTTTTTCATCCCCATTCTCTTGCCTTTTCCCCATAACATCTGATCCCCTTATTAATCAATGACCTATCTGTCTCTGTCTTAAAGGCACTCAATGACCTGACCTCCACAGCCTTCTGCGGCAAAGAGTTCCACAGATTCACCGCTCTCTGGCTGAATGAATTCTTCTTCATCCCTGTTTTCAAGGATCGTCCCTTTAGCCTGAGTTTGTGCCCTCTGGTTCACGTTTTCCCCACTAATGGAAGCATCCTCTCCACATCCACTTTATCCAGGTCTCGCAATATCCTCTAAGTTTCAATAAGATCCCTGTTGTAGGTAAAAAAAAAAACCTCTGACACTATTAGTGGTTCAAAATGCAGTGTTTATTTTCACAATTGTGGGAGAAGTGAGGTTCCTAACAGTGGACCCAGGCCTCCTCATCGAACACAAGTAAGAACAGAGTTTATATATGTCCCGGGCCCCGCCCTCATTTCATTGCAATTCTCTAAGATGTCTGCCATTGTTCATAGTGAGATTCTTGTTGTATTAGCAGTATCTTCCTCTGCGTAGTTTGTTCGATCTCCAAGGCCACGATTGTTCGTCATTTATATCCTTGAAACAACATCACAGGTTCTGCACAAACAAGTAAACTAATATACATACAAGGTTGTATAATACTTTATATCAGGATAAGATGAATAACGTATGATGAATATATATATATATATATATATATATATATATAAATCTATGGTTATACAAAGACAGAAGGCATACATGTCAACTCCATCGTGTTAAACAAAGGTACATGAAAATGGAGAATGTTTAGCTTATTTCAAGCTGGGTTCATCGCATTTCTGAATAACAGTGGAGACAGCAAAAAATAGCTGTCCCTCATATCTGGTACTGGCATGAAAAACACCGAACTCTGACGAAAACATGAACTCTGCAGTGTTCCCAACAAAATCACAGAGTTCGGGTCTTAATGCTTAAGTGTGACAAAGTTCATTAACCCATTCCCGACTTCAATCCCCGCCGCCCCCCTTCATCTTTCTAAACTCCAACGAGTACAAACCAAGAGTCCTCAACCGTTCGTCATACGACAAGTTCTTCATTCCAGGGATCATTCTTTTATAGAAGGTAACCCCCTTGTTTAGTGCAATAGATATTCCATTGATTTTTAGAACATAGAACATAGAACATAGAACATAGAAAGCCACAGCACAAACAGGCCCTTCGGCCCACAAGTTGCGCCGATCACATTCCCACCTCTAGGCCTATCTATAGCCCTCAATCCCATTAAATCCCATGTACTCATCCAGAAGTCTCTTAAAAGACCCCAACGAGTTTGCCTCCACCACCACCGACGTCAGCCGATTCCACTCACCCACCACCCTCTGAGTGAAAAACTTACCCCTGACATCCCCCCTGTACCTACCCCCCAGCACCTTAAACCTGTGTCCTCTCGTAGCAACCATTTCAGCCCTTGGAAATAGCCTCTGAGAGTCCACCCTATCCAGACCCCTCAACATCTTGTAAACCTCTATCAGGTCACCTCTCATCCTTCGTCTCTCCAGGGAGAAGAGACCAAGCTCCCTCAACCTATCCTCATAAGGCATGCCCCCCAATCCAGGCAACATCCTTGTAAATCTCCTCTGCACCCTTTCAATGGCTTCAACATCTTTCCTGTAATGAGGTGACCAGAACTGCGCGCAGTACTCCAAGTGGGGTCTAACCAGGGTCCTATAAAGCTGCAGCATTATCTCCCGACTCCTAAACTCAATCCCTCGATTAATGAAGGCTAGTACGCCATACGCCTTCTTGACCGCATCCTCCACCTGCGAGGCCGATTTAAGAGTCCTATGGACCCGGACCCCAAGGTCCTTCTGATCCTCTACACTGCTAAG
Organism: Mustelus asterias; assembly: GCF_964213995.1. Taxonomy (NCBI): domain Eukaryota; kingdom Metazoa; phylum Chordata; class Chondrichthyes; order Carcharhiniformes; family Triakidae; genus Mustelus; species Mustelus asterias. The sequence goes on along the minus strand of NC_135816.1, from coordinate 90,698,708 downwards.
AATGGTACCCTTCATTTTATACTGCTGCTCCATCCCATTGGATCTGCCAAAATGGATCACCACACACTTATCCGGGTTGAAGTCCATCTGCCACTTCTCCGCCCAGTCTTGCATTCTATCTATGTCTCGCTGCAACTTCTGACATCCCTCCAAACTATCCACAACACCACCTACCTTGGTGTCGTCAGCAAACTTACCAACCCATCCCTCCACTTCCTCATCCAGGTCATTTATGAAAATGACAAACAGCAAGGGTCCCAGAACAGATCCCTGGGGCACTCCACTGGTCACTGACCTCCATGCAGAGAAAGACCCCTCCACAGCCACTCTCTGCCTTCTGCAGGCAAGCCAGTTCTGGATCCACAAGGCAACAGCCCCTTGGATCCCATGCCCTCTCACTTTCTCAAGAAGTCTTGCATGGGGGACCTTATCGAACGCTTTGCTGAAGTCCATATAGACCACATCCACCGCTCTTCCTTCGTCAATGTGCTTGGTCACATTTTCAAAGAACTCAACCAGGCTCGTAAGGCACGACCTGCCCCTGACAAAGCCGTGCTGACTACTTTTGATCATACTAAACTTCTCTAGATGATCATAAATCCTGTCTCTCAGGATCCTCTCCATCAACTTACCAACCACTGAGGTTAGACTCACCGGTCGGTAATTTCCCGGGCTGTCCCTGTTCCCTTTCTTGAATATAGGGACCACATCCGCAATCCTCCAATCCTCCGGAACCTCTCCCGTCTCCATCGACGATGCAAAGATCATCGCCAAAGGCTCCGCAATCTCCTCCCTCGCCTCCCACAGTAACCTGGGGTACATCCCATCCGGTCCCGGCGACTTACCAACCTTGATGCCATTCAATAGTTCCAACACATCCTCTTTCTTTATGTCCACATGCTCGATCCTTTCTGTCCTCCGCAATCCAGCAGTACAACCACCCAGATCCCTTTCCACCGTGAATACCGAGGTAAAGTATTCATTAAGCAGCTCCGCCATTTCTAACGGTTCCGCACAAACTTTTCCCCCTTCACCTTTTAAGGGTCCTATGCCTTCACATCTCATCCTTTTACTCTTGACTCTTTTGTTAGAGAAATATATTTTAGAAGAAATTTGAAATGACGAGGGAGGTAAAAATGTCAGTGCAGCTGCTCAAGTAAAATGTTTCGTTAAATGTTAAACTGGTGTGACTTTTTGTATGTGTTGGACTGTTTTTGTTAATTAATATTCTCCATTAAACTACAAAATTCTATCAATGCTTTATTAAAACGAAGCAAACATTTCAATATGAAATAACACAATTGTTTTAGTGAAACACACAGAGCAGTTAAATGAAGTAAGCAAGGCAGAAGAATATTAGCGATAGACAAATCTCGATTTTCCACTTCCCAAAACTGAACTCTCCTTTGACTGATTTCATACTGGTATATAAATCATGATTGAAGAAGTTCTGACCATATTCTGAATTAAAAGACACAAACACTTTTCAGCATGCCACACATATTTTAAAAAAACTACATAATGACACAATCCAGATTCAGGGCGATACGGTGGCACAGTGGTTACTACTTCTTTCTCACAGAATCAGGGACGTGAGTTCAATTCTGGCCTTGGGTGACTGTCTGTGTGGAGTTTGCATGTTCTCCGCGTATCTGCTTGGGTTTCCTCTGGGTGCTCCTGTATCCTTCCACAGTCCAAAAATGTGCTTGTTAGGTTGATTGACCATTAGTGTGAGGGGTGAATCCATGGAAAAATAGGGATAGGGGATATGGGTGAAATTATTTTCGGTGCATGCACGATGCGCCAAATTTCCTCCTTCTGCACTCTCGGGATTCTATGGCAGGATTTTCTTTTGGCTTCGCCCTCCCTCTGATTCAGTGAGACTGGGATCTCACTGATTCAGAGGGAGACATTGTTGTACATATCATTGGGTCACATTCAAAGGAGAGGTTTGCTGCGACATTAGACATGTATTGATCACTTTTATTCATTCTGTCCTGGGTGTGAGAGTCGCTGCTGACGCAATCAATTATTATCCATTCTTCCTTTTCCTTCAGAAGGTGTTATTAAGCAATTTGCTTGAACTGCTCCAGCCTCTCCAATGCAGGTAAAAATAGTGCAACATTGAGCACGATTCTCCGCCTTCTGACTGAGCACCAGTGAAGGACTCTGAATACATTTCTCAGTCAATATAGTGCACAAGTTAAAGGGAAGCTTCAGATGGTGATGGCCGCATGTGTTTCCTCACATTGGCTGTCTGGGTGGTGCAGATGGCGACTGGGACACCGGAATAGAATACCAAACTTGATAGGGTGTGTCAAAATACAGTGTATGATCATCTGTAACGAGAGAGTGTGAGAGTGAAAGACGTCTGAACTGAGCCCATATGGACAAGGAGGCAATTGACTCTCACACGCAGCCTTAGACCGGTTGTTAAGAGGGGAAATCCCCCATGCGATTGTCAGGAAATTAAAATGGGTGTTGAGTCTGGAAAAAGGTTACCTGAGGTGTGATGTTCAGACGTGAGTGAGAAAGAGACTCTGTGAGTGATCGCCGGAGTCGAAGGAAAAGCCTTCATGTAAAAGCTGGCTTAATAGTATTAGCGGTGGTACAGAGGGATCTGATCACCCCGGACAGGTATCACCAGACTCTGATAAGAGCGACCTAGGAGGGGAGAGCGAGAAGGGAGAATAAAAGACTACAGGTGGTGAGTATAAACTTATCTGTATTATGGCGGGATCACAAAGACAGTGGGGACTCCCGATAAACGAAACGAATATATGACTGAAAGGGAGAAACTCATTAAACAGATGATAAAGTGGGGGTGGGGGGGGGGGGATTCATCCCATACACGAGACCAACATCGGAAATGGTTGGATAAAGAAAAGATAAACAAGACAAAGACGATAGGAGTATTGTTATTACATCAGTTAGCTGGAATATTTGAGCAAGTAGTCACCTCGACTAAAATGTGGAGTGAAGATAAAGAAAAGATTAGAGAGGTAGAATCCAGAGTAAGGGAACTGGAGAAACAAAACCCTGTGTTAGAAGAAAAGCAATGGAGAGGGGAAACAGTTCCTCTACCTCCTTATGAGTCCACACAACAGGGACCAACCGCTCCTCCAGAGGAGTGGGAAGTGCTGGAACACAACTTACCGCCAGTAACCCGAGGGGAAACAGATGCGCAGCCAAAGGCAAATTATAAAGCATTCACCCTAGGTCAGAGACAGCAAATAATGGCTTCCCTGGTTAAATTACATCCTAGAAGCGCAAACACTGAATTCAGGGAAGAATAGACACAATTTGAGTAGGACACCAATTACACCTGAGAGACGTACACCAGCTGGTCAGGGCAGCCTGTCCAGCGGATAAGTGGAGGCAGGTACCAGGTGGACCCGCCGCTCGTCCAGCACCGGACTATGGTGGGGGCCGGCGGACACATATCGTCGCCCTAACATCGGAGATAGATGCCCAACAGGCACCCTTCACACAGTTTGAAGCAGAGACTCAGGGTATGAGGGGATGCTCCCACTTACTGGAGCAGAATTACCACAACAAAACAGTTAAGAGGGGGATAATGCACGTAGAAGAGGGATCAGTGTATGTGATAATGAGGGAAACCCTAAAACTTGGGTAATGTTCAAGAGGGAATGTGAGGAGTATGAGAAGGACAAAAGCGATCGAACACAACAAGAGAGACTGCAAAGGAAAGACGAGACCGAGAAAAAGGATTAGAATGGCAAGCCGAACAAGGGAAAGATAAAAAACCGGAGGTATCTGGCTTGCGAATGGAACCATACCTGTTGGCCGTAGCTACTGTTTACAGCAGATTAATGTCACTCATGACGCTTGGGCCATGGTACAACAGGTCACAATCCAGTGCCCAACAGCCACTGTCCCGGTTTGCCTCTCCTCTGCTTATATAAGCAGGATGACTGCATATAATGGTACCTATTTTGTCTGTGGAAACAATGCCTACCCGTGGCTTCCCTGGGATTGGCAGGATCGGGTTATTTAGCATTTGTGGTGCACTATATTGCACTGACTTACGGGACCACCCCGAGATACACCTGCCTAGGGCCAAGCGAGCCATTAGTAAGACAGAACGGTTCTTCATGATAGCTTACTCACTTTATAGGACGGCAAAAGCAGCACAGGAACTTATCCAGGTGGCCTCGACCCGAGAGAGAATTGCAAATGAGACTAAAGACGGGTTCGAGGAGGTGAGCTCGGCCGTCTCTGAAATATCAGCAGAGGTCGTAGATATTTGGACTGTGGCGTGACAGAACCGGTTGGCACTCGATTATGTGTTAGCCTCCCAAGGAGGAACATGTGCTATAATTGGCTCAGAAGGCTGTACGTATATTCTGGATGCTTCGGAAAATATAACTCGCTGAGCAGATCATATTAAACACGTGGCGAAAACAATACAGGGTGAGGGGAACCAATATAACAATTATAGCCCCCCGGGCCAGCTGGTGTAATCGTTCGGGTCGTGGCGTTCATACCTGATGCATGGATTGATTGCATTAATTGTAATTGTTATTGTTTGCTGTGTTTGTATGGTATTCTTGAACACGTGTTGTAAAACAGTAACAGCACGGATTATGCTGGGCGCAAGTGTACAGGCAGAAGGGGCAGACCTCCTGACAAAGGAGAAGGGCCCATATGCTGGTGACATTTTGTTCTAAATTGGTCATGGGGTCATGCTTGGGCCCGGCCCCGACCAAAAAGGGGAATGAAGACGGGAATGAGTTAATGAACTTTGTAATACTTCGAGATTTGTAAAAGGCAATGTAGAACTTGTTTTCGTGTCTGTCAAACTTGTTTTCATGTATCCAAACCAGATAAGAGAAGCAGCTGTGCCTGCTGTTGTAGCTAATTGTGTTCAGGAATGTGGCTAAGCCAGCTAGAATCCATTTTGTGTTCTGTTATGTTGTGTACTTCTGTTGAACACGGTGGAGCTTACATGTATGCCTTCTGTGATCGTATCATCATATATATACATTATATGTTATTCATCCTTACCGATATAAATTGTTATATAGGCCCCTCTACCTCAGTTAACTTGTTTGTGCAAACTTATAATCCTGTATGCTGGATAAACAAACCACAGATGTCCGCAATATAGAGGCGACAGAACAGACAGCCTTGAGGTGGCACGATGCGATTACACAGACTACGCAAAGGACAGAACCGCCGAGGCAGCAATAATCGTGAGAAAATGCGGACGTGACCAGGGGCGAAAATATATGTATAATTATTTGCTCTTATCCTGTATTCGGTGAGAAGTCTGGAGACCGTGTTAGGAATCAGACTTCTCCCACAAGCTTGTGAAAATAAACTACTGTACTTTGACTCACGACTCGTCTGAGAGGTATTATTTACCTACAACACAGTGGATCTTGGAGATGGTGCACACTGCTGTCAATGGACTTCAGTTGTGGATTCAGTGAATGTTCGAAGTGGCAGTGCAGTTGTGCGGATCAACAAACTGCCTTAAAGGAAACATTATTGAAACTCTGGAGCATTTTTGAAACTGCTCTGAGCCCCACCTATTCTATGTCATTATCTGCAAGGAAGGGATGATTTTTTGCTTCTGAATGTGAAAAGGTAATACGTTTAGAAGAAAGTTTACATCTGAACTGCTGGAAAATATCAATTCTGGCAAGAACTCATCGACCTGAATTTATTCCGGTGTTTGCTTCTACCAAAATATTTTGACCCTGTAGGATATTTCCAGTATTTTCTGAATATCTCACTCTGCAAAACGAATGACAGTTTGCCTTTTGTTTTATGTTAGTATATTGTTGCCCTGATATTAAATAAATAAACTAAAATGTTTGGCGAGTGGGAAGTTTTAAATTCAGTTCAAATTTATAGGCTGGTGGTTCAGGATTGCCATGTGTGCAACGAGCACCTGGGGAGAGCCAGAATGCTGTTCCATTTTAATTAGCCTGCCATCGCTGCACAAATCCCTCATCCCGAGGATCAATCAGTGAACAATCGCTGTGCCGCCTCCAGTACGGGTATCCCCCTCCTTAAATACGGGGCGGCACGGTGGCACAATTCTTAGCACTGCTGCCTTACAGTGCAAGGGACCTGTGTTCAATTCCAGCCTTGGATCACTGTCTGTGTGGAATTGTGCCCATGCTTCCTGCGTTTGCAAGAGCTTCTCCAAGTGCTCCAGTTTCCTCCCACAGGCCAGAGATGTGCAGGTTAGTTGACTGGCCAAAATAAATTGTCCCTTATTGTCAGCAGGACTCACAATGTCAATAAGTGGGGTTACCAGGATGGTGCCTGGGCGGGATTGTTGTCGGTGGACTCAATGACCTCCTTCAGCACTGCAGGAATTCTTTGTTTCTAACTCCCACCCTTGAGTAATATATCGGTCCCGGTTAATAACAGCCGATAGCTACTCCAATGTTCACACTGACTGATGCAACACGGTCACATTCTACTGATTGATGCTTGTGTTTCAATCTGATTATAAGAAATTCCTAACCGACCTGAAAATAGCCTAAACTCTAAACTCCAAAACCCTGCACCAAATCTGCAAGTGTCCTCAATCCCTTTGTGCATAATCGTTTTGATAAAACACAAACACGATATAATTTATTCCTTGCACCAATTTTCCACGTTGTTTTAAAGAGTGTATGTCCGCGTGGGTTTCCTCCAGGTGTTGCTGCTTCCTCGCACAGTCCAAAGATGTGCAGGTTAGGTGAATTGGCCATGGTAAATTCTCCCTCAGTGAACCCGAAGAGGCGCCAGAGTGTGGCGACTCGGGGATTTTCACATTAACTTCATTGCAGTGTTAAGGTATGCCTACTTGTGACAAATACTAAATGAACTTTATATGGAGACCATGTAAACAATATTCAAAATATGGTCTCACTGAACAACTGTGCAAGTGTTGCAAAATTATTTAACTTTGAGTTCCAAGCCCCTTGCAGTAACGGGCAAAATGCCATTTGTCTTCAAGTTAAAAAACGTCTGTAGATAATGGCTCCATTATCATGAAACATGAAGGAACTACGACACGAATTGTTGTTGAAATAATGGGGCATTCATCATTTCCCCATCTCGCTTAACAGTTTGTTTGGTCAGTGGTCAAAAAGTCTGTTGTTTCCATCGTGTGGAGGATATCTCCTGGAGGATATATGGAGCATGTCTGACACGCGAAAGGTCGCTTGACACCTGACAACCATTTGCTCCCCCGTGCAGCGGCAATTCCTAACATCACTGCAATTGTCCTTCACCAATGAATATGATCTAACAGGTTGGCTGTTTTGTAAAATGTACTTCCCTGACCGCGAATCGAACCCAGGCCGTGGCGGTAAAAACACCGATTCTTAGCCGTTGGATAACAAGGGCATTACATGGGAATGTTTGCGAAAATTTTAAATGCAATTGAACTGACCGGAGGCCATTGGGTTCTGCTTTTGATTTTGTGTGATATATGCAAATTCAGTCTCTTCATGGCTCCTTTGGTCACAGATCTCTTGACTTGCACCTGTATATTGTGTTCATTTATTCGGCAGCACCTGATTTGATTAGCAAAGTTTTTTTGTACTATTTACCTACCTCTTCTATTTACATATTCTGACGAACATAAATATATTGAGAAATGCAGATACACACAGATACATCTCTCTACACTAATATATTGATGCATCCACAAACCGATTGGAAATATCACAATATTTTCGTAAATATTGCTAGTCCGGAACTGATGTAACCCAAACCCGAGACGCTGGAATATCTTAACTAAAAATGCTGTATAAACATAAAGGCTTTTTGGGGGAACATGAAGAGAATCTATTTGCATTCGTCCACAATTATCTGTATTTTTCCTGCATTTTCGTTTCAGAGGCAAGCATTCAAAAGGCTGCAGATTTCGATTGTTTGGATGAAAATAAATTCCTTCCTCTGGTAAAGTGGAAAGGGTGCATCGGCTGAAATGCAAGGATAGTGAGCAGTAGAAGCAAACCCCGACAGTAGGAATGCAGGAATTACATAAAGAGCATATTGCCGGCAGCAGGTGAGAAAGCGGCTGAATATTTTCTCAGTGATGAGAAACAAGGGACCTCAGAGCAAAGTAACAAAGGGAAATTGGCCTGCAAGTACAAAACTCACGAAAACTAATTTCAGAATTCCACTTTCTTGGTGGTCAAACGCGAGGTGTTTTTGCTATTAAGCCGTTAAACAGTTCTCTCGAATGTTGAGCAACAATCTCGTCCAACTGCGTCCGTTGCTGTTCCATTGCACACACCCAGCATCCTCTTCGTTAAAAAAAAAACTAAATGCCACAAACACTGAGTTTATTTTATCCTCAAGGTCGGGATGAACATAGACTTCTGATAGTGGCAGAAAGACACTGAGCTTATAACAATTTAGACATTTCCGTGTTTACTTCAGATTATTGTATTTGCTGCTTTCTACCTTATACTGAACTTGGTTTTTCAGTTATGATTCCTGCTGTACAGAATTTCGTAATTTGGTCCGACTAGTTCAAATTTGGCAATATTTCAGACTTTCCATTTGCAATAAATTCTTAAACATTCACAAAGCAGCGCTCTATTGATTGAGATCTCTCTATCTATCTATCTATCTATCTATCTATCTATCTATCTATCTATCTATCTATCTATCTATCTATCTATCTATCTATCTATCTATCTATCTATCTATCTATCTATTTTCTCTCTTCTGGGCAGTGTTTGTTGCAAGGGCTCTGAAATAATGAATACGTCTGATTATGAAGCCTCGAGCTCAAGAAGGAAAGAGTCCCATTAATAATGATGCTACGAAGCTTTAATATATTTACATACAAATAAAATAAAACACAGTTATTGGAAATTTGAAATGACGATAGAAAATGCTTGGAATACTCAGCAGGTGATGCAGCATCGGTGAGAGGAACACAATAAATGTTTTAGGTCTGTGACCCAAAGATGCAGCCTGATCGTTCAGTATTCCCAACAATTTCTAACGTCGAACTTCCGATAATAATTTTCTCGCATCATCGCTGGTTTTCAGTGTTCAGGTGAGTAATTTTGTTATTTGAGCCAGTATTCTCTTAATTTTAGAATAATGTTTAACGAGGAGATATTCCCTCATTCGGGGGTTTGCGAATCTTTGAAATGTTCCACCGCAGATGTCTAGGAACGCCCAGTATATTCAAATTTGAGATCTGGAGATTATTCAGAAGGTCCCGGGATATGGGACCATTCCTGAGTTAATTCATCAGCCGGTTCACACAAAGAAATCAATGAGAAGAAAGTAGAAGCACAAACAGATACACGTCCAAAAAATGTCAGACGGAGAATAGAAGATGGGATCCCTTTTCATTTCTTGAAAGTGGCAGAGCGAATGAAAATAAGATCTCCTCAGAAAGGAGTTCAAAATGTAAGACACACACATGTTAAAATACGTTAAGTTAGAAAAAATTCAATACGACGATGTAAGAAATGAAATTCTGAACTTCGAGAGGATAATATGGAAACTCAGCAGTTTGGATTGAAAGACATTCACAGAAAATATAGATGAGAACGTCAATGCAAAATCTGACCGATTGTCAAATACGAACAGTTCAGACACTTTCGAGCAGAGTTTCACAATGTTACGAACATTGTTCTAAAGCTATTAACCTGTTCACGTTCTGAAGCAAAAAGTACATTTTCAACTTAAGCCATGGGCGGCCAAAAGTAGGTGATTTTGTGCGCACTTACCTACGTTGAAAAATCGTGATCCAACTTCTGATGGGGGCAGCAACCATCGATTTTAAGCGATACAAAGTCAGCAGGCCTTAGCGCCACGCAGGAGGACACAAGTCACACTCCCTTATGACGGGTACAAACTGGGAACGTCCAATAAGGTGTGGCATTACAACAGATGTTTTGTATTGCAGTCACTGAGATTAAATTAAAAAGGTATGTTGAAGTTATTTTTTAATTGTTCAGTATGTATTTTAAGCACTTATTCCTATTGTTGGTGGCCCATTTAAAGTCCAACTTTACTTTTTCCGACTGGAAGATGGATTTTATTTAAGACGTATCAATGAGCATATGGTAAAATCCGTGAAAAAAAGTACAACTCTGTCATGACAACTAATTACAGCAAAAAAAAATCATATATGCCAAGATGGATGTTAGTGTCCGGAACAAGTTTCAACTGAAGTCCGTTTGGATTTTACTATACATTTTAAGCAGTGTTGTCCCAGTTTTAAGAGTCTCCCTGATGCAAAGTTGCTCCTTAGAAGCCTACATTTACGGTGGGAAGCTTGCAACTTGGCTACTTCAAGAGCTTTAGAAAGCTGCATTCCTTAAGATGTAATATGCAAGCCTCCTGTACGCTGATGTGAACTCCATCTCTGATTGATATTGCATAATTCAGTGCAGATTGAAAATCTGGAGTCATGTTCCACCACCACTGGCACATCACACTTTTAGCTTGCCTTCTTAACTGAAGTTCTCTTTAAAGCTTTGACTTTGGCCGCAGAAGAGTCAGGCCACATGTAAAATGTGCAGCCTCTACGTCCAGCACCACCTACTCTCCTCTCCCCTTCCCCTCCCTTTTCTCCCTTCCACTCCCTCGCTTTCTCCCCCACTTCACTCTCCCTCATTCCTCCTCGTTCCCCTTTCCACCTCCCCCAATTTCCCTCCGTGCATTCCACTCCCTTCCTCCGACTCCCCTCCTAACCCTTTCTCCCATCCCTCCCTCACTTGCTTCCTTAAACAACAGAACCGTTGTGCTAATGTATAATCATATTCAATTGATCGCCAGGTCAGAACATTAAAACGTGCATTTTGTTAGAAAGTTTAAAAGTCGAGGCAATTAAACAAATGTTTTAAAGTATATTTATTAGTGTCACAAGTAGGCTTAATAAAATACACCGCAGTGAAGTTATTGTGAAAAAACCCAGTCGTCACATTCCAGCGCCTGCTTGGGTACACTGAGGGAGAATTTAGCATGGCCAATGCACCTAACCAGCATGTCTTTCGGACTGTGGGAGGAAACCCAAGCAGACACGTTGAGAAGGTGCAGACTCTGCACAGACAGTGAACCAAGCCGGGAATCGGATCCAGTTCCCGTGTACTGTGAGGCAGTAATGCCAACCATTGTGTCACAGTGCAGTTGCTAAAATGAAACGTTTAGTTAAAAGTTAACATGATATCAAACATGCTTATTTATAACATTTTTATTGAGAAATGTTTTCCATTAAACTTTAGAAAGTCTACTAATGCGTTATTGAAACGTTAGACCAAAACCTTTAACGTGAAATTATGCAAAAACCTTATTGATACATCAAAACAGAACAGTCAAATATGAGATTGCAAATGAGGTAAGCAAGGCAGAATAATACTAATGATAACACATATTGCTTTTTTACGGCTTAAATGTGAATTTTCCTTCGCTCAACCTCATGCAAAACGTATCCAATTCATGTTCCGATATGTACCGATCTCTTATCTTCACAATTAAATTTTCAGTTTCCGTATTTTAAATTAAAATATATGAACACTTGTAAGGATGCAACGTGTAATGCAGATTTGAATACTACTTTCACAGAATTAGAATAAATAAAGCAAAATCTCTGTTCATTTATACGTTAAATAATACTCATTTTTCAATTAAGAAGTGCATTTTAAATTATCTAATAACAATAGGATTAACTATTTGGAATAAATTGCAAAAGAACATGTGAAAACAAAGTTTCAACATACCTCTTCTAACAGCTGGGAAATCCTTCTCTGTTTTCAAAGCAAGACTGTTTTTACCAAGCTGGAACTCAAAGAACAAAGAACAAAGAACAAGACAGCACAGGAGCAGGCCCTTCGGCCCTCCAAGCCCGCGCCGCTCCCCGGTCCAGGATTGAATCCTGAATCCAGGATCCCCGCCCAATTATCCAGCCTATCTACATACCAATATCCTATCCACCGAGCTGTCCCTCACAGCTACGATGCTTTGTTCATCACAACCTATTAACTCACCCCCACCCCCCGATTCCAGACCATGTGATCTCCAGGGAGAGGCGAAAACCCAGAGTGAAAACCCCAGGGCCAATATGGGGAAAAAAAAATCTGGGAAATTCCTCTCCGACCCCCTGAGGCGATCGAAACGAGTCCAGGAGATCACACTGGCCCTGATCGGAAAATGCTTCCCAACCCTATTCATTTCCACTTCCACGAACACCATATGAATTCCCTGCCCCCGAGACAGGTTCCCAACTATCCGCAGTCTCGCTCTGTACTGGCACCAGCAAGATGATCATAGAATGAAGCCTTGAAACGAGAAACAAAGAACAATTAGCCCGCGCCGCTCCCTGGTCCAAACTAGACCACTCTTTTGTATCCCTCCATTCCCACTCCGTTCATATAGCTGTCTAGATAAGTCTTAAACGTTCCCAGTGTGTCCGCCTCCACCACCTTGCCCGGCAACACATTCCAGGCCCCCACGACCCTCTGTGTCAAATATGTCCTTCTGATATCTGTGTTCAACCTCCCCCCCCCTCTCACCTTGAACCTATGACCCCTCGTGAACGTCACCACCGACCCGGGGAAAAGCTTCCCACCGTTCACCCTATCTATGCCTTTCATAATTTTATACACCTCTATTAAGTCTCCCCTCATCCTCCGTCTTTCCAAGGAGAACAACCCCGGTTTCCCCAATCTCTCCTCATAACCAAGCCCCTCCATACCAGGCAACATCCTGGTAAACGTCCTCTGTACTCTCTCCAAAGCCTCCACGTCCTTCTGGTAGCCATGGATGTTCGGAATCTGACTGCTTCTTCGGGCGCGCTGGCGCCCACGAACATGCTTCAGCTGAAGTCCGAAAGCTGTTGCTCCCATCAGGAATTTAAAACAGTTAAATGCGCAAAACAAAGCATTTTTGGCGGTTCATCACTTGCCGCCGTTTATCGGAAGTCATGGATCTCTCACTTTACGCCCGAATCGTGGCTTAAGACGACTGTTCCCGCCACGTGCGCGGGGCACAACGGAAGTCCTGGCGCATATTTATGCGAGTTGAAAGAGCGCAAATTATGAACTTCCGATTCGCTCACCCTAAATCCGTCACTTGCGCGGATGATCGATGAGTTTTTGCATTATTTATTTGTAATCTTTTTTCTTAGTCGAGCTGCAGCGAGTAGAGGCAGCAGGCTTTCTTTTGGGGTTTTTTTTTTTGCTAACTGTTATTCGTTGAAGTTCATTATTAATGTCACAAGTAGCCTTACATTAACACTGCAATGAAGTTACTACGAAAATCCCTTCGAACAAAAGGATGCTCAACATATATGCAATACACAGAAAGCGAAGGAACGACTTAACAATGTTTTACAACGTTCTCATGACAGCTAAATCCCGTAAAGAAGGTGTGTCATATGTAACAACGTGGATGCTTCTGACTGGAATAAAAATCAGCTGAAATCCATTTGGATTTTGCCATATATTTTAAGCAATGTTTATCCAAATTTTGTGTCTGCTTGATGCAACGTTGACTCTTATGCACTATTGGGACATGAGATTGTATTCGCAGATTAGGCAAAGGAAAATCCAAAGATCTTCTGCAAATACATAACGGGCAAAAGAGCAACAACGGAGAGAGTAGGGCCTTTTTAGGATCTTGAAGGTCATCTATGTATGGATCCACAAGAGTTGGGTGAGATCCTGTATTTATTGTTGAGAAAAGCATGGATGTTAGGGAACTTGGGGAAATAAATAGCGATGTCTTGAGGAGTGTATATATTACAGAGAAAAAGGTGCAGGAATTCTTAAAGCTCATCAGGGTAGATAAATCCCCTGGATCTGATGAAGTGCATCCCAGGACATTGTGGAAGACTCGGGATGAAATTGACTGTTCCCCAGAAGAGATATTTGAATAATCGATAGTCACGGGTGAGGTGCTTGAAGATTGAAGGGTGGCAAATGTGCTGTCGTTTGAAAAGGGCTGCAGGGAAAAGCATGGGAACTACAGGCCAGTCAGCCTCACATCTGTGGTGTGTAAGTTGTTGGAAGGTATTTTGAGAGACAGGATCTACAGTCATTTAGAGACGCCATGATTGAGTTTTTTGAAGGGGTAACCAAGAAAGTAGATGAGGGCAGTGCAGTTGATGCTGTCTATATGAAGTTTGACAATGTACCACATGGGAGGTTGTTGCATAAAGTTAAATCTCACGGAATCCCGGGTGAGATATCTACATGGATACAAAATTGGCTTCTTGACATAAGCCAGCGGATGGCTGTAGAAGGTTGTTTTTCAAATTGGAGGCCTGTGACCAGCAGAGTGCCTCATGGATCAGTGCTGGGTCCACTGTTATTTGTCATTTATATTAATGATTTGGATGAGAATATAGGAGGCATGGTTCAAAGGTTTGCAGATGACACCAAGATTGGTGGCACAGTGGAGAGTGAGAAAAGTTATCCAGCATTGCAACGGGATCTTGTTCAATTGGGCCAGTGGGCTGACGAATGGCAGGTGGAGTTTAATTTAGATGAATGCAAGGAGATGCACTTCTGTAGATTGATCCATGGCACGACTTACTCAGTTCATGGTAGGGCGTCGGGGAGAGTTACGAAAAAAACAGATCTCGCAGATGGACAGAGTGGTGAAGACGGCATGTAGCATGCTTAGTTTCATTGGTCAGAACATTGAATACAGGAGTTGGGACGTCTTCTTGAAGTTGTCTAAGACATTGATAAGGCCACACTTGGAGTACAGTGGACAGTTCTGTCACCCTATTATAGAAAGTTTTTATTAAACTAGAAAGAGTGCAGACAAGATTCAGGCGGATGCTACTGGGACGTGTTGGTTTGAGTTATAAGGAGAGGCTGAATGGACTGGGACTTTTTTTCTCTGGATGTAGAAGGCTGAGGGGTGATATTATAGATTTCTATAAAATAATGAGGGGCACAGATCAGCTAGATAGACAATATTTTTTTACCAAATGTAGGGGAGTCTAAAACTAGAGCCATAGGTTTAAGGTGAGAGGGGGCGAGATACAAAAGTGCCCAGGGCGGCAACTTATTCTCACAAGGGTGGTGAGTGTCTGGAACAAGCTGCCAGAAGTACTAGTAGAGGGGGGGACAATTATGTCTTTTAAAAAACATTTAGGCAGTTACATGGGTAAGATGGGAATGCGTGCAATGGGGATTAGCTTAGGGGTTTTAAAAAAAGGGCAGCATGGGCAGGTTGAGCTGAAGGGGTGTTGTCATGCTCTAAACCTCTATGACTCTATCCAGTGCAAGTGCTTTAACGGATTAACTGATCTCCTTGTCATCCTTCTCATTGTAAGACATAGGAGCGGAAGTAAGGCCATTCGGCCCATCGAGTCCACTCCACCATTCAATCATGGTTGATTTCAACTCCATTTACCCGCTCTCTCCCCATAGCCCTTAATTCCTCGAGAAATCAAGAATTTATCAATTGTACGACATTAACCACTGTGAAAATTATGAGCAGATTTCCCAGATTTCCCTGATAATGGATCCAATGTTATTCTTGTTCTCACATTGTCCTGCATTGATGTTTCAGCCGATAAAGCAAGAAAGGTGTAAAATGTGCTGATATCTCCATATATGAGACTACAACTTTGCTCATATCTTCTCTTCCTTGCAGCGAACCTGCTGACAATTGTGATTCTCAGCCGAGGAAACTGGGGCCTTTCCAAATGTATTCCCGCCGAGACGCTGCTCATGGCAGCTGCAGATCTACTGGTCATGCTCATCAATGTACTAATTTATTAGATTTTGAGCCATAGCTTTCCATTTTCATTCCTCACTCGCACCCCATCTGTGCGTTCATTCTATGCATGGCTCTGGTCACCTTTGACTTGTCTGTTTGCTCTACCCTTTCTTTCTCCTTTTATCCTTTCCTCTCTCTCTGCTGTCGGAAGTTTAACAAAAGTTATTGCACACGGAGAACTGCGGCCGTCGTTCTAACAGCATTCTCTATATTTGTCTTTTTCAAGGATATTATATTTCTGTTTGCACATGGATCTTAGCGAATAATTAACAAGGTGAATTGGGGCTGTGTTTTCCACCTTACCGTTCATCCCAGTGTCCATCTGGTTTCACAGTGCCTGGGCTTTTTTGCTTCCTTTCACTCTAATTGCTTTGTTTAGTTATTTAATTGTCTGACGTATTTTAATTTCGAAACGAGCCCGTAGGAGATTGCAAGGTCACAGATGTGAAGATCACAGCGGTACAGATATGTCGAGCAGAAACAAATGCATTATTTTACTTTTCCCTATATCTGGCTGTTTTGTGGTGAATAGCTTCAGTGAGCTTTGTAACTCCACGATTGTCAAATACAGTTTATTACCGAGGCAAAAGCACTGCTCCTACATACATTACCACTGAAACCGGAGCTTTCCTGAAGCTTTTGAGTTTGTTGTAAAATCCGTATATTTATGCAGCGACCTAGAGGACCTTTAGAGCACAACTGAAGAATGTGGTGACAGGTTCCTGGACACTAATCCGGAGATTATCCAGATAATTATGATTAAAATAAGCCCAGCCATTTTGAAATGCGTTTTCCATACGAATATCTATTGCAGAACGGCTAAATGTGTAGGAACTAGCCATTTAACAAAGTTTATTTTCGACGATCAATCACTGAAACTCCATAGAGTGCAGGAAGGAACCATTCAGTCTATCGACTCTGCATCAACTCTCTGAAAGAACATCTGACCAAGCTCCGCGGCCGTCCCCCTTTCCCTCTCCCACCCAAAGACCCTTGCTGAGTTTATTTTCTGCGATTGTTCCAATGATAACAATGCTGCAGCTAAGAAGTGGCGAGAAAAATATGGACACAAGAGAAATGGCCAATATAACAATCACCCAAAGTGTCTATAAAATGAATGGAATGTCAAGCGATTGCCAATGTGGGTCTCTTTGCATGGTATTTTGCTGTAACACAGTAGGTACCAGTGCCACTGTTGTATACGATCACCAATTGAAACTCAGGTTACGTCGTAATTTTTCAATAACTGAATTCACAGACTGAAATGACATTTTAGCTCGCTTGTCCCAGTTCGAGGCATACAATCCTGCTTCACTCCGAATGATATATCTGATCATTCAAATAAGATTAAAGTTATATTTCCTATTCTGCGTTCTATTGAACTATTGCAAAGGGTACATTTTCTGCAAAAAAAACAAGCTGAATGCGATGACGTCAGATTGGAGATGAAAAAGAGAATAAGGGGGATTTTGAGAAAAAGATTGGGAGACAACATAAAGGGGATTTCGAAAGTCTTCTACAGGAAGAGGAGGGTGAGCCATAGTTGAATTTTTAAATGAATGCGTTGCATCTGTCTTTACCAAGTAGGCAGATTCTACACCAGCCACAGTAATAGAGCATGAATTGCTGTCACGATAGGAGTTCAACATTTATCAGAAAGAGGTATACAAACATTAAAGCTGGCAACGTATCGGGACCAGATGAGATGCATATAAGTGGATTGATGGCAGTGAGGTGGGAAATTGCAGGGACACTGGCCATAACCTTTCATTCTTTCGGAGTTTTGGGGAGGACAGGAGAATTACAGATATTATGCCCCTGTGTTTTTGTTTAAATAAGGACAAGCAACGCAATTACAGGCCAGCCAATGGCGGAGAATATTCGGTTAAAATCTATAATCACATGGAAAAAATGTAGATTTATTAGGACGAGCTAATATGTATTTCTTAAAGGACAATGGCGATAAAGAAATTTGCTTAGTTTTTTGAAGAGGCATCAAAGAGGTGATTACGTCATGATTTGATATCGTGTACATTGCCTTTCAAAACGCATTAGACATAGTGTCGCACAACAGACTTGTGAAAAACGTTAAAGCTCATGGCATCAGAGAGGCAGTTGTAAGCTGGACACAAAATTTAATGAGTAATAGGAACTGACGAGAAATGATGAATTGATATGTTTTCGTCCTGGACGAAGGTTTGTAGTGGATTATCCCAGGGGACTGTTTTTGGAAACTTGCTTTTCATGAGGTGCATTAAAAATCTAGATCTTGATGTGCCCAGGATTATTTCAAAGTTTCCAAATAGCACAGACTTGGAAGCACTCTAAACTGCGAGGACAGCGTAAAACATCGAAACGATATTGACCCGGTGGTTGGAGTGGGAAAATGCACGCCGTATGAACTCAGTACGGTTAATTGTGGCTTGATTGATTTTGGTAAGCCGAGCATCAAGGAGATAATGTGAAACAATGCGCATGGTTCTAAAGGAGGTTTGCAGAAGAAGGCGGGCCGGGTATCTATGTGCAAACGTTTCTAGCGTTGGCACGACAAGAGGAAAGAAGAATGACGCATATAGTATTCTGGGTTCTATTAATAGGGGCATAGAGTACAAGAGCAAGAAGGTTATGCGCAACCTGTTCAAGAAGTTAGTTTAATTTTAGTTGGAGTGTTGTGTACTGTTCTGTGAAGCACACATTAGCCAGGATGTGAATGCACTGCAGGGAGTATAGAAGAGGTTTACAAGTATGATCACAGGGATTAGAAATTCGGCTACGATGATGGATTGAAGATACTGGGGTTGTTCTTAAAGATCTGTCGAAGAGGAGATTTCGTAGAGATGTTAAAAATCATGAGATTGCTGTACAGGGCAGATATGGAAAAATTGTTCCCTATCGGAAAATAATTAACAACGAGAGAATATAGATTTAAAAAGACTTGCAAAATAAACAAATGTGATGTGAGAAAAAAACAAAACTATCAGGTGTGGAAAGCAGTGTCTGGAAGTGTGGTGGAGTCATGTTCAATCGACGCATTCAGGAAGGGATGCCACGATTTCTTGTGCAGATGTAATGTACAAAGGTACGGGGGAACATATAAGAATATCACCAAGTCACAACGATCAGAGTGGCGACGTAGACACAAGGGACTGAGACGCCTTCTTTTGCACAGTAAAAAAAAATGTGGTTCTGTTGTTCCATTCTGCTCTGCATGCCATTCCCCAACCAATTTAAATGAATAGCATTCATTCATCGTTTTTCTACTTCTCCCTTGTTTCGATGAAAAGTTCAGTCTGGTCCCGTCTTCAGAGAAGATGCATGGCTTGCCAATTTTCTTTTTTTTCGCAACCGTTTCTGTTCTCAGTATTTCCATTCCGGTTCCACACTGCAGTTCACGGAAACTACTAATTATTAATAATAGGGAACGAACTTTAGAGGCATTTTCAATGGAAGTTGAGTGGGCCTGGACTGCGTTCTTTTTAATAATTTGAATCACACGGGTATGCATTTTGTAAGTTAAATTCATTGCTAAGGGAACAACGTCAGTTGGAAACTAAGTTTTCCGATTGAATTGCTTAGGGCTGAAAGAATGGAATGCTTGGGAATTGAATGAAGTCAACTGTTTGAGAAGCTGCCAAGTGTATCAGTATGCTATTATTTACTGGTTACCCATCGGGACTGGGACGATTCTCTAGATTTTGGTATTTACAACTTCTCTCTTGGTTTCTGTTTTTTGTTTATCGAACAACAAAAAAGAAACACAATGCATGGTACCCAATAATGATTCACTTTGTCTTGGGCTGAAGAGGACCTGATACCGACAAAATCTGATGAGGTGCAAATGAATTTTATCCCCTGAAGCTCGCATCAGCCAGTAAATTGAGGGAAATCTGAATTGG
This sequence comes from Mustelus asterias, assembly GCF_964213995.1. Classification (NCBI taxonomy): domain Eukaryota; kingdom Metazoa; phylum Chordata; class Chondrichthyes; order Carcharhiniformes; family Triakidae; genus Mustelus; species Mustelus asterias. Next base: position 90,679,071 of record NC_135816.1, on the reverse strand, counting down.
AATTCCAGTTCACAAGATTGAGGCCGAGGATTTTACTTCTTTACTCTATGCCAATAATACATCTCCCATTCGGTCACTGTTCGTCAGAAAACTATCAGTACAGCACTGAGCAATTACATGTTCTATTCTACCGCGGATTTCCAAATAGAGTATATTTTTGAAACAAAATATAAAAACAAGGAGGTTATGATAGACATAGAAGCATTGAAACGTGGGCACTAAAAGCAGGAATAGGCCATTCGGCACTTTGAAGCTGTTCCTTATTCATTATGATAATGGCTGATCATCAAATTCAATATCCCGATCGCCGCTTCCCTGAGCATCCCTTTAGCACCAATAGCTATATCTAGCTTATTCTTGAAACCAAATAACACTTTGGCCCCAACTGCTTCATGTGGTAGTGAATTTAACTAGTTCCTCATCATCTTGCCAAATTTGTATGTTTCTTCCTTGAATCTGAAGTTCTCTCTTATTTCCCTTGCAGGCCATGGTTTGGCCAGAGTTCCCTTCCCACACGCGCTAAACAAAAATAAACAACTTCTAGAGTTCACCTATTCGCTCCTTAAATGCTTGACATTGCTGGTCCACTGTCTTTCTGAATAGTGTTGAGTTGGAGAAAACGTTGGGAACAATGAGAACTGGAGGGCACCCATTTAATGCAAATAGCAAAGGAGGCGAAGACGACGAGGCGAAGCATTTATATGCAGATTAAAATCTGGAATGTGTTGTCTGAAAGTGTGGTGGAGGCTGCTTTAATCATGGGTTTTAAAGAAATGATAATTTACCAGGGAGAAGTTGAGGGTGGGACAGGGGTGAGTTGTTCTTACCGACGCTTATAAAAAAAGACTTCTGTGCTGCAACCGCGCAGTGATGCTGTTCTTGTAACATTTTGAATGCCTAATGTACAGCCTCTTTGGTTAACAAAATTTCCCAAGTTGACAACTTTAAGATTTATTAATAAAAAAGGTTGATGTTAAAACAGAGAAGAACACAATAAATCAAGTGAGACATACATATTGACCAGAGATGCAAGTTTTAAGTATAAACATAGAAAATCGGAGCAGGAGGAGGCCAATCGGCTCCTCTATCATACTCCGCCACTCATTAACTTTATGGTTGATCATCCAACTCAGCTTGATCCTGCCTTCCCTCAATTTCCATTGATTCCCTTCCCTTCTCTTCGCCCCAACTGTTATATCTAACAGCGTCTTGGAAAATGCAATGTTTTGGCCTCAACTACTTTCCGTGGGAGCGAAATTCTCAAGGTTACCATTTCCTGTGTGAAGAAATTTCTCCACATAAGTGTCCTAAACAAACTACTCTGTATCTTCGGACTGTGAGTTCTGTTCTGAACCCTTACACCATCGAGAACATCCTGCTTGCATCTACCCTGTCTAATTATCCTAGAATTGTGTAGGTTTCGATGAGAGCCCCTGCCCCCCGCCCCCCCCTCCCCCCGCCGCCCCGTCATTCTTCTGAGCTCCTGCGAATACAATCTGAACTGACTCGATATCTCATATGTCAGTCCTTCCATCTCAGGGAGCATTCTGATAATCCTTCTCTGCATTCCGTCTATAGCAAGAACATCTTTCCTCACATAAGGAGACCAAAATTGCACGCAAAATTCCATGTATGGCCTCACCATGACCCACATAATTGCAGCAAGACATCCATGCATCTTTAGTCCTCTAGTTATGAAGGCAATACACCATTTGCCTTTTTTCCTGCCTGCTGCGTTTGCATTGCTGATTCTCAGTGACGTATGATCAAGGACACCCAGGCCTTATTACACATTCGTCTCTCCTAAATTACAGCCATTCAGATAGTGAATTGCTTTCCGCTTTTTGTTACCAAATTGGATAACCTCACACTTATCAACATTATGCTGCGTCTGCCAATAATTTTCCCAATCACTCAACTTGTCCAAATCACAGTGAATGACCTCTGCATTCTCCTCACAACTCACCCTCCCACCCAGCTTTGTGTCATTTGCAAATTTGGAAATTACGTCCCTTATCAAATTCCTTAATATATACAGTGAATAGCTGAGGTCTCAGCAAAGATCCCTGCGTTATCTTGTCACTACCTGTCATTTGGAAAAAGAAGACGCGGTTATTCCTACTCTTTCTTCCAATCAGTTTTCTATTTATATCAACACATTACACCCAACCCATTTGTTTCAATTTTACATGTTAATCTCTTCTGCGGAGCTTTGTTGAAAGCCTTTTGAAAATCCAAATAAACCACATCAACTGACACTCCCTCATCAACTCCACTAGTTATATCCTCGAAGAGCTTCAGTAAATTTGTCAAGCATGATTTCCCTTTCATAAATCCGTGCTGATTCAGTTCAACCCTGCCTCTGTTTTCCAGGTCTTTTGTCATAAAAGTTTGTTAATAGATTTTATAAGAATCACCAAATCTCTGGAAAAGTCACCAAGATCGCATCTTTGGTGTTTGTGTGCCAAGGATCTACACACAGCTTGATGCATCCACACACATAAGTGGTCATCAGAAATGTTGAGCATGTGTTCCCCCCTTTACCCAGAGGTTTGTACATCGCTTCACAAAATCTCACTCTCAATTGTTTTTTTTGTTGCAAATATATATTTATTCGTTTATTACCTGAAAAGCACTTTGCAAATTGTTATCAAAGAAAAGTGCAATGATACTTACAGTTTCTTCAGAGATCAAGCTACACTCTCAGCTGCTTCAGTTCAGTTTTGAGAACATTACAAACATTTCAATGTTCTCATTACGGGAAGAACAATTATTTACACACGATATACATTGGTGACGTTGTACCCTGTCGTTCTCAATTGAACTTATATATAGTTAGAATTCAACACACGGTCCGAGGGATTTACCTGATTACCAGCTCCTCTGTGGATATTCAGGGTAATGAATTACAAAATTGATATTCCCCATTGTGCCTTGGCAGCACTGCCCTAAGCTTGAGTGCGTCCCTCAGCAATCGCCCTGGACCTTGGAATGTGCCACTCTGAAACACTCGGATGAGGACAATTATTTGCACTTGAAGAAGAGCAGGTTTCATGCAGTCAAAGAGCATCTTTCACTGAATGATGATCCTCCAGCAGGAGTTGATGTTTGTCTTGGTGCCCGTCCATGTGAACAGCCTGCAGAGCACAGAGTCCTGGATCACACAGCTTCTTGAGATGAACATCGACAAATACCACTGCATCTCTCGCCAGACCTTCTTTGCAAAGGCACATTTCACAAGGAGGTATATGACCATCTCTTGTTTCTCCTCTGCTGCTTCGAGGGCAGTGTGCTGTGGCGCAAACACTTTGGGTGTAAATGAAGGATTTGACAAGGAGGAACCCTTTCACCACGGGCCAAACTCGATGTTGGTGCTTGTTTGAAAGTTCTGGTGATGAAATATTATTCCAAATGACCCTGACAGTCTGCTCAGGTAACTATCGGACATGATCCACCCTCTCCTTTTCCCTCGTGGTCTCGAGGACACAGTACGTAGGCCATTGTTTGAGTGTCTTGTGATCAAATGTGTTTTTCTAAACATACACTTCCACGAGGGACAGCTGTGACACGGATGAACTACTTGGAGTGTTCTGCGGCAATGTGACTTGACCAACCCTTCACAATACTGCAGGCAAATAGAACGTCAGTACGAAGTGATACTTGATGTTTGCATACCGGAGACATACACACAGCTTGATTCAACCACACAAAAAAGGTGGTCATGAGGATTGAGGTGTCATTGGGTACATTTTTTTCCAGCGTTATGCAGAGATTTCTGCATGGTGTCCCTCCGGAAACGATCCATCTTGGATCTCGAGATTAAGCTGAAGATTACTTGGGTGACTCTTGTGGTGCAGGATCAGTGTATGTGCTAGACCTGCACTACCGACAGCAACCCAGAGAGCACTTCACACCTTGTGGCCAGGTTTTTGCCCGCAATGGAAAAGTAAAGTTGCTCCCACATGATCAGTTTCTGCTTTACCTTGGTAATAACTCCCAATCAGTTTTTGGCGCAAACTTCAGCCGCTCCACACCACATCCCCAGCAATAACCTTATCTGGCGGTGAAGGGGAGAAAACATCAGTCACCCCAGTTCTCAAAAAACATGGCCTCTTTCTTGCATCAATTTGAGTTCGTTCCCGTGATTACTTCAAACTGATCGTAGACGAACAGGGAACTCTCACTCTGACAGTTTTATTTGGCCAAAGTGAACCTTATTCATCTAAATCTGAAAGGCACATTGTAAAACATTTCCAGTTATTACAATAGTAATGTAGAATACTATTTACATTTTCACTGGAGAGCAAAGAGTACTCTGAGCTGCTTCAGATCACGAATGGGAACATTACATATCTTTCAATTTTTTTCTATGGAAAGTGCAATTATTTTCAAACAACATCATTGGTCAGGTTGCACTGTGCAGTGCTTCTGTGCAGCTGCACACATGTAGGATTACGCACACAATCCGAGGGGTTTTACTTCGTTACCAGCGCCTCGGTGTACATTGGCTGAAAAGCCAAACACAGGCCTTTCTCCGAGCTTGACTGCATCCCTCATCACGCAGCACAGAAACGGTTAATGTGCCAAAAATCTGACGTTATTTTGTAAATATACACTTTCTCAGTATATGAAAATGAAAAAGAAACGTTAGAAAATGTTTCAACTTCTTACAATAGTTAAGGACAATGATATATACAGTTTCAATATCCTCACTCTTAAATTTATTCATTTAATTTTATTTTTGTACACCACTATTAAAGTTACACACCCAATGCACTGAGTGATCCAGTTGCCCGGAATACATCTCCTTGCTTGCTGCAAAAACTAAATTCAAATTTGATCCAAGTAATGCCCCCACAAGACAGGCAGATGGGGTTCAAGCTGACAAGATAAGTCATTACAATCTATCATCGGCTTGACCGACTCATCATCTTAGCCAGAAGGCCAAACTCTTTATTTAATAACAGTAGTCGGCAGATATGAAATGAATATAACACTCAATCGAACATCAGAGACTGATGGACGCAGAATAAACATTCCTCTTTCTTTCAGTGACAAATACTGGATGCAAAGCGGTGCTCACCTACAGCACTAGTTTTTTTTTACACCTTACAGGCATACGTCATGAGAAGCACGATAGAGAGTGGAAGGCTACTAAAATTCAAATTCCCTGTTGTTGGAGCTCAAGAGGAATTTCAAATGTAGGACATCAATAGGATATCTGGATTACCACGTTGTCATGTCCCAGTGATATTATGAGTAAAATGATAGCGTGGGTCAAAATGTGATTTGAGGGGATATGTAGGCGTACAGTTTGAATATTCTTCGGGCATTGAGACCAGTTCTGGTCCACGAGGCACCTTCTCCACAGTTCACAAAATCACGAAGATAAATGTCCTTGCGAGAAGTTTCGCCAATGTAGTTCTGAAGCCTTTCAACCAAATTAGCAGGAGGGAGGGAACGAACAGAATAAAGCAATAATGTTACTACGGCATTGGAAGTGATTCAAAAAGATTTCATGAGAATTATTGTGAGAATGAGAATGTTCAATTAAAGTAATAGTTGGAGAACTTGAAACTATTTTCCTTCGGGTAAAGAAGCCCAGACAATTGATGGATGTATTAAAAATTCTGAGAGGTTGGGTCGCGTTGATAAGGAGAAAGCATTTACACATCTAAATAATCTCGAAGCAAAAACTACCGATTCAAGGTAATTGGTATGAGGCGACAGTGAGGAGGAGAAAATAAATATATTCCCACAGTAAGTGTTGACGATCCATAAAATACTGTCTAAAATTGTTCTGCGGGCACGTTCAACTGAGGCACTATTATTTAAAAAAATGTTCAGGGCTATGTGGCAAAGCCAGGAGGGAGACAACAGGTCAATGGATCCTCCAGAGAATAATCACAGACGCAATTCTCAAATATTTCAATGATTTTATCATTCTATGAATGCGCTGATCAATGGTAAATTCTGCGGGGGGGCGGAGGGAGGGGGGTTTAAAAAAAAACAAGAAGAACACAGAGAGAGAGGGAGAAAGTGAGATTTTCTCGTGCAAAGGACTGAGGAGAATTTGTGGGGAAGACATTTACCAGTGTTCTTTGTCCCTTGTGGGTTGCAGTGTCCTGTTTGCCGGGCGGGAGCTGAGAACAGGATGCTGATTGTTGAGTGATCTGAGCTGGGCCAATCGGATTGCTTTGGGGGCGGGAAGAAAAACAGGCGCCAGGAAGTGAAGCAGCTGCAGAGCAGAGGAGGGAGTGTGCAGAAGAGGGATAGCCACGTTTTTGGTGAGGAGATTTTCGGAGGCAGTAGAAGCTCAGTTCGAAGTGAACATTTCTCAGGTAGAACTGCTTGGTTTTTCATGACTGCCGAGGACGACAGCCTTCAGCACAATGGACCTGCGTCACTACACAGATAGCTCGCGGCAACTCTGCCTCGTGTGCTTGCTCCATCATCTTCCCTCTCGTAGACCCGTCTGGGCTGTGTGTGTGTCGGGGTTAAATGAGTACGATCAGACAGAAACAGTAACAGAAGTGGGTGCCGAGGATGTGGTTTTCTTCAGATGTGCACCAACGGACGGGCCCCAACGTTTAAAATTCAAAGTGCTTGGTGATATTCTGAACATTTCTCAGGTTGAAACTGTAAATTGGAAAATCTTCAGTTGGGATTCTTTACCTGTTTATATCTGCTAATTATATTTGTTATTTTTTTTTTTTGTTGTTCCAACAAAGAACAAAGAACAATACAGGACAGGAACAGGCCCTTCGGCCCTCCAAGCCCGCGCCGCTCCCCGGTCCAGGATTGAATCCTGAATCCAGCAGCCCCGCCCAATTTTCCAGCCTATCTACGTACCAATATCCTATCCACCGAGCTGTCCCTCACAGCTACGGTGCTTTGTTCATTACAACCTATTAACTCACCCCCACCCCCCCATTCCCGACCATGTGATCTCCAGGGAGAGGTGAAAACCCAGAGTGAAAAACCCCAGGGCCAATATGGGGAAAAAAAATCTGGGAAATTCCTCTCCGACCCCCTGAGGCGATCGAAACGAGTCCAGGAGATCACAATGGCCCTGATCGGAAAATGCTTCCCAACCCTAGTCATTTCCACTTCCACGAACACCATATGAATTCCCTGCCCCCGAGACAGGTTCCCAACTATCCGCAGTCTCGCTCTGGACTGGCACCAGCAAGATGATCATAGAATGAAGCCATGAAACGAGAAACAAGGAACAATTAGCCCGCGCCGCTCCCTGGTCCAAACTAGACCACTCTTTTGTATCCCTCCATTCCCACTCCGTTCATATAGCTGTCTACCTTGTTGTTCCGAACCTTTTCTCATTATAAGGTTTATCTCAAAAACATTTTTGGAGGCACCGCGCTAAACATACTCAAATCCTTTTCATGTAAGGCTGTACTGTTATTTATGGGTAAACAGGAAATTTAGCCAGCTCAACATCAACTGCGAGGAATTCAGGATCCTGTAAATCGAACAGTTAAATAGTAGCCCCATATAGTGATTAGCAGGGGGTTACATTTTTGGAGGCACCGCTGAGATCATTCCTGTTCACCATACAGGTCAAATAATTTTTTTTCCTTCCTCTTTTCGTCAGTCAGTAACAGTTAACCCAGTAATTACAACAGGAAAAGGTTTTTTTTGTACCCTGTTAGTAGCTCAGTTAAGACAATGGATTTGTCTCAGGCTGCTGACTGGAGCCGCCAAAAGAATGTCAGTCTTTCTCGTGGCATATTACTGAGCAATGTGCCAATAGATAGTAGTGAGGAGACCATTGCTAGGGTCTTAAACACAGTGGAAATCTTTGGTCACACCATGATTTGTGGGGATTCTACCAGCACACAGTTGTTCATACTAGTGGAGACTAGCATTGATTTGACCCCTGACGCTGTACCTCCAGATGTAGGTATTCAAGGAAAAGCTGTTCCTGAAGAGGACGCTTTCCACACAAAGCTGTTGTTACTACTGCAACAGGAAGTCAAGTCGATTGAGGATTTTCAGGCCATAGTATGAGAAAACCAAGCTCCCAAAGTCGATGTGAACATGGATTTTGTGACTGCTCTTGGCAAACTGGTGGACAAGTGCAACCAAGTGTCTACCGATGGGCCTAGCTACAGAAAGCTGAGACTGTTTTCAGGACTGAACCCTGCACCCCCAGGTGAGGAACAATACGATGCCTGGATGGAGCAGGCTTCCCAGATGATTAGTGAGTGGCAATGCACTGACGCCGCCAAGAGACAGCGTAGAGCGGAGAGTTTAAAAGGGCCTGCTGCTGACATTGTCCGATTTTTGAAAGTTAGCACTCCCACTGCTACGGTTGCCGATTATTTGTCTGCTGTGGACACAGCTTATGCCACCACAGAGAGTGGAGCCAACATCTTGGCCACGTTCAGACACACATACCAGAATGAACGAGAAAAGCACTCTGCTTTTCTATATCGCCTTGCCAAACGTCTCCATCGTGCTCTTCTTAAGGGAGGAATTACGGCTGTGGACATGAATCATGCTTGGATGGAACAGCTAGTCAAGGGTGCACTCACTCGAGACATGATTGCTCTGCGTGTAAGCATGAGCCACACCCTGGACAAACCCCCTTCGTTCTTTCAGCTGATGCGGGAGGTAAGAGAGGAAGAAAATTCGATTAGCGCCAGAGAAGGGGTGAAAGCCACTGCACCGCAGTCCTCAGTTACGTCTGAGTAGAAAAGCCTGCGAAATAAGGGAAGGGAACTGACTTCTCAGGTGGCCAGACTGTTGAGCGCCGTTCCAGTTACTCCTACATCTGAAAGTACGACAGCAAGGACTGGGTCCGTACAGCAAGCGCCAGAAGCTGCTGTTCGGGACGCGTCGCCCCGAGTGAAAATTTCCAAACCCCTGCCGGCAGGAATCTTTTGCTACAAGTGTGGGCAAGATGGGCATACAAGGAGAGAGTGCAACGAAGTCGAGGATCTGAGGAAAGTGAATCAGAAGCTGTTCAAAGCAAGCAGACAGCAGGGAAACGTCTCAGGAGCCAGGTGAAGGAACGGTGCTTGGTTCCATGTGAAATACGTTTCACCCACCGTCCACCCTCAGTGAAGCAAGGCTCAAAACAGTTACCTGCAGGATTAGTGGGGCCCATCTCTGTGCAAATAGAGGGAGTTTATGCAAGAGCGTTGCTTGACAGTGGCTCCCAAGTAACCGTTTTGTATCGCAACTGCTACGTCACCGACCTGAAATACTTACCTCTCCAGCCACTTGAAGATGTGGAAATATGTGGTTTAAGCTCTCACCAATACCCATATAATGGCTACCTGTCCATACAGCTCGAGTTCACTGCCTCGGTAACTGGAGTGCCGCAGACAGTTGACACTTTGGCCTTAGTATGTCCTAACCCTGTGAAAGATGACAACATTGCCGTGCTGGTGGGGACAAATACCCGGCTGGTGAGAGAGTTAGTTGAGTCCTGTAAAGAACAGGCGGGAGAACGCTTCGTGGGTACTTTGACCATACACCCCGTCCTCCGGGAAGCTTATGAGACACTCACCCAGTCTGAAACAACAAAAGGGGTAGACAAGCATGGTATAGGGTGGTTTACCCCGCACAAGCCAATCACCTTGCAACCAGGACAAGTGTTTACTGTTACTGGCCTCCCAAGGTTTTCTGGTGATTTCACCGACCATGTAAAACTGATAGATCAGCCTAATGTCACTTTTTCCCCTGAAGAGTTGTGGGTGAGGCCTGAGGTTCATCCTGCATCAGTTGTTTCCAGCAGACGTATTACTGTGACTGTGAAGAACCTGTCATCCAGAGAAATCTCATTGAAACGTGGGACTCTACCATCCCACATTTTTCCAGTAGCCCCTGTTCCTCTGCCGAGGGCACAGTGTGCGCATGAAAATGCAATCGAACTGACCCCTTCCTCTTTTGATTCTGGAGCCTCTCCTATGCCTGAGGAGGCAAAAAGGAATCTCTGTGAGAGAATGATGGAGAGGAAAGAGATCTTCTCTCAGCACTAGTGGGATGTAGGTTGTTCTAAAAGCACCAGACATGAAATAAGACTGAAGGATGCAAGGCCCTTCCGAGAGAGGTCACGTTTCTTGTCGCCTGCTGACTTTGAGGATGTGCGCCAGCACCTACAGGAACTATAAAGCCATGGCATCATCTCTGAATCGCGTAGTCCCCACGTATCACCAATAGTAGTCGTACGCAAGAAGTCAGGGAAGGTACCACTGTGTGTGGACTACCGAATCCTTAACCTTCGGACAATACCGGACCAGTACACTGTCCCAAGGATAGAAGGCGCTCTTCGCTGCTTGTCTGGGAGTAAGTGGTTCACAGTCCTCGACCCGAGGAGCGGGAACTATCAAATACCCATGAGTGAGGCTGACAAGGTGAAGACCGCTTTTATCTGCCCGTTGGGTTTTTGTCATTTCGAACGCATGCCTCAGGGAATTTCAGGAGCACCGGCCACTTTTCAGAGAGTCGTGGAATGTACTGTCGGTGACATGAACGTTCTGGAGGTGTTGGTGTACCTGGATGACCTCATTGTGTTTGGACGAACCCTCGAAGAACACGAGGAGCGGTTGCTCAAAGTGCTCGACCGACTCCAAGAAGGTCTGAAGCTGTCGCTTGACAAGTGCCAGTTTGGCAGGACTTCTGCCACCTACGTTGGACATGTAGTGTCGCCGGACGGAATAGCGATGGGCCCATCCAAGGTAGAGGCTGTTGTCTCCTGGCCAAGACGCCAAACGGTGACAGAGCTCAGATACTTCCTTGGATTTTGTGGCTAGCATCGCCGCTTTGTCAAGGACATCTCCAAACTCTGCTGTCCCCTCAACAGACTCCTTCAAGGATATCCTCCCTGTCCCCGCTCCAAGTGGAGTCAGACTGCAAACTCACCTGACAAGACTTACTTCAAGCCTTCTGAACCCTTTGGCTCTCGGTGGAGTGAGCAATGTGAACATGCTTTCCAAGGACTCAAGACCCGGCTCACCAAAGCACCTGTATTGGCGTTCCCAGATCCACAGATGCCTTACGTTGTGCACGTGGATGCTAGCCTGGATGGACTAGGTGGTGTCTTATACCGAGAGCATGATAATGGTCTACGCCCAGTTGTATTCATCAGCAGAAGTCTCTCGCCATCTGAAAAAAAAACTATCCAGCACACAAACCGGAGGTTTTAGCTCTCAAGTGGGCTATTGTGGATAAGCTACATGACTATCTTTACGGAGCGACCATACAAGTGAGAACGGACAACAATCCCCTGACATATGTCGCAACGTCAGCTAAACTGGATGCCACTGGTCATCGCTGGCCCTCAGCAATGTCCACCTCCAACTTTAACCTTAAATGTAGACCAGGCCGGCATAACCTTGACGCAGACTCGTTGTCTCGACGTCCACATGACGGCATGACACCAGATGATGAATGGCAAGAAATCCCAGTTCCAGGATTGCGGGCTCTCGGTAAGGCTGTGTCGAGTAGCACACGAGCAGGACACTCCTATCCATGTGTGATCGAACAAATAGGGGCTCATGTGTCTGCAGTTCCCAAGGCTTTCTGGCATACCGTTGCAGTAGAAGCTGATCAGCTGCCCACATTCAGTCCAACAGAACTTCAAGCTGCTCAGAAAAGCGGCCCATGTATAGGAGAAGTATGGCTAGCTTTCCATCAGAAGGCACCGGCAAGTCAAATACAGACAAACCATCCTGATCTTACACTTCTGAAACGAGAGTGGGGGAAGTGATCAATCGAGCATGGTCTGCTTTACAGAACAGTCAAACAGACTGACCAACGCTTACAGCGAAAGCTTGTGCTCCCCAAGCAGTTCCACCGTATTGTTCTGAAGTCACTGCAAGACAACAATGGACATCTGGGATTTGACAAGATCAATGCACTCGTCTGTGACAGATTCTTCTGGCCCCGCATCAAGCTAGACGTAGAGACATACTGCAGACATGTGAACGCTGCATTAAGAGAAAGACTCTGCCACAGAGAGCAGCACCACTTTCCCACATCCAAAGTTCAGGCCCTATGGATCTTGTATGTATTGACTTTCTGTCCATAGAACTTGATTCCCGCAACGTGTGCAATGTTTTGGTAGTCACTGACCACTTCACTCGGTATGCACAAGCATTCCCAACCAAGGATCAGAGAGCCATAATGGTTGCCAGAGCTCTATGGGAGAAATACTTCATTCACTGTGGCCTACTAACTCGCATACATTCAGACCAGGGTCGGGATGTTGAAAGCCAGTTGGTGAAAGAGATGTTGACTATGTTGGGTGTGAGGAAATCAAGAACTTCACCATACCACCCACAAGGGGACCCTCAACCAGAGAGTTTCAATAGAACCCTGTTGAACATGCTAGGAACTCTTGAGCCCAGTCAAAAGTCCAAATGGAGTCAGCACATTGCACATCTGGTCCACACGTACAACTGTACCCCAAATGAAGCCACTGGGTATTCATCCTACTTTTTGATGTTCGGGAGGGAAGCCAGACTTCCTGTTGACGTTTGCTTTGGCGTGTCAGTGGATGGAACCTCAACAACCTCGGACTTGCAGTATGCGTCTAAGATGAAGAAAGAGCTGCAAGCAGCCTCTCAGTTGGCCCAAGCCACTTCCGCTAAAATGAACCAAAGTAACAAAGAGAGGTATGACCAAAGAGTGCACTACCATTGCTTGAAGCATGGGGATAGAGTCCTCATTCGAAACCTTGGCCTGAAAGGGAAACAGAAGCTTGCTGATCGGTGGCGTGCAAATCCTTATGTGGTTGATAGTCAAATGTCTGATCTTCCTGTTTATCGTCTAAAGCCTGCAGATGTTTCGGGACCCATTAAGGTCATGCACCAAAATCATATTTTGCCCCTGGGACGAGAGGTCCAATTGAGCACTGAGGTTGGCCCAAAGCCTACTCCCTCTCCAAGAGCCCTCAGGCGCAGAAAAGCAAAAGAAAGGAATCACACTCCTGAGGTTCACAAAGATGACTCCGCAGCTGATGTGCCCCTGGGAGATCAAATCTCTTCAGACTCAGATTCAGAGTATGGACATTACCCAGAGGACTTGATCATTGAAAATCCGGAGGAAATCTGTGAACAACCAGAACAGGATGTCATGCCCACAAAAGCTACAGAAGTGACAGAAGTCACAGCGAGCTCAGAATCTTCAGAAGGGCGACCTGTTGTGATAGAAGAGGTAGTAACTGAGCAAGAGGAAGTAGAATCAGACGGTCCTGTTGCGGGCGCTTACACTACAGACACATCTAACATAGCCAATCCAGAACCAGAGATAAGGAGATCAGAGAGAGAGAGAAAGCCAGCAGACCGTTTCCATTATACAAAGCTGGGACAGCCGTGTGCAAAGTCGGTCGTAGTAGGACATATAAGCATTCACTCAGCTTCGCCACCCACTATGCATTTTGCTGAACACTGCAATCGTTGTCTTGCATGGTGGTGTAACTCCTTTGCTCAGTGCTCGTCATGTATGAGTAAGGTACCACTGTTTTCACCCACTATTATACCAGTCATCACACTATTAAGTATATGGTATAATCGGTTAACTGGGTCCTATGTCATGTAGCTCAGCATGAGGTCATGCTCTATTTCTGGTGGGGGGAGAACGTAAGGGACTGAGGAAAGTTTGTGGGGAAGACATTTTCCAGTGTTCTTTGTCCCTTGTGGGTTTCAGTGTCCTGTTTGCCGGGCGGGTGTTGTGAACAGGATGCTGTTTTTTGAGTGATGTGGGCTGGGCGAATCAGATTGCGCGGGTGGCAGGAAGTGAAGCAGCTACAGAGCAGAGGAGGGAGTGTGCAGAAGAGGGAGAGCCACGTTTTTGGAGAGGAGCTTTTTGGAGGCAGTAAAAACTCAGTTCGAAGTGAACATTTCTCAGGTAGAACTGCTTGGTTTTTCATGACTGCCGAGGGCTACAGCCTTCAGCGCACTGGACCTGTATTACTACACAGATAGCTCACGGCACCTCTGCCTCGTGTGCTTGCTCCATCATCTTCCCTCTCGTAGACCCGTCTGGACTGTGTGTGTGTCGGGGTTAAGTGAGTACTATCGGACAAGAACGGTAACAGAAATGGGTTGCCGAGGATGTGGTTTTCTTCAGATGTGCGCCAACGGATGGGCCCCAACGTTTAAAATTCAAAGTGCGTGGTGATATTCTGAACATTTCTCAGGTTGAAAATGTTAATTGGAAAATCTTCAGTTGGGATTCTTTACCTGTTTATATCTGCTAATTATATTTGTTATTATTTTTTTTTGTTGTTCCGTTTACCTTGTTGTTCCGAACCTTTTCTCATTATAAGGTTTATCTCAAAAACACTTTTGGAGTCACCACGCTAAACATACTCAAATCCTTTTCATGTATGGCTGTACTGGCATTTGTGGGTAAACATGAAATTTAGCCAGCTCAACATCAACTGGTAGGAATTCAGGATCCTGTAAATCGAACAGTTAAATAGTAGCCCCATATAGCGATCAGCAGGGGGTTACACTCGAATATTGAAATAAAATATTGTCGTCTATGCGAAGGATATCTAGTGCCATTCCTGCCATTCACTGATCGGGAGGCTATCTATCTCGAGTCTCCTTCCCGGTTTCCAGAGAAAACTGCCGACATTCTCATTCATTTCGTTACTCTTCCTTTTCGTTCTCCTCCTGTTTCACGTTACACTTGCGTTTCTACCATCCTCACGGTAAGGAATCCGCTCCTCTGAATTTTCCTTATTATAAGACCATGAGGAATAGGAATTGGAGTATGGCTTTCAGCACGTCGGGCCTGCTCCCCATTCAATAGAATCATGGCTGATCCGACATTCTTCACATCAACTTTCCTGCTCTTTCACGACAACCTTTGATTTCATTATTGATCAATGTTTATCTATATCAACCACAAGGACTCTGACCCCACAACTGATTTTGGCAAGTATTTCCAAATGCTCGCAACCCCTTGAGAGAAGAAATTCCTCCTCATCTCAATCTTCAATTGACGCCCCTTTATTCTGATACTATATGCTCTGATCCTGGACACTCCATGAGGGGAAACGTCCTCTCAGCATTTACCCTGTCAAGCCTCTTAAGAAACACAAATGTTTAAATGAGTTCACCTCTTATTCTTCTGAATTCAAATCGGTAGAGTTCCAAACTGTTTCACTTTTCGTCATAAGACAGTCACTCCATTGGGGATCATCCGAGTCAACCTTCTCTGAAGTGTCTACAATGAAATAACATCTTTCCATATATAAGGCGACTGAAACTGCTCACATGACTCATCGTCGCATCAATACCTTGCATAGTTGCAGCAAGACTTCCGTCTCTAATAATCTAACTCACTTAAAATAAGAGTCAATATTCCATTAGCCATTTTGATTCCCTGCTGCACCTATGAGCTAACTTTCTGTGTTTAATGCACAGGTCCCAAGTCATTTGTGTTGCTGCTTTCTGCAGTTTTTCTCCAGTTAAATAATCCCCTGTTCATTTGTTCTCCCTTCCAAAATGAAAAAAAATCACATTTTTCCACATTATATTCCAGTTGTCAACACGTTTCCCATGTATTTAATCTATCCATATCTCTTTGTAAACTGTTTGTATCCCTCCAGCAATTTGAGTTTCCACCTATTTTTGTGTTATCTGAAAATTTGGTTACAAGACATTTGCTTCCTTCCACAATTGTCAATATAAATGGTAAACAGTTGCAGTCCCAGTACTGATCCCTATGGAACTCACTGGTTAGAGATTGGCGACCTGAAGAAGAAGATTTTATCCCCACTGGCTGTTTCTTGCCTACTGGCGGATGCACGATCAATGACAAAATACTGCCTCACCACGATGGACTCTTATCTTATGACTTATCCTTTTTGTGAGGTGCCCTATTCAACGTCATCTTGAAGTTCAAATACAACATATATACCAATTCCCCTCTATGCAGTCTGGTTGAGACTTCGTCCAAAAAAATCTAATATATTAATCAGACTCGATTTCCTTTGCATGAAGTCATGTTGCCTCTGCTTGATGAGATTATGATTTTATCAGACATACTGCTGAGTTAATAATTGGCACCAACACTTTTATAATAATAGATGTAAAGTCCAATTAGCCTATTGCTTTTTGCCTCCATATCTTTTTAGAATAGGGGTAGCACATTGACATATCTCTTCCTGTTTCAGCTTTCCTCTTCCCTCCTCCTCCCTTCTGCTTGTTAGGCCATTGTGTCACTTTCGATTTCAACTTCACCTCATCTGGCACATCACCTTTTTCTTGCCCTGTTTCCACCTCATTCGTCACTCTGTCACCTTTCCCTCCCCTAGCCCTCACCCTCACCTTCTGCCATATCCTTCCAAGATAAACCCAACCCGCCCCTTCCACCTCAGAGCAATGTCTCTGAATTTTTAAGAAATTAGAAAATATTCTAGAACCACAACGAGCAAAAGTCCTCTGCAGAATTGATCTTTCTCCCTGCCTGACAATATTCTTATATTCCCCTCCCCTCTTTAACGACCGCTGAATTATAATTGTACACCACATAAGATACATGTGTTTAAAACCTATAGAATGGTTTAGTTATGCCTTTCAGACAAATCAGTGAGTCGGTCATTCACACTTCAGCGTCTGTCTCTTCTTGGCAGGGGCAGCCAGAGAGCAGGGTCCTGGAGAAATCACTCGAGAAGCTAAGAGAGCAGCAACGTGGAGAGACAGGAACGAGATAACCGAATGAGCCATACAAATTAGGAGCATGGAAGAAGCAGGAACCCTGATAGAGTAGAAACTCCTTTGGGTAGTATGCAGTAAGAATTCAAGAGACGTGGGAAGACAGGAGTCTGTCAATGAAAAGAGAACTCCCTTCCAGCAGTCGCTCACTTGTCACTACGTTGACCATTCGTAAGGCCAGACGCATGGAATGGAATTAATAGAAATTCCTAAAATTTCCGAGATTCTGCAGAGCCCAATTTGAGAACAATCGAAGTTTTAAAATGTTCTGTCTGACTCGACCTCTACCTGTCAGGAACTGCTTGAGGGGAAAGTGAGCCGGCACCGAGCGCAGCCGCCAGTAGTGGATTTTTTAGGCTCCTCAGTTACAAACTTTGAAAGTCCAATAACCCTACCCACTCTGAACAAGAGGAAAGTTTTATCAGTCGGTACACAATCCTCCCCTTTGTATATTTTACCGATATTACCAACTAGCTTTTAATGCTCCGTCTGACAATTATAGAGTCTCGCACCTGCGCTCACCTGATAAAGTAAGGCATCTGAATGTAGAATGCTCTCATTTAAGGATGCTCCAAAAATTTCATGAAAAGACAACCATGTACAGGGATATATACAGAACAACGTGACAGGCAACATGAACTGCAGCAGGAGAATTTTCCATTCATTGATGAGATTGACGGAGACACGTTTGGAGAGTCTGTTTGTATGGCCTGCTGCTGCATAAATTTCACTTTCTTGCCCCCGTTGTCGCCAGCGCACGTCTTGATGTGCATTGTTGCCATCCAGAGGTGGAGGCCCAGGTGGGTGCCGCACTACGGAGGGATCCTCCTCCCCTTAATATCAAGGAACTGACTTCGGAGGGTGTTACATGAAGCAGTCCCATACAACCGTGAATTGCACCGGTTCATGAGCTCCCAAGAAGCCTGCCATCTTGCAGTCTCATAGAGTCAATGGACCATGTGTATATATGATATTTCCGAACCATTTATGGTTTCTGAAAAAAAATCTATTGTTACACATTTGGTTGCACTTCAGCCCCACGCTCTTGTCTTTGGCAAACTGGTGGGGGGGGGGGGTAGCGGGTGCGGGTGCGGGGGGCGACGAAGAGAAGGGCCTCCTCGTGAACCTACTTGTGGGACTGGCCAATCATTCAATAAGCATGTCCAGGCAGGGGGCCACCGAGGGGATTGTCCGACTTGTCAGTCTGCCCGGCTACTGCAGCGGTGTGCGTGGACTGGTGACCCTGGAGAAGGCGTGTGCGGCGTCTACGAGCACGACTTAGGCCCTCCCTGCTCATTGGGAATTTTAATGACGTTGGTGCCTTTTGGAAAATTTTAGTCATATTGTGATTTAATGTTTTCGGTTTCATTTGTGATTTGCTTTTTTTTCGGAAGTTTCCCGTTTAAGGATTTGCCCTGCTAGCTTTGCAAATCAGGATATTTAATTTAGTTTACTTTGTTTGCACATAATAGTTGGAGCGTGCGTGAGTGGAGACGAGGACAAATCAAGACAACAGTCGGAAAAATGTACAGAGACACACAGAACAAGGGGGAAACAGGCAAGCAATCCGTCCCTGATAACAAGAGAAAGGGATAAACGGAGATTTGCTGCCGTTCCACCTCATCAGCTCAAAGCGGATTGTGGCTCATTCCAGTTTCCAAACAATCGGTCTTTGTTTCAAATTGTGAATGTTTTTATGTTTTGGTTCTGCAAGTCTCTGGTATGTGTATGGATGTAGAATTCATTGTATCATATTGCTGAATATGAAAGGCATTTTGTTTGCGTGAGTCAGTTGTGCCTGATATGCTTGTACTATTCAGATGTCAGTCTCTGTTGCTGTGTACAATCAACACATGCTTAGTCTACACCAGTTCCTAATGCTGCCTGTGGATATGGGACGCACACTGTTTCTGCGACGGTGTGTGAGAGGGGGATGAAATATATGTGGATCAGTCCAGGGTATTGTGTTTGAATAAAATCGCAACAGCAGCATTGAATCCAAACCATTGAACAGTATTTCGAAAAATCATGTTGTTTTCAATTAGGTACTGTGAGCATATTTTTAATAATGTAATATGTATTTCAGTCTACACGAATAGAATGCACTTTCAGTCTGAGTAATCACATTTTGTGACTTGATATCTAACATAGAAATATAGAAACATCGAAAAACTACAGCACAACACAGGCCTTTCGGCCCCACAAGTTGTGCCGAACATAACCCTACCTTTTAGGCCTAGCTATAACCCTCCATCCTATTAAGTCCCATGTACTCATCCAGGAGTATCTGAAAAGACCCTATTGAGTTTGCCGCCGCCACCACTGACGGCAGCCGGTTCCTCTCGCCCACCACCCTCTGTGTGAAAAACGTCCCCCTAACATTTTCCCGTACCTACCCCCAGCACCTTACGCCTGTGTCCTCGCGTAGCAGCCATTTCTACCCTGCGAAAAAGCATCTGAGAGTCCACCCGGTCTATGCCTCTCAACATCTGATATACTTCTATGAGGTCTCCTCTCATCCTACGTCTCTCCAAGGAGAAAATACCGAGCTCCCTCAGCCTATCCTCATAAGGCATGCCACTCAATCCAGGCAACATCCTTGAAAATCGCCTCTGCACCTTTTCAATCTTTTCCACATCCTTCCTCTAATGAGGCGACCAGACCTGAGCACAGTACTCCAAGAGGAGTCTAACGAGGGTCTTATATAGCTGCATCATTATCCCCGGACTCCTCAACTTAATCCCTCGATTGATAAAGGCCAGCACACCATAAGCCGTCTTAACATAGAACATAGAACAGTACAGCACAGAACAGGCCCTTCGGCCCACGACGTTGTGCCGAGCTTTATCTGAAACCAAGATTAAGCTATCCCACTCCCTATCATCCTGGTGTGCTCCATGTTCCTATCCAATAACCGCTTAAATGTTCCTAAAGTGCCTGACTCCACTATCACTGCAGGCAGTCCATTCCACACCCCAACCACTCTCTGCGTAAAGAACCTACCTCTGATATCCTTCCTGTATCTCCCACCACGAACCCTATAGTTATGCCCCCTTGAAATAGCTCCATCCACGCGAGGAAATAGTCTTTGAACGTTCACTCTATCAATCCCCTTCATCATTTTATAAACCTCGATTAAGTCTCCCCTCAGCCTCCTCCGCTCCAGAGAGAACAGCCCTAGCTCCCGCAACCTTTCTTCATAAGACCTACCCTCCAAACCAGGCAGCTTCCTGGTAAATCTCCTCTGCACTCTTTCCAGCGCTTCCACATCGTTCTTATAGTGAGGTGACCAGAACTGCACACAATATTCCAAATGTGGTCTCACCAAGGTTCTGTACAGTTGCAGGATAACCCCAAGGCTCTTAAACTCCAACCCCTGTTAATAAAAGTTAACACACGATAGGCCTTCTTCACAGCTCTATCCACTTGAGTGGCAACCTTTCGAGATCTGTGGATATGAACCCCAAGATCTCTCTGTTCCTCCACAGTCTTCAGAACCCTACCTTTGACCCTGTAATCCACATTTAAATTAGTCCTACAAAAATGAATCACCTCACATTTATCAGGGTTAAACTCCATTTGCCATTTTTCAGCCCAGCTTTGCATCCTATCTATGTCTCTTTGCAGCCTACAACAGGCCTCCACCTCATCCACTACTCCACCAATCTTGGTGTCATCAGCAAATTTACTGATCCACCCTTCAGCCTCCTCCTCTAAGTCATTATTAAAAATCACAAAGAGCAGAGGACCAAGCACTGATCCCTGCGGCACTCCGCTAGCAACCTGCTTCCAATCCGAAAATTTTCCATCGACCGCCACCCTCTGTCTTCGATCAGACAGCCAGTTACCTATCCAATCGGCCAACTTTCCCTCTATCCCACACCTCCTCACTTTCATCATAAGTCGACCATGGGGGACGTTATCAAACGCCTTACTAAAATCCATGTATATGACATCAACTGCCCTACCTTCATCAACACACTTAGTTACCTCCTCAAAAAATTCTATCAAATTTGTGAGGCCCGACTTGCCCTTCACGAATCTGTGCTGACTATCCCGGATTAATCCGCATCGTTCTAAATGGTCGAAAATCCCATCTCTAAGGATCTTTTCCATCAATTTACCAACCACCGAAGTAAGACTAACCAGTCTATAATTACCAGGGTCATTTCTATTCCCTTTCTTAAACAGAGGAACAACATTCGCCATTCTCCAGTCCTCTGGCACCATCGCCGTGGACAGCGAGGACCCAAAGATCAAAGCCAAAGGCTCTGCAATCTCATCCCTTGCCTCCCAAAGAATCCTAGGATACATTTCATCAGGCCCAGGGGACTTATCGACCTTCAGTTTATTCAAAACTGCCAGGACATCCTCCCTCCGAACATCTATTTCCTCCAGCCTATTAGCCTGTAACATCTTCTCTTCCTCAAAAACATGGCCCCTCTCCTTGGTGAACACTGAAGAAAAGTATTCATTCATCACCTCGCCTATCTCTACTGACTCCATACACAAGTTCCCACAACTGTCCTTGACCGGCCCTAACCTCACCCTGGTCGTTCTTTTATTCCTCACATAAGAGTAAAAGGCCTTGGGGTTTTCCTTGATCCGACCCGCCACGGACTTCTCGTGTCCACTCTTAGGTCTCCTAAGCCCTTTTCTCAACTCATTCCTTGCTAACTTGTAACCCTCAATCGAGCCATCTGAACCTTGTTTCCTCATCCCTACATAAGCGTCCCTCTTCCTTTTCACAAGACATTCCACCTCTTTCGTGAACCATGGTTCCCTCACTCGGCCATTTCCTCCCTGCCTGACAGGGACATACCTATCAAGGACATCGAGTATTTGTTCCTTGAAAAAGTTCCACTTTTTATTGGTTCCTTTCTCTGACAGTTTCTGTTCCCAACTTATGCCCCCTAATTATTGCCTAATCGCATCATAATTACTTCTACCCCAATTGTAAACCTTGCCCTGCCGTACGGCCCTATCCCTCTCCATTGCAATAATAAAATACACCGAATTATGGTCACTTTCTCCAAAGTGCTCTCCCACAACCAAATCTAACACTTGGCCCGGTTCATTTCCCAGTACCAAATCCAATGTGGCCTCACCTCTTGTCGGCCTATCCACATATTGTGTCTGGAAATCCTCCTGCAAGCACTGCACAAAAACTGTCCCATCCGAACTATTTGACCTACAAAGGTTCCATTCAATATTTGGAAAGTTAAAGTCCCCCATGACAACTACCCTGTGACCCTCACACATATCCAAAATCTGCTTCGCAATTTCTTCCTCCACATCTCTATTACTATTTGAGGGCCTATAGTAAACTCCTAACAACGTGAACGCTCCTTTCCTATTTCTAACCTCAGCCCATATTACCTCAGTGTGCAGATCTCCCTCGAAGTGCCTTTCCGCAGCCGTTAAACTATCCTTGATTAACAATGCTACTCCTCCACCTCTTTTACCAGCTTCCCTACATTTAGTGAAACATCTATACCCCGGAACGTCCAACAACCATTCCTGTCCTTGTTCTACCCACGTCTCCGTAATGGCCACAACATCGTAGTCCCAAGTACCAATCCAAGCCTCAAGTTCATCTACCTTGTTCCGGATGCTCCTTGCATTGAAATAGGCACACTTCAACCCACCTTCCTCTCTACCGGTACCCACTCTTGACCCGGATACCTTCCCCAATACCTCACCACCCTCACTGACTTCTGGACTACAACTCCTTTTCCCACTCCCCTGACAAATTAGTTTAAATCCCCCTGAAGAGCCGTAACAAATTTCCCTCCTAGGATATTTGTGCACCCCTGGTTCAGGTGCACCCCGTCCTGTTTGTACAGGTCCCACCTTCCCCAGAATGTGTTCTAATTATCCACGTATCTGAAACTCTCCCTCCGACACCATCCCTGCAATCGCATGTTTAACTGCACTCTCTCCTTGTTCCTCAACTCGCTATCACGTGGCACCGGCATCGTACCAGAGATGACCAGATGTTTGTCTTGGCTCTCAGCTTCCAGCCCCGCTCCAGAAATTCCGGCTTTAAATCCCCGTCCCTTCTCTTACCTATGTCATTGGTACCAATGTGTACCACGACTTGTGACTGTTTCCCCTCCCCCTTCAGAATCCGGAAAACACGGTCTGCGATGTCACGGACCTTGGCATCTGATAGGCAACATACCATCCGTGAGTCTCTTTTACTGCCACAGAACCTCCTATCTATCCCTCTAACTAACGAGCCCCAATAACTATTGACCTCCCGCTCTGCCCCTTACTCTCCCGAGCCACAGAGACGGACACAGTGCTGGAGATCCTCTCACTGCGGCTCACCACTGGTATGTCATCCCCCTCAACCTTATCCAAAGCGGAGTACTTGTTGCTAAGGGGAACGACCACCGGGGATCCCTGCACGGACTGTTTCCTCCCAGCCCCTCTCACCGTCACCCATCTGTTCTCATTCCTCGGAGTAACTGTATTCCTAAAGCTTCTGTCTATGGTCACCTCTGCGTCCCTAATGATCTTAAGTTCATCCAACAGTTAAAATATAAACCCTTCCCAGACTCCTCAGCAGCCCACTTCCAGTTTTCACTTTAAACTTAAAATACTACTGCAAAAGTAAAGGCCAAAAAAAAACACACATTAGCTGACTAATTCAATAAATAAACAATTCAATTAATCTCTCACCAGCACTGCTGCCTCCAATCACTCCCTCTCAGCTTGCTCCAGTGGAACAATGAGGGGGAACCTCCCAGGTAACTGACTTTTAAAGTTAAAATAAAAACCCTTCCCAGACTCCTTAGCAGCCCACTTCCAGCTTTCACTTTAAACTTAAAATACTACTGCAAAAGTAAAGGCCAAAAAAAACACACATTAGCTGACTAATTAAATAAATAAACAATTCAATTAATCTCTCACCAGCACTGCTGCCTCCAATCACACCCTCTCAGCTTGCTCCAGTGGAACAATGACCACCTCGTCCCCCTGCGCGGCCGATTTTAGAGTCCTATGGACCCGGACCCCAAGATCCTTCTGATCCTCTACAGTACTAAGAATCTTTCCCTTTATATTGTACTCCTTCATCCCATTTGACCTGCCATAATGGACCACTACACATTTATCTGGGTTGAAATCCATCTGCCACTTCTCCGCCCAGTCTTGCATCCTATTTATGTCCCTCTGTAACTTCTGACATCCCTCCAGACTATCCACAACCCCACCAACCTTCGTGTCGTCGGCAAACTTACCAACCCATCCCTCCACTTCATTTATGAAAATGACAAATAGCAAGGGTCCCAGAACAGATCCCTGGGGCACACCACCGGTGACCGACCTCGATTTACAAAAAGACCCATCTATACCCATTCTCTGCCTCCTTTGGGATAACCAGTTCTGGATCCACAGGGCAGCAGCCCCTTGGATCCCATGCCCTCTCACTTTTAGAAGAAGCCTCGCATGGGGGACCTTATCGAACGCCTTGCTCAAATCCATATAAACCACATCTACCGCTTTCCCTTCGTCAATGTGTTTAGTCACATTTTCGAAGAACTCCACCAGGCTCGTAAGGCACGACCTGCCTTTGGCAAAGCCATGCTGAGTATTCTTGAGAATACTGAACCTCTCTGAATGCTCATAAATCCTGTCCCTCAGGATCTTCTCCATCAGCTTACCAACCACTGAGGTTAGACTCACCGGTCGGTAATTTCCTGGGCTATCCCTATTCCCCTTCTTGAAAATAGGAATCACATCCGCAATCCTCCAATCCTCCGGCACCTCCCCCTTCTCCATCAACGACGCAAAGATAATCGCCAGAGGCTCTGCATTCTCCTCCCTCGCCTCCCACAGTAACCTGGGGTACATCCCATCCGGACCCGGCGTCTTATCTATCTTGATGCCATTCAAAGATTCCAGCACAACCTCTTTGTTACATTCCACATGCTCAATCTTTTCAGCCCATCGCAAGCCCGCAGTACATCCACCCAGGTCCTTCTCCTCTGTGAAAACCGAGGCAAAATACTCATTAAGCACCTCTGCCATTTCTACTGGTTCCGTACAGATTTTCCCGCTTTCACCTTTTATGGACCCTATTCCTTCACGTCTCATCCTTTTACTCTTCACATATTTATAGAACGCCTTGTAGTACGATTGAAATAGAGGTTTCTGTGTTAGAGAGTTTTTTTTTGGATTTGCATGTAATACCTCAGTGAAGATGTTGAGAATATCGAATACTCTGCATCTGTCCGCCTCTTAAACCAGGTATGAGTTTTGAAATCATTTGACACTTATGTCCCTGGGACATGGAGCTTGCATGCGTGGTTGGTTGTGTGTGTCTCAGTCTCTGTCACCTTAAATGAATGTGGCATTCATTCCCTGAGAAAAATGTGGAAATTACACTCATTTTGCATTGATAGCTCGGGTCAAAGTATTGTATCTGTGTGTTTCATAACTTTACTCGCTTCCTTTGAAGTGATCGAAATTATTTTGTTCAATTCTGACACAAAATGGTCGGCATACAGAAAGTTTATCCTCGAATTATAACAGAGATAAGGCTGTGGGTTAACAAGAGAATTGGACTTGATTTCAAAGAATCATAGAATCCCTACAGTGCAGAAGGAAGCCATTCGGCGCATCGAGTCTGTACCAAACACAATCCCACCCTGGATCCCCCTGAAACTAGGGTCAATTTGGCATGGTCAATCAACCAAACTCGCACATCTTTGGACTGTGGCAGGAAACCGGAGCACCTGAAGGAAACCCACACAAAAACGGGGAGAATGTGCAAACTCCGCACAGACAGTATCCCGAGGCTGGAATTGAACCTGGGTCCCAGGCGCTTTGAGGCAGGAGTGTTAACCATTGTGCTACCGTTGCCCTGGGAACATAAAAGATCGAGATTATTTGATTGAGCAATTGAAAACCATTAAGTGTTCGATAAAGTAAGTAAACACCTCCAGTGGCAGAAGGGTTGATATCCAGATTTCACAGATTTAAGGTGACAACAAAAGAACAAAAGGCAACATGAGGAATGTAAACATAAATGATTAAAGAAGGCTTTGAATGCACACCCTGACAGGGTGGTGTAAAGATAATCAACATCACCTATCGAAATGATATTTTAAAACTACTCGAAGCATGATAAAGTACAGATACCAGGAAAGATTAGTGCAGTGAAAATAACGAATCACTCTGAAAAATACGCCAGAGACGACATGAGTTGAAACGTCTCCTCCTCTGCTGTTTTATTCTCTGACTCCAAGCATGCCTTTCTCTATAACCTCTTGCTTTGTTTGCAACATTCCTGATCTCTATAATCGCCTTCAACCCTGCAATACTCCCTATCTCTGCCAGAACCACAGCTTTCAAGGCACCGCCCAGGACTGGGCCAAGGACGAGTGTTCATAATGCATTCAACGGGCTTGATTGAAAGATGATACATGATAAAACTTCAGATTTTTTTTGTCCTGAGGTTTTAGAATTACGAACTACTAAGATAATAATAGAAAATGGTTACAGATCCCTTTGCCATGGAGAACCAGCTTTGTATCTTTGTCACAATATGTAGCACGCTTGTCCAATTTAAAGTCAGCAGAATTTCTCACTGCACATCGTTTTTCGGAACACGAACAAGCTGATCTTCTCAGAAAAAACGGATCTTGGTTCCAGACAGCAAAACAATCTCAGAGATCGGGGTACTCAGATCAAGATAAGTTGGAAGCCTCTGCAGTGAATACGTAACTAATACAAGACGGGCCTGTTTTGGCAAAAAAACATATATTGTTAGATTGAAAATTCAACAATGTTTGTGTGCATGCGAGATATGATATAAATATGTGTAGTTTTCCTGTAAATATCAGAGTCTGCTCCTGAAGCCTTTCCCTGATGTGTACTCTCCCTGCATATACTTGAATAAAACAATTGTAACATGCTCAAGTCTCCTGTGGTTATTTCATAAGAAATGAGCGCTAACAGCTTTGCGAGCCAATCGGAAATGCTCCCAGCAAAAGGAAATATCACAGAGTTTGCAGGTCAATCTCTTTCCTCATTATCCTTAACTGAGAACTGCCAATATATGCGATTATGCATATTGAATGAACTATACCACTGCCTGACCCCATATTTAATGACCCCCACCCATGAAAACCTCCCAGTCATGCTCATCTCCATGACTACTTACATGCCTCGCCTTCAGGTACCCCTTTTATGACTCCAATTCAGGCACCATCCCCACTTTTGCTGCACCCCCTTCAGCTCCATCACCTAGGCACAGCTCAACTGGCACAAAAGGCTGAAATTTGCGATTTCTAGGTTCTTCAATGGCCACTGCCGGTCTCCAGTTACCAATTCCCGCGTGTACTGTTGTCAATATGGGCTGATTGGTAGGCTCCGCCGTTGTGCCAGTTGGACACTGTTAGGTGGGCACTGCTTGAAGGACACGGCCCGGCCATAACCCTGATCACGCGGAGACTTCAGTGGCCACCTCAACCCCTCTCACCCCCACCACCATGACTATCACTCCAGGCCTCCATTAGTTGAGACCAATACTGAGGTGGGAGAATTCCAAGAGTGAGCAGGATCAAGTGCTGAACCCACTAATGAGACCGAAATACAGTCAATCTCATGCAAATGTGACTTGCACCTTTTCTGGGTGGGATTCAATATGTGCAATTAGAAAAGAGATGGGGCAATTGCAAACTGCTTTGTGCCGAGGGTGAAATGGAGTTTAAGGGTTGCAAGCTATTTCCTGGTATTGGTGCAATGTACGAAATGTGCGGTGAGGTTGGAGAACGGCCCCAACATTTTTGTTCTTTTTTCTGTTACAATTTCTCCGTTTTTACTCTATTCCTCCATTAAAATAAGTAAACGCTCCTAACTTTCTGTTTTTTTCTTAAGAACTGATACTCCCATGTCCCAAGGCCTCTGCGTATACAGGCAAAGACAGGTTTATGTACCTGCTATCCAGCACTATTGAAGGGGTACTGCAGTGAAAGACTGGCTATACAGATAGACTGCTGCACTATCAAAAGGGTGGCAGAATTGTCAGAAGGACTGCACTTAAATAAGTTGTGTCTGCCAACAGGATAATTAGCATTTGTGTGGTGTATTGGTGAGTTACACTGTTGCTTTTGCAGCTCTGAGGGCCGATTGCATAAGGGAAACAACTGGGGTGCGGGGCTGGGTCAGTGGTTGCCAGCGCGGGGATGGGTGAGGGGTCGTTGCACTGTCAGTCATGGAGTGCTGAGCGACCATTTCAGTGCCAGAAGAAGAGCTTGGGAGAACAGAACTGCCGGTGTGTCAGTATATCGAGCATTGCAGTAACATAGTGGTGTTATAAAGTGTCAGCAAAACAATGTTGGATTGATATAACTGAGGTATTGTCAAAATGTCAAAACTTCAGGAATGCAATGATGGATTACTTTCAGGCATTCAGTACATCGTGAACGTAGCATTCTTGGACAGGTTCTATTTGGGAGCTGTTATATCTCGGAGGGACACATTGATGGAGAACAAGCAGGTGTATAGTACTGAAATACATGTGACCTGTGAGAGAAGCCACACCGAGGGAGTTGAGCACTATGCATATCAATATTTCGCGAATACTTCTCTCTACTTGCAGTACTCAGGATATGTGGGACTGTTGAACGTGCGCTACAGGTGCGGACGCAAACACAAAATGTTGGTAAAATAAAATCTGACAACAACTACGGAGAGAGAAAGAGAGTTAATATTTCTTCAGAATATAGTAATGATGTACTTATCCTATAAATGCAAATTAAACAGGTCAGACCAAACTATGAGCTTGCCTGGCACCCTGCCACTGTGCAAGTTTCAAACTGACGCTGCACACTGGGCACCTTGGCACTTCCTACTGATCTTCGGGCAAAGCCAAGGGCGAGTCTAGAAGGGGCGTGGCATCGTGGGAGCGGGGCGATCGGTAGGTTAGGCACCCACCGTGGCTTTCCAAGTGGAATCGATGGGAGACGGAGGGAGGAGAGTGGCCCGAGGAATTAATGTGCGCTGTTCGTCTTCTCATTCTGATGTAGTCAGAATGATGAAGGTTACCTTGAATAAGCAACATTTGCTCTTTGTGTTGACTTTAGTAAATGATGGAATTTTCATTATGATATCGGCAAAACTATAAAGTAACGAATCGGAAGAAGAGTCCCCCACCCACAGGCAGCACCCCGCTGTTTGTGGGGAGTGCATGCATTCTTGCCAGGAGAGAATTTGTGAGCACTCTCTTTGTGACCCCAGAAATTCAGACGTTTTTTTCAAGTGATCAGAGGACACCTACAGCCGATGAATATACCTGGCAAACCCTGCAGAGAATGTCTGAGATACCCGGATCCACACTATGTACTCCGGGGTACAACAAGAGTGACAATCCAGTTGTTACTCGACTTGTGAAATGGACTGTCGAAGCTGGCGATGTAACGAAAGGAGACCCTTAAGCGCCTTGCACAGAGAAGCTACACCACAACGCCTATGCTTTTGGATCTGGAGATCTCCACTGGACCATCCAACAAGAACCTTTGTTTGCAAACAAGTTTGATCTGTTAGTGGAGAGCAGTGATGTGCAGTGTATGGAGGAATATATCCAATACAAAGCAACTCACACAAGAGGATGATGAGCTCAATGGGTATAAATATTTCAGAGAGAGAAAGGGGATGCCAAGAGAAAATATCTCAACATTGCTGTGCTGAATAACAATGCAGGAACATGACACATGAACAGAAATGTGACAGTGATTATTGCATGTTTTTTCCACTTGGGACATCCTCATGAATTTGGACTGCAATGTGGATTATATATATATGTATATAAAACATTCCCAGTTTGAGTGTGACGATCGGAATGAACAGTGCAGCAGATGACAACCCTGTGTTGATCCTCAGTTCACAAATTCCTGAATGAAGGGGAAGCGGATGACGAAAGTTACCAGAAATTTGGAATTCATTTCGTAACATCATTAAATGTGACTTTTCAAAGGCAAACATTAGTTCTCTCTCATCCACTTCCACTCTCCCTCTCCCTGCTCTCTGAGTTTTATATTTAGTGCCGTCACCTCTCCCTTTCCTCACGCTCCTTCAATGAAAAAATCAAATCACGTGTTGATTTACTCTTCCTTCCTGCCAGCGACCCATCGTCTATCAAACATCAATAAAAGACAAACATCTCCTGATTTCATGTTTTACTCATCAGCGAGATTAAATGTCTGTTCTTCAGTAACCGACCAATTGTACAATCTGAACATTTTTCCATTTTCAGTTTCTTTTCAAACATGGCTTTCCCAATTTATCGTCATTTTCTTGGTTTAGTTCACTTCCCACTATTTCATTATGATAAAAGCCTTTTATTACAGGGATAATCTGTTTCCATGCTATTTACATCCTGCCTAATAGTGCATCCTCCAATGCGCACAATTGCTGCGATTAGGCATTGTTGTGTAATTTCCCTATTCACCTAGTCAGTGCACCTTGAGCTCAGAGCCAGAATATATATTTTGAAAAGATTCAACCCACTATGTTCATAGTCAGACTGCTAATTTGATTCTGTACTCTATTATTTGCATAGAAATAGGAATTACGTTGCCTCCTCTGTTGTTCAAGCGTGTTCTCGCGATCAATTACTACATCTAATCCATCCCTTAAATCCACTTTCCTGCCACTGTTCCAGATCCAACCGTGCAGCAAAAAGACTATCGAATTCTTCACAATCTAACAATTATTGGCCAGCATGGACATCTGAAGTGGACGCTTTTAATATTGCACTGTATTAATAATCAAGATATATGAACAGTTGTGTTCTTCCTGATTTCATTAATAAATATTCTATCTATAATTCAAATGTTACCTTCCTCTGCAATTCCCATTGGAATATTTTTGCTCCTGCATCTATCTTATTAAGTCACCTCATCACTTTCAAAATTTAGATCCGATCAATCCTCAACTTCTCTGAAGGCGAAATAATATGTTAGTGGGGTGGTGACAAATGTATATCGCGATTCATATCACCAATAGAGGCAGAGGTTACAAAAACGGGGACGCCATATTGGAATTGTATTAAAATTTGTGAGCCCACAGCTGGATTATTATGAGCAATACTAATTGTTATTATAGGATATTTCATTATGGGAAGAATTCGATTTCGCTGGAGGGATGCAGAGGATATTCACCAGGATGTTGTCTGGAATTGAACATTTTACTTATGAAGAGATTGGATAGGCTTGAGTTGTTTTCCTTGGAGCAGAAAAAACTGAGAGGCGACCTGATCGAGGAGTACAAAGTTAAGCCGGGCATTTGTAGAGTGGATAAGAAGCAACTATTTCCCCTTAGCTGAAGGGTCAGTCACGAGGGGACACAAGTTCAAGGTGAGGAGCAGGAGGTTTAGGGAGGTGCGAGGAAAAAATATTTTCTATTCAGAGGGTGGTGACAATCTGGAATCCGTTGCCTGTGAGGGTGGTGGAGCCGGGTTGCCTGACATCCTTTAACAAATACCTGGATAATGACTTGGCACATGATGACATCCAAGGTTATGGGGCACATCGATATCCACAGTGCTAACAGTACCATCAGGCACATATGTGCAGTTTTACCAAAACAATCACTTTCATACTGTTATAAGTAACAAGGTCAAGAAACCCATTTTAAAATCTAACATGTGGCCTCCTCACATCCATTTTGTAACTACGCATTAATAGCTATTTCTTGATTTTGTTTTAAAAGCAAGTCACCGAGCAATTGTTTCATAATGAGGTGCCTTTCTTAAATTATTAGTCAATCACGGTAACAGGTAATTTACTTTTTAATCAGCACAGCACAACCATGAATGTTCCGTGAACGTGCAGAGGTGTCAGACGTTGTTTAAACAAATAAAGTCATTTTCTAATGTTGTTTATTTAAAACACGTTATCAAGTCCAGTTCAAGAGTAATTATTATTGTTCAATTCGAACTGGATCAGTGTGAAAGGTGTTTTCTTTCACAAACTGTTTTTTGAATCAATGTAACTTATTTCATAAATGCTTTCATGGCGATCGCTATATTAGTAACCTGCAGATCAGAAACACGTGAGTAAATAAGTGAAACTTAAATTGAGTTGTAATTCACGAATCAGTAATTAATCAATAGTATTATGAAAATGTTTCTTTAATATAAGCATGCAAATCGTGATTTGTTGGTTATGGAAAGAATGGGCAAAAAGCAAATGTACAGGCATGAGGGAGACTTTCCAGCTGTGAAGAATCTCAAACTTTGAAATTGTGTGAATTATAGTCTGCATAGAATCAAATAAAGAGATATTATGAAAACGGTTCTATTGTAGTCCTGTGTAAGGTAAGCGAAATATGGAAACTGGAGGCAGGAATAAGCGACTCGGCCATGTGAGCCTGCTCTGCCTTTCATTTTGATCATGACTGATCGTCGATATTCAATTACCTGATCACTCTTTCCCCCCATATCCCTTGATCGCCTTAGCAGCAAGATCCATATCTAATTTCTTCTTGAAATCAGACAACCTTTTGTAGACTCGGATATGCTGAGACTTGCAGGGCTGGTGCAAGGGTATTTGCCGCTCTGGCGGCCTCGCCCCACCACATTCTCACCCCGCTTCCCAAATATATTTGAGAAATGAATCATTCCAGGGTAGTTATTACCCATAGCCCGCCCTTGCCCCAGTCTCACCCTCCACCATGGTCCCCCTGCCCTGTTCATTAGAATCCCGCGCTCTCCTCCCGCACCAC
Source organism: Mustelus asterias (assembly GCF_964213995.1). Lineage (NCBI taxonomy): Eukaryota > Metazoa > Chordata > Chondrichthyes > Carcharhiniformes > Triakidae > Mustelus > Mustelus asterias. Next base: position 90,646,633 of record NC_135816.1, on the reverse strand, counting down.
TAGCCAGACCACAGCACCGGCGTCATCTACAAGTCATTCAAGAGATTTCTGATTAGTTGAAAATGACGAACCGTTGTTTTTGAAAATCTGAATTGTATCAATTTCTCGATGAAGATTTACAGTTGCTCAAATTTGGACAGTGAGCTTCATTCTTATTTTTTTCTTGTGTGTCTTCTATCCAGACTGACAATATATTGTGCACCTCGGGGGAATGCACACTGGTTAGCACTGCTACATCACAGGGCTAGGGACCTGGGTGCAATTCCAGCCTTGGGTCACTGTCTATGTGAAATTTGAAGATTCTCCAATCAATTCTCCATCAATGATGAAGACGGTGAAATCTGAATGTTCTAGCTTGACCCTGACGTTGATGGAAGATGATCGAGCAGAAACTATGATCCATTTGACGAGAAGAAAATGTTTGGAATTGCACAATGGCTTGCGTTTAATAATATGTTCCCATGATAGACTTTAAAAAAAATTAAAACAAAACAATATGCGTTAGTGAATCCATACACTAGTCATGCTGGGTTTGTGACCAGGTTATTTTCCCAACAACGCGAATTTCTGTCCATTATATTTTCCTCAGAGGCACAATTCTAATCTTCCTACTAGGATGCTGTCAGGTATAAAATTGTCCAATTTGTAACTTGTCTAATTCCTCATCATACTAGAATGGCACTTACTGGATCGCCCACTTGGACATAATTACTGCAACATTTTACAGTACTATTTCAATATCTTTCAATTTTTTTTAACGATAAATCATTTCTGATTTCTGCTGAGTTCACTGTAAGTTTTTATCCGTATATTACTATAATAGTAAAGCCATCGACACAATCTGTATGTTCAAGTGACTGTAACAAACATCAAAGGACAGAGGGCACAGAACTGAAATTGAGGAGATTTCCCTCACCTATAAATTGGCATTCAATGTAAAAACTCAAAACTCACACCAGGTTGCGCTCACAAGTAACGAACGAATCCGCAAGGAACGGATTAAGCCAATGTCCGATTATTTCTGTGAAATTTGTTTTAGATAATTACAAAATGAAAACAGGATAAAACGATGACAAACTGTTAGTACTAAGCTATGTATTTTTGTGTTATTATTCAGAAGTGCTAACCATTCTCATACCTATCTTGAATATCATGCCGAATCGTATTAAACATAGAGAGGGAAGTTTTGATTTCGATTTATTACCGTTGTGCTTCAATATAAACGATTCTGCTCACTGGAAGTGAAGATAAAAAAGGTACTGAAATCCATGGCAATGGGCTTATAACACGTTCTAATTCTGAAAATATTGAAGCACAATATGACTCGTGTCAGTTCATTACCTTTAAAGAGAGAGAGTTCACACTATTAACTGATACAGGTAGAATTGCAAGAGAAAACAAGATCAGGCAGTTTTAAGTTTTTGTCTCAGGTTATTTTCCATAATTCAACTGAGCATTATTTGGGCTAATTCAGTGGGGAAATATTAAGATCATTCAGTAAAGCTCAATGCTCGAAATTTTAGATCATTCATTTCAATGAATAATGACTACTCCTGGTAGAATACATTATGCAACTTTAGATTTACTCAGTTAATCATCCACTTAAGCACTTAAAGTCCTTCATTACTCACATTTGCTTCCCGACTGATTGTAATTTCGGCCCTGTAAAAGGCCAAAGAATAGGCAAACAATCATTTAGGAACTTACGTTGGCCATATGCAGAGGTTGCGTCTGGGTCAAAGCAGGCTCACTTTCTTTACTCTCAGATAAAGCTCTTCACATGAATTTCATGAACTGAGAATAACAACCCCTGCATTTTAACGGAATCCTGTTTGATACTGTTTCAGCTTCGATTGTTCTAATTGAATGGTGGAAAAGGCAGCATGAACTGGTAGTGGATATGCATATTTCTAATCATCCGAAAGAGGAAAAGATTTTGTTATTGTGAGCGAATAAGTCTTAGAATGTCACCCTTATTCCGACACCGACTCTGAACCTGTCTCTTTAAAACAGATATTGTCTCTCTCACACGTTCTGTCGACCTATGCATCTGTCCATCCATCCATTCCCTTCCCAGGCTCTCTTTTCTCTCCCTCTATTACCATTTGACTTTCCTCCCATTATTCCGCCTCTTTCTTCTCTTAGGTGAGACGTGGAAAGATGTAATTTAGGGCGTTGAAGGCAGAGATGGTGAATATTTAATGAAATATTTTAGAACTCTGAACAAGGTCAAGTCTCTCCGAGAAGTGAGACACACTCAGGGCTAAGAAAGAATGTTGAGGATTCCTTAGAAACAGAAACAAAGGAGTAAAATGCTGTGGTGCTTAGTGGTGGCCCAGCAGATTGGATTTTTAAAGACAGCAAAGGATAAATAAATAAATAAATCACGAGGGAGGATTATAATTTTTATGGATAGAGCGATAGAGCTGAAGGTGGGACAGAGAGTAAGAGAGGGAGGATCGAGAGCAAGACAGAGTTCCTACAATTCTACACATATGAAGCGAAGGTAACAGTTTCAGTAGACAATTGCTCTTTATGGGGTCAAATTGAGTAACAATAATCATGATGCAAAAATGGCAGAGACGTTGAAAAATATTTGGCACCTATTTCTTAAAAAAATCCCAAATATATTTGAAAACCTCAGGGTGGGTGAGGGGTGGGTGGTTTGGCTTGGTGGGGTAGAGGAGATTACAAACAAATTAAAACTATTGCTGCAGATTTAAATAAAATAAAACTTCCCGTAACGCTGATGGAACTGAAGTCTAAATGTCCCTAGACCAGGTTACCTCCATCATGCAGTCATGAAATAATTGGTTCGTGCGTGCATCGTTTGAATACTTCAAGTTTCCACAAATTCGAGAATTGTCGCCATGAATCGGAAAACGGGAAAAAAACATACTTTTCATTGGACAAGATGTTGGCCTTCATTAAATAATTGGTGCAATGGAATTAATAAACAGTCATGGTATTACTGAAGTCGCAGAGCATGTAAAGAAAAAAACACGAGAATACCATGGAGATTCAAATTTGTTTCATGGATGTGAAATCGTTTTTTAAATAATTATTGGATTGACGACACGAAAAATAGACTGCATAAACATCACCTAGGGATAGTTTTTTGGATTTACAAACGACATTTGATAAGGTCTCACGCAAAAGTTACAAGGAACAAGAACTCATCGTTTAGTTGTCATGACATTCTTATGGAAAGAACATTAGCAAACTGAAATGAAACAAAGAATCGTAGTAATGGGTCATTCTCGCGTTTGTAATCCTCGTGAGATTTAATATTGATCAGTGCTGTAATCATAACACGTTACAATGTATATTAATAAATTACACTAACAAGACAGATAGTATTGTAATTGGTGAGGGAAAGGTACGTAGAAAGGCATGTTATATGATAGATGCAGAGTGTGCAAAGGAATGTTGATAGTTTATGGGAGTTGGCTAAATTTCGAAGCCGCAGTTCAATGTGGGACTAGGTTAGATTGTTCACTTAGGCAGGACTAACGAAATGAAGAATGATAATATCCAAATAGGTAGAGATGAAATAAAACTGCACTTAAGACAAATCTCTGTGGCTTGGTACATGAATCAAAAAGCTGGCATGTAGGTGCAGTAAGTCGTCTCGAAAACAAACGAAATGTTGATATTTATTGCGATGGGAACCGACAATAGAAGCAGGCACGTCCTTTTACATACGTACAAAGCAGTGTTGAGACCATACTTGATGCATTGAGTCCAATGTTAGTCGCCTTTTTAAAGCAATGATGTTATTGCTTTGGCGGAATTAAAATAAATTTCAGCAGATTTGATCCGTAAATGAAATGTTTCTCCTCTGACTATAAAGGGGAAGCAGATGAGGTATTTACTCAATTAGACTGAGGGGTATGAGATCTGCTATTATTCAAACATGTAAGATTCTGGGAGGATTTGTCAGGTTGCAGTAGATGGTGAGAAGTTGACGCCCCTCCTAACAGCAGCCAAAACCAGGGGGCATTTAGTTTAGAGTCTTCCATTTCATGTGGAATTGAGGAGGAATTTATCCTCTCAAATTATTTGTTGTAAAATTCTTTACTCGAAACAATTTCAGAAGTTGGGCCATCGAAGGTATTAAAAATAGACGATATTCGGCTTACATGAGAGTCAATGTTTCTGTGATGAAGACATAATAGTGGAGGTTCCTTTCGGCACTTAAATTCTAATCAAGAAAGACAAGTTAAATTAAAGCCAATCATGGTCCCCACATGAGGGACAAACCAGATCCAAGCTGATAAGACAAGGCGCCATATTTCATATTGGGCTCAGTAAAGCAAGATCCAAGCTGACAGGATAATGTTTTGCACATCCTCCCAGGCATGACCTAATGTTTCATCTTAGCCAAAAGTCCGAGATAACTTTGAGGCCGTGATCATGTAAACCAGGATTTTATTGAATAGTAGCGTGATTTCGCAAGGCCGAATGGCAGAATCCTGCTCTCACTATTGATGTTCTTACGATCTCATTATATCCGCATTCCTCATTCGGGTGGCGCAGCCTACACCAATTTGTGATGTCGAGGGATCTTCATTTCGACACTCTACATTATAGTTATGTTGCACTTTGCATGCTCTATTTTAATAACTTCCTCGTGCAAACACTGCTCAATGTATTAAATGTTCACTGAGAACTGTAATGATTAACCGCCCAGGCAATGTTGAATCAATGTACGTCAACATCTGGCTAACAATTATTTTGTCGCCCTATCACTGTGTTCACTGGCGATGCAGACATCTGGTTTAAACTGATTCACTTATGGTCAGAACGTTCATGGTCAGAATTTCTTTAGTTAACGAATTAACAAGCAAAATATAATTTATCACTGAGATGTTGTAAACTCCCTATACTTTCATTTTACTTTTGACAATAACCTCCCAGAATGCACAACTATTTTAGTCTGTAATGATTTCAAATTCTAATTCGAAAGATCCTGTTTACTCCGTGCCTGAATCAAATGCCCCTCATTTTGATATTGTTGTTTGTCATTATTGATATCTGCACCCGTGATTACAAAGTTTCCTAAATGACAGGATTGAATACTTTAAAGATGCGAACATGTCATCCTCAATATTTAGTATGAAAAGAAATGCAATAAAGCTTTTTGCAACCTTTCCATGTAGCTTAACCTTGAAAGGCACAGTCGGACGGACATATGGTGCCCATTCTGCAAGGCGAACGGATCCTTCCTCAAAAAAAAATGTTCTGACCAAACAGAGAAAGTACTCTAGAATATTGAAATAAAAGTATTAAAATGAGGGAGCAAATTGCATTGACATTTGTATTACATTTCACAACATTCACTAACTTTTAGTGATTTTCCCTCCTAATCTCGAAAATTGAATTAATCCTCTGAAGTTTCTAGTTTATCGCCATTTCCCAAGTGCATCGTTTCGTAACCGCTCCAGATGATTTCATAAATGGGCGGGAGGATCGCAGAATAGAGCACTGATTCACAACACTGACCATTACTTTTACTTATTCTTCAAGCACTGAGGAACAGAATCACAAGACCTCGAAATAGTTCCACTACCATGCAAAAAAATGCATTTATTAAAAAAAAAATAGATTAACACAATTGAAAAAGTGCATTCGAAGCTACAATCGCCTAATCGACAATGTGGTCGCTTTCACGCACACAAAGATACCAGCGGTCAAGTACACACTCCTCTCCGACATCGCAAGTGAATGTGCCTGGTTGTCTCTTCAGAATCCCACCAAATGATTGTCACGGAAGAATTGTCAAACTCTAAACCACAAAAACACACTTTAAATTCTTCTCTCAAATTCATGTTTTCTATTAGCATTTTCTGTCGAATTCTACTCCACGATTTCCAAAGTACTCTTCCGAACAGAATTCCACTCCACTTCTACCAACGGGCAAGTGTCTTTGCCTTGACTGCTTCTACACATGAATGTGTTCAGATAGCCAGATACCGATTGCTCCACAATTATTTCAGTGAAAATCTTGCAAACTTCAGTAAGATATCACAAACGTGATAGAACCTCTGCAGATATTTTTCTGACATCTCACTAGCCAGCTCCTTTACAGTTCTGTTAAATGAAATTAACAAAAAAATATTTTTCTCCTCTTTGTTTCCTTTTATTCAGACACCCGAGAAAGACATCTTCAATACTTAAATTCCTTATAAAGCTGTCCATTCGATTTCTAGACCTGGTTTTCTTAAACATTGCTGCACGATATGACTTTTCTCCAAACAGAGCTGTGGGAGATGTTCCCTCTCCAGCTGCTTATCGGCAACTGCCCTGAAATTTCAGTTCAATCTAAAGAACAAGGGAAATCTCCTCTAACTATGAAGTGGTATTTTGTTGGTGAGCAACTATAATTATTCCTCATCCTTTCACTCTCTCTATTACAGTCGGAGGTTAAACAACCCCGTTGCACACAACCATTTTTGTCCAACATGTGTCTAACCGCAGGTTCCTTCCAGGCACGGACACGTTGAATTAAACACGCATACGATCATTGTTTCTAATTTCCAAGTTAAATCTCTTAAAACTGTCTTTGCTTTCCTAAAACCTCCGCCTTTGAAATAAAAGAATCTTCATAAACATGATTTATTTACTTTGGTATGAGAGCCAATTTACACAAACTTGTCATGACACATATCTAACAATAGAATTTATGATATTCTACAAGTAGAGTTTTGCAGGCACATTAATTATTTTCTAATTGTCCATGACTGACTCTGGTGCATCAGTAGTCATACTTGGATCAGTCATTGCTCAATTATATCAGTATTCAACAATGAATTTGTAAATGCAGATAGCACTTTAGCATTGCAAAGTTCCACATCATATTATTCTTCATTTCCTCAATTTTGCATTGAAGTTCACAAATCTACTTATTCACCGCAATCTTCCCGTGGTTAGCTTCGCTTTTTAATTCTGCATCCAATCAATTATTCCTATTTTCCAGAACATCATTCTCGAGCTCCTGTCATTTTCCACGATACTTCATGAATACATATGATATTTGAAGTGCACCAAATGTTAACTGAAGATGAACCTTTCCCAAGTTTGCTCTTTTAAGATTATCCTTCAGACAGCTTATCTCCTCAGTCACGCGTTCCACTTTCGCAGACTGATTCTCAATCATTCTCGTCATTTCATTTCTCTTTTCATTCTCAAACTCCTCTTTCATGCATGACAGATGATCCTGTGTGTTAATCAAGTTTTACTTCATTTGCTCATTAACTTCAATGTGTTCTCATGTTTCTCCACAACCGTTCTCAAAAGTTTGTTAAGATTGTCATTATCAACTGCCTGTTGCAATAAATTGTCATCACATTACTGTACCTACAAGCCAAAGCATTACTCAGGATGATAGGTAATTTAGGAATAAGATCCACCGTAATAAGAACATAAGAACATAAGAAATAGGAGCAGGAGTAGGCCATCTGGCCCTTCGAGCCTGCCCCGCCATTCAACAAGATCATGGCTGATCTGAAGCGAATCAGTTCAACTTACCCGCCTGCTCCCCATAACCCCTAATTCCCTTATCGATCAGAAAACTATCTACCCGTGATTTAAACATATTCAACGAGGAAGCCTCCACCACTTCAATGGGCAGAGAATTCCAGAGATTCACTACCCTCTGAGAGAAGAAGTTCCCCCTCAACTCTGTTCTGAACCGCCCCCCCCCTTATTTTGAGGCTATGCCCTCTAGTTCTGGTTTCCCTTCTAAGTGGAAAGAATCTCTCCACCTCTACCCTATCCAGCCCCTTCATTATCTTATATGTCTCTATAAGATCACCCCTCATCCTTCTAAACTCCAACGAGTACAGACCCAATCTGTTTAATCTCTCCTCATAATCTACACCCCTCATCTCCGGTATCAACCTGGTGAACCTTCTCTGCACTCCCTCCAAGGCCAATATATCCTTTCGCAAATAAGGGGACCAAAACTGCACACAGTACTTCAGTTGCGGCCTCACCAGTGCCTTGTACAGTTGCAGCAAGACCTCCCTGCTTTTATATTCTATCCCCCTCGCGATAAAGGCCAACATTCCATTCGCCTTCTTGATCACCTGCTGCACCTGCAGACTGAGTTTTTGCGATTCGTGCACAAGGACCCCCAGGTCCCTCTGCACAGTCGCACGATGTAATTTTTCTCCATTTAAATTATATTCCAATTTACTATTATTTCTTCCAAAGTGGATAACCTCACATTTGCTAAAGTTATCTTCCATCTGCCAGATCCTCGCCCACTCGCTCAGCCTATCCAAACCTCTCTGCAGTTTTCCACGTACTCCACGCAATTCTCTTTCCCACTCACCTTCGTGTCATCAGCAAACTTGAATACCCTACATTCAGTCCCCTCCTCCAGATCATCTATGTAAATGGTAAACAATTGAGGCCCCAGCACCGATCCCTGCGGCACGCCACTGGTCACCAACTGCCAACCAGAAAAGCACACATTTATCCCAACTCTCTGCTTCCTGTTAGATAGCCAATCCCCAATCCACGCCAACACCTTCCCCCTAACTCCGTGTACCCCAATCCTCTGTAGGTGTGAGGCACCTTATCGAACGCCTTCTGGAAATCTAAAAACACCACATCCACCGGTTCCCCTCTGTCAACCACAATAGTGACATCTTCATAAAAGTCCAGTAGATTCGTCAAACACGCCTTTCCCTTCATGAATCCATGCTGCGTCTGCTTGATCGAACCATTCTTATTCAGGTGCTCTGTTATTTCCTCTTTAATAATGGACTCTAGCATCTTCCCAACTACGGATGTTAAGCTAACTGGCCTGTAGTTACCCGCCTTTTGTCTACTTCCTTTTTTAAACAACGGCATAACAGTAGCTGTTTTCCAGTCAGCCGGCACTACCCCAGAGTCCAGCGAATTTTGATAAATTACTACTAACGCATCTGCTATTACCTCAGCCATTTATTTCAGTACCCTGGGATGCATTCCATCCGGGCCCGGGGACTTGTCTACCTTCAGTCCTATTAGTCTACCAAGCACCACCTCCTTAGAAACAGTAATTGTATTAAGGACCTCCCCTCCCACCAACTCTTGATCTCTAATATTCGGCAAACTATTTGTGTCTTCCACTATTAAATCCCCCCTCTCATCTTCCAAGGGTCCAACATTCACTCTAGCCAATCTATTCCTTTTTATATTCTTGTAAAAACTTTTACTATCATTTTTTATATTTTGAGCTAGTTTAGTTTCATAATCTATCTTTCCTTTCTTAATCGCTTTCTTAGTCGTTCTTTGTTTCTCTTTAAAACTTTCCCAATCCACTAATTCTCCACTATTTTTGGCCACTCTGTACGCATCTGATTTTGTTTTAATATTCTCCTTTATTTCCTTCGTTATCCACGTCCGGTTATCCTTTTCCTTACACTCCTTCTTTATCACCGGAATATATTTTTGCTGAGTACTTTAAAAAATCTCCTTAAAAATCCTCCACTGTTCCTCAGCTGTCCTGCCTACCAGTCAGCTCGCCCAGTCTTACATTAGCCAATTCCACCCTCATCCTATCGTACTCCCCTCTGTTCAAGCCGAGGACACTGGTTTGGGACCCTCCTTTCTCACCCTCCATCTGTATCAGAAATTCCACCATATTATGATCACTCATCCCAAGAGGATCCTTCACAAGAAGATCCTTAATCCTACCTGTCTCATTGCACAGAACCAGATCCAAGATAGCTCGCTCTCTCGTAGGTTCTGTAACATACTGTTCAATGAAACAATCCCGACAGCATTCCAAGAACTCTTCCTCAAGCCCTGCACGTCCAATTTGAGTCGACCAATCAATATGTAGGTTAAAATCCCCCATGATTATTGCCGTTCCACTTTTGCACGCATCCATTATTTGCTTGTTTATAGCCCTCCCCACCTCTAAGTTATTATTTGGGGGCCTATAGAGCACGCCTACCAGTGTTTTTCTCACCCTACTATTCCTTAACTCCACCCACAACGATTCCACGTTTTGCTCCTTAGAGCCTATGTCGTCTCTCACTACCGTCCTGATATTATCCTTTATCAACAAAGCTACCCCACCTCCTTTTTCTACCTGTCTATCCTTCCTAAATGCCTCATAACCCTGTATAACCATGTATATTCAGTTCCAGTAAATAATAATTCCAGTAAAATTAATTCTTACATTAATCTTAGCAAAATAATAAGCATCATCACTTATATTAATCACTATTGCTCGTACGGATTCAGACATAAATCATCCTGCCATACAAATTCCATAATGAGCGACCATCAGTGATTTATTTTATAATTCAATTTTTGCCAATTTCATTGCTTCACTTTCCAGAGAACTTGGTTAACCCGGCAAAAATTGGAATAATCTCAGCTCCTTTTACCCAGACCGGAAATCACCATTCCATTTTTTTCTGCCAATTCAATTACATATTTTTTGGTTACTTTCTGTACACGAGTTAGAGTTACATTTTTCAACTTCAAAAAAAGTCTTCGGAATTTCGAAATCCATTTGGGATTCAAACCTACACAAAATATCTCACAGTGGCTCAAATTATTTTATGCAATACCTGAGCACCTCAGATACTCTTTATAAGGATTCACACATCCCACCATTTAACAATACAACTGAGAATAGTGTTCCCATTCAGAATCCAAAAACTTCCTTTCGATGTTTCAAAATATTTCAACAAACTAATATTCAGCCATTTCTCGAAGTTTTGAAATCATGGGGCAGTCCCCACATTTTCTGATGTTCCCAGTTGGTCCAGTAACTTGCCGGGAAAATGTCAGAACAGAACCCTGGCTGAGAAGACACGGAGGAACAGAGTCACAGGATCAAAAAATAGTTTTTAACACCAAGGCAATACATTTATTAAACATTAAATTTGACTGTAATGCAATACTCCTGCAGTTCCCCACTTAGATTAACAAATATTGACATATTTTAAGATTAGTACGGATATAAAAGCAGATTTGAAGCTACAATGCTCTCATCGACACAAAGTCCCCTCGATTCACAGAAGATGCTTGTGCTCAAAAGCACATTCCACTCTGAAACCAAAAATTAATGTCTGTGGATGTTTCTTCAGAATCACAGCAGATGATTGTCACTTAAGCGTTTCCAATCTCCAATCTCCAAAATGAAACTTTAAGTTCCTCTCTCAAAATCATGCTTTCCTTTAGCGGTTTGCACCCAAATACATTCCATTGCAAATTACTCTTTTGAAAAGAGCTTCCCCTTCAAACCTACCAAAGAATCCATTCTACGTTTTAGGCCAACTTGTTCAAGGATTTTTTCGTTCTGACTGTTTCTATGCGATCGCTTTCCGATTTCCAGCCACCAGTTGCTCCACAACTATGTCAATTAATGTCTCAACAAACTGTAGTAAGACCTCAGAATCCTTAGACTCATGTCAGATATCTTTCTGACGTGTTGATTGCCAGCACCTTTACAGTTTCGTGACTGAAAATGTACTATTCTCCACCCAATTCCTCTTTGTCGCTTTAGCTTCAGGCTCTCTGGAAAAAGCTCTTTAATTCTCTAATTTCATTAAGCAGCTGTTCTTTATATTACTGGCACTAACTTTCGTAACCATAACTATGATGTATGAATTTTCTTCAAGCAAAGCTGAGAGATGTTTGCTCTCTCCATGCCTGTCCCCAGCTGCTTTTATCAGCGCGTTGGGAAATATTCAATCTTTTGCCTTTCTCTAAATTTTCTAGCTTTTCAGTTAAAGCAAAATAACAAAGGAAATATTTCCCGTTTGGGAAGAGACCTTCTATTGCTAAGTAACTATATTTCTTAAGAATACCAGATCATTCTCTGTCACCGATGTAGCCTAGCCAAACCATGACACAGAAGCATCTCCGCCCAGGTTCATTCCAGGCACAGAGAGATTAAATTCTAAGAACCTCTGATGGCAATCTTCCAATTCCCACCTCAGGCGGACATGCCAGCAGTATGCAGGTTTGTGAATGCTAACGGCCAACTAAAATGTGTAAAAAATATCTGGCTAACGTTGAAAACAAATTAAATGTGAACAGCGTTTTAGATATTATTGCACTTCAGCAGGTCAGCTGCTGGGAATTCCTTGCAACATAACACACGTCCTGCCTCCCATAAGCTTGTTCACCATCTGCACGGTATATGACAGAAATGCAATGGATTACTCAACACTTATCATGACAACTGCCGCTTCAACAGCACCCACAAACTAATTTGCTGACTCCCAAATTTTAATCGTCAATACGATGTTACTCCATCTTGTTAACGTCTCGCACTCCTCAAGAGCGGCACAGCCCACCTTTTAAATGCTGTTATCACCATAGCCCAAAAAGGAAAACAGTAATTCGCCTATTACAATTTGCAGCAGGGAATCCAGCCTCACTGATCTCCAATAATCGTGAAAGTGCTGTTGCCGCCCAAATCTAGGCCCAGCTTTCCTGGAGCATTAAGCTGAAGACCCTTCAGTTAGAACCATAGAACCATAGAAGATTACAGCTCAGAAACAGGCGTTTAGGCCCTTCTTGTCTGTGCCGAACCATTTTTTGCCTAGTCCCACTGACCTGCACTTGGACCATATCCCACCCTTCTCATCCATGAACCCGTCCAAGTTTTTCTTAAATGCTAAAATGTTCATCAGGCTTCCATCCCTGCCTCAGAACTGGAACTGTTCAGCCATGGGAAATAATGGCTCTTCATCATTCTCTGCTACTCTGGGACTTTAACACAATTGACTGTACCATTCTCCTCCATTTAGTCTCCACTTTAGTTCAGCTTGTTCAGACTTCATTTGTCAATTCCGTTCATACAAATAAACGCGCAGCCAGTCAGTCGTTTGTTTTTTTGTTTTTTTATTCATTCGTGGGGCATGGGCGTCGCTGCCCGGACAGCATTTATTGCCCATTCCTAGTTGCCCTTGAGAAGGTGGTGGTGAGCTGCCTTCTTGAACTGCTGCAGTCCATGTTCTGTAGGTTGACCCACAATGCTGTTAGAGAGGGCATTCCAGGATTGTGACCCAGCAAATGTGACGGAACAGTGATATATTTCCAAGTCAGGATGGTGAGTGGCTTGGAAGGGAACTTGCAGGTGCTGGTGTTCCCATGTATCTTCTGCCTTTGTGCATCTAGATGGAAGTGGTCGTGGGACTGGAAGATGTTGTCTAAGGACCTTTGGTGAATTGCTGCAGTGCATCTTGTAGATAGTACACACGGATTCTAAGGTGTGTCGCCGGTGGAGGGACTGAATGTTTGTAGATGTGGTGGGAATCAAGCGAGCCGCTTTGTCCTGCATGATATCAAGCTTCTTGAGTGTTGTTGGAGCTGCACCCATCCAGGCAAGTGGCGAGCATTCTGTCACACTCCTGACGTGTGCCTTGTAGATTGTGGATAGGCTCTGCAGAGTCAGGAGGTGAGTAACTCGCCGTAGTATTCCTAGCCTCTGACCTGCTCTTGTAGCTACTGTGTTTAGTGGTGAGTCAAGTTGAGTTTCTGGCCAATGATAACCCCAAGGAAGTTGACAGTGTGAGATTCAGTGATGGTTACACCAATGAACGTGAAAGGGTGGTGGTTAGAGTGTCTCTTATTGGTGGTGATCATTGCCTGGGACTTGTGTGGCGCGTATTTTGTTTGTCACTTGTCAGCCCAAACCTGGATAATGTGCATATCATGTTGCATTTGATCATTGATTGCTTCAGTATCTGAGGAGTCACGAATGGTGCTGAACGTTGCGCAATCATCAACGAACATCCCTACTTCTGACCTTATGATGGCGGGAAGGTCATTGATGGAGCATCTGAAGATTGTTGGGCCGAGGACACTACCTTGAGGTACTCCTGCAGAGATGTCCTGGAGCTGAGTTGACTGACCCACCACAACCACAACCAACTTTCTATGTGCCATGAATGACTCCAACCAGCAAAGAGTTTGCCCCTTATACCCATTGATCCCAGGTTCTCTAGGGCTCCTTGATGCCATACTCGGTTGCATGCGGCCTTGATGTCATGTGCTGTCACTCTCACCTCACCCCTGGAATTCAGCTCTTTTTTCCATGTTTGAACCAAGGCTGTAATAAGGTTAGGAGCTGAGTGACCCCGGTGAAACCCAAACTGGGAGTCACTGAGCAGGTTATCGCTGAGCAGGTCCTGCTTGATAGCACTGTTGATGACCCCTTCCATCACTTTATCGATGATCGAGCCGATGATCGAGGGTAGACTGTTTGGGCGGTAATTGGCTGGGTTGGATTACTCCTGCTCTTTGTGTACAGGACATACCTGGGCAATTATCAACATTGTTCGGTAGATGCCAGTGTTGTAACTGTACTGGAAGAGCTTTGCTATGGGAGCGACACGTCCTGGAGCATAAACCTTCAATACTGTTGCCGGAATGTTATCAGGGTCCATTACCTTTGCAGTATCCAATGCCTCCAACCGTTTCTTGATATCACCTCGAATGACCGATTTGGCTGGGGACTGGCATCTACGATGCTGGGGAAAACTGGATGAGACCAAGATGGATCATCCACTCTGCACTTCTGGCTGAAAATTGCTGCGAATACTTCAGGCTTGTCCTTACCACTGATGGGTTACTCCATCATTGAGGATGGGGTATTTGGGGAGCCCCTCCATCCAGTGAGTTGCATAATTGTCCACCACCATCCTCAACTGGATGTGGAAGGAATGCAGAACTTAGATCTGATCTGTTGGTTGTGGGATCACTTAGCTCTTTCTATCACTTGCTGTTTTTGCCATTTGGCATGCAAGCAGTCCTGTTTGGTAACCTCAGGTTGACACCTCATTTTTCGGTATTCCTGGTGATGCTACTGGCATGTCCTCTTGCACTCTCCATTGAACCAGGGTTGATCCCCTGGCTTGCTGGTAATGTTTGCATGGGGGATATGCCGGGCCATGAAGTTGGAAATTGTGCTGGTGTACAATTCCGCTGTTGCTGTTGGCCCACAGCGCCTCATAGATGCCCAGTCTTGAGTTGCTAGATCGGTTCGAAGTCGGTCCCAATCAGCACAGTGATAGTGTCACACAATACGATGGAGGTCATTCTCAATGTGAAGGTGGGACATCCTCTCCACAAGGACTGACTGTGTGGTGGTCATTCTGACCGGTACTGTCATGGATAGATGCACCTGCGGCCGGCAGATTGGTAAGGCTGAGGTAAAATAAATTATTTTGTCTTGTTGGTTCCGTGACGACCTGCTGAAGACTCAGCCCAGCAGTTATATATTTTATTACCCGACCAGCTCGAAAAGTAGTGCTGCCGCCGAGCTACTCTTTGTGGTGGACATTGAAATCCCCCTTCATAGTATATGTTGCACCGTTGCCAACCTCCGTTCTTCCTCCAGCCGTTGTTCAACTTGGAGGAATACTGATTCGTCAGCCGAAGGAGGACGGTACATGGTAACCAGTAAGAGGTGTCCTTTCCCATGTTTAAACTAAAGCCATGCGACTTCACGGGGTCTGGTGACACTGTCAAGGACTCGCATGACAACTCCCTCCCGATAGTATACCACTTAGCCGCCACCTCTGCTTTGTCTGTCCAGCCGGTGGAACAGGACATGGATCGACAGGACAGGGATGGTAATAGTGGTGGCTGGGGTATTATCTGTAAGGGATGATTCCGTGAGAATGACAATTTCAGGCTGTTGCTTGACTAGTCGATGAGACAACTCTCCCAATTTTGGCACGAGCCCCCAGATGTTAGTAGGGAGTATTTTACAGGGTCGACAATGCCGTTTGCTTTGCCGTTGTCTTTTCCATTGCCTAGGTCGATGCAGGGTGGTCCGTCCGCTTTCATTTCTTTGTTGAGACTTCGTACCGATTATTGCAATTGAGTGGCTTGCTCGGCCATTTCAGAGGGCAATTAAGAGTCAACCACATTGCCTTTGCTCTGGAGTTACATGTAGGCCAGACCAGGTAAGGACGGCAGATTTCCTTCCCTGAAGGACATTAGTGAACCAGATTCTTTTTTTTTTCCGGCAATCGACAATGGTTTCATGGTCATCAGTTGACTCTTAATTCCAGGTATTTTTTATTGAATTCAAATTCCACCATCTGCTGTGGTGGAATTCGAATGCAGGTCCCCAGAACATTATCTGGGTTTCTGGATGAATCGTGGAGCAATAAAATATCACTAGGCCATCACTTCCCTCCCTTTCTAAATATATGTTTCCTCACTCCATAGTATATCTTCTGGAAACGTTGTAAGTCAGTACCTTGGCCGGGTTTATGTCTCATTTGCCTACTGCCCTACATTGTTATCATCCAAAATCGCAAAGTCTGGTTCCACCAGTTTGCGAATCAAGTTTCACCTCACAACAACCTCCGTTCATACCAATATTCACGAGGCTACTAGAGCTGGTAGTAGAGGTGGGTACAATTTTATCTTTTAAAGAGCACTTAGACAGTTGCAAGATTGATTGCTATAAAGGGATATGAGCCAAATCTGGTCAATTGGGATTAGCTTAATGATAGAAACTGGGCAGCATGGAGATATTAATACAAAATTGAGGACATAAAGAAAGAGGATGTGTTGGAACTATTGAATGGCATCAAGGTTGGTAAGTCGCCGGGACCGGATGGGATGTACCCCAGGTTACTGTGGGAGGCGAGGGAGGAGATTGCGGAGCCTTTGGCGATGATCTTTGCATCGTCGATGGAGACGGGAGAGGTTCCGGAGGATTGGAGGATTGCAGATGTGATCCCTATATTCAAGAAAGGGAACAGGGACAGCCCGGGAAATTACCGACCAGTGAGTCTAACCTCAGTGGTTGGTAAGTTGATGGAGAGGGTCCTGAGAGACAGGAGTTATGATCATCTAGAGAAGTTTAGTATGATCAAAAGTAGACAGCACGGCTTTGTCAAGGGCAGGTCGTGCCTTACGAGCCTGGTTGAGTTCTTTGAAAATGTGACCAAACACATTGACGAAGGAAGAGCGGTGGATGTGGTCTATATGGACTTCAGCAAGGCGTTCGATAAGGTCCCCCATGCAAGACTTCTTGAGAAAGTGAGAGGGCATGGGATCCAAGGGGCTGTTGCCTTGTGGATCCAGAACTGGCTTGCCTGCAGAAGGCAGAGAGTGGCTGTGGAGGGGTCTTTCTCTGCATGGAGGTCACTGACCAGTGGAGTGCCCCAGGAATCTGTTCTGGGACCCTTGCTGTTTGTCATTTTCATAAATGACCTGGATGAGGAAGTGGAGGGATGGGTTGGTAAGTTTGCTGACGACACCAAGGTAGGTGGTGTTGTGGATAGTTTGGAGGGATGTCAGAAGTTGCAGCGAGACATAGATAGAATGCAAGACTGGGCGGAGAAGTGGCAGATGGACTTCAACCCGGATAAGTGTGTGGTGATCCATTTTGGCAGATCCAATGGGATGAAGCAGCAGTATAATATGAAGGGTACCATTCTTAGCAGTGTAGAGGATCAGAAGGACCTTGGGGTCCGGGTCCATAGGACTCTTAAATCGGCCTCGCAGGTGGAGGATGCGGTCAAGAAGGCGTACAGCGTACTAGCCTTCATTAATCGAGGGATTGAGTTTAGGAGTCGGGAGATAATGCTGCAGCTTTATAGGACCCTGGTTAGACCCCACTTGGAGTACTGCGCGCAGTTCTGGTCACCTCACTACAGGAAAGATGTTGAAGCCATTGAAAGGGTGCAGAGGAGATTTACAAGGATGTTGCCTGGATTGGGGGGCATGCCTTATGAGGATAAGTTGAGGGAGCTTGGTCTCTTCTCCCTGGAGAGACGAAGGATGAGAGGTGACCTGATAGAGGTTTACAAGATGTTGAGAGGTCTGGATAGGGTAGACTCTCAGAGGCTATTTCCAAGGGCTGAAATGGTTGCTACGAGAGGACACAGGTTTAAGGTGCTGGGGGGTAGGTACAGAGGAGATGTCAGGGGTAAGTTTTTCACTCAGAGGGTGGTGGGTGAGTGGAATCGGCTGACGTCGGTGGTGGTGGAGGCAAACACGTTGGGGTCTTTTAAGAGACTTCTGGATGAGTACATGGGATTTAATGGGATTGAGGGCTATAGATAGGCCTAGAGGTAGGGATATGATCGGCGCAACTTGTGGGCCGAAGGGCCTGTTTGTGCTGTGGCTTTCTATGTTCTATGTTCTATGAAATGTATTAGCACAGAAAATTTGGAAAATGTATGGATCGAGCCAAGAAACAACAAGTGACAAAACATATTCGTCAGGCTGTATGCAAACCACCAAGCTATGGCATTCATGTTGGGAATAACAATGGACAGGAAATCAGAGCTGCGTGTGGTAAAGAATCATCGTTATTATGGGTGACGTTCATCTGCATATAGATTGGGAGAGGACGAATTTCTGGAGTGCATTCGGATGGTTTTCTGGAGCAAAGAACAAAGGAACAGCCAATGTTGAACTGCATATTGTGCAATCAGCAAAGATTATTAGGCGATCTAGTTTTGAGAGAACTCTTGGCGACGAGTGGCCATGAAATAGTCGAATTCTTTGTCAAGGTGGATAGTGGTGTAGTTGATTGTGAGACCAGGATCTTGAATCTCAATAAAGATAACTACGATGATATGAGGCATGAATTGACTATGTTGGACAGGGAAACATTGCTGAAAGGAAGGTTCGTGGACAAAAAATGGCAAGCATTTAAGGAACGAAGAGGTTAACCACAAAAGCTGTTTATTCCTATTTGGCACAAGAGCGGAAAGAGCTCTGTGGCTAAACTATGGCTTACAAGCATAATTACAGATAGTATTAGATTCAACAAATGCGTTCTCATATTGACCAGAGAAAAGCAATAGACCCGGAGATTGGGGGCAGTTTGAAATTCAGCCAGGGGGACCAATGTATAGATTAAGAAGGGGAAAGTGGAGTACGAAAGTAAGAGGGCAGGTAAAATAAAAACTAACTGTAAAAGTTTATACCTATATAAGAAGTGAAAAAAAGGTTGATCAAAACAAATATAAACCCATTACAGTCAGAAACGGGAAAATTCATTTCGGAGATCAAAGAAACAGCTGAGGAACTAAATTTGCACTTTGCTTCTGTCTTCATAAAGGAAGACATAAATAATATACCGGAGGTTGTGAGAAAAACACATTTTAGTGAGGAGGTAAAGGGCATCAATATTGCGAGATAAATGGTTTTGTGAAAGTTAATGGGATTGAAGGCAATTAACTCTCCAGGGCCTGATGAACTTCATCCCAGAGTACTTAAGAACGTAGAAATAGTATATCCATGGTTCTCATTTTGCAAAATTATTTGAACACGGGAATGCTTCCTAGAGATTGGATCACAGCTAATATAAGCCCGCTATTCAAAGAGGAGATAGAAAGTAAACAGGGAATTAGCATCAGCAGTAGGGAATTTGCTAGAGTCTATTACTAAGGATTCCATGGCACAATATTTGAAATGCAGTGGTATATTCAGACAACAGGAGCATGGATTTACGAAATGGAAATCATGCCTGACAAATCTACTGGAAATTTCTGAGGATGCAACTAATAAACGTTGACCAGAGGAGCTGGTGGAAATGGCTTATTTAGACTTTCAGAAGGCTTTCAACAAGATCTCACAAAACGGACTACTGTGCAAAGTTAAATCATGGGATTGCAGGTCGCGTCTTGAGATGGATAGAAAGTGAGTTATCAGACAGGAAGCAAACGGTTTGAATACATGTATCTTTTCTCTGATTGGCATGTCGTGACTCGTGGGGTACTTTAGGGATCTGTGCGCTGACCTCAACTATTCACATTATTTATTAAGGATTTGAACCATGAAACTAAATACTTTCTTTCGGAATTTGAAGAAGATACAATGTTTGGTGGGAGGGTGAGCGGTGAACAGGATGCAGAGGTACTTCAGCGTGAGTTTTAAAAGAGTGTGTGTGCATATGCATGACAGGATAAGATGGATAAATTTGAAGTTACGCACATCGTCAGCAACAACAGGAAGGCCGATTATTATTTGAGTGTGTGTAAATTAAGAGTAAAATACTCTGCAAGATGCTGGTTACTTCGTAGTTCGGTCGCTGAAAGTAACCACGCGGGTACAGCAAGCAGGAAAGAACACAAATGGTGTGCTGGCCTTCATAGCGAGAGGATTTGAGAATAGGAATAGAAATGTTTTACTGCAATTGTATCGGGTGTTGCTGAATACACACTTAGTGTGCTGTGTGCAGTTCTGGTGACCTTATCTGAGGAAGGATGTCCTTCCTACAGAGCAAGTGCAGCGGAAGTGTACCAGACTGCTTCCGCGGATGACAGGTATGTCATATGACGAGAGACTGAGCCGGTTAGGATTATATGAATAGAGTTTTGAAGAGTGAGACAGCATCTGATAGAAACTTCTAAAATCGTAACAAGATTAGACAGGGTAGATTCAGAGAGAATGGTGGGGAGTCCAGTACTAGGAGCCATCGTTACACGATAAGGAGTAAAAACTTTAGGACTGAGTTGAAGAGAAATTCCTTCACCCAGTGAGTGGTGAATCCTTGGAATTTACTTTCACAGAAAGTAGTTGAGTCCAAAACATTCTCTGACTTCAATAAGAAAATAAATATAGCTTTTGCGGCTGGAGGGATCAAAGGTTCAAATATCAAATGTTGGAAAGGGGATCAGGATATTGAATTCGATGATCAGAAATGATGAAAATGAATGGTGGAGCAGGCTCAAAGGGCTGAGTGGCCTAATCCTGCTTGTAGTCTCTATCTCTTCCCCGCATACACCCCCCTCCCCCAAATTCAATCGATATCATAGTATCCTGGTATTGAAGTATCCTCTTTTGCAGCTTTCCATTTGCACTTGGCTGCTTGAGCCACAGAGCTGCGTCTTGGCTCACGTGGCCCGAGTGCTGAAGGTCCAGAGAGACAGTGACTTTTGAACTCCAGTGAAAGTTATTTGCCACGGTTATTTTCACTCTGAGGAGGTTAATGCCCAATGTCTTATAGTGTTCAAGGACAGAGTCAAATTGGTTCGAGCGAAGGAACAAAAGTGTTGAATTATGTTGCTTATTGCAGTCTGCAGACCGCCACCTGCTGAGCGAGATGAAGAAGCACAACTCTGCAGGGATAACACAGCGATGCAAACATTATCGAATAGTTTTACTGGGAGTGGGGAAAGCTGGGCATTGATTACCAAATAAAGACCGGGGCAGTGCTGATATAAATAAAAGAGTAGGGAAAAGGTCCCAAGATTTTATCAGGAATTTTTTCTAGAGCAGTATGCGTCCAGGCCAACATGAAATAATGCACCCATTGCCTTGTTGTTTTGAAATGAAGCGATTAGTTTAAGTTTTATTTGGAGAAAATTGAGGAGGCATTAGCGATAGTATTGTAAGGATTAGGCTGATGATAGAAAAGGAAAATAGGCGATCCTGAGAGAACTAAATAAATGATGGAGTGTGCATTTCAATGGGACAAGTTAGAGCTGGTCCAAATAGAATGGGATGAAAGTTTAGGGGGCGGGGGGGGGGGTGGAATTTGTAGCGCAGCATTAGGAAACCTTCAAAATAAAAATAGTTCGGATGCAGTCAAGGTACCTACAATAATAAAGGAGCAGGAGGGCCGATTAAACATAGAATCCCAACAGTGCACAATGTTCGAATCGAACGACGAACCTTGACCTTGTGAGGCAACATTGCTAACCACTCCAACACCTGTGTCGACGAAAAAAATAATTTACACATGAAGGTCGGGGCATGGTTGAAATTTGAATTACTATTCTGCATTGACCTTTGATGAGGAGTTAGATGACTCCCAGGAAACGGTGGCAACGAGGAAACACTACCCCTATAAGGGTGAAAATTGATAAGGAGGAAGTGTTGAATAGACTGTCGGTACTGCAATTTGATACGGCGAATATAGCCAGACGACAGATAGCCAAGGGTATTGAAGGAAATGAGAATGGAAATACACCGGCACTGGCTATAATCTTTCAATCTTATTTAGACTCAGGGAAGGTAGCAGACGTCTTGACAATTGCAAATGTTGCGCTGTGGTTCAAACAAATGTGTTAAGCATAGCCCAAACATCACTGCTTGACATCCGTGGTAGCCAAACTTCTAGAAATATTTGTTCGGGATATAATTAGTCGTCACATTGAATGTGAGTTGAATTTGAGGAGCCAGCATGGAGTTCTAAATGGGAAAATCGGTTTACTCAGCTTCCTGGAGTTTTTCTTTGTAGATGTTACAGAACGGGTCGATGGGGATAATACAGTTGATGCAGCATGCATGAGCTTTCAAAGGACATTAGATACAGTGCCAAAAATGGTTTTGAAAAAGGTTATAACTCATGGAAAAAAAGGGGCAGCGGCAAAGTGCATAGAGAATGGCTGAACAATAGGAAACTGAGAGAATCAGTCAATAGATACTTTGCGGTCTGGATGAAGAATTGCAGTGCTACTCCCGAGGTTCGATGCTGGGACACTTGATTTTCCTGAAACATATTAATGA
Source organism: Mustelus asterias (assembly GCF_964213995.1). Classification (NCBI taxonomy): domain Eukaryota; kingdom Metazoa; phylum Chordata; class Chondrichthyes; order Carcharhiniformes; family Triakidae; genus Mustelus; species Mustelus asterias. The sequence continues at coordinate 90,624,178 of NC_135816.1, read as the reverse complement.
TCTAAATTTTGGTGCGGAGAGTATCATGTCAAAGGTTCAAAATGATATAAAACTTGAATCAGTTGCAAAATTCAAAGACTTTAAATGTTAAATTCGAGAGATTGGTACAGGATGGGTTGGCATCCGAAATGAGAAATGGAGAAATTGACAGTGTGCATTTTTTCTGGATAATCTGGACGTTTTGCAGCATGGAAGGGCTCTCAGCTATCTCTATTTCTGAGACTAATATGGCACAGGTGTGGTGAGACCGTGAAAATTATATGTTAAACACTTACTGTGGAATTATTGTTTTCAACAGAACCGCCGGAGAATGCACATTTGTTATTAACTGCAACCATGCGACTTGTGTATTGATGTACACGTGAAAATAGTTTTGACTTTGTTAATCAGGACTTCTGTCATTTTTTTTCTTGGATTATGTAAGGGCAACAATTAGAACTGATGTATGTAATGTTACTTTCATTAGTGCGCTATTTTAATACATAAATCTCAGAGGTTCTCATTCGCTAAAAAAATCAAAAACAGTTTGTGACCGAGATTAGGCAGAGGAGCTCTCTGTATTGCTTGCCCAGATGAAGCTGAGTGTGATGAAAAGCAGCTCATCCATGTTTGAGTGACCTAGGTTAACAAAGCATTGCGATTTCAGAAAGATGATATGGAAAAAATAGATCACAGTCGGATAGGGAATCAGTCAGTTGGCCGAAATTTTTATTGGGAAATTGCAAGATTCCAAAATTAGGGATTTGGTCAGTAAGCTCCATGACATTTTCAGCTGGTAAGAGAGAAGCAGCATCGATTTGTAAAGAGGGGGCAGTGGCTGAGTAGCCTGTTTGTGTTTTTTTACGGGGCGACTAAATTAACGGACATGCGACCTCCAAGTCCCCACACTCCTTCCGTGTGTATGGCACATCCATTGTCTGGACGGTTGCAGCTCTGCAGGCTGGGGACAGGCGCAGTTTGCCTCTGTAAAATAAAACTGTTGTGGAAATCCCAATCATCCAGGTTAGGAGAAGCGTGCCATAATTAACAAATGTGCAATACATGGGGCGGAGAGGTGGGGTAGGGAAAGTTCAAGTTCAGTTGAAAGAAGTAGAAAGAGAAAAATAGGGTTCTGGCAGAACAATAAAAGCGGTGGCAGTCATTAAGAATTGAGGCCCCTGAGACGTTCTGGAGATTTTGCTGATGTCTGTTGGTTCTTTTAAAATTGATGGGGTAGGATTCGGTCACGTCTGCTCTTCAATGTATAATATGGGTGTCATTGTTTGCCTGTCGATTCACATTTATCTCATGTTCATACTGAATGTTGGAGAATAAGGCAGATATTGTAAGTTGTATAGGCTTTATGAGCTTTTGTAGAAACGCTTAGTTTGTTTACTCAAAATTTGTGGATTCCCTTGAGATCATTCACTTAGCAAATATCTAAAATCTCAAACTCTGCTGTAAATCAAAGCATATATGCATCACTGAACAAGACAAAGAACAAGACATAAGAAGCTGGTCCAGGGTCATTACATGTGACTTACCAAACATGTACATCATATACATGAGCACATTTGGCGCTAATGCTGAGGTAAATCAACGAACAATGAGCAGGAGCTCAGATGCACAGGTTTAATATCGTGCCCAGTATTTTTTTCCTTTAATGTAGGGTATAATAAGACAGGTGAAAATATATTCCCGATTCTCAATTTCCCTTTGGGAGTATTAGGTTAATAAAGCTTTTATTGCTCGATTTCGAAAATTCCATGCTTTGTTTCAGGTTTCAATAAATTGTTTCAATGGATTCAGTTGAATATCATACTTTATTAGTTATGAACATGCAGGTCTTGTTAATGGATCTAGATAACAATCATTTATTCATCCCTCTGATCATACAAAGACTCGCAGTCCAGCCCTGGATACTCTCAATGATCGGAGCTGTTTCTGTCCATCTGGGGTGAACTGGTTCCTCCATAACCTAAGACAGAGATGATCAATTAAATAGAAAGCTAATTCATAAAACAAACTGAAAGAACCACGTGTAAAGTTCGAGTAAAATTAACTTTTTTTATATTTTCTTTGGGAAACTCGGAAGGAACACAGGGAAATGGCAGCGGGGACCAAACTGATTTTAAACTCCTGTCGGATTCGCTTGAATGACATCAGCAGTGCTGTAAGAACGACATTCATGGATAGATGTACAATCGACGTAAGGAGCCATGGTGGCAATCTCACTGAAGTAGTAATCTCGAGGCAGAGGAATTGAATTCCAATTCATTGAAAAATATGGATTGTAAAAATCATCTCAGTAACTAATACTTTGGAGTCACCCTCGATAGCCACCAAATGAATCTGGTTCACAGCTCTCCTTTAAGGTGTGACGATACTGTGCCCTCAATAAATGTATTTATGTCATGTTTCTTGACAAGGATTTTGTTTAGAAGTCTGTTATATTTACTCGGTGCTACTTTGTCTCCAACAGCGGCCCAAATGCTGAACATGCAGAAGCTTAACTGATCCTAAGTGCTGTCCGACCTGTTTTCATGTGAGCAAATGCAGTTTTGTTATTTCTGTGTTTACCTCTGTTCTTTTCAGTGAAGCGTTTGATTGGGTTGATTGACATGTGACTGGGCGCAGCTCGGTTTACAGAGAAAGAAGTCGCCAGTTGCTATTTTGAATTTTAACAGTTCAGTAACTCGCTCTCTCTCCAAAACAATTTTAACTGTTTAACTTGCCTAATTACCTGCTATATTGATTGTGCATCCATCCCAAATTTAGTGCTCAATGATTTTAGCGGAGCGTAAATGATATTAGAAGGGGCGTAAAGCCGATGTTTTATTTATTCATTGATATCTAGCCTGGTGTAATATGTTCGTATTTTTCTGTAGTAATCAATATGACCTGAATATCGCGAGATGAATAAACATGTAGCAAATCCAACATTTCACCGTTTTGGTGAAGTACCTCAGTAGAATATGTAATTCGTATGATTTCCTAATGCAAACCATTACCACAGAAATATCCATTTACGGATTTAATAATTCAACATTAATATTTGCACTCACTGGATCAGCTCCAAGTTTTTGCAGCTCATTATGAGGTGTCGCAAACCAGGAACGCACTGGTCTGTAAATTTGTTTCCGTCCAGATACAGCATTGTCAAAGACTGGTTCACATTGAATGCCGACCTCAGATCGTCAATGCAAGCAGCGGTCAGATTGTTGTCCTGCAAACTGACCATAAATATTCAAAATCAGAATTTAGTGCAGCTCGAAAAACCAGCAATGTTTTGAATTAAGAGGAAAGTAAAGAACACAAGAACATCAAACACGAGAAAGACGTTGAGCCCGTCAGCTGTTTAGTATGTCATGCAGTTCGATAATAGTTCATGTACCATCACTCCAACATTCAACCATTAACCCCGTGACATTCGAAGCTCGCTAGAATGTACCAATCTTCATTTATAAAGAGCCAATTGGTCCACAGTCCCAACAGCTTTAGTGTTTGAAAAAAATCCACATATGCAAGTGTGAAAATATATTTTCTGAAATCGCGGCTGAATGAATGGCTAACCTTTATATTTTCAATGATGTCGCTTTGTTCTATATTGCACTCACAAGGTGATTTTTAAAAAAAAATCTAACTAACCTGGAATATCTTTAAAAAATGTTACACAAATCATTAGAGTAAATTTTGATAATCTTCTCCAGTTAAAATAACAGAATCGCTGTCGCTGCAAACTGTCATAATGTTTGAACTTTTTGTTCCTTAAAACGGTCTGGAGTTTTTTTTCGTGCAGTAGCCCCCACCAGTGCTAACGTATAGAAATATAGAAACATAGGAGATAGCAGCAGGAAGAGGCCATTTTGCTCTATGAGCCTGCTCCACTATTCATCACGATCATGGCTGATGCTCAACTCAGTAGCCTAATCCGGCATTCTCCCCACAACCTTGGTCCATTCGCCCCAAGTGCTATATCTAGCCGCCTCTTGAATACATTAAGTATTTTTGGGCAAAAACTACTTCCTGTGGTAATGAATTCCACAGGCTCACCACTCTTTGGGTGAATAAATGTCTCCTCATCTCCGTCCTAAATGGCCCACCCCTAATCCTCAGACCGTGACCACTGGTTCTGGACTCTCCCACCATTGGGAACATCCTCTCTGCATCCACCCTATCTAGTCCTGCTAGAATTTTATAAATCATTAGGATACCCCCACCCCCTCCCCCTCCCCTCCCCCTCCCCTCCCCCTCCCCTCCCCCTCCCTTTTCGTTTTAACCTCAGCAAAAAAAATCTAACTAACCTGGAATATCTTTTTAAAATGTTACACAAATCATTCGAGTAAATTTTGATAATCTTCCCCAGTTAAACTCGATCTCTCCACACACATTCGTCCCATCACCCCTGGAATCAGCCTGGTGAACATTCGCTGCATTCCCTCGAGAGCAACAACATCCTTCTTCAGAAAACACAATATTCAAGGTGTGGCTTCACCAAGGCCCTGCATAATTGTAACTACACATTCCTGTTCCTGTACTCGAAAACTCTCGCAATTAAAGCCCGCATAACATTTGCCTTCTTTATCACCTGTATGCTTCCTGTGGCTTGATGAAGAGAACAAAGTCCACATCGTTCAGTCACGCAAAATGCTATACAGCTGTAACGATAATTCCATGCACAAAATAGCATCAAATGAAGAGACTGTGAATTATTGTAATCTAACCCTCAACGTATTTATTGGTCAGTTTAAAATCGGTACCCGGCCTGTTCCCTGTGGCGTGTGAGGTTAAATATGAATGTTACTTACTCCAATTTCTGTGTTTTGCAATCTTCATGCAACAATGCTGCAGACAGAACGCTAACTCCTCTATCTCCAATATGATTGTGATTTAGCCTAACAACCAAGAAGAGTCACAAATAAAATATGTTCTATCATATAACGATCCTTTATATTTGCAGAAAAGTTTCGAATCTTTATCTTGTCGATAAACAGAGCGATGTGGAGATATGATAGGTATGTTCGAAACTATTAAATAGCTTACTATATTAACAATGGAACAATTGTTCACAAATGTATAAGGGACCTTGTGCAAAATGCATACATTTTGGGCAATGTAAATAAGAAGCTAAAGATGAGATTAAGTGTGTGTGCACACACATACACACACACATATAGATAGATAGATAGATAGATAGATAGATAGATAGATAGATAGACAGACAGACAGACAGACAGACAGACAGACAGACAGATAGATAGATAGATAGATAGATAGATAGATAGATAGATAGATAGATAGATAGATAGATAGATAGATAGATAGATAGATAGATAGATAGATAGATAGATAGATAGATAGATATAGATAACTTCAAGTGAAAGACTGTTAGAAGCAAAATCAAACGCTACTTTCAAGTGAAGGAAGAGGAGTATAAATACGTAAAGAACAAACATTTGTGTGGGCATAAGAGAGAGGGGGGTCAGTGGGTCGTTTTGAATATGCCTATAAAAGAGGTTGTCGAGCACAGTTGACAAAATGACCTCTTTATGTGCAGTTGAATTTGAAAATCATGTAAAATTCAGAGCACGCTAATATACGCAAAACGTGAACCTGATTGGGTATCATTATTTTATTTTATTCTACCCAATTACATTTCACTGAAAGCAAATGTGAATATAATCGGCGAGGAGGATTATAATCTGTCATTAGCCCAGGGCTAAAGTTATCTACGTGTGAGAAACATTAGACAGTCGACTCATCACGTAAATTCCTGTCATCCTGATCAGATTGAAATTTCACAGTCCGTACATTCCGTTGCATGGCACAATGGGTTACAATATTCTCTTCAGTTAAAGTGCAAAATGAACGAAAATTCCACTACTCCCGAACACTCAGACGCAATTTGGCTGTTGCATAAAACAAATTAATCTACCAGTGTGTCTCTTGGAAATCTCATCTGAGAAACATTTATTGCCATCCAATCTCCATCTTAATCCCTCCCTTGAGTTTTGGTAATGGTGCATGTGGCAGCGTCACTGTCAATACCGAGTCAAACTAGAAGTAGTTCTAAATCATTGACACACAGGGCCAACATTGCAACCAGTTTAAGCTTCAAGTGTCAGGCATGAACCGCTGGATCGCCCGTTTGGTCGTCTGACTTACATCCATTTCCAGTACCTAGCACTCCGAAGTGTCTTCGCAAATGGAAGTTTGGGAATGTACTTAGAGTTTGCTGCGTGCGAGAGGGACTAGTATTCAAAATTTAATAGAGTACTCTGAGAAATATTGTATTATGTGACATATGAAAAGACTGTTCTTAAAACGTGGGGCCAAGGTAGACATTTATTTATCTTAAAATATATAAATTTGCATCAAAGGTCGCTAGTTTGCTAGTTTCCTGTTAACTTCTTGTTTATGAAAGGTTGATTTTTCATTCATAACAACTTCTACAGTTGGATTCAGTGACTCGCAATGAAAGCGAGTTGAGGCCTGTGCCCCGTTGTCTGTGTACGGAATTGACCTCAAAGTGGTTGAGATCTGATAACCCGATCCCGCACAAAATTAAACGAGCCTCTTCCTGACATATGTGTCGAGATGTGTAGACCACTGGTGAGAAACTTTAACATGAGCAAAAATGCAGATCAAATCAAGTTCCTTTCTGCACTCTCCATATGGGATTAAAATTGGGAACTGGTGAGATCAGCTACTTCGATATAGATCAGAACTTGAGAGTAAATGCTTCCCGAAATGCTGCAATGCGTGTGTGGGCATTTGTGTATATGTGGTGTGTGTGTGTGTGTGTGTGCCTGTGTTTGTGTGCCTATGTTTGTGTGGTGTGTGTATGTGTGTGTGTGTGTGTGTGTGTGTGTGTTGGAGCTGACTTTACCAAAAACAGGCTGTGTTAATCTAACTCAAATTGATAAATAGGCCACCACTTATTTTACATCCTGGTGATGCCGAATTTCACCAACATTAATAAATACCTGAGAACTTTGCATTTGTGGATCGCGGGGGCCAGTCGCTTAACTCCTTCCTCCTGAATGTAGCATTTCTCCAAATTCAGCTCCTCCATAGTTTCACAGAGTTGCAAAACATGGGACAGCACAGCACAGTCCAACGGGTTCAATCTTAGTGCATTCTGAGGATTGGTGTCTCCAAAATTCAGCTTTTCCACCGACCCTACTGTTTTCCGCACCAAAGCTGTATTCTGAGACTCGGACAGATAATGGAAAATATTCAGCAGCTGTCTCTTGCCTGTGTTCTTGTCCATGTTTTTAATCTCTGCCTGAATGTTTGCCTGTAGCCAATCGATCACCTGGCAGGTGGTGTGATGAGATAGCGGACCCAAGATCTCTTCGAGCTGCCGGGATGAAGTGGACGCTGAAAGACCCACCACAAAACGAATAAAGATCTCAAAGCGACCATCATCCTTCTTAAAAGCCCAGTGAAGCAGCTCCAATATATTCTGGTGTCTTGGACTCAAGTACTGAGCGAGGGCTGCCAAGAACTCTTGAATGGTAAGATGGATGAATGTGAAAACAACATATTTTGCTGCATCATCTCTCTCCAGGATTTCCATCATGAATCCAGAAATGAACTTGGATGGTTCCAGCTGATGTTGGCAGAAGTGCTCCTCGTTGAAAACGATGACCCGCTTTGAAACACCCTGGTAGGCTAATTCCCCGAGTCGGAGTAAGACCATCCGCTGGTCCTCAACATCTCGCTGGTGGTTTTTCAAGAGATTATAAACGTAGTTAGAAAAGAGTTGAGTGATGGTTTTGGGGAGAGGTTGCTTGCCACCTGGTTGAGTGAAGAGTGGGCCTAACGTGGAGCACGTGATCCAGCAGTAAGAGGGATTGAAGCACATGGTGTATAGGATCTCATTCTCTTCCACGTATTTGAATACTTTAGTGGCGAGATTTTCACTCCCGAAAAACCTTCTGAAATAATCTTTCCTTTGACCGGCGAGGAAGCCCAAGATCTCAGCCCAGAGGTTGATTTTGGCCTTTTCCAATGAACCCAGTGCGGTTGGCCGGCTTGTGATCAGCACAGAACAACCTTTTAGCAACTTTTCCTGTACAAGACAGAGCACAATCTCGGACACTTCACACGTAAAATCAGGACTGGAACAGAGAGTCTCAGTAGCTTTACTAGCCACACGATCCGTGAAGTCAATAGTGTGCTGGAACTCATCCAATCCATCAAAGACCAAGAGCAAATATTCCGGCCTCATCCATATTTCTCTAATTGTCCCTTCCAAATAAGGATACGAATCGAGCACGATTTCCTTCAAAGAAGTTTTCCCCTTTATTGCATTGAGGTTTCGGAAAGTGAAATGAAAGACGAATTGGAACTGAGGATAGATTCTCCCTGCGGCCCATTCGTGGACCATCTTCAGCACCATGGTTGTCTTGCCGATGCCAGCTACCCCGCTAACCACTGATGTACCAGAATGGCTGCTCTGGCCGAAACTGCTCCTGAATAATTGATCAATACGGATTTTCTCAAGGTCGCTGGTAATGTATCTCTGTTGCCATTCCTCGTGGTCTTTGCCTCTGGACAGGAGTTCGTGTTCCACCAACCTCCGTTCACGGAGGGAGGAAATTAAGATAAGTTCAGTGTACTGATCATCCAGGCAGAAGGTCATTGAGTTGCGTTTTCCTTTGATGGTGTCTTTCCTCAGAGTTACGTTTTTGGAGAGCAGATGTAACTTGTGTTGCTTCTGGATGCCTTTGATTGGGATATTTAGAGTGATGTAAGAATTGGTCATTTTTTCTCATAAGACATACATATATGACACAAGGAGACTATCAGCTAGGGTGGTAAGGCAAGGCTGGCGATTTGGACACCAATTGTACATTTCAAGAAGCAGAAATCATATTTCTTGTTATGCAATGCCAATAATTGCAATGTAAGTTTGGAGATGTAAAGCCACATATTTTATACAAATATCGAGAATCATTCCACCCCATAACTATTTTCTAATCCAATATTGGGTATATCTGTCCAGTGGAAAAAGAATGCAAATGAGTTTAAAATTGGTAACTAATTTGATACCAGTCGATTTACACAATCGCCAAAAGCTAAAATGATCTTGAATCGGAAAGGCAATTGTCTGAAAATCAAAATGGTCAAAGGTCTGATATCGATCGTTGCGTTGCCACCCAAGGTGTACATGTAAAGAACAAGACAAAGGAGTGTCAAACTGAATAATGCTGAATTGTATCATAAGCATAAGTGCCCAACAGTTTGTTTGTATGTTCATATTCTGAAAATTTCAATTTCTATTTTCATATTCTGATCCTTTGTCAATTTATTGGGCCACATTTGTCTAGTAATTTTAATGTGCTTATACACTCTAAACCCAGGATGATACACATTGTCAACCAAACATGTACTAATTCATATTCAGGAAGATATGGCTCATTATTCTCTTCTTGAATTGAGGTGAGACAAATGCTGTATTACCCGACATTTCAGTACTAGCAATCCAGAGAAACGGACTGTAATGTAGAGAACCTTGTGTCGAATTTCAATACACCACTTTGAAGATTTGAATTCAGATTCAATGGTTCGAAAATTGAAAAAGGAAAAAATATGACGTGTGAAATTGACATAAGTGCCCAACAGTTTGATTAATGTTGTTTCACAGCAGGAAACCTGGCGTCCTTATTGAGTCTGGAGGGGACGAGGTGGTGTAGTGGTTTTGTCGCTGGACTATTAATCCAGAGACACAGGGTGATGCTCTGGAGACAAAGGTTAGAATCCAACCAGGCAGATATGTAATTTGTAATTCAATAAGATTCTCGAATTTCAATTCTATTGATGACCCTCGACTGGCCTGCATGTTGACTCTTAAATGCCCTTGGGGATGGGCAATGAATTTTGGCCCATCTGGTCATCCCCACACTGCATAAGCGAATAAAAATAAAGTCCAATTTGGACCTGAAACTGAAGCCCTTTTTCACCCACTCTGGAACTAACATGAATCAAGTTCCGATCCGATCTGAATCTATGTGTCTCAAGTTTCCAACAGTCAAGGAACAAATGTGACTCCAGTCCTTAGCCATTGTGTGTCTAAATGCAGTTGAAATTAATATGAGGCTCTTTGAATATACAGTCGTTGGCAAATCTGGGTTGAAATGCTTTACTTGGCTCACAGTCTGCGTCGATATGCCAAATGTGGACTGTACATACTCAGAGTGGGCCTACGTTATGGATCTTCCTGTTACTCTAGTTTATACTCAGTCTGGAGCTGTGTGTGCCCCGATTGCTTAAACAGTCCGGGAGTGCATCTCACTATTGTTTTTTTACCCACTCTGTTCCTATGTATCATTCCATTCAATATGCATTCTGGGTCTCGATGTGAATCATAATTATGCCACTGTCAGTGATAGCATGTGATTTCAGTCATTATACGTACTGGGAATATATTTAATTCCTCAGTTTGCCGAGTTGGACCTACATATGTCTGTAACCTTAGCCATTCTGGCCCAAGTTATTCCAGTTCTTCCTCAATCTGGAAGAATATTTGATTTCACTTTATCACCGTTAGCACCAGATTATTGGACTGCTAACTGTCCAGTGAAGTGTGGCCAGCGAGATGTTCAGTTTTGCGAGCAAAAATTCCTGCTTTGACAGCTCAGGCATCAATATGAGCAATGGCGAAAATATATCAGCAGCCTTGGGAACATGTCAGGACAAAAATTGAGGCCCTGACACACACTCCGTAGTGTATCTGCGAATTCGGGTTTCAGAATCAGAAATATTCAGTGCAATTTAGGTTAATATTTGCTGAGGTATAGTGGTGCAATTTTGCAGACATCAGATCTGACTCTCATTATACTTCAGTGGAACCCTTGTATGTGGGATACAACGTGTGGCAAGTAGAGTACATTCCAGATTTGCACTCACGCCCAAGTTAGTTTTCACCTACTTAATGTATTTATGTTTATGATACCCTTCAGCAACAGTTGAAGTTTACAATTTCAATTGAATTATTTATTTAAATATTTGTATTAGAGACAAACTAGGATGCCATAGAGTAATATCTGGTGCATCCTTCCAGGGGTTATTGAGAAACATCACCATTGACTTACGTTTGAGGTTATTTGATGTGTTTTCATCCATCTGACTGCTGCGTGCATTATAAAGCAGAAGAGAACCTGTGAAGATATTTATTTTTAATTATTATTGAGTTTCGCTCTCACACATTGAAATCTATCCAGCGATTTCGCCATATTGTTTGCAACAATACCTTTCTTTTCTATTTCTTTTAAAATACGTTTCAGTTTTGGTTTGGTTCCTTGCATCTTCACCAATGTTTCCCACAATACCCGATTTGTCTGACCGTTCTTCTTGGCCACTGTGTCCAGAAGGTGTTGGGTTGCTTCCATTTTGCGTTGTTGCTTTGACATTTTACTGATCAACTGGAATCAAAGAAAATGAAATAAGAAAGAAAGAAGGGAAACAAGGAATAAAAAGGAAGGAATGAGAATGAAAAGAAAGTGGAAATGAGCAAAGTGTGTTAAAAAAAGCCGAAATCAAAAGAAAAGGAAGACAATTAGGTGAAACATTCAAATTGCTTCCCAGTACGCATTGCATTACTCTCTCTCTCTCTCCCCTGATATAATTATTTTATTCTTTATTCCATTTTTATCCTACATGATCTGCTCCTACTCCATTAATTGAAAAATGCACAGAAACAACTTCAGCTATTTGGTCTCTATTTTCCTGTTCTATTTATTGACCATTTCTTCGACAAGGACTTTGCACTTGCGTTTCATCTGCCCCATGCGATCTTTCCACAATCGAGCGAATTTTGGAAGATTCTGAACAGTGGTTTCAGTACCCCTGCAGTCATTGCTTTAACTATGTAACACAGGAGATAATATATGTGTACTTCTCTGCTTTAAACCCAATGGATATATTTCGTACTACTTCCTCATTGATAATGATTATTTTCAGTTCATCACTCAATTTTCCCTCGATTTTCAATACTATTGTTGAGATATTTTTACTTTCCGCTATCGTAAAGATAGATCCAAAATAGTTGTTCAAACGTTCTAACTGATAGAAGACAGAGAGTAGGATCAAGAGGGGAATTTTCAGGATAGCAACATCTAACGAGTGGAGTGTCACAGGGATCAGAGTTGGGGCCAGAGTAATTTACGACATATATGAATGACTTGGATGAGGGAAGTGAATATACTATTGTCAGGGTTTCAGATTACATAAACAATAGATGGGAAGGCAAGTGGTGAGGATGACGCAAAGAGTCTAAACATCGATAAAGACAGGCTAGATGAGTGGGCAAAAACTATGTAGATGGACTATAATGTAGGAGACTATGAAGTTGTGCACTTTGGAGGGAAGATTAATTGAGCTGAATATAAATTAAATGAGGAATGTCTGCAGAAAAATGCAGCAGAGACCCAGGGATCTGGGTGTCCTCGTGCTTCAGTCACAAAACGCTTGCATACAAATTCATTAGCTAATTGGGAAGGCAAATTAAATGTTAATCTTTACATCAAAGGGAATGCAGGATAAAAAAGGAGAAATTTGCTGAAATTATGGAATGCACTTGTTAAGCCACACCCCAAACCATGAGCAGTTTTGCCCCCGTTTCTAAGGAAACATATACTGGCATTGAAGGCAGTCCAGAAAAGGTTCATTAGGTTAATCTGGGATATGGAGGATTTTCTTATGATGAGGAGTTGTTTGTTCCTGTACTCGTTGGAGTTTAGAAGCATGAGGGATGACATTATTGAAAAAAAGACATCTCAGCGTCTTGGCAAGCGAGATGTTGAGAGATGGTTTCCCCTGGTCAGTGGGTCTTGGACCAGAGGGTAAAACCTCAGACTACCGTGCTGCTCAGTTAAGACAGAGATGTTGAATAATTTCTTCTCTCAGAGGGAGTTCTTTACCGTGAAGCGCTTTAAAACCGGGATTGGTTAAGCATGTTCAAGACTGAGATAGACAGATTTTTAATCAGTAAGGAAACCAAGGGTCATAGTGAGAAATTGGAGAAATTGGAGTGAAGGATTATCATATCTGACTTGTCATGGTCTCATTGAATTGCGGAGTAGATTGGATAGACCAAATGGCCTACGTCTGCTACGACATCCTATGGCCTTTTGGCCCAATTACTAGTCACATCCATTTATAAATTATTATTTAGCTGTTCAGGTTTTTTATTTACTGCCATTTATACTTTTTGCGTTGTTATTCACAAGCTATTTGTTTTCCGTTTTCTTTATTTCTGTTCACCTTTACTGATTTCTAAACTGTTCTCAAGGTTCAGGTCTGCCAGTATTGCTTATGCCCTCTTAAGAGTCTAAGAAATCATTATCTCCACCAGTGATGCATAGTGGCTGCAATGTATAACATATGCGAGATACACTGCAGTAACTCGCCAAGTTGTATTGCACAGTACCTTTCAAATCACGTCCCTTATCACAGAGAAGGGTGAGAGAAGCCAGCGCATGGAAACACCACCGAGTGCAATTTCCTCTCCAGTCCCACAGCATCCTGATTATTGTTCCAACATTGTCTCTGGATGAATCATGTATTTCCCTTCCTAACAATAGTATTAGATGTACCATACCGGACCGACAGCAGGAGTTCAAGAATATGTTCACCATCACCTTCTCAAGGGCAATTGGCGATGGGCAACAAATTTGAATCATCCCATTGAATCCAATATTCCATGGACGAATAAAATGCAAGGTAAAATGCATTCATGTTTTCGATTTCATTAACTCCCGAACTGCATTAGCTTTCGACTGATTGTTGATCCTTCTCATTATGTTTTGTTTCTTTCAGAATGGGGCCTGTATTTGTTTTGAATCATAAAATGTCTCTTAAATATTTATGCTGTTGCTCATCGACTGTCTTAACCTTTCATCTTTCACCTGAGCACAATTTAGATCTATTTCATCATGTATTAATTTTAAGCTGGTTCTAGACTTCCCCCAGCCTGCCCACAGCTCCACCCCAACCAACCAGAACGTAATCCCTGCATCCACTCTGTCCCGCACTGACAGAAATGTATACCGTGAGATCATTCATTCTTCCTACCCTACGCCGCTGTTCTGCATCTAAAAAGGCTACGATTGTATGTTTCTTTTCGAACGCGTTGTTATAGGAAACATCTCTACATGCATTCTGTGTATCTAACTCGATGTTCCGTTTGAGTACATTGAGCAAGATATCGTGTTATGCCTATTTCCACCAATGAAGCATCTATCTTGCTGTCTCTTATATCCACACAAAATGAGTCCTTATATTGATCTTCCCTGTTTTGATCGTTTGTCAGTTCAATACTGATTGCACTTCCTTGTTGACAGAGCTATCACAACTCATTGTCTTATGCACCAATTTTTCGAAATGCCAAATACTACTGAGTTTTGGTAATTACTCTCATATCATCTGCATTTACTTTTATTTACTTCTCACCTCAACTCGTTCAGCTGTCATTCAAGTAAAGTTCCTTTATTCTTGTCTTTTTTATCATATTAACAAATCTGAACCCATTTGCCGACGCACATATATGGCTTTATGTTCGGATACTCCCTTTGACACTTTAAATATTATTATTCATATCGTTACCCCAGACTCCTGCCTTGTGTTTTCTCTTTAACCTTCTAAATTTCCGTTATTTGAACCTTCGCTTCCTCTAATGTGTTGATTAATATAAAATTCGTTAAATAACAGCTTCTGTCCTAAAACTTACCCCATATTCCTCGTTGCTCAATGAACTTGTTGCCATTAGTGCCAAGGCAATGCTCTCCACCAGTTCAAAAATAGCCTCCTCCAATCTTTGACGGTAGAATTGAGTAATGATCTCTAAATCTGTGTCACTGTAACTGTCCAACATTTGTCTAATTGTACTAGTATCATCAGCTATATATGAAAAAAAAACTGATTATGAAAAAAAGCAACTTACAACAGAATACACTAGTATGCATGGAAATACCATAACAAATATCTTCGACATTCAACGATGATTTAACTTTCCAATTAATAATATCGCATCTGACTTGACAACATTTCTAAATGCTGGTACGATATAGATCAGACATAAGCTGAATGCAGAGCAAGACAGATTCAACAGGTTAACTGGCACACCCGCGGCCTTATTCAACATGTTTCAGTCTCCAATTTGCCTAATAAGATCAAACCACAGGGGGTGTTGCAAATCTGAACTAAAAACAGAAACTGCCGGGAAATTTCAGCATGTCGGACAGTATTTGTGCACTGAAAAACTGAGTTAAGCTTTCGAGTCCGTATAACTCTGGAATAATTCTATAATAGAGACATATGGAGTCTGAAGATTCAGACCTGCGGAGTTCATAAGTCACTTCCTGTTTTTTATTTATTTATTGTTCGTCTAACCGTGCTCCCTTGAAATAAGCTCCAAACAATGAATGGTCTACTCCTAGCGCAGCGCAGCATTATTGAAAGACAGAACCAACTTCTGCTTATATCTGACAGATTCAAAATCCGAAATGGCATAAATTGCCAAAAATTAATTCGACAAATTAAATTAGGTACGCCTGTACAGCAGGTTCGAGAGCTTTTCCTGATCATCCCTTACCTGTGCTGGTAATATAATTGATCATCTTTCGAATTGTGCCTTTTGCACCTTTCCCCGCTTTTGAATTAGACTGTTCTGCATCGTCATTCGTGCTCTCGGCCATGGTGCATCGGCTCTTAATCTATCCAAAAGACGATGTTTTATTGTTAGAATTGCTAAATGTCTGTTCTTCCTTGGTGCATTGTTGACTCAATGCAATTATTCAAATGAAATTTCAATGTCTGTGAACATAGCTCATAGGTGGCTGAAGTACTAAAATCTATCTTCATTAGCTTCGGTTTTCATTATTGTTTTTCTCATTACAAATACTTTTCTCTTTACACTTTTTTCACCAAATGATCACCATGTCGATACTTAGCCAACCGTCAGCACTACAATCATCACTCTCCGTTAGAAACTATCCAGAGTGTCAGGCAGTTGTTTGATCCATCAAACATTTCCTTCCAGAAAAGTCACAAAATATTTTGCATTTATGGAGCACTTTTAAGGATTTATAAACATTTCAATCGGCTTCCCAGCTTATGAAATACGATTTCATTCTGTCATGCTGTTGTCACACAATAATAATCTATGCATTATAGTAGAACTGGACGGTTGAAAAAATCATTTTCTTTAATGTCTGCTATTTAGCAGGTTTCAGCAACAACTGCCATCGCCACTACGGGATTGCCAAACGCCATTCCAACCGTCCAGGCGCACTCTAAAGTTTGATACCTTATATTCCAGAGTGCAAGTTAACTCTGGTAATTGAACATTGATATGAACAAGGCAGATACCACAGGAAAAACGAACTCCAAATTAGATTTAAAACTGTTACCCGTATCTCGTTCACTGTGAAATGTAATCAATCAGAAATGATCATTTCAAACATTAACTTATCGCATTCTGCGTTGATGTTGCCTGGCTTGCTAATATTTCAATGAGTCCCATTTTTATTTTCGCGCTTTTGACTCTCTGGAAGAAGGGAATTACTTTACGTCCGGCTATAGAGACACACAATGATAATTGATACTTGTCAATGTGATACGAATGAGATGCTGCACTGAAGGCTGTAACATAACGACTGGAGTTCAAACTCGCCTTCCTGTCACTTACCAAATTCCACTGCAGAAGTTCAGTAGACTTTTGCACTTGGTTTTCTGGTAAAATCGATGGTCATTAGAACCTTGCTGTTTTGGGGAGCAAAATGTGATCAACACAGACTTCGAGTTTCACTACATTACAATGATAACAAATGAGACACTTCACTGGGTGGAAAGCCCTTAGCGACGCCATAATGTCTTGAAAGAAAATAATTTAATTTAAGCCAATCGTTATGTTTTCTCCAAGTGCAGTTGGTTCATAGATCAATGGAGCTATGACTTTCGACAATATCCTATTGAAAGACTGCAAAGTTAGAATACGGAGACGGATTTATCTCACTTCCTCAATGTCACGCATCTCCCCCCCCCCCCCCCCCCGCAACACCCCCGCCCCCGCTCCCCAACACACACACACACACTCGCCCGCCACCCACCAGTTCACTGTCATTTGAGCCGCGGGACTAGATTAAATCTGGTGCCATCAGTCACTGCGGGCCATTACATAGCATAATTTAAACAAATATCGATAGGGTCTGTGGTGTCCGAATATTAATGATAAAATGAAGCATGTAACAGAAGGGCATGCGGTAATGGAAAATCACTCATAGAAACACAGGGAATAGGAAAGATGTGAGTAGAAACCGAGAGACAGAGGGACATAGTGACATAATATTAGGAAAGGATAATAGAGCAAGAACGGAACAGAATGGCAGAAGGTTTTCACGACATGGATACAGCAAAGTTGGAACATGAGACTTCCCCACACACCCGGTGAGCGTTTTCGCCAATCAGTTAATTAAAAAACCTGAATTCGTCTACCCACTTCCTCCTAAAACTGTCAAGACCACCGCATCCCCACCTCCCCCCAATCCCCCGCCCACTCTCAAGAAGAATCTATTTTCAAATGTGAAATTTGTCCCTGGGATCCAAGTGCAACTATTCGATGGGGCATGGTGTACTACATTTTTTTTATTTCTGAGAAGTATTTCGTGGTCATTAGGTGAAAGATTTTAAATCTAATATTTAACTGCAGCCAAGAGTTCTGGACATCGAGAACAAAGGGACAAATGCCTCACCTCGCCGGTCTATTCCTATCATCATCGAAACGTCGATAAACAAATTACTTTTATCCATTTTAATGAACATAATTGTGCAGTGAGCTGACTAATTAATATCATATTGCTTTTTCACTCAAATTTCCTCCATAAGTACAACGGTAGCACAGTGGTTAGCACTGCTGCTTCACAGCTCCAGGGACCTGGGTTCGATTCCCGAATTGGGTCACTGTCTGTGTGGAGTGTGCACATTCTGCTCGTGTCTGCGTGGGTTTCCTCCGGGTGCTCCGGTTTCCTCCCACAGTTCAAAGATGTGCAGGTTAGGTTAATTGGCCATGCTAAAAGAAAATTGCGCTTAGTGTCCTGGAATGCGTAGGTTAGAGGGATTAATGGGTAAATATGTAAGGACATGGGGATAGGGCCTGGGTGGGATTGTGGTCGGTGCAGACTCGATGGGCCGAATGGCCTCTTTCTGTGCTTTAGGGTTTCTAAGATTTCTCAGTTTCTAAGAGTTCTCACATTTTCAACTATTTCAAGCCACATTTGAACAATTTGCTTTGTTCCTACCTTGGAAAGCAGCACCGTCTTCAGCCACTTGTTGTCTGTTAACAAACACAACCTGATCAAAGTCCACTGATTGAGACATTTTCTTCAATTTATTGCAGTAATTCCGCTTCACACCCTGGTCAAAGTTTAGAACAATATCGTAGGCACCAAGGCTGACATTAATCTGATCGATGCATTTACTATTGTTGTGCGAATGCGGCCGTCACTCCCAAGGCAGATATTTACCGCCAGTCCCTCACCCATCTCTTGCGGATCACAAGAGATGGGTGATATCATAAATGAATATTTCTCATCAGTATTTATTGTTGAGAAATGCATGGATGTGAGGGAACTTGGGGGAAAAAATGATATATTGAGGAGTGTACATATTGCAGAGAAGGAGGTGCTGGAAGTCTTAAAGCTCATCACGGTAGATAAATCCCCGGGACCTGATGAAGTGCATCCCAGAACATTGTGGGAGACTGGGCAGGAAATTGCGGGCCCCCAGCAGAGATATTTGAATCATCGATAGTCACAGATGAGGTGCCTGAAGATCGGAGGGTGGCAAATGTTGTGTCTTTGTTTAAAAATGGTTGCAGGGAAAAGCCTAGGAACTACAGGAAAGTGACGCTCACATCGATGGTGGGAAGGTTGTTGGAAGGTATTTTGAAAGACAGGATGTACAGGCATTTAGAGACGCAAGGAATGATTAGGGAGAGTCGGCATGGTTTTATGAGTGCGAAATCATGTCTCACAAATTTGATTGAGTTTTTTGAAGGGGTAACCAAGAAGGTCGATGAGGGCATGCAGCTGATGTTGTCCACATGGACTTTAGCAAGGCCTTTGACAAGGTACCGCATGGTAGGCTGTTGCATGAGGTGAAACCTCAAAGGGTCCAGGGTGAGGTAGCCAAATGGATAGAAAATTGGCTTGATCACAGAAGACAGAGGGCGGTTGTAGAGGGTATTTTTTTCAAACTGGAGGCCTGTGACCAACGGTGCGACTCAGGGATCAGTGCTGGGTCCACTGTTATTTAACTTTTATATTAGCGGTTTGGACGAGAGTGTCGGAGGCGTGGTTAGTACGTTTACAGATGACACCACGATTAGTGACAGAGTGGAGAGTGCAGAAGGTTATCTCGGATTGCAACGGGATCGGGATCAATTGGGCCAGTGGGCTGACGAATGACAGGTGGAATTTAATTTAGATAAATGTGAGGTTATGCATTTTGGTAGATTGAACCAGGGCAGGAATTACTCAGTTAGTGGTAGGGCGTTGGGGAGAGTTACAGAGCAAAGAGATCTAGGGGTACAGGTTCCTAGCTCATTCAAAGTGAAGTCACAGATGGACAGAGCGATGAAGAAGGCATTCAGCCCGCTTGGTTTCATTGGTCAGAACATTGAATACAGGAGTTGGGACGTCTTGTGGACGTTGTTCAAGACATTGGTCAGGTCAAACTTGGAATACTGTGTACAGTTCTGGTCACCCTATTATAGAAAGGATATTATTAAACTAGAAAGGGTGCAGAAAATATTTGCTAGAATGCTACTGTGACTTGCTAGTTTGAGTTATAAGGAGAGGCTGGATAGACTGGATCTTTTTCTCTGGAGCGTAGAAGGCTGAGGGATGATCTTATAGAGGTCTATCAAATAATGAGGGGCATAGATCAGCTAGATAGTCAATATATTTTCCCAAAGGTCGTGGGGGGGGGGGGGGTCTAAAACTATGGCGAGAGGGGAAAGATACAAAAGTGTCCAGAATGGCATTTTGTTTTTCACACAGAGGGTGGTGAGTGCTTAGAACAAGCTGCCAGAATTAGTAGTAGGGGCGGGTACAATTTTGCCTTTTAAAAAGCATTTAGACAGTTACATGGGTGAGTTGGGTATAGAGGGATATGGGCCAAATGCGGGCAATTGGGACCAGCTGAGGGTTTTGTTTTTAAAAAGGTGGCATGGACAAGTTGGGTGGAAGGGCTTGTTCCCATGCTGTAAACCTCTATGACTCTATGACTATAACTCTATTGTCCTGAAGCTATAATGTTCTGCTGGACCGCCCTCTTCAAACTTTGGTATGAGTTTTCATTTTAAAAAGCAGTAGTGATTGCCGATGTTCAGTTGAAAGCATAGATAAGAGTGAATTAAGTTCATGTTGTCGAGAGTCACATATGCGCGACTATATCGGTTAATGAGAGCAGATTTCCTTTTCTTCAGGGGCTTCAGTGAATTTGTCTGGGTTTTAAGACCGTTCCAGGATCTCTTACTTTAATTGCCATGTTTGTAACCTAATCTGATGTTCTGAAGTGGCCGTGCTGTCAGTGCAATTAACCTTTGCTCGGTTGTAAATGCAGGATTACAATATAGAACAACACCTGCCCTTATACAAAATTGGGCGTGGTGTGAACCGATTGCCAAACATTGCATGTCTCGTGACCGTATAGAACAGAAATTAGTCTTCACGTTAACCTAATCCTTTGTTCAGCAAAAAATAAATAAAATAATCTTTGGAATAAATGTGACTATAGTACAGCTTTCCGCTGTTAGCATCCTTAATTAACCCGATGACGATTGCAATCAATTCATTAGATTTGCTACAGTTACAGTGCGGGCAAGACTTTTTCATTAACTTATCTAGATTATGCCGATACAAAGTTCATTTTCTTGGACTGTTTTCAACAAGGAAACTATGACTTTCTAATCTTATCGTTGTTCATAACAACATTTTTTTAAAATTTGCATTCCTTTTTTCATTGCTGCCCGATGATCAGAACAAAGTTTCACCACAATGATACTTCACTATTGTTGCGTTTCCGTTCCTGAAAGTAATTTCTTGGAGCGAATCGAACCCTCAAGCCAGGGTTACGTCCCTCCGCACATTTCCTGCACGGATAACAAAATATATATGTCAAGCTGCTGCACCACACAAATGCTTCACTGTGTATTCCCAGATGGAATAACCCGCGCAATGAAATAATGTATACATTCAAGTTCAAATGAACGCAAACAAACCTCGATTAGTACAGTTTGTGTCTTATTCACAACACTTCTGAAACTGAGTCCAATGTTCTACTTCCTCTGCTTTGCCACTTTTCTTCTCTCAACGCTCTCCTCCTTCTACCATCTCATTACATCTCGTTTTCACTCCCTGTGTTCCTTATGTCTCATACTCTCTTTCTCACTCGGTCTCACCTCATCCCTCCATCTTCATCCACATCCACACCCCAGCACAGGGACTGACTGCAAAACCCTAGGCTTTGGCTACCTCCCAGTCGAAAGCTGCACCTGGTCTGGGCACTCTTCCTTACAATCTACAAGGGGCGAGCAGTTGTCCCAGGCTTCTGACTGAGCCGAGGACCATTCAGATGGACGGGCATAGCATCAGTCCGGGTGGGCAGGGCCTTCGATCGATTGAGATATCCACTCCCTCTCAGTTACATCACACCCAGGCGGCAGTTTCCCATCGCAACCCGCCGTTGCAACTCACTGAGGCACGGTTTCTGTTCTGAGACGATCTCCATAAATTTGCTCCTGCTCCCGTGCATCGGTCCTCGCTCTGCCCCTTCAGCATGGGCCTCCAGTTTTGGCAGCGTTTGTAGTTCAGGCAGCAGACAAATGAAGTGAGTGAACTTGTTGGCAGGGCATCTGGGGGCGAGAGTTCAAACGACCTAATAGTGAGAATTGAAAAGCGAATCGGGGGAAAACATAACCTGAACAACAAACAATCTTTGAAAAAATACATTAAGCAAGGTGAGTTAAAGCGGAGCTACTGTATTTATTTTAATCGTGAGGAAAGGTCAAAAGAATTAATCTCACAAGAAATATATAATAAAGCAGGAAGCGAAGCAGATACAGCAGCTACATCAATATCTAGGAAACAGTTTCTTTAAAATACTTTTAGGATACCCTCAGGGGTGTATGGGGTGTCAGGGAGGGATAATACCTCTCGTGGGGGAACATGTCGTGACCTTTTTAGGGCGGTTTGTCCACCTTTGGTCCCCACCTGGCACTCTGCTCTCACCTCTGGCTCCCCGCAGCTGTTTGCATGCGACAGCGGCCATACCCTGGGCAACGGCTTCGACAAGCCGGCTAAACCAGGTGAGGGTTTCTGATGGGTCTCAACCCTCGGTGAGATTGGGAGGTGTCTATCCCAGCATATAAAGACAGACTCCGGTGAATCGAGCGGACGAGACCAATGGAAGGTCCAACGGTCAAGAAGGCACTCTCTGCAAGTGTCGTGGAACGCGAAGAGCAGGACAAGACACAGTAGATGTCCTGGTCACCCAGTGCGCCTAGCCCCATCTCCAGCCATCTCGATTCTTGTCTTGCCACAGGATCCAGATGGGAATTGGGAAGAGAGAGTGAGGCTGAAGCTGCGCAACTCTCACTCACTTTACTCCAAATCACGTGCTCGTCTCGACACCATCATCACCACCATCATCATCATTACCCTCATCACAACATATTTTCTACCTCAACTTTGACCGACACTGCTCCATATTTCCATGACTTGTTTCAGATTGTATTACACTGCCTGAGTGCTGCCTGTTTGCTGAACTACCAGAGCCACTGGTTGACTCAAATTTCACAACTCCGTTGCTTGAAATCACCAGGACAACTCGTTCATTTGTCACATTCTATTTTTTTTAGTTCCACTGTTGAAAGCTCACCGTTCAATGTGAAAACGATAACAATATCAAAAAAGCAAATTCTGCAATAAATACATTGATTAAACAGCTATTGCTTTCTTATTTTGGGAAGGCAGAGAAACACGATTTCCATGTCCACGTATCCTGCTAAGGCTGTTGAGTTTTTAAAATGTATTTTCTGATTTTATTTCCGTTTTCCAGCATTTGGAGTACTGCATCTTTACAATACATTCTTATTCTGTGAGTCTCTACTCTGCCCTACATTCTCCCATGATTGGAAATATACTCCCAATCTTTACGCTGTCTACCACTAAGAATCTTATATGTTTCAAACATGTCACCTCACATAATTTGAACTTCAAGGAGTACAGACCTAACCATTTTAATCTGTCCTCATATGGCAGTCGCTCCAAACCCATGGTCAAAATGCGTACTCTTTTTAATAATACATTATTACTCAGCTACTAATGGAAGCATCCTTCAAGCCTTCAGTTTTAAGTTAAAGTTTTATTTATTAGTCGGAAGTAGGCTAACATTAAAACTGCAGTTAAATTACTGTGGAAATCCCTCGTTGCCATTTTCCGGCACCTGTTCGTGTACACTGAGGGAGAATTTAGCACGGCCAATGCACCTAACTAGCACGTCTTTCAGACAGTGGGAGGAAATTGGAGCATCCGAGGAAACCCAGGGAGACACGGGGAGAACGTGCAGTCAACACATAGACAGTGACTTAAGCCGGGAATAGATCCCGGATCCCTGGCACTGTGAGGCAGCAGTGCTAATCACTGTGCAACAGTGCAGCCCCCAATGAGACAAACATGGACTGGAGTGATTCTTAATAAATCCAACAATATCTCTTTTTTTAACACGTCAGGTACCAACTCGAACTTATAAAGTTGCAAATCTTTAACTCTTTTACTGAACTTTATCTCTTAAGTGAACATTATATTTTACTGAAATTTGACTCTTAACTGAACATTAAATTATCTATTTAACTGAAAATAGATACTACCGGTCAAGAAACATCCCCGATGCAGAATTTATCTTCCTAACCTTCTCTGTGAAGAATCCTTCAAAGCACAGTTCTAACGCTGGTGAATGTCTGTAGAGTTGACGTTGGCACATGTCTTTTATCTACAAATTCGTAACTTTGTTCCAGAAGAAACACTGTCATTCAGCTAATTGTGCAATCAGAAACCATTCATACTGCTTGGACAGCCATTGCAATTACATGCAAATACGCCATTGTGCTTAGTTCAGATTTCATTTCCCTCAAAAACGGCAATAAAATTCTATAACACTCAGACTACACGAAAGTGAACAACTTCCCATATTTGGTCAACATAGCAAGCTTTCGGTCACAGTTCCCAAAGAAGAACACTGACTCCAATAGCTTTAAGACCTGCATCTGGTTATAATTACAACTTAGCCAAAAATCGAAGTATGCTTAACTCTCAGCCAGAAAACAATCTTAAAGGCAATATTGCCATTATTTTTGTTTAATTATTGTTGTAGTCGTTCTTTCTCCGTCTACATTCACCCTTTCGAACTTGGAACGTCAAATGGAATAGATCACAGACCCTGACCAGATTCCTTCCCAACGAAGTAGTATCAAAATCCAGCTAACTAAACTATTAATATATTGCAAATGTTATATTTACAAAGAATGGAATTCTTATTTTGGAAACAATATTTCTGAATGGTAGTGCTGTGTTATTTTTCTGATCCACTATACAATCTGAATAGAAAACAGTATCATATAAATCTAACTACACAATATAATCAATACTGCAACATGAGACATTTATCGAACTAAAGGATGAATTCGTATATTTGGAACCCCAATTCCAGAAATATTCCCATCATTTCGTTTCCCTTTCTGTTCTTAAGATCATGATCAATAGTTTTGCAGTTTGTTTCCCTTGAATTAAATTTAAGATGTAGCAGCTAAACTTTTTATGATGTATTGCAAATGGTCACTAGCAGATTGATAGTAGCATCATCTTGTTCAAAATATTCACCTGGTGTCTTGTAGTTCATCCATTACATTTAATACTGATTGCTGTGTTTGGCGTGTGTCGACTAATTCAATATAGCCTACTCTTGCTGGTATTTGTGGAGCAACACAAAAGTAGTGTGGGTAAAATTACAAACCAAAGCTCCGTATTGATAATGATCTGATGAGGAAGTTATGATATATTCATCCTTCTCTTTGTAAGCATTTGTCTGTATCTAGATGCCTAACTTCCACTATATAATTCAGATCGTCTTTAGCTGACCAGTTAATGTTTGACATTTAATGTCGAGATTTGGGAAATGATGAGTGTTAACTATGGACACTCCTAAAATATAGCAGTTGATAAATCATTAATTAACACAAAACTCCGGCAACCGTTTAAATCACCAGATCATCCCTGTCCCTCATTAGTCACTTCTTGAATTAACAACTGTCATGTTAAATGAAAATATAATTTCCTACGCTTGGTGGGACACAAATATGTTAATTGCATGACACTGAAGTCAAATACAACTGGTACCAATTCATAATGAACATTGTTATATAATACCTTGTTGAAATTTGTTAAGATTAAACTGATTCCGGAAAGAGAGGTGGGGTCCACAGTTAATCCTATGTGAAAACCCGGCATTCTCTTCCAAACACAATCCACAATCCACTCCATAATTACCATCTCCCATTGACTCAACTGTCGCAAATACAGATATCATCCTTATCTGCACTGACAGCTGAAAATGTAATTTATTAATCTCCTGCTGGTACTTGGAGTAATCACAACTTCGATTCCCATCATTTGATATACGTTCCCACGTTGAATTTTAAACCTACTCATATATTCAATATAATGATGTCATTCCGTTTTTCCTGCTTTCCTACTTTCCCACGGAACTGTTTTTTTTCTCTTTACTTCTTAACTGAATCTCCCATGTCTTTCAACTCAGCTTTTCACTTCATTTCTCTGATTTCTCACTCTGTAACTATTCTAAGAAATTAGCAATTGCGATAACTTTACTCAATTTTGACGAACGGTTTCCATGACCTCCGTTTCTCTCATTACAACATCTAGGACCTCACGGATCCTAGACCTGGTGAAACATATTGCAGTATTCTGCCCACTAGGGCAATTTTTTTATTCAGTTGCTGTCCCAGGATTTCTTACTGACGTTGGGATTTCCTCATTTCTCCAGGCTTACTCCTCGTGGCACGAGAAGTGAATGAAGGGGTATAGCTACTGCTAATTTACGAATCAGGCCCTCTCAGGCTTTTTCTGTCGGGAGAGCGATTTACACCGCCCAACCCGCTCCCCACGACTCCAACGGGTAGGTCTAAGTCCTGCCTCGTGCTCGACAAATGAGTTCACCGTTCCCCTTGAATAATCTTTCTTCAAAATGTCACTTCTATATGAACTAAGGGAGGAAGACAGGGACATTCTTGCGCGAAACATTTATTTCCTCGCCTGCTTCTTCAGCTATACGGTTACTGAATCCCTTGTTTAAAATAGTTCTGCTGTTGGTTCGTCACTCTAAATGAAATGCCTGGGTACGTCTGATCACGTGGCAATAAAAGGTTCGATCTCTGGGGAGCTGCAGCTACCTCTTTTCGAGTCCAGATCCTGGGTTGCCAATATTATTCAGCTATTAATCTAAACAAGTTCCAGGTATTCAATGTTAATGAGACAAACAATACCAGGACTCGACATTTTTAACTC
Source organism: Mustelus asterias (assembly GCF_964213995.1). Classification (NCBI taxonomy): domain Eukaryota; kingdom Metazoa; phylum Chordata; class Chondrichthyes; order Carcharhiniformes; family Triakidae; genus Mustelus; species Mustelus asterias. The sequence goes on along the minus strand of NC_135816.1, from coordinate 90,597,548 downwards.
TTTCAGCAAGTTCTCTCTTTATTTACCACTTTAGGTACCAACTCAAAGTTAAACATTTGCAAGTCATGACCTCTTTTCCTGAACTTTAACTCTTAATGGAACATTGACATTAAATGAATTTTAACTCTTGACTGAACATCAACTTTAACTGAACGTTAACTTTAATTATTTAATTGACAATAGATAATACCCGTTTTACGAAACGTTGGCCACCATATATTCCTGATGTAGAATGTATCTTCTCTCTGAAGATTCCTTAAGGGCACGCTTCTGACAATGGTTATTCTCCAGAGCTGTCGCTGGAAAACAAAATATTTCACATGTATTTTATCTTCAAATTATTTACCTACTTGCAGAAACTTCGCTGTCATCCAACCAATTGTTTAACCACAAAACAAGCACATGGCTCGAACATCCAATGAAATTGCTTGCCAACGACGCCATTATGCATAGTTCACATGACATGTCCCTCACATAATAGCAATAATATTCAATGCCCTATCTCTACCCGAAAGTAAACAACTTTCTTATTTAGTCAACACAGGAGGCTTCAGGTCATAGTTTCTGGACCAGAACTCTGATAGAGGATAACTTTATGACTTATATCTGGTCCTAATTATAAGGTGACCAAAATCCCAGCATGCTTAACTCTGAGCCAAAATAATAATTTTAAAGCCTCTGTTCCCATTATTTTTGTTAAATCTATGTTGTAGCCGTTCTATCAGCGTCTACAGCTTCCTTTAACAACTGGAACCCGGGATCAAATCAGTCTTTCAGGCATGCTGTAAGTCTTCGTTAATCGGAAATTGGTACCTTAAATGTAAGAACTGAGTTTTGGTTTAATGCATTGTATCAATGAAACGTTGCAGGTAGTCCAAAAGACAAAGCGAGAGGGCATGTAACTGAAATGCTGGTTAGGAGAAAGAGGGCGAATAAATAAGCTGTCTAACCTCGGAATGCATTGCAATATTATCAGAATATTGTAGGTTCGAACCCTGCTGCTGTCATTTTATGAGTACATCAATAAATGTGCAGAAAACTGATCTGCTTTAATGTTCACCCTTTTAATGTCCAGTTTATCGCTATATTTGTCGTTTTTGTCTTAATTTGATGAATTTGAACAAGCTTTGTGAGTTTGAATTCACTTATTTCTGGATGTTGTGAGGACGCAGTCGCATGATGCAATGTATTTGAGCCAAGATCTGTTGTCACGATTTTATGCACTCGGAGCTGTCCTGTTTACCAGCATCCCATATTGGTGTTACAGCAGTATTATTGGTTCTGATGGCGAGAATGTCGGTTTTAATCTGAACTAATATTGTTCTGCTGTTTTCCCCTGGGAATTTGCAGAATTAAGCCTGATTGGAATTATTGACAGGTATGGCGATGTGGCGGGGAAGCTGGCCTTACACAGAATATTCACGCTTTGATGCTCTTTTAAGTAAAGAGACAGCAGTGTCTATTTTCCCTCTCCCCAAAGTCTGAAGACCGGAAGCTGCTCGAAACTAGTTTTACCTTTCTGTTTGGGTGCCTCGGATGTAAATCCTCCTCTGAAAACTGTATTTAGATGTATTTAGAATAGAATCCCTACAGTGCAGAAGGAGGCCTTTCGGCCCATCTGGCCTGCTCCGACCACAATCCCACCCAGACCCTAGTTTCATGACCCCACATATTTACACTGCTAATACCCCTGACACTATGGTCAATCTAGCATAGCCACTCAACCTAACCGCACATACTTGGACTGTGGGAGGAACCCGGAGCACCCATTGGAAACCCTGCAGTCAAGGGGAGAATGCACAAACTCCACACAGACGGTTACCTGAGGCGGGAAAGGAATCCGGGTCCCTGGAGCTGTGAGGCAACAATGCTAACCATTGTGTCACCATGCCGCCACCGTGTCTATAGATGTGAAAAGCTGAAAATCTAGTATCACACGAGCATACCCGTTTTGGTGTTAACTAATTCTGAGTTTGTGCTTATGGGGTATTGTATGTGCATATTGGGTATTGCCTATTTTAAAAATTGAACAAAAGAGATAGCCAGCTGTTATCTCTGTCAGGTTTAAGTCTTGTAATTGGTAAAAGTTATGGGATTTTTGTTATATTCTACCTGTGTTCTTAATTAAACTTTGTTTAAAAACTCTTCCTCTTGGGTCATTTGAATCATATCTGGAGTGAAACACCTTATGTTCCCCAATGCCAAAATCAAATGTAAAACTCAGGGTCTAGGCTAAATTCACAAAACAACTTGGAGTTTCTGGCCTGGGCCTGAGCAATGTTGTTCAAATTTCTAACATTTTCATTTGATTGGATGAATGCTTTACATGATCACAATTTGTGTCAACAGATACCAATTAATTCATTCTAAAGTCAGCGAGCTGATGAAAATAGAGAATAATTTGAATCATGAAATCTGCGAGCAGTGTTTGAAATTTCATACAGAACCTCATTTACAACACTCATGTACAACACCTTAACCACTCGTTCACCACAACTGAACAAATGCAACCGTGTGAGATGGGTTAAACAGTCGGTACAAAACGTCATGCAATCATGCTGGATCATCCATTCATCACCTTCACCTCTTGAACCGTTTACAAATCTCCCAGTTTATGTCGAAATGAATTGCATGGCAGAATGCGGCTCTCGCAATCGTTGCAGCGATTGCAAACATTTAGTCGATGGAACTTGTTCTGTTATTTTATGACATTGTGGTTATTTTTCATGTTTTCGTGTTTGTCTCGTATCTTTTAATACTATCGTTTCTCAACACTCTATTTCTCTCGGTTGTAAAATAAAGCAATCAGTCCAGCATTAATTTCCGTTCATATCAGGCATCACCAAACTTCTAGCCTGCTGCGTTTGTGGAAGTATTCCCAGATTTAAATGCCGAAATCTCTGCTTTTATTTATCTTATTGTTCAATGTATCCCTTATTCAAAAATTCACAGTTAAGTAAATTGTTTCTTCGATTGAACGTATATGTTATACTTAACACCTTAAAAACTTGGAACAATTAGCTGCTTAAATCATCAGTACGGACTTTGTTAAAAGGGCAGTCAGTGGTTTAAATGCAGCAGATGAGCTTTGCTTCAGTGTATCGAATTGATGAGGTTCGGAGGGAGTTCAAGAGACAAATAGAATTACAGAAGAAGAAAACTGAAAGATTTGCGGGGGATGAGATTAGCGAATATGAATGGCGTTCACCAATTTTCATATTTTACTCAATGAAAGATCCAAAGAATGAAATATTTATGTGTCAAGGAGCTGGCCTTTACCGCTGCGCACAGAAAGCAGAACTGAAATGAATATAAACACACTGTCTAGTTGTTAGTGACATTCCATCCGTGCATGTTTTAGTTGTCGCATGGCTTAATGGGTAACGTGTCGGACGTCAGCGTCCACGTCAGCGTCAGTGAGAAATATTAGCAGACGTTTCCAGTCTCAACTCAACTCCTGCAGTGATCGTTTTCCACGGGGAAATCCGAAAAAAGGATTAACACAAAACAGCATTGATTCTCATCTGCGGAAGTTCAGGCTTTTCTAGCCAAACTATTGCCAGTTCTTTACTCATATGCATCTTCCAACTTTTGTTTCCCTTTTGCTTCTCACTCATTCTATTTTTCCCGGTTTTTATTTTTTTAAATCTATATTATCTAATTGATTTGGGTAAACTATGCTTCCAAGCTTTGCGAGAAAGGATTAAATTTAACCCATTTTCAAGTTAGTGAGCTGATGGAATAAATTAATCATTTCAATCTTGGAGGCTGCGAGCAGTGTTTTACCGTTCACTCTGAACTCCATGTACAACAAGCACTCATGTGCAACACCTTAACCACTCTCTCATCACAGCTGGACAAATGTTGCCTTGTTACAAGGATTAAACGTTCGCTGCAAGGCATCGGGAAATTGTCAGGACTCATTTATCCACTAGCGTCATGTCTTAAACTTTTTGGTAATCTTCTAGTCCATGTAGAAATGATATGCTTGGGATAATATAATGATCCATTACATGGATTTCCTTCCCTAAATATGGAAACCCAAACTGTACTCAAGTTTTCAGAGAGACTACGGAACGTTGAAGTCCGGAGGGAGCTTTACACCCTTTTACATGAATTGGAAACAGTTAATATGCAGGCAGAGGAAGTAATTACGAAGGTAAAAACTTTGGCTCTATTGCAAGGGGATGATGCACACAAGTCTGGCTACATTTGCATAGTACATTGTTGCACGAGCAGTGCCGTATATTGTTTTGATCGCCTTGCCCATCCTTGCATTGACAGCAATTCAGAGTAAGTTCACTAGATTGTTTTCTATTTAATAAAATTGTCAACTAGAGTTAAGGATATGGGGTAAACTGTTTAGAACTGAGCTGAAGAGAAATTTCTTCACCCAGAGAGTGCTGAGCCTGTGAAATTCACTGCCACAGAAAGCTGTCGGTGTCAAAATATTTAATGCTTTCAAGATGGGGTCAGAAATATCCCTTGGTGCGAAAGGGATCAAATGATATGTGGGGAAGACCGGATGACATTACTGAGTTGGATTATCAACCATGATTTTGATAACTGGCGGAGCAGTCTCAAAAAGCCTGATGACCTACTCCTGTCCCGATGTTCTATGTTTTTTATAAACACTATAGTACAAGGCAGGTCATGGTGAATAATCCTGCGATCAATGACTCACCTCTTGACTCATCAAAGTCTTTCCAGATTCTTCAAGGTACAATCCAGGAGTTTGATGGTACACTCTCCACTTGCTGGAATGAGTGCTCCTCCAGAGTGTTTCTGGAGAAGCTCGAACCTCAAAACAATTTAAAGAATCAGCCCACTTGTTTGGCAACCCATCCACCAACATTCACTTCCTCCACAAACGGCAATCATTGGCAGTATGTACCATCTACAAGATGCACTTCAGGAACTCACCAAAGATTCTTAGATAACACAAGCACTACTTCTGGAAGACCCAGAACAGCAGATGCATGGGAAAATCAACCTCTATATTCCCCTCGTAATCACTCACTAAACTTGACTGCCAGTTGGTCAAAATCCTGGAAATCTCTCCAAAACTGGACTGTGAGTCCGTTTATATCAGATGGACTGCATTGGTTCAAGAAGGAAGCTCAACACACCCCTCTCAAGAGTAAATACGCATAAATGCTGGCATAACGAAAGAATGAGTATAACTTAAAAGCACTTTAAGTCCAGGTGCAGCACGTTGTTATGTGCAGAGTAAAGCTTTTAGTACACAGTCTCATGAAACGTTCGCAGATCAGGTAGAATATATAATGATGGAGATATCAGTATCCTTTATGTTGTCATCATCAAAAACTTCTTGATCAGTTCCATACCGTGGGTAAATATAGAGTTCATCTCGTTTTCACTATTCGACTGAAACATTCACAGAACAGGTGCAGTGACTATACGATCGACATTCAATATACTTCTACACTGTCTTCATCAAGTACAGTTACAACAGTGCAGCACGCAATTTGATAGAGAATAACGTTAACTGTACACTCTCTCCATCTGACACTTCCAGTGCAAGTACCGGAAACGAGTTAGGTGCAGAGTACAACTCCCTCTGCACTGTCGGGAAAAAAACTGTGCAGGAAATGAGCAGCATGGGGTTAGGTGAGGCATAAAGTTCCCTCTACAATGGCCCAACATACTCCATCCTGACCAGAGGCAAGTTACAGCAAGTAAGAAAATAAGCACAGCCGCACCTATATTGTCCAATAAAACACCCAGACGGAAGGAACAGCACAGGGTTAACTACAGACTAAATGGCATTCTGGACAGTCCACACCAAATACTCCCAACAGCAGATGCAAGATTATTTGAAGGTAAGCATCCAGCATGCTGCCTTAAATACAATCTTCCTATTAGTTACTCCAAGGAGTTAAACATACAGAGCAATGTCGCAAGCAAACACTGTCAGGAATGTCACAGCATGGCATAGAATCGGAGTAAAATGTTCTCTACATAAACGATATCAAAGGAACACAGTACAGATGCAGCACGGAAAGTCGTAAAGAAATTTTCGGCTACACACTTAGGACCAGTACAAAAAGAAATTGAAAACAGATCAATCTCCATCAAACACTCACGGGAAATTTCCATATCCTGGTTTCCCCCGGATGCTCTAGTTTCCACCCATAATTCGTGGCATAAAGAACAAAGAACAGTACAGCACAGGAAACAGGCCCTTGGCCCTCCAAGCCTGTGCCGCTCCTTGGTCCAACTAAACCAATCGTTTGTATCCCTCCAGTCACAGGCTGCTCATGTGACTATCCAGGTAAGTCTCAGACGATGTCAGGGTGTCTGCCTCCACCACCCTACTTGGCAGCGCATTTCAGGCACCCACCACCCTCTGTGTAAAAAACATCCCTCTAATATATGAGTTATAGTTCGCCCCTCTCACCTTGAGCCCATGACCCCTCGTGATCGTCACTTCTGATCTGGGAAAAAGCTTCCCACCGTTCACCCTATCTATCCCCTTCATAATCTTGTACACGTCTATTAGATCTCCCCTCATTCTCCGTCTTTCCAGGGAGAACAACCCCAGTTTACCCAATCTCTCCTCATATCTAAGACCCTCCATACCAGGCAACATCCTGGTAAACCTTCTCTTCACTCTCTCTAATGCCTCCACTTTCTTCTGGTAGTGCGGCGACGAGAACTGGACGCATTACTCCAAATGTGGCCTACCCAGCATTCTACACAGCTGCATCATCAGACTACAGCTTTTATACTCTATACCCCGTCCTATAAAGGCAAGCATATCATATGCCTTCTTCACCACCTTCTCCACCTGTGTGGCACCTTCAAGGATTTGTGGACTTGCACACCTAGGTCCCTCTGTGTTTCTATACTCTTGATGGCTCTGCCATTTATTGTATAACTCCTCCCTACATTATTTCTTCCAAAATGCATCACTTCGCATCTTAAAAGTTCCCCTATGTTTCCAATAGAAAAAAAAATCCCTGCACATGGATAGAAGGAGGTCGTACACAGAGAAAAATAAACTCTCGCTAAGCAGAATCTATCATTCAGTCCCAAAGAAGATGCATTGCAAACTTTAGATAGAAAATAAATCTCCTTCTCCAGTTCCACTCAGACGGTAGTGAATATTTTAAATTCCTTAGTCCAATGACCTGGGATGCACATTCTTTGAGCAGATTCAAGATGGAGATTGATTTTATTTTGGACCCTGAATGAATCGTGAGCTACGAAAATAGTTCAGAAAAATGAAAATGATGATTAATTGGAGGGTTTGCATCGTTTGTAGCAGTTGTATCCGTTGGTTGCCTGTATTAGTGTGATGACATATATTATTCGATGGGTTTGTATCCACTGATGGATCTTGACTTGTTGAAATGATTGTATCCATAGGGGCTCTGTATCTATTTTATTGGTCCATGCAAGTTGGCGGACCTGTGTGAATTGCGGGAATTATCTTGGTTGAAGTATTTCTGTTGGATGGAGCATATTTATTACTTAGAATTGGATTGAAAGTGCTGCATTTAATTGAGCTTTGTAATACTTTGATTTTTTTATCCCATTGTGGTGTGGAATCAGATTGTAATTTTGAAAGTATTTCAGATAATTTAAAACATAATGCTGCAATCTGTAGTTCCAAAATTCAACTTTAATTGTGAACTGATTGTTTTTCCCCAAATTTAAAGTGAACACATACATCAGACCGGGATATGAGGCCTGAGACAGTCAGATTGTTGATTGAAATTGCATTTATGAGTAGTCACAGTCGATAGTGAAGAATATTGCTGAAACAACATGAGACCTGGAGAGAGGGCTGATCGTGGTGGATGGACAGCATCACCACGATGCTGAGATAATACAGTTGCGAGATTTATTAACTATTTAATATGTTCAGAATTTTACAGTCCTTTGAGTTCGTCCAATTTATCTCACAACATTTGTATTTTTTTTTACATAACAGGGACTTAACACAGTGTTTGAATCGAATTGTCCATGCGTATTGTTATATTAAACTGAATGATGCTGCAATCTTTGTATCCCCAAGGTGGTATGACGAGATATAAATTAATAGTCTTGGGTGTGTATCACCTTAGATGTTAATGCCAAGTTCTTACCTGCATTATGAAAGGACACATTGTTTCGCAATGAAAATGCTTCTCCAATTTCTTATGGCTGAGAAAATATTCGACACAATTCTTGTTGTTATTGATGTTCCTGGGAAGTAATCATAAAAATCAACGTCGTGTAAATCTCTGTGTGCGTTGTTCTCTGGCTTTAACCTCTGCCTGATAATATTACATGATGTAAACCTGTCCATACATATACAGATGTCCGATAAGTTATATAATTTAATTAAACAGTAGAATAATAATGCACAATTGTTATAAAATGTGACGATCTCAATTAATTTTGCTTTATAAGTTCATGATCAATTTAATTTACCCCATATGTTGAAATACAGTATTATCTTATATGAGAAACCTTGTTTGAAACTGCCACGGATGCATCCACTTGGGCAATCTGTTAGGTCGAATTTTACTATGTGCCACCGATATGATTGGACTATCTGACCTCACTTACCGTGTATTAATCGGAGTATCCATCTGTTTAGCGTAGTAATGAATGCATGTCACTAATCATTGTACAATACCTGACCCCAGCAAACATTAGTTACTGCGAAAATTTATCAAAATAAAGCTGTGCTAAGTGAGTGTCACAAGCCAGAGTGGAAAACCTGATCTCGCTGACGTGCATTAAATTAATATCTGTCAGTTAGACTTAGCTTGGATATGGTGTACCAATTGGAATGGGTTATGTTTTCAACTGATGGTTTGAGATGAATTGACCTCTCTATTCTGTGGAGCTGACTGCTATTTTGTGGAGGTAAATAAGTTGCAAAGGTAATAAGTTTGCTGATGCAGCGCAAAAGAGTACAACTTGAATATAAAATCATACGGTGGCACTGCTGCCTCACAGGGCCAGGGACCCGAGAGCAATTCCAGCCTCAGGTGACTGCGTGGAGTTTGCATGTTTTTCCCTTTTTCTACGTGGATTTCCTCCGGGTGGGCTGGTTTCCGCCCAAATTCCAAAAATGTGCAAGTTTTGTAGATTGTCATGCTAATTTCTCCTTAGGTTCAGAGGATTAGCAGGGTAAATATGGGGTTATAGGGATAGGTTCTGGGTGGGATTCTTGTCCGTACAGACCAAATGGACGTCTTCGGCACTGTATGGATTATTACGAAGCATACAGTTACTGTAAACAGTTTACTTGATTAGTCGGTTAGCCCAGTTTGCTGGGCGGCTGGTATGTCATTCAGATTGATGTCACAGTGTGGGCTGTATTCTGGACTGGCTGAAGTGTGGTGATCAGCAAGTTAAGATCATCACCAGGCAATTCGGCCCATAATGGTCAGCTGCGACTCTGGAGACTATGAATCATAGAAATCATAGAAACCCTACAGTACAGGAAGAGGCCATTCGGCCCATCGAGTCAGCACCGACCGCAATCCCACCCAGTCCCTACTCCCATATCCCTACATATTTTACCCACTAACCCCTTTAACCTACGCATCTCAGGACACTAAGGGGCAATTTTAGCATGGGCAATCAACCTAAGCCGCACATCTTTGGACTGTGGGAGGAAACCGGAGCACCCGGAGGAAACCCACGCAGACACGTAGAGAATGTGCAAACTCCACACAGACAGCGACCCAACCCGGGAATCGAAGCCAGGTCCCTGGAGCTGTGGAGCAGCAGTCCTAACCACTGTGCTACCATGCCGCCCATTGGTTACTTGCTTTAGTGCGAGTTTTTGTTTTCCCCTTAGAAGGTCCTGATAATCGGTGGGTCATGAGTGCTGAATTATATAATTTGCCTATCGATCAGAATTAATATTGGATTCAGTCCATTTAGTCATCCACTGCTGTAGCTGATTTGTGTTTTTGTCAATCATTTTTTAAATACGATTCCGAGTTTATAGACATGCGACCTGTACCTCTGTCCTCAACTCACTGAGATGTGTTCCTGTGTGCAAGACACGTATATCTATAGAACAGAAACATCGAGAAGTCACAGAGAACAGAATTAGAACATTAATAACATGAGGAATTTTTAATGCTGAAATCAACAATCAACTCTCTGATATTCTTGTTATTTTGATTCCACCTTCTACAATTAATACATATATTATAAGGTAAATATGAAGAACACAACAGTACACAACGTGTTTTATAACCAATGCTCTATGTTAGTTCAGTCTCAAACTTGTATTCCGCGTTGCTACTTTCAAGCATTTGTGAATCAGCTCCACTGAACCCGAAATCCTTCGATGTATTTCAAATGCTTATTTCCCTCAGAATATTTGGGAACGTTATGTTTCAGCCAAAACATATCATTTAAGAGTTCGAGATTTATTAGTTCACTGCTGGCTGTGCTTGGCTAATTTGCACGCATCACCTGCACCAATGCCAATCTTTAGCGCAGTGAGAAGTGTTCCTGTGAGCAAAGTCACCTACAAGTGAAAAGCAATGATAACAAATTTCAATGCGTCAGAACAGACCGACAACAATAATTAATGACATTAATCAACTATTAAGCCTTAAATAAATTGTTCACTTCTTTCATTGTTGCTATCATTCTGGTTAGTAGGGTAAATACATGTGGTTACGGGGATAGGGCCTGGGTGGGATTTGTGGTCGGTGCAGACTCGAAGGGCCAAATGGCCTCCATCTGCACTGTCGGGCTTCTATGATTCTATTCTATGGTTAAGTAATTGTTCGTTGTCCAGCAAATCATTACGTGTTGTAATTTGAACACAACTGTATTCAGCAGCCAATTGTCTTGTAACAAATGTCCTATATTAGTTTTATACGATATGTTTATGCCCCACTACTCTCTACTCTTAATTTAGAATGTTATGGACATTGAGAAATCGTCTGGCTGAGCCCAAATTCTTTACATATATGCTGAATAATAGTGATCATATCTCTGTTCCTCACGGAACACCACTTCCCATTTTCAACCAATCTAAACAAATTCCTTTATCACATAATACCTGCTTGGTTTTGTCAGCTTCCTCTTCCTGTCCCCAAATTATACTTGTTCTGAGTTCATGAGGGTTTTATTTGATTTGATTATTTATTATCGCATGCATTGGGATGCAATGAAATATAGTGTTCATTGTGCGCTGTACACACACAAAAAAAGAGTACATAGGGGAAAAGGAAGGGATATGGTGCAGAACATAACGTTGCAGTTACAGATAGGGTGCAAGAGAAAGATCAGCTTAATATACAACCGATCTATTCAAAGGTCCAATGGCAGGAGGGAAGAAGCTTTTCTTCAGTCGGTGGGACGTGTTCTCAGACATGTGTATCCTTATTCCCAACAGAAAAAGGTGGAAGAGAGAATGTCCAGGGTGTGTTGGATCATTGATTATGCTGGCCGCTTTTCCGAGGCAGTCGGAAGTGTAGACGGAGTCAATGGATGGGAAGCTAGTTTCTGTGATGGACTGGGCTTACAGGTCAGCCTTCAACACCATTATCCCAACACTCAATTAATTGTGACGTTCTAACTCTATTGTTTTAATATTGAGCGCTTATTTTTTTTATTTTATAATTTTGAATGAGGATTCTATATTTCTAATATAATTGATTTATAAGTTAAGTCCCTTGATTTTGTGTTCTGCTTTAAATGCAAATATACATTAGCTTCTGCCTGTTCTGTGACATTTTCACTATGCAAATATATTTAAGCATCGGATAATATTTCCTCTGATATGCCTTTTGAATATTTTAACATCTGTTCACGGAACGCATCCAAATCTCAAACTCTGCATTACCAAATGTCCTTGAGCTTTCCACATGAATAGTTTACATTGAGTATATCGACTGTTCCGTGACATTTTCCTTTCTCCTCGAAAAGATTTCTATCTTCTACTAACTATACATCGTTATGCACCGGTTTTGTCAGCCCTCCGTGAGCACGGAGCTGTTCTCCAGCAGTTCCTTTTCATATCTGTTCATGTCAGTCTGTCTCTGTTTGACTGGGGTCCTTAAAGTCCAAATGGATTGAATATTGCCTGCAAAATATAATTCGACCATTATCCAACCAGTTTCCCTTCATTGTCTCTGACTGCACATTTCGGGGACGAATTCATTCAGTTGGATTTGCTCCCTATAAATTCCCGCTGAAACTCCTTGTCTTGCTTTTTAGCTGTGGCCTGGACACTTAAATCCGCTTAGTTTTCTCATTTTGATTCTACACCGAGGCCCTGTTGTAAACAGGTGTGTGGAGTTTAATTGTTAACATTGGAAACATAGAGTGCCTGTATGCACACTTGATATGTTAGATTTGTGTAATATGCGTGTAGCTGTGCTAACTCTACCAAGTCAGACACGTGAACAATTCGTCTTTCGAATCATTCTTGGCTTCCTGGCGCCATTTCCTTCTTTTGTTTTGAAATAAAATATATCAGCAATCTGACATCTAATTTTGACCGTATGGCTATAAAAATTCCATTTTCTAAACTGTGGGAGGAAACCGGAAAACCCGATGGAAACCGACGTAGACACGGAGAAAAAGTGCAAACTCCACACAGACAGTGACCCGAGGACATAATTGAACCTGATTCCTGCCGCTGTGAGGCAGCAGTTCTAAGCACTGCGCCATCATGCCGCCCAAATCAATTTATCTTCACGTCTCTAATGGCCTGCACCGTGTCATTAGACAGACCGTTTGTTTTGAAGGAGTAAAATTGCACAATTGCACGCAAGAAAGTTCGTTGGCCTGTGAAGGAATCGGACCCATGACGTTGGCATTATCAGCTTAACCAACTGAGCGAACTGGCATTAAGGACAGGGGGTAGGGGAGGAGGGGGTGAGGGGGTTGAAACCTTAACTCTGTTTCTCTCTCCGCCGATGCTGCCAGACCACTGCCTCTGCCCAGATGTTTCTGGAACCTCAGGATATTTCTAGCGTTTTCGAAATAACTTAAGTATTCAACACGAACTGCACCTTTAATTTCGATTTATGTTGGTGCACGAACCCCCCGGTAATGCATACAAAAATAAAATGTAGAGGGAGCAAAATTGTCAATTCAATTCAAATCTGTACATTGGTGGTTCAGGAATAATATGTGTAATTAACATGTCGGAGAGCGGATTGAATTCCAGATCCAAACATATTCCGTTCCAAATTCAGCAAAAAAAAGTCGTTTCCCCATAGCATCTTTACGGAGCTATCATGGGATCTACAGTTTTGCTTGCATCACCTTCTTAATGTATGACTATTTACGACTGAATCTGTGCTGCATGCAAATAGATTTTCTGTGTATCTGTCTGCTAAAAAGCACCTTATGCGTCAAATCAGGTCGAGCTGAAATAAGCAAATAGAGGAAACATGTTTATATCCGGCACAATAATTCAAAATCACATCAAAGAGCATTTTTTTAGAGCTGTTTAGGGCCGAGGTCAGTGTGACTGCACTTGATTGGTCACTATAAAGGTGGCAGCGTGGATAAGGCGATGGCTAGAAATCCACGATGTCTCCCCGAACAAGTTTGAATCCTGAGGACTTCGTTTTTACTGGTTCCCATGCAGTTTCAAGTTTCAGCACGTTTCTTTGGGTTCCTTTGGGATGAATCGTGTCTCATGGGGAATGGCATGCCATTCCATTCAACAACAAGAGTTGTTTTTTCTCATTGATATGCACGAAATGTCTCCTACAAACACAAGAAAAATCACCCAAGTTAGTGAGAATCCTCTTTCTGACCATCTCCCCTTTTGTTTGAGTCTTTCTATATCCAACTCTATTTTGTCTGCCTGTGCGTGGTGTACTTGCGCATGTTTGTCTGTGAGTTCATGATTGTACTCATGGTCACAGTAGCTACGGATATGGTCCCTGGAAGGGGAGGGCGTTTTAGTTAAGTCGGGCAGCATGGTCGTTGCAGCCTTGGAGGGACGAAGGGCCTGTTCCTGTGCTGTATTTTTCTTTGCTCTTTGTACTTGTGCGCGTTGCTGTTTGATGATCAGGCGTTTTTTTGCGTCTGTAAGATGCAAGTCTCCAATAACTCTCCATTTCCTTTTTAAAATCATCAGTGCATTTATCTTCCTCCACCTTTTTAGTTGGAGATTCCAGATCCAACCAGCACTGAGCGAAAATGATGTCGCTTCTGCCGTCTCTCTATCTTTTCTCAATGGCTTTATATCCATGACCCCTAGCTATTGACCTACAATCAGATGGAATCGTTGCCCTGTTTATTCTCTCCCAGTATCACAGCATCTGGAAAGACATATTAGGTAATGACTTTTTTTATGTGCGAGTACAGCAACCTGAAATTCCCTAACAACTTCTCATAACTGAAGTGTTTCATCCTTGAAAATCTCCCTGTCAGAGTCCTTTGTCCCTTTTCCAATGCCTTGTTGAAGAGTGATGACCAACATTAACCTAAAGCGTATGGATTGGGCAAGAGTTTAAAATGCAAACGACCTCATCGCCAGCACTAATTCACTTCCACCTGGACCACTCTTACATCAAGTGGAGGCAGTATAGAAATCAAATCTTGCAATATCCCTCAGGACACAATTTGGCAATTTCAAGATTTTTAAATGAGGCTAATAACCTATGGTTTCACCTGAGTTCCCTTTTATATTAAACTTTCCTCTGTTCTGATATTGTCTTCGTTCATCTTACAGATTTTAGGTCCCCTGTATGCTCTCTGTTCGTTCTTCAGTCTTTTCAAAGGTACATTTGTCATAAACCTCCATTTAAATGCTTGATGTTTCCTTCCGTATATTTACTGACACAGGGAGTACCTGCTTTGGACGCCCCTCGCTCTTGGGGATGTGGTTATTTCACATCCGAATTATCTGCATTTGTAGGCCTCTCACTATCTGATCACTATTACGATTACCAATCTTTTGTTCCAATCAACCTGGCACATATATCATTCCAGCTGACTGTCATTTATCTCCTTTAAGTTTATGCTTTCTTTATGCTTAATGTTCTCTTTCGCCTAATTGTTTTCAACTGGATGACATTTTGATCATTGAATCATTGCACTGCTCAACCGAAACATGCATCACTTGCCCCACTTTACTCACTGAAGGAGATCCACAGCTGGTTCCTTCAATCTTTCACATTTTGTTTCTTTTTTTCTCTTTTACATCATTATCGTCCCAGTCTATAGTAGAAATGGTAACCGGAGGAGTGACAAGGGGAGGACACAGCTGCCAACAGGGTCAGTTGGGAACGTTTAATCTCGAGTATGCAATTGATTTACCCTGTTGGGAACAGCTGACCCTGGTCGCCGCCGGTCGGCCATTTCCAGTAGGAAACATTTGACAAAGGCTGTCACCTGTCAGTTTCTGCGGTCCCAAACAGTTGGCAGCGGTTGCCGCCAGTTCATCCAGATTTACCGAATGGGAATATAGTGAATCTACCCCAATATGGTCGGACGCCAGTCCCTTGCACATCAACAGGATGAGGTATGCTCAAGTTTGTAAAATAAAAGAGTGAAGTTCCAAGAGTAAACTAGTGAAAGAGACACTGACTGCAGTTGTAAGCTGCACATTGTTTTTGGGAACAGCACAATGCAAGGACAAAATAATTAAACTAATTACTGTATTTATTATTTTCATGTTTAATAGATGTTACACGTTTCCATTACGCAGCTTTGCAAAATTTACACTTTCTGCAGAGTTCATCTTGAAACAAAGGGAAATAGGGAAATGGGGAGACAAAGAATGAATGAAAATGCCGGCTGGGGGGACGGTGAGATGATTAGATAGAAATTGGACATTCAAGATATAAGAGCATACAGTTCGTTGTAACGCATTCTGATGAGTTTAATAAGTATTAGCAGTTCCGGATGCAGCAGCCAAATTTTGTATCGAAAGCAGATTTCAACATCAGAGAGGTTTTATGTTTGGCGAACACATATCTTGTTATCTCCCCCTCAAAAGGCAGGAGATGTGAATAGCTTAGAGCTTGAAATAACTACTCATTGTGTAAACATGAGCTTTGCTTTATTGTCTGAAAAGTCATCTCACGACCTCTTGTTTTCAAATTGTAGCAGTAACCTTGGTATATCTCACTGATATCGGCCTCATGCCAGCTACATTCTGCTTTTCTGGTGCGTGGTTAAAATGAGGAATAAGACGTGCACATTATGCACAAAATTGCAGGAATATCAGGTAAAATTATTGTGTTGTTATACTTCATTTTCACATTCATGACGCAGTTAATAGCTTAACATTATTAATTGCGTTCAGAGGAGTATGGACGATTGTTCGCTTAATGTGATCCGGAGAAATGGAAATGTGTCGAAGCGGTTCCGAAACCATTGTCGATTGTCTGGAAAACCATCTGGTTCACTAATGTCCTTTAGGGAAGGATATCTTACGTCCTTACCTGGTCTGGCCTACATGTGACTCCAGAGCCACAGCAATGTGGTTGACTCTCAACTGCGCCCTGAAATTGCCTAGCAGGCCATTAATGGTAACTAGTGATGGGCAATCGATTAACTTGGTCCCATAATCGAGAGGGGAGGATAGTAAAACGTAGGCGACTAACAGAAGTAGTTCAAACAGACAAACTTTCAAGTAGGAGCAGGTGGAGGTCATTCGGCCGCTCGAGCTTGCTCTGCCATTGAGCAAGAGCATGGTTGATTTGTTTGTGTTTCGAATTCCGCATTCCCATTTATCCATAACAATTCTGATAATGCCATTTGGAAAATTTTGAATAAAATATGTGATTTTCTTTGTAATTCTACTCCATTTGGTAGGATATAATTAAATACGTAAATTCTTCTGATTAAAGTCACATGATTTTTTGCAGTTTGTTTTAGGACCAATTAGGGTAATGTTCGTAGTGCTGTTGCCGCCCACGGAGACAGGCAGCATTAAGGAAGGTGCTGATAAGGACTCTGAGAAAATTAGTTCTGAAGTTGGATGTTTATATTTTGTGGAGGAAGCTAGAACCAGGGTCACAATTCAAAAATAAGTGGTGACGAGGATATATTAGTCTGTGAAATTATTTTGCTCAGGAAACTTTGGAGGCCGGAGCATTGAAATTATGCAATGCAGAATCAGATAGTGTATTGATAGGCTAAAGAGTCAAAGTTTATGGTGCGTGCGTGTGTGTGCGTGCATGGGCGGGGGGGGGGGGTGGTGGGGGGAAGGGGTGGCGAAGGTGAGGGGTGGGGGGGAGGGGGGGAAGGGGGAGAGGTGAATGGTGACCAGACAGAAAAGAAGATTTGACACCATAATCAGATCAGCCTGTTAGATCAGGTCTGAAGGGGCGATTGGCACACATCTGCGCCTAAATTCTATAGCCCTAAATTGTAGTCAAGCACCATTGAGGGGGAACACATTCTGAGGTACTTTGCATTTCCCTTGGGGCTGTGTTGGGTCCCGCAAACCAACAGTGCTCATATTTTTAAAGCAACTGTTTTTAAGCCATTTGCAATGTGTTTAGGTCTTCGCTATATTAATGAACTTATTTCTAACTTGCCTGCCCCATGTTTGACGTTAAGATTTCTTAATCCAGGCTTTATTCATCGCGTGGTCACGTTTCTCTCACTTATTGATCAGGATCTGGAATCTTCAGGACATCCAACCCAAAGATGTTTCCTGTTTTCTTTGAGGAACCTTCCTTCGGTTTGACAAAATTACCAGTGGGGAAATAAAAACTGTGGAAATACTTTCCTTAGTGATGCCAGTTATATGATGGAGAAACATACTGCCAGAACATTTGTAAAACAACGTTTGTAACTCTGTGGAAATACATTGAGAGGCTGATCTCGACCGTGGCTCGGAAAGCGGAAAGAGTCAGGAAGATACAAAGTCCGATTGGATACACAGCTCGGAGGGCAAGGCGGAACAAGCGGGACTTGACAAAGAGCCTGCAATTAACGGGAATAATTCAACCAACCCACGAACACTCAATTGTCTTGTTTTCAAGACTGTATTTTTTCTATTAGTATATTAAGTATATCTGAAAAACGGATTACCAAAGTACGTTGGAAACATGCACCAAAGCGCAACGAGGACATGGTTTCGATCTGTTTATGTGCTTTTTAAACCATGCTTAATCTTGAGCGGAATCTCTGCGATATTCTTTGTGGATATTTTTGTCGGAGAGCAAATCCATTCGTAAACTATTTGAAACCTGTTAAACTGAGATCAGGCTATGATGTCCGATCTGAATCCTTAGGCCTGGTAGAAGAGAATTCGAATTGTTGGAAGATAATTAGTCATGACCCGGAAGCCCTTGGAGAAGCTCGTTTAAAGACGATCAAAATCGCAAATAAATATAAAGCATTCACTAAAGTCGATCATTTAAGAATGACCCCCGGGACTGATATCATCTCATTGAAGCCGGCAAATGCATCACACTCGCCTTGAGTTCCGAGGAACGAGATTTCCCATTGGCCTATTCAATGGTTATTAATGCCGACATTGAGATATTTGTGAGGGTCCGAAGAACAATTTATGTTCTGCAGAATGTATACTTTCCACTTGGACAGGAAGTCTCCAAAGCTTGTTAATTTAGCGGCCCGGGCCATCGCTTCCTGTTTCAATAATATCTTCACTGCTGAACAATCAGAGTCGGTGACGAATGTCTCATGGTCTCGAGTTCAGAACTCCATGGAAGAACTACGACAGGGCCCTGCCCCTGGAGATATCTTATCAATGTTTGCGGACACGATTTATCAACCAAAACCTACCGGGGAATTGCCAACCGTCTCATGACCAAGAACAAATGTCATAGAATAATACTCTGTCAACAGAGAAGCCGGCAGAGGCTCAGTGCAATTGTTATATCCATCCGGGACCATGGCTTTCCATCCATTCATTCACTTATCACTCTCCCTTTCACCTCTCCCCCTCCCGCCCGCCCCCTCCCCCCCCCCGCCCCACCCCCTTTCACTTATTGACTCTCTCGTCGCCAAGTTGGTTAACTGCATTCTATATTTCGATGTCGTAGAACGTAGATATAGGTAGAACGTAGAATAGGTAGATATTTGATGAACGTAGAATAGGTAGATATTTGATGAATTGGGTGATTGAAATGTTCACGCCCTGAGACTGAAGTCATGTTTAATAAATTACATTTGTGAGTGAAGAATTGATTTGAATATCCATTCAGACGACCACCGGCAACATACGCTTGTTTTAACCCGTGTGTTGTGGCTGGAAAGAAGAACGATTTCAAAGTTGTTGCATTGGGCACTCTTTCCAGGCAGGCGACGACCTGCCAAG
The DNA here is from genome assembly GCF_964213995.1 of Mustelus asterias. Taxonomy (NCBI): domain Eukaryota; kingdom Metazoa; phylum Chordata; class Chondrichthyes; order Carcharhiniformes; family Triakidae; genus Mustelus; species Mustelus asterias. Next base: position 90,578,287 of record NC_135816.1, on the reverse strand, counting down.
TAAACATTTATCTTCAGCTCGACCTGAATGGTTATCGAAAGATAACTTTGAGCTAACCGCTAACTCTACTTCTGTCAACAGATTCTGGATATTTCCAGCACATTTTTGCTTCAGCACCCCAACTTCCACATTTTTTCGGACTTTGAGCATTTACCTAAAATTACATTTTTGTTCAACATCCTGTCCTACATTGTTTTGAAATTTATTTGTTACTCGGTTCATTGTGAGCCACGCGATGCTTGTCGGTGGCGGGGTCAATTCAGAAGAGCAGTCAGTTAATATTTTATTGCCACCGCACCATTGTCCTTCAATAGGCCATTGATAAAAATGCGGTGTCTAGTCATCGCAGTTATGTTTCGTTTCAGCCTCTGGGCTGCGTAAAGTGTATATATGCAAAGAAAGTACATACGATTTAAAGTAATGAAGGTCCACCATTCCTGTTGTACTTCTGATGTGGGAGGAAAACGTAAATGAACGTGAACATTTTTAAAAAAGTGTTATTTGTGTTGACTTTCAGAGACGGTGGGAATTTTATTATGATATCACCAAGACTATTGTCAGGACGAAGTAAAAGAAGAGTCCTCTGCGCATACATAGTCCTGCGTTTGCAAGGTGTGCATACGTTCTGGACACTAGCGAATTTGCGAGCACCCTCTTCGTGAAGGCAGAAACCCGGGCGTTTTTCACCTGGTCCGAGGACACATAAAGCCCCTACGAACATATTGGGGCAACGCTGCAAAGAATGCCTGAGATACCCGGCTCCAGACCTTACACTCCAGGGCAGAGGAGTGTTCATCGAACATTGAACTGGTCTGTTCAGACTGGTGATGTGGCGAAAGGTACCGCATGCGCGCCTTGCACAGGGAAGCACTGCCACGACTTCTGTGTTATGGGTCTGGTCATCTATACGAGATCGTCCAACAGTAACTTCTGAATGCCAACAAGTTTGTTCCGCAAGTGGACAACACAGCTGTGCAATGTGTGGAAGAGTATATCTGATGCGAAGCTATTAATCGAACAGGACGGTGATTTTTAATGTAAATGTTTCAGAGCAATAAAGATGAACTGTAAAAAAACGAATATATTAAGATATTGAAGCAATGTGCTGAATGAACATTGGAGGATTATATCACACATGAAAGTTCAAACTGGAAAATTTGAATGAGTAGGAGGGTAATGTGGGCATTAATGTAACATTTTCAGCGTGAGAATGGGATCAGAATGGGCAGAGCAGCAAATGGGAATCCCGTACTGCACTACAGGGAAAGTGAGTAAAGATAGTTATCAGGAATTTGGATTTGAATCGAAACACCATTAACTAATACTGTCCAGAAGGAAATTTTTTGTCGCCCCCCCCCCTCCCCCTCAACCCCCAGACTTCTGAGATCTCTCTGAAATAGTTTTACATTTAGTTCTTTCATTTCTTCATTTCCTTATGGACCCTTTTAATTTAAATTATTTCTTCCTTGCACTTATCAAACCTAAAATGACTTCTGCCCCAATCATTGTTTCCTGTCAGACATTTCATCTTCTAAAGATACCCAACACAACACACAAGATAAGCCTTCTCTAATTTATATGGAAATGTTTCCTTCATCATCAATATTAGGTACATATATTCAGTAACAAAAATAATTTGCAAATATACCTTAACAAGGAAAATATTTTTTCCCATTTTGACCTTTTTTCCCCCAATTTCACGTCTGATTCTAATTTCATTTTCCTTTATTTCTGTGAGATCATCCGTCTCCATAGTCTTCACATCCTCCCTAAAGTCACGCGTTCCCCTCCCCCCCCCGCCCCCCCCCCCCCCCCCCAAGCTGAACACAAGATCCGAGATTTTTCATTGTTGTGCAATTCCCCTGTTTAAAACAGTCAGTGCAGTGTGTGCTCAGAGACAAATCATTGCAGTTTAAATTACAATCAGCATCGTTACAGCTAATCTGATAATTTGACTCTGGCCCCTGATGTAGAAACAGGGGGATTATATTAAAAATTCAGCAGCCCAATCCTGTTCCGCTGTTCAATCCCTACATGACTAATCTGTATCTTAAATCCTGTTCTTGTTCCAGATCCCAAACCTGAAGCAGAACAAAGACAATTTAAATATTATCCACCGACTGTATCAATTTCGACCATCATGCACAGGCATATGGGGAACAAGTACTATATTATAGTTCATGAATATTCAATGCATATTTTGTCGAATAAAACCTTCTTTATAGTATTCTTAAATGGTTCACCTTTATTTCAAAGATTAAGCCGTTCTCCAGTCCTCCATAAAACAATTATTTTCTGGTATATCCTTATCAATTCCTTTTATGACTTTTATGCTTATGATCTGATCAACATTCAGCCATTTAGATTGAAGGCCATTTTTGTTTTTGCACCTGAACATTAACTTTTCTTGATCTTTGTACTTGGAACTAAAGTTCCTTTTTTCTGTCACCGTTGAGAACTTATTCCATTTGTTGTTTTCAAATCCAAGATATATCGTAGGTCGAGTAGTCCATTTCATTTTTTTTAATCAATCACGTTCATACCATATTTTGTGTTATAAGCATTAAGTCCAAGGAAAACATTTAAAACGGTAACATGTGGCTTCTTGTCATGCATTCTTTAAGTTTTGATTTTTAACTGATTATTGAATTCGTGTTAAGCACCAATCGCGAAGCAGATTATTATGAAGTGATGTACCTTTGTTAAGTTATGGTTAGTGATTTGCTTTCATATAAAATTGTTATTGTATATCTTGATACAAATATGTATATGGGATGTAAATTATTTTTCTCCTCCACACCTTCTAGTCTGCAGGAGAATATAATAAATTCGTTGTTCTTCAATCCAAGGTGGATACAAATGCAATTTCCTACATTCAACTCTATTTGCCATTTTTTTCCACTCTAATTTTTTGATGTTCCTTTATAATTTCCTCTCATTTGCAAAACATTCATTTCCCAGCTTCGTGTAATCTCCAATTCTGAGTATACAAGTTTCCGTTCCTTCATCGTGTTATGATCTCCATGAAGTTAAACATACTAAGCAAACGCATTTACCTAACGAATCCAAGGGGGGCGAAGTGGGGCTGTGGGGGAGGCAGAGTAATTGGCACAATTTCACTTTTCGTCTCATTTATTTGGCTTTTAAAATCACACCATAATCAACGTAAATTCAACATGCATTAACAGGTAAATTGTGATCAGGATAACTATCGTTTCAACACATGTAATACCAAATATGGATCTCACAGTTTTCTCGGGCAATGCATTCAGTAAATGGAGCAACAATTGTGGTCACAATGTCCTTCAAAACTCAGCGGGAGTTCCAGTTCCTTTACTTTGAACATTTAGCCACCAAGTCCCAGCCGGCAACAAAGATCCCCAACGGGAACTTCCACTGAAAGGCATAATTTGCAAGATTTCTCACATCTCTGAATACAGATCCAACCTTTTGTCTTCTTTTCCAGCTAACCGTATTCGAACAAGTATACAATTCTCACATAAAACGAGAAAATAAATGAAAGAGTCGTATGAACTCTGAAAGACACTCTTTAAATCTAATGGAAAGCTCACATTTGAGAATGTCCACAGTTAGTGATGCGGGTGGTCCATTCCTTTCAGGAATTAACAACTAATGGTGGGACTGGAGGAGCTCCTTTAGTTATTCTCCGAGTTAGACGGAAAGGATTCCATAAGACCATCTGTAAAGAAATTGATCGTGTTTCAATTTTAATCTGGATTTTTTTTAATGGTTATTTACCCGCAAATTGGCAGCGTTATTGAAATATAGAAATTGTATTCTGTCATGATTAGTCACATACCCCGACTGTAATTACTTTTTGTATTGATTATGTACACCTCATACTTTCCCTGGAACAGGTGCATTAAGTGAGGATGCTTTGAATCTGTCAGCACCATTTAGTTGTAGGATTGTGTGTCTCAAGCATCTTTCTAATTCCTGCAAACTCTTAGGTAAAAATTCCTGCTTGCCGTCGCCCAAAATCTCAGTTATTATGAAAACAGCATTCTGCATCTTTTGAAATATATGCCTAAAATAGGCTGAATGTACTTTAACTGATCCAGAAAATATCGGAGACAGACCCATATAGACATAACATCTCATAACAAGCTGTTCTATCACTCGGAGAATATTAACTGTTAATTGTAGGTATTTCTTTGAAATACTATTATTTTAGTAAGGTTTCCTTAATGTAAGTTACCAGTGGCTTGGAAGGAGAGCTGAGCATTTTGTAAATTTTGTAAGTTATATTTTAATGTTTGGACTTTCTAAAACAAAAGATCTGAATACATGGTGGACAGGATCGCGGGGTCTTATCGCCTATTCCAAATTCTGCTGTTCTTAATGTGACTTAATGCAATAACACACACGAGTCCCTGTAGTGCCCAGTGGGCATGGAAATGGTATAATGGAAATGGTAGCATTGTGATAATTCACGTTAAACCTGTAAACAACTCTGTGTTTGTACCTTTATTCTAAAAACATCTCATTTCGATGTCAGCCTTTTCTCGAAAACTAACGCATCATATAACAACAACGAATACAACAAAGTCGATACAGTCTGTCCGTTGAAAGATCCCTTGAGGACAATGCGTAATGTAACTGCCTCTGAGCTAGAAATTCTGATCACAATCCCAATTCGTGACCTGATGTCCGCATCGTGGACTCATAGCTCTGTTAAACAGGCTGAAGATCAACCTCAATTATTTCCCAAAAAATTCTAAAAACGGGTGATCAGAGTGGCAGGTATTCCTAGACAGCTATTTGATAGTTGGAACTTCGAGCATCACTGTTTGAATCTCCAGGTGACAACCTACATGGGACATTTCTATTTGTCTTAGCAAATGAGCCTCCATGAATGATTTGTATCACATGCCTGTTTAATACTTGTAACTGATGCTGATTGTTTTTTTATTATTATTCATTCGTGGGTCTTGCGTGTCGCTGGCTGGCCAGCATTTATTTCCCATCTCTAGTTGCCCTAGAAAAAGTGGTGGTGAGCTGCCTTCTTAAAACACTGCAGTCCACGTGCTGTGGGCCGACCCACAATGCCGATAGAGTCATAGAGTCAGAGAGGTTTACAGCATGGAAACAGGCCCTTCGGTCCATCTTGTTCATGCCGCCCTTTTTTAAACCTCCAAGCTAGTCCCAATTGCCCGCATTCAGCCTATATCCCACCATACCCATCTTACCCATATAACTGTCTAAATGCTTTTTTCAAGTCACACTTGTACCCGCCTCTACTATTACCTTTGGGAGTTTGTTCCGCACACTCACCACTCTCTGTGTGAAAAAAATGCCCTTCTGGACCTTTTTGTATCTCTCCCCTCTCACCTGAAACCAATGCCTTCTGATTTTAGACTCCCCTACCTTTGGGAAAAGATATTGACTATCTAGCTGATTCATGCCGTTCATTATTTTATAGAACACTGTAAGAGCACCGGTTAGCCTTCTACGCTCCAGCGAAAAAAGTCCCAGTCTATCCAGCCTCTCCTTATAATTCAAACCATCAAGACCCGGTAGCATCCTAGTAAATCTTTCTGCACTCTTTCTAGATTAATAATATCCTTTCTATAATAGGGTGACCAGAACTGAACACAGTATTCCAAGTGTGGCCCTACCAATGTCTTATACAACTTCAACAAGACGTCCCAACTCCTGCATTCAATGTTCTGATCAAGGAAACCAAACATGCTGAATGCCTTTTTCACCACTCTGTCCACCTGTGGCTCCACTTTCAGGGGGCTGTGAACATATATCCCTAGATCTCTTGGCTGTGCAAATCGCCCCAATGCCCTACCATGAACTGAGTAAGTCCTGCTCTGGTAGAATCTATCAAAATGCATCACCTCGCATTTATCTAAATTAAACTCCATCTGCCATTCGTCAGCCCACTGGCCCAATTGATCAAGGTCCTGTTGCAATCCGAGATACCCTTCTTCACTGTCCACTATGCCACCAATCTTGGTGTCATCTGCAAACTTACTAACCATGCCTCCAACATTTTCATCCAAATCATTAATATAAATGACAGCTAACAGTGGACCCAGCACTGGTCCTTGAGACAGACCGCTGGTCACAGGCTTCCAATTTTAAAAACAGCCCTCTACAACCACACTCTGGCTTCCGTCGTCAAGCAAATTTTGTATCCATTTAGTTACCTTACACTGGATCCCGTGAGATTTAACCTCATGCAACAAGTTATCATGCGGTAACTTGTCAAAGCCGTGCTAAAGTCCATGTAGACAACATCAACTGCACTGCCCTCATCTACCTTCTTGGTTACCCCTTCAAAAAACTCAATCAAATTTCAGAGACATGATTTTGAGACCTGATAGGGAGGGAATTCCAGGATTTTGAGCCAGCGTGCATGAAGGAATGGTGATATATTTCCACATCAGGATGGTTAGTAGCTTTCAGAGGAACTTGCAAAAGGTGGTGATCCCATGTATCAGTGCACACGTCCTTCCAGGTGGAAGTGGTCATGGGTTTAGAAGGTGCTATCTAAGGATATTTAGTGAATTGCTGCAGTGCATCTTGTGGACAGTACACACTGCTGCGACTGAGCGTTGGTGGTGTAGCGATTGAATTCTTCGAGGTTGGTGTGTTTATAGTGTGACTTAATCTGCTTGACTCCCTGGAGGATTGATGCGTGTATGAATGCAAGTTCCCATTTTTTGCATCATCCATGCGCCAGTCTTACAGCTTCCATTTTTGATGGAAATATGGGGGATCCCTTATTCTTATTCAAAAATAGATTTAATATCCAATTCTCGTAGTTGTTGTTGGCTCTTGAAATCTATTTATTGCGAACCAGTGTTAACATATGTCCCCGTGATACTGCATGGGGGATAATGCAACATTTTTCTTGGTGTTAACATTACAGACTTGGTGGTTACTGAAGCAAACTCATAAGCCATATGGACACACTTCACTCATTTCCTTTAATCCAATAATCTTATTGATATTTCAATGCTCTTTCAATATCCAATGCAAGAGTTTTAAAGGATTACCAAACCACCTTGATAACGTCCCCCATGCAAGGCTTCTAGAAAAAGTGAAAGGGCATGGGATCCAAGGGGCTGCTGCCCTGTGGATCCAGAAATGGCTTGCCCAAAGGATGTGGAGATGCCGGCGTTGGAGTGGGGTGAACACAGTAAGAAGTCTCACAACACCAGGTTAAAGTCCAACAGGTTTATTTGGTAGCAAATACCATAAGCTTTCGGAGCGCTGTTCCTTCGTCAGATGGAGTGGAAATGTGCCATCTACATGCACACCAGGAACAGGAAACCTGAGAAACCCGGCACCACCATCAGCAGCAACCAAGCCTCCCCCGGCACCACAGCAGAAAACAGCACCACTACAGGAAAGCCCACCGTCCCCCCGGACACGCAGAACCCCACCAGCCACTCTGTCCGGAGACAACACACATCTCTTTGACCTGTGTTTGATGCTCCCTCCACCCACACCACCCGTACACCCAAGACCCGGCCGGCTGTAAGGGCTCGCACTCCAACCAGCACTCTGCAACTTGATTTCTGCATCCGTGCACCGCCTGGGAGCACATCTTCACCCCACCTGATGAAGGAGCAGCGCCCCGAAAGCCCACGGCACCCGCTACCAAACAAACTCGCTGGACTCCAACCCGGTGCAGCGAGACCTCCCACAATGGAAACCATGCCAGTTGACAAGAGCATGGTATCTCACAGGTCCATCGGATTTTGAGAGTCCTCCTATTCTTTACATATAAATTTACCTGAACAAGTCAGAAAAGTGAAATCTCACAAGTTTGCAAATTATATACAATTTTCAAAATAATTTTTATTTAGTTGTAATTAACTAACCTAGAAACACAGACAGCTTCACCAATGCTCAAGTCAGCTTGAAGAAATTTTTAGCCATGTTTAAACATAGAAAATAGAAACATGAAAAGTAGGAGCGGGAGTGGGCCATTTGGCACTTCGAGCCTGCTCCGCCATTCATTTTGATCATGGCTAATCATCAGTTCAATATCTTGAACACTCCCCACCCCGCCTCATATCCCTTTAGCCCCAAGAGCTATATCTAATTTCTTCTTGAAATCTCACAATGAACATTATAATATAAAAATTATTTTGAGAATTGTATATAATTTGCAAACTTGTGAGATTTCACTTTTCTGACTTGTTCAGGTAAATTTATATGTAAAGAATAGGAGGACTCTCAAAATCCGATGGACCTGTGAGATACCATGCTCTTGTCAACTGGCATGGTTTCTATTGTGGGAGGTCTCGCTGGACTGCGTTGGAGTCCAGCGGGTTTGTTTGGTAGCGGGTGCCGTGGGCTTTCGGGGCACTGCTCCTTCATCAGGTGGGGTGGAGATGTGCTCCCAGGCGGTGCACGGACGCAGAAATCAAGTTGCAGAGTGCTGGTTGGAGTGCGAGCCCCTACAGCCGGCCGGGTCTTGGGGGTACGGGCGGCGTGGGTGGAGGGAGCATCAAACACAGGTCAAAGAGATGTGTGTTGTCTCCGGACAGAGCGGCTGGTGGGGTTCTGCGGGTCCGGGGGGACGGTGGGCTTTCCTGTAGTGGTGCTGTTTTCTGCTGTGGTGCCGGGGGAGGCTTGGTTGCTGCTGGTGGTGGTGCCGGGTTTCTCAGGTTTCCTGTTCTTGGTGTGCATGTCGATGGCACATTTCCACTCCATCTGACGAAGGAGCAGCGCTCCGAAAGCTTATGGTATTTGCTACCAAATAAACCTGTTGGACATTAACCTGGTGTTGTGAGACTTCTTACTGTGTTTGCCCAAAGGAGGCATAGAGTGTGTATAGATGGGTCTTTTTATAAATGGAGGTCGGTCACCAGTGGTGTACCCCAGGGATCTGTTCTGGGACCCTTGCTGTATGTCATTTTCATAAATGACCTGGATGAGGAAGTGGAGGGATGGGTTGGTAAGTTTGCCGACGACATGAAGGTTGGTGGGGTTGTGGATAGTCTGGAGGGATGTCAGAAGTTACAGAGGGACATAGATAGGATGCAAGACTGGGCGGAGAAGTGGCAGATGTACTTCAACCCAGATAAATGCGTAGTGGTCCATTTTGGCAGGTCAAATGGGATGAAAGAGTCCAATATAAAGGGAAAGATTCTTAGTACTGTAGAGGATCAGAAGGACCTTGGGGTCTGGGTCCATAGGACTCTAAAATCGGCCCCGCAGGTGGAGGAGGTGGTTAAGAAGGCGTATGGTGTGCTGGCCTTTACCAATCGAGGGATTGAGTTTAGGAGTCCGGGGATAATGATGCAGCTATATAACACCCTCGTCAGACCCCACAGAACTGTGCTCAGTTCTGGTCGCCTCATTGCAGGAAGGATGTCGAAATGATTGAAAGGGTGCAGAGGAGATTAACAAGGATGTTGCCTGGATTGAGTGGCATGCCTTATGAGGATAGACTGAGAGAGCTCGGTCTCTTCTCCTTGGAGAGACGTAGGATGAGAGGAGACCTAATCGAGGCTTTTTCCCAGGGTGGAAATGGCTGCTACGAGAGGATGCAGGTTTAAGGTGCTGGGGGGTAGGTCCAGGGGAAATGTTAGGGGGAAGTTTGTCATACAGAGGGTGGTGGGCGAGTGGAATTGGCTGCCGTCAGTGGTGGTGGAGGCAAACTCAATAGGATCTTTTAAGAGACTCCTGGATGGGTACATGGGACTTAATAGGATGGAGGGTTATAGGTAGGCCTAAAAGGTAGTGATATGTTCGGCACAACTTGTGGGGCCGAAGGGCCTGTTTTGTGCTGTAGTTTTTCTATGTTTCTATTCTATGTTTCTATCCTGCTCATTGTATGCACTGCAGCCACTTGTAAAATTGCAAGTAGATTACCAGACAATGGCTCCAATGTTGTTCCTGTTCCCACCTTGTTCTGCATTCATATTTCAACTGAGAATGCAAGAATGAGTGAAATGTTCTGCTATCTCCACATGTGTTTGAATCTGACATACCAACAATGCTTATGTCTTCACTTCCTGACAGCGACCCTGCTGGCAATTGTGATTCTCAGCTGAGGAAACTGTGGCCTTTCCAAATGTATCACTTTCTATACGGTGTCCATGACAACAGCAACTTTACTGGTTATGATCATCAATGTACGAATTTATCACATATACATCAATGGTTTTTCATTTTCATTCCTGATCCTCACTCTCGCCTGCAAGCCATGCAGAGTACTTTTACCGTCTCCTCCACATTTGACCGTTGTGTCACGCTGTCAGGAGGTTTAGCACAAAATGATTCACCCAGAGAACTAGACACATAGAAACCCTACAGTACAGAAAGAGGCCATTTGGCCCATCGAGTCTGCACTGACCACAATCCCACCCAGGCCCTACCCCCATATCCTTCCATATTTACCCACTAATCCCTCTAACCTGGCATTTCAGGACACTAAGGGCAATTTTTAGCATGGCCAATCAACCTAACCCGCACATTTCTGGACACTGTGGCCGTTTTGTTGACAATGTTCTCTGTATTTACCTTTTTCAAGGATGTTATCATTCTTCTTGTATATTACAGCCAGCAAACAATTAACAAGGTGTATTGGGGCTGCCAATTATGTTGTTTTTCACCTCATCACTACGAATAGTGTACATCTGGTTTCAGAGTGCCTGGTTTGTTTGGTTGCCTTTTACTCTAATTGTTTTATTCTTTAATTGTTCAACACATTTTAATGGCCAATCGAGCTCGCAGGAGATTGCAAGGTCACGGAAGTGAGGATCACAGCGATACAGAGCTGGAAAGCTCAAGGAAATCCAATATTTTACTTTTCTTAGAAGGATGAGGGGGGATTTTATTGAAACGTACAGGATACTGCAAGGCCTGGATAGAGTGGACGTGGAGAGGATGTTTCCACTCGTAGGAAAAACTAGACCCAGAGGGCTCAACCTCAGTCTAAAGGGACGATGCTTTAAAATAGAGATGAGGAAGAATTTCTTCAGCCAGAAAGTGGTGAATCTGTGGAACACTTTTCCGCAGAAGGCTGTGGAGGCCAGGTCATTGAGTGTCTTTAAGACAGAGATAGATAGATTCTTGATTGATAAGGGGATCAGGGGTTATGGGGAAAAGGCAAGAGAATGGGGATGAGAAAAACAATCTGCCATGATTGAATGGTGGAGCAGACCCGATGGACCAAGTGGCCTAATTATGCTCCTATGTATTACATTCTTATGGTTTTATGGACATTCTCATGGCCATCGAGTCCGTAAGGGACTGAGGGGTTAGAACACGGGGGAGAATAACAGAGATCCAGAGATGGAGAGTAGAAGGAAATATATGATTTTAATCCTCACCATTTCTGGCAGCTTCATACTCTTGTAGTTTATGTTTTATATTTTTTTATGTTCCATGTTTTATATTATTTTGATGTTGGGAATTACTTAGATGATGATTCGTCTCACAGCTTTTCAAACGCCACATACATGCGATGGGTTTTAAATTGCTGCACAAACACATTTACTTATGCAGCAACTCAGTCCAAATGCAGAGAGCAGTTGAAGACAACATTGTGATATCCGGTTACTTCAATTATTAAATATGCAAAGAAAGTGAAAAAGCTCAACGATCAAGATATTTGGGACAAGAGGTGTCCGCTGGAGGACGGAAATAAAATTGTTTGAAGGATTAAATGCATCAAAGAGCTGTCAAGAGAAAACATAGAAAGAGAGGATGGGAATAAGATTCGCAAGAAATATCGGACACACGGATGCAAATTTTGTAAGGGGAAACAGCAGAGAATCGGCGGACGGGAAATAAATCACCAGAAATAAACAGACATAAAAATCAGCTGCGAGACAAACACGTGAGAAACTTTATGATGACCTGCAGCAACTATGCAGGCAGAGTCACACACACAAAAGTGCAGCAGGGCAATGCTGAAAGGCATGCGGATTCTCAGAAGTAAATTAAAAGGTCAAGTTTATTGAGTAAGAAAGCAAAGAACCAATGACAAGAGCTGACAATCAGATGAGAGGGAGTAAAAGAGCCAGAGGACTTTCAAAACATTCCCTCCAGGACAGGAAGTAAACCAGCAGACAGTCTCTTCTACACATCTCTGCTTCGATTTCAGCTCCTCACATTTCTCAAAATAAACAGAAAATGACTTCATACAAAAGCAAAAGGAAAACAATTCCGAGGATCAATCTTATTTGGGCAAAATTGTATTTATGCAAAGATATATCTTCTTTTCCACCCATTCTTTTGTCCGACCGTTCATCCATTTATGTACCTTCCTATTCATAGAATAAATAATAATTGTTTGTTATTACAGAAATTGTTTATTGCTGAAAGAGGAAGTTGTTTACCTTCTCGCCTTGCACTCGAATACACTTCAAAAGAACACTGGTATAAGGGGGGAAACAATCATTTATGCTGTATGTGACGAGAATGATTTAAAAAAATATTGCAGATGCTGGAATCTGAGATTACAACAGAGAAAGCTGGAAAGAACTTAACCGATCGGGCAGCATGTGCAGCGAGAGAAAAGAGACTTCACGTTCCGAGTCCGTCTGACTCTTCATCAGAAGAAAGAATAGGGGAAATGTGCCAGATATTATGCTATTGCTGAGAAATTGCAACAATAAAAACCGTAAGGATGATAAACCGATCGTCCTGTGTGGGACGAGAGATTAGGGTGGTGGTCCCTATTGAGAAGGAAAATGCATGGGATTTATATAAAAAAGGGTTTAAGATGGTGGAGAAATTACTCAGTCTAAAGTAGTGACTTGAATTTGAGTCATGAAGGCTGTAACATTTCCAATCTGAAGGTGAGGTTCAGCTTTTACAGTGGGTTTCACTGGAGTGTCACAGTAGGCCAACGATGGATAGGTAGCCATGATGGTAAGGTAGTGACTTAAAATTGCAGGCAATAGGAAGGTTGGGATCATGCTTGTGGACTCAGTAAAGTCGTCCTCAAAGTGATTACCTAGTCTGTGTTTATTTTCCCAATGTAGAGGAGACCTCAATGGAAGCAGCGAATACAGTGGACGAAATTGAGAGTTATGCATGTGAATTACTGCCTAAACTGAAATGGGTTTTTGAGATCTTCAATGCTGAGGAAGTAGTAGGCAAAGGAAGAGGGGGGTGTTGTTTCACCATTTGTTATTGCGAGGGTATGTGCTGCGCAGGAAGAGCGTGGGAATAAGGGTGATGGAAGAGTGGACCAGGGTGTCATGCAGGGAATGGTCTCTGCGGAACATTGATAGTGAGGGGGTGGGTGGGAACGTTTGAGAGGGGAAAATGCTTTCCGCAGTAGCATCAAGCTGGAGTTGATGGACATGGCAGAGGATAATCCTTTGAATGTGTTGGCTGGTGGTTTTAAAATGAGGACATCGGGAACCCTATCATTGTTTTGAGAAAGGGAAGAGGTGAGGAGCAGGAAATGGGTAGAAACTGGTTGAGTGCTCTGTCAACCATGAGGTGGCGGAGGTTTTGAATCCCATTTAGGGAACAGACAAACATGTTAAGCATCATTTTCAAAGGTGGCATAATCAGAACAGACGTGATGGAAGAGGAGAAATTGGAAAAGTCAAATCGAGTCCTTTCAGGAAGTAAGATGTGAGGGGATGTGCTCGAAACACTTGTGAGTGTTGTTGGGTTTGCAATGAAGATTATTGGTCATTCTATCACCACAAATGGACGCAGAGAGGCCAAGGAAGGCAAGTGTCAGAGACGGAGCATATGAAGGTGAGAGAGAGAGAGAGAGAAGTAGGAATTGGAAGCAAAATCGCTATTTCTTTTCCAGGTGACTGTTCTGGAAACAATGGCTTTAAGTTTGGTGGTCAGGCCATGTTCTGGGGAAGGTAACAGGAAGTGTCTCTGTTTTGGCTCTCAGTCTCTGCGAGGTAAAGGGCAGTATGGCAGATAACAATGGCACGAACCTTGGCCATCTTGCTGCACTCTCCTTTCCTTCCTTATGAACGGTATGCTTTGTCTGTATAGTGCACAAGAAACAATACTTTTCACTGTATGCTAATACATGTCACAATAATAAATCAAATCAAAATTTAACACCTCGATGAGGTCCTTCCTCATCCTTCTCTGCTCGAAGGAAAAACAACCATAGCCTCTCCAGCCATTCTTCAAAGTTGTACAGCTTTTCCCAAGTTGTCTCAGTTTATCCCTTGAACTATCTATCGATCTGAAATGCAACTCCCTCCTTCCTCTCTGCACAGATGCTTCTGGGCCTACTGAGTGTTCCAGAACATTCAGCTAATGTTTCAGATTTCCACCGTAAGCAGAATCCCACTTGTTGAAAAATTAAAGGAAGACCATGTGTGGGATTCAATATTCAGGTAAGAAATGGGAAGCAGTAAAGGGAAAAGATTTCGAGAGTCAGTGAATTTTATTGAATCCGAGTAATTCTATCCCCATTCCACAATACAGTTCAGGGAAAACCATCATTATCAGTAATAATGAATAAAGCTAAGTTACATTTTAAATGGAAGATAAACGGAGGTTGCAAATTACACCAGCGTGTGTTTCTGGAACAAAATCTGTCAGGACCCGATAAAATTCAGATCCAAGCTTGGGGTTTGTAATCCAACAGTTTTAAAAATCAACAAACTGCGAAGTTGAACGCGGCTCAAATGCTTGGACAGTAACTCTGCTCACAAATATACAGCCAGAACTGGAAATCACATCTTTATTTTTATATACTTTTCCAATTCAATCAAATCAAATCCAATTCAGAGTCTCAACAAGTTGAGACATTTCAGATCCAGGCTGACAAGACAGGGCGAGCGACCAAACCACCCTGTCCTGGGCCTGATCTACATGAGCCAAGCTGATTGGAGGAGGGGGATGTTCCTTCTCCAAGACTTGAGCTCATTTGCATCTTAGCCAAAAGGCCGAGATGCCGCTTTAAAAAATTGCTTCATATGAAACATATGAAGCTTCAGTGTAACCCAATGACCTCAACCAAGTGCGGCCGACCATGGGCTGCCGACCATACTACACTTGATCTTAGCCAAAAGGCCGAGAAGCGATTCACATCTTTGCTATGGCAAAATAACATAAGGCAGTTATCAAGAGAGTTATTTATTAGAAATAAGACAAAGTTGATGCTGAGCCAGAGAGGGAGATATTCGGTCAGGTGATGCAGTGGGTTGTTTTTGTCATTAATGTAGATTTGAAGGAGCTTCTTATCGAGGAGAGAAATCTAGAGAATTGGAGACGTTTAGGGAGTGGGTCCAGGATTTAAGATCAGGTCAGCTGAAAGCATGGCGATCAATGTATCGATTAAAATCGGGAATGTAGAACATTGCAGAAGAGCAGACATTTGGAAGATTTGTTGGGCTGGGGGAGGTTAAAGAGAAAAGAAGGGGCAAAGTAATGGGGAAATTTGAAGGAAGGATGAGGGTTTTACAATGGAGGCATTGCCGTGCCAGGAGCCAGTATAGGTCAGTAAACACGGGGCAGCTCGCTGAACTAGACTTGGTTCAGATGAAGTTGAAGGCAGCAGAATTGTGAATGAGCACTGATATATGTAGGGTGGAAGATGGGAGGCCGGCCAGGGAAAAACTGGAATAGGTAAGTCTCAGTGAACAAAGGCATGGATGAGCTTTTCAGCAATGAATGAGCTGAGGCAGTGTCAGAGTTGGACAATGTTTAGGATGCAGAAGTGCTGTGTATTAGTCTGATAACATTATGTCTGTCTGTCTAATATCATGCAGTTTAGTCAATATTGGGG
This sequence comes from Mustelus asterias, assembly GCF_964213995.1. Taxonomy (NCBI): domain Eukaryota; kingdom Metazoa; phylum Chordata; class Chondrichthyes; order Carcharhiniformes; family Triakidae; genus Mustelus; species Mustelus asterias. The sequence continues at coordinate 90,562,563 of NC_135816.1, read as the reverse complement.
GTGAAATTGATATAGTATTAGTGATTGTGTAATATTCAGATTATTGCGTCTCTACCTCTGGAACGTTATATCAGGGCGGGACTTTTCACATGTCACTGATCAGGAGCTGAACAAAATGTTTCAAACTTCGGCAAAGGACTGAACTCCTTTAAAGTTGAGATTTGTCCGTTTGAGAAGTTCCATTGGGAATATTTCCTGTAGGATATTTGCTATTTATGAACTCATCAGCATCAATCATTCATGCCACTGGTGTCACTGAAAGTGATGAACAGTTAGTGAACAGAGTGGAGTGTCACAGTTGCTCTGTTACTGAATCCCCAGCTCCTGGTCTGTTAGTGAGGACTCGGTCTCCCAGGAAATGTGGTGGACATAACACACCTATTTCAAAGGGGTAAGATTCACTGACAACTACGGAGATTGAACTCGCAACTTCAGAGCTAAGCACCTGAACGGACGGGCGGCCAAGCCCCATGGAAGGCAAAGTGGACTCTAAGGGCTGAAGCTCCTGCTCTTGTTGCTATCCTATGCTTCTAAGATCCAAAATGTGCCATTGTTGCCCTGGGCAACTCGAGATTTGGGTCGTAATTTCGGCACATGCCTGGGTGTGGAGCTTGTATGCCACACTTGCGCATCGAAACAATACAGAAGTCCCGACTCACAGGCGAGCACAATGAAAACACTCCATATTTAAGTTTCCGACCCTGTCTTTCCCTACAAGCATTGCGCTGAAGTAGCTGAATGAAAATTAAAAAATGTAGCACTAACTTGGCCTGCTTGCCCCAATGTTGAGTAAGGAAATACGCCTGATTGTTGGTACATTTTATTTTCTTCCAGAATCAGTGAGCGGAGGCAGGAGATACACCGACAGGATAATTTAGGTAGGATAACCTTTTCTGGTGGTTGTAATCTTTAAAAAACACATGAAGTGAAGGAAATATATTTAAACTTTAGTTTTGTAATGAAGCTGTTAGGTGCCATAATTCAAAGAGTGGGTCTGGAGTGTATGTAATAAGCGTCATCTAAAGTAAATTTTCTTTTGAAATGCATTTAAGTTGTATTATTTAAGAGTCTACTTGATGTAATGTTGATCCCTTTGAGCCTGAGAGATTACTTTGAATCTTTTGTGGAAGTTTAATGCATTAGTAAATTTATGCAAGTGGTATGTAAGCTGATATAAAAGATCTGACAAATAATACAGAATCCAATGCAGATTGAAAATCTGGAGTCAAGTTCCACCACCTCTGGTACACAACACTGTAGCTTGGCTTCTTAAGATCACTGAGGTTTTTTAAAAAATCTTTGACGTAAGCACAGATATCATGAGAAAAGAGTCAGGTTACAAGTCTGCCTGACGAGGAACTGAATCGATTACTCACCCCTCCGATTGTGTAGGCAAATGACATCATATGAAATGATGTGAGAGATGTGTGCCAGGAGACTTTTTTCAGCGAGGAAACAATAGGATGCCATTGCGAAATGTTGAAGGAAGACCTGAAACCAAACTCTAACTGCCACATTGCCTTAGCAGTAGAGAGAAAACTCACGACTGAGTTTCTTTGGGTTTGGACCATGTCAACATGGCGTCAGTGACATTGTAACATTTCACAGAATGCTACAAGGACCTGCATTCACCAGATAACTAATGCAATTTATCGTAGGGTTTAAAAGCTTAATATTTTTGACACATCCCCTGTGAAGATGAAAGGACAGGCCCATTACATTCCACAAGATTGCTGGTTCCCCAAAAGTAATTTGGTCTTTGCTGGAACACACACTGCATTGAAAACTCTCAGAAATTATGCTTTTTCATGCATCAACAAGGAGTTCTATTCTTTAACTGTTATGATAGTGTGTGATGCACAAATAAGGGTCATCAGTGTAAATGCAGACAACCGGATAAGTGCCTATGAATCATTCGGCCTTGCAAATTCAATATTACACTCGGGGTGGCACTGCTACTTCACAGCACCAGGGGCCTGTGTTTGATTCCTGGCCCAGGTCACTGTCTGTGTGGAGTTTGCACGTTCTCTCTGTGACTGCGTGGGCTTTCTCCGAGTGCTCTGGTTTCCTCCCACATTCTGAAAGACGTGCTGGTTAGGTGCATTGGCCCGAACAGGCACTGGAGTGTGGCAACTAAGGGAATTTCACAGTAACTTCATTGCAGTGTAAATGTAAGCCTTACTTGTGGCTGATAAATAAACTTCAATTTTAACAGCCAGCCATTACAGTGATACCAGCAATTTCAGGATGGTTACTGGGTGCTAAGTGATACCCACGAGAACATGTTTCATGACACCATTCTGGAGGACCGACAATGAAACACAGGAATGACACAACTGTGCACATATGGCAACATGTCAGGTAGTGCAGAGAAGAGCTGGTGTTTTGAAACTGTGTATTTGATGTTCGCACAGGCCAGGAGGTACATTACAGTAAGCATCAGGGATAGTCGCAAAGCTTTTGCAGTGTTTTGTACATTGCATAACTTTACCCTTCAGCATAGACTGAGCATTCGCCCAGAAGATGACTTCCCACCGGAAATGGAGAAGGACTATATGGAACCCGATAAGACATACGTCCTGGTGCAGATGGGACGCCCAGGATCCAGATGATGCAAGGGCATGTACCTGGTGGATCATCCACCAGGAAAGGATGTACCGAGGCATGGTACATTGGTGAGACCATGCAGACGTTACGACAACGGATGAATGAACACCGCTCGACAATCACCAGGCAGGAGTGTTCTCTTCCTGTTGGTGAACACTTCAGCAGTCACGGGCATTTAGCCTCTGATCTTGGGGTAAGCGTTTTCCAAGGCGGCCTTCATGACACACAACGCGGAATCATTGAGCAGAAACTGATAGCCAAGTTCCGCACACATGAGGACGGCCTCAACCGGGATCTTTGGGTTAATGTCACACGACCTGTAACCCCCACAACTTGCCTGGGCTTGCAAAATCTCACTAACTGTCCTAGCTGGAGACAATACACATCTCTTTAACCTGTTCTTAACCCTCTCTCCACTCACATTGTCTGTACCTTTAAGACTTGATTACCGTAAAGACTCGCATCCCAAACATTATCTTGTAAATTGAGTTTGTGGCTTTATATGCCCTGTTTGTGAACATGACTCCCACTCACCTGAGGAACGAGCAGCTTCTGAAAGCTTGTGCTACCAAATAAACCTGTTGGACTTTAACCTGGTGTTGTGAGAATTCTTACCAATAGCAGAGAACAGATATGCAACATATCTCTACAGAGCAAAGACATTAAGGCCATAGCTCAGTTTTGTCGCCTGATGTTCTTATTGTCCTTTATGCTCAGATCAATATTTGATAGAACTAGCACCTGAGAAAAAAGTAACCTAGTTAAGATTGCCCAATAAAATGAAGCAGATGGGAGAATCCAAATCTCAGAGTTGGACACTTATACCCTGTTTACCCTGTTACTTGTCATTGCTGAAGGATTTTGTGGTTGTGATTCAAATAATTCTAATATGTTCCCTCTGATGTTTGACTAAGCAGTTATAGAAAATGTCGTACTGCTGGGACCAGCTAGCTTAGCGAGGAGTCAATAATGAGTTCTCAGTAAGGATATTTTATTCTCAAGGTAGTGACTCTGTTAGAAATATGGTTTAAATTCATAGAACTAGTTCAATAAAAAACATTAGTGCTGCAAGTTTAATTTTACTGGAGTAGTTGCAGACTCTTCATATTCAGCTCTAAGTGATTCCATCATCTTCTGTGAATCCTCTCATGATTGAAGAGAACTGACATGGCGCCAAAACAGTTGCCCTCAGAACTGGCAATTTATGTTGGCGCTCGGGGGATCTTCTAAAGCTGCACCGCTTCTGGCACATCAGATGTAGGAGCAGAAGTAGACCATTTGACCCATCAAGTCTGATCCGTCATTCAATGAGATCATGACTGATTTTATATAATCCTCAACTCCACATCCCTGCCTTATTTCCATGACAATTGATTCTGTTACTGATTAATAATGTCTATTTCAGGCTTGAACATACTTAACGACTCAGCTCCTACAGTTCTCTGCGGTAAAGAATTCCACAGATTCACAATGCAGACCTGATAAAGTAAAGTTTATTCATTAGTCACAAATAGGCTTCCATTAACACTGCAATGAAGTTACTTTGAAAATCCCCGAGTTGCCACACTCCTGCGCCTGTTCAGATACACTGAGGGGGAATTTAGCATGGCCAATCCACCTAAGCTGCACATCTTTGGAATGTGGGAGGAAACCGGAAACCGGAGCAGGAAATCCACGCAGATATGGAGAGAATGTGCAGACTCCACATAGACAGTGACCCAAGCCGAGAATCAAACCTGGTCCCTGGCGCTGTGAGGCTGCAGTGTTAACCATTGTTCCACCATGCCGCCCGGATGGGCCGAAGGATCTGTTCTGTACTGTGACTTCTGTCTTCAATGGACAATCCCTTACTCTGAAATTATGCCCTCTGGTCCCAGACTCTCTCAAAAGGGCGAACAACCTCTCAGCATCTACACTGTCAAATCCCTTCAGAACCCTATATGTCTCAAAAAGGTCGCTTCTTATTCTTCTAAACTTCAATGGGTACAGACCCAAAACCTTAACCTGTTCGCATAAGAAAATCCCTCAATACCTGGGATCAACTCGGGAACCTTCAGTGGATTGCCTCCAATGCCAGTAGTCATTGGGCTCTCATGAAGGGTCATCCAGTCTCAAAACATTGACGCTATTCTCTCTCCACAGACGCGGTCAGACCTGCTGAGATTTTCCAGCATTTTCTGTTTTTTGTTCCAACATATCTTTCATTTGATAAGGAGGCCAAAACTGTTCAGAGTATTCTAGGTGTGATCTAACTTGTGCCTTGTACAGCTTTAGCAATATTTCCCTATTCTTCAATTCCTTTCCCTTTGAAATGAAGACCGAGATTCAATTTACCTTCGCTATTGCCTGCTGAATTTGCATGCTGGTGTTTTTGTGATTAATGTGCAAGGACTCCCTATAATATTCAGCTCCTTTATTCTTCCTACTAAAGTGCATAACTTCCCCTTTTCCCACATCATATTACATCTGCCACGTTTATTCCTGATCAGCTATTCTATATCCCTCAGTAAACTCTGTGCCATCCTCACCACTTGCATTCCAATGTTGACGTTCCCACCTCAGATTCTGTGAGATTGATACTGTTGCCCCTCTACACAAGCAGAACAAAATTTCATTCTGTGCTTCCAGATTAGCTGGTTGGTTTCTGTGCTTTTCAAAGAAAGGTGGTTTGGAAAACTGGTCTTAGCATGTCTGTTCTCTAAGCCAGGTTTAATGGAATATCTATTAACTGGTAATGACAGCCCACGCAATGGGCCATAATTGGATAAAAGCATAAATAAACGATGTTCGAAAGCTCCACTAGGTCCTTTAAAAATATGTTTGCTTAGTTAGGACACTTATTGTAAGGTAAATTAAATTCGCATGTCGCAATACAATAGGATTTACTTTAGTAAATCACTTTCGGTCAACATTCATAATGAACAATGATAACTGTACTGAATGGCCATTGTAAACAGCTGATTAACAGGTCCTGAAAGCAGTCTTGCTCAGAAATAAATGGTGATGGTACAGATACAAATAATAGAAATCCAGATTAATTTTGATGATCAGAGAACATCACAGGGGGATGAAATTGATCAGACAGAACAGTTTATGGTGAAATACGGGTTAGCCAAATGACATAGCGTTTTAATTAGTAGTTAGAAATGAAATTAATTTCAGTTGTCCACCCATGACTACCCCTTAAAAACTATATATGGTAATGGACTTTCGGAGATCTCAGTGGAAGACAATGCTCGAGGATGTATCCAGTCTAACATTCTTGATTAATATGAGAATTCATACTGAAGGGCGGAGAAGGGGGATAAAGAGAATGAGTCATGTAATCACTACCGTGCAGAAGGAGGCTATTGGCCCCATCGGGTCTGCACCAGAGCATCTTTCCGAGGTCCACCCGTCACCCTATCGTATTATTCCCGCTAATCATCCTAACCTACACATCTTGAAAAACTAAGGGAAAATTCAGAATGGCCAATCCAATAAACTTGTACATCTTTGAATGACAAACAAAAAATCCCTGTCAGCTGTCATGCCTGACATGGACCAGTACTCATCAGCTGTTATGGGCTGTATGCCTTTTCTATCTATAAAACTTCATGCATCCTATCTAAACTATTGCATCTTAATAGCCTGTCTTGAAACATAATTGTGGGCGGCACAGTGGTTAGCACTGCTGCCTCACAGCTCCAGGGACCCGGATTCAATTCCCGGTTTGGGTTACTGTCTGTGTGGAGTTTGCACATTCTTCCCGTGTCTGCGTGAGTTTCCTCCGGTTGCTCCGGTTTCCTCCCACAGTCCAAAGATGTGCAGGCTAGGTGGATTGGCCATGCTAAATTGCCCGTAGTGTCCTGGGATGTGTAGATTGGGGAATTAGTGGAGTAAATGTGTGGGGTTGTGGGGATAGGGCCTGGGGTGGGATTGCTGTCAGTGCAGACTCGATGGGGCGAATGGCCTCCTCCTGCATTGTAGGGTTTCTATTTATATCACAGCACCCCTCCACCCCCCTCCTCCCCTCTACCACCATGATCTTAGGTAATTTGTGACTGCCAGACAATAAGATCTAAAAGTAGCACCGTTAAAGTGGTGGGTCAAAAATTCAACCAGAAATTCTTCTGTTGAGATCAATTGACCTTTCTCAATTGAAATCATCGAGCAAAATTCGTAATCCTGGTCTGGATCCTCGCAAAGATTTTAACCGGTTCTGTCCTGCTGAAGTGATCTGATTCTCCAACAGCCTGAAATACATTAAATATTAAACAGGATTAAACAGATTGAATGACAGCAGACATAATATGAACACTGGGGGTAAGATTTCAATAACAATTACAAGGAAATACTATAAAGTGAATTAATACAATTTATATTTTATCTATCCAATTGTATGTTGATGCAAACACCCACCAGATTTCCTCGAGACCTCTGCAACTCTGTATCAGACAGCAGAGAGAGGGAACCGAATGATCTGTGAAGGAGTTCAACCTGAGGCTCAGAACTGTCAATGACCCGTTTGCAGTGAGAGTGGAGGCCAGATCCTCAACACAAGAATCTGAGACTCCAACGTCGTCCAGTCTGGTATCAGAGAGAAAGAAATAGACAACACAAATCAAAATCAATACCCTGAACTGATTCATGATATTGTCCTATATATCCCTGACACTAGTAATAGCAAGTAGTGATTATTAATAGCACTATTGCTGATACAACTAATAATGCACAATATTAGCCATTTATTTGTTATAAAATATTCTCACGCTTTGTTATTTACCCCAGCTCCTGTATTTTACAATTTGGATTCCCCAGAGCTGTAGACAACAGTTTCACTCCTGAATTTCTGAGTTGATTATTACTTAGATTCAAAATGGTTAGTGTTGAGTTTTTGCTCAGAGCGGAAGCGAGATGTTCAGCAGAAGCATCTGTGAGACGATTATTATCCAGCCTGGAGGAGAGAAAAGCAGAGATGATTGGGAGAGAATTAGGGAAGTAGATCTTGAGAGATTATTCATAACCAAATTAATGATAACAAACATCAATGTAATGAATCTGATATTTAGTTATTATAATCACAACATCTCACAATATGATACTCACCACAGTTCTTGTAGTTTACACAGAGGATTGCTCAGCGCGACAGACAAGTGTTGCACTGCTGAATCTCCCAATTCATTTTTACGCAGGTTCAGATACGTCATTGAACAGTTTGTGCTTAGAACAGAAGCCAGAGCTTGGCCGCAAGAATTTGTGAGACCAACATCACCTAGGCTGGCAATGAGAGAGAGAGCCAGAAAAATAAATAAGAACCTGATAAGTCCCTGGTGTTTACAAAGGCGCTACTATTGATATTAATAATAATGTGAATTTTATTGCTAACTATTTCATTGATGCTAATAATAAGTACCAGATATCCAATTATAAACACAATTTCATGCATTCTGTTACTTACTCAAGTTTCTGTATTTTACAGTCTGGGTTTCTCAGAGCTGAAGACAGTAGTTTAATTCCTGAGTCTCCCAGCTGATTGTAACCCAGGTTCAGATCTGTTAGTGACCGATTTACACCGAGAGCATCGGCAAGATCCTTGACACAGGAAACTGTGAAGCCACTTTCATCCAGTCTGTGGATCAGAGAGATATAGAGAGTGAGGAATATGGAGAAGGAGAGAGAGCTAAATGTAGATATAGTGATAGAATAATGGAGAATAATAAATACATAGACACATACATCCAGTCTTTGTTTTAAAAAAAACACAGGTACTTACTCCAGTTTCTGTATTTTACAGTCAGGTTTCCTCAGAGCCGCAGACAGAATTTTCAAGCCTGAATCACCCAATTTATTTCTCCCCAGTCTAAACTCAAACAAATCAATATCGAGAAAGAAACATAATTACTCGCGGACCTAATACAATTATTTGAACTTTGAAAATACCTAAGATACATGAAAAAAAAAATCAGGATACCATTCAGTAGCTTTTACCATTACTGAAACTGAAGTAAAAATGTAGAAGCAATTTAAAAAAAAGAGCAACATAAAACCAAAAGGCCCCTTGAACTTAATGTGCCTTTCAGTATGATCATGGCTGAACTTCTGCCTTAAATCCACTTTCTGCCCATTCCCCTCTTATGTTCACGACATCTTTGTCAAATCTCTCATGAGCTCCCTTGACCATCTATTGTGCTCCACCCTATCTCCACCACACCTCAACCCCCAAAAATATAACCCCCGTTGCATTTCTACCTCTCTTCAACTCCGAAGATGACTCTTTCTCCGTCGTCAGATACTGCCAGACCTGCTGAGTTTTTCCAGAATTCACAGTTTTTAATACCATACTCCTTGATTCTTTGAATGACAGAATGCTGACTTTCTCAAACTTAAATATACACAACATTGGGGAAGTTCCAAAGATTCACTGAGTTCTGCGGATGGGAAGTTCTCTCTCAGTCATACATGATTAATCCTTATTCTGAAATTGTGCACATGCTCTACACTCACCTGCCAGGAGAAAAAAATGCCTTATCTATCTGATCAATTCCCTTCAAAGTATCTTATTTTTCAATTATATCCCCTCTAAATCCATAGAACCCTGACAATGCAGAGGGAGGCCTTTCAGTCCATTGACTCTACACCAACTCTCCGTAAGAGCATTCCACCCAGACCCTCCCATCTGCCTTATCCCTTTAACCCCACAATCTGCAAATTTGAAAATGTCCTCCATTGCTAATCTCTTACTCCTATCCGTTAACCAATACTCCAACCATATTGCACCTAATCTATGGACCTTGAACTCACCTATTAAGATTTTGTTGGGCACGTTATTAAATGTCTTGTCGGAACTTCAAGTACATTAATTCTACTGGGTGCACATTATCTTTTCATTAGTTATATCCACAAAATTCTCTAATAAAATGTTTTAAAATAAATTTCCCTTTTTATAATGAATTACAACATTTTCCAGATAACTGGTGCCAAGCTAACTGGCTTGCAGTTCCCAGATGGCTTGAAGTTCCAAGTTTTCTGGAAACTACATGCCCTCCTCCTTGAAACAGCATTGCTGTATTTGCTAACTTTAAATCTGCTGGGATTGTTTTAGAAGTTGGGGAATTTTGGGAAATCGTAAGCAATGTACTCACTATCTCTGAGGCTGCCTGTTTTAGAATTCAAGCATGCAGGACATCTGTTTCTGGGAATTGGTCAGATTTTTTTCCTTCACCCTCTCTCCAATGCTTTCTCTCTGCTAACATTAATTATCTTATGGTAGATCTTATTCACCCTTTGGTTAACCTTAAAATATTTGTTGAACTTCACTGATACTTCTTCAATGCCTGCAGTAATTTCTTCTGTCTCGAAGGAACCAACATTTACATTAGCTCCTCTCCTACTTTCTGTATACTTGTAAAATCTCTTGCAACCTGTACTTATATTCCTGCTGGTTTTCCTTGATATTCCATTTTTCCTTTTTCTGTCAACTTTGTGGTTTCTCTTTGCTAGTCCCTAAAATACACTCAATACTCAGGCTTACTATTATACTTCCAAACATTATAAATCTTTTCTTAAATAATTTAAGGCTTTTCTTAACTTCCTCATCAGCCACAAATAGACTTGTTTTCTCCTTTAGTTTTGTGAGTTTCTAAAATGTATTTTGTTAAACATTGTGGATTGTTAAAATGTTTCCAATTGTCTTTACCATCAAACATTTTAATCTATTTACCCAGCTCAGCTCAGTCAGCTTTCTGCTCATACCTCTGGCTCGGTTGAGGCCTTTAGGACTGGAGAATTTCATTTCGAACTTCAGGTGAAATTCAACCCTAACATAATACTGTATATTTTCCCAATGGATCTTATACAGTGAGATTAACTACACCCTCCTTGATGCAGACTGCTAGATAGAAACATAGAAACATAGAAGTCCTACAGTACAGAAAGATGCCATTTGGCCCATCGAGTCTGCACCGACCACAATCCCACCCAGGCCCTACCCCCATATCCCTACATATTTACCTACTAATCCCTCTAACCTACACATTTCAGGACACTAAGGGAATTTTTAGCATGGCCAATCAACCTAACACACACATCTTTGGACTGTGGGAGGAAACCGGAGCACCCGGAGGAAACCTATGCAAACACGAGGAGAATGTGCAAACTCCACACAGACAGTGACCCAAGCCGGGAATCGAACCCAGGTCTCTGGCGCTGTGAAGCAGCAGTGCTAACCACTGTGCTACCGTGCCGCAGAAGATCTAAAATTGCTATGTCCCAATTTATTTCAACAGCACATTGTTCCATTAAATAGCTGCAAAAGCATTCCCCAAACGTCTCTTCAATTTGATTTCAGTCATTAGAAAAATAAATGCCCCACTCTCCTCCATGATTATTATCTTTATTACACGCTGCAGTATTCTGTGCAACATGATACTTAATAGTAAATGGGCTATAAACCACTTGTCAACACTTATTATTCCTAACCTTCAGCAACATTGATTCTATTTTTTTGTCTTCAGAGTTCAGATCCTTTGTTACTTGGTCATGATGACATCCATCATTATCAGGGCTACTCATCTCCCTTTTCCATTCTGACCATCGTTTTGAAATGTTATGTATGGTGGACTCTTTATTTACCATCCATGGTCACCTTTTAATGAAGTTTTGGCACTGATGATTAGATCAAAACCATTTCCTCTTTTTATCTATCGTTTTACAAATGCTTCACATGTTCCAATAAACATATTTTTTCTCTATTTTTAATTTGCTATTCTCCTTCACATTCACCTTATTTGCCAGCATACTATTACCATCAACTCTGATCCTTTCTCTTTCACCCTCCATATCTTTACCTATATTGCAACAGTGCTATATTTCTTGAATGCATTTCCAAATCACCCTTCCTGTAACTTGTTCCTGTCCTTTTAGTTTTAAATTAAATCCACAACCCTAGTTTTATATTTGCTATGATTCTGGTCCCTAACCGTGCATTCCATTCCAGTGCCCAAGAAAATCGACCCAATCTTCCCACAATATGCTAAGCCTTGTAGTTAATTCTCTAATTTATTTAGCTTATTAACTCAGAGGTAACAAAGATTATTAGCTTTGACGATCTGAATTTTAACTAGGATCCTAACTCCTCAAATTCTCATCCGAAGGCATCAGATCTAGTTCTACCTATGTAGTTGGTTCCTACATGCACCATGGCTACTCATACCTCTCCCACTCTACATAATCTTCAGCTGCGACACAAAATGTATGTAATCTGAGCACCAAACAGACAACGCAGTTTTGAAACTCTTAGTTGCAGAGAACAGTAACTATCCATTAACTATACAATTCCTCATCACTGCACATTCGTTGCCACCCACCACTGTTGAATAACATGCTCCATTGTGTCATGGTTAGTTTGCCCATGCAGAGTGTGGTCCTTGTTGTCATTCACATGGGCAAACATAACTCATGTATGTTTGTGAAAGTCGGGAGCTGAGGTTCTTCCATTACCACATACTAGATATCTATAATGGATGACTTGCAGTTGCACTCCTGTGTCCCTGGCAATTGCTCCAAAATAAGTTTTATTTAACTGTATGGCTGTTACTTCCCCCAGGAAATATGTTGCCAGGTAACCCTGCGTTCCATGATGCCCCAAATATCCGCAATTTTGGGCTCCAGCACAACTCTGAGCTAAGGTCCTCTCGACGCAGACACTTAGAGCAATATTATTTGCCTGGAATCAGGATTTTCGCCAAAACTCCCAGTTGCAGTTACAGAAAACATCCGGCATGCAACTCTTTCTAAAATTAGTTACTTAATTTATTAGTTAACTGGATAAACAATTAGTAAAATAAGTGGCAAATTGCAAACGTCTTTCTTCATGACAAAACTTGTGTAATATCGACTTGATTGAAGAATTAATTTTATTCAAAGAGCCCAAATTCATCAGGAATTAATAACTAATCTAATTATTTGCCATATTCATTCTGAATCTGCTTCTCCCTTATTTAACATAACTCCTTGTTCCCCTGCATTACGGGTTAACGATACAAACCATGAATTCACTACGATTGGCCCAAGAGTTAGAGACAGACCAATACCTCAACTCCTGGCATTTGTGCAGTCCAGGTCCCAGCCGTTGGAGTCCTTCACACTGAATGTAGCAATCCCGTAAATCGAAATGTTTAATTGTGTCACAGAATCGAATTACATTAAACAAGACCACACAGTCAATCGGGGTCAATCGCAGTCCATTGAATTTAATTGAGTCCACAGATTCCACGGTGCTTTGTATTAGAAGTTTATTTTGTGTCTCAAACAGGCAGTGCAGTGTATTCAGCAGTTTCCGTTTGCGGATTTCACTTGATGTGTCTGGAATCTGTGCTTTAACCTTCTCCATCACCCAGTCAATCACTTTACAGGTTGTTTGATGAATAAATGGACCCAGAAATTCCTCCAGGGGTCGAGCTGACTGTGGGGAGGAGAGGCCAGCAACAAAATGGAGAAATATCGCAAACCGCCCATCTTCCTTGTTGTGGGCCTCACTGAGGAGCTTCCCTGTGTCTCCGGGCTCTTTAGTGAGGAATTGTGCGAGTGCAGCTACAAACTCTTGGATGGTGAGATGTGGGAATGTGTAAACCACACTCTGGACAGAATCATCTCTCTCCAAAAGTTCCATCAGGAACCCAGACAGGAACTGGGAAGGTTGCAGATTGAACTTGATCAAATCTTCATTTCTAAACACAATCTTCTTCTCAGATACTCCTGTAAAGGCCATCTCACCAAGCTTCAGTAACACATCACGGGGGCTTTCAATGTCTCGGGCATGATTTTTCAGAATGTTGTAAATGTAGTAGGAGTATAGTTGAGTGATGGTCCTGGGAACTTGCTGCTGTTTCCTGTCTCTTTGAGAAAAGAAAGGGCCCAGTGACAGACCGACGATCAAGCAGTAGGAAGGGTTATAGCACATGGTGTACAGAATCTCGTTCTCCTCCACATGCTTGAAAACAGCTGCGGCCACTGCCTGATCTTCAAAAAACTTGCTGAAATATTCCTGTCGCTCATCACCAACAAATCCCAGTATTTCGGCCCACACATTGATCTCGGCCTTTTCCAATAAATGTAATGCAGTGGGACGGCTGGTCACTAGCACTGAACATCCTGGAAGCAGTTTGTGCTGTATTAAACTGTACACAATGTCAGACACTTCACACCAGCATTCGGGATCTGTGCACATGAACTGAGGTTCTGTATTTCTCCGATTGTCAGCAAAATCAATACTGTCCTTGAATTCATCTAAACCATCGAATATAAACAGCAATCCCTCTGGGTTCTTCCAAAGCTCCCTAAGAATATTCCCAAAGTAAGGGTACTGATCCAGTATCAAATTCCTCAGGTTTATTCTACAATTGATAGTGTTCAAATCCCGGAATTTAAAACTGAAAACAAATTGGCAGTGTGGGTATATTTTCCCAGTGGCCCAGTCATAAACAATCTTTTGTACCATTGTTGTTTTCCCAATCCCTGGGACACCGCTGACCACTGCTGACCTCCCAGAATTGACTTGCTGAAACATCCTCTGGACTTCTTTGAACAATTTGTTCCTCCATAAGAAAACACTCTGGAACAACTGATCAGTTCGGATTTTTTCCAGTTCTCTCCGGAGATGTTTCTTTCTCCACTCTTCATGGTCGCGTCCTCTTACCAGCAGTTCATGTTCTACAAGTGTCCGATCTCGAACAGTAGAAATGACCGTTAGCTCAGCGTATCGATGAACCAGCTGGAAAATCTTAACCCTCTCCTTTAATAGGATAGTGTTCACTCTCAGTGTTTCAGTTTGTACTCGCAGTGTCTCCTTGTGTCTCTGTTGAACATCTTCAATTAGAACAGACATAAATGGTTCCCAACGTTAATTGTAGGGACATACAAAATACATTTGCAAAACAATTTAACTGAATAGTTGAATTTGATTTACAGCTTCAATTGATATGCATGTAGAAACTAAAACTTAAGTTACTGAATACCCAATTTGAAAGTGATGGACTGCTGAGAAAACTTTTCAAGTCGTAACTTGATTATGATATTTACTGAAAACGGACATCACTAAGAGGTGCATTGCAATAGACATTCTAGTATGTGAACACTGAAATGACCAATGGCAATTATCAGCTGCCTAAATGTGCTGTCTAAATGGGTAGGTGTTCACACGGATTGTTAAAACACAGGTGCTAAACTCTTATGGGGACAAGTTTCAGGCATGCTTTCTAAAGTATGGTGTCTACAGGAAGTGGTACTATTTGCGAACAGATATAAATTCCTCTGTAATTTTACAATGGGATAAAAATAGACAGTCATCCGATTGGAGATTCACTGCTATTGTATCAAGCGGTGGGTCGGTGATCTTGTGCATTTGCATGTCCCATAATGGAAGACTGTTTTGTACTCGACTTCCACAATGTTTGCATTTCACATTGGCTGGCAATGTCTGGTACTATTTACATATAGGAATGGAGAGATTGTGATTGTAACTGTCATTATAACCGGCATTGGTTATGTGGGGTACTCATATGATACCAGCAGAGAAAAAAAAACATATGCTAAGCTTGTCCGTGTCAGCTCTTTGCAAGAGCAACGTAGCTAATCTCAACCCATCATAATCTCTTCAGTTGTTTACCTACTTCCCTTTAAAATCTATGATTCAAACTGCCTCTACTAAACTCTCAGCGAGAGCATCGCAAATCCTAACAATTTGCCACATGAACAACATTCTCCATCAAGTCACCTTTGATGCTTTTCTCATTTATTTTACTTTGATGTCCTCTGGTTCTTGGCCACCCCTCCAGTGAGGACCGTTTATCCCTGTCTGCTCTGTCCAGACCACTTATGATTTTGAACAGCTCAATCAACTTTCCCCACATCTCCCTTTTGCTATGGAATATAGCCTCAGATCCACCAATCAACCTGTATAACTCCTGAAACATTTTTCATAGAGGGATGGAGTTTTACAGCACAAGCAAGAGGCTTTTTGGCCATCGTGTCTGCGCTTTCCATCCAGCATCTGTCTATTCTAATTCATTTTTTCTGCACTTGATCCGTAGCCTTATATGCTGTGGCGGTTGAAGTGCTCATCTAAATGCTTCTTAAATGTTCTGACAGTTTCCATCTCTACTCACATTTCAGGCAATGAGTTCAAGATTCCCACCACTAACTGGGTGATTGTTTTTCCCTGAAATTACCCTGTTCCTCACCTTAAATCTATGCCTTGTGGTTATGGACCTCTCTACTTAGGGAAAGTTTTTTTTCCTATCTACCCTATCTATGTCCCTCAATTTTGCACAACTCAATCAGGTCCTTAAAATGGATTTTAAAGAAGCAGATAGGCTTTTACGACAAAGATATTTTTATAGTCACCTTTGCCAATACTAGTTTTCAAATCCAGATTTAATTTCAGGACACAATACCAGTTACCATGATCAGATTTGAATGCATGATCCAGCCCATCCGGGCTTGTGGATGAATCCAGTGATATTACCACTATGCCACCAGCTGCCTCCTCTCCAATGTTTTCAAACGCTTTCTAAGGTATTAAGCCCAGAATTGGACAAAATACCACTGTCTAGGCCAGACCAGTATTTTATGTCATCGTAACTTATTTGCTTAATATCTATATTTAACAAACCCAGAATCCCATATGCTTTTTATCGCTTTCTTAGCCGACACTCCAACCTTCAATTACTGCTGCACATTTACTCAAAGTTTGATTTTTTTTTGGCATCAGTTTGGAATTTTACTCTGTTCTGTATTTCCTCTCCCAGTTCTTCCTACCAAACAGTATCACTCACACATCTTCTCAGAAAATTCCATCTGCCACAGGTCGCCTATTTGACCAGCCTCCATATGTCCTCTTGGAATCTTTCACTCTTCTCCTCACAACTCACAACAGTCCAAACTTGGTTTAATGTTCAAGTTTTGCAGTTGTGCCATTTTTTACACATAGACCTTAACATAGATCAAGAAAACCTGTGCTTCTAATACCAACTTCTGGGTAATTCCACTTTCTAACTTCTTCCTCTCCGAAAAACTACCATCCACCACTAAAATCTGTCCTTTGTCACTCAAACAACATTTTATTCATGCTGACAATTTTCTGCATTCTATGGGTGCAAGCTTTGATGACAAGCTTGTTATTTATCAAAAGCCGTTAGAAGGTCCATGTATTCCACATCAAACAAAGTTATTAGCCCTTTCTGCTAAAAATGGAAAAGCTCAATCAAGTTAGTTTAAAATGATTTATCTTTTACAAAATAGTCTCATTTTTCCTTCGCAAATTCACATTTGCCCTAGTGATGGTTAATTTTGAGCAGAGTTGTCATTTTTGATCAGTTTTGCATCATGAATGTTAATCCATCTGTTGTCCACTTGCTGAGTTTACCCTTACAACTTTTTTGAACAGGAGTGAAATATTTATAATTCTTCAGTCTCCTGGTACTAGTCTGTCTCTACCAATATCTGGAACTTCCATCACTGCTTCACTCAGTATTCTCAGATGCAACCCATTTGATACCTATTAAATTTATGTTCCCCTCCACGTCTTTCACGAGATCATGAACAATCCCTTTGCCCTTGCCTGGCATCTGAGAGGTGCAATGCACACTGAGAGAAATGGACATACAAAGAAAAGTACAGCACAGGAACAGGCCCTTCAGTCCTCCCAGCCCGTGCTGACCATGATGCCCAAACTAAACTAAAACAAAAAATCTTCTGCCCTTACTTGGACTATATCCTTCAATTCATGTAGCCATCCAGACCCTCTTGAATGTGCTATAATGTGCCTGCTTCCACCACCTCCTCTGGCAGCACATTCCAGGTACTCTCAACTCTCTCCGTAAAAAACTTCCCCTGCACATCACCCTTAAACCTTCCCGTCTTAACTTGAACCTGTGCCCCCTTGAAATTGACATTTCTTCCCTGGGAAATACATGCGCAGCTAATCCATTTTCATATATTTAGACTAGAAGCCGACTGGCTGAATGGAGTTTTAACTTTTAATATGCTGACAGATCTTCAATCAAGCAAACCTGATTTTTTTGGTTAAAGTTGTTTTTTTCACTATGCTGCATTTTCCTTGTGGCGAGTGGCCTGGAGTTTGTCAAAGGACAGAAGGTGTCAGATTCAACAACTTGTCCTTGGCATGGATGAGTTGTGAACAGACTCTTGGAGCCAGTGTTCCTTAGGTGAGTATTGGAATGTAAACAATGTGCACTTCGATGATGAAGCCTGAAGTGACTAATGGTACTATGGTTGGATTTGATTGGCCTAATCAAACTATGCAATTGGGGTCCTGATCAATTCGTTGGCTGATTATCAAGGAACTTTTGGAGTTTTAACTCTGCTAACATCAAGAGCTTGTTCAGAAAGGCAGTGTGTAGAACCCGGGAACCAAGTTCACAAGAAGTGGTGGAGTAGTGGATGAGGTGGAGGGCTGTTGTAGGCTGCAAAGAGACATAGATAGGATGCAAAGCTGGGCTGAAAAATGGCAAATGGAGTTTAACCCTGATAAATGTGAGGTGATTCATTTTGGTAGGACTAATTTAAATGTGGATTACAGGGTCAAAGGTAGGGTTCTGAAGACTGTGGAGGAACAGAGAGATCTTGCGGTCCATATCCACAGATCTCTAAAGGTTGCCACTCAAGTGGTTAGAGCTGTGAAGAAGGCCTATAGTGTGTTAGCTTTTATTAACAGGGGGTCAGAGTTTAAGAGCCGTGGGGTTATGCTGCAACTGTACAAGACCTTGGTGAGACCACATTTGGAATATTGTGTGCAGTTCTGGTCACCTCACTATAAGAAGGATGTGGAAGTGCTGGAAAGAGTGCAGAGGAGATTTACCAGGATGCTGCCTGGTTTGGAGGGTAGGTCTTATGAGGAAAGGTTGAGGGAGCTAGGGCTGTTCTCTCTGGAGCGGAGGAGGCTGAGGGGAGACTTGATAGAGGTTTATAAAATGATGAAGGGGATAGATAGAGTGAATGTTCAAAGACTATTTCCTCGGGTGGATGGAGCTATTACAAGGGGGCATAACTATAGGGTTCATGGTGGGAGATATAGGAAGGATATCAGAGGTAGGTTCTTTACGCAGAGAGTGGTTGGGGTGTGGAATGGACTGCCTGCAGTGATAGTGGAGTCAGACACTTTAGGAACATTTAAGCGGTTATTGGATAGGCACATGGAGCACACCAGGATGATAGGGAGTGGGATAGCTTGATCATGGTTTCAGATAAAGCTCGGCACAACATCGTGGGCCGAAGGGCCTGTTCTGTGCTGTACTGTTCTATGTTCTAAGAGACAACGCCTGGAAGGAGAAGAGAAAAAAATAACTGATTCCATGTGACAACAAAATGCTGGCCAGTTTTTAATTGCAAGTGGAAATCAATCTTAAGTGACAGATAGTGAGTATTTGGTTTATGTATTGCAAGTATTTACTGCTTTTTAAGCAGCGTAAAGGAAATCGTGTTTAAGTATTTAAAGTCGACTTTGTGCCTTTATTCGCTGCAGAGGTTAAAATGCACATGTTTGGGCAACATAAACGGCACTCCAGATGTGACCCGATAATAAACTGTAAAAGTTGCTCCCAGTTGGACACTTAAAACTATTAAGTGATTTTGAAATAAACTGATTTTACTCTGAGCGAATAAATGCTGTGCAGGGGATCCTAGCTTAAAGAGGGGCGGTCGTAACTTTATAGCTGGCCGTGAGTGGGATTGAAGACCTATCTTTCGGTAGCATTTTTGGGGAGGTGGGTTGATTCAC
The DNA here is from genome assembly GCF_964213995.1 of Mustelus asterias. Taxonomy (NCBI): domain Eukaryota; kingdom Metazoa; phylum Chordata; class Chondrichthyes; order Carcharhiniformes; family Triakidae; genus Mustelus; species Mustelus asterias. The sequence continues at coordinate 90,543,179 of NC_135816.1, read as the reverse complement.
TTTTTGATATGAAAGGCGTAGGGGGAGTAGGAAGTAATGTTTAGCACAAAGCAAGATCCTGGGCTAAGTTGCCTGTCTTCCTCCCTTAGTTTAATCTAGAAGTAATGGGGAAAATGGCAGAGTATTCAAAATGGGAAGAAATGTTAAGAGATTATCTCCATTAAAAAAATGGACATATTGGGAGGAATTTTGTATCATTACTGAAGAGAATCTGGGATCTGTGGGTCAAAAATGTTAGAATGAAGGGCGTTGAGCTCAAGGGAAGCGAGCAGATAAAATGAGTAAAGTTACAGCAATTGCGAGTTGTTTGGGGCAGTTACAGGGAAAAGAAAGCGAAGTTAAGCATTTCAATGATGAACTAAGGAATGCAAGGTTAGAAATAGAGCAACTACGAGTAACAATGAGGGTGAGAGAGGATGAGTCACAGCATGTTGTAGATACAAAAGTAAAGAAAGTGCAAGAGGATGCTACATTTAAAATGGATAGTATGGAGAAAGAGATAGAAGGCTTTCAAGTTAAAGTGGCAGATCAAGAACAAAGAAATCAAGCAAATATGCTGCACATGGTTCGGATTCAGTGCAAAAAAGCTTATCATGAAAGGGAGTGAGCTATTATTGAAAAGGATGACGCAAACAAAAACTGTGTCCATGTTAAGAGAAATGCACAAATCTGCAAGCAGCAATTTAGGTTTTACACCAAGTCAGTAATGAAAAGCAGGCTTCCGCAGCTGACCGTTCTAAGTGCCAGCGAGAAATTGAAAAGTTGAAGTCATAATTATCGATACAGTCGGGAATGATGTGCGCTTTTGAGACAGTTGAGGTGCAGGATGAGGATAATGCAGTAGATTGGGGTGCTTTGCAGGCAGCAACAAATCAATATTTAGTACATCATGAAAATTGGGGACATTCAACTCTTTTTCCTGTGGGGCGAGACCCTTCAGCACTTCCAGAGCCACCTCCTGTTCCAATGAGCCCGATAACAACTCAACGTAGCGGGGGTGATGAGTCTGAGAGTGTTAGATATTCAACTCCATTCACGGTAGCACAGTTAGCTGAGATAGCTAAGAATGTTACTGTATTTGAGCCAGCAGCAGACCCGTTTGCTTTCCTTGAAAGTATTAGACAGCAGGGTGTGCTTCATGGGTTGGATGAGGCAGAACAGGTAAAATTATGTGTAATGTGTCTTAGTCCAGCTGTGCAATCTGCATTGCCCGATCCGCAAAATGTGGGGGAGGGAACATTACTGGAGATGAAAGAAGCGATTTTAACTGCAATTGGATATAATAAAGGTGATCCAGTAGAAGGATTGAATCGGTGTAGACAGCACAAGGGGGAAACATCCTTTAGCTTTTGCCAGTCGCTTATGGATCCATTTTCAGAATGTTTTTGGGGAATTACAGAGACTGCATTTAGCTAAGGAAAACACTGTTAAATGGGTACGGACTTTGCTATCACATGCTACTGAAGGGAATCGGAAAGCTTGTGCGTTTTTGAACTAATTGATGGAACACAAATGAGGCATGGGCTATAAGGCGTATGACCTGAGCTTGGGAACAGGAAGTACAGGATTTAGAAAAGGAGAAAAATAAAGCTGCAAAAGGTGGGAAATGCTGCCAGTAGAGCTTCTAATTCTGTCCCTGTGTGGAGAAATGAAGATAGAGGGACAGGTAATGGTGTTTACTCACGGGGAGCTCCACCATATGAGTCCAATGGTAGAGGTCATTGTATGGGTGGTTCTAGGCTTATAAAGTCCAAAGATGTGCGAGTTAGGTTGATTGGCCATGCTAAATTTCCCCTTAGTGTCCTGAGATGTGTAGGTTAGAGGGATTAGCAGGTAAATATGTAGGGATAAGGGGGTAGGACCTGGGTGGGATTGTGGTCGGTGCAGACTCGATGGGCCAAATGGCCTCCTTCTGCACTGTAGGGTTTCTATGATTCTATGAAAGTGTTTTTATTGTGGGCGATTATGTCATTTTGCCCGTGACTGTCGGGGACCTTTCCAATCATATACCCAGGGTCCATGACCTGAACCAGGACCGAGGTCAGGACAGAGTCCTAGACTGGAGTCGAGTCTGAGATCTGGGCAGGGACCTTGTAGGTTACCATTAGAGGGATCAGTATAGCAGGCTCCAGTGAGAGAGACTGAAAATGGCAGTTTTCTTTATCCTGAGCTCCCGCCATATGAAGTGAGATAATGACAGTGTCCGGCCTCTCCAACTTGAGTGTGCAATACAAGATGGGATGATGTAAGGCAACCCTTAGTGGATGGCGAGGTACGAGGGGCCGCCCCATCGAGTACCTATGGGACACAGGGGGATCCCGCACTACCCTTAACACATCCAAAATTATTGAACCATCGTGGCGTACTAATGGTATGATCTAACGGAGTAGGTTTACTAGTCACTTGTAAGAAGGACTTATTACAGAACAATTACAATTTCGATTGGGGAATGTTATGTGTTACCACCCTGCAATGTTAGTAGATCTTTCCCCGACAGCGGATCACATTTTGGGCTCTGACTTAATGACAAAGTGTAACCTTTCTTTTGATCCAGTTAATTGTTGTATTTGGCAAATGGCTGATATAGATGAAGCTCCACAAGAAGTAGCTGTGGGGTCTTACACAGATAGAATTTGCACAGTGGGTGAATTTTGGTTTAATCCCGAGACTATGTCTGATGATGCTGATATGCAAAGGATTATAGTCAAACACAAGGCTGGGTTTGCGCAGCACAAACATGATTGTGGAAGGATAGAGGGTGAAATCATGGTTGAAGGTCCAGATCCGAAACCACGGAAACAATATGCTTTCCCTAAGCAGGCTGAAGGTGAGGTTGCTAAGGTGATTGATAGTCTGCTACAGCAGGGAGTGCTGCATCCAGTGGCTTCTACTAACAATTCTCCGATTTGGCCAGTACGAAAGCCTGATGGTTCTTGTCGTTTAACGGTAGATTATAGAATGTTAAACAAAGTTACTCTGTTAAAAGCATGAACTGTAGCCACTAGTCCAGCTACGCTGTTAAAACAGGCTAAATATTTTACTGTGCTGGATATAAGTAATGGGTTTTGGTCTATTCCATTAAATCGGTAGTGTCAGTATAAGTTTGCTTTTACGGTTGCTGGCCAATATACTTGGATTTGTTTACCTCAGGGGTTTCATAATTCTCCATCTATATTTCATCGTCGGTTGGCTACAAGATTAGAGGGGTTTTCATGACCTGAATGTTTAGTTCAGTATGTTTATGATCTTTTGTTACAAACTGAAACTAAATCGGAACATCTCCAGTTGTTAGATGAATTGCTCACCCTCCTTACTAATTTAGGTTGTAAAGTTAACCCTGAGAAAGCTCAAATCATGCAATCTCATGTGGTTTATTTGGGTACTGGTATACAAGGTAAATGAGAGATTAAACAAAAATGAATTGATTCTATCTTACAATTGCCTCTCCCGAAGGATGTTGGTGCACTTCGATCTTTCCTTGGCTCAGTGGGATACTACAGAAATCACATTGATGGGTTTGCAACCAAAGCTGCTCCACTGTCAGAGCTACTGCGCAAAAATGCTCCATGGCTGCGGACTGAGCAGCACACACAAGCATTCTCTGATTTAAAGCATGCTTTGGTATCAGCACCAGCATTATTGGTGCCAGATCCTGATCTGCCATTTGCATTGGAAGTGGCGGCAACCCGATTTAACTGTCTCAGCTGTTCTTTTACAGGAAAGACATAACAGACTGCGACCTGTGGCTTACGCCTCTTGACTCTTAACTCCAGTGGAACAAGGGTTTACTGTGTGCGAGCGCCATGTTTTAGCTGTGTTTTGGGCAGTACAATTTTTCAAATATATATAATTGGCTTTAAGCTCTGAACAATTTTAAAAGAACACACACTCTACAGCTTTGTTAGATGGTCGAGTCAAAGATGTGTGGTGATATAAACAGGGCCTAGTTTTAAGGCTGATAAAATTGGATATCCTAAATTAAAGAATTGAGCATTTTGAAATCAAACACAGTCACACCTCAGGCAGGCCAATTGTACAATACACAAATGTGTCTGGGCCTGACCCATCAATCACCCATCAAAGGTCGTTACACTCTACTTGAGACTTAGCAGGAGATCATGGCACCTCATTGAAATGCATCGGTCTATTGTTAGAAGCCCAGATCGGGCCAGACTTTCTGTCACCAAGAGATCCTGTAGAAAGCTTACCTGATAACAAGTTCAACAACATGGAGATGGACACCTGGGGGGCGGACCCTGGAGTCCTGTCAGGCAGACATCAAGAAACCTGGGGGGGCGGACCCTGGTGTCCTGTCAGGCAGACACCAAGAAACCCACTGGGTATTGGAACCCCCTCCTGGGACCTCATTGGCCAGAAGCCAGAGAAGTTTCTGGAAAGGCAAGCAGGCTGGGGATAAAGGGACACACTCAGAGGCACACAGCAGCGAAGACTCGACAGGGGAGACGGTCGTGACCATTCGGAAGACTGACCAGAGAAGGAAGGAAGGAAGAAGCGGCCATCGAGACTCACCTTCGTGACGACAGACCAAAGGGACTCAGAGAATCGGGCCTGCAGTTTAACCAAACCACCTTTACGGGTAGTATACTTGAATCTGGGGTATCCTCTTGTTTTATGTGGGTAACTTAAGGGTTAATAGTGTTATTGTTAATAAACTTGTTGAACCTTTACTTGTGTTTGTCCTTTGTCCACCTTGCAAATAAGGGCACCGGGGTAAAACCTTGGAGTAAGTAAACTGGTTGAAAGTATCTGAGAATTAACAGGTACAACAGATGGCTCTGTTAGTCAAGTTCATTTAACACAGTGGACTCTTTTACTCCAAGGCCGGGATATCCCGTTTAAAAGTACCAGTACGTCCACTTTTCTAGATGATAACCTTCTTATGGGGGTGAAACTCATGAATGCCACGTTTTGGCAGCTAATGATCACAAGGGACTACTTGTGCCAAAACAATAGGGGGGACGACCATGAACTGTGCAGCAAGAGAATGTACAGCAATTACGACATGTTTATGTTGATGGATCTTCAAGAGTGGAGGATGGTGTCAGACAGACAGGCTGAGGGATATATGTAGAGGACCAGCAAGGACATTTATTCCTGGAATTGGATTTAAAATTGCCCAGTAACATGAGTGCTCAGATGGCGCAATTAGCAGCTATAGTCTATATATTAAGCCATCCTGAAATATTCCCATCGCCTGTCGACATTTACTCTGATAGCATGTATGTTCGTAATGGCATAACTGATTTTCTGCCACGATGGCAGGCTCGCAGTTTTGCATCTGCGGATGGAAAATCATCACCGTCTGCAGCCTTGTTAAAATTTATTCTCCGGAAGTCTGATGGATAGGACGGTTGACATTATTGAAGTTAAGGGCCACCATAAAATTTCACCAAGAGGTAAGGTCAGGGCTGATGAGTTAGCGAAACAAAGGCTCGTTCAGCAGATTTTTGGCAGCCTCCAACTGTGGATCAGGTTGATGCTGTTATCAGTCAGACTAATATTGAATATTTAAAATTGGCTCAGAGTGGAGATGCTGATTTAAAACAAATACAATAGGGGTATATCCAACTCCCGATGACAGATTGAAGGAAAATTACAACTGAAACATGGGGTGATTCTTAAAGAGGGACAGTATGTAGTACCAAGACAGGATAGGAATCAAATTATTTACCAATGTCATGATGGGCATGGTCATCAAGGCATCGATACCACAATAGAATGGATTAAGAGATTGTGTTGGTTGCCTAATCTCAGTGATGATGCAAGGCATTATGCTGAAAACTTTGATTTGTGCACAGAACAATCCCGATAGGTATGCACATAATGGGGTGTTATGACATACTCGGCCTGTAGAGGGACCTTGGACTAATCTTTAAATTGATTACACTGGTCCACTACCGCCATGCAAGGGGGTTACATGTATGTCCCGGTTATCATTGCCACCTTTACAAAATGGGCGGAGGCATTTCCTGAGCGATCGAATACCGCTAAAGCCACTGCTCAAATTTTGGTACAGCAAGTTTTTACAAGATGGGGGCAACCCGGAGTATAGAATCAGACCAGGGTACAGATTTTACTGGGAAGATTATGCAAATTATGAAAATGTTTGGAATTACTCAGAAATTCCACACAGCATATTACCCTTAGCCTAATGGGATAGTGGAACGAATGAACCGTACTTTAAAGAGTATGATTAAGAAGATGTTACATCAAAATAATTCGACCTGGGACATTGTGTTGCCTATTGTTCTAATGAAAATACGAAACACTATCTCTAGTTCCACCGGGTATGCATCTCACATGCTAATGACTGGGCATCCTATCAGAGGTGTTGCTATCTATCTGTTGGGGTTAGATGTCTCAGAACCAGTACTTACGGCTCTTAATCATGAAAAGGTAGTGCAGCAATTGTTAGAGACTGTACAGGCTGCACATATGGCAGCAGCTGTCAAGATGGGACAGAAGAAACAACACAGCAAGACCTATTTTGATAGTAAGGCAAATCCAGTTGAGCATGCTATAGGGCAAAAGGTGATGCTTCATCTTTACAATTCTGGTACATTTTTCTCTGCTAGATTTTCAGATCCTTATGTCATAATTGATAAAGCTAACCCATCTGTGTACAAAGTGTTATTAGACACTGGGAAAATTGGTTGGTACCATGTTAACCAGTTGAAATTACATGGGGTACAAATTAATCATCATTATCACAGGATGTTGGTAACCTATGATATCAATGATTTTTCCTCAAGCGATTCAGACTCTGAAGATATTCTGAGTCCATTTTTTTCCCAATTGAGATACTAAAGATTAATGTCCACTGTCGAGCGCAAGGTGAACTATTGGACTTGCAAGAATGGCAGAGAAACAGCTCATGGGAGCAAACTGACAAAACATGATAACCACAGGCTCCAGCTTGGTGGGCACGGCTGGGGTGCGAGTTTAGCTAAGTACGTGATAATGTTCTCTTTTGCACTAACAGAGAGCATATCTTAAAGACATTATGCTTATGTTTTGATGGGTGGGGGTTGTTACTCGTAAATGCTTATTTTAATAGAATGTTCTTTCCGATGTAGCAATTCCTGTAACTACTCGTTTTTGATTAAATCGGGTGATGTATGCTTAAGTCCAGACGTTTTTGACTGAATCAGATGATGTGTGCTTAAGTCTCGTTTGAAATCACATCTACCTGATGTGATTGTAAACTGTATAAAAGGGGTCAGCTTTGTTACTCCGGCCGCTTTTTGCTAACTGACTTCCAGCACTGAGTGGAGGTTTAAGTAGCAAAGGTTAGCCAGCCTACATATGTAGGACAAATAAAGAACTTTGATTCTGCCAACGGTTGGTGTTTGCCTTTGTATCAAGGACGGAAGAGTCTCGCGAAAAACGACCATTACAATTGGCGCTGCAAGCAGGTCCCAACATATACAGACGTCCTCCGAGGTGGACTGACTAAGCGATCATCTGGGTGTCGGTAACGTGAGACGGATGGGCCCAAAAGGTAAGATTAACCTTGGTCTCTCTCACTGAACTAATACTCAGTCTACCCCTCATCCCCCGAGGCCCTGTATTGAAGGAACCCGAAGACGACTTACATCCTTGAACACTGACTAGTCCTTCACCGGGTGGTTCGAGTCGCCCGGTTGGCCTGGTGGTTCGAGTCCCCAGGTTTATTTGGTAAGACACCAGGTGGTTCGAGTCCCCCGGTTGGCCTGGTAGTTCGGTTCCCAGGTTTATTTGGTAAGACACCGGGTGGTTCGAGTCCCGCGGCTGGCCTGAGGGTTTGAGTCCCCAAGTTTATTTGGCAAGATCACAGAGGTTCAAGTCCCCCGTTAACCTTAGAGTTCGAGTCCCTAGGCCAGTAACCTTAGAGTTCGAGTCCGCTGAAGTAATTGTATACGTGACTAACTAAAATATGGGTCAGACCCTTGATAATTCAGAGGACGAAAGCCCCTTATACACCCTCTGTCTTCAGCAGCCGGCAGAGGAGCAAAAATTAAGGCAACTGTCGAGTTGTCTGAATAAAAAATTGGGAAATGAAAATTGGCCGTTAGGGGGAACCAGGGATCTGGAGAGGTGTATTAAAGCCGAAGAGGCTATTTGGAAACAAAATGCGGGAAGTAAATGGAAAGTATTAAAGTCCCTTTGTAGAAATAAAGCTAATGAACTAACTGAGAAGTCAAAACTGGCCAGTTGGGAGGACAATGTCGAAGGGGGATAAGTGAATGTGATAATGAGGGCAAACCCAAATCCTGGGAAATTTTGAAATGGGAATGTGAAAAATACGAGAAGCAGAAAAGAGATCGAGCAGAACGAGAGAGGTTAGACAAGGAAGATAGAGATAAGAAAAACAAGGATTAGAAAGACAGGCCGAACAAAGAAAGCATAAGGAACGTGAGGTACCTCCTGACTTATCTGGCTTGCCGATGTTGTTCGAAACAAATGACACTGATGACCAAGACGATGATTGGAGCCTCTACCCAACTGCTCCCTTTGGCACACCCATGCCAATCCCCGTGTAATACACCCATTCTCCCGGTTCCAAAGCCTGGTTGAAGTGTATGGCGTTTAGTGCAGGACCTCCATCAAATTAACAAGATTGTGAAACCACTCACATTCTATGGTCCCCAATCCCGCCACCATCCTCAGTAACATCCCCCCAGACTCCACTGTTTTTACTCTCGTGGACCTTCAACATGCTTTCTTTGCTATCCCCATAGCACAAGAATCCCAGTATTTGTTTGCGTTTACGTTTCAAGGGCAACAATACACCTGGACCAGACTACCCCAAGGTTTTGTCCATTCCCTGACCCTCTTCTCGCAAATATTGCACCGGCAATTACAGAGTCTCGAGTTAATGGATGGTTCCACAGTCAGCCAATATGTCGATGATCTTCTCCTGGGTAGTCCCTCTGAATCTGCCAATGCTGCGGATACTAATCGGCTTCTTAACGCTCTCCATTCCTGGGGTTATGTGGTCCCAGCTACCAAGGTGAAACGCAGTCAGTAACAGGTCCAATTCCTTGGCACACTCCTTAGTGCTTCGGAGCGTTCCCTAACACTCGAGCGAATTCACCCTATTCTGACAACACCAACAAAGAACAAAGAACAAAACAGCACAGGAACAGGCCCTTCGGCCCTCCAAGCCCACGCCGCTCCCTGGTCCAAACTAGACCATTCTTTTGTATCCCTCCATTCCCACTCCGTTCATATGGCTGTCTAGATCAGTCTTAAACGTTCCCAGTGTGTCCGCCTCCACCACTTTGCCTGGCAGCGCATTCCAGGCCCCCACCACCCTCTGTGTAAAATATGTCCTTTTGATGTCTGTGTTAAACCTCCCCCCCTTCACCTTGAACCTATGACCCCTCGTGAACGTCACCACCGACTGGGGAAAAGCTTCCCACCGTTCACCCTATCTATGCCTTTCATAATTTTATACACCTCTATTAAGTCTCCCCTCATCCTCCGTCTTTCAAGGGAGAACAACCCCAGTTTACCCAATCTCTCCTCATAACTAAGCCCCTCCATACCAGGCAACATCCTGGTAAACCTCCTCTGTACTCTCTCTGAAGCCTCCACGTCCTTCTGGTAGTGTGGCGACCAGAACTGGACGCAGTATTCCAAATGCGGCCGAACCAACGTTCTATACATCTGCAACATCAGACCCCAACTTTTATACTCTATGCCCCGTCCTATAAAGGCAAACTTCCCACATCCCCCAAACAGATGAGAGCCTTTTTAGGACTGGTGAATTATTGTTGGCAATGGCTCCCTAACGTTACTTTCTTTACCAAGCTGCTAACCCCTTTTGCCTCCTCTAAGGCAGTGAAAACTTTCTCGCTCCCCCCTCCTGTGTTACAAGCCTTCAGGGACCTTAAGGAATCCCTGGCATCTGCTCCTGCCCTAGGGCGCTCGCTCTATGATCGGCCTTTTCAGTTATATGTGAGCGTTATTGAAGGCTGTGCCACAGATGTCCTTACACAGACCCATGGTGACAGCCGACGACCCGTTGTTTATCACTCCACTCGCCTCAACCCAGTTCTATGGGTCTCCCACTATGCTCACAGGCCACCTATTCACTGGTTACCGCGGCTGCTAATATTACTCTTCACCAGCCATTCACCATCTTTACCTCACCTGCAGTTGTTGCTCTCCTCACCTCCCATCAAACTCAACATCTCATGCAGGCACGATTAAGTAGATATGAGGTAGCCCTCCTCAACAATCCACTCCTGACATTTTCCTTTTGCTCCACCGTCAATCCAGCTATCTTTCTGACTGCCCCACCGGAAGAGCTCCCCGATCCATCGCATGATTGCCTCCTCAGGAACCATTTTCTGATGTCCCTTTGTCCTCACCGGACCACAACCTTTATGTTGACGGAAGCTCATCTATTTCCCCAGAGGGGAAGCCCCTCTCAGGCTACGCCGTAGTAAACACCCCCCCCAATTTCAGCCCAAAAAGCAGTACTGTTTGCCCTGACTCGGGCTTGCATCCTGGCGGCTGGCCATTCTGCTAACATCTATACTGATTCTTGCTTTGCCTTTGGCGTTACCCATGATTTTGGTCAGTTATGGATCCAGCGAGGTTTTCTTACCTCCCCAATCCAAAACTTCCTTTTTGTTCAGAACCTACTACAGGCTATACTTCCCTCCGCAAAATTGGCTGTTATTAAGTGTGCAGCCCACACATCGGACTCGTCATTGGTCACTAAGCGTAATGCCCTGGCTGATCGTGCCACCAAGGCCACTGCCGCATCTGGTGCTTCGGTCATGCCGTCTATGAATAAGCAGGCGATAAACCGCTCGCCTCCTTTGAACACACCGGGCATGCCAGATATAGCCACTATTCAGCGCTTACAGGGGACGCCCCTGCTTCCGAACAAGACCTTTGGAAGACGCATGGATGTTTGCATTCTGCATCAACAGGCCTCTGGGTTACTCCAGCCGGCCAAGTTTGTGTACTTGATGCATTATTACCTTTATTGCTTGATTGCTTGCAGTCAGATATGCACTTCGGCAAGGAGGGAATGTGTGGAATATTGCTCCACATCTGGTGGCACCCGTGATTAAATGAAGCAGCCCAATCCGGTATTATGTCATGTTTGATATGTCGACAGAATAATGTAGGCCATGGTATCAGGTGTCCACAACGTAGCACCCCCTTGCAAGGTGGCCCATTTGATTGCATCCAGTTATATTTTTTAGAATTACCGCGTGTACATTGCAACAAATATTGTCTTATGATTGTTGATGTGTTTAGCCGTTGGATCGAGGCGTTCCCCACCACCAATAACAAAGCTTTTACAGTAGTAAAATTATTATTGACAGAAATTATACCCAGATTTGGCATACCCCAACAGATTAGCTCAGACAATGGTCCCCACTTTGTCAGAAAAATTAATAAGGAATTGTGCGACATACTACACATTCAGCAACAGTTCCCCAGGCAGCAGGAATAGTGGAAAGAGCTAATGGGGCCCTTAAAGCCAAGCGAGCTAAACTAACGTCTGAAACCGGTGTAAACTGGCTAAAGGTCTTACCCTTAGTCCTCTACCACAAGAGAATAACACCCCACTCTACCACCAGACTATCGACTGCTGAAATAGTCTATGGTAGGCCAATCAGAACGCCCTGGGATGCAAATACGAGCCCGCCCACGCAGATAAATGTACACATTATGGGTGATGAAATGCAGAAGTACTTCCACCAGCTAACATCGTCTTTTAAGTTTCTGCATTCACAGGTACAGTGTGCCTTTGGACCAAACGAGCGGACGGAGCCAGATCCTGACCCACAGACCGACTTCATTGGACCCCAGATAGGAGATCTAGTACTAATAAAGAACTGGGATCGGCCCAAACTTGGGCTACGATGGAAAAGACCGTTCCAAGTTCTCCTCAAGGTTAAAGGGCAACCTTGCTGGATACATCTGAGTGACTGTAAACGGTGAACACCAGTACCTATCGATAAACCATGAAGTTTATTCTCATCATCCTCAGCCTTTCGGCTATCCATCTGGTACAGGACGACCAATCCAAAGGAAAACAAGTCTGGGAAATGGACTAAACAATGGACATTTGCACTCTAATACTTTTCTGTACATGTCTTATCTGTATGCATTGCAGTCAAACCTGAATAAGTGTTGGGTATGTTCACATATTCCTACCCATACCAAAGGAGGGATCCCCTTGTTCCCCATCCTCTTATCCACACAGGAAACTATAGGATGGATATTGCATCAAAACGGGACTGAATGTGGGAGACGAAGCGGGTCCCAGACTACTGGCGGTAACTACCAAGTAGATATTATGGGTGATATTTCTACTTGAAAACTGCTGGGTGTAACTTGACGTCCTTTATTCATAGCTTCAAACCGAAACATAATAAGTCGGACTCCCCACCCCATTTTGTTGTCATGAATCAGCAGAATGGATCCGTATGTATCATTAGAAATGGGACTAAGCCGGTAGGCCGTAGTAGCTGTACCCAGACTTTCAATGTCACTGAGGGCCACCAAAGGGGCATGCTGAAAATTGAGTATTCTAACGGTACTAAGGACGGATGCCGAACTTCTGAGCGACATGACTGCGTATAATGGTACCTACTTTGTCCGCGGACACAACGTCTATCCATGGCTCCCTTGGAACTGGGCAGGATCTTGCTATCTAGTGTATGTGATCCCCTATATCCGACATTATGACTCCCTACGCCTCCACCCCAAGATACATCTTTTGATCTCAAAAGGTGTATCACAGAAACCCAGCGGTTTTGGATGATAGCCTTTCCTCTCTATGGTACAGCCAAAGCTGCCCGAGAACTGATCAACATGGCCTCGGCTCTCGAGAAAATAGCCAATGACACAGCAGACGGTCTGGAAAGTATGGGCACGGCGATATCTGAGGTATCGGCAGAAGTGATTGCCATCCGAGCGGTAGCCCTTCAAAACCGAATGGCTTTGGACTATTTACTGGCTGAATCAGGAGGTACATGCACTCTAGTGGGAACAGAGTGTTGCACCTATATCCCTGATTCCTCCGAAAATATAACAAGCCGAGCTAATCACATTAGAGAGACAGCAGATAAGGTCAGAACAGAAGGGCATAAATTCAATCATTACAATCCCCCTGGTTGGTGGCCGTTTGGTGACATATTTGGAGACTGGGGAGGGTTGATAGTTATACCTGGGAATCATTATCTTGGTCGTGTTGGTCATTTTATTTCTTCTCAAATGCCTATGTACTTATTTGTCCCGTTCTTCCAACGGTCCCCTGTAAAACGATGTACGAATTAATTATCATGGAATGATAAAAGGAGGGAATGAGATATTAAAGAGTTAATGTCCACTATAGAGGGCAAGGTGAACTATTGGGCTTGCAAGAACGGCAGAGAAACAGCTCATGGGAGCAAACTAACAAAACAAGATAACCACAGGCTCCAGCTTGGTGAGCACGGCTGGGGTGCGAGTTTAGCTCAGTACGTGATAATGTTCTCTTTTGCGCTAACAGATAGCGTATCTTAAAGACATTATGCTTATGGTCTGATGGGTGGGGGGTGTTACTAGTAAATGCGTATTTTAATAGAATATTCTTTGTTATGCAGCAATTCCTGTAACTACTTGTTTTTGATTAAATCTAGTGATGTATGCTTAAGTCTAGACGTTTTTGACTGAATCAGATGATGTGTGCTTAAGTCTCGTTTGAAATCACATCTACCTGATGTGATTGTAAACTGTATAAAAGGGGTCAACCTTGTTACTCCGGGCGCTTTTTGCTGACTGACTTCCAGCACTGTGTGGAGGTTAAGTAGAAAAGGTTAGCCAGCCTACATATGTAGGACAACTAAAGAACTTTGATTCTGCCAACGGTTGGTATTTGCCTTTGTATCAAGGACGGAAGAGTCTTGCGAGAAACGAACAAAACACAATCTAGTTCAGAGGAACCTCCATTAGATGCTTCTGTAACAAACGAGGTCAGACCAAAATTACCTGCAGATATTTCGGAGGAATTCCGAGCATTGGATACATCGGGACGAACAGAATGAGTAAATACTTCTGATCATGAGGGGATAGAATCTTTTGGCAAAGGGGAATCTAATATTCCAAAGTTACAATGTCCGAAATGAGATGTGACAACTATGAATGACAATAATCAGGGATCAGTGGTGAGCCAGATTAAGGCTTGCCACAGGAATGAACAGCAACCATTAGTTAGACAGAATGTGTCTGATCAAAATGCTGTTGGAGCTAGTGATAGGCTACAAAGTGAGCTTCTATGGAGACAGGGTGACGTTCAAATTAAGAAACGTGTACCTCCAAATAAATCTAGTAAACTTCCTGTGCTTAAACGAGCTCCCAAATGATGAAATGAATCTTGATTGCCATGGTGCTCAAGGCCAACGTTTCTGAGGGTACTTGTTAAATATTACACTATCTTATAGATAGAACACAGTTCATCTTGACACTCGCGTTTTGACACTCTGTGATGCTTATTTCATCCAGATTTTCTCTAGCTCTTCTTGGATGGATCTTCTCCAGTCTTGTCTTATCAATAGTTTCCTATTTCTTCTTCTCACCAGAATTGGTTCCTACCTTTCCTTTTCATTGTGGCATATTTTGTTATCATCCTACAGAGATGATAATTGCTTTGTAAATACTCCAAGCTGTAAAACGCATCATTTTAAGTAGTTATCAATTTTCCAATGTAAAGGGTAGGATTTTTTTCTATTTAAACAGAATTTGTTCCAACAGGAAGATAAATCCATTAGTTTCTAAGAACAGAATTTAATATAAACTGTACGTAACAGCAGGTGCTACCTTGAACCGTTGCAGGAGAAATTTATTTTTTCTGTGGGAATTGTTCTTCTGATTTTGCTGAATGATATGGGATCTTCACAATCTTCTTACATCAGACATAACAAAGGACAACTGGGAGATTTATGGTTTACTCCTTCGAATGCAGGACAGTGTGAAGATGGACATTTTTGGGTGAATCCAAATGCAACTGTTATGTTTGGATGTCAATACATGTTTAAATATGAGTTTGCTATACAATGGTATAATCAAACCAATTGTGCCATGTTTAGGTTTATAAGAGGTTTAATTATGTCCGGACACGTAACATCTTTTAGTGACAACTGTGTACGATTTACAATGTTATGTAGAACCTATATACCCCTAAATGAGATTGATAGAATTCAAATTCCAATACAAATTCCTGATAAGTATGAACGACAAGAACGACAAGAACGACAAGAATTATCTTAAATATCAAGTATGTTGGAGAGTTAAAACTACATCTTCAGTACCTTCTTTGTACATAGTACACCTGAATTTGAATCAACTACTTCATCTCCACCAATGGTATATCCTTGTCCTGTGAATATTTTTAGACCTCAAAATGGTTTGATAATGACAGATACTAACCAGATACTGTATGACAATATTCGTTATGAATTGGTACCAGTTGTATTGGATTTCACTAAAATACATTTACCTGATTGGTGTCCCTCTCAACTTCGAGAGTTATATTTTTATTTAAGACACAGCTTGTTAAATCAAGAAGTGACAAATGAAGAGCAAGAATGGTTTAGAATTTGGAACAAGCTAATCAGGAGAAGGTTCCTTCCTGGATTAGTAATATACAGTTAGATTATCTGAGTCTTGGACAAAGACATCCTAATGTGTCCCGATGTCAGTTTGGACAATTAGCTATGGTTTGGTCTGAGGATAATTGCAGGGGAAAGTTAAATAAAGCTTTAGAATTAATAGTAAGGATTTCAATGGATTCAGTGGGGTGGAAAGTATCAGAGGTTCAGAACATTGGTATCATTATGGATGGTATGTGGATCGGATATGATAATGTTTTATCTTATGTTGTAGAAAAAGATGGAAACTTGGTGGGTGCTACCTTAAGGGAGTGCCAACAATCGGAAAGAGTAATTGTTTGTCCCTATCTCATATATTCAAATGAACAGACTTTTTGTGGGTTTAAAGTTGATAAGTTAAATTGTACAATAGAAGTTAGGCATCTCGATACAGACGTTACTAAAGTAGCTTATAGAGGAAAGGGTGAATATTGCATTACTTCCTCATTTTATCCATTATCATTGTGGAGTTTTGGTTTGTAATATCACTCACACTAGTTTTTGCATTACTCCACAAATACCAGCGTGAATAGTCTATGTTGAATTGATTGAAATACACCAACGACAAGAATCAATATTAAATCTAACAGATGAACTGCAAGACACTTTAGGTGAATGTTTTGAGCGATATAATACTACTATCAACCTACTGCTTGAACATTTGGAGTACATTAGAACTTGCTGAGCTATCGCTTCTCAAATTTTCATTCAAGTGAAACAAACTGCTAAACTTATTGATCAGGTTATCAAGAATATAAAGGAATAGAGTTGGTGGGATGATTTCTGGAATTGGGGTCCCAACATACAAATTCCTCCTTGGGTCCGATTATTGTCTCATGCTGCAGTATTATTTATCTTGTGTACTTTGTTATTTTTAATTGTGTTAACAATATGATTTATCAAGTGGAACAAAGATAATCAAACGGTTGAATGAGGAAATATGGTGGTGTAAGAAAGAATGTTGTGTGTAATATTTAAAGTGATGTATGAAATATAATTTCGATACGGTGTAACTTGAAGTAATTTAGTTGATTGGCTTGACGTTTGAGTATCACTTGCATATGAAATTGGTCATGGTCTGTGATCCATTTCACTGTAAACTCCAGGATCAAGAGGAGGGACTGTGGCTGAATGGAGTTTTAACTTTTAATATGCTGAAAGATCTTCAATCAAACAAACCTGATTTTTTGGTTAAAATTGTTTTCTTCATTATGCTGGATTTTCCTTATGGCCAGGGGCCTGGAATTAGTCAAAGGACCCGTTGTAATTGCTGCTGGTGGGAATCAGAGGGGTCAGGCTGCCAGTTCCCCACAAGTGGGGAATCATAGATTCCCTACAGAACAGAAGGCGACAACTGGTCCCCATCAATCGGGTGCAGACCTGCTAACCACATTGGTGTGGACAGAGGCCACTGAGGCCCGCAGGAGGTCGGGTGCAGGGGGCACCGCTTGGGCAGTGCTAGCCTGGCACCTTGGCACTGTCCACGGGGTGTCTGGTCCACCAGCGATCAGGAGGCCAGAGATGGGGGTGAGGGCAGTGTGCATGCACCGATATCCCCACTGACAGATCGACGAATGCGCAGTGGCCCGCTCAGTGCGCTGATTCCGGTCTCTCCAGAGGGATGAGGCCCCACACTCCACTTTGCAGCGTGAATCCCCGATGCACTGTGTGGAGCACATAGTGCTGAAGATTCATCTATCTAAGTACACCCAAAAACCAGGAAGGAAATTCTCCCGTTTTTCTGCCTGGTGGGCACTTAATTTCTTTGGGGGAGAAGCCCAGTCATTTTGTTTCATTTCAGAAATTTGCTATAAAACTCAATGACCAAAAAACATATGGGGAGCGATTCATCCAAACCGCTGCGCTGATTTTATTTTTCAAACGCAGCAGACCAGGAGACTCCAGCGGCGGCCAAATTTCAGGCTCGCTGCTGAGCGTCCGGGCCCGAGTCCTTCTCCCAGCACTGGATTTTTGACGCCGTCAGCTCCATGCCAGGAATAGGCATAGAACTGAATAAATAAGGGACTATGCTAGATTGTCCATTAGTGTCAGGGGGATTAGGACGGTGTGGTGAACAACTATAACACTGCCTGTGTGTGGGATGTGCCTGGGCACGCCCTGCTGCCTTGGTCCGGGGCTTCGCTCTCCTCGGGGTATAAAGGTGGCTGCTCTCCGCCCCTTTGCCTCAGTTCGTGTTGGCCATCGGTTGGGAGTGCTTCTGTTATTGTTAATAAAAGCCTGTTGTTCCGCAACCTCTAGTCTTGGCATGTATCAATGGTGCATCAATTTTATTAACAACATTTTTGAAACAGAAGCACTCCCAAACCGATGGCCAACTCAAACTGAGGCAAAGGGGCAGACAGCAGCCACGAGGAGGGCGGAGCCCTGGACCAAGGCAGCAGGGGCGTGCCCAGGCACATCCTACACACAGACAGTTACAGTGGTTCACCACATTCACCCCCTGTTTAAAAAGAGTTCGGCGGGGGCGAGGTGGTGGAAACGACAGTCACAAGTTATTGATTCAAATTACAAGTTCAGTCTCTCCGGGGGCTTGATCTGCCGCTGCGACCGCCGCACTGTCAGCTGTGGCGCCGGTTCAGGAGGTCGCGGCGATGAGTCAGGCGCCAATCCATAACCGGTGGTGCCGTCCGTAGCGCCTTCAGACTGCCGGGTGTGTGGATGCTGCTCCTGGGGCTCAGGCGTGCCGTACACGGGGTGAGGTGCTCAAAAAGCGAGGGAGGGGCGACTTTGAGGGTCGAGAGACCACAAGTGGTGCGCGGTGGTCTGGTCTGTTAGCTGTGGATTTTGGATGGAGATTGGGGGGAAAGGCTCATTGTACACTAAAGTGACATTCCCAACGTGGCACATGAAATCTAGCCCAGTAGTACGGCAGCGCAGAGCTGTGGCAGCATGAGGAGCCTGCACTTGTTGTACACCGTGCCCTGTACAGTCAAATTCGCTACACAGTACCCAAGGACATTCACTGACCGGCTTGTCGAAGCCATGGAGATTGATTGCTGCATTGGCAGTACTGGTAGTGCATAGCGCCTCACCGTGTTAGGGTGGATGAAACTCTCCGTACTCCCACTGTCAAATAAGCAGTTAGTAGTGTGGCCATTTACCTTGACGTCCATCATCGACCAGATGAGCTGGGGAGGCCTGGACTGGTCCAACGCGACCGAGGCCACTGTCGGATTAGGCGATGCGGCGGACGGTTCCCAAAATGGCGGCTCCCGTGGGTCGCACATGGCTGATGGCGTCCAAGATGATGACCTCCGTGGGTCGCACGTGGCCGCTGGCATCCAAAATGGCGGCACCCGCGGATCGCACGTGGCCGATGGCGTCGACGACGGTCCCTCCCACGGATCGCACGCGGTGCCGCTGGGCCTGGGGACCGATTTTGCCCTGCAAACCTTCAGGTAGTGACCCTTTTTACCGCAGCCAGAGAAGATCGCGTCTTTAGCCGGGCAGCGTCGTCGTGGGTGCTTCTCCAGGCCTCAGAAATAGCATCTCGGGCCTCCGGGGACTGCCGCAGTGGTCAGTTCAGCTTCGGGACGGGGCGTGGCGTAGGTTTGCGGCCCTCCCGGGTACAGCGATGGCTGCGGTCGCGGTGTCCATGGTGCGCCCTCGTGGTCATTTGTGTAGGCCTCGAGGTTCCGGAACGCTACCTCCAGCGAGCTGGCAAGTTCCACAGTTTTCTTCAGGTCCAGCCCAACTTGTTCCAGCGCTGCCGGATATAGGTCGACCTGATGCCCGCGACAAAGGCATCCCTGATCAGGTTGTTGCCGTTTTGGGCGGCTGAAACGGTCTTGCAGTTGCAGGCTCTGCCGAGTGCACGCAGGAATTGCCCAGTCGATTCCCCGGGCTGCCGTCTGCGAGTGGCTGGCAGATGTCTGGCGTAGACTTCGTTCGGTTTCCGGTTCGTTAATAAATATGTGGGGTTACTGGGGTCGGGCCTGGGTGCATACTCAATGGGCTGAATGGCCTCCTTCTGTTCTGTAGGGATTCTATGATTCCCTACTTGTGGGGAACTGGTGGCCTGTCGGGGTGAAGTCGGGGTAATCGAGGCCTCCCAGAGGGTCGGGCGCTGGCGGGTGCCCTTTGGCATTGGCACATCAACAGTGCAACCTGTGCCCCCTCGCAGTGCCCAAGGGGCAAAGTGCCAATTCCCAGAGGGTATCTTCGCACTACCCACTGGGTATCGCACAGTGCCAAGTGTGAGGCCCAATGGGGGTGGAGCGATGGGTGGGGGCGAGGGATGCTGCTACCAGACTGTAGTCGAAATCATTGTGGGAGGGTGGAAGGCCAATGATCGGGGTGGGGGTATGTCAGGGCTGCCAGTGTGGCGGGGAGGGAGGGGGGGGGGTGTAAATTGGTGGGGTTGATCAGGAGATCGGGCCTTGGGAGGGCAGGGGTGTGGCAGAAGTAATTGAGTCGGACTAGAGGCAGGTGAGGCTGAACCTGGGCAGCATTCTTCGGGGGCCAGTGATCGGTCCATGGTGTGGGGGGCAGGGGGGGGGTGGTTGGAGGGCCAGAAATGCAGGGTTGCTATGCTGGTCAGTGATCGGGGGGCCAGCAAACATGTGCCACTGCGTTTGCGTCGATGTCTGCTCTGACAGATTGGCACATGCACAGTGCTCGTTCAGCGGGAATAGGCAGTGCACATTGAACTTTAACAGGATTTACCGCGAGTGCACTCTGCAGTGCACAATGTGTGGATTCTTTTGTAACTCCCACTGCAAAAGCCAGCAAATTTTTATGCAAATTCGACACTTAGAATATTTTGGCAGAATTCAACCCATGAATTCTTATTTTGAGAAGTGCGTTTAATTGGCTGAACAATATGTGTTTATTCAAAACTTTTAGCTGAGCAGCCATCACGTTTTGAGACAGTTAAAGCTGCAAAATACTTACTGCATAAAAACTTGTCCCTGAAGTGCATCGATTACAATTTCAACTTCAAAGTAAAGACTGAATGAAACATTAGTAGAGGATCCCATGGACAAAGACATGTGGGTTAATGGTTTTGGATCCTAAAACTTCAAAATAATTCTGAAAATAGTAGGTCGTGATCATGGAAAAAATATTGTTCCATTAGTTATTCAAACTTACCTTGAAAATTGGAAAGTGCCTACAATAGGCAACGTTAAAACTTTAGCTCATATTTATGATGGCCTGAATCTTCTCAGGAGCAATAATTTTTGTCAGATTGTCACGCCCTTCAAAGTTTCTCCCAAGTCAACACTGCCCCCATTTCTTCCGATTTTCTGGGCATAGACTTTCCAGAAATACCAAGTGTATGTCACTCAGAGAGCGCCGCAAGAGCGAAACAATATCTGGAATCATTGAACAACGCTTTGTTTTTCAGCATAAGGTGCTTTATGTTCAGCTGACATATCATGCCTGAATATTAGTGAATGTATAAGTAGATGGATGAATGGATAAATAGGTGAACAAATTAATGACTGGGGGTGCGGGGAGGAGGGGCGGGGGGGTGCTACATCATCAGAATATGTAGGTGGATGAGATGGATAGGTAGGTAAATGGGTAGGCTGGATGAGGTGTGCAGTTGGTCGGTAGGTCGTTAGTTAGGATTGTTGAGCTGCGTAGGTTGGTCCACAAGAGTGGGTGTTTTGGTACATAGTGGGTTGTTCAGCAGTCTGGCTTAGTCGGAGACCATCATAGAACCCCTACAGTGCAGAAGGAGGCCATTCGACCAATCAAACCTCTACCAACAACAATCTCACCAAGGCCATATCCCCATAACTCCACCCATTTAACCTGCTAATTCCTCTGACACTAAAGGGTAAATTAACGTGGCCATCTTTCGAGTCGTCCTGCTGGTTGCAGGTTGAGGGGTGAAATGGAGGGAGTTGGCTGGTTGGGTTAATAGTTCAATGATTGGGGTGGATATTGTCAAGTCTGGTTGAGGGTTGGTAATATCTCATTGGGTAGTCCAGTGATTAGTTGATGATGGGAACATTTATGGGGTCAGCCACTGGGAGTTGTAAATTGGTAGTCAGGTGGAGTGATCAAGTCTGGTCGGCGAATAGTGTGATGGTGGGGTATAGTTAGGGGTTAGATGCATTCGCCGACTCATGAAGTAGTTGGGAAACCGGGGAGGTCTAATTGGATTATGTCGGAGGTTACTTGGGGATCAGGGGATAATTGGGGTGTAAGTTCTTATATTAACTCGGTGTCAGACTAGTTTTTCTTTGTCTACCATTTTCTGTGTAAATAATCAGATTAAGTGAGTTGGGACTGATGCAAGTCTCTGACTTAATTTAGAGACACAAGATAAAACTTGCCAGGCAATTCCCACATTCATCCGGACTTCGATAAGTTCCGACAATCCAGAGACCAGAAAATTCGGCTTGATAGTGCTCAAAAACAGCTGAGTGGCGGTAGGTCTGTATTTGTAAGTCCATACAGAAGTTAGAAAGATAGGCAAAATGCAAATAACCAGCCTCAGAATAGTAGTGAGAGGAAGAGAAAATATCTGATTATCTTCTTGGAAACATTGGAGAGAATATAGAAGTTAAAGTAAAGGCAGATTTTTGGAGGTTAAAGTGTGAACTAGTGGCCATAGTGCAAACAGCAAAATGTGAAGTGACGGTTTCCAATGTATTTACAGTAGGAGAAAATAGAGATACGAAGGATTACATTGGGCACATATGTGGTGGGGAACTCATGATTATTATTCTACTGGATACTGATCAGCACAAATCTTCTTATCAATAGTTGTAGACTTTTCAAACAGCTCATCAAATAAAGCTGTATTACAAAGGTATTGATGGGAAATGTATGCTTATGGTCTTGTGTCGAGTGAATTTAAATTGTGTTCTGGCAAAGTGGTCTAAGTTTGCAATTGTATCTAAATTACCCATTGAAATGTAGAGTTTATATGGAAAATTATGTCATGGACAATGTATTTTTTGCACTATCTGGAACAGTATTCAACAGTTTAGGAACAGTTGCGCTGGATATCAGATCCTCGCTTATCCAGTTAAAGAATCAAACTGATGCAAGGAAAAATATCGATGGAATAAGTAAAATAAAATGGACAGTCCAGAGGCAACAAAATGTCTGCAGAACTTCCAAATTAAAATTTGTCACAGAATAATCGTAGAGGATTAATAATATTTAATACTGAACTAAATGTTCCCATCAATCCAAAGACTTCTCTGTCAGTGTTGACATACAAAATATAGCTGCAACAATTGGAACAACTGGAAGGAATTCAAAATCATAGAATCTACATTGTGGAAGGAGGCAATTTGGCCCATCAAGCCTGCATTGACAACAACCCCACTCAGGTCCTACCCCTTAATCCCTCATATTTAGCCTTCTAATCCCCCTGACAATAAGGAGCAATTTAGCATGGCCAATCAACCTAACCCGCACATGTTCGGACTGTGGGAGGAAACCGGAGCACCCAGAGAAAACCCACACTGACATGGGGAGAATGTGCAAACGCCACATAGACAATGTCCAGTGGTCGGAATGGAACCCAAGTCCCTGGTACTGTGAGGCATCAGTGCTAATTACTGTGCTACCGTGCAGAAATTGGATATTTGCATTTAAAGCTAGCTTTGATCTGATTACACTTTAAATATTGGGGCCATGTTCATTTAATTGATTAAGAAAAAGCAAAGATCATAACATGGTGAGCTATTATCTAACGAATTGGAAACATGGGGCACAATTCTACATTTTGACTCCAAGTGCTCCTGCTGGCATCAAAACGGGAGTGATTCCCGTGGTCAGCAGAGGTCATCTACCATATTTAAATGGATCAGCTCGCCGCCCCACAAGAAGCACGTGGATCCTCCAACTCCAGTAGCAGCTGATTCACTGGAGTCAGGAATCACCTCCGGGACTAATAAGCAGGAGCAGCAGATATACGAGCTCCTGGCACATTCACTGCAACAGGAACACAGCGGGACAAAGAGCAGCCCCAAGATTTTACGACGCTAATGAGGACTGCAAGCTGGATGCCATCCAGGAGAGGAGGGTCGCCTTGTTTCCCCAGGGGTGCAGGGAACCTCCTGCCAACATTGTAGCAGCAGATGAGAAGTGGTGGTTGAATCAATTGCATGACCAGGGAGGAATGGTTTTCAGTGCCTGAAGAAGCTGAACCACCTCCTTCGAACTGCAAGGGTGAGTATCCACCTGTCCTCCCGTGGCATCGTTTCCGTACTCAACCTATGCTATCTAACAACCTCTAGCCTTCAACCACTGGCTACCAGCATCTCGCTTAACCCAGTCCCCGATGATCAACATCATTATCCTTCACAATCTTGCCCCATATCCCATAAATTCTTCTGATGTCAAATCCCCATACTCACTTGGCCACCATCTCAAAATGTCCCCCCCCCCCCCACGACAATACCACAGGAGGGAGCAAGGGAAGATGGGCTGGGGCGTGCAAGAGCTACAATTCCTCAGACTTTATGAAGAAAGAGCGCTAGAAATCATGGGAGAGATGGGGGCGGCACGGTAGCACAGTGGTTAGCGCTGCTGCTTCACAGCTCCTGGGACCTGGGTTCAATTCCCAGCTTGGGTCACTGTCTGTGTGGAGTTTGCACATTCTACCTGTGTCTGCGTGGGTTTCCTCCGGGTGCTCCGGTTTCCTCCCACAGTCCAAAGATGTGCAGGTTAGGTTAACTGGACCCGCTAAATTGCCCCTTAGTGTCCCGGGATGCATAGGTTAGAGGGATTGGCAGGTAAATATGTGGGGATATGGGGATAGGGCCTGGGTGGGATTGTGGTCGGTGCAGACTCGATGGGCCAAACGGCCTCTTTCTGCACTGTAGGGTTTCTATAAAAAAAAGAATCCACAGCAGACACTGTCATATTGGGCTGACCTGAGCATGTGAGAGTCCAACGCACCGTTATCATGATGAACGTAATCCTTTATCAAGAGCGTCTGTCAATTAGCACAGCAAAGGGATTCCCAAAAGCCACCTACCCCCTGCCTCAACCCCTCAGCCCTGAGAGCACCCTGGGCCACAGCACCACAGACGACACAGGTTTCCCGGCACTCCTGTCACCAGCACCAGCCCCTTCTATCAGTGCAGATATGTCTTTGTTAATGATCAGGCTTCTGGAGCACTCTCTGCTGAGCACCACATAACTGTTGCTTCACATCAGATGGAAGCAAGACTTCCAATTGAGCCAATATACAGAGGACTGTTGGATCCCAGGAAAAAGCTGACCTCAAGGCAGATGTTAATCCACTGGAAAAAGTAATCCCAGCACTAGTACAGATGCAAATATAAAGCCATACTCCACAGGAGAAGGTGTCACTACCCTTCTGGAAAGTGCAGGGCCAACAGCAGGAGTTCAAATGCCTTCTCTCATACCGGTAAGGTGCGGTACCCAGGCCAACACCTCAGTAAAGAGCCTGAGGTAAGAGGTCTGAGTAATAAATGATGACGACCAAGGTTTGGCTCACTCAGTGATGTCCATTTCTGACGCTCAAGGCAGCAGGTCCCAATTTCAAATGGAAATGTCAAAGGCACAGATGGACTCTATAGCAGCCCTTGCTCAATGCTTAGCTCAGGCACAGAGCACCACGTCGGACAACGTCACCAGCAGTGCCAAGAAATCTGTGCTGTCACTCGGTCTGTAGTCCAAGGTGCTCTGAGGGATGGGCGGGGAGGGGTGTGGTGGTGGTTGTGTGGAAATCTCAGCGCTATGCCACTGATAGACGCACTTGATAAAGGTCATCATGATAACGGTGCTCTGGACTCTCACTTGCTCGGGTCAGCCCGACCTCGCAATCGCTCAGACTATGGCAGGCCACTAGGACTGGCAACACCAGATGATGTTGAGGCTCCCAGAGCTCACTCCTGCTGTCGGAGGGAACTCGATCGGGGCCGGCAGCACGGGTTGGCTGAATCCCGATTTCCTTCATGCCAATTTGGAATCCACATTTTCGGCTGATGCCCCATTCCACGGGGTATTGGGATTACAACCGGCCATCTGGCCAGATGGGAACATTCTGCTCATGATGTTAGCAATCCATGAAATAATAAGGGTGACCCAGAGAGATGCTTTTGTTTTGGAAATGAGGATGCAATCAGTTGGAAAGCGATCATTATTTCTTGAAATATTGTAAGAACATGTTTGCTTAATCGTATCAAACCAGAAATTGCAAGTGAGGGGAAAGTTAATCTCAAGATTGGTTTGAGGACAGCCCGGAGATGGCTATGTCATCATGGGGGTGGGCAGAGGTTAGGAAAGGTGACTTTGTTTCAGTATATCTGGTGATTGCTGAGAGTTAGGTGCATGATAAACCTTATATGCATTGAATCTAATGGAGAGCAAATAGCTAGTGACAGTTTGATAGCCCTGTTAGCAGAGAAAAAAATACTAACTTCTTCATTCACGGTGTAGAATGTGGGTAAGGTTAATTTCAATTTGAATCTGTGAGTGAAAATTAACTGCTTAGTTTGAAATCAATGAGGAAAAACTGCAGTATCTTCTGGGAAAAAAATAATCACCTGCTTCAGTTGTGAATTACTGCTAAGGTAACCAGAACATGGGATTGAGCCATACACTATCAGGAGAAGGCAATTCAATGTTTTATATCTGAGAATGGCTGGGAATCAGCAGACTTCGCTCGAGGACTGCAGAATATTGATGCGTGTTCCCTACAGAAGTAACTTAGATTTGTGTATCTTATCAGGATCCTGCCAGGCGTGTATGAGGTGTCAAAATGCATCACTAAATAATGTATCTTTCAGATTTCTCGACATGTCAGACCTACAAGCTCTTGAGAACGTCGAGTTAAACAACTAATTTCAATTTTGCTGATTTTTGGAAGTATAGTAAATTTTTTCATCACTTACCTTTCAGGTGATTCGGTATTTTGGATTTGTCTTGAGTGGTGTTCAGTTGATGAAATAAATGAAAGCCTGTTTAAAAAACAAATAGTTTCATGTACTCAGATCTGTCTAATACTACTGTAAATCATTGATCTTTGTTTTAAAATAACGTACCAAGTTCCTGTATTTCTTTTAGTATTTTATCCAACTTTGGTAACCTGTGACGCATTTTCACGCATGATTCCCATGTCGTCCTGTGTGCCTGAGATCCTTTCTCGATCACCAGATTTAAGAGAAGTTTGGAACTGTCTACCAGGTTTCCCTTCTCCACGAGCTCAATGACTTTCTGTAAAGAAAAATAACCAATGTTGAGGAGCAAAGTGAAAAATAGTCTCTTAGAATGACAAGGAAAGGCGAAGCTCAATTATTTCAGGAGCATTAATGACAGATTTCCAAATTCTGAAAATCTCTAAGTGTGACTACATTCGTATTTTTACTCTGTTTTTTCAAAGTGAAGCAAATGGGTTTAACTCATAAATTGAAGTGACTCAGTTATTCTGAATGTAGAAAACTGTTGGGTTAGCTACAGGTTCATTCTGATTATGGACTGACGAAGCTGTAAACATCTTCAATCCGTCATTCGCAAAAAACAATTATATGATGTAATACTATATAAGGGGATTGTCAGAGGATACAGCAGGATATACATAGATTTGTTAGAGACTTGGACACAGAAATGGCAGATGGATTTTAATGCAGACAAATGCGAGTTGATGCATTTTGGAGGATCAAAGTTAGGTGCAAATTACACTGGAAATGGCAGAACCCTTAGGAACATATACCGTCCAGAAGGATCTGGGCATGGAGGTCCACGGTTCCCTAAAAGTGACAACACAGGTGCCAAGTGTAGGAGTACATAGTTATTAATGTATAAAACCGCTTACATATAACAATGCGAAGAGAAACCAAACCTGTGCGTGCGCTAGATTGCTGATGTCAAACATGTTGTGCAACTCAGTTGAAGTACAGGTGAAAAACAGCACGTGTTCAGTTACTCGGTAACACACATCACTGAAAACGCAATAGGTTGCATGTGATCAAGACAAAAGCCCAATCAGTGAGACATAAATCCAATCAATGAGACATAAATCCAACCAGTGGGGGTAACGTCCCACTGTGGTACATTATAACCATTCCGTGTAAGGAACTGACACGCTCACAGTCCTGCCGCCGAGAGGAGTTATAAAAGTTGTGTAAGTTGTAGGCATTACAAGAAGAAAGCAAAGAAGTGATGTCAGCATGTAACGTTGAAGACTGAATAAAATTTCAGACGCTTGTACCACAACTCCAGCTCAAGTCTCGTGAATATAACATAAGGCATATGGCATGCTTGCCTTCATCAGCCAGACATCGAGTACAAGAGTTTGGAAATCATGTTGCACCTATATAAAACCTTAGTTAGGCTGCATTTGGAGCATTACCTGCAGTTCTGGTTACCACACTGTCAGAAGGGCGTGGAAGCTTAGGTGAGTGCGCAAAGAAGGTTCACAAGGATTTGCCTGGTCTCGAAGGTGTTGATTATGAGAAGTTGAATAAACTATGATTGTTTTCACTGGAAAGACGACGGCTATGGGGAGATCCTAATGGAGGTCCATAACTAGTGGTGTTCATGATGTGGAGATGCCGACGTTGGACTGGGGTAAACACCTGAAGGAGTGGACTCACCTGAAGGAGGGGCTCGGGGCTCCGAAAGCTTGTGTGGCTTTTGCTACCAAATAAACCTGTTGGACTTTAACCTGGTGTTGTTAAACTTCTTACTAGTGGTGTTCCGCAGGGATCAGTGCTGGGACCTCTGTTGTTTGTAATGTATGTAAATGACTTGGAAGAAAACGTAACTGGTCTGATTCGCAAGTTTGCGGATGATACCAAGATTGCTGGAATTGTGGATAGTGATGCAGACTGTCAGAGAATACAGGAGGACATAGGCTGGAAAATTAGGCGGAGAAATAACAGATGGAACTTAATCCGACCAAATGCGAGATCATGCATTTTGGTAGATCCAATTCAGGTGGGAGCTATAAAATAAATGGTAGAAGCATCAGGAGCATAGACACACAGAGAGATCTGGGAGTGCAATTCCACAGATCCTCAAAGGTGGCAGCACAGGTGGGAAAGGTGGTGAAGAAAGCATATGGCATGCTTGTCTTCAACAGCCAGGGCATCAAGTATAAATGTTGGTATATTATGTTAGTTATATCAAACGTTGGTTGGGCAACATTTGGAAAATTGTGTCCAATTCTTCCAAACTACCAGAGGGACATGGTGGCTTTGGAAGGAGTATAAACAAGGTTTACCTGGATATTGCCTCGTATGGAGGGTATTAGTTATGAGGAGAGATTGAATAAACTGGGATTGTTCTCCATGGAAAGACGGAGGCTGAGGGGCCACCTAATAGAAGTTTACAAAATTATGAGGGGCATATTTAAGGGGAACAGTTGGAAGATTTTTCCCAGGGCAGAAATGACAATCACAAGGGGGCATAAATTCAAGGGAAGTGGGGCAAGGTTCAGCAGAGATGTGGGGGGAAAGTTTTTTTTTCAGAGGGTGACGGGAGCCTGGAATGCACTGCCAAACAAGGTGGTTGAGGCAACTACGTTAGTGACATTTAAGACTTACAGGGTAGGCACATGGCCAGTGGGGTATAGAGGGATACAGGCGGTTGGTCTAGGTAGGACAATGTGATCGGCACAGGCTTGGTGGGCCCAAGTGCCTCTTCCTGTGCTGTAGTGATCGTTCACAAAATTATGAGAAGCAGAGATTGGGAGAATAGTCAAAGGCTTTTACAAGGACTGAAGTATGAATTGCAAGGGTACACAGGTTGAAGTGAGAGGGGGAAATTTTTTAAGGGAGATGTGCATGGGATGTTTTTCATACAGAGAGGTTGGTGCCTGGAATGTGCTGCTAGAGGTGGTGGTGAAGCAGGCACATTAACGACATTTAGAGGCATCTGGATGAGTAAATGAAAGGGGAGGGAATAGAGGGATACGGACCAAGTAACAGCAGAAGGTTTTTTTTTTAGTTAGGGCATCATGATTGGCACAGGCTTGGTGGTCCAAAGGCCTGTTCCAGTGCTGTACTTTTTTTTGTTCTTTGTTCTAAAATAAAAATATTGGGAACAGAGGTAGGAAATAGGGATGTTAAAGGATGGAAACGATTTGACTATCATCAAGCAATGAGTGGAAAATGACATTTTAATTATCATTACATTACAGGGAGACAAATCGTGAGCATATTACATTGATAGATTATATTTGAAATGTTATAACCATTGTTAAGGTGAAAATAGGGGTAACAGAGTACATAGAGAGGAAAAACGGAGATTTCCATAAAGTCTTTCAAAAGATGCCCATAATAGAAGACTGAATCAGTCAGACATTAAGGTGTCAGGGACAGGTAACAGAATAAATGACTCGCTTACTCTAAAGCAGAAAGCAAAAACTAAGGGCGGGATTTTCTGGCCTCACTTGCACCAAAACCCTAAAATCCAGTCCGAGCTCAACGGACCTTTCCATGATCCGCTCCGATTCCCATGGCGGGCAGGACGGCAGAATTCGCCCCCAAGTGTTCGGAACAGTCATGCAGAAAGTAAAAATAAAAAAGTGGTAGTGACCAATGATCAGTTCTGGAACCAATGTTTTCACAATGCGTGTTAAGGAATTCGACCTTGAGATAAATATATTACTTATAAAATATCAATCTAATTGAATTACAAAGGTAAAGAAATGAGGAAGTAAAATTACTTCGAGTAGAGGGTGAGCAGTTAATTTCAGATCCCTGGAATTGAAAAGTGAATTTGTATTTAATTTTGGAGTGTTGTGTATAATTTGTGTCACCATGCTTGTGTTTATATATGTATATATTTATAGTAGGCCCTGAAGAGAATGCGATGACGAGTTTCAATAGTGTTCCCACAGATGCAAAACTTTACCTATCAGGAATGCTGTCATGGGACATGGACGTTGCTAGCTGGCCAGCATTTATTGCCCAATCCTTGTCACCCTTGAACTGAGTGGCTTGCCAGGCCATTTCAGAGGGCAGTTGAGAGTCAACCACACTGCTGTGGATTAGCAGTCACATGAAGGCCAGACCGGGTAATAATGACAGATTTCCTTCTATAAAGGACACCAGTTGGGTTTACATTGTATTCAGAAAGAGGAGCCCGAGAGATGAACAACTGGATATTTTGTAAAACTATGCAAGAAATTTCGAAGAGTAGATAGAGTTAGCATTTGTAAGGAAGAATAAACCGGGAGCCACAAACATAAGAATTCAGATGAAAGTTCCTTATCATGGCTATGGTGGAACTTGATCTCAAAAAGAGTCGTTGAGGAGAATAGTTATCATCATTGGCACCCTCCTGTAATTGAGATCTAGGTGGCAGTGAGATGCTCACTTTGGCTGTGGGCTTACAAGGTTGAGAAAACAAATCATAACCTTGCAGACTGTCGCACAGTTGTTGGTCTGTAAGAGGGAGTGATGGATTGTTGGCTTGCGCAGCTGTCCACTCTTTTAATCTTTCTTGCTATTCTCGGTCAATGGCTGCTCTTGTTCATTGGAAGACCTTGACATTATTTTCTACAAAGGATCAACAATTTGGATGCAGTTGGGTACCTGCTCATCAAGTGTTGATGTTAATAGCACTGATTTTCATTTGCCTCCTCTTTGTCAGGATTTCTGGTGTGGCTCTGAGTAAACAGTTATTTCGGCAATCAAGTCTGGCATTCTGGTCTCATGTCTCGATCATCTCAGTGGCAGAAAAATTATCATGCCTTCTAGATTTGTGAAGCCTGCGTATTGTAGAATGTGAATGATTGGTCTTTTGACATTCCACTTTATTTGCAAGATACATTTAGGTGGGTGTTGCTAATGCTGTTCCAGGGACCTGATACAATATTTATGCATTGTTCAAGCTTCAACACAGTTTGGAAAAACGGGGAGAACAACTGCCAAAAAGACACTGAGATCAATTCTGGGTCTGATTTCATCATTATCGAAAACTCAAAATGTATTTCAACAAAGACTGATCTGGCAAATTGGATTTAAATGTTTACCTCTTCATTCTACTTAGTTTTTCTGGGGCTATTTATATTCCAAGCTATAGCCAGTGAGTGACATTTTCCATCACTCCAGCATTAACCTCAATTGAATTTGTTGGACATGCTACCTAAAGGAGATGGGGGAAATGGATTGAGAGATGATTTTCCTTGCGTTCACATTTACTTTCCTCATTTAGTGGATGTGGGCATTGCTGGCTCGGCTTGAATTTATTGCTCATCCCTAATTCTCCTTCAGAAGGTGATGGTGAGCTTTGGAGATCCTGAGTGCAGTTAGACCCACAGAGGTGTGAGGGAGGGAATTTCAGAATTTTGATTCACCAACAGTGAATGAGCAGTGGTATATATACAAGTCAGGATATTGAGCGACTTAGGAAACCTCCAGGTAGTGGTGTTCCCAGGTATCTCAGTATTTGATCCTCTTGTCCTTTTAGATGGTAATGTCCGTGCGTTTATATGGAGCTGCTTTAGGAACGTTGGTGAGATACTGCAGTGCATCAGAACAGTCATACAAAATGCAGAAAGTAAAAACAAAAAGTGGTAGTGATCAGTTCTTGAACCAATGTTGTTCACAATGCGCGTTAGGGATTGAGATCTTGAGATAAATATATTAACTTATAAAATATCTAATGGAGTTACGAAAGCAAAGAGACAAGGAAGTAAAATGGCTTACACTGTTCACTGGTGGTGGAAGGGTTGAATCTTTGTGAAAGGGATAGCAAGCAAATGGACCACTTAGTCCTGGATGGTGCCAAACTTCCTGAGAATTGATGAAGCTGCACTCATCGAGGCAAGTGCAGAGTTTTCCATTAAACTCCTGACTTGTACCAGGCTGTGGAGAATCAGGAGACGATTACCATAGAATTTTACCTGCTCTGGTAGCCACAGTATTTATATGGCTAGTCCAGTTCAGTTCCTGGTCAATGATAACGCCAGGTTGTGAACAGTGGACAGTGGGGGACTAAGTGCTCGTAAGGCCATTGAATGATAATGGGCGATGGTTAGATGCTCTGTTGTTGGAGATGATTATTGCTTGCCACTTGTGGCCGTGAATGTCATTTGCCAGCCCAAGCCTGCGTATTATAGTGGTCTTGCAGCAGTTGGTAATGGATTGATTGAGTCTCTGAGGAGTTGAACGAATTGCACTGAACATGTGCAGTCATCCACAAACATCCTGGCTTCTGTCCATATGATAGATGCAAGGTCGTTGATGAAGCAGCTGAAGATGGTTGGGCCTGGGGAACCAACCTGAAGAATTCATGCAGTGATGTCCTGGAGCTCAAGATTATTAACCACTGACCACCACAATCATCGTCCACTTTTTCAGGTATGACTGCAACAAGCGGTGGGGATTCACCCCTGCTTCCTACTGACTCCAATTTTGCTAGTTTTACTTGACGTCACACTCAGTCAGAAGCTGCCTTGATGCCAAGAGCAGTTACCATCACCTCTGCTCTGACGTTCATGTTTGGACCAAATCTGTATTGAGGTCAGAAGCTCAGTGGCACTGGTGGATTCCAAACTGAGCGTCCATCAGCAGTTTATTGCTGAGTAAGTGCTGCTTGATTGCGCTGTTGATGACATTTCCATCAGTTTCCTGATGATCTAGAGCAGATTAACGGAGCCGTAATTGGTTGGGCTGGATTCATCCTGTTTCTTGTGTTCAGAACATATCTAGGCAATTTTCCACACTGCTGTGCAGATACCAGTTTTGTAGGTATATTGACACAGCTCAGCTTGGGACATGGCACTTCATGAACACAAGTCTTCAGTACTATTGCTGGAATATTGTGAGGGCCTACGCCTTTGCAGTATCCAATGCCTTCAGCCATTTCTAAATATGTAGTTGAGTGAATCGAATTGGATGAAGACTGGAATCTCTGATGCTGGGGACCTCCAGAGGAGGCCATATAAATGATACAGCATAGAGGGGGTTATTCGGCCCATCTTGTCCATGCCGATCCAAAGACACCCAAGTGCCATTTCTAAACCCACCTTCCTGTACATGACCTATTCTCCTGCAACTTACAGGTCTTAAGATGCAGGTACAGGTGCTTTTTAGATGAGTTCATGTCTCTGCCTCCACCACCAACTCATGCAGCGAATTCCAGACACCCTCCACCCTCTGCGTAAAAGGTTTTTCCTCGTTCCCCTCTAATCTTTCTGCCGCTTAGCCTGAATCTATGACACCTGGTTTGTGTACTCTCTGCCAAGGGAAACAGGTTCCTCATGTCGACTCACAATGAAGCCACCAGAAATCCAGGGCCCGGAGATGTGCAGAGGCTATGGTGCCCAGTGTGAAGTCCACTAAACGGCCTCCACTTGTGTCTCCCAGGCTGGGAGAATCACCCCCTACTTTTTTTCCTGGAAGATATTGACCAGCACTGCACACAGTATTCCAGTTGTGGCCTTACCAAGTATGAGTTTCATCATCATATCCCTAACTTTGTATTCTATACCTCTGCCAATGCATTCCATATGCCTTCTTTACAGTTCTACCCGGGAGGATATTTGTACTTGCACGCCAAGATCTCTCACTTCATTTATCCCTCTGTGCATTCCCATGTATATTGTACTCACTTTTACTCTTTGACCTCCCTAAATGCATTACCTCACACTTATCAGAGTTGAACTCCATCTGCCACTTTCCTACCCACTCCACCAACCTATATGTATCATTTTAAAGCTTACAGCTATCCACTACACAGCCAATTTTGTTTTTGACTGCAAATTTCCTAATCGTGCCCCCCATGTTCAAGACTTAATCATTAATATACCAAACAAACAGCAGATGTCCCAGACCAGGGCTTGCGGAACACCACTTTAAATGGATTTCCATACGCAAGGGCAGCCGTCAACCATTACATTTCTCGGCCAAAATAGATCATCCACTCTGCACTTCTGGCTGAAGATTGTTACGAATGCTTCACCTTTTGTACTGATCTGCTGAGATCATCCATCATGGAGTATAGGAGTATTTCTGGAGTTTCTCCTCCAGTAAGCTGTTCAATTGTTACCACTATTCATGCTGGGACGTGGCAGGACTGCAGATCTTAATTCTCATCTATTGGTTGTGGAATGGCTGATCTCTGTCTTTTACTTGCTGGTTATGCTTTTTGGCATGGGACAGCAAGCTCACACAGGACTGCTGTGTCTCAGTGCCAGGGATCGCGTTCGATTTCAGCCTTGGGTACTGTCTTCATGGAGATTGCATGTCACCCATGTCTGCATGGGTTTCCTATGGGTGCTCCAGTTTCCACCCACAGTCAAAATGTGCTTATTTTTGATGGATTGATCATGTTCAATGTATGGGATAGTGAGTACAGGGTGGGGGAGTGGGCTTAGGTAGAGTGTTCTTTTGGAGGGTCGATGCAGACTCGAATGGTCTCCTTCTGCACTGTAGGAATTCTATGGCATGCACGTATTCCTGTGTGAAGCATGACTAAGTTGACACCTCATTTTTTAGATATGCCTGGTTTTGCTCCTGACATGCCTTCCTGCACTCTTCATTGGATGATGTTGATCCCCTGTCTTGGTGGTACTTGTGCAGTGCGGAATGTGGCAGTGAGACTGTGGTTGAGTACAATGCTGCTGCTGGTTGCCCACAGTGCCTCATGTATGTCCAGTTTTGATTTGCTAGATGTGTTTGGATTCTCCCCAATTAACACAGTGGTCGTATCACACAACAGGATGAAGTCTCATGTTCTCAAAATTTTTGTTTGATGTGTAAACTGCCTGTTGAATTTTTTCTTCAAATAATGCATTAACTTCAGCTTGATTAAAATACACTTTCAATTACAGAAGTTCAAGATGCTGGAGTGATTTGCAATTAAAAACTATGGCAGTTGTTGATGAATATCCAGAAGAACCTCCAGATATGGCAGCGAG
Organism: Mustelus asterias; assembly: GCF_964213995.1. Classification (NCBI taxonomy): domain Eukaryota; kingdom Metazoa; phylum Chordata; class Chondrichthyes; order Carcharhiniformes; family Triakidae; genus Mustelus; species Mustelus asterias. The sequence goes on along the minus strand of NC_135816.1, from coordinate 90,507,680 downwards.
CTGAAAACCAAACAGAACCTTTCATAATGGATTACCAGGCATGGTCTACAAAACTCTGATGTGGGGGTAAGAACATAAGAAATAGGAGCAGGAGTAGGCAATCTAGCCCCTCGAGCCTGCCCTGCCATTCAATAAGATCATGGCTGATCTGAAGTGGATCAGTTCCACTTACCCGCCTGATCCCTATAACCCCTAATTCCCTTCTATCCGTGATTTAAACATATTCAACGAGGTAGCCTCCACCACTTCAGTGGGCAGAGAATACAAGAGATTCACCACCCTCTGAGAGAAGAAGTTCCTCCTCAACTCTGTCCTAAACTGACCCCCCTTTATGTTGAGGCTGTGCCCTCTAGTTCCAGCTTCCTTTCTAAGTGGAAAGAATCTCTCCACCTCTACCCTATCCAGCCCCTTCATTATCTGATAGGTCTCTATAAGATCCCCCCTCAGCCTTCTAAATTCCATGAGTACAACCCCAATCTGCTCAGTCTCTCCTCAGAATCAACACCCCTCATCTCCGGTATCAACCTGGTGAACCTTCTCCGCACTCCCTCCAAGGCCAATATACCCTTCCGCAAATAATGGGACCAATACTGCACACAGCATTCCAGCTGCGGCCTCACCAATGCCCTGTACAGATGCAGCAAGACATCTCTGCTTTTATATTCTATCCCCCTTGCGATAAAGGCCAACATTCCATTTGCCTTCTTTATCACCTGTTGCACCTGCAGACTGGGTTTTTGCGTCTCATGCACAAAAACCCCCAGGTCCCTTTGCACTGTTGCATGTTGCTATTTTTTTCCATTTCGATAATAATCCAATTTGCTATTAATTCCTCGAAAGTGAATAACCTCGCATTTGTCAACGTTATACTCCACCTGCCAGATCCTCGCCCACTCACTCAGCCTGTCCAAATCTCTCTGCAGACCTTCTACGCCCTCCACACGATTCACTTTTCCACTTATCTTTGTGTCGTCTGCAAACTTTGTTACCCTACACTCAGTCCCCTCCTCCAGATCGTCTATATAAATGGTAAATAGTTGAAGCCCCAGTACCGATCCCTGCGGCACGCCACTAGTTACCATCTGCCAACCAGAAAAGCACCCATTTATTCCGACTCTCTGCTTCCTGTCGGATAGCCAGTCCCCAATCCACGCTAACACCCTACCCTCAGCTCCGTGTGACCCAATCTTCTTCAGCAACCTTTTGTGAGGCACCTTATCAAGCGCCTTTTGGAAATCCAAAAACACCGCGTCCACCTGTTCCCCTCCGTCAACCGTACTAGTCACATCTTCATAAAAATCCAACAAGTTCGTCAAGCACGACTTTCCCCTCATGAATCCATGCTGCGTCTGCTTAATCAAACCATTCTTATGCAGATGGCCTGCGATTTATTCATTAATGATGGATTCCAGCATTTTCCCAACTACAGACGTTAAGCTAACTGGCCTGTAGTTACCCGCCTTTTGTCTATTTCCTTTTTTAAACAGCGGCGTAACATTAGCCGTTTTACAATCCGCCGGCACTACCCCAGAATCCAACGAATTTTGATAAATTACCACTAACGCATCCGCTATTACCTCTGACATTTCTTTCAGTACCCTGGGATGCATTCCATCCGGGCCCGGGGACTTGTCCACCTTCAGTCCCGTTAGTCTACCAAGCACTGCCTCCCTGGTAACATTAATTGTATTGAGTACCTCTCCTCCTATCAACCCATATCGTTAATAATCGGTAAACTATTTGTGTCTTCCACCGTGAAGACCGACACAAAAAACGTATTTAAAGTTTCAGCCATTTCCTCATTTCCCACTATTAAATCCCCCCTCTTGTCCTCCAAGGGTCCAACATTCACTCTTGCCACTCTATTCCTTTTTATATATTTGTAAAAGCTTTTACTATCATTTTTTAATATTTAGAGCTAGCCTAGCTTCATAACCTAACTTTCCTTCATCGCTTTCTTAGTCGTTCTTTGTTGTTTTCTTAAAGTTTTCCCAATCCTCCGATTCTCTGCTACTTTTGGCCGCTCTGTACGCATCGGTCTTTAATTTAATACTCTCCTTAATTTCGCTACTTATCCACGGCTGGTTATCCCTTTTCTTACAGTCCTCGTTTATCACCGGAATATATTGTTGCTGAGTACTGAAAAGGATCTCCTTAAAAATCCTCCAATGTTCCTCAGCTGTCCTACCTACCAGTCTGCTCTCCCAGTCCACCTTAGCCAATTCAGCCCTCATCTTCTCATACTTCCCTCTGTTCAAACAGAGGACACTGGTATGGGACACTACTTTCTCCTCTTCCATTTCTACCAGAAATTCGACCACATTGTGATCACTTGACCCAAGAGGGTCCTTCACAAGAACATCTTTAATTCTACCTACCTCGTTACACATTACCAGATCTAAGATAACTTGTTCCCTCGGTTCTGTAACATACTGTTCAAGGTAACTATCCCGACAGCATTCTAAGAACTCTGCCGCCATCTCACCCCTTCCAACTTGAGTCAGCCAATCAATATGCAGGTTGATGTCCCTCATGATTATTGCCGTTCCGTTTTTGCACGCATCCATTATTTGCTTGTTTATAGCCCTCCCCACCTCAACATTATTATTTGGGTGCCTATAGACCATGCCTACTAGTGTCTTTCTCCCCCTACTATTCCTTATCTCTACCCATAACGATTCCACGTTTTGTTCCTTAGAGCCGATGTCATCCCTCACTACTACCCTGATATTATCTTTTATTAACAGAGCTACCCCACCACCTTTTCCTTCCTGTCTATTTTTCCTAATTGCCTGATACCCCTGGATATTCATCTCCCAGTCCTGGTCTCCCTGCAGCCACGTTTCTGTAATGGCCACTAGATCATACCCATTTGTGCTGATTTGCACCATCAACTCATTAACTTTGTTCCGAATGCTTCGTGCATTCAGGCAAAGTGTCTTTATTCCAGCTTTTATCTGGACCCGATTTGATGAAACGCTATCAGCCTCTCTCTCGCCCTCTACTCCTTTAACTACTTGAATGCCCTCATTCACTTGCACTCGCTCCCTGATTGATTCGTAATTCCTCTTATCTCTGCACCCTCCCCCTCCATAAATTAGTTTAAAGCCCTATCTACAGCCCTAGTGATATGATTCGCTGGGACTCTGGTCCCAGCATGGTTCAAACGGAGACCATCCCATCTATACAGGTCCCATCTGCCCAAATACTGGTGCCAATGCCCCATGAATTCAAACCCATTCCTCCCACACCAATCCTTGAGCCACGCATTCGTCTCCTTAAGCCTATTAACCCTGCGCCAATTCGCGCATGGCTCAGGTAGTAATCCAGAGATTACCACCTTGTTGGTTCTGCTTTTTCATTTGTTCCCTCGCTCTTCGTACTCCCTCTGCAGATCCTTAGTTCCTGTTTTGTCTGTGTCATTGGCACCTACATGGACCACGACAACTGGATTTTCACCCTCCCACTCCAAATTCCTCTGCAGCCCAGATGATACATCCTGGACCCGAGCACCAGGCAAGGCAACACAACCTACGGTATTCCTTATCCTTGTCACAGAGGACAGTGTCTATGCCCTTAACTACACTATCCCCAATTACTACTACAGTGAATGTAGGAGTTCTGTTCACAAACAGGGCATATAAAGACACGACCTCAATATGCCTTGTTTGTGAACAGAACTCCCCCTTACCTGATGAAGGAGCAGCGCTCCGAAAGCTCGTGGCTTTTGCTACCAAATAAACCTGTTGGACTTGAACCTGGTGTTGTGAGACTTCTTACGACAAAACTCGACCAGAAGGATACAAAACCTTTGGCTTAACAAAACAAGTGATAGACAATGCTGCAAAAAATAGTGGAAGCGCAGGTTAGGGAAGATTTGGGAACCATGAACATATGAATAAAAATTAATAAAGGGGGAAACATTGCATTAGGAGACATAACTACCAAGATATATAAAAACTGTAAAACCTCTTATAAGTATATAAAAATGTAACAGTAACTAAAGTGAGCATTGGTCCCAGAGTATGATTGGTTATTAATAATGGGAAAAGAAGAAATGAGAGTGTTTGAAAAAGTATTTTCTATCAGTCTCCATTGCAAGATACACAAAGCATCCCCAGGAGAAAATTAGAAGGGCAGAACTTAGAACAACCAACATCGCTAAAGAAAAAGTAATGGGAATATTGATAGGACATAAGGCTAACTATTCCTCTGGACACCATGACCTTAAAAAAGAAGCTGCCATCGATGCAAGGTGCATCAGTTGTAATCTTCCAAAATCACCTTGATTCTGGAAAGGTACCAACAGTTTGGAAACCAGAAATGTAACACCTATACCCAAGAATGAACGGATACAATAAACAGAAATCTATAGGGCCGTTAACCTAACGTATGTCCTTGGGAACATGTTAGAATCTGCTATTAAATAGGAGGCAGCAGTGCATTTAAAATATCCTAACACAGAGCCAATGTAGTTTATGAAATGGAAATTAAATATGTTTAATTGTAGAGTTATTTAAGACAGGAACAAACAGGGTGGATAATGGAGTAGTAGTAAATACACATTTGGATTTCCAAAGAGACACGCAATCATACTCTGGTGCCACATAAAAGTTTTCTATGAAAGATAAGAGCACATGGTGTTCAGGTGATATGTTAGCATAGACGAGCTAACGAACAGAAAGGAGCGAGTCACAATAAGTGTCACATTTTCAGGTTGGTAAAGTGCAACTAGCTGGGTGCCAAGGAGTCAGTACTGGGCATCAACTTTTTGCAATCTACATCAATGACTTTGATGAAAGGACCAGCCGTATCATAGCCAATTTTTCTGACAATATGAACATTGGTAGGAAAGAAACTTTCAGGAAGGGTAAACACAGAGATAGATTGTGGGCATAAACAAATGGCACACTAAATTTATGGTGGGAAAATATGAGTTTGTCTACACTAGCAGGAAGAATAGACAAACAGTATTACTTAAAGAGACAGAATTCAGACTTCTTTCGGACAGATGGACATGATGTCCTTGTACATGAATCACAAAAAAGTCAGCACGCATGTACAGCAAGTAATTCAGAACGCAAATGGAATATTGGTCCTTACTGCAACCACAAGTGGAAAAGCATTGTTATGATTGTACAAGGAATTTGTGATGCCACTCTGGGCAGGATCTTGAGCCCACGTTCACCATCAGTGGTAACGGCAGCGGCTAAATATCCAGGAAAACATGGAAGTCTTCCAATTTGTACCGCCCCCTCATCACCGACAATGGTGTGAACTGATTTACAAACATTTAAATTCACTTCCATATGATAAATGAGCCCCCTACCCCCGCCACCAGATATTGAGCCCTTGCCATGTTTTGAAACTGTGCAGATGTGACATTACGTTGGCGAAGATAAAACATGTTCACCCAGACATGAACCTGTTGTGGAGATCTTCCCAGCGGTCAAGTATAGCCTCCGGGGGAGAAGGACATGGTTAGGTTATGCTCCGGCACTGCCAGATTGCCATGCCAAACTGGCAGTGCAACCTGGTAGTGCTAGTAGCAGATCCTCGTGGGTGGAAGAAGAGGGATTCAATTATGTGTGGTGGTGGGGGCAGTAGATGTGGATGCAGCTGATGGCTGTGAGAGTGGAGGATGTTGGCGATGGCTGCGTAGGTGGGGGGTCCAACCTCTGCAGGTGCAGGGGTGGTGGTTGGTGGGGGGAAGAGGGGGAGAAATGCCAGCTCTGATGATGTGGTGGTGGGGAGCCCCTGAGACCTCAGAGGTAGAGTGGAAGGGGAGGTTACTTCTTGCTTTGTTTGGGCTGCCCTTCAAACATGGCACTCTGATTTCAGTGCAGCCTGGCTTTGTCGGCTTGTTAAGACCATTTTATAAAGAAAATGTGAGCAGGTTGAGCCTATAGTCAATATCGGCTAGCAGAATGAGAGTGGACTATCGAAACACATCGGACTCTGAAGCAGTTTGATAGGATAGATGCTGAAAGGCTCCTCAAAATTCCTCCTCAAAAATCTGGAGGGAATCCAGTTTCAAAATAATTGGCCGCCCATTTAAGACGGAGATGAGGAGGAATTTATTTTTCCTCAAAGGATTGTTAGTATTTGGATTATCTTCCATAGTGAAGCAGAGTGGTGTCATTTAATTTATTCAATGCTGAGTTTTGATAGATTTTTGATTGACAAAGCAATCAAGAGCATTTGGGACAGGCAGGATAATGGAGTTGAAGTTACATCAGATCAGTGACGATCAGGTTGTGTGCTGGATCTGACCTGCTTGTGCTCCCACTTATGTTCTTATAAATGCATTTATAAATGCATTTTGAAAGCAGTGACAGAGTAATTAAAATCTGAAGCAGTGCAGGCATCTGGAGCAGAAGGAAGGAAAAGCTGTTCCCAACAGTATTCAAGTAAAACTGACTAGATTTCAATTTGAACAAAAAAAAGTTAACATTTGAAAGGGGAAAAATGGAGTGGGGGAATGAGAATAGGCAAAAGAAGTTCAAATTAGAAAGCAAGAAAAAAATGGAAGAAGCAAATTCTGGAGAGAAGGATAAAGAAAAATGGAAAAGTTAGAAAGATGATAAAACGGGAAAGTAGAAGAAAAGTGAAAGACACCGATGACACAAATATGCACTGGCAGGAAAAAGTGAAATTTACCCAGAGGAATCAGTAGTTTTGATTTCACAATGAGGATTTTGCTTCTGTTCCAAACTGAAGAACTGTTTTCAGTTAATACAAAAATATGTCAGAATTTATTTGTAGGGAAAGCTTTCAAAGTCTCTTCATCTCCTTCACAAGAACACAACCTGATTACATCCAAGAAGAAAAACAGTACAATTGTGTTCAGTGCCCAGTAGTTGGCATTAGAGGTTACATATAGAGGAATCCGGAATCGGTTGCATTCTTAGACACACGCATCTCCGTCAAGGACGGTGACCTCAGCACTTCATTATACCGCAAGCCCACGGATAACCTCATGATGCTCCACTTCTGCAGTGTCCACCCTAAACACGTTAAAGAAGCCATCCCCTACGGAAAAGCTCTTGGCATACACAGGATCTGCTCAGATGAGGAGGATCGCAACAGACACCTCCAGACGCTGAAAGATGCCCTCATAAGAACAGGATATGGCGCTCGACTCATCGATCGACAGTTCCGACGCGCCACAGTGAAAAACCTCCTCAGGAGACAAACACAGGACACGGCGGACAGAGTACCCTTCGTCGTCCAGTACTTCCCCGGAGGAGAAGCTACGACATCTTCTCCGGAGCCCTCAACATGTCATTGATGAAGATGAACATCGCGCCAAGGCCATCCCCACACCCGCACTTCTTGCCTTCAAACAACCGCACAACCTCAAACAGACCATTGTCCGCAGCAAACTACCCAGCCTTCAGGAGAACAGTGACCACAACACCACACAACCCTGCCACAGCAACCTCTGCAAGACGTGCCAGGTCATCGACATGGATGCCATCATCTCATGTGAGAACACCATCCACCAGAGAGACGGTACATACACTTGCAACTCGGCCAACGTTGTCTACCTGATACGCTGCAGGAAAGGGTGTCCCGAGGCATGGCACATTGGGGAGACCATGAAGATGCTACAACAATGGATGAATGAACACCGCTCGACAATCACCATGCAAGAGTGTTCTCTTCCTGTTGGGGAACACTTCAGCGGTCACGGGCATTCAGCCTCTGATCTTCGGGTAAGCGTTTTTCAAGGTAGCATTCACGACACATGGCAACGCATAGTCGCTGAACAGAAACTGATAGCCAAGTTCCGCACACATGAGAACGGCCTCAACCGGGATCTTGGGTTCATGCCACACTACTGTAACCCCCACGACTTGCCTGGGCTTGCAAAATCTCACTAACTGTCCTGGCTGGAGACAATACACATCTATTTAACCTGTGCTTAACCCTCTCTCCAATCACATTGTCTGTACCTTTAAGACTTGATTACCTGTAAAGACTCACATTCATACCATTATTTTGTAAATTGAGTTTGTGTCTTTATATGCCCTGTTTGTGAACTGAAATCCCACTCACCTGATGAAGGGGTAGCGCTCCGAAAGATAGTGGCTTGTGCTACTAAATAAACCTGTTGGACTTTAATCTGGTGCTGTGAGACTTCTTACTGTGTTTACCCCAGTCCAACGCCGGCATCTCCACATCATACATATAGAGGTGCAGGAATTAGAAAACAAAACAGTCTCAGATCAATGTGGATTTTTCTCGAGAGAAGAAAATGGTTTTACATCGGTGGAATGGATTAATGTAGGTTCAAGAAGATTTTGAGACCCAATGGGAAGTAATCTGAGAGAAGAATTTTTAAGAAAGCACCTCTTTTGGTCGTTATGTCCCATCTGGAAGAATAAAATTGGTGCCCAGTTGGAAAATTCAGAAATTGGCTGCTATGAACTGGACCAAAGCGAAATTCCAGGTCATATTTTCTCTTATCATCTGGATACAGGAATTTCCTCTACCCTTCAAATAAGCCGGACAATAGGTTGTCATCAGGGTGTTGTTCGACACTTGCTTCAGTGACTTTGCCTTCAAAAACTATCTTTGAACTTATTCAAGTTGATAAACCCTAATTGCTTTAACATCTGCATTCTTTTTAATTTCAAAATCTTTGTAAAATGTTTATGCCACTTACACATCCGAGTTGTCCTTCACAATTACCGAATGTGCCTTGTATTGTTTAAAGTCAAGAGCACTTTAAAGCCCAAGTTATTTTTCATGGTCTGTCCGTGCAGATGCATTTCCAAGGGGTACAGTTTAAATGCAGCCTTCTTTTGTTTAACGGTTGAATTTATAGTTGGGTAAATGTTATCATTTGCTGCTTTAGGATCTTTGTTGATTCTATTTCGATGCTCATCTAAGAAGGTTTAATGTCTTTTTTGCTATTATTTCGTACACAAATTATATTAGTCTGTTCCTTTTTTCACTAAACTCTAACTTTTCCATTTTAGCTTTAGCCATTCAATCTTGTTCCTGAAATTCTAATTTGTATCCAAGGACATATTTAGTATCCCCAGAAAAATCTTCAGTTTTGAACCCAACGCAACCCAACCCAACTGAACCCAACGCTTTCAGTTTATTTAAAAGCATGTTTCTTTCACTGTTTCACCTTTGGCTTCGAGTACTGTTGCACTCTACTCTGTCACATCTCATGAATGTACTTTTTCTGCAATTTTAGGTCAAGTTGTTTTAAGGCCCATTTCCATTATTCATCCCTCCTTAGCTTGATACTCAAGTATCATGGTTAAGCTGGCAAGCCAAGTTTCAAACTCTTGTTAAATATCTAGTGATGACCTCAATCTGAGCAGACTAAGCTGTTCCTTTGTGTAGGCAAACTGTTCCTGCATAATCTTAGTTTAATCAACCTCGGCATACTTTCTGAAAATCACTGGAGATCGCAATATCTTGTCTACTGCCACGTCATTTTCTAGGAAAAATCCATACTCTCAATAAACAAACTAAGAATGACACAAACGGTAGAAGAGGCAGTCACATTCAAATTTTCTCCGAGCAAAGATAACTGGTAAATTTTTTCCACCATTACTCTACTGGAATAGCTTCACCATTAGCAAATACCTGGAGATAATTTTATTTCATCTACCAGAACAAGTGACTGCGCTGCCATTATTTCTAACGATAACAATTGACCTGCTATTGTACTCTCAAAATAGAAAACCTCTGTAGTTTCCTTCACACTGATTTCTAAATTAACTTTAGTCTATTTATTAGTGTCACAAGGAAGCTTACATTAACACTGCAATGAAGTTACTGTGGAAACCCCCTAGGTGATACACTGCTATTTGGGTGTTTGCCTGTTTGGGTGCACTGAGAGCATTTAGTATGGCCAATCCACCTAACCAGCACGTCTTTCAAACTGTAGGAGAAAACTCTGGAGGAAACCCACGCAAACAGGTGGAGAACCTGCAAACTCCATGCAAACAATGACCCAGGCAAGGAATTGAACCCGGATCCCTGACACTGTGAGACAGGGGTACTAAACACTGTGCCAACAGATACAGTCAACACTGAAGGTAACTCAGTAATGAACTTTTAGAATGAGAAAACAATTTGCAAAGAAAGTCCAATAAAGATTAATGTGAAGCAATGCATTTTGTTATGAAGAGTAGGGAGGTAACTTATTCAATCAAAGGTGCAAATTTAGGCAAGGCAGAGGAACAAAAGTATAAAAATACGATCAATAAAGCTTGCAACATATGTTAACAAAGTGACTCTTTTAAGGACCAAACACTCGGCTTCATTTCTGGAGTGGGAGAATGCAACAAAGTAAGGAACTTATGCTACTCCTCATATGCATGTGTTATACTTGTTTATAAAGATAGGCCTGGCCAGGAAGATGTCAGAATTGTTTGCATACGTATTCGGAAAGTATTGAGACTGCTACTCTTTTTTACCTGGAAAAAAATGAAGAGTCAACAGCAAGAGAATTTAAAATGATTCATGTTTTGCTAGAAAGGACAACAAAGAGCATTTCCATTCTGTGATGATGAGAATAACTAGCGGTCATCAATATGAAATAAAAATTCAACAACAAACATTTAATGGAGAGAGCAATATGTAATATGTGGTTATGTTGGTAGGTTTAGATAAGGGCAGATAGAAGCAGGGTCGAAAGGAGTATGAACACCAGAATGGACAATGGACAGGCATGGGCATGCCAACCTTCTCGGTGCTGCATATTCTATCTTGTTTGCCATCTCGGAAATTGTGGTATTGATGTTCCTAGCTTTCTTTTTCATAGGAATCCAGCTTGACTCTACGTGACCTTTTTTTTTACAGGCGGCCCATTGTTCTGTTACAGTTCTGCTTGCTGATCCACATTGATTCCAAATTATCAGGGCAAGGACATTCCCACTCTATTGAAATTAGCCCTCCTCTCATTTCTATATTTTACTCTGGATTGCTATTTGATATTTTCCAATTGCTAACCTGAAATTGTCATAATAGGAGACCCCTAAACGATAGCCTAATGATACTTGACTCATCTGACTTGTCTCATTCACAAGTAACTGTTCTGAAGAGTCAAATTCAATTGACACATTAATTCACTTCTGCTCTCCGCAGATGCTGCCTGAGTATTTCCAGAGTTTTGTGTCTTTTTTTATTTCAAATTTGCAACATCCACAGTATTTTGCTTTGATATCATAAGAGTCAGTGCCTCCTTCCTCATGTCAGCATCAATATACTGATTTGGGTAATCTTCCTAAATACAGTTCATAAAATATTCTTCTGTAATTTTTACCATTTGTATTAGAATAATTAATGATCTCATGATAACTTATCTGTTTTTGCACATCTCTTTAACTGCTCTGCTTATGTGTTCCTCAATATCTTGCCCAGTGTGTGGGGGGCTCAAACATGCATCCAATGGTTTATGAGTAAATCTATTGTTGACCATTCTATGCCATGCACTCCCTCCAGCCTTTCATTATTCTTCTTAATCCACACTGCTGTCGCTCTGCTTTTCTTTCATATCTTCCCTGACCAACTTGTGTCCAGGATTATCTGGTGATCCTGATTGCTAGATTTTTTTTCAATGGTCAAAAAAATCTGTTTGCATGATCTCATCAATCTTTGGATTTCTTCATTAGGCACCAGTGTGCAATATAGACTATTCACCCTGTTCCAGCCTGTCCTTAAACTGTGGGGTAACCAGATTGATAATTGCACCGAACAGGAAACTGTCAGCCTCACGGGTGAGTCACAAGTTACACCAGATGCTGCTCTAGTTTGAACGGCTGGAGGTGGTGCTGCGCCAACTGGCAAAACTTCATGAATATGTGCTTGTCCAGGACCTGGAAAGTGACATGAGAGTTCAAAAATTGAATATAATGTACACTCCAGTTGACTGAATTGCGATGGCATGCTTTTATCACACTACTAACTGAATTAACAGTAATAAAGTGACACAGATGTTGCTTGTAATTAAAGGGATCTGAGGTAGAAGCACAGTTTGGGGATCAACGATGTGAATGTTGACCGGCAAGTCCAGACCCAGAGAGCAACCAGAGAATTAAAAGATGATCTTACGTGCAGTGGGAACAGATAATGGACTTGGTCCTCAAGATCTTGATGTTCTCGAGTGAATATTCACTCCCTGTGCAGAGTAGCAGAAAATTTCAAGCTGAATTGTGTTAAAGTTCCTGATATTTCCTGATGCCCCAGTCAAATTGCCACCGTGGCTCTGAATATTTCAGATGGCAGTGCGCCTTTTCTTGACACCTGAAAAATCGACTACCCCACAGCCATGTTACGCATGAATAGCATCAATTGGCTTCCATCAGGAGTTCAGCCCCCCCACTCAGGAGGCAGGCTCGCATTTGAGAACTTTTGGCCAATCTGACAAGCTGGCACCTCTATAGTCTCTGCAGTGACAAGGGCTGCAGTGAACAGAAAAGGAAATGTTTCCGCATGTTAAAGCCGTAAGTACCGGCAATTGAAGGCAAAAAGGTTTTGACAGTATGAGGATGGGGCATGCATGAATGGGTTGGAAGGGGTAGAAAGTGGGTAACTGACATGCTGGGAAGAGATAGGAATTGGCGTGGTCCACACACCCAGCCTCTGTCGTTCCAGCATCCGAAGGAGGTATAGAGATAGTGGATGCACTGGTAATAATTTTCCAAGAACACTTGAATTCTCGAAAGATCCAAGAGATTTGGAAAACTGCCAGTGCGATGCCCATATTAAAAAAAAAGATTTTAAAAATTGTCATTTTGCTTAACATATCATTGGGATAATATTTCCCTATAAAGAGCCGGTATGGCTTCAGGAAGGGGAAATCATGCCTGACAAATGGGAAGGTTGACAGAGTCTACAGAAGAATGTAGCCAGGTTAAGTGAGTGGGAAAAAAGTTGCCAGGTATTTTCATAATTCGTTTCATGGGATTTGGTCATTGCCGGCTGGACCAGCATTCATTGCCCATCCCTTGTTGCCCTTGAGAAGGTCATAATACGCTGCCTCCTTGAACTTCTGCAGTTCCTGAAGTATGGGTACAACCACATTACTGTTCGGGAGGGAGTTCCAGGATGTTGCCCAGCGACAGTGACGGAACACTGATATATTTCCAAAACAAGATGTTGAGTGACTGAGAATATGATGTACGAAGATGTAAAGTTATGCACTTTGACAGGAAGAATAAAGGAACTGAATATTATTTAAGTGTAGAAAGACTCCAGAAAGCTGCAGCACAGATTGATTTGGGGTCGTTGTGCATAAATCACACAACGGCTAGCGTGCAACTTCAGTATGTAATATGGGAAGCAAACGGAATGTTAGTGTTTAGTTCAGAGGGAATAGAATTTAAAAATAGGGAAGTCTTGCGAAAACTATACAAGGCACTAGTTAGACCACAACTGGAATACTGTGAATGGTTTTGAACTCCATCTCAGAAAAGAATATACTGGCATTGGAGGCAGTCCAGAGAAGGTTCACTAGATAGATCTCGGATATGGAGGGATATTGTTAGGACGACAGGTTAAATAAGTTTGGCCTGTACTCATTGGAGTTTAGAAGAATGAGAGGTGACCTTATTGAACCATGTAGTATGTGGGTGGGGGGGGGGGTCTTAACAGGGTAGTTGCTGAGAAGATGTTACATGGTCATAACGGTCCACCTTCATCAGCATAGAATTGCTGCAAGGTCCTCGTGGGCAGAAAAACAGAGGGTATCCCACCCCTCCTGCCGCCGCCATTAGTGTGTTAATTTTATTGGACCAAACATCCAGAAACCCAGTGCAATGTTCTGGGGACTCAGGTTCAAGTTATGCAACTGCTGGTGGTGAAATTTGAATTCAATAAAAATATGGAATTAAAAGTCCAATGATGACCGTGAAACTATTGTCTCTTGTTGTAAAACCCATTTATTTACAAATGTCCTTTAGGGATGGAAATCTACCATTATTACCCAGTCTTGCCTACATGCAACTCTGAGATATTAAAGAGTTAATGTCCACTGTAGAGGGCAAGGTGAACTATTGGGCTTGCAAGAGCGGCAGAGAAATAGCTCATGGGAGCAAACTGACAAAACAGGTTAACCACAGGCTCCAGCTTGCTGAGCCCGGCTGGGGTGCGAGTCTAGCTGAGTACGTGATAACATTCTCTTTTGCACAAACAAATGGCATCTCCTAAAGACATTATGCTTATGTTCTGATGGGTGGGGGTTGTAAGTTGTAAATGCGTATTTTAATAGGATGTTCTTTCTGATGCAGCAATTCCTGTAACTACTCATTTTTGATTAAATCCGGTGATGTATGCTTAAGTCTAGACATTTTTGATTGAATCAGATGATGTGTGTTTAAGTCTTGTTTGAAATCACATCTACCCGATGGGATTGTAAACTGTATAGAAGGGGTCAGCCTTGTTGCTTTGTGTGCTTTTTACTAACTGGCTTCCAGCACTGAGTGGAGGTTAAGTAGTAAAGGTTATAAAGCCTACATATGTAGGACAAATAAAGAACTTTGATTCTGACAACGGTTGGTGTTTGCCTTTGCATCAAGGATGGAAGAGCTTCGCGATAAAACGAACTTAACTCCTGACTGACAGCAAAGTTTCTGACTCTTAACTGCGCCCTCAAGAGAAACTAGGGGTGGACAATAAATGCTGGTCCAGCCAGACATCCACGTCCCAGAAACAAATTTTTAAACAGTTGTCTGGGAAGTTTTGATTTCTATTGGGCCTGCTACCATGCTCCCCAGGAGCCGACAAAAAGGTTCCTCAGTTGGAGTTGGAGGGTTTGGACGGTCTGATGTACTGACCCCTGCAGTTAGCCAGGAAATGTAAAAAAAATATGACCCCAGCATCGGTAACTGAACAACTTATCCATCTCCTTTTCAGAATGATCACTCACAATAACCCCCTCCACCTCGTGCGTCGACTATTCCTCTGTTTTACCTCCACCTGACTCTCCCCAGAATACCCCTGACCCTCCGGCCCCCAACCACCTGACTCACCCCCACAACCGGACCAGACATGAGTCCACAATATGACTGCCTATCTCCTCCCAAATCTGACCTGACTCAAGCTCACCACCAGACTCCCTCTGAAGCCCTATTTCCCCGCACACTGACATGGCAATTATTCCTTACAAGTCCTGAATAAGTTGCAGCACAGAGGCACCGTGGTTACCATTGCTGCCTCACAATGCCAGGGACCCGGGTTCAATTCTCGGGTGACTGGGTTGAGTTTGCACATTCTCCGTGGCTGCCTGGGTTTCCTCCAGTGCTCCTGTTTCCTCCCACACTCCAATGATGTGCAGGCTAGATTGATTGGCCATGGTACAAGGGGTCTAGAAGGGTAAATGCATGGAGTTGTGGGGATAATGTCTGGGTGGGATTGTGGTTGGTGCAGGCTCGATGGGCCAGCTGGCCTCCTTTTGCACTGTAGTTGCGTCATCTATAGTGGGTGCACTGGTAATAATTTTCCAAGAGCTCTTAAATTATGGTAAACTGCCAAAGCAATGTTCACATTCAAAAAGAGACAGAGATTTAAAAAAAGGCCAGTTGGCTTAACACCTGTCATTGCGATAATAGTAAAAGACCATTATAAAGAAGATAATACCAGATCATTTAGAGATAAATAATATCAAGGAGAGCCAGTATGGCTTCATGAAGGGGAAATCATGCCTGACAAATTTAGTAAAATTATTTGAGATGTGACGAGCAGGTAAAGGGGAAAATAGCAGATGTAACAAACTTGGGTTTCCAAAAAAAGCATTTGATATGGTTCTGCACAAAAGGTCACCTAATAGGTTAAGAGCCATGGGATTGGGATGGTATATCATCATAAATCGAGGATTGGCAAACTAATAGAGTCAGAGTTGATGATTAATGAGAGATCCTGTGTATGCTTAGCTCTGTTTGCTTGGGTCAATGCAAAGTCTTCACTTATGCAAAGACTTCATCTTAATATATTTCTGTATATGCAATTACATTCAAAAGCTCGACTGTAGGAGTTAACTAACAGTGCTAACTTTTAAAGCCAAATTGGCTACATTTTAAAACTCAGAAGGCATGCTGGGTTAGCTGAAAATTGACCGCATTCCTGAAAAGTACATAGCAAGCAAAACAAGTTTTGATAACATCAGCTGCAAGACTTGTGTTTGCCAGACAGAGACATTGCGGAAAACATTTACAATACCGAGATAGGGTTGAAATATGTTTTGGTTTCAGGGTGTGTTTGTGCAGTATTGCTTTCAGGATGCTGCTCCAGCTCTGTTCAGTGTGATCAGTCAAGATGCAGACCGAAAAAGCCAGTCTCTCCAACATTTCTATTTATTTTCTTTTCTGTAATGATTTAGTTTTCTTCAAGTTCTGTTCAATAAAAGAAAATCATCGTACCAGTGTCGTCCTTGTCTAGTCAAAGAAATGAATAGACTCGACAGTTTCTGGTGTCACAAACAGGATTGCTGATGGCCTATTGGACGGAATCCAGGACATCGAACCTACGTCATGACCCAGAGGTAAGGACTCCTCGGAATTAAAAGCCCTCGGTCGATTGTCTAAATCTCATGCTCCCCTTTACGCGATCCTTAATGAACTAGAGCACTGGTACTAATGCTTCAGGCCCCACTCAGCGATACCTCGTTTCAGTGGCATCGAGGCTCAAGACTCATCAACCCCTTAACAACCGTCACCATGACAGAAACAAAAAGTCAGACCAAAACTCAACAGCATCAGTTACTGACCACAGTAAAAGGCAGGCAGGCAGGCCCCACCTAATGTGTTGGAGGATGAAATTCTACAGCAACTAACAGCGTATATACGACGGCAGTTTACCTTGCCCAAAACCTGCACTGAGATTGAACAGAAGTATGGCACCTCCAAAGTACAGTTGTCCTTGGATTAGATAAAGAGGGTCTGCGGAAAAGGTGACCCATATTGAGAAGGAACGCACAAGATAGTCCTTAGCCATCATGGGCCAGATCTGACAATGGAATGAAATCAAAGAATACCCAACATGACCGTGATCTGACCAATGCAACCAACTAAAAGCGGGATACAACACTTGTAAAATAAAATGGAATTGGAAAGGTTACAAACAGAAAATAAGGGACTGAAGACCGAAAGCAAAATCCTAAAGCTGAGGGCCGAGATTTAAGAAAACAATCTTGTAAAGAACCAATGCCATCCAAAGGACTATGTATATAGGGTGCAAACCAGGTTACCCGAGCATGCAGCAGATAGGAAAGCAACAGCGACACATGCAGGGGCATGACGCTAGCATCAACAAAGGCACAGATAGTCCAAAGAGAAATTGTGTACCTGGGACAGAAGATTTCAGAGGGAAAGAGAGAACTTATCCAGGACAGGGCCACAGCCAGTCGGTCCGCGAAACAGACTATCATGGTCCAAGAACGGAGATCCATTTTGGGTCTGTGCAACTTCAACAGAAGTTGGGTGGATTCTTACACACAGCTTTCCCAGCCACTGACTGATCTTTTAAATGGAAAATGGGCATCGAAGGAAGCTACTACCTTCACTGAAGAACAGAGGGGGCTTTCAGGAACCTCAAAGATGCTTCGTGCTCCGCACCGGAACATCGGGACGAGTTTCACCTTGTGTGTCCGTGAAAAGGAAGAATTTATGACAGCTAGACTGACGCAGAAACATGGGGACCAGCAAAGGGCTTATTGGCTACTGTTCAGTGAAATTGGATACGGTAGCCCTCAGATGGGGAAGTGAGGGCCATGGACGCCACCTGTCGAGCCGTAAAGTCCACTGCACCTGTTGATCAGGATCAGAAACTGTCCATGCTTTATTGTCAATGCAGTAAGAAGTCTCACAACACCAGGTTAAAGTCCAACAGGTTTATTTGGTAGCAAATACCATAAGCTTTCGGAGCACAGCTCCTTCATCAGATGGAGTGGTTATCTGTTCTCAAACAGTGCAAACAGACACAGAAATCAAATTACAGAATACTGATTAGAATGCAAATCCCTACAGCCAGCCAGGTCTTAAATGTACAGACAATGTGGGTGGAGAGAGCATTCAACACAGGTTAAAGAGGTGTGTATTGTCTCCAGACAGAACAGCTGGTGAAATTCTGCAAGCCCAGGAGGCAAGCTGTGGGGGTTACTGATAATGTGACATAAATCCAACATCCCGGTTTAGGCCGTCCTCATGTCTGCGGAACTTGGCTATCAGTTTCTGCTCAGCGACTCTGCGCTGTTGTGTGTCGTGAAGGCTGCCTTGGAGAACGCTTACCTGAAGATCCAAGGCTGAATGCCCGTGACTGCTGAAGTGCTCCCCCACAGGAAGAGAACAGTCTTGCCTGGTGATTGTCGAGCGGTGTTCATTCATCCGTTGTCGTAGTGTCTGCATGGTTTCCCCAATGTACCATGCCTCGGGACATCCTTTCTTGCAGCATATCAGGTAGACAACGTTGGCCGAGTTGCAAGAGTAGGTACCGTGTACCTGGTAGATGGTGTTCTCACGTGAGATGATGGCATCCGTGTCGATGATCCGGCACGTCTTGCAGTGGTTGCTGTGGCAGGGTTGTGTGGTGTCGTGGTCACTGTTCTCCTGAAGGCTGGGTAGTTTGCTGTGGACAATGGTCTGTTTGAGGTTGCGTGGTTGTTTGAAGGCAAGAAGTGGGGGTGTGGGGATGGCCTTGGCGAGATGTTCGTCTTCATCAATGACATGTTGAAGGCTCCGGAGGAGATGTCGTAGCTTCTCCGCTCCGGGGAAGTACTGGACGACGAAGGGTACTCTGTCCACCGTGTCCCGTGTTTGTCTTCTGAGGAGGTCGGTGCGGTTTTTCGCTGTGGCGCGTCGGAACTGTTGATCGATGAGTCGAGCGCCATATCCTGTTCTTATGAGGGCATCTTGCCAAGTTCCGCAGACATGAGGACGGCCTAAACCGAGATGTTGGATTTATGTCACATTATCAGTAACCCCCACAGCTTGCCTCCTGGGCTTGCAGAATTTCACCAGCTGTTCTGTCTGGAGACAATACACATCTCTTTAACCTGTGTTGAATGCTCCCTCCACCCACATTGTCTGTACATTTAAGACCTGGCTGGCTGTAGAGATTTGCATTCTAATCAGTATTCTGTAATTTGATTTCTGTGTCTGTTTGCACTGTTTGAGAACAGATAACCACTCCATCTGACGAAGGAGCTGTGCTCCGAAAGCTTATGGTATTTGCTACCAAATAAACCTGTTGGACTTTAACCTGGTGTTGTGAGACTTCTTACTGTGCTTACCCCAGTCCAACGCCGGCATCTCCACATCATGACCTTATTGTCAATGAACAGAGAGAGGCCATGGCAGCCCGCTCGACCCATTGGACGACAGTTCTGGAGGGCCACAATCTCCATTGCGTCCAGGTTAGTCCAGTTAACCCTGCAACTATGCTCCTGCTTCCCGAGGAGGGCGAGCATGGAGAAGAACATAATTGTGTGAAACTTCTAAAAGAAACAGAAGAAGCTGCCTTAGCAGTGGAGCACCCACAACACAACCACATTTCATCATTTTTACGGATGGCACCTCCTATATTGACAACGGTGTCAGAAAAGCAGGATGGGCAGTTAATACCATACATGAAGTTGTGGCAAAAGGCTGTCTACCCTCAGGAAAGTCAGCTCAGCAGGCTGAATTGCGAGCCTTGGCAAAAGCCTGCTGGATAGTGGAGTAATGAATGGCTAATATTCATACGGACTCAGAGTCGCCCACGACTTTGGTAAGGTATGGCGGAAGATGGGTTTCTTCAGGGCGCCGGGTACACCTGTCGGTGGGGGGGGGGGGGGTTCCAGTTGCCCCAGGAGGTATCCATTTTGAAGTTTAAACCCCATACGAAGGAAAACACCAAGGGGGCAAAGGGAAATGCTCTAGCCGACCAGCAGCAGTCAGAGGTTGCCTCACAATCTGCCTGGTCGAATGAATCATCCCAGATGTGTAGACTAGGAGCACTTAGTCTGACACAAGATCTGCAGAAGATGCAAAATGACTGTACACGAGAAGCAAAATGGACATGGATCAAGGCAGGAATTAAGCTATGGGAAGGTGGTATATGGAAGCAAAGAGACCGTGAAGCCAGTCGTGCCCGAGTCGCTGATGCACTTTCTATCACAGCAGATCAATTTGTGGAGACACCTGGCCTCACAACAGATGACGGCGCGGTTTCAGAAAAGCTGATGGGGCGAGGATCCAAGAAACACGTCCAACTGATCGCAGAGTGTTGTGTGGTTTTTCACCAAAACAATCCAGGATCCATCACGGTAATGCCACAGCTAAAGCCCCTGCACCAGCGGGACTATTCCTGGATTTACCGGTCGATTATATATCTCCCTCTCAATGTCAAGGACACAAAGACGTCTTGGTCATTGTGGAAAGATTTTCCAGATTTTGGGGTCCCGGACAGTATTGACTCCGATCAAGGAACCCATTTCACAGGTGTTGTCTGTAAGGAGGTTTGTACACTGTTAAACATCACCTGGAATTTGCATTGTTGTTATCACCCAGTCATCAGGACAAGTGGAGTGAATGAACTGAACTCCGAAAGACCAACTTGCTACATATCACTAAGAAGGGACACCATGGTCCCAGGCATTACCAATAGTCTTGTGTAGTATCAGAGCAACTCCAAATAGGACCACGGGTCTGAGTCCATTTGAAGTACGAACAGGAAGACCAATGTTGGTGCCTGGAACCATTAGTTTGCGAAAAGCTGATTGCCACTTGATGAACGACATTTTGTTCGAATATTGTAAAAACCTGGCAAATGCTACCAGTTCTGTTTCCCAGCAGGTGTCGGCAGCATTGAGCGACCCACAGAAAACGGTCACATCGTTCCGGGAGCCTTGGATCTACGTGAAAAAGGTAAATAAGGAACATCTGGTAGCCAAGTGAGACGGTCTGTATCAGGTGCCAGTGACTACCCAAGCAGCCGTCAAGGTACAGGGGAAGAAGGCCTGGATACACGTATCCCACGTAAAACGAGCACCCAGTGGCTCCTTTAATGAATCTGAAACAGTGGAATAACAAATTAGAAATAACGGGACCAATATGTCTTCTGTCGTGACCTCAGGCGGAGGAGCAGGGAGAAAAGATTGGGAGTGGGCAGGCTACTTCTTGAACTCATTTGCCAGATGGTATCAGCCCAATTACAATACAACCCGTGTACCCCCGTCCGTAGTCCTCACTAATACCTCTGGGATAGAGGGGCACGAAGGGTCGGCCTGTCTAGTTAGAAACCAAATCGGAGGACAAGTGATGGGGTACAGCAATTGCAACAATATTAATTTGCCCTTGGTCAGCCCTCGTCTCCAGCCAGTAGGAATGTGGAACTTGCCAGGCAATCTCAACAAAACCAGTGACGGCCCTTGGTGACCTGAAAATGATTTGATGTTCATCAGGTAACTCAGGAACTTTACAGCCTATAATAGTACCTACTTTATTTGGGGCTACAAGGCCCATTCCTGGCTATCTGATCCTGGATGGGATCTTGTTATCTGGGTTACATCCTACCCTATATTCGCCACAGGACTTCTTGCCCACGTCACCTCGTTGGCAAAAAGAGTAAGGAGAGCAACTACGGAAACAGTGATTCTCCAACATCCTATCCCTTGGTATGGAACTGCAAAATGTGGCATCCAACCTGGAAAAGGTGGCCAATGACTCTGCTGAAGCCCAAGTTGAAACGAACATTTAAATGGTAGCCATTCGTACCATAGCCTTGCAAAACAGGATGGCACTTGACTACATCCTGGCTGAACAAGGAGACACATATGCCTTAATTGAGACTGAGTGCTGCACATACATATCCGAAAGTCCAGAAAATATCAATTTGGCTGGACACATTAAAAAGGAAGTCAAAAACTGAAATAGCCCCAGCCCTTCTCCTTGTGGGGCTGGGTGACTGGTTGGCGAGGCTCAGTTGGGAGCTCCATATTGCAAGGGTTGGTGTTATTCTTTGTTATTGTTGCAATGATGTACTGCACAATCTTACTTCGTAAATGCATGTCTAACCATTTAATGACAATAGAGAAGGGTAAATCAGACATGATGATGACTGCAAAGGGAAACAACCATTCGTGCACCCGAAAGAGGTTTCATGTATTTGATTCAAAATGGTTATATCGTATTAAAAGAGGGATTGAGAGATCCTATGTATGCTTAGCTCTGTTTGCTTGATTCCATGCAAAAACTTTATTTATGCAAAGGCTTCATTTTAAGATATGCCTGCCCATACAATTATATTTAAATGCTTAACTATAGGAGTTAACTAACACTGCTAACTTTTAAAGCAAAATTGACTATATTTTAAAACACAGAAGGCATGCTGGGTTAGTTGAAAATTGACCGCATTTCTGAAAAGTACATAACAAGCAAAACAAGTTTTGATAACATCAGCTGCATGGCCTGTCTTTGCCAGACAGAAAGAGCTACAATAATGAGATAGGCTTGAAATTTGCTTTGGTTTTAGGGTGTACTTGTGCAGTTTTGTTTTCAGGATGCCGTTCAAGCTCAGTTCAGTGTGATCAGTATGGAGGCTGGCAGAAAAAGCCAGTCTCTCCAACTTTTATCTTTTTTTGGTTTCACAAATGATTTAATTTTACTAAAGTTCTCTTCAAAAAAGGAAATGCGTGTTAAACTCCGTACCAGTGCTGTCCTTGTCTGTTCAAAGGAATTAATGGACATAAGAAGGGCATTTTCAGGATGGCAAGCCGTAACTTGAAGTGTAACAAGGATCAATTCCAGGATCAAAATTTATATTAATGAGTTGGACAAGTGATGTTACCGTACTTACTATTGCCTCGTTTGTGGATAAAACAAAAATAGGAAGGGGGCAACGTAAATGGTGAGGATGACACAGTATACAGGTGGATGTAGCCAGGTTAAGTGAATGGGTAAATAATTGACAAGTTTTTTTTCAAATCATGGGATGTGGGCATCGCTGCCGAGACCAACATTTACTGTCCATTCCTTGTTCGAGAAGGTCATGGTGAGCTGCCTTCTTGAACCGCTGCAGTTCCTGAAGTACAGTGCACCCACAGTGCTATTAGGGAGGGAATTCCAGGATTTTGACCCAGCGACAGTGAAGGAATGCTAATGTATTTCAAAAGCAGGATTTTGAATGGCTTGGAAGATGATGTGGAAAAATGTAAGTTTATGCACTTTGGTAGGAAAAATAAAGGAACTGAATATTTTTTTAACTTCAGAAAGACTCCAGAAAACTGCAGCAGAGGGATTTGGGGATCCCTGTGGATAAATCGCAAAAAACCTGGCATGCGAATTCAGTTGGTAATATGAGAAGCAAATAGGATGTTGGTGTTTATTTCAAAGCGAATGGAATATAAAATAGGGAAGTTTTGCTAAAACTGTACAAGGCACTTGTTAGACCACACCTAGAACACTGTCAACAGTTTTGGGTTCCATCTCATGAATGGTATACTGGCATTGGAGGTTGATCTCGAATATAGAGGAATTTTTTTATGAGGACAGGTTAAATAGGTTGACCCTATACTCATTGGAGTTTACAAGAATATGAGGTGACCTTACTAAAACATTGAGGATTTTGAGGTTTCTTGACAGGGTAGTTGCTGAGAGGCTGTTTCCACTTGTGGGAAAGTCGAGGACCAGAGGGCATAATCTAAGTGAGGCGATGGCTACTTAACACAGAGGAGGAGGAATGCCTTAAGAACATAAGAATATAAGAAATAGGAGCAGGAGTAGGCCATCTAGCCCCTCGAGCCTGACCCGCCATTCAACAAGATCATGGCTGATCTGAAGCGAATCAGTTCCACTTACCCACCTGCTCCCCATATCCCTTAATTCCTTTATCAATCAGAAACCTATCGACTCGTGATTTAAACATATTCAACGAGGTAGCCTCCACCACTTCAATGGGCAGAGAATTCCAGAGATTCACTACCCTCAGAGAAGAAGTTCCCCTTCAACTCTGTTCTGAACCGGCCGCCACTTATTCTGAGGCTGTGCCCTCTAGTTCTGGTTTCCCTTCCAAGTGGAAAGAATCTCTCTACCTCTACCCTATCCAGCCCCTTCATTATCTTATAGGTCTCTTTAAGAACACCCCTCAGCTTTCTAAACTCCAACGAGTACAGACCCAATCTGTTCAATCTCTCCTCATAAACTACATGCCTCATCTCCGGTATCAACCTGGTGAACCTTCTCTGTACTCCCTCCAAGGCCAATATATCCTTTCGCAAATAAGGGGACCAAAACTGCACACAGTACTCCAGTTGCGGCCTCACCAGTGCCTTGTATAGTTGCAGCAAGACCTCCCTGCTTTTATATTCTATCCCCCTCGCGATAAAGGCCAACATTCCATTCGCCTTCTTGATCACCTGCTGCACCTGCAGACTGAGTTTTTGCGATTCGTGCACAAGGACCCCCAGGTCCCTCTGCACAGTAGCATGATGTAATTTTTCTCCATCTAAATAATATTCCAATTATTATTTCTTCCAAAGTGGATAACTTCACATTTGCCAACGTTATATTCCATCTGCCAGATCCTCGCCCACTCGCTCAGCCTATCCAAATCTCTCTGCAGACTTTCCGCATCCTCCACGCAATTCTCTTTCCCACTCATCTTCGTGTCATCAGCAAACTTTGATACCCTACACTCGGTCCCCTCCTCCAGATCATCTATGTAAATGGTAAACAATTGAGGCCCCAGCACCGATCCCTGCGGCACGCCACTGGTCACCAACTGCCAACCAGAAAAGCACCCATTTATTCCAACTCTCTGCTTCCTGTTAGATAGCCAATCCCCAATCCACGCCAACACCTTACCCCCAACTCAGTGTGCCCCAATCTTCTGCAGCAACCCTTTGTGAGGCACCTTATCGAATGCCTTCTGGAAATCTAAAAACACCACATCCACCGGTTCCCCTCTGTCAACTGCAGAAATCACATTTTCATAAAAATCCAGTAAATTCGTCAAACACGACTTTCCCTTCATGAATCCATGCTGCGTCTACTTGATCGAACCATTCTTATCCAGGTGCTCTGCTCCAGCATCTTCCCAACTACGGACGTTAAGCTAACCGGCCTGTAGTTACCCGCCTTTTGTCTACTTCCTTTTTTCAACAGCGGCATAACAGTAGCTGTTTTCCAATCAGCCGGCACTACGCCAGATTCCAGCAAATTTTGACAAATAACTACAAACGTATCTGCTATTACCTCAGCCATTTATTTTAGTACCCTGGGATGCATTCCATCCGGGCCCAGAGACTTGTCTACCTTCAGTCCCATTAGTCCACCAAGTAACAGTAATTGTATTAAGAACTTCACCTCCCACCAACTCTCGATCTCTAATATTCGGTAAACTATTTGTGTCTTCCACCGTGAAGACCGACACAAAGAACTTATTTAAAGTCTCAGCCATTTCCTCGTTTTCCATTATTAAATCCCCCCTCTCATCCTCCAAGGGTCCAACATTCACTCGAGCCACTCTATTCCTTTTCATATATTTGTAAAAACTTTTACTCTCATTTTTTATATTTTGAGCTAGTTTAGTTTCATAATCTATCTTTCCTTTCTTAATCGCTTTCTTAGTCGTTTTGTTTTTTAAAGCTTTCCCAATCCACTATTTTTGGCCACTCTGTACGCATCTGTTTTTATTTTAATACTTTCCTTTATTTCCTTTGTTATCCACGTCTTGTTATCCCTTTTCTTACAGTTCTTCTTTATCACCGGAATATATTTTTGCTGAGTACTTAAAAAAATCTCCTTAAAAATCCTCCACTGTTCCTCAGCTGTCCTACCTACCAGTCTGCTCGCCCAGTCTACATTAGCCAATTCCACCCTCATCTTATCGTACTCCCCTCTGTTCAGAGGACACTGGTTTGGCTCCCTACTTTCTCAGCCTCCATTTGTATCAGAAATTCAACCATATTATGATCACTCAACCCAAGAGGATCTCTCACAAGAAGATCCTTAATTCTACCTGTCTCATTACACAGTACTAGATCTAAGATAACTCGCTCTCTCGTAGGTTCTGTAACATACTGTTCAATGAAACTATCCCGACAGCATTCTAAGAACTCTTCCTCAAGCCCTCCACCTCCAATTTGACTCAACCAATCAATATGCAGGTTAAAATCCCCCATGATTATTGCCGTTCTGTTTTTGCACGCATCCATCATTTGCTTGTTTATAGCCCTCCCCACCTCTAAGTTATTATTTGGGGGCCTATAGACCACGCCTACCAATGTCTTTTTCCCCCTACTATTCCTTATCTCCACCCACAACGATTCCACGTTTTGCTCCTTAGAGCCTCTGTCGTCTCTCACTACCGTCCTGATATTATCCTTTATTAACAGAGCTACCCCACCTCCTTTTTCTACCTGTCTATCCTTCCTAAATGTCTGATACCCCTGGATATTCAGTTCCCAGTCCCGGTCACCCTGCAACCACGTTTCTGTGATGGCCACTAGATCATACTCAGTCTTCTCTCAGAGGGCAAAGAATCTGTGGAATTCTTTCCCACAGAGAGCTGTAAAGTGATAAGTATGTTCAAGAATGGGGTAGACAGATTTATTTAGTAAGGGGAGCCAAGGTAAAGGGTTAAAGGTAGGAAAGTCTAATTGAGGATGATCATACAGATCAGCCATGATCTCATTGAATTGCAGAGCAGATTTGATGGACCGAATGGCCTACTTCTCGTGTATAACTACAACATTTATTGCCCTCCCCTAGATTCCCTTGAAGGGGCAGTTAATAGTCAACACATAGTTGTAGACCTGGAGTCACATGTAGGCAAAACCAGGTAATGATGGTAGATTTCCTTCTTTAAAAGGACATTTGTGAAGCAAACGGGTCTTGACAACAATCAATAATACTTTTGTGCTCATCATTAGACATTAAGTTCCATATTTTTATTAAATATGTACTACAAAGGAAGCCAATACATGGGCAGAATTCTATGGGGTTGGAGTCGAAAAGTGCAATGAACCATGCAAAATGCTCTCCCCGGATCACACGATCCAGCCGGCAGGAGGGGAGGCGTGTCCCCTGCTGGGTAAATGCTCCTGCCAGCAACAAAATTAAAGCGGCACAGGAAATGGCACTTGTGAGTTGGCTACTTATGTGCCTCATTTGGGAAACGTTGTCAGTCCACCTTTAATTCTAAAGTTACTATGGTGATAAAAACACAATTACATCTTTTTCAATAAGGTGTACATCTTTCTGAGATTAGCAGTGTGACAGTGAAAGTTCTGATCAATTCAATTAATTTCCCATGAAGTGCAGATGCGGGTGCCTCAACCACTTCTGGAGAAGCACAGAATCAGTGAAATAAAGCCGAGATTTCTTCTTTATTCTCTGCATTTGTAGCTCCTGAAGTTGCTGTCAGTTTCAGTTGAAAAATATTTGCAAAATTTGAGCCATTACTTTATTGAGGCTTTGAAATTCAGAGACATATCAGTCAATCTTACTGAAATCGTAGACACGGAGGAGCCATAAAATCGCTGCAAGGTCTGGGTGAGCGGAAAACCAAAGCGTACAAGGGTATCCTGTTCCCTCCTACCGCAACATTCCCCCCACCCCCACAAAAAAACATCTGCCTGCAGGTTGAGTTTGAAATCAGCCCCACATCTTGGAATCGTCAGAAACACTGGCTCTAAACTAAAAGATGCACCATGGGACTTATGCGATGACCCAGCACAAGCACTGTCTGGGAGGGAGAGGAGGCAGCCTTATGTTAGTTTCATTGGACTAATAATCCAGAAACCAGCGTAATGCTGTGTGGACCCAGGTCCAAATTATGCAAGGGCTGTTGACGAAATTTGAATTCAATACAAATATGGAACTAAATGTCTAATGATGACCATGGAACCATTATTGATTGTTGTAAAGACCCATTTGCTTCACAAATGTCCTTTAAAAAAGAAATCTACCATTATTACCTGATCTTGCCTCCCTGAGACTCCAGGTCCATAGCAATGTGGTTCACTCTTAACTACCCCAAGGGAAACTAATGGTGGCCAATAAATGCTGGCCCAACCACTGACATCCATTTTCCAGGAACAAACAAAAACTGTGGGTTCTCCCACAGTCCAAAGATGTGCAGGTTAGGTGGACTGGACATGCTAAATTGCCCCTTTGTGTCACGAGATGCGTAGGTTAGTCGGATTTGTCACGGTAAATGCGTGGGATTACAGGGATAGGGTGGGGGAGTGGGCCTGGGTATGATACTCTGGCAGGAAAGGACCGAATGCAATGGTTTGAAATTTGCTGCACTGAGTCAGTTCTGAAGGATCCTCTTGCAGACGTTTTGTCCGAAAGATTGGAGGAAGTGTGTATTTGTATCAGATCAGGGCTGAAAGTTCAGTTTCCGACTCTGATCAGAGGATCTGGGTCAAATATTTTTAATACCAGAGTTGAAGGAGAGAAAGAATGGAGCGAATGATCTCAGTTGTAATGTTCTCCCACAAGGAGCGAAAGTTCATTTTGAGACCACAGGAGTGGACAATTACAGACTTGATGATTACAACCTCCTCATGATTTTCAGGGAATTATTTTTCAGGAATAGAGGCAGAGAATTACATTCTGCATGCATCAATTTGCAATTCCTTACTATGAGTACACTTTATAATGTATTTCACACTGCGATGATAAATTAAGCTCTCAGTGTCCCTCCCACTTACTTGATGCTCCCGTCCATTGAAATGATCCTCGCCTGTTAACATCAGGCTGAGTCCCTCCACGCCTTCTTCAATCGCCTGTTCTAGTCTGTCCCGGTACAATTTTGTCAACTGTAACAGTTGATAATCATTACAATTGTTCAAGAACTCTATGATTGTAGAGTTTGGACCTGCAAACACAAATTGAGAAAACAAAACACATTATGGAGTTTCTGTCCAGATGCTGGCATGTCTTCTTATAACAAACAGCTGTCCCTTCTGTTAGATACATTAGAAAATGTATTCCTCAAACCCATAACTGCAACATGTACCATCATACGTCAGTCTATATAATAAATTGCTTAGTACAAGGTTTGCAAATTAGTGAAACATGCTTAGCTATCAGTTATCATGAAAGATTGTAAACTTAAAGTTAACTCAATTTCTCCCGCCATCAAAGCTGAATTGCTGACAAGAAATCTGCTCTGGCTTCCGTCTAAGCATCTCTAATCTACAGGAAGTAGAAAATCAGAGAGAGAAAATATAGTAGAATTAAAGCTTGGTGGAGAAATTAATGTAAAGAATGTGATGGAAAGGTTGGATCTGCTCACAGCAGCTAAGCCACCTGGACTGGATAGCTTCCATGCAAGGTTGTGAAAGGAAATGTGATTGGAGATAACAGAAGGACTTGCCATGAACTTATGAATTTACCTATTTAAGGGACAGGTGTCAGAGGATTAGACAGTGGAAAAATGTGGCATCATTATTCAACAAAGTGTGCAAGGCCACTGCTAGTAACTACAGGATTGTAAGCGTAATGTCAGGATGATAAAATTTTAGAAACAATAAATCGGGGGTGGGGGTCCACAGGCCCTTGGAGATATTTTTGGTAAGGTAGAGCCCGCACAAATCCAATTGAATTGTTGAAATATTGTTGTAATAATAGACAAGGTTGATAATGACAATTTGTTATGCTTCGCTTCATGGATTTTACAGGAGTGGTTAACAATAAAAGGCAGAGAATCAAAATGGAAGAATATGGAAAAGGGGTGCCAGTGGCAAAAGAAATGGCTTTATGTCAGAAAACACTGAGTTGCAGCAAAAGTTGTTATTCAGACAGGAGAATGGCAGACTGTCGTTTTCTTCGAGGTTCAGTGCTTGGATGAGGCTTTTTTTTAAACATTCGCCACTGAAGGTGAGCAGGAGTAATGTTTTTGTCACTGTATGTTAGTCAGTTTTTTTGTTTGTTTGGAAACAACATACTTTGAAAGGTAATAAATGGATTTAAATGAAACTGGTGCACATCTAAGGGATGGTCAAAGGAAGAATTGATTAGGTTGGTGAATTTGTGGACCTGCATCTGAGATATATTTTTTAAAGATCCATTAATGTTGGGGGATAGGGTGAATTGTTTTTTTCCCTGTTAAAATGATGTGCTTTGATTTTATTTAAGTTTTTGATTATTTTAGAATTTTGTGAATTATCTCAGATGCTGTAGTTGAATTCGTCACTGTTGGATAAATGCAAGCTGCATTTATAGAGCAGGCTGCTGGAGTGTATTGGCTTGAAGCGTCAATGCCGGATGAAAGGTCTTAACAGAAATATTTCTTTTTTTTAGCTTTGTAGTTATCAGAACATCAACTAGGCAGGGGAAAAGCCCCATGAAAGAGTTTCGTAATTGTAATAATGATGAGTTAATACAGCACAAGGAAATGCACTACTAGGTGCCCTGTTCATTTGTTTGATTTGGATATTTGGGTATCAGCCTGTGCAGTTGATAAAAGTTGACTGCAACAGAGCATAGAATGGTTAACAAAAAAAAAATTGGAAGCTGGAATAGGCCATTTTGCCCCTCAGGTGTGCTCCATCATTTCATGATATCATGCCTGACTGGATTCTGGCTTAAGTCTAATTTCCTATCTACCCCGTATTACTGTTGATCCCTTTATCCATTAGGAATCAAGTCAAGTCAGCCTTAAGATATAATTTGTTATCCTAACTCCAGTACTCTCTGGTGAAGATATTTCAACAGACTAATGACGCTCCAAGAGAAATACAAGTCTCTTCATCTCCCTGTGAAATTGGAGACCACTTACTTTAAAATGCCAGCCATGCGCTGTCGTCCCTCTCAGCCTCTACACTGGAAATTCCATTCACGATCATACAAGTTTCAGTAAGCTCACCTATCAATCCTCTAGACTACAATGGATGCAGGCCTAGACTTACCTTACCCCAGCTAACCTTACTTCCAAAAATAACCATTTATTCCCAGGAATCAGTCAAGTTAACTTCCTCTGAAGTTAAGAAAGAAAATCAAGACTGCAAAGTGCATATGATGTAGCCTCACCAACAACCTGTGCAACAATAATAAACCTTCCCTACTCTTATACTCCATTCCCCTTGTGATAAACAACAACGTTACAGAGAAATGAGAGTTAATACATTTTGCCGGAAGGAATTGGCTGAAACAACATAGAATCAATGACACAATTTTAAAGAAGGGGTAAATGGACACAGGGATCTGTCGCTTCATATGCATCCAACTTTGTGGCTGGGCACACAGAGAACAATTAGCAACAGTTCTGGTAGCTTGACTTTCATAAACAATGGGAGGAGAATTGTGCTGAATCTTTATGAAGCTCAGGTTGGACTACAGGTAAATTACTGCATCCATTTCTGATCATCACATGATTGGAAAGATTCAAGAACCCTTCAGTGGTTTCATGAGGAGATTTACCAGAACGGTTCCTGGAATTATTGATTTAGCTATCAACTTAGGTTGCAGAATGTGGTGCTGTTCTCCTAGCAAATGAGGTTAAGCAAAAATTAGATAGCGGTACACGAATATTGCAGTTTGGGTGAGGCAGATAAAGCAAAGCTATTCACAGTAAGTGATGATAAAATGACTAGGACAGACAGATTTGAAGTTTTGGACAAATAATGCAGGAGAATATGAAGGGAGGAGGAGAACTTTCATTAATGCACATTTGATAATAACGTGAAACTCTGCTTTCAAGGTTATAGAGTCAGAGGTTTACAGCATGGAAACAGGCCCTTCAGCCCAACTTGTCCATGCCGCCCATTGCCCACATTTGGCCCATATCCTTCTTTACCCATCGTACCCATGTAACTATCTAAATGCTTTTTAAAAGATAAAATTGTACCCGCCTCTACTACTACCTCTGGCAGCTTGTTCCAAACACTCACCACCCTCTGTGAAGAAATTGCCCCTCTGGACACTTTTGTATCTCTCCCCTCTCACCTTAAACCTAAGCCCTCTAGTTTTAGACTCCCCTACCTTTGGGAAAAGATATTGACTATCTACCTTGTCTATGCCCCTCATTATTTTATAGACCTCTATAAGGTCACCCCTCAGCCTCCTATGCTCCAGAGAAAAACGTCCCAGTCTATTCAGCCTCTCCTTATAACTCAATCCATCAAGAAGTCCCGGAAGCATCCCAGTAAATCTTTTCTGCACTCTTTCTAGTTTAATAATATCCTTTCTATAATAGGGTGACCAGAATTGCACACAGTATTCCAAGTGTGGCCTTACCAATGTCTTGTACAACTTCAACAAGACATCCCAACTCCGGTATTCAATGTTCTGACCGATGAAACTAAGCATGCCGAATGCCTTCTTGACCACTCTGTCCACCTGTGACTCCACTTTCAAGGAGCTATTAACATGGACCCCTAGATCTCTTTGCTCAAATTATATTTCAATTATTTGCTGTCTGGTTACCTTTTTTTATGCTGTCTCTTGAACAGATGCATTATTTTGCCTCCCACGGTCACCAGCATAAATTAAACAAGAAGCATAGTTCACAAGCTCTCGACAGCCTGACAGACCTCCTCTGACTTTATTACCCTAGGGTGCATTATTGCTATGTCCAGAGATTAATCCAGTTTGACTGAAAAAATATAAAATTCTCACCGCAGACCTACATCTTCCCCTTGTCCTCATACCTTTACTCTTCTACCAACGTTCTTAATAACTCAAATAATATTTACTTCTGATTCATTTATTCCATGAATGTTTTAACTTTAATGCAACCTGACTGATTCATTATATATAAACTGATAGTCTTATTCCAGAAGACCATAAGATATAGCAGCATATTTAGGCCATTTGGCCAATCGAATCTGCTCCACCTTTCTATCATGGCTGCTAAGTTTCTCAACCCCATTCTCCCGCCTTTTTCCCATAACCTTTGACTCCCTTATCAATCAAGACTATCTATCTCTGTCTTAAATTCACTCAATGACTCGGAGTTCACAGCCTTCTGTGGCAATGAATTCCACAGGTTCACCACCACCGAGCAGAAGAAATTCCTCCTCATCTCGGTTCAAAACGGTCATCCGTTCACTCCGAGGCAGTGACCTGAGATCCTAGTCTCTGCTACTAATGGAAACATCTTCTCCACATTCACTCTACCCCGGTATAGAAGAGTTATGGAACAATGAGATCTAGGAGTACAGGTTAATTTCTCCTTGAAAGTGGAGTCACAGGTGGACAGGGTGTGAAGGCGGCATTCGGCATGCTTGGTTTCATGGGTCAGAAAATTGAATACAGAAGTTGGGATATCTTGTTGAAGTTGTACAGGACATTAGTCAGGCCACACTTGGAATACTGCATACAGTTCTGGTCACCCTCTTATAGAAAGGATATTATTAAACTAGGAAGAGTGCAGAAAAGATTTACTAGGATGCTACCGGGACTTGATGGCTTGGGTTATAAGGAGAGGCTGGATAGACTGAAACTTTTCTGCCTGGAGCATAGGGGGCTTAGTGGCAACCTTGTCGAGGTCTATAAAATAATGAGGGGCATAGATCAGGTAGATAGTCAACATCTTTTCCCAAAGGTAAGGGATAGGTTTAAGGTGAGAGTGAAGAGATACAAAAGAGTCTGGGGGGCAATGTTTTCCACACAGAGGGTGGTGAGTGTCTGGAACGAGCTAACAGAGGCAGTGATAGAGGCAGGTCCAATTTTGTCTTTTAAAAAAACATTTAGACATTTACAAGTGTAGCGAGGGACATGGGTCAAATGCAGGCAATTGGGACTAGCTTAGTGGAAAAAACTGGATAGCATGGAGATGTTGGGCCAAAGGGCCTGTTTCCATGCTGTAAACTTCTATGACCCTATCAGTATTCTGTAATTATAACTGAAATCCCCCCTTATCCTTCTGAACTCCATCAAGTACAGACGAGAGTCCACAAACGCTCATCATACGCCAAGCCTTTCATTCCCAGGATCATTCTGGTGAACCTCTTCTGAATCCTCTCCACGGCCAGCACATCCTTCCTTAGATACGGGGCCCAAAATTGCTCACAATATTCCAAATGTGGTCAGACCAGAGCCCTATAAAGGCTGAGAAGTTAAATGGAGGCATCATTGGGCCTTTTAGGTTGACCTTATTTTAAAGAACATCGAGTCCACCATGAAAGCTTCTCATCGTTCAAATTTTATATGGCCTCAAATGGCCTCCTTCTGCAGTGTTAGGATTCTACCCGATAATTCTCTCCTGTTTTGCGCATGAATCTCACTCCCACCCATTAATGCTGTACTCTTGTTCTCCAGTTGCTTTTCCCTTGTTCAGAAAGAACATTATCTGAACTAGTGCCTCTGTCCACCTCTGTGGAAATGCTTGCCCAACATATGGCTGCCTGTCAGGAAACAAAAGATATTCCAAAGAAATTTGAGAACATACTTTCATCCATTGTTTTTCTTGTAGAAGATACTGGATCTTCGCCTCTGTTTGAACCTTCAGCCATTGAGGTGACTGGCTCTCAAGGGTTCCAATGCTCTGTTGTAAACACAGTAATTCAATCTTGAGATAAAATACTAAAATAAATTGTAAGATACAGATTTTTAATGCACGATATCAGCCCATCCTCTCCCATTAGTAGAACAACTCATTTCCAAAGGGTTACAAATAGCATTTTGTGAATGTAAGTGTCACTACATTGCTCTCTTCCCTTTGAGATTTGAACGTGATTTGACCTCTCAGGTCACCACACCTCAGGCAAGGGTTAAGGTTGAGAAGGCAGGGTATTAAAGAATAACTTCAGCCGGTACAAGCATGAACCCATGCCACTGGCGTCACTTACCATTACGAGTCAACCAGCCAGCCAACTGAGCTATTGCATACTGTGAGATACAGTGCAATCAAGTAAGTCCCAGTGTAACCCACAATTAAGCTCCAAAGTGACTCCTGTCGACTGAGAGTCTGCACTAGAAGTGGTATAAGAAAGGCTTGGTAAGTTACAGGTCAACACCAGAATTACAAAAATGATGCAGGTAAATATTTCTGTGTGTTCACTGTGTGTTCCCTAGATTGCAGGAGGAGGCCATTTGGTCCAACAAGTCTGCATCTATTCTCCAAAAGAGCATCTTATCCAGACTCACCCCCAGGAAGCCAGCGCATTTACCATCCATCTAAACTACTCACCTTTGGACTGTGGGAGGAAACTAGAGTACTGGAGGAAACCCGCGCAGAAATGAGAGAACAGGGTCACTCAAGGCCAACAGCGAACCCAGATTCTTGGCGCTGTGAGGAGACAGTGCTAACCACTGAACCACCATTTAAGTAACTCGTGACATTACAAAGTCCGTGTTGTTGGATTACTTATGTTCACACAATGCTGCTCAAAGTTCTGGATCCTATGAATTTTTAATTTAATTTGATTGATGAATATCAATTAATTGCATCTACATCATAATATATAGCTGGCTGTGATCACTTTGATCTCCAGACAATCACATTTTCAGTGTGTTTACAGATGTGTTCTGTTTATTGCTTCTAAATCTTTGAGGAAGTGACAAAAAGAGTTTTTTTATTCAAATCGTGAGACACGGGCAGTGCTGGCTGGCCAGCATTTATTACCCATCCCTAGTTGCCCTTAAGGTGGTGAGCCACCTTCTTGAATCACTGCAGTCCATATGCTGTGGGTTGGCCCACAATGCTGTTAAGGAGGGAATTCTGGATTTTGACCCAGCAACTGCGAAGGAACGGCGATATATTTCCAAGTCAGGATGGTGAGTGGCTTGGAGGGGAACTTGCAGGTGGTGGTATTTCCATGCATCTGCAGCCCTTGTCCTTCGAGATGGAGGTGATCCAGGAGTTAAGGTGCCGTCTACATATCTTTGGTGAATTGCTGCAGTGCATCTTGTAGATAGTACACACTGCTCCTACTGGACAGTAGTATTGAAGGGAGTGGATATTTGTAGATGTGGTGCCAATCAAGTGGATTGCTTTGTTTTGGATGGTGTCAAGATTCCTGAGTGTTGTTGGAGCCGCATCCATCCAGGAAAGGGCGGAGTATTCCATCACACTCCTGGCTTGTGCCTCAGATGGTGGAAAGCTTTGGGGAGTCAGGTGGTGAGTTACTTGCTTCAGTTTTCCTAGCCTCTGACCTCCTCTCGTCGGTCGCCATGTGTTCATGTGGTGAATCCATTGGTCAATGGTAACACCAAGGATGTTGACAGTGGGGGATTCAATGGTGGTAACGCCATTGAATGTCTAGGGGCAGTGGTTGGAGTGTCTCTTACTGGTGATGGTCATTGCCTGGAATTTGCATGGCATGAATATTACTTGCCACTTGTCAGCCCAAGCCTGGACATTGTGCAGCTTTTGTTGCATTTGAACATGGGCTGCTTCAGCATCTGAAGAGCCGCAAATAGTGCAAAACATTGTGTAATCATCGACGAACATCCCCACTTCTGACCTTATGATGGAGGAAAGGTCATTGATGAAGCAGCTTAAGATGGTTGGGCCTCGGACACTACCCTGGGGGATACCTGAAGTGATGCCCTGGAGCTGAGATGACTGACCCTCCACAACCATCTTCCTATGTACCAGGTATGATTGCAACCAGCGGAGAGTTTGCCCCCGATACCCATTGATTCCAGTTTTGCTAGGGCTTCTTGGTGCCACACTCAATCGAATGTGGTCTTGATGTCAAGGGCTGTCACTCTCAACTCACCTCTGGATTTCAATTATTTTACTCATGTTTGAACTAAGGCTGTAATAAGGTCAGAAACTGAGTGATCCTGGCGAAACCCAAACTGGGCATCACTGCGCACATCATTGCTAAGCAGTTACTGCTTGATGAAGATAGTGCAGTGGATGTTGTTTACATGTATCTTAGCAAGCCGTTTGACAAGGTCCCACATGACAGATTGGTAAAAAAATAAAAGTTCATGGGATAAAGGGTAATGTGGCAAACTGGATCAAAAGTTGCCTTAATAACAGAAAAAAGGGTAATGGTCAATGGGTGTCTTTGTAAAGGGAAAGTTCTTTGATTTGGGCTTGAACATGAGGGGACAATTGGAAAATTTGCAGATTAGTGGATAGTGTAACTATAATCTACAAAACGATATTGATGGGCGGGTGGAGTGGGCAGTAAAGTGCCAAATTTATTTTAAAATAGACAAGTGTAAGATAATGCATTTAAGAAGGTTAAACAATTATAGGGAATACATAAATTGTAATATACTAAAAATCATAGAACCTTTACAGTGCAGGAGGAGGCCATTCAGCCCATTGAATCTGCAGCGAACACAATCCCACTCTGGCCCTATCTCCATAGTCCCATGTATTTACCCTTACTAGTTCCCCTGACACAAAGGGACAATTTAGCATGGCCAAGCTACCTAACACTCACATCTTTGGAGAGTGGGAGGAAACTTGAGCACCTGTAGGAAACCCACGCAGACATGGGCAGAAAGTGAAAACTTCACACAGACAGTCACCCGAGGCCGGAATTGAACCTGGGTCCGTAGCGGTGTGCCACTGAGCACGTTGTGTGCACAGGCCCCTTAAGGCAGCAGTTCAAGTAGAAAAGTTTGTAAGAAGGAACATGGAATGCTCTCCTTCATTGGCAGAGGAAGAGAATAGAAAAGTAGCGATATAATGTTGGAATTGTGTAAAACACTAGTGACGCCACAACTGGAATATAGGGAGCAGTTCTGGTCACCATATTACAGGACATTGTGCTGGAGAGTGCAGAGGAGGTTTACAAGGATGTTGCCACAGTGGAAAAGTGTAGCTATGGGGAGAGATTGGATAGACTGGGCTTGCTTTCCTTCGAAAAAAGGCGGCCAAGGGGTGACTTGATAGAGGTGTACAAAATTGAGGGGAAGAGAGAAAGTGGACAGGATAAAATTGTTCCCGTTGTTAGAGAATTCTAGAACCAGGGGACATAGATTCAAGATAAGTAACAGTAGGTGTAGAGGGGTTATGAGGAAAAATACTTTTTTTTAAAAACGCAGAGGGTAGTGGTGTCTCAAATTTACTGCCCAAGTTGGTGGTAGAGGCAGAGACTCTGAAGTATTTTTAGAAGTACCGTGATCTGCATCTTAAGTGCTGTAACTTACAGGGTTATGGGTTGGGTGCAGGAAGGTCAAATTATAAAGAGCACCTGGGGGTCCTCGGGCTGGCATGGACAAGAAGGGCCGAATGGCCTATTTCTGTGTTATAACTTTTCTATATGAATATATTTACCCTGGCTCTTGATGCGTCAGCGCCAAACTAAAGAAAATGGTAGAAAATGAAAACATTTAGCACTGTTGGACTGGTGTTTACATTACGATAGAACGTTGTGAATCGTGAGCCGTTCAGAACTTACATGATGCATAACATTGATGTTTGGAACATATTTCGGAGTCCTACAGTCTATAGGTTCTGCTATGGGAATATGAGCAGCTAGGAGCTAAATTAAAAAGCAGAACCAAAAAGTTAATACTCTCTGGATTATTACCTGAGCCACGAGCTAATTGGCACAGGGTAAGAAAGATTAAGGAGGTAAATGTGTGGTTCAAAGATTGGTGTGGGAGGAATGGGTATGAATTCAGGAGACATTGGCACCTGTATTGGGGAAGAGGGGACTTGTCCTGATGGGACGGTCTTCATCTAAATTATGGTGGGACCAGAGTCCTGGCGAATGGTATAAATAGGGCTGTACTTAGGGCTCTAAACTAAATAGTGGGGAGGTAGGGTTAAGTTGTATGGAGAATTAGAAAATCCAAGTTAAAGGAAAGGGTAGAAGTGCAGATTAATGATGAGGACCTTCAACTAGTTAAAGGTGCCGAGGGCTCAGGAGAGGTTATTAAAGTTTGCAGACCACGTATGAGAACAGAAGGTATAGAAGGTGGCAGGAATCCAACTTCAGGCAGAGCAAAAAAGGGGACAAGTATGAGAAGGGAGGTGGTCAATACAGGACTGAGGGTGTTGTACCTAAATGCGCGCAGTATATGGAACAAGGTAAATGAGCTCTTTGTGCACATTGAAATTGGCCTGTACGATGTTGTGGGCATCACAGAGACGGGGCTGCAAGGGAATCAGGGTTGGGATCGAAATATCCAAGGATATGTGTCCTATCAAAAGGACAGGTATACGGGCAAAGGGGGTGGGTTACATTGTTCATAAAGAATGAAGTTAAATCGATAGCAAGAAGCAATATATGATCAGAAGGCATAGAATCTATGTGGGTAGAGTTGAGAAACTGCAAAGGTAAAAAGACACTGATGGGAGTTATGTACAGGCCCCCTAGCAGTAGTCAGGATGTGAGGCAGAAAATAAATCAGGAGATAGAAAAGGCATGTAAAAATGGCAATATTACAATAATCATGGAGGACGTCAATATGCAAATGGATTTTTAAAAATTAGGTCAGTAGTGGATCCCAAGAAAAGGAATTTGTGGAATGTCTAAGAGATGTTTGTCGGAGCAGCTTGTGACAGAGCCTACTAGGAACAGACAATTCTGGATTTGGTG
Organism: Mustelus asterias; assembly: GCF_964213995.1. Taxonomy (NCBI): domain Eukaryota; kingdom Metazoa; phylum Chordata; class Chondrichthyes; order Carcharhiniformes; family Triakidae; genus Mustelus; species Mustelus asterias. Next base: position 90,468,268 of record NC_135816.1, on the reverse strand, counting down.
ATGTGTAATGAGGCAGACTTGAGTCAGGAACTCAAGGTGAAGGAACCCTGAGGGAGCAGTGACCACAATATGACAGAATTTACCCTGCAGTTTGAGAGGGAGAAGCTGGAATCAGATGTAATGGTACTACAGTAAAAAAAAGGTAACTGCAAAGACATGAGAGAGGAGCTGGCCAGAGTTGATTGGAAAGGGAGACAAGCAGGGAAGGCAGGGAAATGGCCGGATGTTTTGCTGGTTAATCGGGAGGCACAACAGAAATTCATCCCAAGGAGGAGGAAACATGCTCAGGGTAGGAAGAGGCATCCATGGCTGACGAGGGAAGTCAAGGATAGCATAAAAGCAAAAGAAAAAGCATGCAAAGTGGCAAGGATTAGTGGGAAGCCAGAGGATTGGGAAGCCTTTAAAAGCGAGCAGAGGACAACTAAAAAAGCAATAAGTGGGAAGAAGATGAAATATGAGTGTAAGATAGCTAGTGATATAAAAGAAGATAGGAAGAGTTTCTTTCAACATATAAAAGGTCAGAGAGGCGCAAAAATACACATTGGACCACTGGAAAATGAGGCTGGAGAAACAATAATAGGAAACAAAGAAACGGCAGAAGAACTGAATAGTTATTTTGCATCAGTCTTCACGGTGGAAAACATCAATGGGATGCCAGAGCTCCAGGAGAATCAGGGGGCACAGGTGAGTGCGGTGGCCATCACTAAGGAGAAGGTTCTGGGGAAACTGAAAGGTCTGAAAGTGGATAAATCATCTGGAGCAGATGACTACACCCCAAGGTTCTAAAAGAGATAGCTGAGGAAATTGTGGAGGCAGTGGTGGTGATCTTTTAGGAATCACTGGAGACAGGGAGTGTCCAAGAGTACCTGAAAGTAGCGAACGAAACACTGCTGTTTAAGAAGGGAGGGAGGCATCAGACAGGAAATTATAGGCCGGTTAGCCTGACTTTGGTCATTGGCAAGATTTTGAAGTCCATTATTAAAGATGAGATTGCAGGGTACTTGGAAGTGCATGATAAAATAGGACTGAGTCAGCACGGCTTCGTCAAGGGGAGGTCATATCTGACAAATCTGTTCACGTCCTTTGAGGAGGTAACAAGGAAGTTAGATAAAGGAGAACCAGTGGACGTGATTTATTTTGATTTCCAGAAGGCCTTTGACCAGGTGCCACATAGGAGACTGTTAAATAAGTTAAGAGCCCATGGTGTTTAGCTTAAGATCCTGGCATGGATAGAAAATTGGCTGACTGGCAGAAGGCAGAGAGTGGGGATAAAGGAGTCTTTTTTTCAGGATGGCAGCCAATAGCGTGCCTCTGGGGTCGGTGCTGGGACCACAACTTTTCACAAAATACATTAACGTTTTGGAGGAAGGAACTGAAGGCACCGTTGCTAAGTTTGCAGATGATACAAAGATATGTAGAGGGGCAGGTAGTATTGAGGAAGCAGGGGGGCTGCAGAAGGACTTGGACAGGTAGGAGAGTGGGTAAAGAAATGGCAGATGGAATACAATGTGAAAAACTGTGAAATTTATGCACTTTGAAAGGAGGAATGGAGGCATAGACTATTTTCTAAGTGGGGAAAGCACAAAGGGACTTGGGAGTCCTTGTTCAAAATTCTCTTAAGGTTAACGTGCAGGTCCAGTCAACAGTGAGGAAGGCAAATGCAATGATACCATTCATGTTGTGAGCGACAGAATACAAGAGCAGCGATGTACTTCTGGTCAGACCCTTTGGAGTATTGTGAGCAGTTTTGGGCCCTGTATCTAAGGAAGGATGTGCTGGTCCTGGAAAGGGTCCAGAGGAGATTCCCAAGAATGATCCCTGGAATGAAGAGCTTGTCATATGAGGAAGGGTTGAGGACTCTAGGTCTGTACTCGTTGGAGCTTAGAAGCATGAGGGGGATCTTATTGAACCTTATAGGATAAGCGAGGCCTGGATAGAACGGATGTGGAGAGGATGTTCCCACTAGTAGTAAAAACTGGAATGAGAGGGTGCAACCTCAGGCTAAAGGGAAGATCCTTTAAATCAGAGATGAAGAGGAATTTCTTCATCCAAAAAATGGTGAATCTGTGGAACTCTTTGCCGCAGAAGGCCGTGGAGGCCAGGTCATTGAGTGTCTTTAAGACAGAGATAGATAGGTTTTTGATTAATAAGGGGATCGGGGTTATGGGTAAAAGGCAGGAGGGGGGGGTGGGGGGGTGTGTGTGGGTGTGTGTGGCGGCGGCCGAATGCTGTTCCTATGTTTTATCTTCTTATGGTCTTATAAGCAACATAAATATGCAAGGAGAAGATTTGATTGTGATTTTACCACAAATATTTTTCTCTTCTATGTATCTCTTGCTGTCTGACCCATGCTCTTGTAACCGAATCTGGTGTCAATCCATTCACTCCTACAAGGAGAAAAAGGAGCAATTTAGCATGGCCAAGCAACCTAACCCACTCATCTTTGGACTGTGGAAGGAAACTGGAACACCTGTAGGAAACCCATGCAGGGATGGGCAGAATATTCCATCTCCACACTGACAGCCACCCGAGGCCCCAAGTAAACCTGGGTCCGTAGCGCTGTGCCATTGAAGGGTAAATGGTGTGCGAGCTTTTGGTGTACAGGTACACAATTTTATCCTGTCCACTCTATTTCTTCCCCTCATAACTTTGTACACCTCTATCAAGTTACCCCTTGGCCTTCTTTGTTCCAAGGAAAACAATCCAAATCTATCCAATCTTTCCCCATAGTTACACTTTTATAGGCCTGGCAACCGCAATCCTCTGCACTCTGTCCAGCGCAGTTTCCTGTAATATGGTGACCGGAACCACACACTATTTTCCTGTTGTGGCCTCACCCGTGTTTTATACAATTCCCAAACTATATCACTACTTTTATACTCTATGCCTCTGCCAGTGAAGGAGAGCATTCCATGTGCCTTCTTTACAACTTGTCCACTCTACAATCGATCAATAATGTAGCCAAATCAAAGTTCAAATTATTCTCCTATGTTTGTGAGACTGAGATCTATATGAATAGCATGATTATATCGTGAGCCTTCAGGCAGTTTGAGGATTTGCCGGTAAAGGGGTAATGTGATTGCCAGATAGTTAAAGAGGAAAAAACAGGAAGTTCAGGAGTCCCTTGCACTCACTAACAGATATTCTGTTCTGAATACGGATGCGTAACGGAGAACACAAAATACATACAGAAGAGAGTGGGTGATGTATCTGTCATTGTTATTCCAGAATTATATGGTGCCTCCCTGTTGCCAGGGTAACAGGTTGCTAAAAGACTGTAGAGCATCGTGGGTGTGAACAGCCAGTGGTCCTGGTCCATACTGGGACCAACCATAGTCAGAAGGAAGTGTCTCAGGCTGATTTTAAATGGCCAGACACAAAACTAGCAAACAGTTCTTCAAAGGGCGTCACCTCTGGATTATGCACTGTGTCATGCATAATAACATATATAAAAGGAGGATATGGCTATGCAATACCTCGCCGGAGAAATAAAGGAGGAAAGAAGAAATAATATTCCTGGGACATTGAGGTCGATTAAGGTGAGCTAAGATTTATATATGTTCGATGGATGGCACCTCCACAGAGGTGGAAAGAAATCTCACAGAACTGTTAGAGAGTACTTACGATAGTGTTCAAAATAGGTTGGCAGCAGGTGGCAACGAGTATTTAGTATCAGAATGAAGAACGGAAATGCAATAAATTGAAAGAGACGGATGGCATTAGACTCATGTAAATATAGTAAGAAATAATATAGCACTTAGAAATCATACAAACCCTACAGTGCAGAAGGAGGCCATTCGGCCCATCGAGTCTGCACCGACCACAATCCCACCCAGGCCCTACCCCCACATATTTTACCCGCTAATCCCTCTAACCTACGCATCCAAGGACTCTAAGGGGCAATTTTTTTAACCTGGCCAATCAACCTAACCCGCACATCTTTGGACTGTGGGAGGAAACCGGAGCACCCGGAGGAAACCCACGCAGACACGGGGAGAACGTGCAAACTCCACACAGACAGTGACCCAAGCCAGGAATCGAACCCGGGACCCTGGAGCTGTGAAGCAGCAGTGCTAACCACTGTGCTACCGTGCCGCCCACTTGGTGGCGGGATGGGGGGATCAAATTAATCTCAGAATATATGTTGACGGAAGTAGCGTGATTATGGAGGCGCTTGCCATAATTTTCCACTAATACAAGAGTAACGCAAGAGGACCGTAAAAAGGCAACTTCTGTTCAAAAAAGAGGTGTTGGGATAAATGCTCCAACCACAGAAGAGCAATTTCAAAATTAGCAGTCAGAAAGGATTTTAAAAATTATAATTCTGGATTAATTAATAGTCACTTAGGACGTACGGTGGCATAGTGGTTAGCACCTTCATAGCACCAGGAACCCGGGTTCGATTCCAGCTTCAGGTGACTATGGAGTGTACACGTTCTCCTCAAGTCTGCATGGGTTTCCACCTGGTGCCCCTGTTTCCTGCTACACTCTAAAGATGTGCAGGATAGGTGGATTGGCCATGGTAAACTTGTCCCTTAGTGTCCTAAGATCTATAAGTTAGGTGGATTAGTCATGGTAAGTGTGTGGGGTTACGAGGGTAGAGAGGGAGAAAAGATCTGGGTAAGATGCTCTGTCAGAGAGTCTTTGCAGACTCAATGAGCAGAATTGCCTCCTTCGGTATTGTAGGAATTCTATGAAATGTGAAAATCCAGCAGTGCATTTTACAGGTTAATTTTGTTTAACTCAGTGCCAATTGAGTTTTTTTGTTTGTTGCGGCAACAGGGATGGCTTATGAGAGCATTTCGGTTGAAACGTTCCATTTTCATTTCCAAAATACATTGGCCAAAGTAACACACGGCAGGCTAGTGAGTAAAGTTTAAGACCATGGAATAAAATGAGCCGTCACAACAAGATAAATACTGAGTGAAGGAATCAGAGTTGTGGTAATCAATTGATTCTCAGACTGGAGGAACGTATGCCATGGGTTCCCCAGGAGTCATGAGGACTATTGTTTTTCTCTTGATATGTATTAATGACCTTTCGAGTCTGGGGAATAAGCCAGATGAGACAAAACGTGGAACTATTTTGAACTTTGAGAAGGCCAGAGATAGACTTCATGGAACATAAGGCAGCTGGCAACCAGGATTTAGTATTAGAATGAAGAATGGAAAAGTGAAGTAATTCATAAGTGAAGTAAGTCCAGAAAAAAGAACGCTCGGGGTATCTGTACACAAATTGTTTATGGTACCAGGGAAGAAGAAACAAAATGTCAGGGCACAAAGAGCAAAATGTTTAATTAAACATACTGGATATTGTGTTTTATAAAAAGATATATAGAGCAAAAACGCGAAAAAATCATAAAATCTGATTTGGCCTTAACTGGAACATTTTGTCTGTTTTTAGATATCACGCCTTAACAATGATATGAAAGCATCAGAGCTAGAGCAGCAAACAAACAAGAATGGCTCCAAAGATGAGAGACTTTGCTTGCATGATATATGTGAGAGATTGTGGCATTTCGTCTTGGATAAGTTTGAGTGCAACTTTTGAGGAGGTGACCGAAATCATGAGTGCGATGGGTGGGATAGACAGCAACTGCTTCAATGAGTGCAATCTGATAGCCTGTCCAGAGACAAGACTTTAGGATGATATGAATATTGAAGGGTACAGGATATTTAGGAACGACAAGAAGCTTGAAAAAGTGGAAGGGTAGTGCTGTTAATTAGTGACGGTATTACTGCAGTAGAAATGGATTACATACGTTCAGGAAAACAGGATGTAAAAGCTGTTTGAGTAGAATTAAAAGTAATTAAGTCAACAAGTCACTTGTAGGTAAATGTCTGCTCAGTAACTGCAATGTAGAGAAGCGTATGAGAGGAATAAATAATGGATGTTTTTTCAGAAAATGATGGGGCATTTTAATTTAAAGATGCGTGGAAAGTACAAATGGGGAAAGATAGCCAAAAGTAGTTGTTCATGGAATGCTTCAGTAATGGCTTCTTAGAACAGCACGTACTGGAGAAAACAGAGAGAAGGTGATACTAAGCCTGGTATTGCAGCAAACAGGTTTAATTGTCTCAGTGAATGGTTCCCTTGGTTTCAGCAATCATGATCAAATTTCACTTCTGGATTGAGAGAAGGTAAGTATACGATGAGGATTTTAAATTTAAATCGGCCAAGTATGAGGATGTGAAAGCAGGGCTGTTAAAGTGAACTGACAAATTAGGATACATGGGGATTTTTCAGAATACAGTTCAAATTTGTCAGATTCTGAGAAGTTTTGATTCGATTGGAATAAAGCGAATGTAGCCGTTTTATTTAAAAAGGGAGGGAGAGAGACCAGATGAAACTAACATCTATCACAGGGAAAATATTCAAATTTACTAGAAAGATGTTATGTTAGGGCACTTGGAAAAAAACACATTCTGCAGATTCAACATGGTTTTCAACCATTGTTAGAGTTTTTGAAGTAGTGAAATATGTTGTGGATGAAAGGGAACTGGTTACATGTACCATACTTAGATTTCCAGAAGACATATTTAATGTTTCCAGGTTATTGTGGCAAATTAAAAAAATCATGGTGTGTGAGCTATCATATGAGCATTGACAAACAATTGGTTGGCTAACAGAAAACAGAGTAGATAAAAATGGGCTTTTCTCTGGTTGGCAGAACGTAACAAGTGATGTACCACCAGGATCAGCAATGGATTTCAACTTCTTTAAATTGCAAGAAATCATATGCATTAAGGGACCAAAGGTACAGTTGATATATTTGTTTTGACACAAAGATAGGTATGAAAGTAAGTTGTGAAGAGGGCAATAAGGATGTTAAAAAGGGATACAGGCAAGTGAGTGGGAAAGTACATTTTTAAAATTCATTTCCTGGATGTGGGCATCGCTGGCTAGGCCACCATTTATTGCCTATTCATTGTCTTCACCTAGTTGCCCTTGAGAATATAGTGGTGAGATGCCTTCTTGAATCGTTGTGGTTCTGGAGGGGTAGGTACCACCATAGTGCTGTTAGGGAGGAGATTCATGTATCTTTAGCCAGGGATAATGAAGGAACAGCAATATATTTCCAAGTTACGATGGTGAGTGACTGGAAGGGGAACCTCAAGTTGGTAGTGATCCAGATATCTGTTTCTCTTGCCCTTCTAGATGGTCATGGTTGTGGGTTTTAAATGTGCTGCCTAGGAATCCTTGGTGAATTTCTGCAGTGCATCTTGTAGATGGTACACACGGTTGCCATACTCTGCCACAATGCAATGTGATGGGGATGGAAGACATGAATGTTTACGGAAGGGGTAGCAATCAAGCGGGCTGCTTTGTCCTGGCAAATGGAATATAATGTGGAATTTCAGCAGAGACAATAAAAAAGACATATTATCTAAATGGTGAGAGTTTGCAGAGCTCCGAGATCCCAAAGGCTCTGGAGCACCTCATGCACCAGTCACAAAAAGCTCGTTTGCAGGTACAGCCAGCAATTCAAAATGATAATGGATTATCAATTAATAAAAGGAAATTGAATACAAAGTCAGGGGTTATAGTTCAGTTGTACAAGGTACTAGGGAGACAACTGGAGGACTGTGTACAGAATTTCTCTCCTTATTGATGGAAAAACATAAATGTGTTAGAAGGTGTTCAGAGAAGGTTTAGTAAACTAATGCAAGAAAAACGCTGGCTGTCCTATGAGAAAAGGATGGACAGGCTTAGTTTTGCTGCTGTGGTTCAAAAGAGGAAGACGCGACTTGACTGGCAATTGTAATATCCTGACAGGTCTTAAACTCATGCGGTCAGGATGTTTCGAGTGGTGAGATCATCTAGAACTAGAATCACTATATAAAAACAAGTTTCCTGTAGCCACCCGCTTTTCTAACAGATATACTGTTTTGGATACTGTTGGAAAGATGACTATACAGGGGAAGGCAGTAGCAGCCAACTGCATGGCACCATGGATCTGTAAAAGTGGGGAGGAAGAACGGCGGGGTTTACTGAGTGGTAAGAGAAACTGACAGACATTTCTGTGACCACAAAAGAGTCGCCAGGACAGTATGTTGCCTGCCTCATGCCTGGATTAGCTATGTCACTGAACGGCTGCAGGGCATTCTGAAGGAGATGGTCATTGCAACAATGTAGGTAGAAAAAGGGGAAAAGTCTTGTATGCAGAATTTAGGGATCTAGGAAGTAGATTAGGGTCCAGAATGTAGTCATCTCTGGAGCACTTCTGGTGCCAGGTTCGTGTGCGTTTAGAAATTAAAGGAGGTCCGGATGAATGCATGGCTGGAGAGATGGGACATGATGGAGGGTTTTAGTTTTCTGGGACATTGGGGCAATTTTTGGGGACTGTGGGACATGAAGAAGATGGAAGGGTGGTACCTGAACCAAAATAGGACTGGCGTCTTTGCAAAAGGTTTTGCGAGTGCTGTTGGAGAGGGTTCAAACTAACTTAACAGGTGCGAATCTCCACTGCTGAGCGTAGGTTCAGCAGTGGAGATTCGCAGCTAAAATTAGAAGGGACAGCAAGTGAGTCAGGAAGGCAAGATTGGATGGTATTTATTTTAATGCAAGGAGTCTGACGAACAAGGCAGATGAGTTGAGGCACAAATTAAAACATGGAGGTATAATCTCATTGCTGTCTGAGATATGGTTGAGAGAGGAGTATTTCGACAGCTCAATATTCCAGGATATGGATCTTCCAGCAAGACAGGGGAAAAGGCATAGAAGGAGGGTGTGTCGCAATTTTGATCAGGGTATGAATTACAGCAGTAAGAAGGGATGAAACCTTAGAAGGATCTTCTAATGAAGCAACATGGGTAGAATTAAAAACCAAAAAGGAGCAATCTCATTGCTGGGAGTGTTCCATAGGACCCCTAACAGTCCAGGGGGAATAAAAGAGCAGCTATGAAGGCCCATTTTATAAAATAGCAAAAGCAACACGGTAGTGATTTTGGCAGATTTCAAAATCCCCAACATTAACTGGAGTAGTGTTGTGATATTGAGTAGAGTAATTGTAGATTGCCGTTTGTAAAGTTGTAAAATGCTAGGGGAAAAAAAAATGCACAGCCCCTTTAAAAGGTGGTGCTTTTCTCTGCCTTAGTAAGTTTTTTAAAAACCCGCCAAGTACATATAGAGTACCAAAATGAAACATTGGTATCGAAAGGCCAAGCAGCAGTGTTTCAGAGAGCGAGAGAGAAGAATCAACAGAGAAGGCCTAAAATGTTCCAGAAGACGCCAAACCTGGTTATAATTGTGAGAGTGACTAAATTTTATTTTGTTAATGAGTGGGAATTGTATTATCTATACAGTATTCCATTAGAATGATGTTTTGTTCAGTTTGTTCATAGTTCAGTTAACTTATTCACTATTGGTTAGATAAATAAATTGTTACTTGTTGATTTAGAGAGAATGTTGAGGTGTTATTTTGATTTAACCATTAAAAGTTGCTGAAGAGCAGATCGTACCACCTCTCACACTTTTTTTTTTTACAGATTATAGGGCAAGATACTCCTCTGAGTGGTTAGGTGTTAGTTCTCAGAGGGGACCCACCTCTACTTTATAACAGTCGTCATAGTGTGAAAGGTTTAGTGGTCGTGGAATTCTAAAAATGCATCAAAAACCTTTTAAGCTTATATAGAAGGACTGATAACAGAGTCTTGGAGGTCGTGGACTTTATTTTTGGTAATAAAGCTGGGCAAGTGGTTGAATAATTAGTGGGGAGCATTTTGCAGACAGCAATTATAACATAATTAGATTCAAGATCATTTTGGAAAACCACATTAATAGGCTAGAAATCAAAGTTCTAAACTGGGGTAAAGCTGATTTTAATAAGATCAGATATGATTTGGCCAGAGTGGACTGGAAGCAGACACTTTTAGGTAAATCTGCGACAGAACAGTGGGAGGTATTCAATAAGGAAAAAGGAAGAGTACAGGGCCAACACGTTCCAATATAGAAATTGGTGGGACCAACAAACCCAAAGAAACCTAGATACAGCATTGGATTATGGCAGACATCAAGGGCTCAAAATAGCAGAAGCCCAAAAGGAGTATAGAATGTGCAAGAGGGAAGTTAAAAAGGAAATTGGGAAAGCAAAAAAAGAGAAGTGCAAGGATACTGACAGGTAAAATACAGGGAAATGCTAAGCTGTTTTCCAAGTACATTAGGGGCTAAAAAATAATTAGGAAAAGTGTAATGCCCATTGAGGACGACAGTGGTAATTTATATGTGGAGCCAGAGGATGTATGTAGGGTTCCAAATGAATATTGTGTTGGTGTTTACTGGTGAGAACGATTATGTGGGTATCAAAATTAGGGAGAAGGATTATGATACAGTTAGAGAAAGCAGCATAGATGGAGAGGAAGTTCTGAATAGTCTGGCAGTTTAAAAGTAGATAAATCTCCATGGCTGAATAAAATGTATCCCAAGCGGTTGAGTGTGGCAAGGAAGGCAACAACAGGGGCGCTGGCAATTATTTTCAATTTTCTCTGGCCACAGGAGAGGGGCCAGCGGACTGGAGGCAGGCAATTATTCAAGAAGGCAGCAAGGGATAAACTAGTAACCGATAGGCCAGTCAAGCTAACCTCACTGAAAGGGAAGCTATTGGAAGAAATTTTGAGAGACAGAATTAATCTGCATTTAGAGGGGCAGGGATTAATCAAGAAAGGTCTGCATGGTTTTGTTAAGGGGAGGTCATGTCTGACCAACTTGATTGAATTTTTCGAACATGTGACCAGGTGTGCTGATCAGCGCAATGCATTTGACCTAGTTTTCTTGGACTTCAGCAAGGTGGTTGATAAAGGTCCCATTTGGGAGAATGGTAGCGACAATAAGAGCCCATGGAATCCAAGGAAATTTGGCAAATTGGATCCAGAATAGGCAAGCAGCAGAGATGGTCGAGGGGTGTTTTTTCTACAAGGAAAATTGTATCCAGTGGGATCCTGTCGAGATCAGTGTTGGGACTCTTACTTTTTGTGGTTTATATAAATGATTGAGTCTTGAATGTAGGACGGTTGATCAGTAAGTTCGCAAATTATACGAAAATTGGTAGGGTGATAAATATTTAAAAGGATAGCCTTATCTTCCAGAAGGATATAGATGCACTGGTCAGATTGGCTGCTCAGTGGCAATCCAGAATTCAATCCAGATAAGTGTGCGGTGATGCACTACTGTAGGACAAAAAAGACAAAGGCAGAGATCCTATAGCATTAAACATTTACATGTGTCCTTGCAATGCCAAGGCACAAAAGGCTATGGACCAATTGCTGGAAAATGGGATTACAATAGTTGGGTGGTTTGTCTTTGATCGGCGCAGACATGATGGGCTGAAGGCCCTTTCTCTGTGCTGCAGACCTCTATGACTACAGGGTCGTCCATTAAAGGGAGAGGTGAGATTTTGTTTATTCACTCAGAGGATCACGAGTCTTTGAACTCACTTCCTCGGTAGAAGCAGAATCTTGTCAATATTTCATGGCAGAGGTAGATAGATCCTTGTTAAAATGGCGGGGGGGGGGGGTTCCTATGTATGCATGTCCATACGTGCATATGATCTTGTGGCAATAACATGGTTCAAAATTGCATGATGGGGACAATGTGTTCCACAGAAATAGGGAAGGAAAGAAATGAGGAGGGAATATGCAATGGTTAAGAAGAATATTTCATTTCTGGAAAGGGAGCATGTCCACAGAGAAATTAGGGACATAACCCAATTGCTACTCGTTAAGATGTACAAAAGTATCATGACACTACTGAGAGTAGTGGGAACTCCGGAGAATTTTGTAAATTTGAAAGGATGTTACAGAGAGATGTGAAACTCAAAACATTAATACAATGGAGGACTTTATTTCCCTAAAATAGTCATGCGAATTTAAGCGACATTAGAGTTGGTAGGAAGAATTTCTATAGTGTGTTCAGGAGCACAATCAATCAGCATTCTTGTCCTATCTGGTTCCACGGAGTGAGGGCGGTCGAAGGGTTTAATTTCAGAAATGGATCACAAAAGGGAAAATGTTCCTAGTCTAATAAGGGTTAAGTTAGCTATGGTAAAGGAAAATAAGCAATTCAGAGTAAAAAAAACATAATTAGTCTAAGAGAGTCACTTTGAATCAGGTACGACAGATTTTGCCCAAGTAAATTGGAATCAAAGGTTTCTTGGCTGAAGAGTAATGGGACAAATTGGCTGCCTTTGAAGAGGAGTTGGCTCAGTACATATGAGACACCTTCCCACAACTGATGAATACAGATCAAACAAAATAATGTGTCCCCGGATGATGAAAGAAATAAAACATAGATATGAAGCAGAAAAAGGTGTATGTGACATGGAGTCAGATTAACAATACAAGCGACAACCAGACTTAGCATGGACCATCTAGCGGGGAATAGTGACAGAAAAACAAATTGAATCCGAAAATCTTCAATGTAAAATCTTGTCAAGAGGACGGATGGAGCCAATTATGCAACGAATACAATTCCGGTATTTTTATCCTGGACCATCAGTGTTGCACTGTAAACTCCCCCCAACTTGTTTCTGTAACATTGGAGCTGACCAGCCGGTCTGTCAGACCTGTGCCTGTAGAGAGCAGAGTTCACTCAGGAATAGAGCTTCGTGTTTGTAACCCGGACAATCAGAATCTTCAATACATTGCTTACAGGGAACACAGAGTAATGACTGGAAATTCCCAGGAACCAGTCACAACACGTCGTCTGCGCGGAAGTGGATATAAGTGTAACACTGCACTTGCGCAAGACAGCCAGGTTGCTGGGATTGCATCCAAATTTTGGAAATAGTATCAAGGAATGGGCTCTAATCATTAATGTTATTTGTTTGAAGTCACCTTGAGTCTGCTAATTCCATCATCTGCATCTAATAACATTAAACTGCATCAGCTATTCATTCTAAACAGAACAGCGTGTCTTATTTCAATTGAGGTAGATCAGATAATCAACAACAGCGAGTGAGAGGCAACATTTTTGAAGTCATGATGTGTACTGGAGATTTGCTGCACTAGCATTTGAGAGACTTACAGAAAGTTACACTATAAGGCAGCTTTTAATTAATTACAAATTAAGCTTGATGATTCTACACATACCTCGATGAACTGAAATGACTTTTCACTGCATGTAAAGATAACCGGCAGGATAGTAGACTCTTATGTGCGAATATTCACTGCAGCGCACCCAGCTCAGCAAGGATGGCAATCGTGTGAAATAAAATTCCACATTGAGCAGCTATCAAAAGAAGAAATAACATTTTCAGAAAAGTGTTATGAAATCCTGGCAATGAATCATGTGTATCTATAATCACCGACTGTTCAGAAAACAAATACAAAAAATAGAGCAGTACAATCTCGCCTTACATTAAAATTATTTCAGGTCATACGAAAAAGCTCCTCTTCTACATTGACAAGTCCATGAAATGTTATTTACACTGAATTTTTATGGCCTTTTGGATATAAATTTGAACCATGTTCTCTTGTATTTAAATCTGATAGGTTTTCAGTGCAGCTATAACCCTGGCATCTACCCGACAATGTGGAAAATTACCCAGCTATGTCCTGTACACAAAAAGCAGGACAAATCCAAGATCTGGTTCAGGGCAAATAACGTTTTGTGTAATGTAGACACATTTTGAGAGTCACGACACTTGCTCCATGGATAAAACCACACAATTTTATGGGTTTTGAACAAAATAGAAAAACAAATCTGACACAAGATCAAAAAGATTTTTTAAAATACAATATCGAAATTACGCTATAACCAACATTCGGTACAGCTTCAAAATTACCTCCTTGCTCTTATACTCTATGGCACAACTGATAAAAGCAAGTAGCCCATATGCCTTCTTAACTACCCGATTCACCTGCCTGGCTATCTTCAGGGATCTGTGAAGAAATATCCCAAGATCCATCTGTTCCTCTGAGCTTTCCACTGTCCTGCCATTCATTAAAAACTCCCTTGTCTTGTTGCTTCTTCCAAAGTGCATCACCTTGCACTTACCAGGCTTAAATATGATCTGCCACTGCTCTGCCCAGTTGACCAATCCATCTGTATCTTCCTGTAACCTAATCAGGTCCCAGGGATTTGTCAGATCTTAGTCACTTAAGTTTTATCAATACTGTTTTTTCTGCTCATCTTAATTTCCTCACGCTTTTAACTCCTTTGTAAAGACCGGTAAAAATATGTGTTTAATCTGTCATTTCTTTGTTTCTCATGATAATGTCTCCTGCCTCTTCCTCTCTTTACTTGACTCTCCCAATCTCTCTCCATAACTCCTGCCTTACTTTTATTTACTCCTTGGATGTGAGCGTCGCCAAAATTTATTGCCGTGTTTGCCCTTTAGTGGAGTAGTTTGCTAGGCAGATTTAGAAGACATTTAAGAATCAAGCACGTTGCTGTGGATCTGGAGTCAAATGTAGGCCAAACCAGGCAAGGACTGAAGATTTCCTTAAGAACACAAAAACATACTGAATTAACATTACCCACACCATCTCTGGCTATTTCATCTGTGTCGCCAATTTCTCAAAGGAGATGAAAAAGGCTTTTGCGTCCTTCTCATCGAATTTTGGTACTGTTTGGACATGTTTGTATATAGCCAACCACCTCGTAGGGATATGTCGAGGTTATTCACCATCACTTCCATCTTATGCTTTCACTTCTGTCATTTGAAGTCTTCTTGCTTAAACTTCCAACGTCATCTTTTCCAACTCAAATCATCTTTCCCTTTTTTCTCTCTTTTCCCCTCTTTCTTTCCTCCCTCTCTTTTTTCCTCTCTTCCTCTGCTTTTTCTATCTCCAGCCTTTTAAGTTCACTTTCTAACTCCAATCGTCTCATTTACAATTTAATCTTTTCTAACTCCACTGCGCTTGACTGTTTCTCGGATACACCTAAAATGCTTGGCAATCTCCATTACAATTTTAGCTTTCCTATTCTCCCTGGCTAAACCCAATTTTAGCACTGCAATTAAGTTACTGTGAAATATGGGTGACACGGTGGTTAGCACTGCTGCTTCACAGTTCCAGGGACCTGGATTCGGTTCCCAGCTTGGGTCGCTGTCTGTGTGGAGTTTGCGCATTCTCCTCCTGTCTGCGTGGATTTCCTCCGGGTGCTCCGGTTTCCTCCCAAAGTCCAAAGATATGCAGGTTAGGTTGATTGGCCATGCTAAAACAAAATTGCCTAGTGTCCTGAGATGCATAGGTTCGAGGGATTAGTGGGTAAATCTGTAGGGATATGAGGGTAGGGCCTGGGTAGGACTGTGGTCGGTGCAGACTCGATGGGCCGAATGGCCTCTTTCTGTACTGTAGGGTTTCTATGATTCTATAAGAAATAGAAGCAGGAGTAGACCATCTAGCCCCTCGAGCCTGCCCCGCCATTCAATAAGATCATGGCGGATCTGAAGTGGATCAGTTCCACTTAGCCGCCTGATCCCCATAACCCCTAATTCCCTTACCGATCAGGAATCCATCTATCCGTGATTTAAACATATTCAACGAGTTAGCCTCCACCACTTCAGTGGGCAGAGAATTCCAGAGATTCACCACCCTCAGAAGAAGTTCCTCCTCAACACTGTCCTAAACTGACCCCCCTTTATTTTGAGGCTGTGCCCTCTAGTTCTCGTTTCCTTTCTAAGTGGAAAGAATCTCTCCACTTCTACCCTATCCAGCCCCTTCATTATCTTATAGGTCTCTATAAGATCCCCCCTCAGCCTTCTAAATTCCAACGAGTACAAACCCAATCTGCTCAGTCTCTCCTCATAATCAACACCCCTCATCTCTGGTATCAACCTGGTGAACCTTCTCTGCACTCCCTCCAAGGCCAATATATCCTTTCGAAAATAAGGGGGCCAATACTGCACACAGTATTCCAGCTTCGGCCTCACCAATGCCCTGTACAGATGCAGCAAGACATCTCTGCTTTTATATTCTATCCCCCTTGCGATACAGGCCAACATCCTATTTACCTTCTTGATCACCTGTTGCACCTGCAGACTGGGTTTTTGCGTCTCATGCACAAGGACCCCCAGGTCCCTCTGCACAGCAGCATGTTGTAATTTCTTTCCATTTAGAGAATAATCCAATTTGCTATTATTTATTCCAAAGTGAATAACCTTGCATTTGTTAACTCCATGAGTTACAGTTGGTCAAACTGACAATGATCCACTTATCCCACCTTTGCTTCCTATTAGCCAATCCTCTATTAGCACTCCTAAAACAATCCGATCTTGTGCAGTTATCACTTGTGTCACGCCTCATCAAAAGCCTTTTGTATATCCAGATATACAGAAACTGATTCCTTTCATCCACCACACTGATTGGTAGTTCAAAGTATCTTCATAAACTTTTTTGTTATTCATCCGTTATTGCCATTGAACTGAGTGGCTCACCAAGTGATTTCAGAGGGTGTGTAAGAGTCAACCATATTACTGTGGTCTGGAGTCACATAGGCAGACCAGGTAAGGACGCCAGATTTCCTTCCCAAAACGACGTTAGTGAACCAGACGGGTTTTGACGACAATGGGTTCATGGTCATCTATCAGAGTAACTCAAAGTGGACTTGAGGGGAGATGAGATAGAAGCAAGATAATTATTGGGGAATAATGTGGATTGGAGGAGGTGGGGGATGGGGCGGAAATTCGCAATTTTCTACAGAACCCGTTTATTTACGCCATGAAAATGCTCAAATACAGTACATTAATAGCATAAAGTACCACACAATGTGCTATAACAATTTATATTTACGTTTATACTCTATAATACTGGAGCTCTCATTATTTCTTACCATTGTTGAGAGAGGAACTCACACCGAAAATCCCGGATTGGCGACCAGATGCAACCCTGCGCCGGCGCAACAGGGAAGGTTCCCGATACTGCGCAGGCGCGCTCGGGAAGGTTCCGGACACTGCCGGCGCGATTGGGAAGGTTCCGGACACTGCGCAGGCGCGGTGGGGAAGGTTCCGGACACTGCGCCTTCATCGCGGCTGACTCTGTTACTGCGGCCAACGAAAGATGGACGGAAACAGCAGTTTGCGCATGCCCACTGGACCGAGCGAGCGAATGATGTCATTTCAAACTGAAATTCGGGTGCAGTCGCGGACGGTTCGGAGCGGCTCCTCCCTTTTTATTGGTTCATTCGCTGTGGGCGGGGCTTTGAACTCGAACACCGCTGTCTTCGCGCTCAGAATTGGTATTCTCACCGCCTCGTCAACCTCCCTCACCCCGTATCCAACTGTCCCTCAGGACTCCCTCCTCCTGATCCCTCCGAGCCCGCACCCACCCCCTCCCCCTCAGCAGTCCCTGCCTCCTCCACACCCCCCCCCACTCCGTATCCTACTGCCCCTCAGGAAGCGCCGACTCAGCAACCCTACCCCTCATCACCCCCTCCCAGCAACTTCCACTCAGCAATCCCCCCTCAGCAGCCCTACTCCCTCCCCCCACCCCGCATCCACGTGCCGCTCGGCATTCCCCCCTCCCTATCCACCCATCCCGTGCCCCCCCCCCCCCCAAGCAATCTCAGTCCCTTTTTCACCTGTCCCTCAGTAACCGCCTGCTCAGCAACCCTGTCCCCCAGAAACCCCCTCCACATTCACCCACCCTTGGCAATCATAACTCCTCTCACACCCCCTTTGTATCTGCTCGTCCCTTGGCAACCCTAATCCCCCCCTTCCCCACATCCAACTGCCCCCTCAGCAATCCCCCACTCAACCCACAACAATAACGCCTCTCAGTAACCGCGCACTCAGCAACCCTACCCCTCCACAACGCTCCTTCCGCAACCCTACCCCTCAGCAACTCCCACTCAGCAACCCTCTCAGCAACTAAAGGGAGGCGATGGCCTTGTGGTATTATCGCTAACCCATGAATCCAGAAGCACAGCTAATGTTCTGGGGACCATGTTTTGAATCTCGTCATGGCAAGTGGTGGAATTTGAATTCATAAAAAAAAAATCTGGAATTCAGCGCAACTAGAAATGGACAATAAATGCTGGCCTGCTAGCATGCCCATGTTCCAGAAATTAAAAATAAACTCTCTCCTCAGCAACCCTCCCCCTCAGCAATCCCTCCTTAGCAATTCTGCTCCCTCAGCAATCCCTCCTCAGCAATTCTGCTCCCTCAGCAACCTCCCCCTCCCCCTTTCAGCAACCTCCCCCCCCCCCCCACAAATTCCACAGAGAACTGTCCAGATTGACATTTTCGAGTTGCACAAGTGAGATGGCGACCCCTGTACTGCCCAACGCCAGACTCTACTGATCCGACTCAATGACACAGGAGGGTGCATGGCTCCAGCAGCACGGTACTGTCCATGAAGAACAGCGCAGCATGGAGATGGAGGCTTGGAACTGGTCTGCCCTGTCAGAGTGGTCAACTGTATATCTGGAGTTGCTCAGTCCTATGGCAGAAATTTAATGCACTCACCCTGAAGTCTCTGTGAACTGAGGACTGTCTTGTGCTCGCCACTCATTAGCAATCGGATCTTACTCAGAGGTAAATTCCCATGGCGTTGTAAGGCCTGTCAGGATACCTGTGGCATTCGTGAGGTGCAAATGAATGCAAATTTCCTTTGCACCAGGGGGAGCGAATCACCATTGGGAGGATTACATTGGGATTTTACAATTTTGGCTACCTCCAGACTCAACGTCACTCACACACCACCAAATCCACCATGGGTTAGTTGGGATATTAATAAGAACATAAGAAATAGGAGCAGGAGTAGGCCATCTCGCCCCTCGAGTCTGCGCCGCCATTCAATAAGATCATGGTTGATCTGAAGTGGATCAGTTCCACTTACCCGCCTGATCCCCATAACCCCTAATTCCCTAACCGATCAGGAATCCATCTATCCGTGATTTAAATATATTCAACGAGGTAGCCTCCACCACTTCAGTGGGCAGAGAATTCCAGAGATTCACCACCCTCTGAGAGAAGAAGTTCCTCCTCAACACTGTCCTAAACTGACCCCCCTTTATTTTGAGGCTGTGCCCTCTAGTTCTGGTTTCCTTTCTGAGTGGAAAGAATCTCTCCACCTCTACCCTATCCAGCCCCTTCATTATCTTATAGGTCTCTATAAGATCCCCCGTCAGCCTTCTAAATTCCAACGAATACAAACCCAATCTGCTCAGTCTCTCCTCATAATCAACACCCCTCATCTCTGGTATCAACCTGGTGAACCTTCTCTGCACTCCCTCCAAGGCCAATATATCCTTCCGCAAATAAAGGGATCAATACTGCACACAGTATTCCAGCTGTGGCCTCACCAATGCCCTGTACTGATGCAGCAAGACATCTCTGCTTTTATATTCTATCCCCCTTGCGATATCGGCCAACATCCCTTTTGCCTTCTTGATCACCTGTTGCACCTGCAGACTGGGTTTTTGTGTCTCATGCACAAGGACCCTCACGTCCCTCTGCACAGCAGCATGTTGTAATTTCTTTCCATTTAGATAATAATCCAGTTTGCTATTATTTATTCCAAAGTGAATAACCCCGCATTTGTTAACGTTATACTCCATCTGCCAGATCCTCACCCACTCACTCAGCCTGTCCAAATCTCTCTGCAGACCTTCTACGCCCTCCACACGATTCACTTTTCCACTTATCTTTGTGTCGTCTGCAAACTTTGTTACCCTACACTCAGTCCCCTCCTCCAGATCGTCTATATAAATGGTAAATAGTTGAGGCCCCAGTACCAATCGCTGCGGCACGCCACTAGTTACCATCTGCCAACCTGAAAAGCACCCATTTATTCTGACTCTCTGCTTCCTGTCGGATAGCCAATCCCCAATCCACGCTAACACCCTACCCCCAACTCCGTGTGACCCAATCTTCTTCAGCAACCTTTTGTGAGGCACCTTATCAAACGCCTTTTGGAAATCCAAAAACACCGAATCCACCGGTTCCCCTCCGTCAACCGCACTAGTCACATCTTCATAAAAATCCAACAAGTTCATCAAGCACAACTTTCCCCTCATGAATCCATGCTGCGTCTGCTTAATCCAACCATTCTTATCCAGATGGCCTGCTATTTCTTCTTTAATGATGGATTCCAGCATTTTCCCAACTACAGACGTTAAGCTAACCGGCCTGTAGTTACCCGCCTTTTGTCTATTTCCTTTTTTAAACAGCGGCGTAACATTAGCCGTTTTCCAATCCGCCGGCACTACCCCAGAATCCAACGAATTTTGATAAATAACCACTAACGCATCCGCTATTACCTCTGACATTTCTTTCAGTACCCTGGGATCTTCCTCCATTTATTTCTCTCTGTCTCCCATTCTTCTCTTTCTGTCTGCCTCATCTGTATCCTTCACTCTCTCCCATCTCCGTGTCTCTGTTACCTCAGCCATATCTATATTTCCATCTGTCTCTTTCACTGTATCAATCCTCCATATGTCCCCAAGATTTGTGCCTCACTACGTCTTGCCTGGCCTAAGCTACCTCCCGATTTCTCTTTTTCATTAGCTCTGCGCCTCTCTCTGCCCTTTCCTCATTTCTAAATCCCTCTTTCACTTCTCTGTGTCTGTCCTTTACTTTTCTGTCTCTCCATCTTTCAGCCTCGTCCTGTCTTCCAGGCTGGTCAGATGTAGAATAATGGCAAATGGAATTTATCCCTAAAATGTGTGAGGTGATGCATTTTCTGAGGACTAACAAGGCAAGGGAATTCACAATGGCAAAAAATCCCTTAAGGCAGCAGGACAGCTTGATAAGATGGTTCAGATGCCATATGGAATGCTTGACTTTATTAGCAGAGACATAGTATATAAGTGCAGGGAGGTTATGATGGAGTTGTATAAAACGCTAGTTAGGTCACAGCTAGAGTATGTATGCAGTTCTGGTTGCCTCATTATAGGACAAATGTGATTCCACGAGAAGGGGGCAGGGGAGATTCACAAATCTGGGCTGGAAAATTTCAGCTATGAAGAGAGGCTGCTTAGGCTGGGTAAAAGCAAATTACTGCAGATGCTGGAATCTGAAACCAAAAGAGAAAATGCTGGAAAATCTCTGCAGGTCTGGCAGCATCTGTAAGGAAAGAAAAGAGCTGACGTTTCGAGTCCAGATGACCCTTTGTCAAAGCTTTTTCCAGCATTTTCTCTTTTGCTTACGGTGGGGTTGTTTTCCATGGAGCAGACAAGGCTGAGAGGGGA
The DNA here is from genome assembly GCF_964213995.1 of Mustelus asterias. NCBI lineage: Eukaryota > Metazoa > Chordata > Chondrichthyes > Carcharhiniformes > Triakidae > Mustelus > Mustelus asterias. Next base: position 90,447,139 of record NC_135816.1, on the reverse strand, counting down.
CCTGTTTGAGGATAGGATCGAGAGGTAGAAACATTACCCCTTCGGAGAGCGGGGTCAATAACCAGGGGGCATAGATTTAAGGTAACAAGCAGGAGATTTAGAGAGGGTTTGAGGAAAAACCTTTCATCTCCCAGTGGGTGGTGGGAATCTGGAACTCATTGTGTGAAAGGGTGGTAGAGATGGGAACCCTCACATCATTTTAGATGCATCTAGGTGAACACTCTAAAGACCATAGTATACCAGACTATAGACCAAATGCTGTAAAATGGGATTAGAATAGATAGGTGCTTATTGGTTGGTACAGACATGATGGGCCGGAAAACATCTTTTTGTGTTATGAAACTCTATATAACTCCCTGGCTCTGCTCTGTGTATCTTCCATTTTTCTCTCCATCATTTGATACTCCTCGCTTATCCCTTCATCCATCTCCGCCACCTTCCACTCCCCGCCCTCGACCCCGCCGCCGCCCCAAATGCTTATCTGTCTGTGAGTCCATCCAAGCCTCTCTCACCTCGATTCGATACACCACCCCTCCCCACTCCCTATTATAGTTCACATCTGTCAGTCTCTCTCTTTCTCAGTCTCTCTTGCTCCCCACCCGCATCCCCCACCACCTTTTCCGCCCTATCCAGCCTTTCCATCTGCCTTCACTTTCACCTGTGCCAGTGTTCTGCCATTATACATGGTGTGTGTGAGCAGGACAATCGGTTAGAAATATATCTGTCTCTACCCCGTGGCTCCCTGCCTGCTTCTCTCTTCCCCATCCACCTTTCTACCATTTGCCTCTCGAGGTCGCTCTCTATCCTCCTGGCTGTTTCTGATGTCAGTGTGCCCAGTTGCTCTCAACACTTCTGCACCTCTTTCTGTTGCCCAGCTTTGTGTTTCATCCCATGTGTCTACCTCCCATTTTTTTCTCAGAAGTTACCTTTGCTTTAATCACTTTCTCTCTCTCCCCTTGCCGGCCCCCTCCGCAGGTTTCTCTCTCTTTCGCTAACTCCTGTGAGTCACCGCCCGCCCATCCCATCCTACTCTCCATCCCCATCTCAGCTTTGATCTACCCTACATTATGTATGTGTGTGTGCGTGTGTCTGTGTCTATTTTCTCTTCTTTCACCCGATCTGTTTTCCTGTTTTTTTTCAGCCTTTCACATCTATCTACCCTTATCTTTCTCAATAATCTGTCTGTCCCCTTCCTCTCTGATTTCTGTTCAACAGTTGGTCTCGCCACCATTTAATCTTTGCACGGAGATCAAACAGATTATTACCTTGGCAACAGAGGAAATCGTTCAGCAAAATAACTGAGAACGGAAATAACAAACACAACATCACGTATGCTGAGTCCAGTTCTACAGATTCTCACTGAACATTCAACAGGTTTCATTTAACAACAGACGTTTTGCATCACCAAGACCTGACTCTGCAGATGGGCTGAATGTATCATAGAATCATAGAATCATAGAAACCCTACAGCACAGAAGGAGGCCATTCGGCCCATCGAGTCTGCACTGACCACAATCCCACCCAGGCCCTACTCCCATACCCCTACATATTTTACCCACTAATCCCTCTAACTTATGCATCTCAGGACACTAAGGGCAATTTTAGCATAGCCAATCAACCTAACCCGCACATCTTTGGACTGTGGTAGGAAACCGGAGCACCCGGAGGAACCCCACGCAGACACGAGGAGAATGTGCAAACTCCACACAGACATTGACCCAAGCCGGGAATTGAACCCAGGTCTCTGGAGCTGTGAAGCAGCAGTGCTAACCACCGTGCTACCGTGCTGCCCTTCTGTACAGCATGTACCATCAGTACATGCTGTACAGAACAATAAACAGCAAAAAATCTTCCGAAATACATCATTAAAATAGTCACATACTTCGAAATAGGTCTGTAAGCTCAAAATATCTGTCTTATTAAGCTACCTAAACTTGTAACTATTAATGGTCACCCTCACAACTGCGAGTGAAATGCTGAAATTAGTGAAAAACAATCATGACCAGCGGGTTCCCTGCACCCCTGAAACATTAGAAATTATTAAACATAATTCAGTTAGTGTTAAAAGATAAAAGGAAAACAGGTTTTTTTTATTTCTTGCTGAGGGAGGTGGAAAGAACGCATTAGATGACAGAGCAAATATGAGCCCTGAAATTCATGCCAAGGTCAAACATGAGACCAATAAACCTCCATTTTGTTTCGAATTTTGTTATTTGAATTTTCTATATATTTATAGATCAATAAAATGGTAAACCTCATTGCTTGTGGTTCGAAGCAAATTTCATGATTTAAAAAAAAGTAATTTGTACTAAATTTATTATTTTTTTAATGTTCAGACCCCTTTTGAAAACAGACAAACTTCACTTGTGACTGTGTTTTGATCTCACACAATTGTGTGATTCCGTCACACAATTTAATGCTGGATAATTGTTCTCGGCGGTCAGACACTCCCAGGCTCATTCACACCATTTCCTGCCTTTCTGTGTATTGTCTACAGGACTGACGTTCATCAGAGTAAACATGACTTTCTCTTACCTTTCTCCCCCATTGATCTATGCAAGATCTTTGAATCGGAAAGTTTCTCTCTGGTTGGTGCACTTAACAAGTTTCACTTGCTGTTGTTCCTCAGTCTACTGTCCTTGTCTACTAAGAGATTTGGATCGTTCTCATTATTCCATCTTTCAGTGGGAGATCTAATTACGTGATGACAGAAAATAAGATAACCACTCACTGTGTGAATAAGAATGACTCTTTCCTCAGATCCACAATCTGACCACCTGAGCTTCCAGCAAATATCCAGTGTTTGAATAGCATTAACTCTCTCTAAATTTTGTTATTGTCAATTTACATACAAATTTCTCATCTAAGTATCACACATTGCAAGCCCTAGCTACTCACAGTCTTGCCGTTCCTGATTATTTTACACACCACCCAGTTGCTCCAATGTTGCAAGTTGTGGTTTTGACACTGCGACTCTTACAGTTATCACAATGTGACAGCAGTGCTATAACCAAAACTGCATTTTGAATTACTGAGATAACAAAAGGACAAATAGCTGCTGGAATTCTCCATAGATGCAAGTTTAAGCCAATAAATGCTGTTTGATAATGGCCCTTTCCTCAGGCCAACAGCCCGTCATTTGGGACATACTGCAGATCTCAGAGATCCAGATCAAAACGTGCCATCCATTGCCTGAAAATCTCACAGTGTCCATTTTTCGTGGGTAACACAGTCTGATCTCACTGCGATCCACTGGAGAGTGAAGAGTATTCTATCATATTCCACGCTTGTGCCTTGCACACGGTTGGCAAGCTTTTCCCAGCCAGAAGGTGAGTTACTCCCCTGAGAACTCCCAGCCTCTGACCTATTATTGTAGCCACATTATTTATATGGCTGATCCAGTCAGTTTATGATCAAAGGTAATCCCCAGGATGTTGATAGTCAAGGGTTCAGCGATTGTCATTCCATTGAAAGCCTGGAGGAGATATTTTGATTTTCTACTGTTGCAAATAATCATGGCCTGGCGTTTTGCTTTGTGTAAATATTACATCCCATTATCAATGGGAAGTGTGTCTCCTCATTGTGTTTCCCTTGATGCATTTTCCCGATAAATACGTAACATTAGGAAGAAATCTGGTGCTGAGGATGGGATACTAAGACAAAGGGGAAAATAAACTTTGACTGGATCAATCGGAGGAAAATGAAAGAAGTTGCCAGTGCAAACAGGTTTGGGAAAAAAAACGTAAGTAAGGAATGAACACAGGTTCATAAACTTACTTACCATCTAAAGAAAGTGGGTAGACTTCGAAGTTCTGGAGACCACACACATTTGAAGCGAAATGTACTGCCAGACTGGAGACTCAAAGCACAGCAATCAAAAATATGTGAGATCTTAAAGAAATTAATACTCAGGCAACAAGGAAGAATTCCAGGCAAAATGAAATCTCTCCACAGCTAAATAAGGATTTTGGTTTCATTGTACATAGTGATGGGTGTCACATTGTCCCAGAATTCGGTTTACAACATGTATTAGCAGCAGAGATTAATGCATCAAGTGTTTTAATTCAAAGTGGAATAAAACAGTTTCAGCATGCAAGTCATTCAAAAGTCAGTATCAGCTGAAGAAACTAGCTGACCCAGGATCATTAAATCACTAAAAGACAAAAACAAGGATTGAAGATCCTTGGGAACTGACAGGCCATAAATTCTTCTAATTACCTTCCTGCAATTATAACTACTAACTAAAAAGAATATCTACAGATAACAAGCAAATAGTAAAATAAGCAAACTTCCTAACCTTTGACTTTTGAGGTATCACCATTTGGAATAGTGACTATTTGGACATATATATATTTCAGAATCGTGAAACATTAAAAGTAAACTAAAGTAGAGATGTGTCTCTAACAAACTCCCTGTTTGACTATATATCTTAGACACCTGACATTCAAGCAGACTCTAAGAACATTAAATCCCATGCTTGGTGATGAAACATATTTCGCCATAGAACATTACTCAATGCAATAAATAAATGAACAAAGGGACATATGGTACCAAATGAGTAAGAAATATATATAAACAGGCAGAATCGACAGACTCGCCAATCACTATCTCCTGCTAAGAGTGCAGTCAAAAGAATTCTGTTCTGCAAGCCTGCTTCGTCAACAAAGACCTTCTTGGTTTTTGTAACTATGTTTATATTAAACTTAGAAATGTATTAAAGATTGATATGAGATATTTTAACATTTTCCATGTTTCGATGTATCCTTCTCTTAGAGAATTTCGTTTGTCAACAGATAACAAAGGACTGTGAATCGATTTATACTTTTAACTCTGCAATTCCGTATGTGTCAATTGAGAGTATTTTATAACAAAATACTATTAGAATTAAACTGTAGTCTTAATCTCACAAGTCTTCGATCCTAGACTCACATTTAGGAAATCTTAAATGACAATGATGCACGACCAACAGAGGTAGGGAGTTTAGTCATGAATATCGCCCATTAGAAATTAACTGAAATCGTTTTTTTCCCTGTTTGAGACACAGAAGGGTAATCTGCCCTCGTGAGAGCTATTCTGAGTCTTAGCAGAGAAACACATTTCCCTCTTTTGGTGGCTTAGCCTGACATAGGCTTGTAAGATAATCCCTTCGGATGTGGAATACCTAAATCGCTCACACATGGAAGTATTGAACTCGAGAGCTGGTAAATGAAATGGTGGGAAAAGATGGCATCATGGATGCATTTGATGGAGATTCTGAGACTTGGAACTCAAGAAAGATTTCAATGCTGTCTGAAAGTGAATGAAATACCAGATGACTTAACAATTGTAACATTTCTCAGTTTGGTAGGACATCAAACTTATGCATTGCTACAAATTTTCATCCATCCAGCAAAGCCAGGATTAAAAACCTTAAACATTTTAGAGGAGTAATTCTCATTGAAGTCAATCATTATTGCAGAAAGACTTATGTTTCACCACTGAAGTCAGGAGGAAGAGGAACGCATTTCATATTGTCTGGCCACCTTGCAAAGGGTTGTTGTGAAGCTGAATAAGAGGCTTCACATATATGAGCCGGGTGAAGGTCCACAAATGGAAAACACTAAAAATACACTGCAAAAATACAAGCATGGCATGGATGTGCACAAGTTGGACACTCACCGGGGACTGTTAGAGTAGGGAAAACAAGTGCAGGAATTGTGAAAAAGAGGGCCGTATTGCACAAACGTTCTGGACAAAGCAAACTTCACCAACACCCAGAGATTTAAGAAAAATGACAGATTGCAGTCTGCTAGAAAAATCTACAAGTGGACAGGCAAAGATGACAAAAGTTGGCACATAATGTGCCAGGGCAAATTCAAGAGTTGAAGCTATGTGTCTTGTCGGAACAGTGTGATACACTATGTTTTTGATATTCCCAAAGCTCAATGGTAACCAAGTCAGAATGGAGGATGACACTGAGGCTGCGATTATCATTGAAATTTAAAACAATCTATAACCATAAGCTAAGGCACCTGCCATTGAAACCATCTAATATTATTCTGAGAATGTACACTGAACAGGTTGCAACTCTAAAACAACACATTTGGGTAAAATTGGAAGTGAATTGATAAACAGCAGAGATGTCTCTCCATGTTGTCTGTGGGAACTTTCCTGCTTTATTTGATAGAGCGTGATTGGGGTAAAAATAATCTCAAATGGTGAGCTGTAAATTAACTCATCGATAGTAAAAATGACCTACAACAGCAACTGAAAAAGCGCAGAAGTGTGTTTGAAACCCCACTGGGCTCAACAACAGGAGTTGAAGATAAACTTCAAATTAAGCCTTTATTATTTCATGGGGCGTGGTAATTGCTGGCATTTCTTGTTCATCCCACATTTTCCCTTGAACCTTGATTGCTTGCTTCGTCACTTTAGAGAGCAGTTACGAGTCAACCTCATTGTAATGGTGGCAGAGTCAGATGGTAAACCCGGAAGTGCTGTATTTCCTTGTGGTGAACCATAGATGGTTACCACAATGGGTACTTGTACAAATGTTACTCTTGTTACTGTTGGGATTAGGGTTTGGGTGTTCCACCTGTTATTATTGTTTATGTGGTACACTCCGTTCGGCTCCGCCTTCTTACAGGAGTATAAAGGTCACTGCTACTTCCTAGTAGCCCTTAGTCTGGGATAATATTGTTAAGTAGTGTGCTCCAATCTTGTTGTGAATAAAAGCCTTTATTCCCGGGTACGTCCTAGCCCCCCGTGTGAATCAATCGCGCATCAATTTTATTCACAACAAAATACTGAAAATTTTGTTCGAAAAAAAATGGAGCAGATGCTAAAGCCCGATCGGCTAACCTTGGATCTGCGTGCTGCTGGGGCGTCGAATACTTTCGACCATTGGTTGAAGTGCTTCGAGGATTACGTTGAGGCCTCGACAGCAGTCCAGTCTGACGCCGACAGATTGCGGGTCCTCCACGCCAGGGTGAGCGACACTGTGTATGCAACAATTCGCGGTTCCCAAAATTACAAAGATGCTATCGAATTACTCAAGAAGCTGTATAATAAACAGCCAAACGAAATTCATGCTCGTCACCTATTAGCCACTCGACGGTGGCAGCCTGGCGAAACTACGGGACAGTACCTGCACGAACTTCAACAGCTCGCCAGAGCCTGCAACTGCAAGGAGATGTCGGCTACTCAATACACCAACGACCTTATTCGGGACGCGTTCGTGGCGGGAATCGGCTCATCCTATATTCACCTGCGGCTGCTAGAGCAGGGTAACCTGGACCTGGCTAAGACGGTAGAATTGGCCGATGCAATGGAAACGGCGTCCAGAAGTCTCAAAACCTACCCCACCGACCACGTAGGAACAGCGTGGCAAGCACAGCCACCGCCTCAACTGTACTCAGTGGCTCCTCGACTGCGCAATAATGCTCCCAACTTCAGACCTGATGGCTGCGGCAGCTCCTGGAGGCCCACGGTGCTATTTCTGCAGATTGGCGAAGCATCCTCGCCAGAGATGTCCGGCCAGGACAGTGTTTTGCTCCACCTGTGGAAAGAAAGGGCACTATGCAAAGGTGTGCTGAGCAAAGACCCCTTCCAAGCCCAGCAGTGCTGCGTGCGACTCCCCAGGATCCAACTCCTCGTCTCCGGCCTCGTCGATGTCATCAGCCACATGCGATCCATGGGCGCCGCCATTTCCTATGATGAAGACGCAAGCCACGTGCGACCTGCGGGTGCCGCAGTTTTCAACATCATCGACCACGTGCGATTCATGGGCCCAGCCACTTTGGTCAATACCGGCCGCAGAAGACCAGCAGGAGTCCTCGTCGTCGGTTATCTCAGCTGCCTGCAGATCCGCTCGGGATCCAACAGTGGCGTCAATCATCCTGGACCAGGCCAAGCCTCACAGACTCGACAAGTCCATGATAGACATAGAGGTAAACGGGCACCTGGTGCATTGCCTGTTTGACAGCGGGGGCACGGAGAGCTTCAGCCATCCGGGTACAGTAAAACGGTGCGCTCTCCATGTGCAAACTGTCAGGCAGACAATCTCCATGGCGTCGAGGTCCCGATCTGTCCTCGTTCTTGGGAGCTGTGTGGTAACCTTAACGGTGCGGAGCACAGTCTACGAGAACTTCAGGCTCCTCGTGTTACCACACCTTTGCGCTCCAGTACTCCTGGGGCTAGACTTTATGGTCCACCTGAAGAGTGTGACCCTGCAGTACGATGGGCCACTCCCTCCACTTTCAGTGGGAGAACAGCAGCCTCCAAATTGTCCAGCGCGCTCCACATGCGGCCTCTCAACACTCAAAATTACCCCGCCTTCCCTATTCGAAAATCTCGTGCCAGGCTGCAAGCCCATCACGAATAAGAGCAGGCGTTACAAAGCTGAGGATCGGATCTTTATTAGATCTGAGGAGATCTAATTCCAGGAAGGGGTCATTCAACCTAGCACTAGCCCATGGAGAGCACAAGTCGTGGTGGTTAAGACTGGAGACAAGCCCCGGATGGTCATAGACTATAGTCAGACCATTAATAGGTACACACAGCTGGACGCGTACCCTCTCCCGCGCATATCTGACATGGTCAACCAGATTGCGCAGTACCGGGTGTTCTCCACCGTCGACTTGAAGTCAGCCTACCACCAGCTCCCCATTCGCCCAGAGGACCGCAAATACATGGCCTTTGAGGCGGATGGCCGTCTCTACCACTTCTTAAGAGTCCCTTTCGGCGTCACTAATGGGGTCTCGGTCTTCCAGCGTGAGATGCAAAACGGGCTACGGGCTACCTTCCTTTACCTGGACAGCATCACTATCTGTGGCCATGTCCAGCAGGACCACGACGCAAACCTCCAGAAGTTTTTACGCACTGCGTCTCTCCTAATCCTGACCTATAACAAGGAGAAGTGCGTATTTAGCAAGCACCGCCTAGCAATCCTCGGATACATGGTGGAAAACGGGGTCATCGGCCCCGATCCAGACCATATGCTTCCCCTCCTTGAACTACCCCTACCCACTAGCATCAAAGCACTGAGAAGATGTTTAGGCTTCTTCTCGTGCTATGCACAGTGGGTCCCCAATTACACGTACAAAGCCCGTCCGCTTATAAAATCTACCTCTTTTCCCCTGACAGCAGAGGCTCGCCTAGCCTTTGCAAGGATAAAAGCCGACATTGCGAAAGCCACGATGCACGCTGTTGATGAGTCCATCCCTTTTCAAGTGGAGAGTGATGCATCTGATTTCGCCCTGGCCGCCACATTTAACCAGGCGGGCAGGCCCGTCGCCTTTTTCTCTCGCACCCTCCCAGGCCCTGAAATTCGGCACTCCTCTGTGGAGAAAGAGGCTCAGGCCATTGTGGAGGCCGTACGGCATTGGTGAAATTATTTGGCTGGAAAACGATTTACCCTGCTCACGGTCCGTGGCCTTCATGTTCAACACCACGTTAAAGGGAAAAATTAAGAATGATAAAATCTTGAGGTGGAGAATCGAACTCTCCACCTACAACTATGATATAATGTAGCGTCTGGGGAAGCTCAATGAGCCCTCAGATGCCCTGTCACGTGGAACATGTGCCAGTGTGCAGGAGGACCGGTTACAGGCTCTCCATAATGATCTCTGCCATCCGGGGATCACTCGGTTTTTCCATTTTGTAAAGGCTCAGAATCTGCCCTACTCCATAGAGGATGTCAGGTCGATAACTCGAAGCTGACAGGGCATACCTCATTAAGGCCACTCGGCCTTTTGAACGACTGAGTGTCGACTTCAAGGGGCCCCGTCCTTCAACAGATCGGAATGTGTATTTCCTCAACGTGGTTGACGAATACTCCCGATTCCCGTTTGCCTTCCCCTGTTCTGACATGTCCTCTGCCACGGTCATCAAAGCCCTGCAGAGTCTTTTTACGTTGTTCGGCTACCCCAGTTATATCCACAGTGATAGGGGTTTGTCGTTTATGAGCGACGACTTGAGGCAATACCTGCTCTCTAAGGGAATTGCCTCAAGTAGGACTTCGAGTTACAACCCCAGGGGTAACGGGCAGGTCGAAAGAGAAAACGCTACAGTCTGGAAGGCTGTTTTACTGGCACTAAGGTCTAGGGGTCTTCCAGTCACCCGTTGGCAAGAGGTACTTTCTGATGCGCTCCATTCAATCCGGTCCCTCCTGTGTACGGCAACCAATGCTGCCCCACATGAATGGATGTTTACCTTCCCTAGGAAGACTTCCTCTGGGGCCTCACTGCCGTCTTGGTTGACGTACTCAGGACCTGTCCTCCTGCGGTGGCATGTTAGGGCCCGCAAGTCCGACCCTTTGGTTGAACAGGTCCATCTCCTCCACGCCAACCCTCAATATGCCTATGTGGCATATCCTGACGGGCGGGAGGACACGGTCTCTATCAGAGATCGAGCGCCTGCAGGGGACCTGGAAACCCCCGTCACTCCCGCACCCCTGGTTAGGATTCCTTTGCCCATTCTCTCCCCTCCTGACATGACGCGGGCAGCATCGGGACCTCAACTTAATCCTCTTATTCCCGTGTACAGCTTGCCTGAGTCCAGGAGATTGTCGCCACCTCGAGGTCGACAGGCGTGTGAGGAACTGGAGGAGTCAGTGGACACCACCTCAGAGAGAGGGTCGTCACCACGGTCACCAGAACCGGCACTGGAGCCAGTGCTGCGGAGGTCGCAGAGACGCTGCGGACCCCCGATACGGCTGAACTTGTGAACATGTGGACAGTTCGTATTGTCTCCTTACCCCACCGGCCTTTGTTTTTAAAGGATGGGTGAATGTTGTGAACCATAGATGGTTACCACTATGGGTACTTGTACATATGTTACTCTTGTTACTGTTGGGGTTAGGGTTTGGGTGTTCCACCTGTTATTATTGTTTATGTGGTACACTCTGTTCGGCTCTGCCTCCTTACAGGAGTATAAAGGTCACTGCTACTTCCTAGTAGCCCTTAGTCTGGGATAATATTGTTAAGTAGTGTGCTCCAATCTTGTTGTGAATAAAAGTCTTGATGCGCGATTAATCCACTCGGGAGGCTAGATCGTACCCGAGAATAAATGCTTTTACTCGAAACAAGAATGGAGCATACTGCTTAACAATACAATCCCAGACTAAAGGGTCACTAGGAACTGCAATGACCTTTATACTCCTATAGGAAGGCGGAGCCAAACAGAGTGTACCACAGAACAATGCTAACAGGTGGAACACCCCAACCCTAAACCCAACAGTAACAAGAGTAACATATGTACAAGTACCCATAGTGATAACCATCTATGGTTCAGTACCCATAGTGGTAACCATCTATGGTTCACCACATTCACCCCTCCTTTAAAAACAAAGGCCGGTGGGGCAGAAAAACAGTACGAACTGTCCATATATTCACAAGTTCAGTCGCATCGGAGGTCCACACCGTCTCTGCGACCTCCGCAGCACTGGCGGTAGTGCCGGTTCTGGTGACCGTGGTGTCCCTCTCTCCAAGGTGGTGTCCAGTGATTCCTCCAGTTCCTCACGCACGGGTGGACCTCAAGGTGGCGACAATCTCCTGGACTCAGGCAAGCTGTACACGGGAGTAAGAGGATTAAGTGGAGGTCCCGATACTGCCGGCGCCGTGTCAGGAGGGGAGAAAATGGGCAAAGGAACCCTAACCAGCGATGGGGGTTTCCAGGTCCCCTGCAGGCACCAGATCTCTGATAGAGACCGTGTCCTCCCGCCCGTCAGGATATGCTACATAGGCATAATGAGGGTTGGCGTGGAGGAAATGGACCTGTTCAACGAAAGGGTCGGACTTGCGGGTCATAACATGCCGTCGCAGGAGGACAGGCCCTGAGTACATCAACCAAGACGGCAGCGAGGTCCCAGAGGAAGACTTCCTCGGGAAGGTAAACATCCGCTCATGTGGGGTAGCATTGGTTGCCGTACACAGGAGGGACCGGATTGAATGGAGCGCATCAGAAAGTACCTCTTGCCAATGGGTGACTGGAAGACCCCTAGACCTTAACGCCAGTAAGACAACATTCCAGACTGGAGCGTTTTCTCTTTCGACCTGCCCGTTACCCCTGGGGTTGTAACTAATAGTCCTACTTGAGGCAATTCCTTTAGAGAGCAGGTATTGCCTCAAGTCGTCGCTCATAACCGACGAACCCCTATCACTGTGGATATAACTGGGGTAGCCGAACAACGTAAAAAGACTCTGCAGGGCTTTGATGACCGTGGCAGAGGACATGTCAGAACAGGGGAAGGCAAACGGCAATCGGGAGTATTCGTCAACCACGTTGAGGAAATACACATTCCGATCTGTTGAAGGACGGGGCCCCTTGAAGTCGACACTCAGTCGTTCAAAAGGGCGAGTGGCCTTAATGAGGTGTGCCCTGTCAGGTCGGTAGAAGTGCGGCTTGCATTCATCACATACCTGGCAGCTTCGAGTTATCGACCTGACATCCTCTATGGAGTCGGGCAGATTCCGGGCCTTTACAAAATGGAAGAGCCGAGTGATCCCCGGATGGCAGAGATCATTGTGGAGAGCCTGTAGCCGGTCCTCCTGCTTTGGCACATGTTCCATGCGACAGGGCATCTGAGGGCTCATTGAGCTTCCCCGGATGGTAAATGATATCATAGTTGTAGGTGGAGAGCTCGATTCTCCACCTCAAGATTTTATCATTCTTAATTTTCCCCCTTAACATGTTGTTGAACATGAATGACACGGACCGCTGGTCCGTGAGCAGGGTAAATCGATTTCCAGCCAAATAATGGCGCCAATGCCGTACGGCCTCCGCAATGGCCTGAGCCTCTTTTTCCACAGAGGTGTGCCGAATTTCAGGGCCTTGGAGGGTGCGAGAGAAATAGGCGACGGGCCTGCCCGCCTGGTTAAGTGTGGCGGCCAGGGCGAAATCAGATGCATCACTCTCCACCTGGAAGTGGATGGACTCATCGACAGCGTGCATCGTGGCTTTCGCGATGTTAACTTTTATCCCTTCAAAGGCCTGCGTGAGCCTCTGCTGCCAGGGGAAAAGAGGTAGATTTTATGAGCGGACGGGCTTTGTCCGCATAATTGGTAACCCACTGTGCGTAATATGAGAAGAAGCCTCAGCATCTTCTCAGTGCTTTGATGCTAGCGGCTAGGGGATGTTCAAGGAGGGGACGCAGACGGTCTGGATCGGGGCCGATGACCCCGTTTTCCACCATGTATCCGAGGATTGCTAGGCGGTGCTTGCTGAATACACACTTCTCCCTGTTATCATAGAAATCATAGAAACCCTACAGTGCAGAAGGAGGCCATTCGGCCCATCGAGTCTGCACCGACCACAATCCCACCCAGACCCTACCCCCACATATTTACCCGCTAATCCCTCTAACCTACGCATCCCAGGACTCTAAGGGGCAATTTTTAACCTGGTCAATCAACCTAACCCACACATCTTTGGACTGTGGGAGGAAACCGGAGCACCCGGAGGAAACCCACGCAGACACGAGGAGAATGTGCAAACTCCACACAGACAGTGACCCAAGCCGGGAATCGAACCTGGGACTCTGGAGCTGTGAAGCAGCAGTGCTAACCACTGTGCTACCGTGCCGGTCAGATTCAGGCGAGACGCAGTGCGTAAAAACTTCAAGAGGTTGGCGTCGTGGTTCTGCTGTTCATGGCCACAGATAGTGACGTTGTCCAGGTATGGGAAGGTAGCCTGTAGCCCGTTTTGGTCCACCATTCGGCCCATCTCACGCTGGAAGACCGAGACCCCATTAGTGACGCCAAAAGGGACCCTTCAGAATTGGTAGAGACGGCCATCCGCCTCAAATGCTGTGTATTTGCGGTCCTCTGTGCGATTGGGGAGCTGGTGGTAGTCTGACTTCAAGTCGATGGTGGAGAACACCCGGTACTGCGCAATCTGGTTGACCATGTCAGATATGCGTGGGAGAGAGTACACGTCCAGCTGCGTGTACCTATTAATGGTCTGACTATAGTCTATGAGCATCCGGGGCTTGTCTCCAGTCTTGACCACCACGGCTTGTGCTCTCCATGGGCTAGTGCTAGGTTGAATGATCCCTTCCCTGAGGAGCCGCTGAAGCTCAGATCGAATAAAGATCCGATCCTCAGCGCTGTAACGCCTGCTCTTAGTTGCGATGGGCTTGCAGCCTGGCAGGAGATTTTCGAATAGGGAAGGCGGGGTAATTTTGAGTGTCGAGAGACTGCACGTGGAGCACGCTGGGCAATTTGAAGGCTGCTGTTCTCCCACTGAAAGTGGAGGGAGTGGCCCATTGTACTGCAGGGTCACAGTCCTCAGGTGGACCATAAAGTCTAGCCCCAGGAGTACCGGAGCGCAAAGGTGCGGTAACACGAGGAGCCTGAAGTTCTCATAAACTGTGCCGCACCGTTAGAGTTACCACGCTGCTCCCAAGAACGGTAACAGATCGGGACCTCGACGCCATAGAGATTGGCTGCCTGACAGTTTGCACGTGGAGAGTGCACCGTTTCACGGTATCCGGATGGATGAAACTCTCCGTGCTCCCGCTGTCAAACAGACAATGTATCAGGCGTCCGTTTACCTCCATGTCCATCATGGACTTGTCGAGTCTGTGAGGCTTGGCCTGGTCCAGGATGATTGACGCCACTGTTGGATCCCGAGTGCAACTGCAGGCAGCTGAGATGGTCGACGACGAGGACCCCTGCGGCCGGTGTCGGCCAAAATGGCTGCGTCTTTGGATCGCACGTGGTCGATGGCGTTGAAAGCGGCGGCACCTGCAGGTCGCAAGTGTCTTGCGTCGTCGTCATCAGGAATGGCGGCGCCCGTGAATCGCACGTGGTTGAAGACATCGGCGAAGCTGGAGACGAGGAGATGGATCCTGGGGAGTCACACGCAGCACTGCTTGGCTTCGAAGGGGGCTTCGCTCAGCACACTTTTACATAGTGCCCTTTCTTTCCACAAGCGGAGCAAAATCCCGTCCTGGCCAGACATCTCTGGCGAGGGTGCTTCGCCAATCCACAGAAATAGCACCGTGGGCCTCCTGGAGCTGCCGCACCCGTCAGGTCCGAGATTGAAAGCACGATCGCGCAGTTCCTCGGAGCCACTGTGTAGACTTGAGTCGGTGGCTGTACTTGCCACAATGTTCCCACGTGGTCGGTGGGGTAAGTTTCAAGACTTCTGGAGACCATTTCCATCGCATCAGCCAATTCTACCGTCTTAGCTAGGTCCAAGTTACCTTGCTCTAGCAGCCGCAGGCGAATACAGGATGAGCCGATTCCCGCCACGAATGCATCTCGGATCACATCGTTAGTGTATTGAGTAGCCGACACTGGCTTGCAATTGCAGGCTTTGGATAGCTGCTGAAGTTCGCGCAGGTACTGTCCCATCATTTCGCCGGGCTGCCGCCATCGAGTGGCTAGTAGGTGACAAGCATGAATCTCATTTGGCGGTTTATGGTACAGCTTCTTGAGTAATTCGATGGCCTCTTTGTAGTCTTGGGAATCACGTATTGTTGCATACACAGTGTCGCTTACCCTTGCGTGGAGGACCCGCAATCTGTCGGCATCGTTTTGGACTGCTGTTGAGGCATTGATATAATCCTGGAAACACTTCAACCAATGGTCGAAAGTGCTCGACGCTCCAGCGGCACGCGGATCTAAGGTTAGCCGATCGGGTTTCAGCATCTACTCCATTTTTTTTTCAGAATAAAATTTGTTGCGAGTAAAATTGATGCGCGATTAATCCACTCGGGAGGCTATATCGTAGCCGGGAATAAAGGCTTTTATTCGCAACAAGAATAGAGCACACTGCTTAATAATACAATCCCAGACTAAAGGGTCACTAGGAAGTGCAGTGACCTTTATACTCCTATAGGAAGGCGGAGCGAAACGGAGAGTACCACAGAACAATGCTAACAGGTGGAACACCCCAACCCTAACCCCAACAGTAACAACAGTAACATATGTACAAGTACCCATAGTGGTAACCATCTATGGTTCACCACAAGCCTTTATTCCCGGGTACGTCCTAGCCTCCCGTGTGAATCAATCGCGCATCATTCCTCCTCTGAATAACTTGTAAATCGGGTTTTTTCTGACATTTGACGGTGTGATCACAGTCACTATTGAGGAAATGAGCTTTCCTCTCCCCAGTGTGGTGCAATTGTGAACCCCTGCCAGCACAACGTTAAGAAGTCTCACAACACCAGGTTAAAGTCCAACAGGTTTATTTGGTAGCAAATACCATAAGCTTTCGGAGTGCTGATCCTTCGTCAGATGGAGTGGAAATGTGCTCTCAAACAGTGCACAGAGACACAAAATCAAGTTACAGAATACTGATTAGAATGCGAATCCCTACAACCAGCCAGGTCTTAAAGGTACAGACAATGTGGGTGGAGGGAGCATTAAACACAGATTAAAGAGATGTGTATTGTCTCCAGACAGAACAGCTAGTGAGATTCTACAAGTCCAGGGGGCAACCTGTGGGCTTTACTGATAATGTGACATAAATCCAACATCCCGGTTTAGGCCGTCCTCATGTGTGCGGAACTTGGCTATCAGTTCCTGATAGCCAAGATAACTGAGAGCCAAGTTCCGCACACATGAGGATGGCCTAAACCGGGATGTTGGATTTATGTCGCATTATCAGTAACGCCCACAGCTTGCCCCCTGGACTTGCAGAATCTCACCAGCTGTTCTGTCTGGAGACAATACACATTTATTTAACATGTGTTTAATGCTCCCTCCACCCACATTGTCTGTACCTTTAAGACCTGGCTGGTTGTAGGGATTCGCATTCTAATCAGTATTCTGTAACTTGATTTTGTGTCTCTGTGCACTGTTTGAGAGCACATTTCCACTCCATCTGACGAAGGGGCAGCACTCCGAAAGCTTATGGTATTTGCTACCAAATAAACCTGTTGGACTTTAACCTGGTGTTGTGAGACTTCTTACTGTGTTCACCCCAGTCCAACGCCGGCATCTCCACATCAGCACAACGTTAGCCAGGGCATCTTGATTACTCACCAGCTGGTGTCACACATGCGCTGTCGCCTCCTTTCTATTTGCAAGTTTGTGATCCCGTGTCCGAATAACTCTTTCTGAACCTTACTGTGTGTTTGGAAACTACCCTGTGGAGGACCTTGAGACAAAACACACCATCAAATCACAAACAAAAATGCAAGTTATTGTCGAAATAGAAATGTGTCCTTGGTGCTACTTACGATTGTTAACAAGTACTTCAAAGAGAATGTCTGAATCACCTTCATTGACAATGATTCAAAAAGATTTTTATTAGTCAGAACCATTTTCTCATCTCTTGAAACCTTGTTACTAATGCTGGAGGCAATGGAAAATGCACCAACGATTACAACGTTTTACATCTGACCACAAAGCAGGATTAGCAAGGATGGAAGTTCTTGCTCATTGTTCAATGCCATTCCCCAAACACCGGGTAAAAACAGCTCTTGAATCCTGGGACAGGGGAAGGTTATTTGTCCATTCATTATGTTACACAGACAAATCCTGTTACATTGGACCAGAAGGTTCCAGAGATATAAATGGTCACTCCACAACTTGGGCCTGTCAGAAAGGAACATTAGGATACCATATGACCCACAAGACTGTTGGACTGGAATGCAAGGCAGATGCTCATCCCTTTGAGCCTATTCCATCATCCAATTAGACACTGGAAGATCTGAGCCTCAAGTTCATCTGCCCATCTTAGCTCCATACGTTTTGTACAATACCCAAAAAAGGCTTTAACTTACTACATTTAGAGAATCTTAATTTGACACTGTTCAGTTCCTAGAAATTTGCAATGGAGAGAGACAAAGTTAGTTGTTAAAACTATGGAAAATGGATGTGTGCAAATGTGAAGCTATTCACTTTGCTTCCAAGAAAGATGGATCAGTACATTTTCTCAATGGAAGTTACGATGAACTTTGAATGAACGGAGTGATTTAGGTATCCCTCCAAACGGGTAAAAGTAAAGTAGCAGAGAGGGAATGCCAGAGCTTAGTTTATTGGTAACTGAAGGCAGAGCTATTAATATTGGAATGGAGTGGCTTGGTCAAGCCAGGAGGACTGTAAAGGTTTCACAGTGTTGTGGGGCTGCAGAAAGTTACAGAGGCTGGGAGGGGAGATCATGGAGTACTGTGAAAAACATGATGAGAATTATTGGGTTGGAAGACATTAGAGAGATAGGGAACTGTGGCCTTGGAGGGAAATGAACAGGAAGTTGAGTAAATTGAACCTGCACTCTTTGAATTTCGAAGAATGAGAGGCGATCTAATTGAAACGTACAAGCGTCCGAAGGAGTTTGACAGTGTGGGCACTGAAAGATTGTTTACCCTGCGGCTGGGACTCTCGAACACAGGGGGCACATTCTCAGGATAAGGAAAGAATCACACAATTGAGATGAGGAAAACTTATTCACACGGAGGAGAGTTTGCAGATGTTCCATTGTGCACATTCAAGACTGAGAATACATTTCTAAAAATATGATGGCAACATTTGACATGGGAATGGGTGGGGAACAGGTGCGAAAGTAGAGTTGGGGCAGATCATTAGCTATGATCGTATTGATTGAAGGAGCATGGTTAAGGAACCATCTGGTTTACAACTGCCACTATTTCTAAAGTTGTTAAAATCCATGAAACTCCCATCCAGGAGCCAATGATGGAGCCCAATGACAGAAACTATGGGCCCTATTTTACCATTTTGAATCTAACTCCTGCGTGGACTTGAAACTGGGAGTGTTTCAGATCCGATTTTTAGACTCGTTCTCAGGCGCCCACATAAGCGGACTACCTGCAAAAATATCAGCGATTCTGACTCGCGCAGCAGAAGCCTGTGGGCAGGGCCTAACACGCCGAAAACCCTGGAACTCCGATCAGCACTCCCAACTGCGCATGCACAGAGAAATGATAGATTGCTGCTCCCCTGGCACAACCAACCTGGGTCAGATAATGCCTCCTTCTGGCCCCCACAGACATTGTCCAACCCTCACAACATAATTGACCCCCTTATCCCCAAACCCGCCGCCACCCAGACTGATCATGGGCCTCTCCCCCCCACCGAACTCATGCAGAGTGGCAGCTGACCCCCTTCCCCTCCACTGATCTCAGGCAGAGTGGCAGTGGACCCACCTCCCCTCCCCCTCCCCCCATCGATCACAAGCAGAGAGCTGTTGGACACTAGACTCCGACCACCTCACTGACTGGACCGCCTGAATCGGACTTCTATGTGGCATCTCTGTTTCATGCGAATTCAGGCGAATGTGTTGGTAAAGGGGGAAGTACTGGTAACATTGGGCATGCATCCCATTCAGTCCAATTAAATGCATGCAAAGGGTAAGAGATCTGAAACCAACTTATACAAGGTAAATTGGTATGGAGGGATATGTAATGTGCTGTTTCTGCATGATGTGGGAGCAAGTGGACCCCAAGGAGGACCCCAGGGACCATGTCTGCAGTAAGTGCTGGTTGCTGGAGGATCTCCAGCTCAAGGTAGATGAACTGGACTCTGAGCTACAGACACTGAGGCTTATCAGGGAAGGGGAGAGCTATCTGGATAATGTGTATAAAGAGAAAGTCACGCCCCTTAGACTGACTAACTTAGCTGCGGGTCAGGGACAACAGGGTGTGGCTGCGGGTGAGGCGGCCAGTGGGGGGAAGAAGGCAGGCAGTGGGGGGAAGAAGGCAGGCAGTGGGGGGAAGAAGTCAGGCAGTGGGGGAAGAAGGCAGGCAGTGGGGGGAAGAAGGCGGGCAGTGGGGGGAAGAACGGAAGTAGTTTGCGGGAGGTAAAGTCCCAAGAACCTCAGCCCTTAAACCTGTGCAACAGACTTGAGGTTCTTGTCACCAGTGTAGATGGGAAAAATTACTCAGAGAAGGACGAGCAAACTGTCGGCAGTACCAGGGTGCAGGGTGCTGCTGCAATGGAGAAATCAAAGAGAAATGTAGTAGTAATTGGGGATAGTGTAGTTAAGGGCATAGACACTGTTCTCTGTGACAAGGATAAGGAATACCATAGGCTGTGTTGCCTGCCTGGTGTTCTGGTCCAGGATGTATCATCTGGGCTGCAGAGGAATTTGGAGTGGGAGGGTGAAAATCCAGTTGTCGTGATCCATGTAGGTGCCAATGACATAGACAAAACAGGAACTAAGGATCTGCAGAGGGAGTACGGAGAGCTAGGGAACAAATTAAAAAAGCAGAACCAACAAGGTGGTCATCTCTGGATTACTACTGAGCCACGTGCTAATTGGTGCAGGGTTAATAGGATTAAGGAGACGAATGCGTGGCTCAAGGATTGTTGTGGGAGGAATGGGTTCGAATTCAAGGGGCATTGGCACCAGTATTTGGGCAGCTGGGACCTCTATAGATGGGATGGTCTCCGTTTGAACAGTTTTGGGACCAGAGCCCTAGCGAATCGTATCACTAGGGCTACAGATAGGGCTTTAAACTAATTTGTGGGGGGGGAGGGTGCAGAGGTAAAAGGAATTACGAAATCAATGGTAGAGGAGAGGGAGCGAGTGCAAGTGAATGAGGGCATTCAAGTAGTTAAAGGAGTAGAGGCGAGGGAGAGGTTGATAGCTTTTCATCAAATCGGGTCCAAATAAATGCTGGAATAAAGACACTTTCACTGAATCCACAAAGCATTCGGAACAAAGTAAATGAGTTGATGGTGCAAATCAGCACAAATGGGTATGATCTCGTGGCCATTCCAGAAATGTGGCTGCAGGGAGACCAGGACTGGGAGATAAATATCCAGCAGTATCAGGCATTTAGGAAGAATAGACAGGAAGGAAAAGGTGGTGGGGTAGCTCTGTTAATAAAATATAATATCAGGGTAGTAGTGAGGGATGACATAGGCTCTAAGGAACAAAACCTGGAATCATTATGGATAGAGATAAGGAATAGTAGGGGGAGAAAGACACTAGTAGGCGTGGTCTATTGGCCCCCAAATAATAATGTTGAGGTGGGGAGGGCTATAAACAAGCAAATAATGGACGTGTGCAAAAACGGACTGGCAATAATCATGGGGGACTTCAACCTGCATATTGATTGGCTGACTCAAATTGGAAGGGGTGGGATAGAGGAAGAGTTCTTAGAATGCTGTCGGGATAGTTAGCTTGAACGGTGTGTTACAGAACTGATGAAGGAAGGAGTTATCTTAGGTCTGGTAATGTGTAACGATATAGGTAGAATTAAGGATGTTCTTGTGAAGGACCCTCTTGGGTCAAGTGATCACAATATGGTCGAATTTCTGATACAAGTGGAAGAGGAGCAAGTAGGGTCCCATACCAGTGTCCTCTGTTTGAACAGAGGGAAGTACGATAGGATGAGGGCTGAATTGGCTAAGGTGGACTGGGAGAACAGACTGGTAGATAGGACAGCTGAGGAACAGTGGAGGATTTTTAAGGAGATCCTTTTCAGTACTCAGCAACAATATATTCCGGTGATAAAGAAGGACTGTAAGAAAAGGGATAGCCAGCCGTGTATAACGAAGGAAATTAAGGAGAGTATTAAATTAAAGTCCAATGCATACAGAGTGGCCAAAAATAGTGTAGAATCGGAAGATTGGAAAAACTTTAAGAAACAACAAAGAACGACTAAGAAAGCGATACAGAAAGGAAAGATAGGTATGAAGCGAGCCTAGCTCTAAATATAAAAAAATGATAGTAAAAGCTTTAACAAATATATAAAAAGGAATAGAGTGGCAAGCGTGAATGTTGGACCCTTGGAGGACGAGAGGGGGGATTTAATAGTGGGAAATGAGGAAATGGCTGAAACTTTAAATACGTTTTTGTGTCGGTTTTCACGGTGGAAGACACAAATAGTTTACCGAATATTAAAGATAGACATTTGGTCGGAGGAGAGGTACTCAATACAATTAGGGTTACCAGGGAGGCAGTGCTTGGTAGACTAACGGGACTGAAGGTGGACAAGTCCCCGTGCCTGGATGGAATGCATCCCAGGGTACTGAAAGAAATGTCAGAGGTAATAGCGGATGCATTAGTGGTTATTTATCAAAACTCATTGGATTCTGGGGTAGTGCCGGCAGATTGGAAAACGGCTAATGTTATGCCGCTGTTTAAAAAAGGAAATAGACAAAAGGTGGGTAACTACAGGCCGGTTAGCTTAACATCTGTAGTTGGGAACATGCTGGAATCCCCCATTAAAGAAGAAATGGCAGGCCATCTGGATAAGAATGGTTGGATTAAGCAGACACAGCATGGATTCATGAGGGGAAAGTCGTGCTTGACGAACTTGTTGGATTTTTATGAAGATGTGACTAGTGCGGTTGATGGAGGGGAACTGGTGGATGCGGTGTTTTTGGATTTCCAAAAGGCCTTTGATAAGGTGCCTCACAAAAGGTTGCTGAAGAAGATTGGGTCACACGGAATTGGGGTAGGTTGTTAGCGTGGATTGGGGATTGGCTATCCGACAGGAAGCAGAGAGTCAGAATAAATGGGTGCTTTCCTGGTTGGCGGATGTGGCGTGCCGCAGAGATCGGTACTGGGGCCTCAACTATTTACCATTTATATAGACGATCTGGAGGAGGGGACTGAGTGTAGGGTAACGAAGTTTGCAGATGACACAAAGATAAGTGGAAAAGTGAATCGTGTGGAGGGTGTAGAAGGTCTGCAGAGAGATTTGGACAGGCTGTGTGAGTGGACGAGGATCTGGCAGATGGAGTATTACGTTGACAAATGCGAGGTTTTTCACTTTGGAGGAAATAATAGCAAATTGGTTCATTATCTAAATGGAAAAAAATTCCAACATGCTACTGTGCAAAGGGACCTGAGGGTCCTTGTGCAGGAGTCGCAAAAACCCAGTCTGCAGGTGCAACAGGTGATCAAGAAGGCAAATGGGATGTTGGCCTATATCGCAAGGGGGATAGAATATAAAAGCACAGACGTCTTGCTGCATCTGTACAGGGCATTGCTGAGGCCGCAGCTGGAATACTGTGTGCACTATTGGTCCCCTTATTTGCGGAAGGATATTTTGGCCTTGGAGGGAGTGCAGAGAAGGTTCACCAGGTTGATACCAGAGGTGAGGGGTGTTGATTATGAGGAGAGACTGAGCAGATTGGGTTTGTACTCGTTGGAATTTAGAAGGCTGAGGGGGGATCTTATAGAGACCTATAAGATAATGAAGGGGCTGGATATGGTAGAGGTGGAGAGATTGTTTCCACTCAGAAAGGAAACTAGAACTAGAGGGCACAGCCTCAAAATAAAGGGGGGTCAGTTTAGGACAGAGTTGAGGAGGAACTTCTTCTCTCAGAGGGTGGTGAATCTCTGGAATTTTCTGCCCACTGAAGTGGTGGAGGCTACCTCGTTGAATATGTTTAAATCACGGATAGATGGATTCCTGATCGGTAAGGGATTTAGGGGCTATGGGGATCTGGCGGGTAAGTGGAACTGATCCACTTCAGATCAGCCATGATCTTGGTGAATGGCGGGGCAAGCTCGAGGGGCTAGATGGCCTTCTCCTGCTCCTATTTCTTATGTTCTTATGAAACCACAATACAGGGCCCTGGGGCAGGTGGGGAAGGGGAGGGGTGGGAATCCACATGGGTTCAGGGTAAGCAATGACTTCCTTTTCTCAGTGACACAGTTTTGAATGGTCACCCAAACTGACATCAACATGACATACCCCTCTGGTGATCAGCAATGGAAGTGGATTCCTATTTGAGACAAATCTGAGACAAATTATTCGCAGGTAGATGGTGAAAGAACATTTAATGATTGCAGTAAAGGTGTTTAGATAATAAATTCTAACATAAAAACTTGTGAATGGAAAATGTTGAGTTCCTTAAAGGTCTAATTAGTGCAGCACTTCACCCACACCATCTTCGTGCAACAACAATTTCCTAACCTTTCGTGGCCTGCCACTATGTCTCAGTGTCTCACCAGAATGTACATCGGAGGTGGAGGGTTGTCTACCTCACCCCATTGCCTGTGGTACATGTGGCGGGCATCCTCTGGAGGCCCTGGGCCTTAAGGGCCCTGGCCGGCTTCCTACGTGTCTGGGACATTTCCATGACACCCTCTTCAGACCGTTGCCCCAGAGATGCCCCAGTGTCAGGAAGGGGATGCCAGAAGGTGCAGCCATAGCCACAGTCTCCTGGCTGGATGGCCGCAGCATAGGCTCGAGCCGTTGCCCCTCCCTTAGTTCCTGTGGGTCTCTGGGTCACTCCATGGGATGGTGGTGCATTTGCAGTGAGCCCAGAATCTCTGGCTTCACCTGGATCTGCCAGTCCTGGAGGACCACCTGTGTCCTACCCATGGAGATTGAACCCTTTGCGATGGCCACCTGAGTCGGGGGCCATCTATCAATGGCTCCAGCAAGTGCCCTCTGAGATTGGGCCATACTCTGCAGACCCTCAGCCACGACCCTCTGCGATTGGGCTACGTTCTTGAGGGCTGCTGTCATAGCCCATTGTGTGTCAGCTCTGTCCCGCTGGGTCTCCTGCAAGCTTTCAAGCCTCTCAGCAGTGGGCTGCAGAATCTCGAGAAACCTGTTCAGTCCCTCAGCTGTGCCCGCTTTGGCTCAGCCGCAGCCATCTGGGACTCCTCTGTGGCGTGCTTTGACTCGGCCATCACTTGGAGTCTGACACTCATGGTAAGGATCCCCTGCCCCAGGCTTTCCACTCCAGACGCCACCCTTGCAGTGTTGGCCTGGGAACCACACAAGACTGGCAATAGTTGGTCCATCTGAAAACTTTGAGACTCCTCCCAACAGCCTCGCAGTTGGTCCAGTGTGGCAGTCAGACCCTACTACATTATCTGGCTATGTTGCTGCCTCTCCAGCTGAGGGAGAAGTGAACTCAGAGGCCCAGCATGTAGCCTGGGGCAGCTGGGTCCTCGCCTCCCGCAGGGCCCTGCATGACAATAGGCCTCGGATGTTCACTCGTCCACCCGATGTACATTATCAGAAGTGCCGTGCTCACCAGAGAGTCATCCAGAATCCTCAACACTAACTTAACCCACCAATGTGTCATTACCTGGGAAGGTGAAATGCAAGGTGGAAGCTGACGCCAAAACTATGCGATCCTTGGAGGTTGTTCTGGAGGGTATTAGCTATGAGGAGAGGTTGGATAAACTCAGTTTGTTCTCATTGGAATGACAGAGGTTGAGGGGCAACCAGATAGAGGTTTACAAAATAATGAGTAGCATGGACAGAGTGGATAGTCAGATGCTCTTTCGTAGGGTAGGAAAGACAAGCGCTAGGGGATCGACATTTAAGGTGCATGGGGAAAAGTATAGAGGAGGTATGCAAGGCAAGTTTTTTTTACACAGAGGGTGGTGAGTATCTGGAACGCGCTGCCTGGGAAGGTGATAGGAGCAAGTACAATAGCAGCATTTAAGTGGCAACAAGACGGATGAGAATAGATGGGTACAGACTCCGTAAGTGCGTATCATTTTAGTTTCGGCAGACATCATGATTGGTGCAGGCTTGGAGGGCCAAAGTGCTCACATGTTATTGGACAGGGGAAATTTGGAAGCAAACAGAATGGGGACGAGCTTTCGGTACATTTTTGTTCAGCCAAACATTCGTTGTAATATACAAACGTTTCTCTCTCTACAGTACATTTTCTCTAGATATAACGAATTTATTCATTGTTGAATGCTTCAATTGTCTTGTGTATGATGACTTAGTCAACAATTGTCAATTTCTAACACTGTAAGTGTGGAACTCGTTCTGTTTCCTTCAATCATTGGTGCATGTGAGCGTGAACATTTTAATATCCCCCCCCCCCCCCCCCCCCCTTTCTTATTGCCAGGCTCTCCCATGTACGGGAGTACAGGATTTACTCTGTTTTGCCCGTCTCTGGTATTTTCGGTAATTGTTAGATTCATTCTGCCTCTGACACTCTGCAGAATATATTTGGAGATTGCAGCGTTAATTTGACAGTCTTTGGCACTTCGTGCGACTACTGAATTCATTACTCACCTAGATCTCTGATATAATGATTTCATATTATGGGGCGGCAGGCTGGCGTAGTGATAAGCATTGCTGCCTCAGAACGGCAGGAAACCGGGTTCGATTTCCGGCTTAAGTCCCTGCCTGTGCGGAATCTGCAGGTTCTCCCAATGTCCGCGTGAGTTTTCTCCCTGTGCTCCGGTTTCCTCCCAGTCAGAAAGATGTGCAGGTTAGGTTCTTGGCCATGCAAAAATTCACCCGGACAGGCATTGGAGTGTGATGACTCGCGGACTTTCACAGTTTTGCTGCCTCACAGCGCCAGAGACCCGGGTTCAATTCCGGCCTCGGGTCACTGTGTGTGTGGAGTTTGTACATTCTCCTCATGTCGGCGGCGGGAATGGGGTTGAGTTCCTCCGGGTGCTCCGGTTTCTTCCCACAGTCCAAAGATGTGGGGATCAGATTGATTGGCCATGCTAAATTGATCCTCGTGTCAGGGGATGAGCAGGGTAAATATGAGGGGTCCTGGGCGGGAATGTGCAGACTCGATGGACTGAACAGCCCTCTTCTGCACTGTAGGGATTCTATGAAATTAATGCAATGTTAATATAGGCCTACTTTTAGCAAAAGTAAACAATTAAACAAAAAGGATTGTGTGATTGATTCTTTACGTTTATTTCATTTGTGTTCCTCTCACAAAGAGTGTTTATAAGTGTAACTTTCATATAATAATGCACAAGTAGCATTCCACCGTATTTCCTTTCAGTGGGCATAAACTTGAAAACGTGAGAATGAGTGTTGCGATCAGATAGCATGTGTGCCTTCTAAACAAGTTGTAACTCTACATGAAATAAAAACAGAACATGCAGAAGGTCTCAGCAGTTCAGTCAATCTCTGCGGAGAAGGGAATGGAGTTAACCTTTCAGGTCATTTAATCTGATGAATGGCAACTACTGTCTGAGCCTATGGAACTGAGTGATAATGTGCCTACTGTTTATGAGAAAGAGCTGTCTGCATTGTTTCTTGTATCTCAGGGTAGAAAGAAGAACAAAAGGGAAAGGGGTGGAGGGCCGGAGACGTTCAAAAAGAAAACGTGACAACGATGGCGGAAGGCCAGAGGGAGAGGTAATGGGATCAGCAAATAAACTATGGATGGAGAGATGGGGACCGAGGGTGCATGGAATGGTTCAGAGGCGGGATCGTGAATAGCAGCTATCAGCAAATAAGGGGACAAAAAGAGAAACGCAAAACAAAACTATGGCAGAGATTACAGTGAAAGTCACTCTCTCACGTTACACGGTCGTTCTTTACAGGATGCAAGTTTACTTTAGAAACTTCATTCATTCTGCATCAGTACTCGTTACTAAACCCATGATGGCCGGTTCCTCTAGGTTTTAAACGATTGTGTTTCAGCAAACTGAAGCTACTTAATCACTGATTTTACAGAAATTCTGATTCAGTCCAAGGTTATCTGAAAAAGCAATTTTCTGTGTTCAGCCAAGACGGAAACGTCGCCTGGCTGTTGATGTGAATTGTCCTTCTTCTCCGGTCTGCATAACCCAGCACCCCTGAATGAAACAAAAAACACACTATTGTTGACTCTGCCTGCCGCTGATAGGTTGCTCTCTTGATCTGCTCTCTCGCTACTTATCAACCAATTTCTAATGAAAAGTATACATTCAAATTCATGGAGTGTTTTTTTCATTGCAATAAATCATCCAGAGTGTGGAAATCCCCGACGTGGAATCGAACCCTGGTCTTCAGCGGTCACGGGCATTCGGCCTCTGATATTCGGGTAAGCGTTCTCCAAGGCACAGGTGAGTTTGCACATTCATCTCATGTCTGCGTGGGTTTCCTCCGGGTGCTCCGGTTTCCTCCCACAGTCCAAAGATGTGCGGGTTAGGTTGATTGGCCAGGTTAAAAATTGCCCCTTAGAGTCCTGGGATGCGTAGGTTAGAGGGATTAGTGGGTAAATATGTGGGGATAGGGCCTGGGTGGGATTGTGGTCGGTGCAGACTCGATGGGCCGAATGGCCTCCTTCTGCACTGTAGGGTTTCTATGATTTCTATGATTTCTAAGGCGGCCTTCGCGACACACGACAGCGCAGAGTCGCTGAGCAGAAACTGATAGCCAAGTTCCGCACACACAAGGACGGCCTCAACCGGGATATTGGGTTCATGTCACACTATTTGTAACTCCCACAGTTGCGTGGACCTGCAGAGTTTCACTGGCTGTCTTGTCTGGAGACAATACACATCTTTTTAGCCTGTCTTGATGCTCTCTCCACTCCCATTGTTTTGTTTCTTAAAGACTGGATTAGTTGTAAGTATTCGCATTCCAACCATTATTCATGTAAATTGAGTCTGTGTCTTTATAAGTTCTGTTTGTGAACAGAATTCCCACTCACCTGAAGAAGGGGCTTAGAGCTTCGAAAGAACAAAGAACAAAGAACAATACAGCACAGGAACAGGCCCTTCGGCCCTCCAAGCCCGCGCCGCTCCCCGGTCCAGGATTGAATCCTGAATCCAGGATCCCCGCCCAATTTTCCAGCCTATCTACATACCAATATCCTATCCACCGAGCTGTCCCTCACAGCTACGATGCTTTGTTCATTACAACCTATTAACTCACCCCCACCCCCCCATTCCAGACCATGTGATCTCCAGGGAGAGGCGAAAACCCAGAGTGAAAAACCCCAGGGCCAATATGGGGAAAGAAAAATCTGGGAAATTCCTCTCCGACCCCCTGAGGCGATCGAAACGAGTCTAGGAGATCACAATGGCCCCGATCGGAAAATGCTTCCCAACCCTAGTCATTTCCACTTCCACGAACACCATATGAATTCCCTGCCCCCGAGACAGGTTCCCAACTATCCGCAGTCTCACTCTGTACTGGCACCAGCAAGATGATCATAGAATGAAGCCTTGAAACGAGAAACCAGGAACAATTAGCCCGCGCCGCTCCCTGGTCCAAACTAGACCACTCTTTTGTATCCCTCCATTCCCACTCCGTTCATATAGCTGTCTAGATAAGTCTTAAACGTTCCCAGTGTGTCCGCCTCCACCACCTTGCCCGGCAACACATTCCAGGCCCCCACGACCCTCTGTGTGAAATATGTCCTTCTGATATCTGTGTTAAACCTCCCCCCCTTCACCTTGAACCTATGACCCCTCGTGAACGTCACCACCGACCCGGGGAAAAGCTTCCCACCGTTCACCCTATCTATGCCTTTCATAATTTTATACACCTCTATTAAGTCTCCCCTCATCCTCCGTCTTTCCAAGGAGAACAACCCCAGTTTCCCCAATCTCTCCTCATAACCAAGCCCCTCCATACCAGGCAACATCCTGGTAAACCTCCTCTGTACTCTCTCCAAAGCCTCCACGTCCTTCTGGTAGTGTGGCGACCAGAACTGGACGCAGTAATCCAAATGCGGCCGAACCAACGTTCTATACATCTGCAACATCAGACCCCAACTTTTATACTCTATGCCCCGTCCTATAAAGGCAAGCATGCCATATGCCTTCTTCACCACCTTCTCCACCTGTGACGTCACCTTCAAAGATCTGTGGACTTGCACACCCAGGTCCCTCTGCGTCTCTACACCCTTTATGGTTCTTCCATTTATCGTGTAGCTCCTCCCTACATTATTCCCACCAAAATGCATCACTTCGCATTTATCAGGATTGAACTCCATCTGCCATTTCCTTGCCCAAATTTCCAGCCTATCTATATCCTTCTGTAGCCTCTGACAATGTTCCTCACTATCTGCAAGTCCTGCCAGTTTTGTGTCGTCCGCAAACTTACTGATCACCCCAGTTACTCCTTCTTCCAGATCATTTATATAAATCACAAACAGCAGAGGTCCCAATACAGAGCCCTGCGGTACACCACTAGTCACAGGCCTCCAGCCGGAAAAAGACCCTTCCACTACCACCCTCTGTCTTCTATGACCTTGTGTGGCTTTTACTACCAAATAAACCTGTTGGACTTTAACCTGGTGTTGTTAAACTTCTTACTTCTATGTAACAGGCAGGAATACTCAGCACCACCCACGCGAGGAAAGTTTTAACGGACAAAAACAGTAGAAAAATCCGAGGTTTACTTCTGCATCAACAATTCATCTGAAAATACACTGGTTTCTCAGTCCTTACAAGATGTAACCACGAACAGTGGACCTGGAGGGACTACGGGCTTCCTTCAGTTATCTCAGAGTGAGATTAGAATGATGAAAGGATAGCTTCTCTTACTGAACTGTCTGTTTCGATTCCAGTCTGGAATTCATGGTGCTTATTAACCTACTCATTCAGTTTCCTCGTATTATTATCGAAATCGAATTGTCTCAAGAAGCCCACCTACAGCTAACATTTGAATTATGTTAACTTCCTGTGACAAGGGCATTAACTTGATGCAATATTGAGTCTGTGAGCCCTTTTCAGCAGGAGGAATGTACATTTTCAGTTCCTACGAATAGTAAGATATAATTTCCGATTTGGAGTCCCCCGAGAGCTTAGCTAAAAATAATTCGCACTACATATGTGTGCAACCTGGAATGGATTGTATTTGTTTAAGTAAACTGAGCTGGCAAATGCAGACCATAGAGCTATCCAGATACTGAAGCTCATAATCAGCCACTCTATAGCAAGCAGGATGGGACTACACTGTAGATGCTTTGTGAAAGATTATCAATTCAGAATGTTTTCCAATCGCAATGTACTGATGTATGATAAGCATAGGCGAGCTTTACGCAATACAAGTTATATTGTTTTTCTAAAACAAAAAAATATATACTTGTTGAAATAATCAAATAAAATCCCGTTTTGTCAACATTCAGTCAGCAGAAAAAGTGAATGTATTTTCCGTTGATTGAAGAATGCTGCTCACTAAGATCTAGAGATTTCCATTACATGTAATTCACTTTTTCCCAGTTCAGTCTGAACGTGGCACTAAGTCAAGGGAATGTCCAGACAAAGGTTCCAGGTTTGGAAATACAGCCGCTTGGTGCAGTCCTTACAATATTGAAGGAACACAACAGCCTCGAAAAGTATAGGGGGTAGATGTTGGAGGAGGCATCACAGCGATGTGGTGGAGGGGGCGAGACGGGGGGGGGGGGGGAGGTGGGGGGCGAGGGGGGGAGGTGGTGGTGGTGTAGGACACTTAGATTCTTCAAAAAATGAGGATGTTAAAAGTGCAGTATTGTCGGTGCAATTGCCGTGCAGCAAGCAGGTGGGTGGTCTGCTAGTCATAGATCACAGAAACCTGACAGTGAAGAAGGAGGACATTCGGCCCATCAAGTCTGCACCGACAACAATCCCACCTTGGCTCGTAAACCCACATATTTACCCGCTAATCCTCTAACCTATGCATCCCTGGGCATTAAGGGGCAATTTAACATGGCCAATGCACTTAACCTGCGCATTTTTGGACTGTGGGAGGAAATCGGGGCAACTGTAGAAAAACAACGGAGACATGGGGAGAACATGCAATCTCCACACAGACAGTGACCCAAGCTGGGAATCGAACCCAGGTCGCTGGAGTTGTGAGGCAGCATTGCTAACCACTGTGCCACCGTTCCGGTGGAATCTTATTACGCAACTCTGCCCTCGGATTGCATTTTTAAAATCCAATCGACCAATTGAAATTATGCCCTACTTACAGAACTTAGTTCATAAATCAATATCGTGCAGAGCAGGGGGTCATAACACTGACTCCTGCGGAACTCCATTATTTGCATTCTTGCGGTATGAATGCAACCATTAACCATGACTTAATATTTGCTGACAATCTGCCATACTTCTTTCCCATGTTGCTACTGACGTTTTCACTCCATGGTCTCAGTTCTGCTGTGCAGCATTGCATTAACTGCCTTTTGAAAATGCGTGCACATTACATCAACATCATTACTCTGCTGTAGCCTCACTTTCACTTTTGTAAAAATTAAAGCAAATAATTTGACTTCAGCAGGCTTCATTTTCGAAAATTAATCTTGCTGACTTCCTTGCTTTATCATTCATGTCACCAATCAATTTTTGACTTATTGTTTTTCAAAGCAGCCCAGTGACCGAAGCTTCTCCAACATGACCACCCTTGCTGGATTTGTCTTTGAACCTTTTAGTGAACACGGGCATTTATCATTCTCCCATTCCCAGCACCACCCTTGAATCTAAGGATAATTGGGAAATTTGGCCTTCACATCCCCCGCACCTTTCTCCCCACTTTGGTCCCTCAACGGGAGGACTTTGAATAGTGTGGAGGAGCAGAGGGATCTAGGTGTATGTGTGCATAGATCCCTGAAAGTTGGGAATCAAGTAGATAAGGTTGTTAAGAAGGCATATGGTGTCTTGGCGTTTATTGGTAGGGGGATTGAATTTAGGAGTCGTAGCGTTATGTTGCAACTGTACACAACTCTGGTGCGGCCGCACTTGGAGTACTGTGTGCAGTTCTGGTCCCCACATTACAGGAAGGATGTGGAGGCTTTGGAGAGGGTGCAGAGGAGGTTTACCAGGATGTTGCCTGGTATGGAGGGGAGATCCTATGAGGAGAGGCTGAGGGATTTGGGATTGTTTTCGCTGGAAAGGCGGCGGCTAAGTGGGGATCTTATTGAAACATATAAGATGATTAGAGGTTTAGATAGGGTGGATAGTGATAGCCTTTTTCCTCTGATGGAGAAATCCAGCACGAGGGGGCATGGCTTTAAATTGAGGGGGGGTAGTTATAGAACCGATGTCAGGGGTAGGTTCTTTACCCAGAGGGTGGTGAGGGATTGGAATGCCCTGCCAGCATCAGTAGTAAATGCGCCTAGTTTGGGGGCGTTTAAGAGATCCGTAGATAGGTTCATGGACGAAAAGAAATTGGTTTAGGTTGGAGGGTCACAGTTTTTTTTTTAACTGGTCGGTGCAACATCGTGGGCCGAAGGGCCTGTTCTGCGCTGTAATGTTCTATGTTCTATGTTCTATGTTCATCTCCTTCAATATCCCTGAATGAATCTCACCCGGCCAAATGGAGAATGGAAATAAATTACAGGTTGAACACAATTAGATACCAAAATCTGCAATCAAATATTCAATTCTGGTATTGTTTCATCACTGGCACATTTAACATTAAATGCAGAATATCTTTAATTGGCAGCAACTTTCAGCCAATGAACTATGCAAAAGTTATAGTCTATACTGGCGCTGATTGCCACAAGAGGATGAAAAAAGTTGTGCCTCTCTGATACTTTACAGGAACCAGTTGAGGAGAGAACATTCCAGTCTAAGCTGCAAATGGATTAAGGTGAATTTTAATGTTTTAGCTGGAGCTCGATGTTGTACCTCCTTTATTATTAATAACCCGCAGAATTAGTACACAGGGAAATTTAAACATCTTCTTCAGCTCCTCCCGGAATTTCCTCTGGGTCGCTGCATAAATACACGTATTTTGACAGGAACTCAAAAACTTCAACATCGTTCCTGTTTCTGTGGCGATATATCGAGATTTTGTGCGGTCACCTCTGTAAGAATTAATGTTAACCAGCCGAGAAGTTATAACACCAATAACAACCGGCAACCAAAGCAGTAAAAAACTGCCTGACACAGTGAAGAGTAAGATGATGGATTTCCTTCGCTTCTCCATCTCTGGATCAGACTGTTTCTCAGTTGTGTGGGACCGGAGTTTCCTCCGGGCTCTGCTTGCCACTATAATTCGTCTGATCGTCAAACAATTCAACAAGACAATTAAAGTGAAAGGAAGCCAAAGTACCCAAGCAGCGTGAAACCAGAAAAACGCCGCACCGAAGGGTGAGGAAAAAAAAGCTACATTTGGCTGGCAACCCCACTGCAGGTTCATAATTATCTGATGATATTCATATCCGAAGAAAAATGGGACATGCTTGAAAAAGATCAGGACAGAGAAAAATGCTATAACCACAGCTGCAGATCTCTCGGTGCAATGCTTTACTTTGAACTTCTGGCAGCAAATAACTGCAAATCGGTCAAATGTGAAGAAGACTGTAAATCCAATAGACAAATCAAGCGCAACAGCTGTCATGTAAAGGACGGATTTACATACGGGAGTGTGGTGCAGAAATGAAAATGCAAAATTATAACTAAAAATATGATATAACATTACATTGATAATCAGGACCAGTAGATCTGCTGTTGCCATAGCCAGCATGATTGTAGAGATGCATTTGGAAAGGCCACATTTGCCTCGGCAAAGAATCACAATAGTCATCAGGTTTCCTGAAAGAAAAAAGATAAATAGTGTCCCTGCGTCTGATTAACATCTAAAAATTCTCATATCCAACAGGCTATAAGAAAATAGAGACAGTTGAAACTGCTTATAAACAAACAAGTTGCAATAGCTTACCAGGGATACCAATAGCTGCTAGAATTGGGTAGTAAATCTCTTTTATCAACAGAATAACAGGTTTTCCCATCTTTTAAGAATGGAAGAATAACGTAGATACTTTTAAACTCTAAATGATATGCCAATGAAACATTGGAAGGCATAATATTTTTATACACCCATCATTCCCCGAGGCAGTCAACCATGGGGTTTCATCATTGGCATTACTTACAGTCATTTAACAAATGCACGTAAATAAGTTTATTTTGTTTGTTGTGTTAGATTAAGAGGACAATGTTTTTCTTTATTGGATATTCGAAAAATCATAAAGAATGAGCAGTTGCTTTTTATTTGGCTTGTGTTAGATTAAGAGAAAAAGTTATCAATTTTATTGCGCATTAGAACAAATCACGGAGCATTCCTATTTATTTACCTTGTGTTAGATTAATGGAGGAAGCGAACCTTTCCATTGCACTGTTAAAATTGCACTTTTTAGCAAAAAATATACTTTTTTCAGAATATTTGGTGACATACCTCATGAGGCATTTCAACATGAAAATTAAAAAATGTTATAAACTGTAAATTGTGCTATAGAGAGTGGTCCACTCTTGAGTGCATCAAAAATTGTAATTTTTCAAAGACTATTTCCTCGGGTGAATGGAGCGGTAACGAGGGGGCATAACTATAGGGTTCATGGTGGGAGATATAGGAAGGATGTCCGAGGTAGGTTTTTTACTCAGAGAGTGGTTGGGGTGTGGAATGGACTGCCTGCAGAGATAGTGGAGTCAGAAACTTTAGGAACATTTAAGAAGCTATTGAATAGGCACATGGAGTACTTCGGGATGATAGGGAGGAAATAGCTTGATCTGGGTTTCAGACAAAGCTCGGCACAACATCGTGGGCCGAAGGACCTGTTCTGTGCTGTACTGTTCTATGATCTATGTTGCCAACTCCGAGAATTACAATTAGAAATCTCCCAGTATTCCCAGAGGCAGAGTGGGCTTAGTTTATTTACAACTAAAGGTCGCTCACCGGCTCTTGACTCAATTCTATTACCCCAACTTCTCTAGACAAGGCAGCAGAATAAAACTTGCACGACTGTGAAGGACACGCTCCTGTATAATAAAGAAACATTGTATTTCTTTTCTCCTAATGGCACCAAAGAGTTATGGTAGGAATGTTGATCATCCTATGATGCTAGTGCCACAAGTTACTTACACTACATTGGAGCATGTTTTTCCAGGATTTCTGATAGTCCTATATGTACACCAGTAGTGACTGTGCCCTTCTGATACCAGTGAGTGCTACACATCCCTTAAGACGACAATAGTCCTCTGCAACTAGTGGCAGCATGAACTAGCATTTGTTGCGATTGTACAGCTACTTGGACTGCAGCTCCTCACATCCCGCTCCGACAACGATTCCATTCTAGTCTGCCAGTTCCTCCAACTCCATATCGTCTGCTCTCATGACGACACATTCGAAAATGGTGCTTCTGACGTCTGCTTTTTCCTGTAAGCGAGCGCCCCCACCCCCCACCCCCCACCACCCTACCCACCTCCTGGCGTACTCAGGCAACTCAACCAGGTTCGAGCCATCTCCTGCAAATCGACCCTCACTCCTTCCCCTCCCTCACAGAACCATGATAGTGCCCCCTTTGTCCTCACTTTCCACTCTTCAACTTTGGATTCAAAGGATCATCTTCTGCTATTTCCGCCAATTCCAGCACCATTCCATAACTAAGAGTGTCTTCCCCTCACTTTCCCGCCTGCTCCTCCGCACTCAAAATTCCGGTTGGACTGCCCCCTGCGGTCAAAATCTCCATCACACGCAACTCTCCATCCCTTTTCTACCGCACCTTCCCTTGGAATTGCAAAAGGTGGATACTCACCCCTTTACCTCTTCTCGATTCAAGGCCCCCAGTATCTCTTCAGGTTAAGCAGCGTTTCAATGGCACTTCCTTCAATTTGTTTTATTGTATTTGTTGCTCCCAATGCAGTCTCCTCCATATTGGAAAAACGAAATGCAGATTGGCTGACCGTTGTGTGGAACACCTTCGCTCAGTCCAAAATAATGACCACAAACTTCCTATTACTTGACATTTTAATGCAGATCTTGCTTTCACGCCCACATGTCCTTAGCCTACTTCAATTTTCCAATGAATCTTGGCGCAGCATCTCACCTTCCAGTTCACCACAGAGTAGACCTCGGGACTCAACGCTGAGTTCATTGACTTCAGATATTGGCCGGTCTTATCCATCTTAAAATCATTTCTTTCTTATTTTTGAAAAGTCCACACATGCATTGTCTCAATGGAAAACACCCCCTCACATCAGGCCATCTCTCCTTTCTTCTTAAAATTGCTACTTTTTTGTTTCATCCCCTACATTCTCCCGACTTTCAGCTATGAAGCAGAGTCCATGGCCAGAAACGTTAATTATTTTGCTCTCCTGTTGGATGCTCGCAGATACTCTGAATTTTTGTAGAGTTTCCTATTTTTGTTTCAGATACAGGGATCCACAGCATTTTGCTTATTTTAATTGCCATCGTGCTCCCCTAGTACAGGTAACCAGGTTGCTTCAGTAGTAATTATTCTGTGACACCTACACTTGAGGTGATCATGCATCACAGCGCGGGGACCTGAGCAATGTCAGTCAGTACCCGACCAATGTCAGCCAGGACCCGAGCAATTTCAGCCTGGAATGACTGTATGGAGTTTGCACATGCCCCCTGTGTCTGTGTGGGTTTCATAGAATCATAGTGGTCAGGTGCGGCAATTTGGCTCATTGTGTCTGCACTGACACATTAGAAACACGCAAACTCCCATGTTATCCCACCGAATAGCACTTTGCCCATAACCTTGAATTAATGATGTACAAAGTATTGATCCAATACGTTTTCAAGGATGTGAGGCAACCCGCCTCGACCACCCTCCCATGCACTGCAGTCCAGACCATCACCACCCTCTGGGAAAAAGGCTTCTCCTCACGTTCCCCTAACTCTCCTACCACTCAATTTGAACTTATACCCCCTCGTGACTCACCCTGCAACTTAAGGGGACAGCTGCTCCTTATCCATTGTGTCCATGTCCCTCATAATCTTGTACACCTCGATTAGGTCGCCCCTCAGTCTTCTCTGCTCAACGAAAACAACCCAAGCCTACTCAATCCCTCTTCATAATTTAAAATTTCCATCCTAGGCAAGAACCCAGCGACTCTCCTCTGCAGCCCCTCCAGTGCAGTCACATCCTTCCTGCAACGTGGCGACCAGAACTGCACACAGTTTTCTAGCTGCGGCTTCACCAATGTTCTATGCAACTCTAATGCGACCCTAATGTCACATTCCAAAGATGTGCGGGTTAGGTTGATTGGCCATGCTTAAATTGCCCCTTAGTGTCCTGAGATGTGTAGGTTGAGAGATTAGTGGCTAAAATATGTAGGGATATGGGGGTAGGGCCTGGGTGGGATTGTGGTCGGTGCAGACTTGATGGGCCGAATGGCCTCTTTCTGTACTGTCGGGTTTCTATGATTTCTATGACTTCTCTGCTTTTGTAATCGATGTCTCGATTGATAAATGCAAGTGTCCCATATGCCTTTTTTCATTACCGTACTAACATGTCCTTTCACCTTCAGAGATCAGAGGACAAATATGCAAGTTCCCGTTGTTCCACAGAGCTTACTAGTGTCCTGCCATTCATTGAATACTTCCTTGTCAAATTCCTCCTTCCAAAGCATATCTCCTCACTCTTTCCAGGGTTAAATTTAATCTGTCACTTATCTGCCCATTTGACCATTCCAGCTATATCTCCTGAGACACACAGCCTCACTGTTAACTGCCCAGCCATTTTCTGTGTCACCCGCAAAATTATTAATCCTACCCTCCACCTATTCATCCATGCCGTTTATATGAATGACAAATAATAGGGGACCAAACACAGATCACTGTGGCACACAACTTGACACTGGCTTCCAGTCATTACAGCAGCCTTCTATCATCACCCACTGTCTCCGACAACTGAGCCAATTTTGAATCCAATTTTAACAAATTACCCTGTTACCGACGTCTATTTTTTTTTATATACGTCTCTCATGTCGGACATTGTCAAAGGCTTTGCTGAAATCCATATAATCTACATCGACTGCACTATCCTCATTTAAACACCTGGTCATCTCCTCAAATAACAGTCAAATCTGTTACACATGATCTCACTCTGACGAAGCCCTGCTGACTGTCACTGATCTAGCCTTGTCTCCTAAAGTGGAGATAGATGGTCTTCTTCAGAAGATTCTTCAATATTTTCCTGAGCACTGATGTGAGACTCATTGGTCTGTTGTTCCCTGGTTTATCTTTAAAATTATTGCTAAATATCAGACCCATATTAACTGTTCACCAGGCATCTGGCACCTTCCCCGTGGCCAGCGCGGAATAGGAAATGTGGGCCAGAGCCTGTGCAATCTCCTCCCTTGCCTCCTACAGTAGCCTAGGGCATACTGTACCTAGAGGCTGGTCCACTTTTAAGGCTGTCAAAACCTTTTCTTCGCTATGTCAATTTGCTCAAGAACCTCACATTCTTACTCCCTGAATTTCATACTTTTGTCCTCATTCACTTGGGTGAAGACGGATGCCAAATGTTCATCAAACGCTCTATCAATGTCTTCTGGCTCCACCCACAGATTTCTCCTTTGGTCCCTAGTTGGCCGTACTCTTTCTCTGGTCATCTTCTTCCCATTGATATCTTATAGAATATCTTGAGATTTTTCCTACTTTTACTAGCCAGAGATTTCTCATATTCACTCTTTGTTTTCCTGATTGATTTCTTAAGTTCCACACTTCACTTTCTATAACTCACTGATGCCTCCACTGATCTGCTTCCCTTGTACTTTTGAAAAACCTTTATTTTTCTTTTCATTGTATTCTGAATATTTCTGGCCCTCCATTGTTCTGTGAGCTTGCTGATCCGCCCTATTACCCTAGAGGGAACACGCTGGGCTTGCACCATCCCCATTTCCTTTTTGGATGCCCCATCCGCTCTCCTCGCCCTCAACTGTTCTTCTGTAGGTACCCCATTAGTAGCTGTTCCCAGACGTCCTTGGCCAGATCCTGCCTTATTCTACTGAAATCCATTCTGCCCAAAACCGAAACCTTTTTGCAACTTGCCTATTTCATTGGTTTCCTCTGAGCACTCCGGTTTCCTCCCACACAGTGTCGGTTAGGTTAATTTGCCATCACAAACTGCCCCTTAGTCTCTGTCAGGGGGATTGGTTTTGCACTGTTGGGGTTCTATGATTGTTAGGGGCTGTTACAACAGTTTTCTTGTTGTATTTAAAAACTGTCGTTCTCCTCAAGTAGCCAAAAAAGTAACAGATGGTTTCAAGATGATTTTAATTAACGATAGCTAGCTACAGAACCCCGAATGTCCATTCAGGGCATTCAGAGAGAATAAAACAGAAATGCAAAGGAAATTGAAGTCTCAGCTTCGATTGCAGGTAATTATCATATATCAATCAAAATAATAGAAGTTATCTCCATCCAATCATAAAAGGGTACAACATTTCAAGGTATAGTTTTTAAAGCCAATGACAGTGACCTTAAATTTGCTAAGTTATAATATTCAATTGACGTGAGGTTTTTACTTCCTTCAATTGAGTATTGTTTTCAACTGTCCTCCGATATTCCAACAGTGTCTAGTTATTAGAACATGAATCACTCCCTTGTTCAGTGCATGAATTAAAGTCCTTCTCCCAGAATAGTAGTTTTCTATTCCTTATCTGAAGGTCAGGTGTCTGAAAGTTGTTGCCTACTATCCTATAGTTAAACATTGTGTGAGCTTTGTGATTTGTCCCTGTTAACCGTTCCACTGAACACAGTTATTATTGTGACTACTACTTTCCTCCATAATTTTTAATATAGGTAATAATCCTGTTCAGTTTCCCCCTTTGTCATTAGCTGACAACCAAAAAGGCCAATAGGATGTTGAGAATACCTCTATGGATCCTTTAGCAGGCCTGTCGTCCAGATGTTGGGGGTTTCCTAAAGGACGTTGCTGTAAGTTTCAGCTTCTGACTTTCTCCACTTCTTCCTTGCAGGGAGCCGTAGCAACATAGCAAGGTATTGCCAGCGCCGGCTGTTCAACCGATTTTCTTCAATAACAACACATTATGGTGGCCCATAATATTACCA
The DNA here is from genome assembly GCF_964213995.1 of Mustelus asterias. Lineage (NCBI taxonomy): Eukaryota > Metazoa > Chordata > Chondrichthyes > Carcharhiniformes > Triakidae > Mustelus > Mustelus asterias. The sequence goes on along the minus strand of NC_135816.1, from coordinate 90,406,758 downwards.
CCCCTTGGCTACAGTCATCCCCATCCTGATTATTTCCCATCAATTGCTTTGGCTGTTCCATGCCGATCCTGGAACATATCTGTCCCATGAGTGATGTGTTCCCGACACTTCCAGTCTGGTGCAAATCTGGCTGGTTAGGTTAACTTGAAACGTCACTCATGGGTCTGTTTTTTTTGAAGACTCATTCATGGGTGATTTCCATATCTTCTCGTATGGCCTGTCTGAGCACTTTCTCCAGTGTCTCGTCAGTGTGTAATATGTCATCCCACCAGGCACCAAACTCTATCCTGATGTTTTTTTTTCGTCAAGTGTAACCCTTCAGTTACTAGTGGTGTACCGCAAGGATCTGTTTTGGGGCCACTGCTGTTTGTCATTATTATAAATGACCTGGATGAGGGTGTAGAAGGATGGATTTGTAAATTTGCGGATGACACTAAGGTCAGTGGAGTTGTGGACAGTGCAGAAGGTTGTTTCAGGTTACAGAGGGACATAGATAAGCTGCAGTGCTGGGCTGAGAGGTGGCAAATGGAGTTCAATGCGCAAAAGTGTGAGGTGATTCACTTTGGAAGGAGTAACATGATTACAGAGTACTGGGCTAATGGTAAGAGACTTGGTAGTGTGGCTGAACAGAGAGATCTCGGTGCCCAGCTGCATAGATGCCTGAAAGCTGGCACCCAGGTTGATAGGGTTGTTAAGAAGAAGACTGTTAGCTTTTATTGGTAGTGGGATTGAGTTTCGGAGCCAGGCGGTCATGTTGCAGCTGTACAAAACTCTGGTGCAGCCGCACTTGGAGTATTGCGTACAGTTCTGGTCACCGCATTATAGGAAGGATGAGGATGCATTGGAAAGGGTGCAGAGGAGACTTACTAGGATGTTGCCTGGTATGGTGGGAAGGTCTTATGAGGAAAGGCTGAGGGATTTGAGGTTGTTTTCGTTCGAGAGAAGAAGGTCAAGAGGTGACTGAATAGAGGCATACAAGATGATCAGAGGATTAGATAGGGTGGATAGTGAGAACCTTTTTCCTCGGATGGTGATAGCTAGCACGCGGGGACATAGCTTTAAATTGAGGGGTGATAGATATAGGACAGATGTCAGAGGTAAGTTCTTCACTCAGAGAGTGGTAAGGGCGTGGAATGCCCTGCCTGCAGCAGTAGTGGACTCGCCAACATTAAGGGCATTTAAATGGTCATTGGGTAAACATAAGGATACTATTAGAATAGTGGAGGTTAGATAGGCTTTAGATTGTTTTCACAGGTCGGCACAACATCGAGGGCCGAAGGGCCTGTACTGCGCTGTAATTATCTATGTTCTATGTTATTCCACAGTCAATGATTCGATTAATTGCAGACAATATCAGCGATTACTTTCACAAAGTAAACCGCCAATATTATCTGTCTCTGTGGTGATTGTGTATCACTGTGTAGGTCCCACCTGCATTGCTTTAAATGTTTCTTTCAATGGTAAAATAACAGTGATTATCTTGCTGGTGTTGCAAGACAGCTCGAGGGTCCGACAAGCACTTATTGTGTAATGCTTTAAACCTGAACAGCATTCTGTCTTGCTCCTTATGAGTCACACATCCTTAGATCAGATTCGGTGAACCCAGCCGTCTCCTTCTAATTTTTCCATTCTGTAGCTATACTTAACGGTATCATTGATTGTACTTCCCTATGTTACCACCATAATGAATTTTATAGCCCCCTTCACTGGACCTCCACTTGGTCGGATGACTTGTTAATTCATGTCCCTCCCGATGAATGTTAGTAAAGTTTAACTTGTACAGGAAGCTAAATAAATATCTGGGAATTGTTCCAAATTTCAAACTCGTCTATCAGATCTCTGGCACGATTGTCGCATGCCCACCCTTTGACTTGAGCCTCAGTGGTATTGATCATTCCATTGGCTACACGACTAAATGTTTCTAGGAGTCAATCACACTGTAGGTATCCAGCTGTGAGTGCATAATCGGTTCCATAGGCTCCACACTGTATTCCCTTTCCAATTTCCGTGGCAACCCAGAACGAATTTCATCAGACAATTGTAGAAATTAACCAGCAAGTTTGCACTCCCAAACAATCCACCGATATCTCCAGGTAATTCATTTGATCTCGTACCCGTGATTCAGGAGAGATTATGTTATTATCATCAATGATTCTCTGCATTTGGACCTCCCTCCATTTAGTGGCATTAAATGGGGCGGCACAGTGGCAGAGTAGTTCGCACTCTTGCCTCACAGCGCCAGGATCCCAGGTTTAACTCCCGCCTTGGGTCACTGTCTGTGTGGAGTTTGCACCATTTCCCCGTGTCTGCGTAGGTTTCCTCCAGGTGCTCCAGTTTGCTCCCATAGTCTGAAAGACATGCTACTTCCGTGCATTGAACCAAACAGGCGCCGGATTGTGACGACTCGGGGAATTTCACAGTAAATTCATTGCAGTGTTAATGTAAGCCTTACTTGTGACTAATAAATAAACTTTAACTTTTTAGGATGGCCGTATCATATTGAATTTAATACTGTTAATAGGCCTGGAAGATTGTAGGTTTTGCCCCCGAGACACCATTGTTGCATAATATAGTACAATTTACATTTCCCAATCCTTACAAACCTATCTGGGGGAGCTTCGACCACGTATGGACATTGGGTAAGTTTTTGATATCCACAGGTATTAAGATGGTAACTTCTAATATCTCTACAATCAAATCTTTCATGTTACATGTTTACGTAGTTCTTGGAATACTGGCCCTCAAGGACAGAGTCAATGACATTGAAACAATATTTCCACAAATCCAATATTTGAATACTTTCAAGACCCAATTTGTCCACTGAGCATTTTTCATCTTTGAGTCCCATCCCAGGGGATGTTATGAAAAGGCTTCCCCATTCACTTCCCTCTGGAATCCTCGCCCTGGGGAGACTATTGTACCAGGTTCCCATACTACTGTCCCATCCTTTCTCAGACGATCCACAATCTGGCTCAATGATTCGGGCTGGCATGATGACTGATTGGGTCACTTGATCCAATATCCAGATGTTGGGTTTCTTTATCTACTGTCTTGTTCCACAGATGGGTAGCTGACGTACCTGATTCCAGCATAGACATCAGAGTAATAGGAACCTATGAAAATATGAATGCTTGTCCCCACCAGTCGGGTGGTCGTCAGGTCTGTCAGAGTCCTGATACATTTTTAACAGAGTGTTATGTTTCTACCGACTTCCTGTCTTTGTATTTACAATTGCGCACATGTCACATATCATAATTAACTTCTACTGTCCATGCCACGCGGTTGGAGACCACTACGCTCTGGTCTCAACTTTAGTGATCTCAGGATTACTACTGGTGCCACAGGCTAGTCACAGTAGAAATTATAGGATGCATCGGATTAATACATGGCTGAAGAGATGGTGTCAGAGAGAGAGTTCCAATTTCCTGGGGCATTGGAACCGGTTCTGGGGGAGTTAGGAATTGTACACATTGGACGGGTTACACCTGGGCAGGACTGGGACTAATGTCCGAGGGGGACTGTTTGTTTGAGCGGTTGGAAAGGGCTTAAACTAATTTAAACATTTAAGCTAATATGTCAGGGGGATGGGGAACCAAGAAAAGATTCAGAGAAGGAGGGACCAAGGACGAAAACAAAAGGTAAATAAAAGGAGTAATAAAAGTAATAGACAGAGAAACCAAGGAAAAAATTCAAACAGGGTTATAGAGAAAAATATTGGGAGCAAGACAAAAAAATTTAAATATTTGCCTTTGCTCAACGCCTTAATGCACAGAGCATTTGCAATAAAGATCATGAATTAATCTTGCAGATAAATGGAAACGCTTAAATGTATTTGAGATTATGGAGTCATGGTTGCCGATTGACCAGGGATGGGAACTAAATCTCCCAGGGTATTCAGTATGTAGGAAGGACAGGCATAAAGAGCAATGTGGTGGAATCGCATTGCTGGTTAAAGAGGAAGTTAACACAATAATGAGAAAAGATATGAGCTCTGACAATTTGCAGTCTGCATGGGTAGAGTTGAGAACTACCAAGGAGCAAAAAGGTTTTGTGGGTGGCATTCTTGACCCCCAAACTGTAATGGTGATGTTGGGAATGCCATTAAACACGCAATTGGATATGCAAGTGATAAGGGAATATTGGTGATCATGGGTGATTTTAATCTGCACATAGATTGGGCAAATCAAATTAGCCGCACTGCCGTAGAGGAGGAATTACTGGAGTACATATGAGATGGCTTTCTTCACCAATATATGGAGGAAGCAACTATAGAGCAGGCCATCTTAGACTGGGTACTCTGTAATGAGAAGGAAATCATTGCCAATCTAACTGTGTGAGATCGCTTGAGGATGAGCGGCCATAAAATGATAGAATTTTTTATCAAGATGGAGAGTGAAGTAGTTGATTCGGATACTAGGGTGCTATATCTTAATAACTGCCCCAGCTAAATAAGACCCTCGTCAGACTCTACTTGGAGTACTGTGCTCAGTTCTGGTCGCCTCATTACAGGAAGGATGTAGAAAAGATTGAAAGGGTGCAGAGGCGATTTACAAGGATGTTGCCTGGATTGAGTGGCATACCTTATGAGGATAGGCTGAGGGAGCTCGGTCTTTTCTCCTTGGAGAGACGTAGGATGAGAGGAGACCTAATAGAGGTATATAAGATGTTGAAAGGCATAGATCAGCTGGACTCTCAGAGACTTTTTCCCAGGGTGGAAATGGCTCCTACGAGAGGATACAGGTTTAAGGTGCTGGGGGGAGGGGGGGGGTAGGTACAGGGGAAATGTTAGGGGGAAGTTTTCACACAGAGTGTGGTGGGCGAGTGGAATTGGCAGCCGTCAGTGGTGGTGGAGGCAAACTCAATAGGGTCTTTTAAGAGACTCCTGGATGAGTGCATGGGACTTAATAGGATGGAGGGTTATAGGTAGGCCTAAAAGGTAGGGATATGTTTGGCACAACTTGTGGGGCTGAAGGGCCTGTTTTGTGCTGTAGTTTTCTATGTTTCTATGTTCTATGTTTCAATGAAACTCTGAAGATGTGAGGCGTGAGTTGGCCTTGATAAATTGTGTAGAATAACTTAAATGGATGACACTGAATAGGCAATGTCAAACATTTACGCAACACATGAAGGAACTGAAGCAACTATTTATTCTGTCTGGCAGAAAAATGAATTGGGTAAGAGGGCCAATCCATGGCCATCAAAGGAAATTAGAGAGAGTATCCGATCTAAGAAGAATCATACAGATTGGCCAAGGTGCATAATTTGTCTCAGGATTGCGAGCAGTTTAGAATTCAGCAAATAAGGACCAAGGGATTGATTAAGAAGGGGAAAATATAGAACAAAAGAAAACTTGCAGGGAATATAAAGACTAAGAGTTCTTGTAGATACGTGAAGCGAAAAAGGTTGGTGAAGATAAATGTATGTACCCTGCAGAAAGAAAAGGGGGAATGTATAATAGGGGACAAAGAAATGGCTGAGCAGCTGAATACATACTTTGTTTCTGTCTTCACAAAAGAGGAACAAATCAGACACCAGAAATGATGGCGAATGCAAGATTTACAGAGAAGGAAGAACTGAGGGAGATCAATATTCGTAGAGAAATGGTGCTGGAAACACTTATGGGATGAAAGGGCCAGATAATCAACATGCCACAGTACTTAAGGAATTGGCTCTAAAAATAGTGGATGCATTGCTGGCCACCTTCCAGGATTCTATAGTCTGGAACAGTTCTTGTTGATTGGAAGGTAGTTAATGTCACGCCAATATTCAAAATGGAGGAAGAGGGAAAACAGGGAATGATACACTGGTAAGCCTAACATCGGTCATGAGAAAAATTCTCGAATCCATTATCAAGCATATCATAGCGGAGCATTTAGGAAGCAGTGGTAGGATGAGACAGAGTCAGCATGGATTTGTGAAGTTGAAATCATGGTTGACAAATCTGTTGGAATTCTTTGAAGTTGTAACCAGTAGAGTTGACAAGGTGGAGCCAGTCGATGTGTTATCTTTGGTCTTTCAGAAAGCATTTGACAAAGTCCCACATAAGAGATTATCGTGCAAAATTAAAGCGCATAGGATTCGGGGAAGTGGATTGAGATGAATGGTTGGCAGAGAGGACATAAGCAATATAAATTAATGGGTCTTTTTCAAATTGGCAGACAGTAACTAGTGGACCGCCACAGGGATCGGTGCTGGGACCCAAACTAGTCGCAATATATATTAATGATTTGGATGAGGGAACATAATATAACATTGCAATGTTTACAGATGATACCAAGTTGGTGGAAGGGTGAACCGTGACGAGGATGCAGAGATCTTTCAACACGATCTGGACAGGATGGGTGAGTGGCAAAATCAATGGCAGATGCAGTATGATTTGGATAAATGTGAGGTGATTGACTTTGGAAGCGAAAACAAAAAGGCAGATTAGTACCTGAATGGCAGTGAATTGGGAGAGGGGAGTGTGCAGCGCGACCTGGTGTCCTCGTGCATCAATCGCTGAAGGTAAACATGCAGTTGCAGCCAGCAGTAAAGAAGGCAAATGTAATATTGGCCTTCATTGCGCGAGATTTCGAGTACAGGGGCATGGATATGTTGTTGCAATTATATAGGGCCTTTGTGAGATCACACCGAGAATATTGTGTGCAGTTTTGGTCTCGTTTTCAGAGGAGGGATATTCTTGATTTCGAGGGAGTGCAGCGGTGGTTTACGAGGCTGATTCCAGGGATGGCGGGACTGATCTATGAGAAGAGATTGACGAAGCTAGGATTGTTTTCGATAGAATTTAGACGAATGAGGGAGGATCTCTTAAAGACTTATGAAATTCTATCAAGACCAGACAGATGAGATTAAAGGAGGATTTTCCCGATGGTGGGGGAGTGCAGAACCAGGGCTCACAGCCAGAGGATTCGGAATAGACCATTGAGGACGGAGATGAGGAGATATTTTTTCACTCAAAGAATAGTGAGCTTGTGGAATTCATTACCAAAGAACATAGTCGATACCAAAATATTGAATCTATTCACGAGGCAGCTGGATATAGCACTTGGGGCGAATGTAATCAAAGGTAATGGGGAGAAAGCAGGAATACGCTATTGAGTTGGATGGTCAGCCGTGATCGTGATGAAGGGTGGAGTAGGCTCGACGGGCTAAATGGCCCCCTCCTGCTCCTATCTTCTATGTTTCTATGTCGATGTTTCTATGTTTTCCATCACCTTGTTTTCCCCTTATAGTATTCGTGAATGTTTAGATTGATGCTCCTTCCTGCCCGACACTTCCCACTTGCACGTCACCTCACTCAATATCATTCAAAATAACATTATGCATAAACTTATAATATTCCACAACTCTCCATTCATCAGTTTGCATCTTAAGAATATTCCTTACCAGGTTTATTTACTACTTCATCCAGAATTTGTCCCAATCCAAATTATTTACACTTTCATTTTAATTTTACCTTTTTTATAGGTACTGATATGTTTAATTCTGCCCCAATTGTTTCGCACTCAGTTTCTCTATGGAGTATGTGTAAGTGCCTCGAACATTCAACGGTGCTGTCTGACTCTACTGATCCCATTAACAATTTCGTTCCATTGTTGTTTGTAAAGTACTGTGAATGGCTGAGACCTGCTCCTAAATGTATAATTGCAGCACTTCCAAACCCTTAAATGGATCCAATTTGGACTGATACCCTACAAAATTGTTACTTTGCAATGAACGAACTGCACACTTATGCAATATCTCAACATCGTGTTAACACCTTGACTCTCAGGCGATCATATCAAAAGTTATTGATGTCTTTGTCCATCTATCCACATATGTGCCATACGCCTCACGTGGTGGTCAGGGTATTAAATTCTGGACTCTTAAAAACATAACAAAAACACAGGTATCACCAAGCGAAATCTATCAGCTTGCTAGCCCAATTATATTTTCCCTTCATTAGAATATACATCAGTGCCAAGACAAAATATTCCAAAGAATTGAAATATCCCAATTCCCTTCTGTTCTTTAAATTCCGGACTCCATCTTCTCAATTACTTTATTCTATTCAAAGAACAAAGAACAAAGAACAATACAGCACAGGAACAGGCCCTTCAGCCCTCCAAGCTGCGCCGTTCATGTGCCCCACAAGACCATTTTTTTGTATCCCTCTATTCCCAGTCTGTTCATGCGGTTATCGAGATAAGTCTTAAACATTCCCAGCGTGTCCGCTGCAATCAGCTTGCTTGGCAGTGCATTCGAGGCCCCCACCACCCTCTGTGGAAAATACCTCCCCCTGACATCTGTGTTGAACCTTGCCCCCCTCACCTTGAACCCGTGACCCCTTGTGTTCATCACCTCCGACCTGGGAAAAAGCTTCCCACTGTTCACTCTATCTATGCCCTGCATAATTTTATGCACCTCTATTAGGTTGCCCCTCATCCTCCGTCTTTCCAGGGAGAACAACCCCAGTTTACCTAATCTCTCCTCATAGCTGAGACCCTCCATACCAGGCAACATCCTGGTAAACCTTCTCTGTACTCTCTCCAAAGCCTCCACGTCCTTCTGGTAATGTGGCGACCAGAACTGGATGCAGAATTCCAAATGTGGCCTAACTATCGTTCCATACAGCTGCAGCATCATATGCTAACTTTTATATTCTATGCCCCGTCCAATAAAGGCAAGCATGCCATATGCCTTCTTCACCACCCTCTCCACCTGTGCTGCCACCTTTAAGGATCTGTGGACTTGTACACCCAGGTCCCTCTGTGTGTCTATACTCCTGATGATTCTGCCATTTATTGTATAGCTCCCCTTTACATTAGATCTACCGAAATGCATCACTTCGCATTTATCTGGATTAAATTCCATCTACCATTTCTCCGCCCAATGTTCCAGCCTATCTATATCCTGCTGTATTCTCTGACAATGTTCATCACTATCCACAACTCCAGCAATCTTCGTGTCGTCTGCAAACTTACTGATCACACCAGTTACATCTTCCTCCAAATCATTTATATGTATCACAAACAGCAGAGGTCCCAGTACAGAGCCCTGCGGAACACCACTAGTCACAGACCTCCAACCGAAAAAAGAACCCTCCACTGCTACCCTCTGTCTTCTATGGCTAAGCCAGTTCTCCACTCATCTAGCTAGCTCACCTTTTATCCCGTGAGATTTAACCTTTTGCACCAGTCTGCCATGAGGGACCTTGTCAAACGCTTTACTAAAATCCATATAGACTTCATCCATTGCCCTTCCCTCATCAATCGTTTTTGTCACCGCCTCAACAAACTCAACCAAATTTGTGAGGCATGACGTCCCTCGTACAAAACCATGCTGTCTATCGCTAATGAGATTATTCAGTTCTAAATGCGCATATATCCTATCTCTAAGAATTTTCTCCAACAACTTCCCTACCATGGACGTGAAGCTCACCGGCCTATAATACCTGGGTTATCCTTGCTACCCTTCTTAAATAACGGGACCACATTTGCTATCCTCCAATCCTCTGGGAACTCACCTGTGTCCAGTGAAGAGACACAGATTTCTGTTAGAGGCCCAGCAGCTGCATCTCTTGCCTCGCTGAGGAGTCTAGGATAGATGCCATCCGGCCCTGGGGATTTGTCTGTCTTAATGTTTCCTAAAAAACCTAACACTTCCTCCCTTGTAATTGAGATTTTTTCTAACGGGTTAACACATCTCTCTGAGACACTACCAGTCAAAATGTCCCTCTCCTTTGTGAATACATATGCAAAGTATTCGTTTAGGATCTCACCTACTTCCTTTGGTTCTAAGCATAATTCCCCTCCCTTGTCCCTGAGAGGTCCAATTCTTTCCCTAACAACCCTCTTGTTCCTAACGTATGTATAAAATGCCTTAGGATTCTCCTTAATCCTGTCTGCCAAAGACATTTCGTGACCCCTTTTTGACCTTCTGACTCCCTGTTTGAGTTATTTTCTACTTTCTCTGTATTCTTCCAGTGCTCCATCTGTTTTTAGCTGCCTGGACCTCATGTACGCCTCTTTTTTCTTTTTGATTAGACCCACAATTTCACTGGTTATCCACGGCTCCCGAACCCTACCTTTCCTATCCTTCCTCTTTACAGGCACATGCCTGTCTTGCAGTCCTATCAACTGCTCCTTAAATGACTCCCACATGCCAGATGTGGATTTATCCTCGAACAGCCCCTCCCAATCAACAGCCATCAAATCCTGCCTAATCCGGCTGTAGTTAGCCTTCCCCCAATTCAGCACCTTACCCATTACTATCCTAAAGTTTACAGAATTGTGGTCACTATTTGCCACATGTTCCCGTACTGCAACTTTGTTTACCTGACCGGGCTCATTCCCCAGTACTAGGTCCAGTATAGCCCCCTCTCCAGTTGGATTCAGTATTCACTATTCAGTTTGGTTCTGAACATCTTTAAAACAGAAATTAAACCTTTCTATTTGATTCCAGCACTAACCGTTTTTGATTGTTCATTCTTTGTCTTAAATAGCATCATTTTAAGGTAGTTTGCTACCCGCACATTTTGATATTTCAGAATTGTCCCAAATTTTATTAAAAAACAGTGCTGTGAGCTTTCAACTGTCCATTTAATTCTTCTTTTAAAAAAAAATTGTTCCTCCATCCAGAGCTACAACCTAAACTGTGATTCTATTTATTTCTCTCTTAGAATCGGTTTAAGTGACACTTTGTATCATCATGTTCGTTCTCATTATCCATCAAATGAATCCCAACTTTATTTCTATCCGATCCTGTACAACTATCCGCTCCTTTATTATGGCTCTTCTATTACCCTGTCCACTTCCTCACATCTCATCTGCACATCACATACATCTTCCTTTCCTTCCATGCTCATTTACCCCATCGGTTTATTTCCCACGTCCCTGACTGTAATAAACTGCCCGTTTGCTCGCAGGAGCAAGCTTTCTTACTGACCACGCCTTGCATCTGATACAGTTTTCAAAATTCCCATTTTCAAAATTTACAACGATATGCGCTCTGTGTTTCGAACCACATACTCCATCATCGTGATCTCTTCATTCACATTGAACACCCACACCACGCAGTCCAACTAGAATGCTGTTGGATCACTATGGCAGTGTAATAATCCCCATCATTATCTAATAGCCGTGAAGCCGGTGCTGTTGATAAAAGTTGTTCAATACTGGTGAATGCAACCTCGAACTCCGCCGCCCATTCTAAGGCATCTCACTCGATGCCTTCCCCTTGTGACCAGATTTTGATTCAGGCTGATAGTTTCTGCAACATTGAAAGTCTACAAATAAATTCTCGAATGTCTTGAAGCTATTGCACATCTTGCTTTGTTTGCAGTTAAATGCAAACAAAAATGCGAAGATCTATCCTGGTTGGGACAAAATGGTTTAATTAGTCTGAGCATATCTCACAATTCAATCTTAAAAATTGTGCAAGTCCCATTTCCTGCATTAAAACAAAATCTTCGGTTGTTAACAGACAAGTGTTAATTTCTGCGAGTTTCAAAAAGATGGATTAATGTTCACAAACGGTCGTCATTACGCCATCACCCATGGCCTAGGAATTATTCTCTCTCTCCCTTTCCCCAGTGTCTCGTTTCAAAATAGTCCTTTTCTTTGTTCTAATTGTGTCAGCAGTACATCTTTCGGCCTGACAAGACGTTTTAACCCACGACCAATCCAACATAGGATTTGCTATAATAATTTCAAATATCACAAATTTTAATCAACCATTACAGTTAAAAGTATCTCAATCTCAAATGTGTGAGTTTGTATCCGGTTTAAAGTTCCCACATGTTTCTCAAAATACCCGGAATCGTGCTTCTGGCCATTGTAACATAAATCCACGTCCATAACTTATGAACAGTAACTCGATCAATTACACTTCCTTTCTTAGTCTATTTGATGTAAATCACAAAGTATGATCACAAAATCATGTAGAGAACATTAAACCAGAGAAACTTTAAAGTTACAATGAATTCCGTAAGCATTCTCGTGGTTCAGTTCTTAACGTTCTAGATTCCTGTAATTAAACACCCATAACATCTCACCATATGGAAAAACCTTCAGTTCAAAACGAAAACAAACGAATCTACGAATGTCCAGATATAGCTGTCATTCAACCCTTCCTTTAACTCAGATAACAACTATTTTATTGATTGAAGAGAGAGCTTATCTTTCTCAGCTTTGTTTTTAACGAACACTTTTCAAGTGTTTTACTGCGTTTGCTCCCTATTCAGTAATAAATTCGGCGGCCATGTTGCTGGCTTTCACTGTGGTCCGTGCTTTCGTTGACCACTGCGCGCTCAGACAATTAAAGAAAAAATCTTTAGGGTCCCCCTATCACCTTTTCACTCTTCTTGTCTGCTCCACTTTACTTTGAGTTCGGATTTCACTTGTTAAATCAGCTGCCGCTGTTGTTTACAAAAGCTCAACTCAGTTTATCAATCAGACGATTCATACTCACTACTGTCCCCAGCAGGCCTCAGCGAAATCCCACCCTGTAACCAAATCCGTTGAGGGCTGTTGCGATGTTTTTTTTGTTGTATTTAAAATATATGTATAGTTCAAGTAGCCAAGTAGCCAAACAAAGTAACAGAGTGGTTTCAAGATGAGTTATTGAACCACAGCTGTATTTTTTTGTGCTGTAGTTTTTTTTCTATGTTTTCTAATGTAGAAGGAGAACCGTAATTAAGGCATTGAGAACATTCAGAATGAAAAACTCAGAAATACACAGGAAATTAAAGTTCAGCTTCGATTATACATAATTCGCATATGCCAATGGACATATAGGAGCTATCTCCATCCAATCCTAGATAAGGTTACATCATGCCTACAAAGGGGTATAAAGTCCAATTAAAAATTGTGAATGTTATATCGTTAAGAAATGATAGCTGTATTTCTGACCAATGGTATCTCAAACTTCCATTCCATTATTCCTCATAGCGATGGACAGATACGAACTGCAGTTGTCCATCATTTAATTAGATAGTCCTTGACACTTATATAGACTTAGTTTAATCAAAGCCTATCCTTTGCACATAGCATTCCTTGCGTGAGTGACGTTCAGTTGCAGATTATGTGATTTTTAAACTTGTACGATTTTTAACCCTTTCAGAACGCCTTTGTGAAATATAGTAAGAAGACCTGAAACCATAGTCCGAGTGCCACACATTACAGCAGGGATAAAACTTACAACAGCACAAAAAAGTTTTGCATTTGGGTTCTTGCACCATGGCATCAGTGACATTTGTAGCAAATCACAGATTACTGTGAGGACCTGCATTCAGCAGATAACAAATGCAATTTATGTTACGTCTTCCGAGTTTATTATTTTTTCTCAAATTCCCTGTGAAGATGAATGAAGGATCCATCGCATTACATAGGTTTTCCAAAGGTAGTTAGAGTATTAATGGAACAGCTGTAACATTCAATGCACCAAAACATGGCTCTGCTTCGTTTAACTACAGGGAGTGATTCCTTTCTTTAAATGTGATGATGGTGTGTGATGCGCAAATGAAGATCCCCTTTGTAAAGGCAAACAACCCAGGAAGTGAACATGACTCATTCGTTCCTGAGAGCTCAATGTTACATCGTACCATGGCAATAATACCTGGAATTACAGGATGGCTATTGGGTGATTAGGGATGCCCACTGAGAACATGGCTTACGACACCATACCGCAAAACCAACAATGAACCTCAGAAACAATAAAATCGTGCTCATATAGCAACACGTTAGATGGTGGAGAGGACAATTGTTTTGTTGAAGACACGTTTTCCATGTCTGGACAGGTCAGGGGGCACGTTACAGTATGCATTGGCGATAATCAAAAAGATTGTTGTAGTGTTGTTATCCATTGCATAACTTTATCATCTACCATGGACTGAGCCTTCACTTCGAAGATGACTTGCTAACAGAAATGGAGTAGCTGAACGAGAGCAATAATGTGTCTGATGGATAAGCCCGAGCTCCAGCTTTCGAAAGGGTAATTCGAGATCACCTGGCAGCTTCCGCTTTTGGGGAATAAGATTTTTAAATGTATAATTGAAATGTTCAAGCACTCCCCTCCCCTTCCTTCTCTTCCTTGCATCCATTCCTCTCTTCAAACTCTCCATTCCACTTGCCTCCTTGTTTTCAGAAAGACAGGAAACGTTGTGTTAAAGTAGAAAAAAGATTTTGTTGCTTATGGTGTTAAAGTTATCAAATATATTTTGTTGCAAAAATTTGAAAAGTGACGTGGTTATATTAAGTTAAATTGAACAGGGATAAACCTTTCAAAATATAAAATCATTTTTGTCATTTGGTTAATATTTTCCATTCTACTTAACAGAATTGCACAAATTATTAATTAAAAAATCAAAACACAACATTCAAATATGATAAATATAATTGAATCATTTAAATAAACAAGGCAGAAATATTAACGATGAACGAATCGGAATAAGTAATTAAAAATGGAACATGCATACTGGGAGAGGGTTGTTGAGGTAGATGCAGCAGTGTTGGAGGGAGAGGACAGGGATTCTAATTCTTTGTACCGCACCCTCGGGTCCTTCCTCGAACAGGTGATGCATATTTCTGGATCCGTGATGGTACTGCATCTTGCCCAGCGGCAACTGTCTCTGAAGGAGTGGCCCCCAGGTGTCACCAATTTATTTATTATCTGTTGAAGGAACTCATGTTGCTGTTTCAGCAGCTCCTTCCGTTGCACTGAACTTTCGTAATGATGTCTCAGCAGCTCATTTGCTATTTGGAACTGCGGGAGACATCATTCAGGGCTGCAATTTGGTTCCGTCCACTTGCGTCATTACGTTCAGCCAAACCCATTACAACCTCACACATTCCATGGATAACAAATTCCTCACAGTCATTGACTGTAAGACGTCGACGTTCAGGAAGTGTGGAATCTTCCGCTGCCAACAATGATGGTTCCTCACCTCCTGAACATCATGGGTGTTCTCCCTCCATTGCAGTAGCCGTGTCATCACAGGCCTCCCTCTTCATAACGAATTGATCTCCCTGAACATCAGTATCAAAAGCTCGCAAGTCTGCAAGATTTTGCTTTCGTCTGCTACAGCTTCGGTGCTGCACTGCTGCGACATACTGGCTTCCCATACATTGCCTGGACGTATATGTGGGACAGCCTGACTCTCAGCCACATTCTGCTGTACTGTCACATAGCATCTGCGAATGTTGAAGAAAGCTTGATTATTTTCCCATCATAGTAACACTCTTATTTGGATAAACGATCAATTGGAATTTCGTCCTATATTGTCTAAGCCCAAAATCCCCTCCATCACATACACTGGGTTTGAAGACCCAGTAGGTCCCAAGCATATTCCTCCTGTGGAGTGAGATCCTTTTGGAACGCCAATCTGCCTCAGATCAGCGAAGACTCCCAGGCATTTTGTGCCTTTTTGCCTGCAGATATAAATTGAAATGCTGTAGGACAGTAAACACAAAAAACAATTAGTCCTGGGGCCGTGTTCGTAATCTCCAAAGTGACTGCATCAAATGACCCTCTTCAGGTTTGTAAGGAGACTGTGCTACATACACATAATCACAGCATTAAGAATCCCCATTGTTATCAAATTTTGCATTGGCTACTGCAAATCTGTGAGGGGACATTGCTTTTTACCACACCCAATGCAGTCTGAAATCGTTACATAGAATCCCAACAGTGCAGAAGGAGGCCATTCGGCCCATCGAATCTGCACCGAACACAATCCCACACAGGTCCTATCCCCATAAACCCACGCATTAACCATAATGGTCCCAAATACACTGAGTGACAATTTATTACGGCCATTCAACATAAACTAGATGTCTTGGGAATGTGGAAGGAAACCTGAGCACCCACCGGAAACCCACGCAGATACAAGGAGCATGTGCAAACTCCACACATACAGTGACAAAAGCCGAGAATGGAACCCGGGTCCCTGGCACTATGAGGCAGCAGTGGGACCCACTGTGCCACCGCGCCTTCTGGAGGAGAGGCAGGAAGAATTAGGGTCCCTGAACTCTCCCTCTAACACTGTTACGTCTACCTCAACAACGTTCTCATTTTATGCATGCTTCATTTTTAATTTGTATCTTTTTCCCGACTGAAGAAGGTGAAAGAGATTGCATGCATGAAGTGGAACAGGGGAAATATCCAATTTTTGGCCATTGAAAATCAAAGCCACCAAGGAAAATGCAAGTCCTGGTTTTGAAGGATATTGCAAGCAATGTACCTGCAGATAGTGGAGTGCCAAGAATCAGTGCCACAAGGAAGTTAAGAGTTTGATCATTCAGCCAGGGTATGGAACATTTTTGATGAAAAACTCTCACTACTTTAAAGCATCACTCTCAAAGTGTTCTGAATGTAGCCCAGTGAATTACGCAAACTAGCCTCCCATCCATTGGCTCTGTGTACCATTCACGCTGCCTCACAAGAGCAGCTAGAATGATCTTGGCCCCAAGCACCCAAGACATTCTTCCACTTTCTTCTGTCGGGAAAAATTACATACAGATGTCTGATATCACTTACCAACCGATTCGAACAATGTTTCTTCTCTCCGACCATCAGAGTTTTGAGTGCAGCTACAATATACTAAGCTGATTATTCTCTGTACCCTTGCTATAACATTACCATATTCTGCACGCTCACCTTTCCTTCTCCCTTATGTACTCTATGAATGGTATGTTTTTTCTGGATGTCGCAGAAGAAACAATACTTCTCGCTGTATCTCAGTGCATCAAATCAAATCAAATCAGGGAAAGATGACCACATCCAGAGGGTGTGCGACGGAGCACTAGTATGAGATTCCTCATGATATCCAGTATTTTGGGGGCGCTATTTTTTAAGGGTGGCGTACAAGCACCGTTATTTCAAGTGTGGCTGCACTACTTAATATGGTGTAACACCGTTTCATCCATTTTAAATGTAGATACCACTATTTCCAGGCGAGCACACTCAACGACTGTGAAATTGTAGGTGTGTCACATTACTGGCATAACATATACAGTTTTTGCATAAATATTAAGAACCTAGTGTAAGTACCACGAGTACAAGCGGAAATTCGTTATCACCATTTAGCTCTATGAACACCCCTATTACAGAACTAGATTGCCAACATTTATCACGTGATCAAGTTAACACGAGGACCAGAGGAATATTATTAAATCTAGACTGCAGCAAAAGTAATTTAAAGCATGCCCAGCTCTAGTACATCGGTAGTGGTCACACTGACCCAAGAATACAAGTGTTTATTGCTGCATATTACCTATAATACGTTTACCATATACATGATTACTTACAAAATGTTGCAATATTTATTTCCCCTTCTGAATTGCAGTAGTTGTATCACGAGGTCTAGGTCAAGGACAGGGTCAGAAAATTAATTCCAGTGACCTGCTTTAGTAAGGGGATCTACAAGTAAGTATTTAACTTGTGTTATTTTTGAATCAGTTTATGATAAATATAAACTTTCTAACAAAATATGTATTGTGAGATGCAAAAAACGTTTTTCTAAAGGGTTACCTGGACCTCAAACGGTATATCTTTTTTTCTCTCTCCACAGATGCTGCCAGATCAGCCGTTTATTTAAAAAAAACAACATATCTATTCTACTTGTTAAATGAATGTAACTAATGCTTATTACAGTTAAATCTGTTTGGATCTTTGGAGGATTGATGCATGTATAAATCTAGGCTTGTTTCCATTATCTCAGATGTGCGTCAGTCTTTGTTTCAGTTCGTACAGAGTTCATTGCTTATTATAGGCAATGGGACAAACAGCAATTTTGATAATGAAAGGTATTACTACCCCACTCTTGCAGCCATCGGTGTCCCTAATAAGTTATTGTAACCTTTTTGATATATGGTGTTGACTCTTTCCAACTTTTCACTGCATGTGTGTCCCCAATGTCTGTTTTATACACTTACGTGAGCAGGATAAAGTAGGTGAACCGCAGGTGCAGGTTTTCTCCATTATTATAATGGAGCTATTATAATGTTCTTTGAAAGTTATCCTTAAGTATTTTAGTATATCCCCGCACTGCATTGTCACCCTATGCAGAATGAACATTATAGGAGTTCATTAACTTGTATTCCTAGCTTCGAGGACAATGTCAGCAATATTGATTTTAAACTTTATTAGCAACTTGCCCTCATCCAGTATGCCCATGCATATTCCAATGCGTTACCAAAACGTGAATTATCTCTTTTTTTGCAGTGAACTTGGTGACATTTGACATTATCTCCCGAAGAAACATTGGCCTTTCCAGATGTATCTCTGTCTACATGGTGGTCATGGCAACAGCAGATCAGGTAGTTTAATATTACTGTGGTTAACAGCTGCCGTGAGTTTTGTGTGGACCAGACTGACAAATACCAATTATTACCGAGGTGACCGTACAGCCCCGCGATATATTGCTATTGAAACCGGGGCTTTCCTGAAGTTATTGAGTTGTTTTCAAAATTTACACAGCAACCCAGAGGAAATTCAGGGAAAAGCTGAAAAATGTGGTTAAATCTGTCCAGTCACTAATTTGGAGATTATTTAGGAAATCTGTCTCAAATTAAAACATCGTTGTTCATCAATATTCCTAAATGGCAATTTTCCACTACAGAAAATATTTATATACATGAAATTAGATGTTTTCTTTTGTATCTTGAATTTTGTAATCTGGTATCAAAGAAGACCGCAGGGATGAAACAGTTTCCAAGGATATACACTATATTAGTTGGAAATACCCGGCTTTCGTTCTGTGCAGTGCCAACAATCCTAATCCATCCCTGGGATTCTTGTTTCCACTTTTCGAACAAAATCAAAAATGTGTGCTGCATGTACTTGGAAACAACAACATCAACTCACGAATCGACTGTCAATTTTAAGGACATGAGTCGATAGGTAAATAAAAATACATTTCCGGAGAGACTAAATCCTCACTAACAGACAGGGAGCTGGAGAGGCTGGAAGAGAATAACTGTGACACATCTCTCTGTTCACTGACTCGACAATTATCTCAGGAAAGCAACGTGAGTGGTGTGAATATGTTCATGAAAAGCACATGTCCTGTATGGAATTAACACGATGGCATCATTAAATGGAAAAACACCAGCTTTAAAGGATCTGTCTTCTGCCTCGGTCTGCGACATTAAAGTGCTGATTAAAGTGAAATATGAAAATGCAGGCACTGATATAATGTTTCAGAGATAAATACACAGCAACAATCCCAATATTAAACAATAATGACTGACACTGTATCCATTTCACTCCTATACCTATAACTAAACTGCTTGATATTAGACAGACTGACAGAATGTTGTCAGATGAATGCATTGTCTATCCATATCCTGAATAACATTGAACTCCGATCCTGCCTCAGCTCATCAGCAGCTGAAAAAAACAACATTGCCTTTGTTCACTCGATACTTGACTATTCCAGTGTTCGCCTGGGCGACCTCCCGTCTATCACCGTATATATACCTGTGCTCATTCAAAATTCTGCTGCTTGCAACTTCACCTGAACCAAGTCGAGTTTACAGATCAGTCTCGTCTTTTCTGAACTAAACTTGCTCCTGGCCCGGCCCTGCCTCCAGTTTAAGTCCTCATCTTACATTTAAATTCCTTCGACCCTCACTTTCTCTGTAACCAGCTCCAGCCCAACAAATATTCCAGATTTCTACTCTTCTATCATAATGTGTATTCCTGATTTTAATCCCTATAACTTTGACAGCCGTGCTTTTCGCTGAACTGGTCTCAAATATTGACTCCCTAAATCTCTCCACTTCTCTCGTTCCCTCTCCTCTTTCAGATGCTCCTTCAAATCGACCTGCTTGACCAAGGTATTGTTCCCTGATCTAATATTTCCTTCTGCCTTTCAGCATCACCTTTTTTTTCATAACAGCGCTATTGATAACTTTCTTGTGACTTTCTGCTGCAAGAAAATTTAAGCAATCACCAATTGTTGTATAGTGGTGAGCATGGCCGCTTTCCAGGTATTCAGAAAGGGTGCAAGTCCCGGCCATAGTGATAGTATATTTTTAATGTTCATATCAGAAACCCTAAACTAGGAGCAGAATCTTCCAGAAATCTGGCAGATTTGTTGGGCTGGAGCTGGAGAGATTTTGCTCCGAAAACACGTGCTGGTGTAATTCAGTTTAAAAAAAATTCCAACCTCCTCTTATCTCCCTTTAAAAACGTAACTCAGGTATGCTCCTTATTCTTGATAATTATATGTTTTTTTTCGAGCCTGTAGTATGTATCTGGAATAGAATTCCTCGGATTCAGTGAAATTCAATGTTTATCTAAAACTTTTCTCTATGCTGATTCCAATTTCTTAGCCAATATTGATTCCCGCGGAGGGATTGTTTTGTAATTCAAAAATGAGATACTGCATACTTTGGGAAACTGAAATAATAGCAGAAGCTGTTGAAAACACTCAGCACCTCGGGCAACATCTGCAGAGAGAGGAAGGAGGGGTTAACATTGCAGATATACAGAACGTTTAAGAAATGCACTAAGGCAACTGTGGGAAAACTGGACAGCTGTGAAGAGCGGTGGATAGGTTAAGGTTGTTTTCCATCGAGCAGGGAGGGATTGTGGCTGTGAGCGTTGGGGGGTGGAGTGGCGGGGGGGGGGTGCGGTGGTGGGGGAGAGATGGTAGGTGAGAGAGGACATCGAGTTGCACAAAATTTTGAGGGACATAGATAGGGTGTAGAGGAATAAACTATCGTCCCTTACTTGATGGGCCAATAATCAGCCGGATAGAATAAAGGTAAGGAACAGGAAATTAGGACACACTTGAGAAAATCAATGTGGGTGGAGATAAGGAATAGTAGGGGGAAAAGTCACTGGTGGGCGTAGTCTATAGGCCCCCAAATAATAACTTCAAGGTGGGGCGGGCTATAAACAAAAAAATGACAGATGCATGTAAAAATGGAACAGCAATAATCATGGGGGATTTTAACCTCCATATTTATTGGTCAACTCAAGTCGGACATGGTGGACTTGAGGAAGAGTTCTTCGAATGCTGTCACGATAGCTTCCTCGAACAGTATGTTACAGAACCTACAAGGGAGCAAGCTATCTTGGATCTGGTCCTGTGTAATGAGACAGATAAAATTAATGATCTCCTTGTGAGGGATCCTCTTGGAATGAGTGATCACAATATGGCTGAATTTCCAATACAGATGGAGGGTGAGAAAGTAGGGTCCCAAACCAGTGTCCTCTGCTTGAACAAGGGGGATTACAATAGGATGAGGACGGAGTGGGCTAATGTACATTGGGAACACGACGAATTGGAGGGATGGTTGAGGAACATTGGAGGATTTAAAAGGAGATTTTTCTCAGTACTCAGCAAAAATATATTCCAGTGAAAAAGAAGGAATGTAAGAAAAGGGATAACCAGCCATGGATAACTAAGGAAATAAAGGAGAGTATCAAATTAAAAACCAATGCATACAGAGTGGCCAAAATTAATGGGGAACTAGAAGATTGGGAAGGCTTTAAAAAACAACAAAGAACTACTAAGAAAGCAATAAAGAAATGAAAGATAGAATATGAAAGTAAACTAGCACAAAATATAAAAACTGATCGTAAACGTTTTTACAAGTATATAAAACGGAAAAGAGTTGCTAAAGTAAATGTTGGTCCCTTAGAAGATGAGAAGGGGATTTAATAATAGGAAACGAGGAAATGGCCAAGGCCTTAAACAAGCTTTTTTGTGTCGGTCTTCACAGTGGAGGACACAAATAGCATACCAATAATTGACGGTTATGGGACTTTACGGGGTGAGGACCTTAAAACGATCACTATTACTAAAGAGGTAGTGCTGGGTAGGCTACTGGGACTGAAGGTGGACAAGTCCCCTGGTCCGAATGGAATGCATCCCAGGGTACTAAAAGAAACGGCAGAAATAATAGCAAATGCATTAGTTGTAAGTTATCAAAATTCACTGGACTCTGGGGAGGAGTCAGCTGATTGGAAAACAGCTAATGTAACGCCACTGTTTAAAAAAGGAGGAAGACAAAAGGCAGGTAACTACAGGCCGGTTAGCTTAACATCCGTAGTTGGGAAGATGCTGGAATCTATCATTAAGGAAGAAATAGCAGGACTCCAGGAAAAGAATGGCTCAATCAAGCAGACGCAGCATGGATTCATGAAGGGAAAGACATGTTTGACTAATTTACTGGAATTTTTTCTTTACCGCGAGGTGAGGATCTTTCACAGAAACGTATGTTTTATATAGTTGCTTCATTGAATGCGTGTTCCTAAGCCAGTTCAACAGCATTAGAACAGAAAGCAATAGGATACTGATAGATCCATCTCCCTTCAGGATGGCCTGAAAAACGTTGATGTGAAGAATCGAACGTTAAAGATGACAAATCATTTGGGCAAAGCCCATAACGAGAATATGGGAATATGGGTGGGGCGGGCGGGGAGGGGGGGGGGGGTAATTTCCCAAGATACAGGTAAAGGAAAATATGGAAAGGAACATTTTTGTATTTTAAGGGGAATGAAATATTTTACACTGAGATGTTTGATTTTTTTTTTCTCCCAGTGTTGAAGGGAGGATGAAAAGTGTGATTTCTCCACGTTAACCACCATATGGCACCATCTTCGAGGTTGAATCTAACTTCGGATTTCTTTAAGCCCACATGGGATACCGCATGAATTTCTACAGTCAACATGTGTTCTATTTTCCTTATTCGGCCTCCATCACGTTGCTACCAGTCGCATTGAGAATAATAGAATGATATACTTGTCTCTCCCTCATGCACACTTCAAAATGGACTTTCACCGAGGCAAGTATCAACAAGGTGAAAATATTAGTCGTCTTATTGACCTGACTTTGCCTAATCATCCATGCAAAAATGCATGTTCCGTTTCCTGAGTGGAAGCGGTGGGATTCACCGGGACGGATGCTATAAGCATCTCAACTCTCTTTGAATTTTCCTTCACATTCCCTCCTCTCTCACACAGCTTTGCTTTTGCACATTCTGCTCCCATCCCACAAACCATAAATTTTAAAACCTGTAATACTTATTTCTTTACTCAGTTCTGTGGAAATATCACTGGCCTGAACCATTCATTCAGTTTATCTTCACATGATGTTTCCGGTCTGCTGAACATTTCAAACACCCACATTATGGTACTTTTCTTTCTGAAAGGAAGGTGTATTGTAATTAGTTTTAATATGGCCTTAATTGACAGGGTGAGAGGGAGAACTGAATTGTGGACCAGCACTTTGCCTGAGATACTAAGGATTAGATCAGATGTCACTGCTCACAGCCTTCATGCTTGAAGAAGGGAAAGGGTTAATGTTTTTTGTACTCAATGTATTTTGTGCCTAAATGGTTGAACTTTGTACCTGGAATGTATCACAAACATAACTCTTCCTTATGGCAAGCCTCCTTTTTGTTTATATTGCTCCTGGTAGTAATACAAGCCATTTGTTCATGTCTTTCATCTTTTACTTTTAGTAGTATAAGCCATTTGTTCTTGGTTTCATCTTTTACTTTTAGTATAAGCCATTTGTTCATGGTTCCCTCGCTTGTTTATATCATTCTGATAAAACAGACAGTTGAATATAGATGTTCGTCTTTTTTTCCCGTAGGCTTGTCTATGATTTAAACAGAGGAAGCAGCGACCAAATGGTAGAGTGCGAGAATGGCCGTTTGAAGGAGGACTCCCACTGGGACAACTGCACTCATACTCAGTCACCTCAAAGGAAAAGCTGCGGGAAGAGCAGGGGACCAGAGGTGACACCTTGACTGCAACGACCAGAAGAATTGTGCTTTATGACCCAAGGATACAGGATGGTCTCTAACCATGATCCAAAGACTATCAGAAGCTGTTAAAGGAACTATAATTTACGATCAAGGACTGTGAACTGGACTTTGCTTCATGACTTGTATTCGGAACCCTGATGTATAAATATCCATGCTTCTTGTGTTCAGGGAGAACTTTGGCTTCCGCTTTCAAGGGGTCAAGTTCTCCCATAAGCTTGTGAGAATAAAGCCTGACTGTATTTTGACTCATAACAGCCTATAGAGGTATATTTTCCGACTTCATTTTGGTGCCGAAAGCCGGGAAAACCCCGGATCTGTTTGCGGGACTCTGTTTGCAGGCCCAGGTTGAATGGCCACAACCTGTGTACTGGAATAGAGTTCTGAACATAATAGGGTGAGTCAAACTACAGTGGGCTGAGCATATGTGGTGCGAGTGCGTGAGAGTGAAAGACATCTGAACTGAACACATACGGACAAGGAGGCATTTGTCTGTTATGGATTCTCAAGTGAGTGCAAAGACTGGAGAAAAGTTGCCTGAGGTGTGATGTTCAGACGTGAGTGAGAAAGAAACTGTTTGTGTGAGAGAGAAACTGTCTGAGTGATCACCGGAGTAGAAGTTAGCTTCATAGTGTAACCGGTGGTATGGAGGGATTTGATCACACCTGACAGGTAACACCGGACTCTGATAAGAGCGACCTAGGAGTGGGAGAGCGAGAAGGGAGAATAGAAGGCTCCAGGTGGTGAGTATAAAACTTATCTGTATTATGGTGGGATCACAAGCACAAGGACAGTGGGGACTTCCGGAATCCCTGATAAATGAGTGTGTGACTGAGAGGAACAAATTTATTAAACAGATGAGAAAAGGGGGGTGGAACTTATCCTACCCTCTGGGCCAACAGCATAAGTGGTTGGGTAAAGAAAAGAGAAACATGACAAAGAAAATAGGAATATTGTTGATACATCAGTTAGCTGGACTAATTGAGCAAGTAGTCGCCTCTACTCAGAAGTGGAGTGAGGATAAAGAAAGGATTAGGGAGTTAGAATGCAGAGTAAGGGAACTGGAGAAACAAAACCAAGTATTAGAAGAAAAGCAATGGAGAGGGGAAACCATTCTTCTACCTCCTTATGAGTCCACACAACAGGGACTAAACGCTCTTCCAGAGGAATGGGACGCCCTAGAACACAACCTAGTGCTAGTAACCCGAGGGGGAACAGATTTGCAGCCAAAAGTAAATTATGAACGATTCACCCTTGCTGAGAGGCAGCAGATAATGGCTTCCCTGGGTAAATTACAACCTAGAAGAGCAAACACTACATTCTGGGAAGAATTAGACACAATCTGCGTAGGATGCCTGTTACACCTGAGAGACGTACACCAGCTGGTCAGGGCAGCCTGTCCAGCAGATAAGTGGAGACAGGTAGCGGGTGGACCCGCCACTCCTCCAGCACAGGATTATAGTGGGGGACGGTGGACACATGTAGTCGCCCTAACATCAGAGATAGATGCCCAACAGACACCCTTCGCCCAGTTTAAAGTAGAAATTCTGAGAGTATTAGGGAATGCTCCCACTAACTGGAGCAGAGTGACCACAACGAAACAGCTAAAAGGAGCTTCTGAATGTGGGGGATGGTTGTCCCAGGTACATCAGGAGTGCTCTGGACAAGGAAAACCAGGTCGAGGAGATCGAACATTCATCCAGGCTTTTAAGGATGAATTCTTTAGTGTTCACCAAAAAATCCTTAAAATGGGAATTCTTAGTACCCCGAACTATGATGAGTTGGTAGAATGGGCTAATGGCATACCTGGAGGTGGATAGGAGAGATCTTAGTTTTTGTATTTCAGTGTGTTTGTGTGATCTGGTTTCTAGTCGAATGTAGGTAGTTGTTGTTGTATTAAATTGAGAGCAGGAATTATTGAAACCTTTGTTCTTGTGGAGTGTTTATTGCGGGTAATAAATGACCTTAGTTTAGCCTCAGGAGTGCTGGGAAGGTGTTAAGACTGTTAAAGATTAAAGTGATAAGATTTCTTGCATTTACTTCTGTTTTGAGTTTTAATTACAGATTGGAAGAAAGAAGAATAAAAGTGACTGTCTTAATCCAAGTTCTGTATTCTTTTAAATGTTTTACTTACATCTCAGTTTAAGATGTTCAGTTTGAATGAGTGTTGGAAGCTTCCATGTGTGTCTGTGTGTGTTTAACAGAGTTGTTTGTTTTGATGTGATTTTTCAACAGTGGGTTTGATACAGAGTTTAAATAAAATTAGAAGGTAAATTGAAATTTCAAAAATCAAAGTACATAATTTGAAGTTGGAAATAGCCAATTTGAATTTTGAATAAACCTGTGTTTGAATTTTGTTAAGAAAGGATTTAAACCTTGGAGGGAACCATGTGCTCTCTCCTTTGTATTAAAGTGAAGATTATGAGAGAGTTAGTTGAGAAATTGGGAGAAGAAATTAAGTAATTTTATGGAAAAGTAGATAAGCAAGAACAAAAGAATGAAGTAAATGTACTGTCTATGAGTCAGTTTAAAATATATGGAGTTAAGTGAAATGAATTGTAATTCTGCTTATTTCAAGTTCCAGCAGGAGATTAATCAATTGAATCTTAGTTGCCAATGCAAATTGCCCTTACAAATGTCTGAGAGTTTAATATTCTGTAACTGGTTAAAATTATGTACTGCCGTTGGAATTTTATGTGCTTTCTATTGTTCAAAGTTTGCGAAATATTGAGAACTGTCAAGCTTAAAATCTAGCCAGTTAAAATCAAACCAAAATGTTTCTGATTAATTAACTAGTGTGTATCGTACCTACTTTGGTTTTGATTTGGTGCCTGTTGTTTTCCTCGAGTGCGGGGGGGTGGGGGGGGGAGTTGATCTGGAGCTTGGTTTAAAATTGGAAACGGATTGGATTAAAGGGGTTTGGATATCACAGTTATGGTGTGTGAAGTATGATACAACTGCCGCTTGATTATTTTTATTATACAGTATAGCACTGCTATATAGACCCGGAAATAAAATCAAATCCTGAAAAGCTTTCACCAATTTTGTATAATATAGTTATATATTATATGTTGTGTATTGATAAAACATAATTCTGTAGGAACTTCCTATTTTCCTCGCTATACAAATGACTAAACTAGAGATAATGGCGGGGTACATTATATAAAGATTGGAGCTGTATGGTATGTGATTTTAATGGGGAATGCGATGTTTTTTGATGAGATTATATACAAATGAATAGATGTCCAACTGTCGCCAAAAAAACAGTGTAAAGTGTTATTTAATTCACACTAAACTTTCTATGGAAGGGGTGTGTGTAGTTAACTGTATAATGTACTAGCTAAAGCCATACAGACATCGGAAAAATTGTGGACAGAGGTATTGCCCACTATACTGATGAGATTAAGAGTTACCACAAACCGGACAACCAGATTAACCCCTTATGAATTAATGACAGAATGGGCGATGATGTAGGTTCACTAAAAGATGAATTCAGGAGATATGTGTTGGAACTAAGCACCCAACTTAAAGGGATGCGCAAATTGGTAAAAGACAATCCGGAACAAAGAGACAGAGAGAGAGAGAGAGAGCTTGAAATGCTCCCTGACGGGCGGGAAGTTGCGTCCAAGTAAAAGCACTACTTGACAAACCTGGGTTCGCCCCTAAATGGGAGGGCCCCTATAAAGTTAAAATTGTGTAGTGTGCTTAATTCACAGATATGTGAGACGGTTGACCTCCAAGCAAGTTGAACAGGTTCGGGGGCAGTGGTGCCTGGGCGGTATAGCCTTTGGACCATTGTATAACGGTTGCGCGGGTTATTAGTTAAGTGATAGGATGATTTTCTTGCTGCTTCTCACGACCCTTGCCCTGCTAGTTACGGAGGGGACGTATAGATGGAATTGTGTAGACTTGAGGATAGAGCATCGCAAGCATCTCTGTAACGATGGCTCTGTCTATTGTAACCATCCGACACATGGAATAAGTCCCTGGGAGGTAACCCGTAGGGACCGCTGCTTGGGTTTCCTTAACCATGCCATGTTGCTAATTCTGTTGGAGGGGCGAGGTGATTGGGGTCTTCCATGCATGTAATGTAGTGTAACTGGAATTTTTGGTGTTTAGCTGAGGGACCGGGATGGATCTGTACCCGGCAACAGCAGAGGGCTCGGGAGGATATGTACATCAACACGAGATTTGGTCGATCCAAGCAATCATTGTACCAGTCCTCTAACATCCGACCCTATCACATGAACACTTTCATGTATATGTCTCACTTGTATGTATTGCAGTCAAAATTTTGAGCAAGTGCTGGGTCTGCTCACATATTCCCATGCACGAAGAAAAGGGGGGAAAGTCCTTTATTCCCTATCCCTTTGTCATCTCCGGGAATAGTAGAGGGGATTTCGAATCAGAATGGAACCCACAATGGGACAAGGAAGTGACATTTAAAAACCCCATCAGGCATGTTGTGAAAAACCAACAAGGGGGGAATCTATCTGCTTGGTAAGAAATGGAACCATATTTATTGGCCGTAGCTACTGCACCCAGCAGGTTAATGTCACCAGTGGTGCCTGGGCTTTGGTGCAACAGATAACAATCCATTGCCCTACTGCTGATGTCCTGGTCAGCCTCTCCTCTACTTATATGAGCAGCATGAATGCATATGATGGTACCTGTTGTATCTGTGGAAACAATGCCTACCCATGGCTTCCTTGGGATCGTGTTAATTAGCATATGTGGTACCCTATATTCACCATTACTGAGACAGAATGGTTCTTTATGATAGCTTTCCCACTTCACGGGACAGCAAAAGCAGCGCAGGAACTTATACATATGGCCTCGACCTTGGAGAGAATTGCAAATGAAACTAGAGACAGGTTCGAGGAGGTGAGCACAGCCTTCTCTGAAGTGTCAGCTGAGGTTGTAGCTATCCGGACTGTTGCTTTATAGAACCGATTGACACTTGATTATGTGTTGGCTTTCCAGGGAGGTACTTGCGCTATAATTGAATCTGAATGCTGCACATATATCCCAGATGGTTTGGAAAATATAACTCGTTTGGCAGATCATATCAAACGAGTGACGATGACAATACAAGGTGAAGGGAGCCAATATCATAATTATAACCCTCGGGATGGCTGGGGCAATGGTTCAGGTCGTGGGAATCATATCTGAAGCACGGGTTAATTGTATTAATTGTCATTGTTATCGCATGTTGTATTTGCATGGCACAATTGAACGCTTGTTGTAAAACGGTAACAGCCCGAATTATGCCGAGTGCAAGTGTACAGGCAGAAGGGGTAGACTTCCTGATGAAGGAGGTAAGCCCATATGTATTGGTAACATTTGGCTCTGAGTTGGTCATGGGGCCATGTTTGCACTTGGCCTCTGACCAAAAGGGGGGATTGAAGAAGGGAAAGGGTTAATGTTTTTTGTACTCAATGTATTTTGTGCCTAAATGGTTGAACTTTGTACCTGGAATGTATCACAAACATAACTCTTCCTTATGGCTAGCCTCCTTTTTGTTTATATTGCTCCTGGTAGTAATACAAGCCATTTGTTCATGTCTTTCATCTTTAACTTTTAGTAGTATAAGCCATTTGTTCTTGGTTTCATCTTTTACTTTTAGTATAAGCCATTTGTTCATGGTTCCCTCGCTTGTTTGTATCATTCTGATAAACAAGACAGTTGAATATAGATGTTAGTCTTTCTTTCCCGTAGGCTTGTCTATGATTTAAACAGAGGAAGCAGCGACCAAATGGTAGAGTGCGAGAATGGCCGTTTGAAGGAGGACTCCCACTGGGACAACTGCACTCATACTCAGTCACCTCAAAGGAAAAGCTGCGGGAAGAGCAGGGGACCAGAGGTGACACCTTGACTGCAACGACCAGAAGAATTGTGCTTTATGACCCAAGGATACAGGATGGTCTCTAAACATGATCCAAAGACTATCAGAAGCTGTTAAAGGAACTATAATTTACGATCAAGGACTGTTAACTGGACTTTGCATCATGACTTGTATTCGGAACCCTGATGTATAAATATCCATGCTTCTTGTGTTCAGGGAGAACTTTGGCTTCCGCTTTCAAGGGGTCAAGTTCTCCCATAAGCTTGTGAGAATAAAGCCTGACTGTATTTTGACTCATACCAGCCTATAGAGGTATATTTTCCGACTTCAATGCTTTCCATTATGATCTCCTACCATCAGATTCCGATCTTATAAACGTATTAAATTTAATCAGTTGGCACAAAGTTCGGAATGACAAATATTTCATATGAATATAGGAATAAGAGGAGGCCATTCAGTCCATCGAGCCTGTTTCGGCATTCAATGCGATCAGACCTACTCAGGCACCATCATGCCTTTCACACACACCATTCCTATAACCCTTTACATTATTGAGATTCGGAAAGCTTTCAGAACTACCTTAAACTTACTGAATGACTGAAGTTCTACAGCCCGCTGGAGTCGAGAATTCTGAAGAGCCAGAACCGTCTGTGGAAAGAAATTTCGCCTAATCTCGGTCCAAACTGACATCACCACTTATTTTCTGTCCCTTGATTCTAGACTCCCTCACCACGGGAAACATCTTCCCTATTTCTTTCACTATTTTTCAGGTTTCAATGAGATTACTTTTCATTCTACAGCAGTACAGAAAATATAGCCCAATCTTTATAGTTGCCCAATCTTTCTTCATAAGGCAATTCCGCCATCCCTGTAACAAGTCTGATGAATCTTCGTCACACTCCCTCTAAGTCAATAATATCCTTTCTGAGGTCAGGGAACCAAGGTTGCACTTTGTACTCCAGGTGCTGTCTAACAAACTGCTGCACAATAGATGCTAGTCTGCGCTACTCCTGTATTCCGAACGTCTAATTTATCCAGATCATTTAGATAATGCTCATTAGTTAGCACCTGAGCAAAATATCAAAACGAAACAAATGCAGAAAGCAGCATTAAAAGCAATTTTAGTTAAAAACCGGAAAACATTTCGGAGGAATGAAAGTAAAAAGCATCTGGTTTGATTCTATTGGTCCCGATTTATTGGTAAAATTGCTCGCAAAAGGTCTAGAACCAGCTATTGCCCCATTCGATCACAGTTCCAATGCATTACCTTTCAGGCAATACGAACAATATAAACTGACGTCCACGTAAGCAACATGACTTACATTCATTTCTATTTTCTGGTCGCTGCTCTAATCAGCCACACTTTGGCAAAAATGCGAACTCGATCTCTTATCCTCGCTCTTTCGCCTCATTAATATTTGCTCCCCACTGCTCCTCCCCCTCGCCACTCCCCCCAACCCCCACCCACACCCACACCCACACTTTGGAACAAGTTTTCCCCTCAATACCAGGTGAAACACAAGTGCAGTCTGTAGTCACTTTAAGGAGGCCCACTATGTGTATTTGCTTGAATTCGCAGTAATGGCGTGTACAATCAGGGAGCGTTGCATATATACATAATGTGAAGTATAACGGTGACAGGAATTAATACTCCGCAGGAAGATGTGTGAGTGCTACTCACCGTCCAAATAAATAAAAGTTTGGTGAAGGGTCACCGACCTCGGAGGGGTTATTTCACTGTCCCTACATTCAAGTCTGTATATTTAACGCAGTCTTTCCTGAAGGAGTCATGTTATTCCCATTCCTTGTCGCCAAGGACAATATAGAAACAGGAAGGCAGAGAATAGAAATACGATTGGCGTTTCCGCACTGGAGTCTTTTCCACCAGTTGCGCTGATTGTCACGTGGTTCGATTGTGCTGCTGATAACGCTGAAGTTTGCTCCCTGAACTTGTCAATAAAGATTGCACTTTCGAAATAGCCATGTTAAGCAGTTACAATTGGTTATTGTACTTTTTACAAAAGACTCGCGCTCCAGTTGTAGTTGCTTTTAGCACGGAAGTTAAGAAGGAGCTGCATGAAACGCTGGACTGTCCAAACACTCTTTCACCTCACCAATATTTCCGTTTTCTGCCCGCTGCAACGCGCTTTGTCTCTTTAATTCTCTCCAAATTCTCCTCAATCCTACACATTGAACAAATGCTCAGTCCCTACATCTACATCAGTAAACAAAGTATTTCCTCATGATTGAATGATTAATTTGAATCAGATTTCGAGTTGATATAGAGAGCACAGAGGAACATAGGATTGTAGTAGCAATTTGAAGCCATTTCGGAGAGAAACAGGCCGAGGTGCTGCTCAGATTCTAACTCAGGGTCATCTATTTATTAGACAGTCACTTTCACCCACTAACTCGGCGTCATCCATCAAGAGAGTATTGAAATTTATCATTTGGAATTGTATCCCAATATTTTTCTGCAGTGTTATTAGGAACTCTTCATTTGTGTGACAGTGAGAATTGACAATAATCTGGAAGATGCAATTGAGGCGAGAAGTTCAGGCAGGATGTTCTTGAATGTTTGGGAATTCTATGACCTAACTGCTCCGATTTCTCATGATACTACATACATTACTCAGTGGAAATACGAGGATAATATATGCCTTGGAATGTTTCACTAGTGGGACTCCGGAGATTTTTAAAAAATGAATTTCAGATCTCAAATTCCATTACCCTTGAATTTGTAATTATAGAATGGGTGAAAAACGAAGGGAGACCAAGAATGTGAAGGACTTATTGAAATCGGCTTATCTGCGAGTCCATTTTGAACCAGACAGGGGAACATATCAGTGGTATGACGACTTGCGCCACTCTGTGGGGCCGATGCATTCTCATTTAATGGACGACGGGTTCGAAAAGCCCATTGGTTTTCCATCTGGAACTCAGAAAATGGCGGATAAGGGATATTCAAAGAAGGGCAAAAAGATCTAGCTATAGTTTTGCGGTAGAAAGATTCTATAGTCATTCGGTCGTCATATAAACCGACCACAAGTCACTGGGATGTCTTTTATGTGAGTCAAAATATATTCTTCCCATGGCCTTAACAAAATGTTGGGCATACACATTGTCAGCTAATCAGGACGATATTGTGCACAGAACAGGGGAAAACAACGGAACTGTGGATGTGTTGAGTCATCTCCCTTTACTGGATTTGCCATGAAAGGCATTCTGTCTTCCCATGGCATATTTTTTCAACTGAAAAACTTTCCCAATCTCCGAATCAGATTAAGCAGTTGATGGACAGAGATCCTATTCTGTCACAAGTTAATCAATTTGTGTTGCAAAGATAGGCAACTATATAGAGGACGCTAAGTTGGGATGAGTTATGTATGCATAGTGGATGCATATTGTGGGGGTCACGGATGGCCGTTCCGACCCTGTTTGGAAGCACATTTCATGAGTAATATTACAGCTCCTGTTAAACTGAGAAGCTACATCAAATGTTTGCAATTCGTGGTCTTCATGATTCGTCTGTTTCGGATAATGGAACGATGAGTACAATAATTTTTTTTCAAGAATTTATGCAAAACAATGGCATCTTCAATTGCGTCCTGCAACACTTCATCTGATTTCATTTGGTTTGGCAGAGCTCTGAAGGAGGGATTGAAGAAACTGGTCTATACTTCGTTGAGTACAAAGATCTGAAGGTTTTTTTCCAGTATTGTTTCACGCTACAATGGACAACTGCGTTATCTGCAGCGGAACCGCTGCTAGGTGAAAGGCTGAAGAATCCCCTGGATCTCCTTCATCGTGATCTCATAGTAAAAGAGAGCAAGAGACAAGAGAAACAGAAGCAGAGACATGACCACTGCGATTCAGGGGGGCTGTTCAAACAGATCATCAGTTTTAGGAACATAGAAGATTGGAGCGAGAAGAGGCGATTTGACCCTTCGAGGCTGCTCCATCATTCATTACGATCATGGCTGATCGTCCAACTCAATAGCCTAATCCTATTTTTTCCCCATAACCTTTGATCCCATTCGCCCCGAGTGCTATACACAGCCGCCTCTTGAATACATTCAATGATTTGGCATCAGCTAATTCCACAGGCGCACCACTCTTTTGGTGAAGAAATGTCTCCTCACCTCCGTCCTAAATAGTCTACCCTGAATCTTCAATCTGTGGCTCCTGGTTCTGGACTCCCCCTCCAATTGGGAATATCATCCCTGCATCTGACCTGTCTAGTCCTGTTAGGATTTCTTAAGTCTCTATGAGATCCCCCCTCATTCGTCTAAACTTCAGCAAAAACAATCCCAACCTAGTCAATCTCTCCTCATACATTAGTCCCGCCATCACCGGAATCAGCCTGGTAAACCTTCGCTGCATTCCCTCAAGAGCAAGAACATTTTTACTCTGAAATAGAGACCAAAACTGCACACAATACTTTTGGTGTGGCCTCACCAAGGCGCTGCATAATTGCAACAACACGACCCTGCTCCTGTACTCGTAACCTCTCGCAATGAAGGCCAAAATGCCATTTGCCTTCTTTACCGCCTGCTGCAACTGCAAGCTTACCTTCAGTGACTGGTGCACAAAGACATCCAGGTCCCACTTCACACTCTCCTCTCTCAATTTACAGCCATTCGTGTAGTAATCTGCCTTCTTGTTTTGCGTCCAAATTTACCCAAATTATACTGCATCTGCCATTGATTTGTCCACTCACCCTACCTGGTCGTCATTATGAAAGATCTGTGCATCCTCGTCACAGTTGTCCCTCCCCACAGTTCATCCTCCCACTCAACTTGGTATCATCTGAAAGCTTTAAGATGTCACATCTTGTTCCCTCATCCAAATCATTCATATATATTGGTAATAGCTGGGGTCCCAGCACCGACCCCTGTGGTACCCCACTCTTTACTGCCTGCCAATTTGAAAAGCAGCCGTTAATTCATACTCTTTGTTTTCTATCCATCTCATTACACGCTCCCCTATCCCATGCACTTTAATCTTGCACGATGATCTCTTGTGCGGGACTTTATCAAACGTTTTCTGAAAGTCCTAACATACCACATCTACTGGGTTCCCCTTGTCAACTCTATTGGTTACATCTTCAAGGAATTCCAATGATTTATCAAACATGATTTCCCATATATATCAGGAACTTTGGTAGTAACCATAGTTGGTTATAGGAAATAATTTTAAACGGAATATATTCGCTTACGTTAGGATTCAGATTCCAGAAAAGTTTCAAAGTCAACAACAATTACAAGTAACATGGCAGAAAGTAATGCTGCTTGGGGACTTCATCAGGAAGTGCTTTCTGCGTATCCAGGTTTGCCAATTAACTTTGCTGAGGGTGCGGAAGGGAAACATTTATGGACATCTTTTCAATCTACATCTTTACATGATTTCAGATCATTACAACATTCACCGTCGGTATTGCATGGATTGCAGCAGAAGTGCCGAGCTCCTGACAGATGTTCGTAGCAATAGGACATTACATTCGTTGTATTTCTGTCCTGATGGGGGATTCAACTTAGGGAGGGCAAAGTACTACCGATTCTCAATTTGAGTTCAGTGTGTTCTTATATGGCTTTATTCCAAGGCAATTGTTTTACTGGTGTTGAGGGATTTAAGCATGTGTGAGGTTTGATGTGGTTTTTGGTCAACAAGAGCGTGACCTGGGAACAAAGAGAGAGAGAGAGAGACAGACAGACAGACAGACAGAGACAGAGAGAGATAGGCGGATTTATAGAGAGACAGACAGATGGGCGGGGGAACGGATAGACAGACAGATAAACAAACAGGCAGACAGACAGACAGGCAGGCTGGCATACGAGCAGGCAAATATTCAGACAGTCAGATGTATAGATGGATAGATAGTTAGATGCAGCATGGATTCATGAAGGGAAAGTCATGTCTGACTAATTTACTGGAATATTTTGAGGATATAACCAGTGCGGTTGACAGAGGGGAACTGGTGGATGTGGTGTATTTAGATTTCCAGAAGGCATTCGATAAGGTGCCTGACAAAAGGTTGCTGCATAAGATAAAGGTACACGGAGTTGGGGGTAAAGTGTTAGCATGGATTGAAGAATGGCTATCTAACAGAAAGCAGAGATTCAGAATAAATGGGTGCTTTTCCGGTTGGCAATCAGTGACTAGTGGTGTGCCACAGGGATCGGTGCTGGGGCCTCAACTACCATATACGTAGACGATCTGGAGGAGGGGACCAAGTGTAGGGTAACAAAGTTTGCGGATGACTCAAAGATGAATGGGAAAGCAAATTGCGTGGAGGACACAGAGAGTCTGCAGAGAGATTTGGATAGGCTAAGTGACTGGGCAAGGATCTGGCAGATGGAGTATAACGTTGGTAAGTGTGAGGTTATCCACTTTAGAAGGAATAATCGTAAAATGGACTATTATTTAAACGGTGAAAAATTACAACATGCTACTGTGCAGAGGGACCTGGGGGTCTTTGTGCATGAATCACAAAAACTCAGTTTGCAGGTGCAGCAGGTAATCAAGAAGGCAAATGGAATGTTGGCCTTTATCGCGAGAGGGTGGAGTATAAAATCAGGGAGGTCTTGCTGCAACTGTACAGGGTACTGGTGAGGCTGCACCTAGAGTACTGTGTGCAATTTTGGTCCCCTTATTTAAGAAAGGATATATTAGCTTTGGAGGGGGTACAGAGAAGGTTCACCAGTTTGATTCCGGAGATGAGAGGGTTAGCTTGTGAGGAGAGATTGAGTCGACTGGACCTGTACTCATTGGCGTTGAGAAGGTTGACGGGAGATCTTAGAGAGACATATTAGATAATGAAGGGGCTCGGCAGGGTAGAGGCAGCGAGGTTATTTCCACTTACAATTGAAACAAGAACTAGGGGGCAGAACCTCAAAATACGGGGTAGTCAATTTCGAACGGAGTTCAGGATGAAGTTCTTCTCTCAGAGGGTAGTGAATTTTTGGAATTCTCTGCCCAATGAAGCAGTAGAGGCTACCTCGTTAAATGTGTTTAAGTCACAGATAGATAGATTTTTAACCATTAAGGGAATTAAGGGTTATGGGGAGCGGGCGGGTAAGTTGAACTGAACCCACTATCAGATCAGCTATGATCTTATTGAATGGTGGAGCAGGCTTGAGGGGCTCGATGGCCTACTCCTGCTCGTATTTCTTATGTTCTTATGTTAACCCTTTTCATCCAGTTGACGGGGTGAATCTGGAATTTACTGTCCGAAAGGATGGAGTGTAGGAAATCCTCACAGCATTTATGCAGCATTTAGATGATCACTTGAAATATCGTAGCATACAAGGCAACGGACGAAGTGCTGGAAAGTTGTATTAGAATAGATAGTTGTTTGATGACCAGCACAGGCATAATGGGTCGAAGGATCTCTTTCTGCGCTGTAAAACTCTGACTCCGTCCATGACTCGATCAGGAGGTTTTGCTTTATGGCTCAAGTAGTTCAATTCCGTGAAACACCAACAACGCGAGAAAATTCCACTGAGTTTTCCCATTCCTCCTCAGTAAAGTGAAGATGTTGTTCCTTCAGTTTGTGAAAATTTCCATTTTTTCCATATTGAAGGTGCACAATCATTTTCAGAATTATTTCTAAAATTCGGACTAGACTTTTTGCATAAAATATTTCCAGACTTTTCTCTTGCTTGGCATTTTTACTGTGGATCAGTGGCAAAAAACAATGAAAATTCAAACCATTTCCTTCCACCGAGAAAACAATTTCTCTCTGTTTCACTCACCAATTTTCATTGATCTCAAAGATTGTAAAACGTCCTTCCCTGACAGGGAATCGAACCCAGACCACAGAGGTAAGAGCACCAAATACGAACCACTGGGCACTTCTCCCAATGTGATGTACCAATATTATAACATAATTCAATTCGCAAAAGGCAAATTAGATATCCTCCTAATTTGGTATGATGGACACAAATTATTTTTCTGCCATCATTGCTGGCGCATTGATTTGAAAACATCTCTGTAACACTTTCTTTTATTCAGCTGGATCAGATTTTATTAGAACCGTTTTGTTTTTCTGCCGATGTATTTCTCTCGTGTATTTCAATATTTTAAAAACACAACTTGACTGAGAAATAACGCACAGGTACGCACACATCTCTGCAGAATAATAGACATATATATGCACAATATTTGCAAATATCATCATACTTTTCAGAAATTTATCAAAAAATTCAATTTATTATGAGTGGAATTGACGATAAAAGTTGGGATGTTATGCTTTAATTAACAGCGCATCAGTGATACCAAATCTCGAATATTTTGTTCAGTATTGGCCTCCTTATTTGAGAAAGGACACAAATACGTTTAATCAGCCCAGCTACGTTTTCTTCCAAGTCCATTATATATATATTACAAACAGCAGAGGTCCCAGCACTGATCCCTGCGGAAAACCACGAGTTTCAGACCTCCATTCAGAAAAACAGCCTTCCACTGCTACATTCTGTCTTCTATGCCAAGCCAGTTCTGAATCGATCTGGCGAGAACAACACTGCTCCCGTGAGATTTTATGTTTCGCAGCAGCCGACAATGAGAGACCTTGTCAAATGCCTTACAAAAGTCAATATCAACAACATCCACAGCCCTTCCGTCGTCAATCATTTTTGTCACCGCCTCAAAAAACTCAGTTAAGTTAATGAGACATGACCTCCCATGTACACAACCATATTGTCTTTCGCTAACAATAGAATCCAGTTCCAAATATGTACATATCCTTTTCTTAAGCCTTTTCTCCAACAGTTTTACTATCACTGACGTCAAGCTCACTGGCCTATGATTATCTGGGTTATCCTTGCTACCCTTCTTAAATAATGGAACACATTGGCTATCCTCCAACCCTCTGGTACCTCATCAGTGGCCAACGAGGAAACAAAGATTTATGTTAGAGGCCCAGCAATTTAATGTTTTGTCTCCCTCAACCATCTGGCCCAGGGGTTTTGTCTATCTCAATGCGTTTTAATTCACCTAAAACTTCCGCCCTTGTAATGGTAACTTGTTCTACTTCCTCACGCGCTCACCAGCACCCTCTATTTCTTTACTGGTCAAAATATTTTCTATTGTTGCCTTAAAAACATTTAATGATGGAGCCTCAACTGCTTCACTGGGCAGGGAATTCCACAGATTCACAACCCTTTGTGTGAAGAAGTTCCTCCTCAACTCAGTCCTAAATCTGCTTCCCCTTATTTTGAGGCTATGCCCCCTAGCTCAAGTTTCACCCGCCAGTCGAACAACTTCCCTACTTCTATCTTATCTATTTCCTTCATTTTCTTATTTGTTTCTATAAGATCTCTCCTCATTCTTCTGAATTCCAACGAGTATAGCGTCAGTTTACTCAGTCTCTCCACATAAGCCAACCCTCACAAATCTGGAATCAACCTAGTGAATCTCCTCTGCACCCCCTCCAGTGCCAGTATATTCTTTCTCAAGTCAGGAGACCAAAACTGTACACAGTACTCCAGATGTGGCCTTACCAGCACCTTATAAAGCTACAAAATAACCTCGCTGTTTTTAAACTCCATCCCTCTCGCAATGAAGGACACAGTTCCATTTGCCTTCTTAATTACGTGTCGCAGCTGCAAACCAACTACTTGGGATTCCTGCACAAGGACACCCAGGTCCCTCTGCACAGCAGGATGTTGCATTTTTTTAACCATTTAAATAATAGTCTAACGTAAATAATGGATTTACGACCATTTAGAAAGATGCAGATTAATCCGGGATAGTCAGCACGGATTCGTGAAGGGCAAGTCGTGCCTCACAAATTTGATTGAATTTTTTGAGGCGGTAACTAAGTGTGTTGATGAAGGTAGGGCAGTTGATGTCATATACATGGATTTTAGTAAGGCGTTTGATAAGGTCCCCCATGGTCGGCTTATGATGAAAGTGAGGAGATGTGGGATAGATGGAAAGTTGGCCGATTGGATAGGTAACTGGCTGTCTGATCGAAGACAGAGGGTGGTGGTGGATGGAAAATTTTCGGCTGGAGGCAGGTTGCTAGCGGAGTGCCACAGGGATCAGTGCTTGGTCCTCTGCTCTTTGTGATTTTGATTAATGACTTAGATGAGGGGGCTGAAGGGTGGATTAGTAAATTTGCTGATGACACCAAGATTGGTGGAGTAGTGGATGAGGTGGAGGGCTGTTGTAGGCTGCAAAGAGACATAGATAGGATGCAAAGCTGGGCTGAAAAATGGCAAATGGAGTTTAACCCTGATAAATGTGAGGTGATTCATTTTGGTAGGACTAATTTAAATGTGGATTACAGGGTCAAAGGTAGGGTTCTGAAGACTGTGGAGGAACAGAGAGATCTTGGGTTCGATATCCACAGATCTCTAAAGGTTGCCACTCAAGTGGATAGAGCTGTGAAGAAGGCCTATAGTGTGTTCGCTTTTATTAACAGGGGGTTGGAGTTTAAGAACCGCGGGGTTATGCTGTAACTGTACAGGACCTTGGTGAGACCACATTTGGAATATTGTGCGCAGTTTTGGTCATCTCACTATAAGAAGGATGTGGAAGCGCTGGAAAGAGTGCAGAGGAGATTGACCAGGATGCTGCCTGGTTTGGAGGGTAGGTCTTATGAGGAAAGGTTGAGGGAGCTAGGGCTGTTCTCTCTGGAGCGGAGGAGGCTGAGGGGCGACTTAATAGAGGTTTATAAAATGATGAAGGGGATAGATAGAGTGAACGTTCAAAGACTATTTCCTCGGGTGGATGGAGCTATTACAAGGGGCATAACTATAGGGTTCATGGTGGGAGATATAGGAAGGATATCAGAGGTAGGTTCTTTACGCAGAGAGTGGTTGGGGTGTGGAATGGACTGCCTGCAGTGATTGTGGAGTCAGACACTTTAGGAACATTTAAGCGGTTATTGGATAGGCACATGGAGCACACCAGGATGATAGGGAGTGTGATAGCTTGATCTTGGTTTCAGATAAAGCTCGGCACAACATCGTGGGCCGAAGGGCCTGTTCTGTGCTGTACTGTTCTATGTTCTATATTCTAATTGTCCACTTTGCTGTTATTCCAACCAAAGTGGATGACTTCGCATTTACCAATATTGTACTCCATCTGCCAGATCCTCACTCACTCACTTAGATAATCTATATCCGTTTGCAGACTTTCCGCGTCCTCTGCACATTTTGCTCTTCCACCCATCTTAGTTTCATCTGCGAAATTTGACACACTACACTTGGTCTCCAACT
Source organism: Mustelus asterias (assembly GCF_964213995.1). NCBI lineage: Eukaryota > Metazoa > Chordata > Chondrichthyes > Carcharhiniformes > Triakidae > Mustelus > Mustelus asterias. Next base: position 90,365,926 of record NC_135816.1, on the reverse strand, counting down.
CCATATCATGTATGTAAATTGTAAACAATTGCAGTACCAACACTGTTCCCAGGGGCACAACACTGGTCACTGATCGCCAATCAGAAAAACACCCATTTACCCCCACACTTTGCTTTCTGTTAGTTAACCAATCCTCTATCCATGCTAATACATTACCCGTAACACTGTGCACCTTTATCTTATGTAGCAGCCTTTGGTGCAGCATCTTGTCAAATACCTTCTGAAAATCCAGATACACCACATCCACAGGTTCCCCATTGTCCACTGCACACGTAATGTTCTCAAAGAATTCCACCAAATTAATCAAACCTGACCTGCCCTTTATAAACCTATGCTGCATCTTACCAATGGGACAATTTATATCCAGATGTCTCGCTATTTCTTCCTTGATGATAGATTCAAGCATTTTCCCTACGACAGACGTTACGCTTTCCATCCTATAGTTACCTCCCTTTTGTCTACCTCATTTTTTAAACAGTGGCATCACATTTGCTGTTATCCAATCTGCGGGAACCACCCCAGATTCCAGTGAATTTTGGTAAATTACCAATCGTGCATTTGCTATTTCTCCAGCCATCTTTTTTAGTACCCTGGGATGCATTCCATCACGAGCAGGAGACTTGTCTACCTTTAGCCCCATTAACTTGCCCAAAACTACCTCTTTCGTGATAATGATAGTTTCTAGGTTCTCACCTGCCATAGCCTTCCTGTCATCAATTTTTGGCATGTTATTTGTGTGTTCCACTGTGAAGACCGGCACAAAATACCTGTTCAATGTCTCAGCCATTTTCTCAATTCCAGTTATTACATTCCCTTTCTCGTCCTCTAAAGGACCAATGTTTACTTTCGCCACTCCTTTTCGTCACTCAGTGACAGTAATAAATCAAATCAAATCTCAACAAGAGCGGGACTAACAACATTTGCCAGTGTTTGCCAATGCTGTTGAAAGGATGTGGCAGAGGGGAGGGGAAATTGACTGTGAGGAGAATAGGGACAAGCCATACTACGGCAAAACAACTAAGTCAAAGGGAGTATTGGTTTATTACCTTTCAAGGCAATAGGGCCAGGCTGGATAGCCTATTCTTTAATGACAGGGTTATTATAGATAAAACGGATGCTCGTGGAGTTGTGATATACCAGGGACGTCATTTCACAGAGGCACGGTCGAGGGTAGGGCATGATTGGCAGTTTAACCTGGATATCGAATCTTCAGGTGAGACAAAGGACAAAGAGGGGAAGGCATCCGATTATTAATTGAGGATCCAGTTCCTGCAATAAGCAGAGATGATATCTTGAAGTGGACATTGGACGAAATTTTCTGTGTTGACCCTTGGAATAATGAATAGGCAACCACACTGGAAGGCATTATAAGAACATAAGATCATAAGAGATAGGAGCAGGAGTAGGCCATCGAGCCCCTAGGGCCTGCGCCACCAGTCAACAAGATCATGGCTGATCTGAGGCGAATCAGTTCCACTTACCTGCCTGCTCGCCATATCCCTTAATTCCGTGATCGATCAGAAATCTATCTACCTGTGATTTAAACATATTCAACGAGGTAGCCTCCACAAGTTCAATGGGAAGAGAAGTCCAGAGATTCAATACCCTCTGAGAGAAGAAGTTCCCCCTCAACTCTGATCTGAACCGGCCCCCACGTATTTTGAGGCTGTGCCCTCTAGTTCTGGTTTCCTTTCTAAGTGGAAAGAATCTCTCTACCTCTACCCGATCCAGCCCCTTCATAATCTTATATGTCTCTATAAGATCACCCCTCGGCCTTCTAAACTCCAATGAGTACAGACCCAATCTGTTCAATCTCTCCTCATAAGCTACACCCCTCATCTCCGGTCTCAACCTGGTGAACCTTCTCTCCACTCCCTCCAAGGCCAATATATCCTTTCATAAATAAGGGGAACAAAATTGCACACAGTACTCCAGTTGCGGCCTCACCAGTGCCTTGTATAGTTGCAGCAACACGTCCCTGCTTTTATATTCTATCCCCCTCGTGATAAAGACCAACATTCAATTCGCCTTCTTGATCACCTGCTGCACCTGCAGACTGAGTTTTTCCGATTCGTGCACAAGGACCCCAGGTCCCTCTGCACAGTAGCATGAGGTAATTGTTCTCCATTTAAATAATATTCCAATTTACTATTATTTCTTCCGAAGTGGATAACCTCACATTTACCAACGTTATGTTCCATCTGCCAGATCCTCGCCCACTCGCTCAGCCTATCCAAATCTCTCTGCAGACTTTCCGCATCCTCCACGCAATTTGCTTTCCCATCATCTTCGTGTCATCAGCAAACTTTGATACCCTACACTCAGTCCCATCCTCTAGATCATCTATGTAAATGGTAAACAGTTGAGGCCCCAGCACCGAACCCTGCGGCACGCCACTGGTCACCAACTGAAAACCAGAAAAGCACCCATTTACTCCAACTCTCTGCTTCCTGTTAGATAGCCAATCCCCAATCCATGCCAATACCTTACCCCCAACTCCGTGTACCCCAATCTTCTGCAGCAACCTTTTGTGAGGCACCTTATCGAATGCCTTCTGGAAATCTAAAAACACCACATCCACCGGTTCCCCTCTGTCAACCGCAGAAATCACATTTTCATAAAAATCCAGTAAATTCGTCAAACACGACTTTCCCTTCATGAGTCCATGCTGCGTCTGCTTGATCGAACCATTCTTATCCAGGTGCTCTGCTATTTCCTCTTTAATGATGGACTCCAGCATCTTCCAAACTGCGGACGTTAAGCTAACCGGCCTGTAGTTACCCGCCTTTTGTCTACTTCCTTTTGGAAACAGCGGCGTAGCAGTAGCTGTTTTCCAATCAGCCGGCACTACCCCAGAGTCCAGCGAATTTTGATCAAGAACTAATAACGCATCTGCTATTACCTCAGCCATTTATTTCAGGACCCTGGGATGCATTCCATCCGGGCCCGGGGACTTGTCTACCTTCAGTCCCATTAGTCTACCAAGCACTACATCTTTAGTAACAGTAATTGTATTAAGGACCTCTCCTCCCACCAACACTCAATCTCTAATATTCGGTAAACTATTTGCGTCTTCCACCGCGAAGACCGACACAAAGAACTTATTTAAAGTCTCAGCCATTTCCTCGCTTTCCATTATTAAATCCGCTCTCTTGTCCTCCAAGGGTCCTACATTCACTCTAGCCACTCTATTCCTTTTTACATATTTGTAAAAACGTTTACTATCATTTTTTATATTTTGAGCGAGTTTAGTTTCATAATCTATCTTTCGTTTCTTAATCACTTTCTTAGTCGGTCTTTGTTGCTTTTTAAAGCTTTCCCAATCCACTAATTCTCCACTCTCATTGGCCACTCTGTACGCATCTGTTTTTATTTTAATACTCTTCTTTATTTCCTTTGTTATCCACGTCTGGTTATCCCTTTTCTTACAGTCCTACTTTATCACCGGAATATATTTTTGCTGAGTACTTAAGAAAATCTCCTTAAAAATCCTCCACTGTTCCTCAGCTGTCCTACCTACCAGTCTGCTCGCCCAGTCTACATTAGCCAATTCCACCCTATTCCTATCGTACTCCCCTCTGTTCAATATTATTATAGATCACAAGATAGTCAGTGGGAAATTGAGGACCAGATGTGTGCACAATCCCCGCTGGATTAGTAATACTAACAATAGGGTATTTTAAAGTGATTTCAAACTTCCCACAATTAACTGGGATAGACAAGTGTTAAGGGCATGGATGGAGTAGGTTTATGGAAATGCGTACAAGAGGACCTATTAAGTCAACATGCAAAGTGTCCAACATGGGATGGCGTAGTGTTGGACCTAATTATGGGAAATAAAGCCTCAATTGTGCTTGAGGTGGTGGTGGGAGAGCAATTTAGTAATGGCGAACACAACATTGCACAATTTAAACATGTTATGACGAAGATATAGGTACGTTGTAAGAAAAATGAATTTGAGGCAGGACAGATTTTAGTAAAATAAGACAGGATCTGTTCAAGGTAGAATGGGAACGTCTACTTGTAGATAAGTCTACAGAAGAGCAGTGGGGTGGGGGGGGGGGGGCAGCGGGGGGATTCAAAAAGAAATGGGAAGGATAAAGTCCCAACATATCCCATCTCGGATGAAAGGAAGTAGCAACACGACCAGCGAACGATGGATTGCGATATATATTCACGATGATTAGAGAAGGAAGAAACAAGCTTTTAACAAGTACAATGGCAGCCAATCAGCGATGGCATTAGTGGAATACAGAAAATACAGGGTCTCGCTTAGGGAAGCAATTTGGAGAAGACGGCATATGAGAAAGCTCTGACTTGTAAAGGTAGGGGAATACCCAAGATTTTATTTCGGCATATCAATGGAAATTGGATAAACATGGACAGCATATCTCTACTACGGAGGAAGAGAGCAACCTGTCGGTGGAACTAAGGAATATTGGTATACTGTTGAACGGATACTTCACGTCCGTCTTCACCCAAAATAATTAATATGTTGTTCTCGAATTCAGCAAGAATTCATGCGAGGCGAGGGACGTGGTTGCAGCCGCTTTGAAACAAATTATTAATTCCTCCCTGGCTACGGGGGAGGTGCCAAATGAAGGGGAGACAGCACATGCTGTTCCTTTATTTAAGAAGACATGCAGAGATAAGCACAGTAAGAAGTCTCACGAAACCAGATTAAATTCTGACAGGTTTATTTGACTGGCACAAGCTTTCAGAGTGTTGCTCCTTCTTGACGTGAGTGAGGAGTTCTGTCCACAAACAGAGCATATCTCGACACAAACTCAATTTACAAGATAATGGTTGGAATGCGAATCTTTTCAGGTAACCAAGTCTTAAAGATGCAGACAATGTTAGTGAAGAGATGATTCATCACAAGGTTAAAGAGGTGTGCATGATCTCCAGCCAGGACAGTTAGTGAGATTTTGCAAGCCCAGACATGTCGTGGGGGTTACAGATAGTGTGACATGAACCCAACATCCCGATTGAGGCCGCCCTTATGTGTGCAGAACTTGGCTATCAGTTTCTGCTCAGCGATTCTGCCGTGAGTTGTGAATGCCGCCTTGGAGAACACTTACCCAAAGTTCAGAGACTGAATGCCCGTGACTGCTGAAGTGTTCCCCGACAGGAAGAGAACACTCCTGTCTCATGATAGTAGGGCGGTGTTCATTCATCCGATGTCGTAGAGTCTGCATGGTCTCCCCAATGTACCATGCCTCGGGACATATTTTCCTGCAGCATATCAGGAAGACAACGTTGGCCGAGTCACAAGTGTATGCACCGTGTCCCTGGTGGATGGTGTTCTCACGTGAGATGATGGGATCTGTGTCGATGATCCGGCAGGTCTTGCAGAGGTTGCTGTGGCAGGGTTGTGTGGTGTCCTGGTCACTGTTCTCCTGAAGGCTGGGCAGTTTGCTGTGGACAATGGTCTGCTTGAGTTTGTGCAGTTGTTTGAAGGCAAGAAGTGGCAGTGTGGGGATGGCCTTGGCGAGAATTTCATCTTCATCGATGACATGTTGAAGGCTCTGGAGAAGATGTCGTAGGTCACCATGGCTGTTCCGTGTGTCTGGATGACGATCTGCTTGTTGAAGGTAAAGACGTTGTGGTCCAGGATGAGTTTTAGAATTGCAACTGGAAATTGGCAGTTTTCGGCATTGGGTACTGAGGCAGTTGCAGCAATCCCACCGTCGTGGGGGATGCTGATGTAGAGTGTCGAGACATCTATTGTGAAGAGGAGTGCTCCTGGTTCAACTGCTGCATGTGTGCTGAGTTTCAGTTGGAAGTCTGCAGTCTCGCGACAAAAGCTGCGGCTTCTTTGTACCATGGGTTTCAGGATGCCTCGACGTAGCTGGAGAGGTTCTCACACAGGGTTCCATTGCCTGATACGATGGGACAGCCAAGTGTGCTGGCCTTGTGTATCTTCGGGAGGCAGTAGAGATGTCCAACGCGAAGAGTACGTAGGTTGAGAGCACGGAGCACGCTCTTAAGGTCTGAATCAAAAGTCTTGATCAGTCTATTGACTTGACGGGTGTGTTCTTTGGTCGGATCTGTGGGTAACTGTCCCCTGTTCCTCGGTGTTCAGTTGTCAATACACTTCTTTGCAGCAACCCTTTCTGTTCTGTATGACAGTGGGCCCTCCTTTGTCTGCTGGTTTGATGATAATGTTGCGGTTAGTCTTGAGAGCACGGATGTTGTTGCATTGTACTTGGGTGACGTTCAGGCTGTCTTGTGAGTGTGGGTGATGAATCTGGCATTGACGCACGTCCTGATGGCTGGGGCACACATGTCGAGTTGAGGGCAAAGGCCTTCAGGTGGAGTCGAATTCGGCTTTTTCCTCTTGAGTTGCTGCACCACGGATTTCTCTGTCGGCTGTTCCAGTTCATTGGCTGTCTCATTGTGTTCGCTTTTGGCCTCTTGATGTTTGTGGAAGAACTCCCGCAGCCTCATTCGCTTGATGAATTCCTCTGTGTCCGCTGCGAGACTGATGGGGTCCATTTTGGTGGTGGGGCAGATCTCTACTGCCTTCCAAAGATGCACAAGGCCAAAACACTTGGCCATCCCATCATATGAGGCAATGGGACCCTGGGTGAGAACCTCTCCGGCTACGTCGAGTGTACCCTGAAACCCATGATACAAGGAACCCCCAGCTTATGTCGCAACACTATGGACTTGTGACAGAAAATCAGCACACATCGAGCAGTTGAACCAGGAACACTCCTCGCTACAATAGAAGTCTCGGCATTCTATACCAGCATTCCCCAAGACGATGGCATTGCTGCAACTGCCTCAGTGCTCAACGCCGACACCTGCCAATCTCCAGATGCAATTCTACAACTCATCCGTTTCATCCTGGACGACAAGGTCTTCAACTTCAACAAACAGTTCTTCATCCAGACACACGGTATGGCAATAATGACCAAATTCGCACCTTAATATGCCAACATCTTCACGCACAGGTTCACAAAAGACCCCTTCACCCAGAGGACCTTCAACCGACGCTATACACTAGATATATCGATGACATTTTCTTCCTTTGGACTCCTGGCGAACAATCACTGAAACAACTATATGATGACATCAACAAGTTCCATCCCACTATGAGACTCACCATGGACTACTCTCCGGAATCGGTTGCATTCTTGTACACACGCATCTCCATCAAGGACAGTTACCTCAGCACTTCACTGCACCGCAACTCCAGGGATAACCTCACGATGCTCCACTCCTCCTGCTGCCATCCTAACCACGTTAAAGAAGCCAAACCCTACAGACAAGCCCTCCGTATACACAGGATCTGCTCTGATGAGGAGGATCGCAACAGACACCAACAGACGCTGAATGACGCCGTCATAAGAATAGGATATGGTGCTCGACTCATCGATCGACAGTTCCGACGCGCTACAGCGAAAAACCACACCGACGTCCTCAGAGGACAAACACGGGACACAGCAGACAGTGTCCCCTTTGTCGTCCAGTATTTCCCCAGAGCGGAGAAACTATGAAATTTTCCTCGGAGCCTTCAACATGCCATTGATGAAGACGAACATCCCGCCAAGGCCATCCCCACACCCCTTCTTGCCTTCAAACAACCCCACAACATCAGACAGACCATTGTCCGCAGCAAACTACCCAGCCTTCAGGAGAACTGTGACCACGACACCACACAACCCTGCCACAGCAACCTCTGCAAGATGTGCTGGATCAACGACACGGATACCATCATCTCATGTGAGAACACTATCCACCAGGTACACGGTACATACTCTTGTGACTCCGCCAACGTTGTCTACCTGATATGCTGCAGGAAAGGATGCCCCGGGGCATGGCACATTGTGGAGACCATGCAGATGCTACGACAATGGATGAACGAACACCATTCGACAATCATCAGACAGGACCGTTCTCTTCCTGTCGGGTAACGCTTCAGCGGTCACAGACCTTCAGGCTCTGATCTTCAGGTAAGTATTCTCCAAGGTGGGATTCACGACACACAGCAGAATCGCTGAGCAGAAACTGATAGCCAATTTCCGCACGCTTGAGGATAGCATCAACCGGGATCTTGGGTTCATGTCACACTATCTGTAACTCCCACGACTTGCCTGGGCTTGCAACATCTCAATAACTGTCCTGGCTGGAGACAATGCAGACCACTTTAATTTGTGCTTAACCCTCTCTGCAGTCACATTATCTGTACCGTTAAGACTTGATTACCTGTAAAGACTCGCATTCCAACCATTATCTTGTAAATTGAGTTTGTGTCTATATGTGCCCAGTTTGTGAACACAACTCCTCACTCACCCGTGGAAGAAGCGATGCTGGGAAAGCTTGTGCTATCAAATAAACCTGTTGGACTTTAATCTGGTGTTGTGAGACTTCTTACTGTGCTTATCTCAGTCCAACGCTGGCATCTCCACATCATGCAGAGATAAACCAGGGAACGACAGAGACATGGGTTTTACATCAGTATTAGGAAACATATTGGACAAAATTGCGAAGGAAATAACATATTCCCATTTGGAGTGGCAATTTTGATACATGACAGACAGCATGGCTTTGTCAGAGGGGAGTCATCCCTAAAAATCTTATTTTTTGAGGGGGTTAGCACATGCATAGATGGGAGCAGTGCATTTGAAACAGTTTATGAGGATTTCAGCAATACGTTTGATAAAATGCACATGGGATACAGAATAATTCGATAAGGCGGATTCAAAATTAGCTGAGTTGTCTGAGATAGAGGCTGCTTTAATGACGTGAAGACAATGTAAAAAGGCGTCCCATAGTGATCTGTGCTTGGTCCGCTTTATTCGCCATGAGTATGAACGGCACAGATGACGATGTGGGAATAGAATTAGTACATTTGTGAATGGCACAAATTTGGTTGGTGGTTAACGGCATGGTTGAGTGCCTTGGGCTACAAGAGGATATAGACATGATGGTCAATTTGGCAGTCAATTGACAGATGGAATTTAACCCGGAAAAGGCTGAGGCATAAGACTTTGCAGAGAATAATGTAACAAGGAAATATTCAATAAGCAGCATAACACCAATAAGTCCTTGGAACAAAGGGACCTTTGTGTGCTTGTCCATTGATCTCTGAAGACAGAAGGGCGTGTGAGTGGGGTGGTGAAAAAGGTATGGAACACTGCCGTTTATCCATCGAGACACTGAGTTCAAAAGCATGCTGAAGTTGAATAGAACTTTGGTGAGGCGACAGCTGGAGTAATGTGTGCAATTCTGGCCACCACATTATAGGAAGTATGTGATTACACTGGAGGCGGTGCAGAGGAGATGCACCAGTATGTTGTCTGGGATGGAACCTTGAAGTTATGAAGAGAGGCTGGATAGGCTTGGATTGTTTCTGTTGGCGTAGAGAAGACTGAGGGATGACCTGATCGCAGTAGACAAAATTATGAGCGGCATGGACGAGGTGGATAGGATGCAGGCGTTCCGTTTTTTGAATGGCCAGTCGCAAGGGGATGGTGAGGGGCAGCACGTTTAGGGGAGTGAGGAAAAGTTTTTATTGAAACCCAGATGTTGGTGGTGGTCTGGAATGTGCTGCCTTGGAGACTGGTGCAGGCGGATTAACTCACATTGTTTACACCGATAACTGGATGAATACTTGGCACATCATAATCGCTATGGGTTTATGGGTTACCAGTTTTGGTAAATGGTTTGGGTAGATAGATCACGTGTTTCTCACTTGTCTGTTCAGAAATGATGGGTTGAAGTGCCTCCTGTGCACTATGTGTTTCAGTGACTCTGATTTTGTGCGCTGAGAACATCTTTCAAAAGCCGAGGATGCCTAATGCATTGCGAACCATTCTTTCAACCTCCTCTGATATCTTCACTAATTTGAACATATATTGAAACAGGTACATCTGCTTTTCCATTACCGTTTGCATTGAACTATTTGCATTATAATATATTTATATTTTCTTCCTACCAAAATGAACGACTTCACACTTCTATTAAATTTAATTCGTTACTTGTCAGCGCATTTCGCAAATTTGCTGATGTCCGTTTGACGATTTACACGATCCAGATAATTAACAAAACAATTCAAGTTTCGCACCATCTGTACATTTTTCAAAATGCGCCATAAACAGCAAGGTCCAGTCAAATGATAGGCTTCAGAAGCGCATATGTCTTAATACTGCCGCCGAAGAATCACCGCGAAAAAACATTCCTCAAGTCTGCAAACAACCGTTGCCAATGCATTCCGTTTTCTGACACTTGGCCAATTTTGTAAATATGTTGCTATTGTCCCTTTTATTCCACAAGTTCCAACTTTTATCACAAAGCTGTCGATTGACACTTTATCAACGATATTTTGGGCGTTCATGTCTACCACCCCGAAGCATTACCCCGATCAGCCCTCTCTGTTATTTCACCATTAAAAACAACATCAGCGAATTAGTTACGCGAATTTGCCCTCCAATAGACCCGGCTGTCGTTCATTAACATTCATTTTCCCAAGTGATCGTTCATTTTGTACAGATTTCGAACTTCTACAGGTTTCCCCACCACCAAGCTCTAACTAACTGGCCTGTACTTGCTGAGCTTCTCTTTAGAAACTTTTGTGAAGAAGGACATCCCACTTGCAATTCCCCGCTCCTCTGGCATCACTTCTGAGTCCACGGAGGTTTCGAAATTGATGGCCATTTGTTAAACAATTTTGAGTCTCACTTCCAGCGCCCGTGAATGTATCTGATCCGACAATGGCAGGTATCTTTCACACATCAAATCGTGGGTCAGTAATCCATTTTGTTATTAATTAATCATTGACAGGGAGCAAATGTAAGTTGGAATGTTTTTTTTATTTGGCGATATCAGCGAACAAAACGTGGAAGCCCATATGCAATGCAAAGTTACATTAAGAAGTCTCAACACCAGGTTAAAATCCAACAGGTTTATTTGGTATCACGATCTTTCGGAGCGCTGCTCCCTCAGAAGGTGAGTCACACAACTACGCCTGTTGGGCCTGGTGTTGTGAGACTTTACTGTGTCCACCCCAGTCCAACTCCGACATTTCCACATCAATGCAAAGTTACAAAGGCTGTCAACATAAAGGTGTATCTCTGATACTTTACAAAGACTTTTGTCGAACTCAAGCTGGATTGTGAGTTGAAGTTAATGTTAACACGTTTACTGGTGTGCTATGCCGCATTTCCTTCATTGCTGACAAACCTTAGAATCAGTGTACAGGGAGATGTGAACATCTTCTTCAGCTCTTCCCGGAATTTCCTCTGGGTCGCTGCATAGATAAATGTGTTTGGGCAGGAACTCAGAAACTTCAACATAGTTCCAGCTTCTGTTGCGATATATCCAGGGTTTGAACGGTCACCTCTGTACAAATTGATGTTAACCAAACCGGAAGTAATAAAACTAATTACACCCGTCAACCACAACAGTAAAAAACTACCAGATACACTAAAGAGTAGAATTATGGATAACCTGCGGTTCTGTATCTCTGGATCCGATTTTTTCCCTGTCGTCTGAGACCGGAGTTCTCTTCGGGCTCTACTTGCCAGTATAATACGTCTAATCGTCAAAGAATTAAGCAAAACAATTAAAGTAAAGGGAAGCCAAACTAGCCAAACTGTATGAACCAAGAAGAATGCCGCACTGAGATGTGAAGAAAAGAAAGCCACTCTTGAGCGACAACCCCACTGCACCTTGTTAATTAGTTGTTCATGTTCATATGCAAAGAAAAATGGGATATTCTTGAATAAGGTCAGAACAGAGAACAGTGTTATAACCACAGCTGTTATCCTCTGAGTGCAATGTTTTACTTTAAAATTCTGGCAGCAGATCATTGCAAATCGGTCAAATGTGAAGAAGACAGTGAACCAAACAGACAAATCAAGTGTGACAGCTGTTAGGTACAGGATTAAAATACACACAGAAGTGTGATAGAGAAATGAAAGTGGAAAGTTATAACTGAAAATATGATACACCATTACATTGATAATCATGACCAGTAGATCTGCTGTTGCCATGGCCAACATGATTGAAGAGATACATTTAGAAAGGCCACATTTTCCTCGGTAAAGTATCACAATGGTCACCAAGTTCGCTGAAAGAAGGAAATAGGAGATAAAGAGTGTTCCAGAGTCCGATTGACATATATGAAGACTTACATTATCCAACAAGGTATTAAAAATGAGACAATTAAAAGCAATTAAAAGCAAATAAGTTACACTGGCTCACCGGGGACACCTATAGCTGCCAAGATTGGATAGTAAATCCCCTTAATCAACAAAATAAATGGTTTTCCCATCTTCTGAGAACGGATGAACACTGTAGAAGTGGAATAATTCTGATTGGTGGACGGCTGAGGAACTGAAGATGATTCTGCATTTATACATCCATCAATCCAGGGGCAAAGACAAACAAGTTACATCACCATAATCATTATTTACAGTCACTTAACACATAGACATAGGGAACACATTTGAGGTGTGTCTTTATAAAAATACAAATTACCATTTTAGCTGTTAAAACATAGACTTAGACAAGTTATTATTTATTTAGCTTGTGTCAGATTGGTAGGATTATAAAATTTTTATTGGGTACTTAAAATACCCACTTTGTTTTATTTTACAAGAATACTTGATTCAGGAATGATAGTATCTTACAAATATATTTCAAATTGAAAATTACAGAGAAGGCATAAAACTGGATTAAACTCCATACAGCATGTTCCATTTTGGATGCCGCTGACCAAACCTAAGTCCAAAAATGTGCAAGTTACATGGATTGGCTCGACTAAACTCCCTCTGAGTGTCCAAAGTTTGCAGTTTCGGTGGATTGGCCATGCTAAATGTGCAATGTGATGATGACAGTGCTAGGAATTGGGCCTGGTCAGAATGGTGATTCAAAGAGTCGGTGCCAATCTGATCAGCCAGATGGCCTCCTTCTGCACTGCGGGGATTCTATGTCTTCTTCAGATATTTTTAGTATATGTTCAGTGTGAGGAATTCTGTGTGGGGACAAAACATTTCAAATGGAGCAAAATACATGAAGTGCAATAGAATTCCACTTTTTCGCACGTCATGTTCCTCTCTGAGAGTGTTTACATAAATAAATCTTATTCATAAAAGCGGCTGACGCTCAATTAGTTTCCACTCAACATGCTCCCTCTACACTTAACTCACCCCCTATTTTCTCACCTCCTGCAAATCAGGCAGTAAAATACATTTTTATATGCTTCAGGCACACATCCTATAGAAGTCGGCAATATATGTATTATTCACTTACTTGCAGTATCTCAATAGTTACAGAAGAGGTGACAATAATCGTCTGATACTAAAGCTGTATAATGCTTACACCAAATTGGAACATGTTCTTGTTGGGTTGCTGATACTCCTATAATTATACTAGAGGTTTCTCTGATACAAACAATTCCATGCACTTTTGCCGGACATGGCAATGGTCGTCTCTAACTTGTGTCACCACGATCTCACATTAACGGTCACCAAGGCTCTGAATCTTGGATAACAACTATCATCTAGCTGGAGCGTGGGACAGTGTGTGTGTTAGGACGTTGCGGGGGTGGAGGGGGGGGGGGGACGTGGTGTGGCGAGGGGGGGGGGGGGGGGGGTGGGGGGTGTTGTTGCGGCGTTGTAATGCAAACTGCCAGTTTGGATGGCCATTCTGAAAATTAGTCTGGCATGTTGGCTATTCCAATTGACAGGCTTATCGGCTAATGTGCCAAAGCAAATCTATATCGGCTGCTGTTGTGTTTCTTACTGAGAGCAATGAGAGGTTCATAAGAAGTGTGATTGTTTTTGAAGGGCAAGAATAAGTCAATAAATTTGCTCTTGTAAAAGCAGGAAGATATTGGAAATGTCCAGCATATCTGGTAGATTTCAATGCAGAGTGGAACAGACGTTATTGGCTCTGGCACTTAACTGTTTCAGAAGCATGGACCTGCAGAGTCGTCGACTTCGTTTCTCTTCAGAATACAGAATTGCCCATTTGGTATTTCCAACATTTGCCGCTGGACTTTGCTCTCCTATTATATGCTCAATGTTAGCCTTTTATAAGAGCCGTTAATTTAAAATTGAAACGTATTGATCACTCAATGTAAAGTGTAATGCTTCTGCTAAGGAAACCAACTTGTATGAACATGAATAGTACAGTATAGCTGGTCAGATGGTTTGTGTAGTTTTGCTGGAAATTATTGTCATTGCTTTCTACATTTCCTACACCAATGAATCCTGGAGGCATTTGCAAATGGTATGTGTCAATAGTAGTTCAAAATATTCTACTTTGTATATTGAATTGCTATTTTGAAACTGCTGTGCGGTTTTCCTTTGTTGTTGTGCGGATATTTCATCGGGAAAGTTTCGAACTAATGGGGCGGATTGCAAAATATAAATAATCATATTTGTGTGCAATTGCCCTCAGATTTTACAAAGCTAATTGTATCATGTTGAACGTGAAGTTTTGGTAGACTGAATGAATAATGATATAGAATCGAATAGTGAAAACAAAAGGAAAATCAAATAGTTCTCCCCCACTGTAGATTCCAATGCTGGGCATCTCAACGAATCGATGGAGAGAGATAAATGGGTTTTGGGTCTAAGTGGTCATGAAACATGAAAAGCACGAGACCATATATTTTCCCTCCTTGGCCCTTGTGGTGACAATGTTCCTCCGGATCTTGTGGTACACTTGTACTTATAGTTGATGTGCCGAATCCTCCTCGAAATTAAGTGGTTCTTCAGTAAGGTCGAGTTGTCCATGTTTCCTCCATTGTGATGATGTTCCTACCCTTTATCCAGAGTTGATGATGTTTCCTCAGCATGGACATGGATGTTATATTGATAATGGAGGTGATAGTGTTTCCTCAGCAGTGACAGTGTACTTACACATGCTTATTGTGATCAGCTTCAAGATTAGCTGTTTGCTTAATTTACATCGGAGGTGGTGGTGGAGGTGGAGGATTAATACGTTCAAATTCATTTGGGCTAGATTTTCCAAGTTTCCCAAGCTGACTTCAGGTGATTCAATTTAAAAGTAAACAACAATTAATATATTCAGCATTTTATCAGCAGTTCAACAGAGTACAAATGAGGATTTTTAAAATTTATTCTAACCTTTATGAAACTGCACAGGCTCATTTTCCTTTTTTTTTCGACTCACACATACATTTACAACTCAAGATCAGTATCGATGCTGGAGCTGTTGCATTGATAATGGCACCATCCATTTTAAAATATGCCACAAGAGCAGGAACCTCACAAAAGCTACCCACTGATTTACCTTCCATTACCAACTCCCTTTGCTACTCAGATATGAGTGTCGCAAAGCTTATTTCTTTCGGCTTTTGGAGAGGCCATTACACTACAGGCTCTATTTTATGATCAAAAAATTAATGTATGAGGTATAGAGAATAATATCAAAATCAAAGTACAGTGTGCGACATATAGTAGAAAAATAATGGGGAATTTTAATTTTCCTAATATAGACTGATGAAATAATGATGCAAGTTAATTTCAATAATGATTTATATTTTTTAATGTAATCGAAACTGTGATGCTTTTTGGAATAATTGTCATTGAATCATGAATCCCTACAATAAAAAAGGAAGCCATTCAGCCTGTAGGACCTGCATCGACTCTTACCCAGGCCGACTCCGTAACCCTATGTATTTACCCTGTTTATCCCATCACCTACATATCTTGGGACATGGAGGAGCAATTTAACATGGTCAATCAAATTAACCTGCACATCCTTTACTTTGGTAGAAACCCGAGCAGCCTGAGGGAACCTACGCATATGCAGGGAGAACATGCAAACTCAACATCGACAGTAACCCAAGCTCTGAATTGAAACCGGGCCCCGGTGCTGAGGGCTCTCAGTGCTATCCACTGAAGGGTAGAAGGGACGTGACTACGATTGAGGGGTTACATAGATTCATAGAACAAAACAAATGCAACACAGGGAGCCATTTGTCCATAGAAACCTGAGGACACCCGGGCCTTTTGAATCCGACCTTCCCCCACAAGGCCAATAGCCCTGTACCTCTCAGCACTTAAGGTGCTGATCCAAGTACATTTTAAAAGCGTTTAGTGTGTCTGCCTCCATCAACAAATCGGGCAGCGAATTCCAGGCACTCATTACCCTCTGCGTAAAAAAACAAGTTCCAACTAAATACGCTCTGCACCTTCTTCCAGTTATTTTGAATCTGTCTACCTTGATTCTATTATTCTCTGCAAAGGGAAACAATGTGATTTTGTCCACTCCATCCATGCCACACATAATCTTGTGCAACTCAAACAAGTTACCCCTCAGACTACCTTGTTCCACGAAAATAGCCCCAAATTATAAAATCTCTCCTCACAGCTACACTTTTCTAGCCCTGGAGGCATTGTTGTAAACTCCCACGCACTCTCTGCAGAACAAATATGTCCTTCCTGTAACGTGGTGAATTGAACTGCAACGAATACTCTGGTTGTGGCCTCGCTGCTATTTTATACAATTTGAACATTATTTCATTGCTTTTACATTCCGTACTCTGTCAATTAAGGAGAACTTTTCATTTGTCTTATTTACAAAATTGTCTACTTCAAGTGCTGGATTTAGGAACCCGTGTACTTGGGTGCCAAGTTCTCTAACATCAGGTACCCCTTCTCGTTTATGCCCATTTATTGTGTATGCCCTATACATGGTTGACCTCCCCAAATGCATTACCTGACACCTCTCAACATTGAGATCCATCTGCCAATCTGCCATATGACTGCCTACTTCACCGATATATCTGCATCATTTTGGAAATGTGAGCTATTCTCTATACTCTCCACTGTTCGGCAAATCGTTGTGTTGTCTGCAAGTTTCTTAATCATGCACCACGCGTACACGCCCAGAACGTTAATAAAGAACACAAGGGCCAAGAGTCCCAACACCGAGCATTGTGGAACACTATTTTGGAATTAAAAAGCTTTCAACTCGCAAAGGGAACACTCGACCTTTGTTTCCTGTTGCGAACCAAACCTTTTATTCAGTTTCCCACTTTACCATGTATCCATGGACCTTTACATGCTTGATCCATCTGCCATGGAGTGGCTTTTTTGACCAATCTGACAACAAAGGTGATACCAATATGTTTGTGGTCAATTGAAAATATTCTGTGGACAGGCTGCGATTCAATGCTCTCTTCATAGGAATGGACACCGAGATTTTGTGTTGATAAGTAGAAAAAGGGTCCAAAATAGATGGAAGGACCCTTGGTTTTCAGAAATAATACGGCAATTACACAATAGTATGCGTGCATGTAAGTGCAAGCACACTGTTTAGACTAACACGCAGAGGTGAATTCAAATATCCAACATGGATGGCGCCACTTTATTACGTCAGAATAATTCCCCCGGTTTCAATGAGAGCACACAATTATTTCCAGCAAAGAAAGATGGATTGGTGCTTCTCGCCAAAGAGCTAACACACACAAATGAACAAATATTTGGTGGACGGTGCATAATGTTGGAAAATATAAGTCTAAGCGTGTTAGTACTTAAAACAGATAAGCCCATTATTATTGAAATACAGAAAGGCTGAAGAAAGATCCAGCATACGTGAGAATGCATGTTCTTGCACATGAATCACAAAATGTAACACAGCGAGGCAGCAAGTTTTACAAAGCCAAAGGGAATGGTACAATTTATTCCAAGGGTGATGGTGTGGAAGAACAGTGATGTGTTGTTGCCGCTGTGCAGTCTCTCACTGAGACCACATATTTAGCACTTCATAAGATTTAGCCCAATTATTTAAAGATGGAAATACTTGCACTTGAGGCAATACAGAAGCGCTTTATCAAATTGCTTTCTGGGAAGAATGAGTTGTCTTCTGAGAATAGTTTTTGTTGAGTGTGCCTAAAGGTCGTGCAGTTTAGAGTCAATATCTGACTGAAAAATGTTGCTTTCAGCAGAGTCATTGCGGGGAAAGGTTGACAGCAGGATTCTTCATGGTGGTACATGAAAACCTGGTGTTAAATTTTCAGAATACGTATGTGCCCCATTTAAGATGAAAGTAAAGAATAATTTCTTCTCTATATGGGTTAAGAACATAAGAACATAAGAACATAAGAAATAGGAGCAGGAGTAGGCCATCTAGCCCCTCGAGCCTGCCCCGCCATTCAATAAGATCATGGCTGATCTGACGTGGATCAGTACCACTTACCCGCCTGATCCCCATAACCCTTAATTCCCTTACCGATCAGGAATCCATCCATCCGCGCTTTAAACATATTCAGCGAGGTAGCCTCCACCACCTCAGTGGGCAGAGAATTCCAGAGATTCACCACCCTCTGGGAGAAGAAGTTCCTCCTCAACTCTGTCTTAAACCGACCCCCCTTTATTTTGAGGCTGTGTCCTCGAGTTTTAACTTCCTTACTAAGTGGAAAGAATCTCTCCGCCTCCACCCTATCCAGCCCCCGCATTATCTTATAAGTCTCCATAAGATCCCCCCTCATCCTTTTAAACTCCAATGAGTACAAACCCAATCTCCTCAGCCTCTCCTCATAATCCAAACCCCTCATCTCCGGTATCAACCTGGTGAACCTTCTCTGCACTCCCTCCAATGCCAATATATCCTTCCTCATATAAGGGGACCAATACTGCACACAGTATTCCAGCTGCGGCCTCACCAATGCCCTGTACAGGTGCATCAAGACATCCCTGCTTTTATATTCTATCCCCCTCGCAATATAGGCCAACATCCCATTTGCCTTCTTGATCACCTATTGTACCTGCAGACTGGGCTTTTGCGTCTCATGCACAAGGACTCCCAGGTCCCTTTGCACGGTAGCATGTTTTAATTTGTTTCCATTGAGATAGTAATCCCATTTGTTATTATTTCCTCCAAAGTGTATAACCTCGCATTTCTCAACGTTATACTCCATTTGCCATATCCTCGCCCACTCACTCAGCCTGTCCAAATCTCTCTGCAAATCTTCTCCGTCCTCCACACGATTCACTTTTCCACTTATCTTTGTGTCGTCTGCAAACTTCGTTACTCTACACTCCGTCCCCTCCTCCAGATCATCTATATAAATGGTAAATAGTTGCGGCCCGAGTACCGATCCCTGCGGCACGCCACTAGTTACCTTCCTCCAACCGGAAAAACACCCATTTATTCCGACTCTTTGCTTCCTGTCGGATAGCCTGTCCCCAATCCACTTTAACACACTACCCCCAACTCCGTGTGCCCTAATCTTCTTCAGCAGCCTTTTATGGGGCACCTTATCAAATGCCTTTTGGAAATCCAAAAACACCGCATCCACCGGTTCTCCTCCATCAACCGCCCTAGTCACATCTTCATAAAAATCCAACATGTTCGTCAAGCACGACTTTCCCCTCATGAATCCATGCTGCGTCTGATTGATCGAACCATTTCTATCCAGATGCCCTGCTATCTCCTCTTTAATAATGGATTCCAGCATTTTCCCTACTACAGACGTTAAGCTGACCGGCCTATAGTTACCCGCCTTTTGTCTCCTTCCTTTTTTAAACAGCGGCATAACATTAGCTGTTTTCCAATCAACCGGCACTACCCCAGAATGCAACGAGTTTTGATAAATAATCACTAACGCATCCACTATTACCTCTGACATTTCTTTCAATACCCTGGGATGCATTCCATCCGGACCCGGGGACTTGTCCACCTTCAGTCCCATTAGTCTACCCAGCACTGCCTCTCTGGTAACATTAATTGTATTAAGTATTTCTCCTGCTGCCAACCCTCTATCGTTAATATTTGGCAAACTATTTGTGTCCTCCACCGTGAAGACCGACACAAAAAACTTATTTGAAGACTCAGCCATATCCTCATTTCCCACTATTAACTCCCCCCTCTCGTCCTCCAAGGGTCCAACATTCACTCTAGCCACTCTATTCCTTTTTATATATTTATAAAAACTTTTACTATCATTTTTTATATTAATTGCTAGCCTAGCTTCATAGTCTATCCCTCCTTTCTTTATCGCTTTCTTAGTCTCTCTTTGTTGTTTCTTAAATTTTTCCCAATCACTTGTTTCTCCACTATTTTTGGCCACTCTGTACGCAGCTGTTTTTATTTTAATACTCTCCTTTATTTCCTTCGTTATCCACGGCTGGTTCTCCCTTTTCTTACAATCCTTGTTTTTTGCTGGAATATATTTTTGCTGAGAACTGAAAAGGATCTCCTTAAAAATCCTCCACTGTTCCTCAGCTATCCTACCTGCCAGCCTGCTCTCCCAGTCTACCTTAGCCAATTCATCCCTCATCCTATCATATTTCCCTCTGTTCAAACAGAGGACACTGGTTTGGGACCAAACTTATTAATCATCGGACTCCTCTCTACATGTGAACAGTGGATGTTGGCGGATTACATATATTCACGGCAGAGTTGCAGAATCATCTGATGAATGACGCTATCAAAGTTTACACCTATTTGGGTGATACATGCAAATACATTTGAGACTAAGATCAGATCAATTACCATGTTGTTGAAATGTGCAGCAGTTCTGATCGTCCACAATTCTTATCAGGCTCTTTTTTTTTCTTATGCTATTTTCATGAATGGCCATGGTATTACAGAATTCCCGAATTTCCTGATAATGTTAAACCCTTTTATAGTTTCGCAATGTTGCCAATACTGTCAGAACTAGCATATTCCATGTACCCGTGCCCAGCACGTCAGGGACGGCAATTTTCCTGAACGGTATGACAGATTATGCTTTCCTTGCAATTGACGACGGGCTATGGACTCCAGTCGTGAGATTGACGCAGTCCCTTTCAATCTTATAGTAGATGTGTTTTGGGGACAAGGATTGCTGGCGGCGGGACTGAGTTTCTATGAAAGGGAAATTATTCTTTCCCTCCAGCTCTGTTTGAATGCTAAATTAGAAACGTGCCCTTGCAATATGGGATCAGAGAGGGACTCATTATCTATTTATCTGAGCTTGTGGAACTGATGAGCTATCTGTGTTTCTTTGAATGATAATGTACCTACTCTTTGTGAGAAGGAGTTGCCTTCATTGTTCGTTGTATCTGAAATGGAGGGTGGAAAGAATAATAAAACGGAGCGTCATTGTTCGGGTGGAGGGCAGAAGAGATTTATTGATAGAGGTGACAAAATGAAGAAAATGGTGCAAGGAGTGAGAGAGGGAATGGGCTCAGTAGAATCTTAGGATCCCTCCAGACCAGAATGAGGACATTCAGCCACCGAGTCTGCATCGACTCTCTGATTGAGTATGCTACCCATGCCCACCCTATCCTTGTAACACCACATATTTGCCTTTGGTAATCCTCCAAAACTGCACATGTTTGGACACAATGAACAATTTTCCCACGGTCAATCCAACTTTCTCCGAGGAGGCAACACCGAAGTTAGATGAATGAGAACCAGTGGATGTGATTTATTCAGATATCCAGAAGGCATTCGACAAGTTGCCACGGAGGAGACTGTTCAATAATTTAGGAGACATGGCGTTAAGGGTCAGATACTGGCGTGGATAGAGGATTGCCTGACTGGCAGAACACAGAGAGTGGGGATAAAGCGGTATTTTTCAGGATGGCAACCGATGACTAGTGGTGTGCCTCAAGGGTTAGTGCTGGGACCACAATTTTTCACAACATGCATTAACGATTTGGAGGAAGGACTGAATGCACCGTTTCCAGGTTTGTAGATGATACAAAAATACATAGAGGGACAGGTAGTATCTCGAAAGCAGTGGGGCTGCAGAACGAATTGGATAAATTAGGAGAGTGGACATAGAAGTGGCAGCTGGAATAGAATGTGGAAAAGTGTCTGGTTATGCACTTCGGAGCGAGGAATGGAGGCACAGATTATTTTCGAAATGGGAAAATGCTTAAGAAATCAGAAACACAAGGGACATGGGGGACATTGTTCAAGATTCTCTTAAGGTTAACGTGCAGGTTCGGTCAGCAGTTAGGAAAGCAAAAGGAATGTTAGCATTCACCTTGAGAGGCCTAGAATACAAGAGGAGGGATGTACTTCCAAGGCTGTATAAGGCTCTTGTCAAACCCCATTTTGAATATTATGAGCAGTTTTGGGCCCCACCTAAGGAAGTATGTGCTGGCCTTGGAAAGGGTCCACAGGAAGTTCACAAGACTGATCCCTGGAATGAAGAGCTAGTGTGAGGAACGGTTGAGGATTCTGGGTCTGTACTCATTGGAGTTTAGAAGGATGAAGAGGGATCTTATTGAAACTTGCAGGATACTGCGAGGCCTGGATAGCGTGGACACGGAGAGGATTTTTTCACTGGTAGGAAAACTAGAACCAGAGGGCACAACCTAAGGCTAAAGGGACGATCGTTTAAAACAGAGGTATGGTGGACTTTCTTCAGCCAGAGTGGTGAAACCGTGGAAATCTTTGCCACAGAAGGCTGTGGAGGCCAGGTAATTGAGTGTCTTCAAGATAGATGGGTTTTGCTTAATAAGGGGATCAGGGGTTATGGGGATAAGGCAGGGGAGAATAGGGATGAGGAAAATATCAGCCATGATTGAACGGCGGAGCAGACTCGATAGGCCAAGTGGCCCAATTCTGCTCCTATGTCTTATGGTCTTATGGTCTAACTCATCTTTGGACTGTGAGAGATGACGGGAGAACCCTGAGGGAGACCTCGCAGGCATGATGAGAAGTAAAAGTTACACAAAACATTCACCCAAGGCCGGAATAGAACGCAGCGTCCCCGGCGCTGCGAAGCAGCAATGCTAAGCACTGTGCCACCTCTAAAACTCTAACCTATCCTTCCTATCGGGGGTAACAGTTTTCCACGTTTAACCACACAATTGTCATTGATCACAAAGATTATAAAATATTCTTCCCTGAGCTGCAAATCGAACACAAGCGGATGAATGCGCGGAAACCTAACCACTAAACCATGAGGAAATGAATTGCAGAATCCTGAACAGTCCGAAAGCAAATGACATAAGAGTGGAAAATATTTCAAAAAGGAACAAAATGGTGGCAGAGCTCACGATGTAAGTTACAATAACTTAACATCATTTCGTTGTTATTTACAAGATTTTTAAGTGTAAGTTTATGTTTCAGTGTCACAAGTACGCTTACGTTAACACTGCAATGAAGTGAGCGTGGAAGTCCCCGAGGTGTCCAATAACAATCAGATTATTAATTAATTTTGGGCTCGTTACTCATTTCGAAATAGATTATGCTGGTTCCTCTCGCATTTAAAATATTCTGTTTCTGAAAACTACCCTGCATTCAAACTGCCACTCCATTTTTTTTTACAGGTATTCTCATTTCATTCAAATATCAAGATTTCCAATTCCATTAAAATGTATATCAGATTTGTTCCTTATTGCTGATAATGAAGGTTTTCCCTGAACTGTAGCTTGGAGCCGGAATGAATTTACTCGGATGCAGTGAAATTAGCTGATTCTCTAAATTATTTTCTCTCTGCTGCTTCCCATTTCATATTTCAAGCTTGATTCCCGCACAGGGAGTGTTTCATTGTTGCTCACGCTATGAATCCAAAATAATAAAATAAAGTGCTAGAAACACTCATTAGGTCCGACAACCCCTGTGCAGAGAGGAAGGGAGGATTAACATTGCCAATCCATGGACGGATTAAAATAACAGACCCGCGAAACGAAGCTTGAAATTAGCCTGAGCTGCTGGGCTTTCATATAATTTTCCTTTAATTTCACAGTATTTCTTTCTGTTTTTCTTCTGTTCCCCATTTCATTTTACACATAACTTTTTCAACGTTGCGTTCCGTTCTTTTCATGTTGATATTTTATTCGAAATTATATGGATCAGATCCAGAGAAAACACGCTATAAAATCCGTCTTGTTCTGCAGTGAAACGTTACTGGGGAAATTGAAAAGCATCCAAATAACGTCGGCAAAACATATTTATGATAACAATTGTTTGATTTGCTCCCTGACCGTAAAAAAAAACAGTGCGCAATTTACAGAGAGAACTGAGTTCCTCGCATTCTCTGCTTCTTTAACGTTGACAGTGAACTCACTTTAAGAGGATAGAACCTTCGATCCGATCATATTTCAGTCTTCGATAGTGAACAGAATAGAAATAAGGAGAAGCCCCGGAAAGAGTACATGTGCAGGGTCCCGGGGAGAAGGCTGGGGAGTGACTGGAATGAATGCTCCTTCAGAGACCCCACAGAAGGAGGACGGAGAATATTTGTCGAAAAGGCGCCAATTGAGCAGTGTTGACCATGGTCCTCTTCATTCCACTGTGGCTTGCAGAAAGCATGTTTTTCGGCTACTGATCCATTTCAGCAAGGAGAAATTACCTATCACACAAAAGATCAGTCAAATTAATGGAGAGTAGAATGACTAAACCATTGTTAATATTTTTTATTTGCTATAATATTTAAACTTTGTGCAGTGTTGTGCATGAATAGCTTTAAATATGAAACGCAGTTGTGTGAGAGAACCTGGGAAATTGGGCACGAATATTCTAGTCCCGTCTTTTGTGTCATTGCTGGCCCCAGCGCCACATTCTCAGAGCGAACTGCAGCAACTCACCACAGCTCGTTTACCAGCCTTATAACCTCTAACCCGAGCAGGATATGCACAACGTTCTGCAGATGCGAGAACATATTTGTTCCCTTCCGAGTCGCATGTACTGACCTGAACATGATTCACTTGTGCTCGATAACCACTGGTCCAATATAATGTAATTCATTGGAAGAATATCCTGTAATAGGAACAGTTCTTTTTCCGAACACCATTGCAGCAGCAGCCCAATTAATCTTTCAGGGACAGGTTCTATTATTTCCTTTCCCGGGAGCTGGGAGGGAAATTCATGCAAAGTCGGGTTCATGCCCACATCTGGAGATCAACTGAAAGAAAGCTGTCAAGTGCAGAGAAGGTAATAATTATTATAATGGTGAAACTAGATATGAGGAGTTACGCTATTCCTCTGAGAGAATTGGGTGTATACATCTCTTTAGTATTGGAATAATTCAATCGACCTTATGAGAAGTGGAAAGAGAGAGCAGTGACCGACTGTGCTTAATTCCAAAAGAAAGCAGATTGCTGGGTGCAACTCAATGCATTCGAAAGCTCCAAACCTGCATTATTTCATACAGCTCTGAAAGTTTGCTGGCTTCCAACAAAGTCAAGTGTAGACTTAATTTGATGTTTGCAACATAACCCGTGCAATAGTCAATGAATTGATTCCGAAGTAGAGATACCAAACATGAAATGAAGAATTCAAATAATTCCTGGAGAAAACTACAACATCCGGAAGAATGCTGAAAGTGGCAGAGCAGAACTCAACGCCAACACAGCGTTATATTATAAGGCTGCTTGAAGTTTGCTGCAATTTAACATTCTGTCTGAAGGATATTAGTTTATAGAAACTTTGCCAGGTGATTGGCCTGGCAATAAAGTTTCAAGGGTGACTGCAAGAGAAAAGTAGCTATGCAAGATGGAACAGCGAACTCTCAGTGTGAGGGTGTGGTGTAGGATTGGAACATGTAACAGGTTTAGGAGGAGACAAGGCCAAGAAGTGAACTAAATACGATGGTGTGAGTTGGTAGTTGGAGACATTGCAGGAACTGGGTTTTATAAAGGGAAGCACAATTGGGAATAATTTATGATTGCGTCTGTTTCTTGAAAAGTGCATTGGGTTTGACACATTTGCAGGTGGCATCTACAAAGATAAGTGCTTCAGCAGCAGATGGACTGACAGGGGACAGGTGGTGTCATGCATGGCAAAGCCTGTTCTGGGCGATGAGCGGATATGAAGGCCAGCATCTCAGCAGGCCAGCTGAGCGGATTCCAACACTGCAATAATGTTCAACCACATGAGATACAGACCAAGGAGAGGATAGAAAGAATGTCAGGAATATTGCATTTGTAGCCGGATCACAGGCTGATCGATGACATCTCTACAATGCTTAACTAAAGCAGATCGTATCAAGGTCCAGTATTCGATGTCAAACATGTAACTCGATAACCAAGAACAGTTGAAGATGTGAAGAAAGATGAGGGAGTCGTGGAGCTGTGTCCGATCAATAAATCTGCTCCCCTGACTCAGGATGACATCGTGTCGTGGCAACATGTGTTTGAGGAAGATAAAGCTCCACGTGTAGATCATTGAATCAATCCAAATAAAAGAAAAGCTATTGGTGGATAAGTCAAGTCTGCGACATTGCATGCAGTAGCGGATCTAGATGAATACAATCTTACTGAGCTGGTGAATTACAGAGACATATTTCAAATGGATGTCATATTAATTGTTGGGAGGACTCAAGGTTATACAAAAGGAGAACGACAATTTCACTATAGCCACCTTCATTATAGTATATGTTATATTGCAATGACTGGAAAGCCACAAGTTGGGATCACATTTGAAATGATTCTGAGTTATAACGCGATAAATGCAGTTTCTGGTGAAGATCAGTTTTACATTGCCGGTCAAATAATATAAGAATAAGAATAAATGGATATTTAATCTCGTTCTTTAACGCCTCTCTAAATTTTCTCTGTGTCAGTGCATAAATGCAGGTGTTGGTACACAAGCTCAGAGGCCATAACATTTATCCACACTGCTGGGCGATATACACTGGATTGGTAAAACTTTTGTCTGTGTAATTGGAGTTTCCAAATTGCCAGTTTAATGACGGTGCAACATATGGGATCCACAGCACTAAAAATGGTGGACAAAGCAAAGAGTAAAATAATGGATTCCTTCCGTTCTCCAATTCTTGGTCAATGTGATTATCTGATTTTCCTTGGCACCCTTGCAGAGCCGATTGACAACTATAATATTTCTTACCGTCAGAAAGTTGAACAATAAAGCCAGGGTAAATAGAAATAACGGAGTTAGTATACTGTCAATCCGCTCACAGGCTATCCACAATGATGAGGTATAATAGTCTCCTGTTCGAATGCGGAAACAAGGTACGTTTTTGATGGTGATTGAGGGATCAAAATCAAAGTAACAGGGAATGCTCCTCATACAACTGGCAATGCTTAAATTGTCTATAACCGCAGCTGCAGTTCTTTAGTGCAATATTTTGTTTCTAACTTCAGACAAGAAGTAGCTACAAAACAATCAAAAGTTAAGCCACTGTGAACCAGAAAGAACAATTAATGGCTGCAAGATACAATACTATTTTCAGTGCACATACTGGAGTAATGAATACGAAATTAATTTTAAATGAATATATTTAATTCGAATTAATATAACATCGATGATGACGAGGAGTAGATCTGCTGTTGTCATTGCAATCAGGTACTGTTAATACACTTGGAGAGGCAACATTTCCCTCGTTTCTGGATCACAATCGCTGCTGAGTTTACTGTAGGAAATATAAATAAACAGCGACATTTCAGTGGAAAAAAAACACGCAGAGAAATGACACCAGTTCAGCAGGATTTAGTGCCAAAGTTACAATTAGACATCGATTGTAACAAATGTATGGTCTTTCTCCAGAACAATACAATGCGAAGTGGCAACTTAACATTGTAAATGGTACTGAACTTGAATTAATTAAAATGAACAAGAATTCGATTATTAATAAATGTTATCAGCGACACAAGGAATTAGAATCAAAAGGTAAAAAGACATGATCATCTGCCATGAATTAATCTTGTGTTTGGAGGTTGACATTACAGTTCCAAGATTGAGTTTGTTAATCTCAAGGTGTCAAATTCAGTTTAATACAGCTGTTCAAATGTGCCATGGAAACTGATAGCTTGACGTCAGATAAGCATCCATTCAATATATCCTCACGGCAAGGAACCAGTCACTTTATCTGAAATGACAACCTTGAATTCACGATCAGGTTAACTGATGGGTAACTGAAAGTCAGTAGACTTTCATCAGCACTTCACCAACATAAGGAAGTACGAAATTGAGGGAGGAGTCGGCTTTTTGACCACTGGACTTGCTCTGCAATAAGTCTAACTTTGGCGTTCCATCAACTTTCCCGGAGAAGCATCAAAATCGCCGATTCAATTTTTGAATCAAAAATCTGTCCAAATCAGCCTTGAATATATTCAGTGATCCAACTACCGCTGCTGTTTGCGGAACATACTTCCAAACACTAACGATACTGTGAGAGAAAATTAATCCTCCTCTTCTAAAGGAAATCAAAGATAAAAGTTTAAGCAGAAGCACTGGTCAGGGAAGCAACGAGCGGAAAGGGAACACAACAAAATGTCGGAGAGGTTTGGTGACAACGGGGATAAGGGTGAAAATCAAAAGCAGATGATAACACTCTGGCGAAACAAATTAAAATGCATCTAGTAATGGTGTAGAGCACCAGTTTTCCTTTCGTAATTTATTCTCATGCCTTCCACAGTATCGCAAATCTTCTCTTATGGTTCCCTCTTCCCCTTGTAATGTTCTCCCTTCTTCTTCCATAGCTCCCATAGGGGATTTTCACCGTAACTTCATTGCAGTGTGAATGTAAGTCTATTTGTCAGCAATAAATATACTTTAACTTTAAAAGCTCCTGGTTAACCAGGACGAAATTGGGGCAAGCATGATAAACAGTGGCATTTTTAACTGCAAAGACTGACACAGCGTTCTCTTCCAGGTTTCAGGAACCATGCATCATGCAGTTACAGACTGATGAGGTGAATTGTAGTAGAGGCAGGAAGGAATACAGCACACTGAAGGGAAGCACTTTCTGAGAGAGGACTGATGCAAAACCATGGCAGCAGCAAGTTTATATATGGGATTCAATTTGGAAGATTAATTCTGAACGACTGCATTATATTCAGCGTATACTTGCAAATATTTGAAAGGAGGGCAGTACAGTTGATGTTGTCTACATGGACTTTAGCAAAGACTTTGACAAGGTACCGCATGGTAGATTGTTGCATAAGGTTAAATCTCACGGGATCCAGGGTGAGGAATCGAAATGGATACAAAATTGGCTTCTTGCCAGAAGCCAGAGGATAGTTGAAGAGGGCTGTTTTTTCAAACTGGAGGCCTGTGCCCAGCGGTGTGCCTCAGGGATCAGTGCTGGGTCCACTGTTATTTGTCATTTAAATGAATGATTTGGATGAGATTATAGGAGGCATGGTTAGTAAGTTTGCAGATGATACCAAGATTGGTGGCATAGTGGACAGTGAAGAAAGTTATCTCCGATTGCAACAGTATCTTGATTAATTGGGCCAGTGGGTCGATGCATGCGAGACAGAGTTTAATTTAGATAAATGCGAGGTGATGCATTTTGGCAGATTGAACCAGGACAAGACTTACTCAGTTAATGCTCGGGCATTGAGGAGAGTTACAGAAGAAAGTGTTCTCGGGGTACATGTTCATAGCTCCTTGAAATTGGACTCACAGGTGGACAGAATGGTGAAGAAGGCATTCAGCATGCTTGGTTTCATCGGTCAGAACATTGAATACAGGAGTTGGGACGTCTTGTTGAAGTTGTATCGGAGATTGGTGAGGCCACACTTGCAATACTGCGTACAGTTCTGGTCACCTTATTATAGAAAGGATATTATTAAACTAAAAACAGTACAGAAAATATTTACCAGGATGCTACCGGGACGAGATGGTTTCAGTTACATGGAGAGGCAGGATAGACTGGGATTTTTTTCTCTGTAGCGTAGAAGGCTGAGGAGTGGTCATATTGAGGCCTATAAAATAATGAGGGGCACAGATCAGCTTGATAATCAATATCTTTTCCCAAAGATAGGGGAGTCTAAAACTAGAGGGCATAGGTTTAAGGTGATAGGAAGAGATGCAGAATTGTCGAGAGGGGCATTTTCTTTCACAGAGAGAGAGTTGAGTGTCTGGAACAAGCTCAGTAAGATGTCTCACAACACCAGGTTAAAGTCCAACAGGTTTATTTGGTAGCAGAAGCCACTAGCTTTCAGAGCGCTGCCCCTTCATCAGGACAGTGGGACTTCTGTTCACAAACAAGGCATATAAAGACAAAAACGCAATTTACAAAATAATAGTTGGAATGCGAGTCTTTACAGGTTATCATTTCTTAAAGGTGCAGACAATATGAGTGGAGAGAGGGTTAAGCACAGGTTAAAGAGATGTGTATTGTCTCCAGCCATGACATTTAGTGAGATTATTCAACTCAGGCAAGTTGAGGGGATTACAGATAGTGTGACATGAACCCAAGATCCCAGTGGAGGCCGTCCTCATGTGTGTGGAACTTAGCTATCAGTCTCTGCTCAGCGACTCTGTATTGGCGTGTGTCGTGAAGGCCGTCTTGGAGAACGCTTACCTGAAGTTCAGAGGCCGAATGCCCGTGACCGCTGAAGTGTTCCCCAAAAGGAAGAGAACACTCTTGCCTGGTGATTGGCGAGCGGTGTTCATTCATCCGTTGCCGTAGCGTCTGCATCGTCTCCCAATGTACCATGCCTCGGGACATCCTGTCCTGCAGCATATCAGGGAGACAACGTTTGCTGAGTTGCAAGTGTATGTACCGTGTACTGGTATATGGTGTTCTCACGTGAGATGATGGCATCCGTGTCGATGATCAGGCACGTCTTGCAGAGATTGCTGTGGCAGGGTTGTGTGGTGTTGTGGTCACTGTTCTCCTGAAGGCTGGTTGTTTGCTGTGGACAATGGTCTTTTTGAGTTTGTGCGGTTCTTTGAAGGAAACAAGTGGGGGTGTGGGGATGGCCTTGGCGAGATGTTCTTCTTCATCAATGACATGTTGAAGGCTCCGGAGAAGATGTCGTAGATTCTCTGCTCCTTGTTTGTCTTCTGAGGACGGCACTGCGGTTTTTCGCTGTGTTGATCGATGATTCGAGTGCCATATCCTGTTCTTATGAGGACATCTTTCAGCGTCTCGAGGTATCTGTTGCGATCTTCCTCATCTGAGCAGATCCTGTGTATATGGAGGGTTTATCTGTAGGGGGTGGCTTCTTTAACGTGTTTAGGGTGGAAGCTGGAGAACTGGAGCATCGTGAGGTTATCTGTGGGCTGACAGTGAAGTGCTGAGGTGACCGTCTTTGATGGAGGTGCGTGTGTCCAAGAATGCAACCGATTCCGGAGAGTAGTTCATGGTGTGACTGATGGTGGGATGGAACTTGTTAATGTCATCATGTAGTTGTTTCAGTGATTGTTCAACATGAGTCCAAAGGAAGAAAATATCATCGATGTATCTAGCGGAGAGCAGCGTTTGAAGGTCCTGGGCGGTGAAGAGGTCTTGATCGAATCTTTGCATAAAGATGTTGGCATATTGAGGTGCGAATTTGGTCCCCATTGCTGTTCCGTGTGTCTGGATGAAGAGCTGGTTGTTGAAGGTGAAGATATTGTGGTGGAGGATGAAGCAGATGAGTTGTAAAATTGCATCTGGAGATTGGCGATTGTCGGCATTGAGCACTGAGGCAGTAGCAGCAATGCCATCGTCGTCGGCTATGCTGGTGTAGAGTGCCGAGACATCCATTGTGACGAGCAGTTCTCCTGGTTCAACTGCTCCATGTATTCTGAGTTTCTGTTGGAATTCCGTAGTGTCGTGACAAAAGCTGGAGGTTACATGCACAATGGGTTTCAACTCAGCAGACTGATCAAGACCTTTGATCCGGGCCTTCAGAGCGCCCTCCGTGCTCTCATCCCACGTACTCCCCGCGTTGGAGATCTCTACTGCCTCCCGAAGATACTCAAGGCAAACACACGGCCCTCGCATTGTATCGGGCAATGGGACCCTGTGCGAGAACCTCTCCGGATACATCGAGGGCATCCTGATATCCATGCAATTTACAACTCATCCGCTTCATCCTGTACCACAATGTCTTCACCTCCAACAGCCAGTTCTTCATCGAGACACACGGAACAGCCGTGGGGACAAAATTCGCACCTCAATATGACAATATCTTCATGCACATGTTTGAACAACACCTGTTCACCGCACAGGACCTTCAACCAACGCCATACACTAGATACATCGATCACATTTTCATCCTTTGGATTCATGGTGAACAATCACTGAAAAAACGATATGGTGTCATCAGCAAGTTCCAACCCACCATCAGACTCACCATGTACTACTCTCTGGAATCGGTTGCATTCTTGAATACACGCATCAGCCCTCCGTATACACACAAGCTGCTCAGATGAGGAGGATCGCAACAGATACCTCCAGACGCTGAAAGATACCCTCTTAAGAACAGGATATGGTGCTCGACTCATCGATCGACAGTCCTGACGCGCCACAGCAACAAAGCGCACCGACCTCCTCAGAAGACAAACACAGGACACGGCGGACAGAGCATCCATCGTCGTCCAGTACTTCCCCAGAGCGGAGAAGCTACGACATCTTCTCTGGAGCCTTCAACATGTCATTGATGAAGACGAACATCTCGCCAAGGCCATCCCCACATCCCCACTTCTTGCCTTCAAACAACCACACAACCTCAAACAGACCATTGTCCACAGCAAACTAACCAACAGGAGAACAGTGACCACGACACCAGACAACCCTGCCACTGCAACCTGCAAGACGTGCTGGATCATCGACACGGATGCCATCATCTCACATGAGAAAACCATCCACCAGGCACAGGATACATACTCTTGCAACTCGGCCAACGTTGTCTCCCTGATGTGCTGCAGGAAAGGATGTCCGAAGGCATGGTACATTGGGGAGACCATGCAGACGCTACGACAACGGATGAATGAACACCGCTCGACAATCACTCGCACTCGCACCATTATTTTGTAAATTGAGTTTGTGTCTTTATATGCCCTGTTTGTGAACAGAACTCCCACTCACCTGATGAAGGGGCAGCGCTCCGAAAGCTATTGGCTTTTGCTACCAAATACCTATTGGAATTGAAACTGGTGTTGTGAGACTTCTGACTATGCTTACCCGAGTCCAACGCCGGCATCTCCACATCATGGAACAAGCTGCCAGAGGTGGTAGTAGAGGCGGGTACAATTTTGTCTTTAAAAAAAAACATTTGGACAGATGGATAAAGAGGACCAAATGTGGGCAATTCGGATCAGATTAGGGGTTTAAAAAAAGGTGGCATGGATACGTTGGGCCGGAGGGCCTGTTTCCATGCTGTAAACCTCTATGACCTCTGTGCTATACGCACACAAATCACTGAAGGTGGCAGCTCAAGCTGAAAAAATTGAAAGCAAAGAACGCAGGGCTTCAGAAAGGGGCAGAGAGAAGAGGAAACAACAAAGATATGGAAAAAATACAATACCGCCAGTTAGACATAATCTTCAATATTGTGCGAATTATGGAAATCTACTTCAGAGAAAATCAAGAGGCCTTCAAGGAGACGTTGCAGAAGAGTTAGAATATATATTTACCAGGGCTGATAGATGTCAGTAACGTGGATATTATGGATAAATTTGGATTATTTTTCGTTGAACTGAAATTCCAAGTAGATCAACAAATTATTAAGTTTGTTATTAGTGACGCTATTCCTTCAAGAGTTAAAACTTTAAAATGACAATTTAGCTTTTATATTGTCTGAAAGGTCCAACATATTTACTGATGTCATTTCGGTCAAGCGATAATAATCAAATCTTCTTGACTCTTAACTACATTCTGAAGTGGCCCATTAATCCATTCTGTTGTATCAATGGATCGCAAGCAGCAATGTCGAAGTACTAAAAGCAACAGTTTAAGAATTAGAGTCACAAGTGATAGATAACATATATGAGCCCAGCTGGTGGCGTGCGAATCCCAAAATCGAATCAAAACAGGTTCTTTAAATTTAGTAATCATTTTAAGTTTCATTCAGTTCGGATATAAATGCATCATTTTGTTTCTGAAAACAGATGGGCGTTTGAAATGTTCTTTATCCTACTTAGTATACTAAACTGGCATGCAATATATTCGGTATATTTTAAAAACGAAATATTTATACATACGGAGCCTCTTTAACGATTTGACAGCAATCTTTACAACAAGGGAAAAAAAATTAAAGTGTTGTTCATGCTTCACTTTGGAAAAAAGCAGCAGCAGTTTGAGCATAACATGCGCTCACAAACAGCCATGCTAAAATGTCGAAATAATCTATTTCTCTGGAACGTTTCTGGAGGCATACGATTTGGTCAGGTGATCTGTGATAACTGCTTTTTTTTTCGATTTCCACATACGGACTTAACCGCCCATTTGACACAGCTGAAAGTGACTCAGTTCACTGATTCATCCAAAGAACGGAGGCTCTGACAGTCTAACACTCCCTCAATACCGTGCTCAAGTGTGGGCCGTAATTGCGGTGTAAAAGACCAAGAGTCAGGCTTCAATACATAATCTTCTGGGATGAGTGATACGAAAGGCTGGTACGTGAGACAGCAATGTTTACAGTTCTAATCCTTTCTAATGAATTAATTTCAGCTAATAATTGAAGAAGTCTATCCATAGCGCCGAGATGCGAGTTGAGGTGCGGTGTCAAGTGTGAAGACTGGCCTTAAAATGGGAATCATGATGTGGAGATGCCGGCGTTGGACTGGGGTAAACACAGTAAGAGTTTTAACAACACCAGGTAAAAGTCCAACAGGTTAATTTGGTAGCAAATACCATCATCTTTCGGAGCACTGCTCCACTCCGAAAGCTGATGGTATTTGCTACCAAATAAACCTGTTGGACTTTTACCTGGTGTTGTTAAAACTCTTGCTTAAAATGGGAAGGCAGATTTCAAGCTGCAGTTTTTTTTATGAATCCAGTCTGCTGAAACAATTAACATTTGTTCCTGAGGATACCTGTTAATTTGCATTTGATCCATTAGAGACACATGATAAATGTAGGACATACACAGCAAAGACTCGATTTCAATAGTTCTGACACTATTATTATAATGCAGGAGCCCTGGATTATTTGTTCCTATTCACTCACATTATATATGCCGTTTTACATTTCTTACCCTTCCTTCATTTCCTAGAAAAGTTAGTAATAATGACAAGTTTTGATCCCTTGTTGGGCATCTCTTGGAGGTACACAACAGTGCTTGCAGGGAGAGTGTTCCAGGATTTTGACCTGTAACAGTGAAGCAAAGGCATTTTATTTCCAACTGAGAACAGCGAGTGCCTTGAAAGTGAACCTCTAGGTCCTGGCAGTCCATGTATCTGTTGTCCCTGTCCTCGGATGGATAGTCGCTCTCAGGTAACATTTGTGAGTCCCTCCAACACATCTTATAAATGGTACACACTGTTGCTTTTGTGCGACGGTGGAGGAGGGACTCAGATTTGTGGATGGGGCGTGGAGTGAGGGTAGGGGGAGTGAGGGATGGGATGCAATCAGACAAGCCATTTTATCATGGATGCTGTCAAGCTTCTTGAGTATTTTTGGAGAAGTCACTCTCACCTTATCTCTCGTGTTCAGCTCTTTGTTCCGATTTTCAAACATTGAATTGCTGCATTGATGTAAGGGTCAGAGTGACCCTGGAGAAACCCAAGGTGAGCGTCAGTAAGCAGTTCATTGTGAAGGACCTGCCACTTGATAGCACAGTTAATGACTCATTCCATCACTTTACTGATGATGAAGAGAAGACTGGTTGTGTGTTCATTGGTCGGTTTGCCTTTTGCGTATTGGACGTATCTGGACAATTTTCCACACTCCGGAGTCGATATCAGTCTTGTTGTTGGAATGGAATAGTTTCTCTCAGGGTGCATCATGTTCTGAAAAACAAGTCTTCAGCACTATTGCCGGAGTAATTTTAGTGACAATAGCCTTTGCAGAATCCAAAGCCTTCAGCCGCTTCTTGATAATGCGAGAAGTGAATCAAATTGCCTGAACATTGAAACCTGGGGATCTCCGGATTACAAACAGCTCACTCCAGGGTTATCTGAATTGACATGAAGCCAATAGCCAACACATCTTGCTGTGTGATATAAGTTTTTTTTGTTTCTCTTATTTATAAAGGTAATGTTTACTATATATGTTTGAATAATCTCATTTATTTAATATGTTAGTAACTTCACTTGTCTCTTGTTCAAGAAATATTTTACGTTTTGTTAAATATTAAGGTCAAATAATCAACTTTAATAAAGCAAAATACTGTGGATACTGGAATCCGAAACAAAAACAGAAAATGTTGGCGAAACTCCGCAATTCTGAGAGCATCTGTGGAGAGGAAATTGAGCCAATTTTTCAGTAGCACAAAATCAGCATTTTGGTGTCTCTTGCCTATTATAAATAATGCTTGCTAATGAATAACGTTGACTGCAATGGTCCCAAATATCAGATGCTGCGCTGGCAGCCTCCTGATCTAATACCAGTCATTTTTGACTATTACAAGAGATGCATTTTTGTCTCTCCGAATTACAAATTACGAGCGACAGTTACAGAAAAATATGAAATGCAATTTTTCATAAGAAATGCTATGCACATCTCGTGTTATATGAAAGCATCTGGAAATGCTAACTTGTTCATTGTCATCTCTAATGTAATATTGAAATTGAATATGTTACAGTCTATGAAGAAACCATTAAAGATCATATTAATTTGCTGATCAGAGCTCGAAAGATTCAATCAATACATGACACAATAACAACGAAAAGTTCATTCAAATACAGATTGTCAGAACATATAGCAGTCACCAAAAATAATGTTTTGAAAAAATATGTAACTAAACTACAAAATTTATTCATCTAGTTTGTAAACGCAACCGACTTCATATTGTGCAAGAATTTAAAATTACATTGGTAAATACTTCGATTTAGTGATAACATTTGCTCTTAGTTCAGGAACTGTAAAAGTGTCAATTAAACGGTTAGTCAACCAGCAACAATTACTGTATTGAACACTGAAGAAAATAAATGACTCTTTTTAAAAAGTAATCATCCTGGTTGAACTGGTAACACTGAATATGTGACTACGGAACAAACAGCTCAATGAAAATATTTTACAGTGAAAAGCATCGAGCAAGAGTAGTGTACTTCAACACCATTAATACGATATTCAAAGCCTTACCAATAACGCAAATAGCTGCAAGAGGAAGATAATAGATACGTTCTGTCTGAAAGATAATTGGATATCCCATCTTCTGTGAGCTCAGTGTAATCGTGAAACTGACTATTTAGAAAACATTGTCCGTTCGAAGAAACCACTATTTATATCGGAGAGTAACCTCAAGTGAGGCAATTACACAGGTTACAGAATAAATAATACTAGTTACACTTATTTAACAAACAGTGAAGAAAAGATTGTAGACCAAAGAAAATGATGTGCATATTGTTTCGACTTTCTTCTGATATTAAAAATAACACAGATGTACAGGCTGAAATAAAGTTACTGTTATACACATGTTATCAATTGAGCATACATGCACCTCAGCTCCTTCTCGGATGTCGATACTCTGCATGAGGATATAAGAACAGATGATCAGGGGACGTGGAATGGATATTGACTTTTCAAATTAATTTCAGTATTTCTCTTCAGACCACACATCATCCTCACATGCATATATACCGTTCTTTCTTCCTCATCTGGGGTCAGATACCTGGGACTCATTACCAACAGGATTTTTGAACACCAGAATTTTAGCGGCTGCGAGGACTCAGGAAGAAGCAGCAAGTGTTGCTCGGCAACAATGGATGATGGGAAATAAAGTGGTCAAGCCGACATCGTCCACATTCTGTGTATCAGTCAAATAATAAACCATGGCATAAATAATCTGAAATATATTTTCTTTTGTTCAAGTGCATACCGTTGTTTAAAGTTGATGCTAGGTTTCAAAATTAGAGTAGTAGGACGACAGCATTAAATGTTCTGTCCAATTATTTTAGCCATAGTCTGCACTGAGAATTGATTCACCAGGACGAAGCGAACAATAAATTTCCCTTCAGCCTTTATTACCAGCTGCCTCCAACATTCCTCCATCCTGTCATGTCACGAGGGCCGGCACGGGCAGCGGGGCACTGGATGAATGACTTTGTGTTTTCCACCATAAAATATATACAAAGAAAAAAACTTGCTTGCAATGAACGTCAAGGGCAGCTGCAGCCCAGATGCTAAATATTTTTCTTTCAACGCTCTCATTTCATGTTGTCATCTTGCGCATTAATTTATATTTCCTCCTTTGACCCAATTGAAATGCGTACATGATGCTTATTTCACTGAAACGTGTTGCATTTCCTCACTTACTTCATGCAGATTTTTATTGCCATCTCTTATGGGCACATTGGCATTGAGAGTGGATAAATGATTCATTTGGATGCAGTAAATCTTGCAGCTGATTCATTGACTGCGATGTAAAAATACCTTCCCAGTTAGTTATGCAATGTGTTTGAGTTAATTTGAGATGTTAGCATGGAAACGTTTTCACGACATTCATTTATTGAAAAAAAACGTTATTTGACAGTCAGTTGTAAATAATCATGCGCGTTCAGGAAGATTCTGAGCCTTTATTTCGTCCACGCTTGTTAGGAGCCATTGCAAAAACGGAGCGAAACGGAATTAGGCGAAACCATACGCTGGTTGAAGTCGTGCCTGACATAAAGAAATATGATTGTAGTGCTTGGAGTCAAGGCAGCACAGTCGAAAGACATGACTGCAGGAATTCCTCAGGATAGCGTCCGTGGAAAAATCATTTTAAGCTGCTTCGTAAATGCCCTTCCTTCTATCATAAGGTCAGAAACGTAGGCATTCACTGATGAATGCAAAATGTTCAGCTCCATTCACGCGAACCATCAAATACTGAAGCAGCCCATATCTAAATGCAAAAGGATTTGGGGAATATCCAGGCTTTGGTTGACAAGCGGCAGGTAAAATTGACGCCATGCAGTTGTCAAATAATGATCATCTTCAAAAAAGTAGGATCTGACCATCGGCCATTTAACATCAATTACTTTCGATGAATCCCCTATTATAAGCATATTGGGGTTACCTTTGACCAGAAATTCAACTGAAGTAGACATATAAATATTGTAGTTACCGGATCATGCCAGAGGCTATGAATCTGCAGCAGATAACTCGCCTGCTATTTTCACAAAGCCTGTGCACAATGTACAATGCACATTTTATAGTCAGGAGTATTATGGAATAATCCTCACTCGCCTGCAAGAGTGCAGCTCCAAAAACACTCAAGAAACTTGAAAGCATCCAGGATAAAGTACCCCGCTCGACTGCTACCCGGTTCACAAGCATTTATTCCTTCTACCGAAAGAGATTGGCAGCCGTGTGCACCATCTGCAAGATGTTTTGCAGCAATTCAGCTTCCAAATCTACAGCCGCTACCATCGCGAAGGAAAATGGCTGCAGATAATTCGGAAAACTTCACCTGGAAGTTGTTCTCCATTTCACTTATCATCCTGATTTGGAAATATATTCCCGTTCTTTCACTGGCCTGTTATCAAATTCCTGGACCTGCTTCCCTAATAATACCAATGCTGTACCTGCACCTCAGCGACCAGAACCGTTCCAGAATGCAGCTCCCAATATCTCTACTTGACCATGGGTCAAGTCAGTTCAAATCAGAATGTTGGCGTACATCAGGCACATTCGAAATTTCAATGATCCACTGGGCAAATTGTTGAATCAGACCTCGTGACCAAGAAGGCTAAGTGCTACAGTTACCTTTCCAGGGCCAGAAAAAGCAGAATCCAACCCTCTAACAGCTCCTCCCACCCCATCAATCCGTCCATTAAACGCAGCTCTCCCCAACCTTCTTCACGGCAGTCCACCCTTTCCGCCCATTCTTAACTGAAGGAGGTAATAATCGAGAGGCTGGTGTGTGCCTGTGTGTTTGTGCGTGTGTGTGCGTTGGGTGTGCGTGTGTGGGGGGCGGGGGGGGGGGGGGGGGGGTTGGGGGGAGGAGAGGGAGGTGTTCGAGTTTTTGCTCGCTCCTTGCCAGCGACGTTACGAATTTCATGCCCAGAACGACGGCAACGACAGTTAAATGAATTTTAATACATTTCATTTTAATTAATGGGCATCTCCGCAACATGATTTCCTCTTTACTAATTATTCATAAGTCACATTGGCGAGGTTTACAACACGTTATTTAAAACATGCATCAGTCAAGGGGATCCCCTCAGGGGCGCAACGGTAAATATAACACCCACAGTACTGAATTAATCTGCTTGATCTGCGTTAATCTCAGATCGTGATCTAAACAATAATTTGATAATCAGTGATCTATTGATTTTTTTTTCTGATGGTGTAGTCTGAGCCGACAATATTTTATATTCGGCGTGCTTCTTAACTGATGAATAATTTTTATTAAAATTATTGAGTGATCCTGTCAATGCTATTTTTATTAATTATTTTCATACTTAGCGTTTGAGCTATGAAATTTGTGCTATTGCGTCAATTAAACATTGTCTGTAGGTGATTTGCTGTCTAACTTGTTCTTTGAAGATTTGGGTTATTTCATTCACACATGCGCATGTCGGGATTTGAATTGCGGGTTGCTGAATTTATCTCATACTCAGTCGGAACTGGATTATATGAGACAATTCAGCCAAATACTATTAGGCACCAGTCACATTTGGCTAGAGGCTGTGAGGTAAAACTCAAACAGTTCTTTAGTGATGATGTAAGGTGAGTTGGGCAAAGGTTAATTCGCTCCTTTATCGTGTATTTCATGGGTCTCTGAGTATCAACATTCTAACAGAGGTTTATAATACACAGCCCTTGACTTCAGAAGCCAATGAGCGCCTGCTGAATCACAATTAACACTGACATTGTTGTGAAGTTGAGTAGAATGTGAGAATTGCAAAACATTTTTAAAATGTAAAAGCATAGCCTGATCCCATTAAACAGGTGTGCTTTTCCGGTGCTTAGAAAGTTGAAAACATGCAAGTGAAGTGTATCGTAGGACCAAGCAGCAGCGTTGCCTGGGTAACAGGCCTCCAGGCAGTTGTATTTTTTCTTAAATTTAGCCAATCAATTTTAATCAGAACAGACTTTTGAATTTAGCCAATCAGTTTGAAACAGAACAGGCTTTTGAATTTAACCAATCAATTTAAATCAGGCACTTGGATACCAGCAACCTATTAGATTTAAATTGGTTGCTTTTTGACAAACTGCAACCAATCCTAATGTGGGGGACGATGACATATCCTCACAGATATAAAAGAAGAATGCCGTGGGAAAATAGGCAGAGAGAGAATAAATGTCATCTGCTAGAGTAACAGTTTCATCCATGTCTTAGAGAAAGCACCATTTTGATAGTGACGGTAGCAAAGAAGACAGAAGTTCCAGACAGAAGAAACAACAGAGAACGTTCTGAATATATCAGAAGATGCCAAACCCAGTTGTAATTCAGGGCGTGACAAAAATTATATTGTTGTTACCAAGTTGGAACTGTATTTACCTAAAAAGCATACCATTAGAATCGTGTTACATTGGGTTTGTTCATAGTTCACTGAAGTTGTTCACTGCTAGTTAGATATATAAGTTGTTACTTCTGGACTTTAAAAAGAGTGTGAGGGGATCACTTTGATTTATATATGTAGAGTTGTTGAAACGCATATCGTATAATTTACACTTACTTTTACAGATATGAGGCGTGGTACGATTATTTGAATGTTAGTTCTCAGAGGGGGGATTCCACCCTCGCCTCGTCACAATCAGGGATGAAATAGAAATCGATCGGCATGTATGAGACGTGCTACAGATGTCAAGGAATGAATCGGAATGTAAATACAATGCACATAAAGATCTGCAGGATATAGTTGCAGGCAAGATTCCCCCAGTTTAAGTGCTGGGAATTGAACCAGTTGTTGGTGATCGTTCAGGTCAGGAAAAGCTGCATTTGTCCAGGTACAAATCCAGGGTTCTGTCTGTCCAGTGAGGAGAATGAACTACTGCTATGGAAACATGGGAAATATACAGCACTGAACGAGGCCACTCATCCCAATGTATTGGTGTTAGTAAAAATAAAATAGCCTGCAGCCTCATCCCAATTTCCAGCCGTTGAAATGTATCCTGCAGCTTAGAGGCCCTCTGATGCATAGCCTTAGATATTTTATATAACAGATTTGGGTTTCTACGTCCATCACACTTTAAAGCAATGAGATCAGAACAGTCACATCCACTCGGTATAAAGAATGATCCTCCCCTGCCTTGAAATTCTTTACACCTCTCAGTCTTGGTGAATTACCTCCTGAATGGAAACTAGCTATACATGTCAAGCTGGACTCTCACAGTTGTACAAGCCCCAAACTAATGATGCCTCAGTGACTTATATATTTTTTTTAATCAATTCAATCGGTCCTCATAGGGAATGGGTGAGCAACATGCTGTCAAGGAGGAAATGCTCAATGCAAAAATCCCCTAGGTGCATCTCACATTGCAACTGGTATTCATTCCTGACTACTGGTGATAGTGATGGTTCAGCTGGGGAGTACAGTTTGTACTCAGTCCACGGTTCAGCTGTATATGGGGCAAGAGGTACTTAGATGTAGCAGTTGCCGGGGTTTCTATATTTAAGGCAGCAAAGAGGCATTGTTGCAGCTGCTGACATTCATGCAGGATGTGTTGCCAATTCATGATGCATCTAGCCTCCAGTGCTCCTTGAGTTAGAGAATTTATAGAGTAGCATTATCTCTGAGAGAAAACTAAAATCATCATCTCGATCTTAAATGGGAGCTTACTTTGAAATTGCCCCCCCCCCCCTCCTTCTAGATGCTTCTGATGGTCAACACTCTCTTAATATATATCCTGTCATCATCGACAGAATCTTATGTTTTTAATAAGTTATTTCATCTGCTAAATCCCAATGGTATAAGCCTAACTTTTTCAACCTTTCCTCGGAAGATAACCCCTTCAGCCCAGGAACCAGTGTGGTGAACATTCTGTGACCTGCCTCTTATGGAAGTGAACTTTTCCTCACATAATGTAATCAAACTGTCCACAGTCCTGAAGGTGAGGTGTCGCCAAAATCCTGCTTCGTTGCAGGAGCACCTCCAACTCTTATACTTCAGCCCCCTAGCAATAAAGGCCGAAATTGCATTTACCTTCCTAATTACTTAAAAGGCTGCATGTTTATTTTTTTTTTCTTTCACGTATGCAGACACCCAGTTCCCTTTATATCTAAACACGCATGTTCTCTATTATTCTATCAACGTGACAAACTCACGCTTTCCCACATTAGACTCAATCTGCCAATTGTTTTGCTGACTGAACGTACCTGTCTCTCTCTCTGCATTTCCTTTTTTTTGCTTCTCACAAATTGTTTTCCTACTAATCTTTACATGGTCAATTTATTTGGCTAAAACAAATCCAGTTCCTTCAACAAGTCATTAATATGTAGCTGGAAAAAAAGGAATGAAAAATGGTGGTGGGAAAGAAGATATTGGCACTGAAAGGAAGAATACTGATACTGGTGTCAGGTTGTGGAAAGTGTGAGTACATTTATTTTACAGAAACCAACACCATTCCCTTGGTTGGCTAATTCCAGCCACCGTTCCAACAGCGCTATGGACTGAATAAATTTCCTGTAGGATAAAATATTATCGATCCTGCTAGTTTCTCCTTCACTTTGTTGCCAGCCCCTCTGATCTTATGTCTAATCTATTTAGGCCAAGCTCTGATAGCCTCATGGGTTGAGGGACAAGATCAGGAATCTTGATCTGTTTTCCTCTCCTGCACATTCAGGAACACAGTATTTTCGAGATGGATTGAGGAGGATTATAGGAGTTTGTATTGAGTACAACAATCTCCTCCCATCAATGTGTGCCCAAGCGCAGAACATTTCCCTTAGTCCCCCGATGTATAAAATGTCCCAGACCATCACGCTGTATGTGACCAGTTCCAATCAGTCCCTGCAAGCTACACGTTGCTGCTCACTCTCTCCATTCCTCCATCTGATCACGTGGAACAGATTTCTCCACAGACCCCGCACCGTCTGCTGCAGAACAAGCAAATATCATTCACGGAAATAGATGCTTGGCATCCAGAACACACAGGAGGTGGAGGATAAAAACAGAAGTAGCCCATCCTGACTTTTGAGCCTGTTCTGCCTTTCGATGAGATTGTGGCTGAACAACAACCTAGTTTCATGTATCCAATATGCATTAATACCTTTGGTTAATAATCATCAATCAGCCTCATGTTTAAATCTAACAACTGACAAAACCTCGGCTGATGTTTGCAGAATTGAGTTCCAAACTTCAACAAACCTTAGTATAGAACCATAGAATCCCTATAGTGGAGATGGTGCTGTCTCACTGCATTCGAGTTCAGGGTCCAGCAACCACTCACAGGATGATCACCATCTCATGTGTCCCAAATATCATCTAACAACACCCTACACAGGGTCTACAGCCCCACAAAGATGACTGCCTTCTTCTTTCATCCAACCAAAGAAACAGCAATCTGATTTGAAGCAAAATGTAGAAAGAAATATAAAATAAAAACACTGTGCATGTTGCAAAACTGAAATGAAACAGCAAATGATGGAGGAACTCAGTACATCAGGTAGCAGTTTGTGGAGCGAGAAATGGATTAATATGAAATGTCATGGACAGAGAAGTTAAATTTGCTTCTCTCCTCACAGATGCTGCCTGGCCTATTCACGATTTCCAGCATGTTCTGTTTTTATATGAAGGAAATAGATAGTCGGTAATGGGAGG
Source organism: Mustelus asterias (assembly GCF_964213995.1). Lineage (NCBI taxonomy): Eukaryota > Metazoa > Chordata > Chondrichthyes > Carcharhiniformes > Triakidae > Mustelus > Mustelus asterias. Next base: position 90,321,457 of record NC_135816.1, on the reverse strand, counting down.
AAATGATCCACTGAGAGTCTTGGTGCAATTTGGAAATAGAGAAGCAAGTTGTACATTGATTATTATGACTCAGAACGTCCTTCCTCTTTGGCGTCGCTCTCTATCTTCCACGGTGCTGCATATGTGTGGTTATGAAGTGCATGGCATTTTCGAGATGGGCCTGGTTATATCACAGCAGAAAGGAAAAAGCTGAAGAGGTCAAATGCAGGGGCGGAATATTTCCTAAAATTTATGTAACACATGTGCTATAATCGAGCAGCAGCGACATGGAAATTATAGATTCCAGTTCACCACAGTGACAATGGCTCGAGTAAGCTGATGGATCTGTAAATAATTCCCAGGATCAGTCCCTGTGATTGGGATGTTCTAGACTCGTGGGCTGATCCCTGTGAGTGTGTGCAATGCACTTGATTTGTGCCCAGTGACCGGTCATGAAAATCATTGTTGAATGAAGTAGTTAGCGAAACCAAGAGACCAATTGAAGCAGGAAAAAAAAACTCTTTACCCAAAGAAAAATCACCATCTCGTGTTATTAATCGTCAGGCGAGGAACTTTCACTGAAACTTATGTTTTATATAGTTGCTTCATTGAATGTGTGTTCCTAAGCCAGTTCAATAGCATTAGAACAGAAAGCGACAGGATAGTGATAGATCTATCGTCCTTCAGGATGGCCTGAAAAATGTTGATATGAAGAATCGAACGTTAAAGACGAAAAATCATTTCGGCAAAGTCCATCACGAGAATAAGGGGGGGGGGGCTTAATTTCCCAAGGTACAGGTAAAGGAAAATGAGGAAATGAACATATTTGTATTTAAAGGGGAATGAAATATTTTACACTTAGAAGTTTTTTTTTCCCCCAGTGTTTAAGGGAGGATGAAAACTGTGATTTCTTCACGTTAACCACCATATAGCACCATCTTCGGGATTGAATCTAACTTCGGATTTCGTATAGCCCACATAGGGTATCGCATGAATTTCTACAGTCAACATTAGTTCTATTTTCATTATTTGGCCTCCATCACGTTGCCACCAGTCCCATTGAGAACAATAGAGTGATATACTTGTCTCTCCCTGATGCGCACTTCAAATGGACTTCCACCGACACAAGTATCAACTTGATGACAATATTAGTCGTCTTATTGACCTGACTTTGCATAATCATCCATGCAAAAATGCATGTTCCGTTTCCTGAGCTGGAAGTCATGGGATTCACTCGGACGGATGCTATAAGCTCTCTTTCAATTTTCCTTCTCCTTCCCTCCCCTCTCACACAGTTTTGCTTTTGCACATCTTGCTTCCATCCCACAAACCATAGATTTCAAAACCTGTTATACTTATTTCTTTACTCAGTTTTGTGGAAATGTCACCGGCATGAACCATTGATTCAGTTTGTCTCCACAGATGTTTCCGGTCTGCTGAACATTTCAAACACCCACATTATTGGACTTTTCTTTCTGAAGGAAGATGTATTGTAATTAGTTTTAATATGGCCTCAATTGACAGGGTGAGAGGGAGAACTGAATTGTGGACCAGCAGTTTCCCTGAGATAATAAGGATTCGATCAGACGTCACTGCTCACAGCCTTCATGCTTACAATTATGATCTCCTACCATCAGCTCCCGATCTTATAAACGTATTAAATTTAATCCGTTGGCACAAAGTTCGGAAAGCCAAATACTTAATATGAATATAGGAATAGGAGGAGGCCATTCAGTCCGTCGAGCCTGCTTCGCCATTCAATGAGATCAAACCTACTCAGGGACACCATGCCTTTCACACATACCATTCCTATAGCCCTTTACATTATTGAGATTCGGAAAGCTTTCAGTACCTACCTTAAACAAACTGAATGACTGAAGTTCTGCATCCCGCTGGAGTCGAGAATTCAGAAGAGCCAGAGCCGTCTGTGTAAAGAAATTTCGCCCCATCTCGGTCCAAACTGACATCACCACTTATTTTCTGTCCCTTGATTCTACACTCCCTCGCCAAGGGAAACATCTTCGCTATTTCTTTCACTATCTTTCACTTTTCAATTAGATCTCTTTTCATTCTACAGCAGTGCAGAAAATATAGCCCAATTTTTATAGTTGCCCAATCTTTCTTCATAAGCCAATTCCACCATCCCCGTAACAAGTCTGATGAAGCTTCGTCACACTCCCTCTAAGTCAATAATATCCTTTCTGAGGTAAGGGAACTAACGTTGCACTTTGTACTCTAGGTGCTGCCTAACAAGCTGCTGCGCAATTGATGCAAGTCTACGCTACTCCTCTATTCCGACCATCTAATTTATCCAGATCATTTCGATAATACTCATTAGTTAGAAACTGAGCAAAATATCAAAATGAAACAAATGCAGAAAGCAGCATTAAAATCAATTTTCATGAAAAACTGGAAAACATTTGGGAGGAATGACAATAAAAAGCATTTTGTTTCATTCTGTTGGTCCCGATTGCTTGGTAAAATTGCTCGCAAAAGTTCTAGAACCAGCTATCGCCCCATTCGATCACAGTTCCGATGCATTACCTTTCAGGCAATACGAACAATATAAATTGACGTCCACGTAAGCAACATGACTTACATTCATTTCTATTTTCTGATCGGTGCTCTAATCAGCCACACTTTGGCAAAAAATGTGAACTCGATCTCTGATCCTCGCTCTTTCGCCTCATCAATATTTCCTCCCCACTCCTCCTCCCCCTCACCCCTCCCCCAACCCCTACCCACACCCACACTTTGGAGCAAGTTTTCCCCTCAACACCAGGTGAAACCCAAGTGCAGTCTGTAATCACTTTAAGGAGGCCCACTGTGTGGATTTGCTTGAATGCACAGTAACGGCGTGTCCAATCAGGGAGCATTGGATATGTACATAATGTGGAGTTTAAGGGTGACAGGAATTAATACTCCACAGGAAAGTTTGTGAGTGTCACTCACTGTCCAAATAAATCAAAGCTTGGTGAAGGGTCACCGACCTCGGAGGAGTGATTTCACTTTTCCTACATTCAAGTCTGTATATTTAACGCATTCTTTCGTTAAGGAGTCATATTATTCCCTTTCCTAATTGCAAATGACAACAGAGAAACAGGACGGCATAGAATAGAAACAGGATTAGCGTTTCCGCGCTGGAGTCTATTCCACCAGTTGCGCTGATTGTCACGTGGTTTGACTGTGCTGCTAATAGCGCTAAAGTTCGCTCCCTGAACTTGACAATAAAGATTGCACTTTCAGAAACAGCCATGTTAAGCATAGTTACCATTGGTTATTGCACTTTTTACAAAAGACTCGCGCTCCAGTTGTAGTTGCTTTTAGCACGGAAGTTAAGGTGGATCTGTATAAAACACTGGTTTATAAAACACTGTTTCCTCTCACCAATGTTTCAGCTTTCTGCCCTCTGCAACGCGCTTTGTCTCTTTAATTCCCTCCAAATTCTCCTCATTCCTACACATTTAACAAAAGCGCAGTCCCTCCATCTACATCAGTTAACAAAGTATTTCCTCATGATTGAATGATTAATTTGAATCAGATTTCGAGTTGATGAAGAGGGCACAGAGGAACATAGGATTGTAGTCGTAATTTGAAGCCGTGTCGGAGAGGAACAGACCGAGGTGTTGCTCAGATTCTAACTCAGGGTCAGCTATTTATCAGACAGTCACTTTCACCCAGTAACTGGACGTCATCTAACAAGGGAGACTTTAAATGCATCATTTGGAATTGTATCCCAATATCTTTCTGCAGTGTTATTAGGAACTCTTCATTCGTATGACAGTGAGAATTGACAATAATCTGGAAGATGCAATTGAGGCGAGAAGTTCAGACAGGATGTTCTTGAGTGTTTGAGAATTCTATGATCTAACTGCTCCGATTTCTCATGATACTACAGACATTACTCAGTGTAAATACGAGGATAATATATGCCTTGGAATGTTTCACTAGTGGGAGTCCGGAGATTTTTTTAAATAGTATTTTCAGACCTCACATTCCATTACCGTAGAATTTGTAATTACAGAATGGGTGCAAAACGAAAGGAGTCCAAGAATGTGTAGGACTTATTGAAATCGGCTTATCTGCTAGTCCATTTTCAACCAGACAGCGGAACATATCAGTGGTATGATGACTTGCGCCACTCTGTGGGGCCCATGCATTCTCATTTAATGGACGGCGGGTTCGAAAAGCCCATTGGTTTTCTATCTAGAACTCAGAAAATGGCTGATAAGGGATATTCACACGAGGGCAAAAAGATCTAGCTATAATTTTGCGGTAGAAAGATTCTATTAAAACCTCTATAGTCATTTGGTCGTCATATAAACAGACCACAAGTCACTGGGATTTCTTTTATGTCAGTCGAAATATATTCTTCCCATGGCCTTAACAAAATGTTGGGCATATACATTGTCAGCTAGTCAGAGCAATATTGTGCACAGAACAGGGGAAAACAGCGGAACCTTGGATGTGTTGAGTCATCTCCCTTTACTGGATTTGCCATAAAAGGCAATCTGTCTTCCCATGGCTTTTTTTTGACTTTTTTTTCTCCGAATCAGATTAAGCAGTCAACGGACAGAGATCCTATTCTGTCACAAGTTAATCAATTTGTGTTGCAAAGGTAGGCAACTATATAAAGGATGCAAAGTTGGGATGAGTTATGTATGCAAAGTGGATGCATACTGTGGGGGTCACGGATGGCCGTTTTGACCCTGTTTGGAAGCCCATTTCATGAGTAATATTGCAGCTGCTGTTAAACTGAGTTGCTACACAAATATTTGCTATTCGTGGTCGACATGAATCGTCTGTTTCGGATAATGGAACGATGTGCACAATAATTCTTTTTCAATAATTTATGTAAAACAATGGCATCTGCAATTTGCGTACTGCACCACCTCATCTGATTTCACATGGTTTGTCAGAGCTCTGAAGGAGGGATTGAAGAAACTGGTCGATATTTCGTTGAGCACAAAGATCTGAAGAATTTTGTCTAGTATTGTGTCACGCTACAATGGACAACTGCGCTATCTGCAGCGGAACTGCTGCGAGGTGAAAGGCTGAAGAATCCCCTGGATATCCTTAATCGAGATCTCATTGTAAAAGAGAGCAAGAGACAAGAGAAGCAGAAGCAGAAACAGGACCACTGCGATACAGGGCGACTGTTCAAACAGGATCATCAGATAGGAGCGAGAAGAGGCGATTTGACCCTTCCAGCCATCTCCGTCATGCATTACGATCATGGCTGATCGTCCAAATCAATAGCTCAATCCTGCCTTTTCCCCATAACCTTTGATCCCATTCGCCCCGAGTGCTATACACAGCCGCCTCTTGAATACATTCAATGTTTTGGTGTCAACAACTTCCACAGGTGCACCACTCTTTTGGTGAAGAGATGTCTCCTCACCTCCGTCGTAAATAGTCTGCATTGAATCTTCAAACTGTGGCCCATGGTTCTGGACTCCCCCTCCAATTGGGAATATCATCCCTGCATCTGCCCTTTCTCGTCCTGTTAGAATTTTATACGTCTCTATGAGATCCCCCCTCATTCGTCTAAACTGCGGCAAAGATAATCCCACCCAAGTCAATCTCTCCTCATACATTAGTCCCGCCATCCCAGGAATCAGCCTGGTAAACCTTCACTGCATTCCCTTGAGAGCAAGAACATTTTTCCTCAGAAAAAGAGACCAGAACTACACACAATCCTTTAGGTGTGGCCTCACCAAGGCGCTGCATATTTGCAACAACACGACCCTACTCTTAACCTCTCGTAATGAAGTGCAAAATGCCATTTGCCTTCTTTACCGCCTGCTGCAACTGCAAGCTTACCTTCACTGACTGGTGCACAAAGACACGCAGGTCTCGCTTCACACTCTCTCTCTCTCAATTTACAGCCATTCGTGTAGTAATCTGTCTTCTTGTTTTGCTTCCAAATTTATCCAAATTATACTGCATCTGCCATTGATTTGTCCACTCACCCAATCTTTCCATCATTATGAAAGATCTGTGCATCATCCTCACAGTTGACCCTCCTCACAGTTGACCCTCTCCACAGTTCACCCTCCCACCCAACTTGGTATCGTCTGAAAACTTTGAGATGTCGCATTTTGTTCCCTCATCCAAATCATTAATATATTTTGGGAACAGCTGGGGTCCCAGCACCGATCCGCGTGGCACCCCACTCTTTACTGCCTGCCAATTTGAAAAGCAGCCGTTAAATCATACTCTTTGTTTTCTATCCATCTCAGTACACGTGCCCCTAGCCCATGCACTTTAATCTTGCACGATGATCTCTTGTGCGGAACTTCGTCAAACGTTTTCTGAAAATCCAAACATACCATATCTACTGGTTTCCTCCTGTCAACTTTATTGGTTACCTTTTCAAGGAATTCCAATGATTTGTCAAACATGAACTCCCATATATATCAGGAACTTTGGTAGCAACCATAGGTGGTTATTGGAAATAATTTTAAACCAGAATATATTCGGTTAATTTAGGACTCAGATTCCAGAAAAACTTCAAAGTCAGCAACAATTACAAGTAACATGACAGAAGGTAATGATGATGTGGGCATTCGTCAGGAAGTGGTTTCTGCGTGTCCAGGTTTGCCAGTTAACTTTGCTGAGGGTGTGGACGAGAAACATTAATGTACATATTTTCAATCTACTTCTTTACCTATGATTTTAGATCATTGCAATATTCACCGTCGGTATTGCGTGGATTGCTGCAGAAGTGATGAGCTCCTGACAGATATTCGTATCAATTGGACATTACATTCATTGTATTTCTGTGCTGATGGGGGATTCAAATTAGGGAGGGCAAAGTACTACTGATTCTCAATTTGAGTTCCGTGTCTTCTTATATGGCTTTACTCCAAGGCAATTGTTTTACTGATTTGAGGGATTTAAGCATGTGTGAGGTTTGATGTGGTTTTTGGTCAACAAGAGCGTGACCTGGAAACAAAGAGAGAGACAGACAGACAGACAGACAGACAGACAGACAGAGACAGAGACAGGGACAGAGAGATATCGGCAGATTTATAGACAGACAGACAGATGGGTGGGGGAACGGATAGACAGACAGATAAACAAACAGGCAGACAGACAGGCGGGCTGGCATACGAGCAGGCAAATATTCAGACAGTCAGATGTACTGATGGATAGATAGTTAGACGCAGCATGGATTGATGAAGGGAAAGTCATGTTTGACTAATTTACTGGAATATTGTGAGGATATAACGAGTGCAGTTGACAGAGGGGAACCGGTGGGTGTGGTGTACTTATAATTCCAGAAGGCATTCGATAAGGTGCCTCACAAAGGAAATAAAGTTACACGGAGTTGGGGGTAAAGTGTTAGCCTGGATTAATGATTGGCTATCGAACAGAAATCAGAGAGTTGGACTAAATGGGTGCTTTTCCATTTGGCAATCAGTGACTAGTGGCGTGCCGCAGGGATCGGTGCTGGGGCCTCAACTATTTACCATATACATAGACGATGTGGAGGAGGGGACCGAGTGTAGGGTAACAAAGTGCGGATGAAACAAAGATGAATGGGAAAGCAAATTGCGTGGAGGACACAGAGAGTTTGCAGAGAGATTTGGATAGGTTAAGTGAGTGGGCAAGGATCTGGCAGATGGAGTATAACGTTGGTAAGTGTGAGGTTATCCACGTTGGAAGGAATAATAGTAAAATGGACTATTATTTAAACGGTGAAAAATTACAACATGCTACTGTGCAGAGGGACCTGGGGGTCCTTGTGCATGAATCGCAAAAACTCAGTTTGCAGGTGCAGCAGGTAATGAAGAGGCAAATGGAATGTTGGCCTTTATCGCGAGAGGGATGGAGTATGAAAGCAGGGAGGAGGTCATGCTGCAACTGCACAGGGTACTGGTGAGGCCGCACCAAGAATACTGTGTTCAATTTTGGTCCCCTTATTTAAGAAAGGATATATTAACTTTGGAGGGGGTACAGACAAGGTTCGCCAGGTTGATTCCGGAGATGAGGGGGTTAGCTTATGAGGAGAGATTGAGTAGACTGGGCCTGTACTCATTGGAGTTTAGAAGGTTGACGGGAGATCTTAGAGAGATATATAAGATAATGAAGGAGCTAGACAGGGTAGAAGCAGCGAGGTTATTTCCACTTACAATGGAAACAAGAACTAGGGGGCATAGCCTCAAAATATGGGGGAGTCAAGTTAGGGCAGAGTTGAGGAGGAACTTCTTCTCCCAGAGGGTAGTGAGCCTTTGGAATTCTCTGTCCAATGAAGCAGTAAAGGCTACCTCATTAAATGTGTCTAAGTCACAGATTGATAGATTTTTAACCATTAAGGGAATTACGGGTTATGGGGAGCAGGAGTCGGCCATCTAGCCTCGCAGGCTTGCTCCGCCATTCAATGAGATCATGGCTGATCTGATAGTGGAACTGAACACACTATCAGATCAGCCATGATCTTATTGAATGGCGGAGCAAGCCTGCGGGGCTAGATGGCCTACTCCTGTTCCTTTTTCTTATGTTCTTGTGTTTTAATAGACAGTCAGTCAGACAGACAGACAGACAGACGGACGGACAGACAGACAGACAGGCATACAGACAGATAGACAGATAGATAGATAGATAGATAGATAGATAGATAGATAGATAGATAGATAGATAGATAGATAGATAGATAGATAGATAGATAAAAAGATAGATAGATAGATAGATAGATAGATAGATAGATAGATAGATAGATAGATAGATAGATAGATAGATAGATAGATAGATAGATAGATAGATAGATAGATAGATAGATGCACGGGTGGACGGACGGCGGATGGATGTACGGATGAATGGATGAATAGGTGGATGGATGGATGGATGGACGGACGGACGGACGGACAGACGGATGGACGGACGGACGGATGGACGGATGGACGGATGGATGGATGGACGTAGGGAAGTTGTTTCCATTAACAGGGGAGACTAGGACGCGGGGGCACAGCCTTAGAATAAAAGGGAGTCACTTTAGAACAGAGATGAGGAGAAATTTCTTCAGCCAGAGAGTGGTGGGTCTGTGGAATTCATTGCCACAGAGGGCTGTGGAGGCCGAGACGTTGAGCGTCTTCAAGACAGAAATTGATAAATTCTTGATTTCTCGAGGAATTAAGGGCTATGGGGAGAGAGCGGGTAAATGGAGTTGAAATCAACCATGATTGAATGGTGGAGTGGACTCGATGGGCCGAATGGCCTTACTTCCGCTCCTATGTCTTATGGTCTTATGGTCTTATGGATGGATGGATGGATGGATGGATGGATGAGTGGATGGATGGGTGAATGAATAGATGAATGATAGAGAGCGAGAGAGACAGACAGACCTGCCGTTACTTCCTTCGAATAATCTGCATGCCACCACTCGCCATTTTTCAGCTTCACTTTCGTATGTCTGATTCCACCTGCATAGTTGCTATAAATCATCCAATTATTTCTCGTGTGTGTGTCCCTCCGCATATTGTTCGGTCTGCTTTTTTCCACTCTTTTTTTGTCCGGTCCTCGAATTGCCTGCCGTTTCTCTTGGGTCATGGACCTTCTCTGTATAATGTCACTGCTGCTATTTTGTTTCTCATCCTCCCTTTCTCTATTCCCTCCTGTCGCATCGTTAACAGTTTTTTGACGTTTCTGCCCCTTCCAGATACTTTACGTCCAGCCCTCCGAAGATCGCCTATTGCACCATAAAGCGTTATCAGTGAGCTGCTTTCATTTTTCTCTTATATTAACTAATTTAAAAATTGATATCACAGGGTATTTCACTATCCACTTTAACTGCTCTCTGAATTTCGATTGAGTTACCACATAAATAAAAGTGTTCGTGCAGCAACTTAAATTGCGCAGCATATATGCAATGTTTTCAAAGATATAAAAGGAATCATCATCTAAGCCATCTGCAGCATCAAATAAATATAAAACGTACAGCAACCACAGAAGTATGAAGATGCCAGATATGGTGAATAGTAAAATTGTAGATTTCCTTCAACTCTCCATCTCTGGATCTTTGCACTTATCTGCCTTTTTCTGGCGCTTCAGTCTCTCGCGGACTCGACTGAACACTAGAATATGTCTGACTGTCAGGACGTTGAGCAACAGAATTAACCCGAATGGTGACAACGGGTTTAAAATCTTTTCGAAAACTGTAAATCCAATCCATCTAGGGTCAGTGAAATAGCTTCGTTTATTGGAACAGCCCCATGGTATATTGTCGACAATCCTTCTAGGTTTAAATCTAAAATAGATGGGAATGTTTTTTAAACAGAGCAAAGTACTGGTTGTTCCTAGAACTATGGATGCAGTTTTCTTGGTGCAATATTTCGATGTTAGCGTCTGGCAACAAATGGCAACAAATCTATCAAAAGTGAAAGCGACGGTGAACCAGACAGAACAGTCTGTGGCTGCACGGAGCAGGACATAGTGAACACTACACACAGGTGTAATGCTGAGGAAATTCTGTGGGAAATAATAATAATTGATTCGGTAGAGAATGACCTCAGTAATAATCACCAATAGATCCGCCATGGCCATTGCCATCAGGTAGTACGTGGTACAACTGGAAAGGCCGCATTTTCCGTGGGACAGAATGACGATTGCCACTGAGTTAACTGCAAAAGATAGGAGGAACATATATCATAAGCCACGAAGGAACATCTTCCGTTTCTGGACATAGCATGCATTTTTGCAGCAATAAAGCACGGTTAGGGTTTCGGCCGTTTCCAGATTCCCTCGCAAACTCAAAATACTCTCTCAAATACGAGAACATGATTCGTCTCGGGTCATTCCCTGGATTATGGAACGGAACTATTGATGTTTCACTGATTTGCATTCAGAAGAATAATAATGTGAATATTCAAGCATGATCAAAGCACAGCATTAATTTCTACATGGAAAATTACTAAAATAGGAGACGATATGTTATTTTATTGAGACGTGGTTCGACACTTTTTGCCCATTGTTTGCGTTCCTATCTTCAGGTGAAATAAATATCACATCTTTTGCCCATGTTTATTATTATGGAAACCACACCAAAACCGTCGAAGTGCGACTTAACTAAAAATAACGAGTCTCTACTACATGGATACGACAAGGATTAGGGTTGACCCAATAAAAGAACTTCAAATTTTCGAGGGGTTTGAGATTTTGAACGTGGCTAAGATACCTGTAACACCTGTGAGGCTGTGCAAATCTCAGTTTCATCAAAACCAGGCGAACCTATTTATGAATCCACAAAAATTATTCCACAGGCAGTACTTAATTCCATGAGTGGTGTTTACGTGGAATTGCTACTACATAGAATCATAGAGTACTTAAAGTACAGAAGGAGGCCTTTCGGCCCATTATGTAGGAACTGGCTCTCTGAAAGAACGTTCAACCTCGTACCACAACCCTGTCCTATCCACGTAACATTATACTTTATTTATTTTATTTTGCCTGCCGATTTCCTTTCAATACCTAGAAAGGATCTTCCTCCAGCATTTTTTAAAGGAAGTTCAATCCAGATTCCAACAACAGTTTGGGAGAAAATAAACTCACATCTCTTTCACTCTTTGTGCCGATGATGTCGCATCTCTTCTCTAGTTCTTGATGCTTTCTTGAGTGGAAGCAGTTTCCCATTATTCAGTCTATCTCTACCCTTCAGGATCTTGAATACCCACATTAAATGGCGTCTCAGGCTTATTTTCTCCAAAGAAGATAGACCAACTCTCTCCAAACTATCCACATAGCTACACTTCGTTTTCCCTGGAATCAGTCTTGGGAATTTCCTCTATACACTTTCCAATGCCTTCTCATCCTTCCTCAAGCATAGTGTACATACATAGACGGAGCATATTTAAAATGTTTATGAAATGTTAAAACTTGTTCATGGAGCGGGTTTTCACCATGGCGAGGAAGGAATGGAGATTAGAATGGCTGGAATGGAGAGGCTCTGAGGTGGAACATAAAGATTGAAGTAAACCAGCTGGGTTGAGTTTCCACGTTTTACGATCTAAATTTTGAGTACTACATGGTCATGGATATCATGATTTCTCTCGTAATATTTGTATTGATAACCTCCTAAAAATATTACGCCCAGGTCCTAATGATTCTCAGGACCACACTTGGGGAAGCAGATCAATCGTTACCAGACAATGCGATCATTAACTTCCCTTTGTGGGAGTAAAGTATCTTCCCAGACTGAATTATAGTGTGCATTGACAAACTTTTGTCTGCTATAAAATCACCGATCCAAACACAGGGCTATTTTAGTTTGACAAACACTAAGACATCATTACTGGAGTGAGATGCTATATTCCAGTTTGTCACCACATTCAGTATAACATATGTCAACTTATCGCCTTGGAAATTCCTTTCCCGATTTTTGTTTTTCCTGCTTCGGTGTTTGATTCAACAGCAACGATATTCTGGGTAAGCTGGAATTAGTTGGTGCAACAGAATATGACCACAAGAATAATTCAGGAAATGTAATTGCTAAAAATACTTTGTTGCATTAGAGTCTAAATAATTCTGAAAATTCAACACAATGCAACATTATAAGAAACAGATATCTCGCAGAAACAAGCTTGCAGACATCTGTACGATACAACTTATTTTAGCTACTTACCCGGAACACCAACTAATGCAAGAAGCAGATAGAATATTTTCCTGACCCATTGAATTGGTCGATGCATTTTCTGTGTGGAATGACACTCACCCTTTGTTCAGCAGATTATACCACTGAATTAATATCTGATGTGATTCGTTCATGTACACTAGCCTTTATACGTTCCCTGGATCTCCAAGGAGATATTGCAAGAATGTTCAAAAACTTGTTTTCCTTATATTACAACAAATAAATTATGACAACAGAACAAATTCCCTGTGGATGGAATACATGAAGCACTGAGACTAAAGTAAATCAGTACTTGTTTCATTTATTGAACAAGCGTCATTACATGCAATGATTAATCAAAATTGGAGACTGTATTAAACAGCAAACAGAAGTGATATAATGATCCTGCAACCATCATGACTCCCATGCCTTGATCTCATGTCAGTTCAATGATAACAGGAGGACAAGGACTGGGAGTTGAATGGCCAAAGCTACTCAGTATTCTAAAAGGACAGACAGGATAGAACAGGAGGTGGGGTTGCTTTACTGGTTAAGTATGACATCAACGCTGTATTAAGAAATTATATTGGCATTAATGACTAAGATGTTGCATCGATTTGGGTGGAAATAAAAGAAAAACAAAGAAAAGAACATCCAGGCTTCTGGGTCTGATGACCTAATAATCTGAGGTTCCCAGCATTACTTCTGAAGCGGGGTACTGTATAAAGCAAGAAATAATAAGGGCTTGTGAGAAAAGTGCAGCGGTAATCACGGGTGATTTACATATGCATATTGACAGGATTAATCAAATTAGCAAAGGAAATCGCTCTCTTAACGCCACCAGTTTTTCAGACAATATCTCCCACCTTACTGGCACTGCAGTTGTACTGGGCCAAATGTAATCTCATCCTATCCTTAGAGTTCATTAATCATGGTTGAAATCGTCCCTTGTCCTCTCGAATTATCAACATAAACGTAAACATGCTGCTCTCCGTATTAATAGATTAGCGTGGATATAGGTTTGGTTCATCAATTGGAATCATAGAATTGGGGTAAACAGTTAGTTTTAAGGTTGGTATAAAGTAAGTAGTGAATTCACAGGGGTCAAACTTTCTGGTTGACTGATTTGCAATCAATGTGAATTAATTAGATGCAGTCAATTCTTCAAAAAACTCCAAGATAGGTTGAAAAGTACATAGTTATGAAGAGAACACAAAGTTCCTGTATCGATTAAGTGAAGGGGAAAAACTTGAACATGTTACACACAATATGGGAAATTTGAGGTTGCCCACTTGGTTAGGAAGAATACAAAAGCAGAGCATTATTCATGTTAAAAGACACTGCAGAATGCTGTGAAATAGAGAGGCAAATATGTCCTGGTACACGAATGACAAAGTCATAGAATCATAGAGTCCACACTGTGCAGAACAAGGTAATTCGGCCCATTGAGTCTGCAAAGATTTTCTCACAGAGAATTTTACCCAGGCACACAACCCGACGCTTTCCCATGGCTAATCAATCTAACCTAGTCACCATGAGAAAATAAGGGGCAATAGAGCTTGGGCATTCGACTGAGCCTGCACATCGTTGGATTTTGGGAGGAAACCGGAGCACCCAGAGGAAAAACATGCAAACACGGAGAGAATGTCAAACTCCATACAGTCAGTCACCCAAGGCCGCAATTCAATGCTGGTCCGAGCGCGAGGAGGCTGCTGGTCGAATCACCGTGCCACTGTGCCACCGTGCCACTATCAGTCATTTCAGCAATTATGTCATTTCATCGTGAGACATGATTTTTATGCCGAATGGTCACTTGCTTCTGGGTCTGATGACCTAATAACCTTAGTTGAAAGGACACGAGTTCTATGTCCTGCATGTTAATAGGAAGGAACGAGAGGAGGGTTGTGTTGGCTGGAGTTGGGTGGAGGTCTGTAAGTAGCACATTTTGAAATGAAAGAGCAACAGGGAGAGGCACGAAAGAGAAAAAAAAATGTTGTTTTTCCGATCAAGCCTGTGCCGACACATGATGCTTTTCTAAACTAAGGATTGTTTGCCTCTACGCTGTCTGTATCCCTCTATTCCTGCCTATTCATGTATCGATCTGTCTTGATGCTTTTCAACCATTGCTATTGTATCTGCTTCTATCACCTCCTCCTGCAGCGTAATACAGGCACTTACCACCCTCTCGGCTAAAAGAAAAATCTTGCCTCTCACATCTCTTTCAATGTTTCCCCATTATCCCATAAAACTATGTCTTGTAGCAATTGACATTTCTACCATGAGAAAAAAAGACTCCGACAAGACAGTCCACCGATTGCCCTCATAATTTTGTAAACTTCTATCAGTTCGACCCTCAGCTTTCACTAAAAAGAATCTGTGGTTTGTGAATAAAGTTGAACATTTGAGAATGGAGCAGCAGGATACGCTGCATGTAGCGGAGATTGGGTTTGAAGAAACGAATAAGTGAAATGCTAGATTCCTTTCTGGAGGGCAAGGGGTGAGGACAGCAATTTGGGAAATGCAGCAGAATGGCACGTGTCGTTTCAGACCATAGTGTGGGGATTCAACTTCTGAGGTTAAGAAAACCATTTCAGAAGCTCAGACGTTGCATCATCCAAACAAGCACAAAGGTTAAGGAAAAAGTATACAAAGGCTGTAGCGAAGCAGACTAAACGGAAGTATGGTCAATGTCACTTTGGAATTCTGGTTTATAGTAAGTATTCATGCCGAATCAATTCGCTGAAATTGAGATAGAGAATTCTGGAAAGCGAAGGAAAGTGTCACACATGAAAAGTACAAATGTGACTGGGGAACATAAATTTGATGAAAAAAAAGCAAAGTGTTCAGCCCTGTGTGAAAGAAGGAAATGACAGAGATTGAATCTATAATGTTTCTAATAGATAGGTGAAAAGCCAACATGAGGATACCAGAGACTGGCAAGGCTAGAGGAAGATTCAAAATCTAAATATTTGAGTTCAAATCACCCAATTCAGATGTCGAGGGTATGGGAGATGTAGAGAAAGAGTAAAACGCTCGGAGAAATATTGCAAGGGTTGGAGTGTTCAGTAACATCGATTGGAGAAGGTGGAGTTGATCTCCTTCCAGAAAAGAAGGATTAGATAAATTGTGGTAGAGGATTTCAAAATCATAACCAGGTAGATTGAAAAGAAAAACTATTTCCATTGGAAAACACGTCACAGTCTAAATGACACAGATTTAAACTGCTGCCAAGTGAATCAACGCATGATTTAGCCAGAGCATGGCGAGGATGCTAAATAAAGTGGCTGAGAATGTGAAGCGTGAATCAAATAGAAGCAATTTGGGTAATAAGGGCAAATTGCAGGACATTGTTGAGTAGAGGGGAAATGAGATCGGATTACATGACATAGAAACTAATCAGCAAGGACAACACAGGCCAGAGGCTAACTGCTCCGATACAAACATTATATGATGTGTTTTCCATTGGAGAGAGAACAGCTATACTCATCCTGTAAAGACACATTGTTAATAGGGAACTCTGACGTTAGGAATTAGTGAAAGATCTTGAAGGGTGAAGGCCGTTCATTAAAATAAAATGTTGTTCATTAAAACACGAGATCTAAATCTCCGAAACTTCTCTTCTCTGAGGAGATCAAACCCACCTCCTGTAAGTTGTTATTGAAGACCATTACCTCTGCATCATTTTCTAAGAAATGCTTGAAGAAAAGTTTCAATTGTTGTTTAAACAGCCACCAATTATTTTTGTATGTGAACAAACTTGTCCAGTATTTGGTGAAGGGTTTGGGTCGGGATACAATTCAATCATAGCATTTATAAATTCCATCAAATGGGAATTAACTCGGCTGTCATAATCTGTTTGTTCAATGTGTATGAAGAAAAGCGACTTGAATTTCAACTTTAAACTTTAAGTTCGCTCTGGATATATTGGAGAGTACAAATTATTAGCAGGTATAAATTTGACGGAACGACACGGTGAAAGGGTCAAGGACATTTATTCAGAGGACGGTAAATAAATAAGCAGAAACAATGAAACGCAACAACGACCAACTGGACAAAAACACGAGAAATTTCGAGATGCCCTGCAGTGATTACGCAGGCGGACTCACAGACGGCAACTTGACAATGATGGAAGGCAGCATATGGATTCTACGAAGTAAATTAACAGGAGGAAGCAGAAAGGTAAAGGAGATGTGAACAAATGACAAAACCTTATATCCAGGAACTGAGAAGAAAGAGCCAAGAGGATAGTCAGAATATTCCCTGAATGATAAGCTGTAAAGCAGCAAGCACATGATATCCTACACCTCTACTTGTTTTCTTCGCAACTCTTCAGGTATTCTGAAACAGTAAAAGAAAATGAGCTTTTCTAAATCGAAACGTTGGAGATGCAGGAGATGCTGGAAATCATAGTGCGTCAATATGAGGTGAGAATTAAGGTGAGGGGGAGAGATACAAATGTGTCCAGAGGGGCAATTTTTTTTCACACAGAGGGTGGTGAGCGTCTGGAACAAGCTGCCAGAGATAGTAGTGGAGGCGGGTAGAATGTTATCATTTAAGAAGCATTTAGATAGTTACATGGCTACGATGGGTATAGAGGGATACGGGCCAATTGCGGGCAATTGGGATTAGCTTAGGGGTTAAAAAAACAAGAGTGGCATGGACAAGGTGGGCCGAAGGGCTTGTTTCCATGCTGTAAACCTCTATGACTCTAATCTATTATTTATCTATTTGTATAGTAATTTGGAGCAACATGTAACCTATGCTCTCCGCATTTATCGCACCTGATCTATGGCAATTTTTATTCCTTCAATCTTCTGGCCACTACCCACCCCGTCACCCACACACCCCTCTTCCACGCCTTTGGGAACGCAGGCCGTCGTTGAGTATTCTTATGATCATGTCGTCACGAGCCATAGCCCAGGAGATTGGTTGGGCAGCTGTGACCTTCCACAGACTAGGGGAGGGGTGGGACGGACTGGGGGTGGTGGTGGGGAGAGGTGGAACAAGGGGAAGAGAAACCTAGGTGTTTGGTAGGAGGAGGTATATTTGCTTTGATTGCTGAATTTTCACCAAATCCACCCCTGTCTCTGGAAACTGTTCCTCATCAGCCGTTACACAGAATCTTGAGAGTTGACACTGAGAGGAGCTCCTAATCTTCTAATCGCATAGTCGTCTTTTTTTTCTCTCCATAAGGCCGCCCCATTACATCTTAAAAACTAATATGGGATATTGACGTTACTGCCCTTTGCTGTATTTAGTTCCCAACCCTAGTTGCCCTTGGGAAGATGGTGGAGAACTGATTTCTTAAATGGCTGCATTCCCTGAGTTGTAGGCACACCCGCAGTTCAGTTACAGAGTGAATTCCAGGATTTTGTCCGGGCAGCAGTGAAGAAGCAGTGATATATTTCCAAGTCAGGACGGTGAGTCCAGTGTTCCCAGTTACCTATTGCTCTTGACTTCCTGGATGGTAGTGGTCATGTGTTTGGAAGTTGTTGGCTAAGGAAACTTGTAAGTGGTGCATACGGCTGCCAATTCTCATCAGTGGCAGAGGTATTGAATGGTTGTGTAAGAGGTAGCAACATTGCCGGTTGCTTTGTCCTGAATGTGTCAAGCTTTCATGGGAAGCATTCCATTATACTCCAGAATAATGCCTTATAATGCTTTGGGTAGTCAGAAAGTGAGTTAGTTCCTCCAGGATACCCTTGCCTTTGACCTGCTCATGTCGCCACATTATTTAAATGGTTAACCTAGTTCAGTTTTTGTTATTGGTAACCCCCAGAATATTAATAGTGTCCCTGTCTCAGATAAACCCTGTCACAGTGTAATTGCTGTGCAAAACCTCATCCATTTCTGTCATTTATCCAGACTCGACTGGTCCAAGGCAATTCCTCCTATTCTCTGGGTTTCTACCCTCCATATCCTCGAAAGCATCAAACTCTGTGACTAAAATCACACTAAGTCCCATGTACCTATAACTCTCCTAATATTCCGAACTGCGTTGTTTTCTGACCAGAAACAATTAAATTTTAAATAATTTATATTTGTTTTAAAGAGCTTTCACATCCTCATCCATCTCTATTTCAATAAACTTCTCCAGTCCTACAACCCTACTTATCGCTGTAATGTATGCCAATCAAAAAAAGATGACTATGCGATTAGAAGATTAGGAGCTCATCTCGGAGTCAACTGGTGCAGAAGGTGAAGTCACACGGGATCAGAGGTGAGCTAGCAAGGTAGATACAAAACTGGCTCGGTCAATGAAGACCAGAGGGTAGCAGTGGAATGGTATGTTTCTGAATGGAGGGCTGTGAGAGGTGGTGTTCCTCAGCGATCAGTGCTGGGACCTTTGCTGTTTGTAATATATATATAAATGATTTGGAGGAAAATGTAACTGGATTGATTTGCAAGTTTGCTGATGACACAAAAGTTAGCTGATTTGCAGGTAGCGATGAGGAACATCAGGGGATACAGCAGGATATAGATCAGTTGGAGACTTGAGCGGAGAGATGTCAGATGGAGTTGAATCCGGGCAAATGTGAGGTAATGCATTTTGGAAGGTCTAATGCAGATAGGAAATATACAGTAAATGGCAGAGCCCTTAAGAGAATTGATAGGCAAAGGGATCTGGGTTCACAGGTACACAGGTCACCGAAAGTGGCAATGCAGGTGGAGAAGGTTGTCAAGAAAACATACGACATGCTTGCCTTCATCAGTCAGGGCATTGAGTTTAAAAATTAGCAAGTCATGTTGCAGCTTTAAAGAAACTTAGTTAGGCCGCACTTGTAATAGTGTTCAATTCTGGTCACCACACTGCCAGAAGGATGTGGAGGCTTTGGAGAGGGTACAGATAAGACTTACCAGGATGTCACCTGGTATGAAGGACATTAGCTATGAGGAGAGGTTGGAGACACTTGCTTTGTTCTCACTGGAGCGACGGAGGTTGAGAGGAGACCTGATAGAAGCCTACGAGATTGTGAGAGGCAATGACAGAGTGGATAGTCAGGACCTTTTTCCCAGGGTGGAAGAGTCAATTACTAGGGGGCATACGTTTAAAGTGCGAGGGGCAAGGTTTAAAGGAGATGTAAGAGGCAGATGTTTTACACAGCGAGTAGTGGGTGCGTGGAACTCATTGCCGGGGGAGGTAGTGGAAGCGGATACGGTAGTGACTTTCAAGGGGCGTCTTGACAAGTACATGAATAGGATGGGTAGAGGGATATGGCCCCCGGAAAGTTAGGGAGTTTAAGTTAGGTCCGGCAGCATGGTCGGTGCAGGCTTAGAGGGCCGAAGGGCCTGTTCCTGAGCTGTAATTTGTTCTTTTTTCTTTGTTCTATCTGCAGAGTCAGTCCCACCTCTTTAAGTTCCTCGTGCCGTATCATTCTCTGCATCTCTGAAATCACTCCTGAACGTGAAATCCCACTTATAACCTCCACTGAGTGGAGCAAACGCCCTAGCTCTGTAACAAACTGCGTTATGTTCAACCCTCCCTCAGCAAAATGTTTCAGCCTTCGACCCTCCCTCTCATCGTTATAGTTTTCAACACTCCACACAACCCTCCAGGATGCCTCTGCCTAAGGGTTGTCCAGGCTCGAAACTTCAGCTTTGTTTTGCCTACGCAGATGCTGTCATATCTGTTGTGTTTTTCCAGCATTTTCTGTTTTTGCATCAGATTCCAGCATCGCAGTATTTTGAGTTAATTCCAGGAGATTGGTTCACCTCCCCCATTGTTTTGCATTTGCATTCAGTCCACCAGTGTAGCTTGCAGCTCCCTGAGTGGAACACTTTGTATCCATAAGCCACTCAACCTATCTCTCTTGCCTGTCATGTAATACGAAGCTCACCGTCCATCCAATTATCCGATTATCTCCATGAATTGTAAAGATTTTGATTTAGAACACATATTTGAAGAGGCTTGGAATGTTTGACGGCATGAAATTACTTCAATGCATCTCCCTTCTCATTTCTGGCTCTCTCGATATCCCTCTAATAACGCCCCCCCCCCTCACTCTCGCTTACACACACACACTTTCTCTCTCCACCTCTCTCTCGATCACAATGTCTCCGTCCATTTGCTTCAAGCCGCCTCATCAACCTCCTTCAGAAGCCCATGGATTTTTGACACTCCCGTCATCGCTGTCTACCCACCTACGTCCTCTTCCCTTAGACATTGTAGTGAATGATTTACTCTGTTGCTCGACCATTTGGTTTTGTCCTTGAAGCATTTGATGGGACTGTGTAGCGTTAGTTGGCTTCAAACCCCGTGATTGACCGGTTCTGCAATGTTTCGTGAGACATATTTCAAGAGCCTTTACTGTGAAACTATACCTGCTGTTCGGCTGTCGTGGCTGTGCATGATTGGAACAGCGAAACGAGCCAGTATCTCGTGTATCCTCCTCAGATTTTCCTCATCTATCCCATATTAGAAAAAATCAACACTCATGAGTCATTCTGTGAGCTTGATATATTTATTAACTTCCTTTCTGCATCGCACATTTATCAAATCGTCCAAACTGGGACAAACCAAGAGTATGAAGTAGAGAACACAACAACTAAAGAAGCAGAGGACACACGAACTATTCATGAATAAAAAGCACGAGGCTCAACCCGAGGATTTCAAAAGAGCAGCGAAGTTAAATGAGCATCAGGAGAATTCGTAGTATATATATATTTCGAAGTCGCAATTGATCAGCTGCTTTACATAAATGCGTTCATGTCTGACAAGCATACATTTTGATTTTAGACGATTTGGAAGGAGGGATGATGAGGGCACTGTCGTTGGTGTAGTTCAACTGGATAATAGCAAGACTGAAGACAAGTTCGCTGAAAGGTCCAGGGCGATGGAGAAAGCGGGCAACATGTGTCTGTCAGTAGCAGGAAAATAAAGGTCAATTGCCAGTAGGTTTCGACACTGGAAGGCTGTTTGTGGTGAGGTTCTGCAGGCCTAAGTAGTAGTTCCAGTGTCAAGATCTTTGAAGAAGATGAAGATTTAAGAGGTTTTCGAAGTTTTGGATAAAACAAAGTCAACAATTGCATACAAATGAGAACTGATAAGATTGTTGATATGCAAATTAGCTTCGCAGCAGGGAATCATGTGTTTTTCCTAAGCTACTGTTCGAACAATTCAGCAAAGACCTTACTGTGCAAAAGTGATTGAAAACTGGAGAGATAAGAATACAACTTATGGTTATATGCTGAGAGTCTGGGCCAAGGTATAATTCATTAGAATAAGAAAAAGGGGGCTTATAGCATATTTCTACAGGTTTGTTCAGAGGAGACGGAGAGGAAAACAGCTGGCAATCAGTCAAAATCATAATCAACCAGTTGGGAAGCAGAATTCTCCCAAGGGACATAATTCTTGGTTTCAAGCAATTTCTAGATACCCGAATCAAAGCCCTAGGCTAATCCACCAGAAAGTTGCCTAAACCTGAGGGTAACATGTGACCGATAACTATTTGCTGTATTTACCTCAAAATTGTGTCATATAGGATGCTGAATTGGGGCAAGATACTTTTCTCAGAATTCAGGAAGATAGGTAGGAAGCAAGAAGGGGAGACCTTAATTCCCTAAAAGGCTATATGTGCGTGGCATTGTTAGCTGTGAGTACATTTGTTGGTATTGTAGAATTTCTTATTGTTCTCTGCTTTCATTTACAGTGATGTAGAGATGCCGGCGTTGGACTGGGGTAAACACAGTGAGACATTTAACAATACCAGGTTAAAGTCCAACAGGTTTATTTGGTCGCAAAAGCCACACAAGCTTTCGGAGCCTCAAGCCCCTTCTTCAGGTGAGTGGGAATTCTGTTCACAAACAGAGCATATAAAGACACAAACTCAATTTACATGAATAATGTTTGGAATGCGAATACTTACAACTAATCAAGTCTTTAAGAAACAAAACAACGTGAGTGGAGAGAGCATCAAGACAGGCTAAAAAGATGTGTATTGTCTCCAGACAAGACAGCCAGTGAAACTCTGCAGGTCCAGGCAGTTGCCTGGACAGGCTATATGTGAGTGGCGTTGTTAGCTGTGAGTACCTTTGTTGGTATTGTAGAATTTCTTATTGTTCTCAGCTTTCATTCACAGTGATGTGGAGATGCTGGCGTTGGACTGGGGTAAACACAGTCAGAAGTTTAACAACACCAGGTTAAAGGGTAAACCCCCACAGTTGCCTGGACCTGCAGAGTTTCACTGGCTGTCTTGTCTGGAGACAATACACATCTTTTTAGCCTGTCTTGATGCTCACTCCACTCACATTGTTTTGTTTCTTAAAGACTTGATTAGTTGTAAGTATTCGCATTCCAACCATTATTCATGTAAATTGAGTTTGTGTCTTTATATGCTCTGTTTGTGAACAGAATTCCCACTCACCTGAAGAAGGGGCTTGGAGCTCCGAAAGCTTGTGTGGCTTTTGCTACCAAATAAACCTGGTGGACTTTAACCTGGTGTTGTTAAAATTCTTACTTCATTTACAGTAACAAACATTATTTTGTTTCACCTGACAGACATTGGGATACACGAGCATCTAACATGAGATTGATTCTTAACAAAACTGGTGGGTCATTGGCGGAATTGAAAAAGGATTGTTCCATGTGTGTTCGGAATTGTGTGACTTTTAAAATAATTGACAGTGGAGAGACTGTTGAATCAGGTGAGGTCGTGTGTGCTCAAAACAATGTGACTGCAACATGGCTGTAACAATAGATACGACATGACCGAAAATAAAGTATATAAAATTGAATGATTTCTTAATTGTAACTAAAGCTATATTGATGCACTTGTTAGATATGTTAGTTAGTGTAATCTGCATGGAACAAGATATCCCATGTACACGGAAGTATAGTGAAACTTTTAAATGTTCATGTGTTCCCGGAGAGACAAAGATTTCAAAAGGTGTGGCAATTGTGTGGCCAGAAAAAATACCAAGAAAAATAGAAATGGGGAAAATTGAAAAACAAGAAGAAAGATTAGGGGAAAAAGAAGATAAAGGGAGAACGTTTCAAATGAAATTTATGGTGACAACATTTGAATTGGAATGGCAGATGTGAGAAAATGAAGAGAAAAAAAAAAGAGAGACTTGGAGCTTCAGCTTAAAGACCTGGGCTTTAAAGCAGTGACATTAGGGCAGCTTAAGGAAGAAACTAGTTCGAGAGAAGTACCTAGTTTGGAGATGCTTAGATCGGACGAGGACTTAAAATGTTTGATGTAAAAGGAGTGAGGGGTTTACCAATTAATCTGACAAATGACAGAGCAAAATAAAATGTTCACAAGTGATTTAGCATTGCGCTTACAGAAACAAAAACTCCTTCATAGTGATAATGAATAACATGTTTCTATGTCAGAAGAAATGTATGGGGACTTTGGAATGGAGAATAAAGATGCAGTAAGTACTTAAATTAGCATCGAAGCCTTATTGAGAAAAGTTCTGAGTTGTAGGAAAACCGTCTGGACAGCCTTATATCAATTTTAAACGATTCAACGCAGTAATTTTGATGATGGGCTACAAATAATCAAAATAGAAGCAAATTATGAAGCTCTTAGAGAGATAATTTCATTAAAAGAATTTAAAGACGGATTACCTGCAGGAATAATGCCGGATTTGGAGGGACAAAAACGTTTTATGAATTTCAGGCAGGTCGATAAATTCACTGATGATAATGAATTAGTTCATCGATCAAAGTCTTTATTTGGAAACTCATTTAGAACGGAAAGGGAGAGAAAATGGGAGGCTGAGAAAACAGGTTAGTCAAGTAAGGGGATAACTGATCAAAAGTTTCAAAGAGATTCCACGTCAGAATAGAAAGTTGGAGTTGACTGGACATGGGAAATGTGGAACGATAGATGCTTTCATTGTAATAAAATGAGTCATGCGATTCCAACGTGGCAGGGTTTATCTGGCAGCACGATTTGAACTGTATGCCTTAAGGAATGTAATTATGTTGTGCATTTAAGAAATGTTTTTGTTCAGGATCAGCGTGAAATGCAGGTGGTTGATGTATTTATGTATTTGACGAGACAGTATTTTCATGTTTACATAACAGGATAGGGAAATATTAAAATATTGAGAGATAAAAGAGCAAGTCAATTACTAATGCTATGGAATAAAATATGTTTTCTACAGACGGGACATTGAAGGAAAGGTTTCTAGGTGGCAATATTCAGTAATTTCCTTTGTTAATGTGATTTTGATGAGTGGTTTGAAGACAGGAGCCGTGATTTTAGGAGACGTTAACATTGCCAATTTCAGAAGTTCAATGGACTTTGTAGGTAAATTTTGTCGACCATTTCGCGAATCAAATAAAAGGGAAATTACAAGCTGCAATAGATCAAGCAACATAAATATTACAGTTTTTTTTCAGGAATGTTTTACAAGAGTTCTTGTCAACTGGGTAGGATCACTTTCGAAAAGCAGATGGAGGAATCAATACATACTAAGCAAAGATGTATCCACTGGAGTTTGTCAAACCATAGCGTTAAAAATTGTTATAGCAAAAACGGTAGTTCGAGAATTAATTAGCACTTCATGAGATGGCATAACAAAGCAGATTTAATCGAATGAATGGTCAATTTTTATGTCAGGAATCTTCAGGGAAATAATGAATTGCTGAGATATAAACCACATAAATCAACGGAGTAGCATCCAGAGTCACAAGAAGCAGTAGAGAGATTATATGAATCTTTGAAAGAAAAGAGAGGAGAGTCAGGTTCGCAGTCATGTCTGCAAAAAAATCGTTTTATATTATTTGTCATTAGCAAATAAGTCTCGTTATTTCCAATCAATGCATAGCTATGAAGTGAAAAGACCATTTACATGACTCCAAGTTGTTGAGTAGCAACTGCACTTGTGGATAATATGCCAAATTTCAAGGAAAAAGAGAATGAGAGAGAGAGGGAGAGCGGGAGAGAGAGAGCGTCGTAATTTTGTGGCGGATAAGAAAGTGCTACAGCTATTGCCACTGTTGGATAAACCGTTGAAAGCGAGTTTTAATGGACCAGACTGGGCAACAAAGCTGTTTTGCCTGAAGCATTTGGGACCCACATTAGATAGACGTAAATTTCATGAAGTATGTCACATTAATATGATTGAAAGGCACTTTGAAAGAAGAGATTAGGCCAATCATTAGATTTTGGTGGCAATGGAGGTGGGAGAACAATAAAGTTTCCAAATTTATTTTGGGGCGGCACGGTAGTACAGTGGTTGCACTGCAGCTTCACAGCTCCAGGGACCTGGGTTCGATTCCCGGCTTGGGTCACTGTCTGTGTGGAGTTTGCACATTCTCCTCGTGTCTGCGTGGGTTTCCTCCGGTGCTCCGGTTTCCTCCCACTGTCCAACGATGTGCGGGTTATGTTGATTGGCCATGTTAAAATTGCCTCTTAGTGTCCTGGGATACGTAGATTTGAAGGATTAGCGGGTAAAATATGTAGGGATATGGGGATAGGGCCGGGTGGGATTGTGGTCGGTGCAGACTCGATGGGCCGAATGGCCTCTTTCTGTACTGTAGGGTTTCTATTATTTCTGTGATCATTTATTAGTGCCACAAGTAGGATTATGTTAACACTGTAATCAAGTTACTGTGAAAGTCCCCGACTTGACAAATTCTGGCGCCTGTTCGTGTACACTGAAGGATAATTTAACATGGCCAATGCACCAATCAGCATATCTGTTGGATTGTTGGATGAAACCGGAGCACTTGGAGGGAACCCATGCAGACACGCAGAGAACGTACAAACTCCAAACACAATGACCCGAGGCCGAAATTCATCCTGAGTCCCTGGCGTGATGACACAGCATTAATAACCACTGTGCCACCATGTCGCCCTGAGAAGGGTTATGTTCCGAGATTGGCTTTCCTGGAGTTTGTTTGGGTAAAGATTGCGTACTGCAACATTTTCCTAAGGTAACTTGCAGATAAGAGGCGAAGCAAAATGAAAAAGTCACTGCAGTTTTATAGATGTACATGTAGGAAAGCATTAGAAATAACTACCCATGATGTAGATATGGGCCAACCAATTTTGATAAAACAACATCTCTATAATAATGCCACAATGTTAACACAAATACAATTTTTTTTTAAATAAATCCAAGATGACGTTATTAAAATGGTTTCTCGTGATTAATATTCATGTATTTTAATTGTGCCGACCCAATTGAATGCAAAGATTTTGCGTGGACTACAGGAAAGTTAATTTTTCCACCGAAGGAATTCGTTTCCATTTCCACGTTTGGAGTTTGGAGAGTCCAAGTACGTTCCAAAATAGAGACGTAAAACGGATATTCGATGTTGCTTCATCGGAGAGGGCAAACGAAATGTCAACACTCATGACGTTGACTGCATTTTCTCAGTTTAAATTTATATTGTTTGGAATAAAGATATGCATTTCCGACATTTCATTGACTAATCAATATCATTGTTGATGGACTGAGTCACTGTGTGGTCTGCATTGAGGATCTGATGGCCCTTCGTGGAAGTGCGGAATAACATCTGCCACAACCATAATAATTGTTTGGGCGCTTAGTAACCGAGTCATTAATTTGTCAGTGTTTGCCAAAGTTCGAGTTGCATATTTGGTACATATCAGGTGTTCGATGGTCAAATGGCCCCACTAGATGCGAAAACCAAGCCATTTGAGATTAGCAGAATATAGGACGAGAAAAGAGATATTGAAATTTCTGGAATGGAGTGGGTTTTATTTTAAGTTTATGCACAACTTTAGCAGTGTGGTGGCACCATTAAGGAAACTCTTGAAGAAGAGATTTGACTGCATGGTGGACTGCAACTGTACTAAACATTTAAAATCTTGTTGACAACAGCGTCAGTCTTAGCCACACCAAATTATGACACAAAGATTAAAATGGCAGTAGATGTTTGTCAGATTGGTGCAGAAGTTGTGAGTTCAAAGTGGAGATATCAGAAGACAAGTTGCAGTATCTTTAAAAAAAATTGCTCGAATGCGTTGTTTCGATAGAACGACATCAAACAAGAAAAAAAAATACATTTTTCAATTGTTGGGTTAACTCTCGAGTGAAGGAGAAGTGCAGGACAATAGCTGGTCAGAAGCCACAACCATAGCCGCGGCCAGCTGGGAGTTAAAATTCCCCCGGGGCACAGAAATCTCGGGCCCAAGCAGTTGTTTGAAACCATCCTTGAAAAACGTATTGTGTGAGCTGCCGAAAAGCTGTCGAAACATAAGAATAACTCCTGAGTGGTAACTTGTTGGATTTACCTCACAGTTGTGCCATTTGAGATACTAATTTAGCTCAGCGGTTTCTTTTCTGAGCTCAGGAATGTAGATAGAAAAGAGCAGTGGGACAATTCCACAAGATAGAGTTCATTAGAGTTACGTTTTCCCTTGCTATTATAAAATTTATATTTAGATGTTTTCATTTACGTTAGTAACTTTTATTTTATTTGAATGCTAACAGCAAGAATGGACCGTCCTTTACATGATACATACCTTTCCTTAACTTATATGAAATAACAACATACACATTTAAGAACAAATTGTCCAAGTTACCGTTCTGACTTTTGGGATACCTCACATTGAACAACAGCACGGTTTTTAAATGTTCCATTCTCTGATACTATTGAATGTCTGGCTGTTAGCTTCTGTTTCCCTCTCCTTGATTTAACTGCGCAAAGAGTCTGAGAATGGGATTGGTGAATTAACCAAGCAGTATTCCCAAATCACATGATCTCCAAAGAGCTCAATAATCTATACGTCGGACTTTTGAATATACTGAACGCTTTCAACTCTCTGGGGTAGAGGGGTTCAAAGAGTAATATAACTCAGTGCCATTTGAGAGTGAACGAATGGCTCCTCAACTCTCTTTTTCAAGGACGCAGAGAATATTGACTCAAAATACTCAACTTATATTCTGAATCTAGGAAAGAACCTAGCGATCATGATGATATTTGAATATGGCTTATCATCTCAAAAATAATACAAGTGTTTTCTTCGTGCAGTTAAAGACTCAAATCCATACTCATTAATCTATTCCAAGTCTTTGGGGGGGAAAAGCTGCACAGAACAGAGAGAGAGAGAGAGATAGAAAGAGAGACGTTTCACATTTCACTGTAATCAGACGCTGAAAATTAATAAATAACACATGTAATAAGATGATGATCGAGAGGGAGGCTTTTCGGTCTATCTTTTCAGTGTGGTCAATGTGAAGGAGCAATCCAAATAGTTCTTCTCTTTCCGTTCCCCACAACGCTGTATCCTCCAAACTTCACGGATCATTGAAATCCATGACGAAACCTGTTATTGCACTGGCTTCTGCCACCTTTTCAGGCAGTGAATTCCATTTCAACCAAATATGCAGCATCAAAGAGACTCTTCTCACTGTCCCATTTGCTTATTTTGTCAAACTTCTGTTCGTTGTACACCGTCTCTTATCTCAATGGAAACTGGTTATTCGCATGTATTTCAGCATGTCTTCAATATTTTTAAATGTCTCTGTAAACGTCCTCTTTGATTCCTCTGTTTGAACGAGAACAGTCCAGCTCCCTATTATTTCCACTTAACTATAGTTCCGCATTTTTGGTGCTATTCCAATTAATCTCTTCTGCACCGTCTCTAGGGCCTTGCCATCTCTTGCCAAGTGTGGTGTCCGGAATGGGTAATAACCCTTCAACTGGGTGCTGATGAGTTATTCAGAGAGGTCCAGCATAAGAGTCATGGAGTTTTATAGTACAGAAAGAAATCTTTCGGCCCAGCAGGTCCGGCGAACATGCGACTATCCAATCAAATCCCATTTTCCAGCACTTGACCCGTATGGGGTTTCAAGTGCTCATCTTAATGCTTCTGAAATGCCATGAGGTTTCCGGCCTGAGACAAACTTCCAGGCATTGAGTTCCAGATTCCAAACACCCTCTCTGGGTGAAGAAAAATCCTCATATGTCCCCTATACCTCATTTACCTTACCTTAAATCGATGCCCCGTTTTGATTGACCCCTATATTAAGTGGAAAAATGACGTAACTTCCTATCTACCCTACCTCTGTGGGTCATACTTGTGTTCTGCACGGTTATGCCCCCCTCTCTCCCCCCCACCCCCCCCCCACTCCATTGCCTTCTCTGATCTAAGAAAAATAGCCCCAGACAAACAAGCTTATCTTTGTAGCTCAAACTCTCCTGCCCAGGCAACATTCTGTTGAATCTCCTCTGTACCCTTTCTAGGTGCAGTCACATACGTCTTATAGAGTGGCGACAACATCTGCACACAGTACCCCAGCCATGGCGTAAAGAACATTTTAAACAGCTTTATTATAACATCCCTGTTTTATAGAAACATATAAACTATGTGCAGGAGTAGGCCATTCGGCCCTTTGAGCTTACACCACCATTCAATATGATTATGGTTGATCCTGCACTTTCAATGTCCCACTCCGACTTTCTCTCCAGACTCCTTGATCTTTTTAGCCGCAAGCACCACGTCCAGCTCCCTCTTGAACATATCTAATGAACTGGCGCCAGCACCTTTTTGTGGTAAAGAATGCCACGGGTTCACCACGCTCCGAATGATCCGTTTCTTCCTCACCCCAGTCTTGAATGGCTTACCCCTTATTCTAATACTGTGACCCCGAGTTCTGCACTTTCCCAACATGGGACACATTCATTTGGCATCTGGCTTGTGCATTCACATCAGGATTTTATATGTTTCTATGCGATTCTCTCTCATTCTTCTGAATTCCATTGAGAATAAGCCGAGTCGAACCAGCCTCTCTTCATATGAGACTCCTCCCATTCCATGTTTCAGTCTGGTGATCCTTCGCTGGACTTCCTCAGTAGCAGGAATTTCCTTCCTCAGTCTAGGAGACCAAAACTGCACACAATACTC
Source organism: Mustelus asterias (assembly GCF_964213995.1). NCBI lineage: Eukaryota > Metazoa > Chordata > Chondrichthyes > Carcharhiniformes > Triakidae > Mustelus > Mustelus asterias. The sequence goes on along the minus strand of NC_135816.1, from coordinate 90,291,037 downwards.
AACTTATGTCCTCACCAAGGCCCTGTATAACTGCAGCAAGGCATCCTTACTGCTCGACTCAAATGTTCTTGCTATCCGCACCGTCTGATTTACATGCATGCCAACCTTGAGCAACTGGTCGCGTTGAACTACCTTTGTTCCTCGAATGCTATCTTTCACATAACTGTCTTCCTTCCTGCTTTTGCCACCCAAATGGATAACCTTAAATTCATCCACATTTTATTGCATTTTTCAAGTATTTCCCCACTCAGCCAGCCTATCCAAGTCACCCTGCAGCCTTTTTGCAACACCCACTGCCACGAGCTAAGTGTCGTCTGCAAATTTAGATGTATTGCATTCAATTATATCGTCCAAATCAAGAATCAATATTGTAAATAGCTGGGGTCCCAGCGCTGAACCCTGCTCTACACCACTATTCACTGTCTGCCACTCTGAAAAGGACCAGTTTATTCCCACTCTCTGCTTCTTGCCTGTCAACGAGTTATCTATCCACTCCAATACTTTACTCCCAATACCATGAACTTTAATTTTGCTCACTTATCACTTGTTTGGTACGTTGTCAACCACCTATTGTAATTCCAAGTACACAACATCCACTGATTCACCCTTGTCTACTCTACTGGTTACACCCTCAAAAAAAATCCAAACGATTTGTCAACCACAATTTTACTTTAGTGTATCCATGCTACTTGGACTGATCCTGTCACCGCTTTCCAAATACTCAGTTATTACATCCTTAATATTGCGGCCAGTATTTCCCCATCACCAATATCAGGCTAACCAGTCTATAATTCCCCATTCTATCTCTCACTACTTTTTTTTAAAAAGGGGGTCACATTTGTTAAGGTCCAATCCATTGGCAATTTTCCATAGTCTATAGAGAAATTGGAAATGATCACGAATGCGTACACTATTTCTGGGGCTACTCCCTTGAGTACCCTGCAAAGCATCAGGCCCTGCGGATTAATCGGGTTTTGTTCGCAACAATTGTCCCAATAAAATGTCCTGGCTAATAAGGAGTTCCTTCAATTCCCCCTTCATGCTAGACCCTCTGTCCCCTACTATTTCTTGAATGTTTTGTGTCCTCCTTATTGAAGGCAGATCCAAAATTTTTGATCAGCTGGTCTGCCGTCTCTTTGTTGCTCATTATGAATTCACTTGATTCTAACTTTAAGGGTCCTACATTTGTCTTCATCAGTCTTTTCTTCTTCTCATATCTGTAGAACGCTTGCAGTCATATTCTGTGTTTAGAATGTTGGAGGACAATATCCCATATGCCTTCTTAACCACTTTCTCCACCTTCCTTTTGCTTCCATGAATGTTTGGACATGCACGTCAAGTGACTTCTGTACTTCCTACAGTACTGCCATTCATTAGAGCCGTGCTCAGGCTATGTCCTGCTTTGCGCATATTCCGTCGGTTTCCTGATAGACGTCTTCCCACATTTCAAGTGATTCTATATATTCATTTTAATGCAGTTGAAATACATATCCCTCGTTCAAACCTGCCTTGCCGTGTTGCCGTCTTGGTCCTCACTAAACACATAATCTTACAATTTGCAAGGTCAAATTCCATTCTTTCGTCCCATCTGATCAGCCTGTCTATATCCCCTGAAATATAAAGCTTTACCGCTGGCTCTTTGACACACCATCAAGCTTCCTGCCATCTGCAAACTTACTGATCATAACTATCAAGTCATACCCACCAGACAATAAACGCACACTACAATCTGAAAGTGACCCAACACCTATCACTGCCGTATTCCAATGCACACTGGATTCCAGTCACAAAATAATCTTCGACAATCACAATCTGTATCCTGCCACTGGGCCAATTTTGAATCAGATTTACAACGTTGCTCTGGATGCCATGGGGTCTTAGCTTCTTGATCAAACTTCCATGTGAGGCCTTGTCAAATGTCTTAGTGAACTCCATGTAGAATACATCAACTGTGCTGCCCCCATCTACCCAAGTTGTCACCTCCTCCAATAATAAAATCAAATTTGTTCGACATGATCTGGCACTGACAAATCTATGCTGAAAATAACTTCCATGCTTTCGTATTTCAGTCCTCATTTTGGTCCCTGGGTCACTGTGAGGTCTGAACTTTGGACCGAGGCGACTGAACATTGATGGCAAACTGACTGTTCCTGCCTCTGTTACACAATCGATACGTGCACTGTCTGTCTCCAAAACAATGAATCATTTTCAATTATCATGTGTTCTTTCAATGTTGTGTGTTTCGGTGTTTTCTAATGAGCACACAAAATATCAACATGCCTGCATTGGTCCCGTGTGATCTGAGGGGGCACTGAACAGTTCATTAACGGGGAATGCATGACCACATTGACCTTAAGCGTCATGGAGCAATACGATTTCTGCAATTGAACTAATCTGTAAATGGATGGTTGAAAAGCATCATATATGTCAGATAATAATGGAAACACAGTCAACTCACGAAGAGAAGGTGCCCTGCCTTGACTTCAGTCTCATTCCAAGATGACTGAAGGAAGAGCTTCCGGTCCCGCAGATAGTTGTTAAATCCTGAAAGAATTGGGTTTCGCCCTCATTTTCATGTGAATTTATGAGCACCTGAAAGGAAACCCGCATTTTCCTATAATTTTGATACATTAAGACTAACATAGTTCCGTATCGTTGCCAGCATCTCCATTTATCACGTGGTAATCCAAGATTCAATTCCCGAATGGACGCTTCCATTGAAGTTAAACACGTCACACAACATTGACTTATCATTTGAACCGTTTTAACGTACAGGAGATAGTTAGTGCAGATCAAAATTGTGTATCAGCCACGGGCAGTGTCAGGAAGAACAATATTCATTTAGATATACGGGGATCTGAGAGTTCCTCAGAGGAAGGTCCCTTCACATCACCTTCCAGGTGACATTTCCATGCGTGTCTGAACACAGAAACTGGCTGCTTCAGCTAAACAGGTCGCATCAAAATTTCTGTAAAGTCAGTGAATCGACAGCCTAAATCCTGGAAAGTTTGGCCCAACAGGATACTTTAAAGCTGCAAGGAACTGGCCAGACTCTGTTTAGTAATGACAAAAGAGAGCAATTATTTTATAGTCTGTCAGCAAATGTGCATCTTGTGTACTGTGACCGTAAAATGGCAGATTTTACAAATCTAAACTCAGCCATTATTTTGCTTTGCCTCTGTTTGCTCCCACCCAGCTCCCCACCACCCTCCCAACCCCCCGCAACCCCCGCCTTTCATTTCCAGGAACGGAATTTTACTTTAAAATTCAAACAGAGCAGGACAAAATTAAGTAACTTCCGTTTCACTGAAGAACAGTCCCCTTGACATGCTTATACAGAAATCAATGCTCAACAATCATACTTTCGATAAGATTGAACTAGACTGTATCAATCTCAAAATCGTAGTAGGTAACAGAATTGAACAGTAGATCGAAATGTATAAATTGCACAATATAGGATTTAAACTTGTAATGCTACTCACAGTTCTGTCCGAATATTTGTTGATTTCCAGACAGTGCCTGACCTGCTGATCATTTCCAGCATTTTCTGTTTTTATTTCCTGTACATTTGCTACTTCTTCGGAAGGCACACACCTTATCTGACTGCAATGCACAATCCAAAGGGCAAAAACATATGCTTATTTACACACTATATACTAGATATAAAACTTCTTCCATATCACAATATTGAACCTCAATTCCAAAGAATAATATATTATAAAATAATGTAACAAATCATTTACACATTCAACCAATGTCGTTGGACTTGGTGCAGAATGAATCAAACACTTTTACAAATTGTCAGGGATTGAAAGCTGCAGACTGAATCCCATACGCACCCAGAGTCTGAGAGACTGATAGATACAGGATGAATGCTACTCTTATAGACAGTACGTGAAACTAAGAGCAACAGAATAAATCTCACAAATGCACAGTACCAGACGCTGATAAAAAAACGTTTCAATGTCAAATTAACGGCAGTAGGGAGTCATTCAGATACAATAAATCCCATATAAACAACATAGCAATGCTGGGCAGAATCATGACCAAGGCCGTACTCCCATTCATTGGAGAGGCTAAAACTAAGAGAGGCGCTGTGAAATCCAAAACAGTCAGACAGACGCTAAATGTTAGCTTTGCTTTTATCCCTTCGCGGATGCTGCCAGCCCTGGAGAATTTTTCCAGAAGTTTTATTTTATTTGTTGAGGGAAGCCTGTAAATTTACTATGCTTTGAATTGCGCAAACAAAAAAAAACATTGGCTAATGTTCCACATCTTATATTAAGCTGCTCTCACTCTGCAACTTAGCTATAATTTGAACACTACATTTTCACCCTCTCCTCGATGAACGGTATGCTTTGTCTGCATAGCTCGCAAGAAACAATACTTTTCATTGTATACCAATATATATCACATTAATAAATCAAGTCAAATCAAAACATCGAATGTTACTGCAAACCTTTGCAGCCAGCACAGTGACACAATGGTTAGCATTGCTGGCTTACAGTGCCTGCTTTCAATTCCGGCCTTGGGTCACTGTCAGTGCGGAGCTTGCACGTTCTTCCCGTGACTGCGTGAATTTCATCCTGGTGCTCCGCCTTCCTCCCACGGTACAACGATTTTTCGGGCAGGTTGATTGGTCATGCTATTTTGCTGTTAGTGTCCCCAGGCTGTGGCGTTAATGGGGATTACAACAGGATAAATACGTTTGGTTATGAGGAAAGGCTCTGGGCCAATGAGTCGGTGGGAAAGAGATGTGTCCAATGGCTTTCTACTGCACTGTAGGTAATCCATGTTCTACCTTCTAAAAAAAAATAACATCTCATGGTGTAGGGAGCAACACTTTATGAACTCGGTTGGCTGGCAGACAACAATCCATCAATGGATCTTTGTCTGATAGGCAGGATGTGACGTGTGGACCACCACAGGGTTCTGTGTTGGAGTCTCAATTTGTTACTGTAGGTATAGTAGCTAAATTTGTACGTTATGCAATCTTAGGTCCGAAAGTATGTTGTGAGGAAGACATATGGCATTTTCAGACTGGTGAGATAATTTGCACGAGTGGGCAAAGATCTGGCAGATGGAGTACAACGTAAGAAGCCGAGTTTTGTTTAAGTGGACAACGGCTGAAGAAAGCCAAGGCGCAGAGCCAGTTACTTTTTTCTAGGGCATGAGTTACAATAGGTGAGTGTGCAGTTGGAGCATGTACTCAACAAGGCTAATGGAATACTGTCGTTAATTTCAAGAGGAAATTTACATATAAGTAAGGATGTCATACTTCTTTTATGCAGAGATTTAGTGAGGCCACAGCGCGAATACTTTGTACAGTTGTGTTTTCCTTACTGTGTTAAGGACCAGATCAGAAACTTCAAGGCATCATATGAAGTTTGCCTAAACTCCAGCATTTTTTTTTGATTTTGGCATTAATGTGAGATGAGATGTTTCACAACAGGTTAACCCACAAGAACGTTTTTATTAAAACAACATTTTGTTTCGCAAATATGATAAAGAGAACAAGAATAACTTTACCCAATTGAAATACTTTAAAATGGCAAGCTATAATTCTCAAATGCTACTTCCAGTTGAAGCAATGTTCCCCATAGACATATTCAGACTAAACTAGCAACAACACACACATGAGTTGCCACTCCTCCAACACATGAGTTGCCACTCCTACAACCTTGCAACGCCTCTAGACAGAGCCGCAGAGAGACACTTGTCTTCTGCCTCGAAGACAGCAACGTCCAGAGAAAGGCCTCTCTTCAAACCGCAGAACTGCAGAGAGAAACATGTCCTCAAACAGCAGAAATCTGGAGAGAGAAGGAGAAAAACCTTCTGCCTTTTGCAGACCTCTGGAGAGAGATACCTGTTTCTAGATATTTCGTTCTTTCAAATTCTGAAGAGAGGGAGAAGAGAGAAAGAATTGCTTCGTTCAAATTCAAAAGAGAATTTACTTGTTTGTTTTTCTGTGTCAGCATATTTTCACGAGTTCACATGAGATTCCTTGTCAAGAAGCCTAATTAATCCCACCTCTGATGCCGACAGTTAATAAAATGTTACAAAACAAAGTGTGTTAACTCAGATTAAAACAAACACGCCATTTATTGGGAGCATTTGTCATTCTGTATGATCAGCCCGGAGTAGACAAAGCAGCACTTGGTAAATATAACTGTCTTGAAGCCAATCCTTCACAAGAAATATGAAACGAGTATATTACTTAAAGGCAAAAATCATCATACCTGCCCTTCAGGAAAAAAAATGAACCACCAACAGGCAAAAATGGCGTCATTTTGAAAAAAAACTCCAGTTGCACAATGTTAGTACTCTGCTAGTTATTCATTTTCCTAAATCTAAGCATGCACACATAACAGCCCAGTTCAGTGCCTTCCCTTCAATCATTGAACATTCCTTCTCTTCCGTCAATGTTGTAATAAAGCATCGCTAATGACGTTCACTCTTCCTTATTTTCTCTACACACTGTGATGCGCGATTAAATCACTCGGGAGGCTGGATCGTACCCAGGAAATAAAGGCTTTTATTACTAACAGGAATGGAGCGTACTATATACAATACAATCCCAGACTAAAGGGTCACCAGGCAGTGCAGTGACCTTTATACTCCTCCAGGTAGGCGGAGCCAACTGGAGTGTATCACAGAACAATATCAACAGGTAGAACACACCCAACCCTAACCCCAACAGTGACAACAGTAACATACCTACAAGTACCCATAGTGCTGACCATCTATGGTTCAGTACTCACATTGGTAACCAACTATGGTTCACAACACACTGCTTCCTCTTTGCTTACAAAAACCTCCTTCCGTCCGTGATTCTGCTTTGCTTCCAATTTCGAGCTGAATTTCATTGTTGTAAGTTGAAATTAGTTATGGTAATATCCTCCGAGAGATAGGAAGTATCAGAAGAATAAAAACTTGCAACGGGATTAGTCACTTTGAATTTGATTTCTAATTTCCTTTTCTGAGTCCCAACTGTTCTTTTGATTTTCAGATTCTGGAAGTATCAAAATTCAGTAGTCTTTATTTCAGAATGTTGAGCTGCTCAAAGATATTGTCAGAGACGACCTTTCAATTTACATGCTTTCTCAGCATCGTCGCCAGATCTCTAACCACCACTGAATCCGAGTGGGCGAGGGTCCGACAACAGAAATATCCGTTGACCTCCGGCGGGAATTTCCGGTCGCGCAAGAGCACGGCCACAAAATCCCGCCCATGGCATATGTGTGCAACCAGGGCCATTGAGAAAGGTTACTTTACCTCTGTCTCTTTTTTTGTTAACAGGCCTCTGTTACACAGCCCAAACCACCTTTTATTGTGAACTGGTATTCTCAAAACGTTTTTCCAGCATCCCCAGTGGTATTTTTTTTTCTGTTCCTTGATAGTTCATTATTTTGTTTTGTTCTTTGTGTAACATCAGCATTGCTTTCTGCATATTCGTTGGTAAAGGGATATGGCAGATTTAATTATTTGATGTAAAAAAACGTTGCAACCATAGTTCCAGCAATCACAGTGGCAACTATCCTGTAACGAAATCCATTGTAATTTACTAGAACGTCGGCTGTGAACAGTGCTGTTTCTTCTGGGTATCCATTCATGTGGATTCATTATGATGTGGAGATGCCGGTGTTGGACTGGGGTAAGCACAGAAAGCAGTCTCACAATACCAGGTTAAAGTCCAACATGTTTATTTAGCAGCACAAGCCACAAGCTTTCGGAGCGCTGGTCCTTCATGAGGTGAGTGGGAGTCGTGTTCACAAAAAGGGCATATAAAGACACAAACTCAATGTACAAGGTAATGGTTGGAATGTGAGTCTTTAGAGGTAATCAAGTCTTAAAGGAACAGACAATGTGAGTGGAGAGAAGGTAAAGCACAGGTTAAAGAGATGTGCATTGTCTCCAGCCAGGACAGTTAGTGAGATGTTGCAGGCCCAGGCAAGTCGTGGGGGTTATAGATATTGTGCCATGAACCCAAGATCCCGGTTGAGGCCATCATCATGTCTGCGTAACCTGGCTATCAGTTTCTGCTCAGAGATTCTGTGTTGTCGTGTGTCATGAAGGCCACTTTGGAGAACGCTTACCCGAAGAACAGAGGCCGAATGCCCGTGACTGCTGAAGTGTTCCCCAACAGGAAGAGAACACTCCTGCCTGCTGATTATCAAGCGATGTTCATTCAACCGTTGTCGTAGCGTCCGCATGGTCTACCCGATGTACCATCCCTCGGGACACCCTTTCCTGCAGCGTATCAGGTAGACAACGTTGGCCGAGTTGCAAGACCATGTACCTTGTATCTGGTGGACTTTGTTCTCACGTGAGATGATGGCATCCGTGTCGATGATCTGGCACGTCTTGCAGAGGTTGGTGTGGCAAGGTTGTGTGGAGTCGTGGTCATTGTTCTCATGAAGACTGGGTAGTTTGCTGCGGACAATGGTCTGTTTGAGGTTGTGCAGTTGTTTGAAGGCAAGACGTAGGGATATGGGGATGGCCTTGACGAGATGTTCGACTTCATTGATGACATGTTGAAGGTTCCGGAGAAGATGTCGTAACTTCTGTGCTCTGGGGAAGTATTGGTCGACGAAGGGTAAACTGTCCGGCATGCCCCGTGTTTGTCGTCTGAGGAGGTCGGCGCGGTTTTTCGCATTGGCGCGTCGGAATGGTTGATCGATAAGTCGAGCGCCATATCCTTTCCTTATGAGGCCATCTTTGAGCGTCTGGAGGTGCCTGTTGCGATCCTCCTCATCTGAGCAGATCCTGTGTATACGGAGGGCTTGTCCATAGGGGATGGCTTCTTTCAAACGTTTAGGGTGGAAACTGGAGAAGTGGAGCATCGTGAGGTTATCTGTAGGCTTGCGGAACAGTGAAGTGCTGAGGTGCCCATCGTTGATGGAGATGCGTGTGTCCAGGAATGCAACCGATTCCGGAGAGTAGTCCATAGTGAGTCTGATGGTGGGATGGAACTTGATGATGTCACCATATAGTTGTTTCAGTGATTGTTCACCATGAGTCCAAAGGAGGAAACTGTCATCGATGTATCTAGTGTATAGCATCGGTTGAAGGTTCTGTGTGGTGAAGAGGTCTTGGTCGAACATGTGCATGAGGATGTTGGCATATTGATGTGCGAATTTGTTCCCCATGGCTATTTAACGTGTCTGGTGAAGAACTGGTTGTTGAAGGTGAATACGTTGTGGTCCAGGATGAAGCTGATGAGTTGCAGAATTTCATCTGGAGATTGGCAGTTGTCGGCATTGAGCAGTGAGGCAGTTGCAGCAATGCCATCGTCGTGGGGCATGCTGGTGTAGAGTGCCGAGATATCCATTGTGACGAGGAAGGCTCGTTGTTCAACTGCTCCATGTGTGCTGAGTTTCTATAGGAAGTCCGAAGTGTCGCAGAAAAAGTTGGGGGTTCTTTGTACAATGGGTTTCAGGATGCCCTCGATGTAGCGGGAGTGGTTCTCACACAAGGTCCCATTGCCTGATACAATGGGACGGCCGGGTGTGTTAGCCTTGTGTATCTTCGGGAGGAAGTAGAAATCTCCAACGCGGGGACTACGTGGGATGAGAGCACGGAGGGAGCTCTGAAGGTATAGATGAAAGGTGTTGATCAGTCTGTTGAGTTGGCGGACGTGTTCTTTGGTTGGATCTGTGGTAACTGTCTGTAGTTTTCCTCGTTGTTCAGTTGTCCGTAGACTTTTTTGCAGTAATCCGTTCTGTTCAGTATGACGGTGGCTCCTCCTTTGTCTGCTCGTTGGATGACAATTTTGTGGTTGGTCTTGAGAGTGCAGATGGCATTGCGTTGTGCTTGGCTGATGTTCAGGGCTGTCTTGTGAGAGCAGCTGATGAATCTGGCATTGACACACCTCCTGACGGCTTGGGCATACGTTTTGCGACGAGGGCAGCAGCCTTCCGGAGGAGTCAAATTCGACTCTTTCCTCTTTGATTGCTGCACCGCGGATCTCTGTCGGCTGTTCCAGTTCATTGGTTTTCTCATTGTGTTCGCAGTTGGCCTCTTGGAGTTTGTGGAAGAATTCCCGCAGCCCTCATTCGCCTGATGAAGAGCCAATGAACCGGAACAGCCGACAGAGAGATCTGCGGTGCAGCAACAAAAGAGGAAAGAGTTGAATTGGCCAGCTCCGGAAGTCCGCTGCCCTCGACTCGGCATGTATGCCCAAGCGGTCAGGAGGTGTGTCAATGCCAGATTCATCGGCCGCACTCACAAGACAGCCCCGAACATCACCCAAGCACAACGCAATGCCGTCTGTGCTCTCAAGACCCACCACAACATTGTCATCCAACGAGCAGACAAAGGAGGGGCCACCGTCATACGGAACAGAACGGATTACTGCAAAGAAGTGTCCCGACAACTGAACAAAGAGGAACACTGTAGACAGTTACCGCAGATCCGACCAAAGAATACGTCCGCCAACTCAGCAGACTGATCAAGACCTTAGATCCGGACCTTCAAAGCTCCCTCTATACTCATCCCACGTAGTCCCCACGTTGGAGATCTCTACTGCCTCCCGATGATATACAAGGCCAGCACACCCAGCCGTCCCATTGTGTCAGGCAAAGGGACCCTGTGTGAGAACCTCTCCAGCTACGTCGAGGGCATCCGGAAACCCATTGTACAAAGAACCCCAGCTTTTGTTGCGACACTACGGACTTCCTACAGAAACTCAGCACACATGGAGCAGTTGAACCACGAGCACTCCACGTCATAATGGATGTCTCGGCACTCTACACCAGCATCCCCCACGACGATGGCATTGGTGCAACTGCCTCAGTACTCAATGTCGACAACTGTCAATCTCCAGATGAAAATTTACAACTCATCTGCTTCGTCCTGGACCACAATGTCTTCACCTTCAATGACCAGTTCTTCATCCAGACACACGGAGTAGCCATGGAGACCAAATTCGCACCTCAATATGCCAACATCCTCATGCACAGGTTCGAACAAGACCTCTTCACCGCACAGGATGTTCAACCGATGCTCTACATTAGATATACCGATGACATTTTCTTCCTTTGGACTCATGGTGAATAATCACTGAAACAACTGTATGATGACATCAACAAGTTCCATCCCACCATCAGACTCACCATGTTCTACTCTCCAGAATCGGTTGCAATCTTGGACACACGCATCTCCATCAACGATGGTCACCTCAGCACTTCACTGTACCGCAAGCCCACAGATAACCTCACGATGCTCCACTTCTCCAGTTTCCACCCTAAACGTTTGAAAGAAGCCATCCCCTACGGACAAGCCCTCTGTATACACAGGATCTGCTCAGATGAGGAGGATCGCAACAGGCACCTCCAGACGCTCAAAGATGGCCTCATAAGGAAAGGATATGGCGCTCGACTTATCGATCAACCATTCCGACGCGCCAATGTGAAAAACCGCACCAACCTCCTCAGAAGACAAACACGGGACACGGTGGACAGAGTACCCTTCGTCGTCCAGGAGCGGAGAAGCTACGACATCTGCTCCGGAGCGTTCAACATGTCATTGATGAAGACGAACATCTCGCCAAGGCAATCCCCGCACCCCCACTCCTTGCCTTCAAACAACCGCACAACCTCAAACAGACCATTGTCCGCACCAAACTACCCAGCCTTCAGGAGGACAGTGACCACGATACCACAGAACCCTGCCACAGCAACCTCTGCAAGACGTGCCGGATTATCGACACAGATGCCATCATCCCACGTGAGAACACCATCCACCAGGTACATGGTACATGCTCTTGCAACTCGGCCAATGTTGTCTATCTAATACGCTGCAGGAAAGGATGTCCCGAGGCCTGGTATATTGGGGAGACCATGCAGACGCTCCGACAACGGATGAATGAAGACCACTTGACAAGCAACAGGCAGGAGTGTTCTCTGCTGTTTTGAAACACCTCAGCAGTAACGGACATTCAGCCTCTGATCTTCAGGTAAGCATTCTCCAACGCGGCCTTCACGACACACTGCAAAGCAGAATCGCTGAGCAGAAACTGATAGCCAAGTTCCGTGCACATGAGGACGGCCTCAGTCGGGATCTTGGGTTCATGTCACACTATCTGTAACCCCCACGACTTGCCTGGGCTTGCAAAATCTCACTAAGTGTCTTGGCCGGAGGCAACACACATCTCTTTAACCTGTGCTTAACCCTGCCTCCACTCACATTGTCTGTATCTTTAAGGCTTGATTATCTGTAAAGACTCGCATTCCAACCATTATCTTGTAAATTGAGATTGTGTCTTTATATGCCCTGTTTGTGAACACGACTCGCACTCACCTGATGAAGGACCAGCCCTCAGAAAACGTGTGGCTTGTGCTACCAAATAATCCTGTTGGACTTTAACCTGGTGTTGTGAGACTTCTTAGTAGATTCATTACCCCAGCGTTTCATTTGGAATGTTGGTGAAGTCTGAGTTCACATGCATGTCGTTTACTCTGATCTGAAGTTGCAATACAATCCTGTTACTCGTCAATCTCCATCTTGTGATCATATATGACTGCTGATTCATCTATATTTTGCCTCTTATGGATGATAAACATAGTTGACAGTCTGCATTTTATGGACAGGCTACTTCAACAACTCAGGAACAGGCCCCACATACGTCAACGTTTCTTGCACTTGGTTCCAAACCTGCTCCCTGTCTTTGTTCACATTATTGCCCATTAACGTGTTCTCCTTCTACATTTACACTTGCTCAGCCTTGTACTGATCTGCCTCCATTCTTATCCTAATTATCTGTCATTTGTAACTATCTACCAGCCCTTCACACTGTTTGATCGAGTCTTTCATATACTTTGGTATATGAAATAATTCATGATCATCTGACGTTTCTGCGCCATTCTCGCCACTTTAAACTTCTGCTTTTTCACATGATATTCGCTCGTTGATGAAGTGGTTTTCCATACTAAATTATTAAAAGTAACAATTTCCCTAAGAGCGTCATTTGTCTTGGCTATTTTCAATGGCTCTTTTCCACCTGTCAAAGTTACTTCTTTCGATTCTTTGAAATTTCATGCACGTTTGACATGGTTCTGTCCTGAGATTTCTAAATCTTTGCCTAGCAGGCATCTGGCACTAATTCATATGCACTTAACATGGTTTTCTGTAAAGCATCTGCAGCAATACTCGAACTAACACTCTTCCAACTCCATCATGATTCACACAGAAGTCTTGTGCTTTATCCGTTCGGCTATGCGACAGACACAGTCCCGCTTCAATGAGACACGTGTAATTTAACAGCATAAATTTCGATTTCCTGGTGGCTGCTCTGATCAGCGGCTGACTGGCAGAAAGGGATATGAACTCAATCCCAGTTTCTCGCTCTTTCTCCTTCTCACAAATTTAGTTTTTTTGCCCCCAGGCCTCGTTTTGTCTCATGAACTACCCGCAAAGTCTCCTTTATTCCATATGTTAAAGAAAAACTCAGTCCCCACACTTATGTAACTTAACAAAGTCCTTCCTCCCGAATGAACCATTCATTTGAAAAAGACCTAGAATTAATGAAGAAAACATATGACATATGAATGCATAGGAACGAAAGATAGAAGCTGGAATTTAAAACCATCTGGTGGAGAAACAGCAGATGAACTCGTTGATGTTCTAAGTCTGGATTTCTTATTTATTACACAGGCACTTTCATCCACTGAATCACAACGTCAAATAAGAAGTGAGCATTTGAGTGCGTTATTTTACATTGGACCACATTCTTTTGCTGTAATATCGTTGAGATTTTTTCATCTGTTATGGGGTGTGTGAGAGTGAAAATTGAGATTAATCCGGAATTTAAGGCAGTGTAAAATATCTTTATTCGTGTCACAAGTCGACTTGAATTAAAGCTGCAATAAATTTACTGTGAAAATCCTCGAGTCGGCACATTCTGGCGCCTGCTGGAGTACACTGAGGGGGAATGCAGCATGGTCAATGCACCTAATCAGCACGTCTTTCAGATTGTTTGAGGAAACCAGAGCTCCCCGAGTAAGCCAACGCAGACATGGGGAAAATGTGCAGACTCCTCACAGACAGTGAACCAAGCCAGTAATCGAACCCGGGTCCATGGCAGTGTGAGATAGCAGTGATAACCACGGTGCCAAAGTGAGGTGGAAGATCAGCCAGAAAGTTCTTGAATGTTTGAAAGTTTGAAAAAACATGAAATGAACATCCAACTGCTCATTTTCCTCATGATACAGAAACATAGAATCATAGAAACCCTAGAGTGCAGAAAGAGGCCATTTGGCCCATCGAGTTTGCACCGACCACAATCCCACCCAGGCGCTACCCCCATATCCCCACATATTACTCGCTAATCCCTCTAACCTACGCATCTCAGGACACTAAGGGGCAATTTTAGCATGGCCAATCAACCTAACCCGCACATCTTTGGACTGTGGGAGGAAACTGGTGCACCCGGAGGAAACCCGCGACACCATGATATCGGAGACATTACGAAAAGGAAGCATCGGGGTTATGTTGACCTTAGCGTGATTCACAAATGAGGCTCCAGAATTCAAATCAGGTTCCAAATTTCAATAAATGTTTAATCGTAGAATAGATTCTGCACAGAATGAGACCATTCGGTCCCTCCTGTTGTAATACCTCCCTCAAAGATTGATTTATCCAGTGCCAGTTCCTCCCCTTTATACTTACCCCTGCACATTTATTTTCCCTGCTCGGCGAGTTTCCTTTTTTTTTCTACTTTCGTCACTGTGCAGGGTAATCTAATCAAGGTTTGTACCCTGTCAAAATGATATGGCACGTTTGAAAATGACAAACTGTTGTGAACGTGGTTCAAGCTGAACATGATGTTACCGCTGGTCCACTGGCATAGGTTCTAAGTCAAAGTCAGGTATTAGATGGAAATTCAGAAACATGATTTGTAAATGCTCGAGTTTGCCAAAATTCAGAGAATATTATGGTCTCCCGTTGTTTTCACTTTCTCTGTCGCAATGGTTTACAGGACAAACACTTTTGGACTGAGATTAGGAGAATTATTTTCGCTCAAAGACTGGTAAGTCTGTGGAACTTATCTCAAAAACAAAACACTTGACGCCAAAACAATGTTTGCTTTCAGGAACGAGTTAGATGTCGTTCCTAATGATAAAGGGATGGACGGTTATAGGTGTGTCCGTGTGGTGGTGGGGCGGGCGGTGATGGTGGAGGTCGAGGTGGAGGGGGGAGGGAAGCGGGGATAGGTTTCTCAGTTGCATGATCTGCCATGATCAATATGAATGGTGAAGCAGTCTGGAAGGACCGCATGGCCTACTCCCGCTCACATTTTCTATGTTGCTCTGCATTGTTATTTGTTTTCCCAGTCGTTCCCTCGGTCAGGAACACATTGAACCAAAAAGCAGCTGCTGGACTTGGACTTGAACATTGGGCACTCAAATTGCAGCTCTCATACTGTATCGACAGATGCACCCAAACCTTTTTAAAAAGCTTCTCACTTCTGTCTTCTATGTCTGGTTAATGGCATCAGTGTGTTTTACGTTACCCCTCTGGTATTCGACCTTCTCCAGCGCATTTTCGTCACAGACATAACTTTGACTCCATGTCACAATCCTAACTTGCAACAACTCCTCGCTCCTTAACAGTGGTTGTGATGTGACAAATGTTGTTACCTAGGTACCTGCTCGTGTCTTCAATGCTTTGAAGATTAGATGAATTTCGGCAGATATTTATTTGCTGAAATTGAAGTGTGAAGCTGCAATCGTACAGCTTCCACGAGTGAGTGAAAAAGTCAAATGGTGTTTATTGAGGAAGAGTGCGTACTTTGGGAAAAACATTACAAATGATGCGAAACAAAAATTATGGGAGTGAAATTAGATCTGTCAAGAAAACGTCTTCGCGCAAATGATCCAACTTTCTGCTTTCCAAATTCTCCTCTACAACATGCAGGTAATTCCTGATGTCAGTAGTCGAGATAAATTATTCGAAATTACATGTGAGGTGTGAAACTGCAAAGGCAGCTTTTACATGAGACCACGTTCTTGCCAGCACTACTTATCGACAGTTTATATTTGAAGATGTATGTTAACCAGAAAGACTCAGCCACTACAATGATTTGAACGTGGGATCGCCTGTCAATTAGATCCCGTTTTTCTCCAACTGAACCACGGCGTCGACAGACTGCCGACTTCGGGAATATACAGCTTTAAATTACATAACATTGTTTTGCTCTCACCATTTATTTTCACCTTTTCAGTTCTCATTTGAAAGAGAGTGTAACTGCTGCTGAGCAGCTTTCTGAAGATGCGAATATTCAAACAACGCTGGGGATAATCAAATCCAAAATGCTGGCTGGTATCCTGAAGTTTTGAATTCGCAAAAAATAAAGCGCAAATGTTTCCGCTTGTGCGGGGTCAGTAATGAAGAATGATGGTTTTTCAACTCCCTTACTTTGAGAAGTGCTTGATCACAGTATGGAAGTCTCAAATATCACCAAAGGTGTTGAAAAAAATTCAAAAAGCCTGGAAGCATTTTCGGAGAGAGAAAATGAATATGTGTTCCATAACCTTATCGGTGTTCTTCAGAGTTGCTGCCAGACATGTTGAGTATTTCAACCATTTTATGCCATTATATCTGATGGGCAGCATCCGCAGTATTTTGCTTTTCCATTAATTAATCTGCATACATGTGAACAGAATTGAGAATGACTTTGAGAATTTAGTTGCATAATATGACATTGTTGAGGTTAATGTTTTAACTTTCACTCCAGAATTCAGTGAGTTGATTTGGAGCACTATGTGAGATTTACACAGTCCATTTCAACCCTATACTTGATGTGATTTTGCGACTGGGATTTCTGTTTAACCAATCTGACTTCGAGAAAAACTGAAATGGTTGGTTTCTCTCCTGTATTATTTGAATGCTAGGTTGGAGTTAAGTCTGTAGAAGCTGGGATCAGAGTGGGACAGAATACATCTGCTGTTTGAGCCTTTGGAACTGATGAGCTGTCTCTGTTTCTGTTAATGACAATGTACATACTACGTGTGAGAAGGAGCTGTCTGCGTCGTTCCTGGCAACAAAAGTGGAGAGTGGAATCAAGAACAAAAGGGAAACGATGTAACGGGTTGGGGGACAAGAGAGATTTAATGTGAAAAAGGACAAACATAAGGCGGTAAAAGGGCCAAAATCTCACGACGAGACCATTAGACAACGTTGCTGGATCGTTAAGGAATATGGTACTGATCCGCTCAGAAATGAACTCAGGAAAGACACAAATAATAATAACTCTTTAAACAGATGGAAAATAGCGGAAGATATGAATTTTTCAACTTTGTGGGAACTAACACGGAAAGCCAGCACATTGTGAATGCGAGATTTTTGTAAATGGTGGACGGGTAGATAAATATTGATCTTCGTTCACACAAAGTTCATATTTTCGTTCAAAAAATGTATTGCCTTTATAGATTCGGAAAATCGTTTATAAAAGCCCGGTGATCAAGCTAGAAATTTACTATCTGCAGCTTGATCATAGAAAGAAGTCTTCAGACCATAAGACCAAAAATATAGGAGCACAATGAGGCCATTCGGCCCATATATTCTGCTTCACTATTCAATCATGGCGAATAACTTTTCTCATTACCATTCTCCTGCCTTTTCCCCATAACCCCTGAGCCTCTTATTAATCAAGAATCTATATATCTCTGTCTTAAAAACACTCAATGACTTGGCCTCCACATCTTTTGTGGCAAAGGGTTCCACAGATTCACTACTCTCTGTTCGAAGAAATTCCTCATCTTATCTGTATTAAAGGATCGTCCCTTTAGCCTGACGTTGTGCTCTCTGGTTCAAGTTTTTCCTACCATGGGAACCACCGTTCACCGTCCATTCTATCCAGGCCTCGCAGTATCCTGTAAGTTTCAATAAGATCCCTCTTCATCCTTCTAAACTCCAAAGAATATAGACCTAGAATCCTGAACATTTGCTGATACGATAAACTGTTCATTCCAGGGACCATTGCTGTGAACCTTCTCTAAATCCTTTCCCAGGCTAGCATATCCTTCCTTTGATAAGGGACCCAAAACTGCTCACAATACTTCAAATGAGGTCTGACCAGAACCTTATACGGCCTCAGATGGACATCCCTGTTCTTGCATTCTAGTCCATAAGACCATAAGACCATAAGACATAGGAGCGGAAGTAAGGCCATTCGGCCCATCGAGTCCACTCCACCATTCAATCAAGGTTGATTTCAACTCCATTTACCCGCTCTCTCCCCATAGCCCTTAATTCCTCGAGAAATCAAGAATTTATCAATTTCTGTCTTGAAGACGCTCAACGTCTCGGCCTCCACAGCCCTCTGTGGCAATGAATTCCACAGACCCACCACTCTCTGGCTGAAGAAATTTCTCCTCATCTCTGTTCTAAAGTGACTCCCTTTTATTCTAAGGCTGTGCCCCCGCGTCCTAGTCTCCCCTGTTAATGGAAACAACTTCCCTACGTCCATCCTATCTAAGCCGTTCATTATCTTGTAAGTTTCTATCAGATCTCCCCTCAACCTCCTAAACTCCAATGAATATAATCCCCCGATCCTCAGACGTTCATCGTATGTCAGGCCTACCATTCCTGGGATCATCCGTGTGAATCTCCGCTGGACCCGCTCCAGTGCCAGTATGTCCTTCCTGAGGTGTGGGGCCCAAAATTGCTCACAGTACTCCAAATGGGGCCTAACCAGTGCTTTATAAAGCCTCAGAAGTACATCCCTGCTTTTGTATTCCAAGCCTCTTGAGATAAATGACAACATTTGTCCACTCAACATGAATGCTAACATTACCTTTGCCTTCCAAGCTGCTGGCGGAATCTATACCTTAACCTTAATAGAATCTTGGAGAAGGACTCTCAAGTCCCTTTGTGCTTCTGATGTCCGAAGCATTTCCCCATTTAGAAAAGCGTCTACGCCTCCATTCCTCCTTACAAAGTGCATAACCTTGCACTTTTCCACATTGCATTCCAACTGCCACTTCTTTGCCCATTCTCCCAACCTGTGCAAGTCCTTCTGCAGCGCCCCCCCCCCGCCTCCCCACCGCCGCTTTGTCAATACTACCTGTCCCTCTACATATCTTTGCATAGTCTACAAACTTAGCAATAGTGCCTTCAGTTCCTTCTTCCAAATAATTAATGTAAATTGTGAAATTTTGTGGTCCCAGCACCGACCTGTTAGGGACACCACTCATCACCGCTGCCATCCTGGAAAAGACTACTTCATCCCCACTCTCTGCCTTCTGCCTATCAGCCAATCCTCTGTCCATGCCAGGATCGTGCCATTAATACGATGGGCTATTAACTTATTTAACAGTCTCCGATGCGGCACCTTGCCAAAGTCTTTCTGGAAATCCAAACAAATCACGTCCACTGGTTTTCCTTTACCTAACTTCCTCGTTACCTCCTCACATAACTTTTATCAGATTTGTCAGACGTGACCTCCCCTTGACGAAAACGTGCTGACTCAGTCCTATTTTACCATGCACTTCCGAATACTCCGCAATTTCATCTTTAATAATGGATTCTCAAATCTTTCCAATGACCAAAGTCACGCTAACCGGCCTATAATTTCCCGTCTGCTCCCTCCCTTCCTTCTTAAACAGCGGTGTTACATTAGGTGCTATCCATTTCTCTGCGTCTACTAATTTCTGCATGATCACCACCAATGCCTCCAGAGTTTCCACGCCTATCTCTCTTAGTACACTGGGGTGTAGGCCACCCTTTCCAGGTGATTTATCTACATTCAAACCTTTCAGTTTCACCAGAACGGTCTCCTTAGTGATGGCCACTACACTCACCTTTGCCCCCTGATTCTCCTGGAGGTCTGGCATCGCATTGGTGTCTTCAACCGTGAAGGCTGGAGCAAAGTAATTATTCACTTCCTCTGCCATTTCTTTGTTTCCTATTATTACTTCGTCAGCCTCATTTTCCAATGGTCCAATGTCCACTTTGTGCCTCTGTCTTACCTATAATATATGGAAAAACACTCTTCCTATCTTATTTTAATATTAGTGGCTAGCTTACACTCTTATTTCATGTTCTTCCCTCTTATTGCACTTTTAGTTGTCCTCTGCTTGCTTTTAAAGGCTTCCCAATCCTTTAGCTTCCTATTAATCATCGCCACTTTGTATGATGTTTTCTTTTGCTTTTATGCTGTCCTTGACTTCCCTCTGCAGCAATAGATGCCTCGTTCTCCCTGAGCATATTTCGTCCTCCTTGGGATGAGTTTCTGTCGTGCCTCCCGAATAACCCCAAAAACTACTGCCATTGCTATGGGTAATGCTGGTCACCACTCTACAGCAAAGGCACTAGAAAGAGAAGAGAGGGTGCTTACTGGGAGGCTTTCAAGCATACATTCTGCAGTTCTGAGGGGTTGTTGGGATGTTCGGGTTCTTTTATTTGGAACTTAGAGGATAGCCATAGTGATAGCGATTTTCCAGACAATGTAGGTTAGGAGACGGTAAACAGAGAAAACATTCCCTCTGTTTGTAGCTCACTAAAACCAGGCGTCTTGAATGACAAGTGAGGTGCATATAGAGAGAGAACGGTAGCAGGGACATTTCCACTCAGATTTTTTGGGCTGGAATGCTTCCGCAGAATAGGTGGTAGTAGATAATTTCAGGAATAACTTCAGACAGGAATTGAAAGGGTACTTGATCAGGAGCATCTGACATACGCGCAGTAAAGAAATAACAACACAGGAGCAGTAACCAAAAAAAAAGAGCAAATCGCAGCGGCAAAAACTCACACAAGCAGGCACAAATGCACCCACGCACACAGGCAGATAGACATATAACTGGGCATAGGACGACTTTGACAAAAAGAAAGAGGGTGAGAAAGAAGACTTTCACCAATTCGGCTGATGTTCTGCTGCATTTATAGCAGGAATTTCGTGAATAAGGAAATCATCACCTGTTGTTGAATGGCAATAAATATAGTTCTGTGTCGAGCACGATTTGCTCCAAAATTCGAAACCGAAGGATGAAAAGTGAAAAATACTTGGCTGGATTCTAACCTGCAAGGGACAACTGATTTTTAATTCGTCCTTTTTGTTTTACTATTCGGCCATGGCCTCAATGTCCTCAGCCCATTACTATACTCCTTATACATCTATGACTCTGTGGCTCAATTCCTTCCAACTCGATTTTCCAGTTTGCTAATGACACAACCGTAGTGAGCCGGATCTCAAACAATGATGAGTCGGAGTACAGGAAAAATATAGAAAATTTTGTGAACTCTTGCGACGACAATAATCTCTCCCTAAATGTCAACAAACGAAGGAGAAAGACATGGACTTCAGGAAGCGAAATAGAGGGTGTATCCCTTTCTACATCATTGGGTCAAAGTAGAAATGGTCGAGGGCTTCAAATATTTCCCAGCCCAGATCACAAATAATTTGCCCTGGTTCCTCCAAGCCAACACTACAGTTAAGAAAACCGACCAACCCCACTTATTTCTCAGAAGATTAAGGACATTTGGCATGTCAGCTATGAATCTCATCAACCTTTACAGCTGCATCAAAAAAGCATCCTTCCTGGTTGTATCACATCTTGGGATGACTCCTGTTCTATCCAAGACCACAAGAAACTACAAAGGGTCGTGAACGAAGTCCAGCCAATCATTCAAACCAGCCTCCTACCCATATACTCCCCGCTGCCTAGGAATGTCAGCCATCATAATTAAGGACCACACGCATCCAGGATATACTTTCTTCCTCTTTCTTCAGTCGGAGAAAGATATAAATGTCTGAATACACTTACCAACCGATTGAATAACAGTTTCTTCTTTGCAGCCATCAGACCTAGGTATGGAACTACTTTGCATTAAGTTGATCTTTTGCTACACCTTAGCTATGAATGTAACACTACATTCTGCACCCTCCCCTTTCCTACTCCATTGTATGCATTGTCTACATACCTCAGAAGATACAATAGATTTCACTGCAATCTAATAGATATGACAATAATAAATCAATTCAAATCAAATACTACAACAATAAACACCAAGAAAATGACACTGATCGCCACTCAAAACAATTCTGGAAAAAGTAATCTGCTTGATGTGATTCTGATTTATTGCTGGATTTACGTTCCTTATCACTGCTGGATGCATGGACCTGTACTACTTCCTCATTTCGGATCAATCGGATTCCATGCACGAAGTTAATCTTTTAAATAAAAGAAATACAGGCAGCAAGGTGTTAAAATAAATGTTAATGCGTTCAAGGCCAGACTCACTCTAGTGCAGGGATCCCAAAATTGCTCCATTGAAGGTGCTATAGGGAATAATATTTTTGATGAAATGGGAAATATGACGTTGTAAGAGAATAGGTATGGAACAGAAATTAAATCCAGTCTCCCGCATGGTAGTTACACATGTTATTCATGAACCACCATTGTATTTATTTGAATTGATTTCACAATTTTACACTCACTTCATTTTCTTTCTGTACTTCTTACCAGTGTGATAGTGCACCAACGTGAATAAATCTAAACCTGCAGTTAATGTTGTATTTTGAAGTGTTCAGAAAATGCTGGTAGCACTCTGAAGATCCGGAAAAGTCTTGGCAGAAGCAGTGTTCTAACAGCATCCGTGGATAGAGAAACAAAGATAACGTTTCGAGTCTTTATGATTCTTCTTTTGAGTTAACAAGAGGGTTTCGATCAGTCGATAGTAAATTTACTAAGTTTTGTGGGAAGATATACCAAGGGAGATAATATATTAACATAGGAGTCAGGATATTCAGGAGCTACGTTTAATGTGGGATATTCCAGTTTTCAGCTGGACGGACTTTTGTTTCGTATCAGATAATTTAGCTTTCAATGCTTTTTAAGGCATTGTGTTCATCTGAACAGTGCTTATATTCACATTGTATGGTATTAGAGATGAGAATTCAAAAGTGGATTGAGGGAATCTGCTGGCAGTCAGAGGGATGGTTGGTAAGTTGGAGGCTTTGAAAGTGTTTTGACCAGGGTTCAATGTAAGCCCATTTTTTAAAGAGTGAAGTACAGAGCCCTGGATGACTCGGGATATTGAGGCCCTGGTCAACAAGAAGAAGGTGATGCATAACACGAATAGGCAGCTGGGATCATGTGGATCACTTGAAGTATATAGATAGTGTAAGAGTAGAGTTAAGCTCGAAATCAGGAGGGCAAAAAGGGGACACGAGATTGCTTGGCAGATAAGGCACAGGAGAATACAGCGATTTTCTACAAATACATGAAGGACATAAAGGTAGCTAGGGAG
The DNA here is from genome assembly GCF_964213995.1 of Mustelus asterias. Taxonomy (NCBI): domain Eukaryota; kingdom Metazoa; phylum Chordata; class Chondrichthyes; order Carcharhiniformes; family Triakidae; genus Mustelus; species Mustelus asterias. The sequence goes on along the minus strand of NC_135816.1, from coordinate 90,267,787 downwards.
AGAATCGGGTCTCTTAAATATCAACAATGTCAACTATATGCGGATCCACAAGATATCCTAAATGAATATTTCTCATCAGTATTTTATGTTTTTTAAAAGCATTCATGTTAGGGAAGTTGGGGAAATAAATAATAATGTTCTGAGGAATGTACATGTTACAGGGAAGGAGGTGATGGAAGTTTTAAAGCAGATCAATGCAGATAAATCCCGGGGAACTGATTAACTGTTTTCCCGGAAGTTTGGGAGGCTAGGGAGGAAATTTCGGGTCGCCTCGCAGAGATATTTGAATCCTGGACAGCCACAGGTGAGGTACCTGAAAATTGGAGGGTGGTAAATATTGTGCATTTGTTTAAATCAGGCTGCAGGGAAAGGTCTAGGAACTACAGGCCAATGAGCCTAACACCTGTAAGTGGTTGTGCTGTTAGAAGTTGTTCTGAGAGACAGGATTTACAAGCATTTCGAGAGGCAATGGCTGATTAGGGACAGTCAGCATTGTTGGTGGAAAACCATGTTTCACAAATTTGATTGAGTTATTTGAAGGAGAGAAACGAAGGTAAATGAGGGCAGTGCAGTTGATGATGTCTACATGGACATTCGCAAAGTCGATGACAAGGTACCGCATGGTAGGTTCTTGCATTAGGTTAAACATCACGGGATTCAGGATGAGGAAGCTAAATGAATACAAAATTGGCGCGATGACTGAAGACAGGGTTGTTGGAAAGATTTTTTTTTTAAATATGGAGGCCTGTGACCAGCGGTGTGCCTCAGGGATTAGTGGTGATTCCACTGACATTTGTCATTTATATTAATGATTTGGATGAGAATTTAGGAGGCATGGTTACTAAGTTTGCAAATGACGCCAAGATCGGTGGCATAGTGGACAACGAAGAAGGTTATCGAGGATTGCAGTGGAATCTTGAACAATTGTGCCAGTGGATTGATGAATGGCTGATGGTTCTTAATTTAGATCATAGCGATGATGCATTAATTCAGATGATGCATTTTGGTAGATCGAACCAGCGCAGGACTTACACAGTTAATGGCAGGTTGCTGGGGGGAGTTACAGAACAACGAGATCGAGGAGTACTGTTTCATATCTCCTTGAAAGTGGAGTCACAGGTGGGCAGGGTGATGAAGAGGCATTTAGCATGCTTGGTTTCATTGCTCAGAACAGTGAATACAGGAGTTGTTTTTGAAGTTGTATAAGACATTGGTGAGCCCACACTTTGAAAAAAGTGTACAGTTCTGGTCACCGTATTATAGTAATGATATTATTAAACCAGAAAGAGCCGGAAAAGATTTACGAGGATGTTACTGAGACCTGAAGGTTTGTGTTATAAAGAGAGGCTGGATAGACTGGGACTCTTTTCCCTGGAGTCCAGGAGACTTAGGGGTGATCGGAGAGACGTGTATAAAACAATGACGGGCATAGATCAGTTAGATAGACAACATCTTATTTCAAAATTAGGGAACTCTAAAATTGAGGGTGTAGGTTTTGGCTGAAAGGGAAGAGATACGAAAAGGTCCAGAGGGACATTTATTTCAAACAGATGGTGGTGGGTGTCTGGAACAGGCTGCCGGAGTTAGTACTGGAGGCGGGTACAATTTTGTCTTTTAAAAAACATTTAGCCAGTTACATGGGTAGGATGGATATTGAGGGATATGGGCTAAACGCGGGCAATTGGGACTGGCTTAGTGGTTGAAAAAGTGCAGTATGCCGAAGTTGGGTCGAAGTTTCCATGCCGTGAACCTCTATGACTCTATGACTCACAGAGGCTCGAAGTCATGGACCGCATGGCTCATGTAGAAACTATGTCACAGACTGAATGAAAATTTGATCTCGGGTGTATGCGCGCGAGATCCTTTCAGTATTGAACGACGTAATATCATGTCAGTGATACTGAAAGAGGGCAACTGCAGCGTAACCTAGAGGCTAGAGTAGACGATTCGCCTCTGAACCTGTTCACTCTCTCTAATATATGAAAGTGTGTGATGATTCATTCTATTTTTCTCTGTCTCTGCTGTATTGATGAACGTGCAACTATTAGGGCATCTGACAGCCAAACACTCTACAGCTTGTAGTTCAGAATTGCAACTCTTCTCTGTCAGTGAATGGAGTTGCCTCGGGGTGTGAGCCTCATTCTGCATCTGTCAGTGACGGCAAGTGTATGTGGGCATAGTTAATTGATTAGTTAATTGATTAATTAGTCCAATATTTCTGATTTGAAAGTACGTTTGCAACATTGTGTGATCAATTCTAACAAGAAATAGTTGCCCATTGCCTTCAGCAGGGCTATCCACTGAACAAATAAGGAACACCTTCAATGGTAAAACATGTGCAGAGAAATCCGGCGTTCATTTCAAGCATTATGAACATTTATTTTTCATTCTTTGGAAGTCGAATTTCCAGTTCAAGATACATGGCGAAGTGGAATGCAATGAGCGTGGGTTCTATATCAGTGAAAGTGTGGAATTCGTTGGACACCAATAATCAGCCTGCTCTTTCAAATTTCAGGGCTCACGCTGAGTTTGACACCAGAAACGGGACTGCAATACAAATGCAGTGAATATGCTGAGCCTTTTCGAGTGTCTGAGCAGAACTTAGCTTATCTTTTTCATTCGTGAGACTTGGGCATCGCTGGCTGGCCATCATGTAGTGTCCATTCTTAGTTGCTCTTGAGAAGGTGGCGGTGAGCTGCCTTCTTGAAACGCTGGAGCCCACGTGCTGTGGATTGACCCATCAATGGCAGAAAAAAGGGAATTGGAGGATTTTGACCCTGCGACTGCGAAAGAACAGCTATGTATTTCCAAATCAGAATGTTGAATGGCTTAGAGGGGAACTCGCAGGTTGTGGTGTTGTCCTTCAAGATGGAAGTAGTCCTGAGCTTTGACGGGGTTGTCTAAGGATCTTTGGTGAATATCTGCAGTGCAGCTTCTCACCAGTGAAAAATGCTGCTTCTGTGTGTCGGTGGTAGAAGGAACGTGGATGTGGTGTCAATCTTGCGGGCTGCTTTGTTCTGGATAATGTCCAGCTTCTTTAATATTGCTGGAGTTGCACCAACATAGGCAAGGGTGGAATATCCCATCCATCCCTGACCTTTACCTTGTAGATCGTGAATAGGCTTTGCAGAGTCAGGAGTTGAGTAACTCATCGCAGTAATGCGAGTCTTTGACCTGCTCTTGTAAACATTGTGTTTCTGTCGCGAGTCCAGTTGGGTTTCTGTTCAATGATAACACAAGGAATGGTGACAGTGGGGGTTTCTGTGATGGGAATACTGTTGAGTACCAAGGTACGGTTGGTCGCTTGTCTCTTACTGGTGGTGGTCATTTTCTGGCATTTATGTGGCACGCATGTTGCTTGCCACTTGTCAGCCAAAACCTGGATATGGTCCAAACTTTGTCTCATTTTAACTTGGAATGCTTCATTACCTGAGCGAATCGTGCTGAACTTTGTGCAATTATGGGCGAACATACCCGATTCTCATCTCATGGCGGAGGGAAGGTCATTGACGAAGCAGTTAAAATGTTTGCCCCTGGAGTTCGACCCCAAGGGACTCCTGCTGAGATGTCCGAGTGCTCAAATGGCTGACCCCCACAACTCCAAGAATCTTCCTATCTGTCAGATATGACTGCAACCAGCAGAGTATTTGTCCCCCTGATACCTAGTGACTCATGTTTTGCCAGGGCTCCTTAATGCCACACTCGGTTGAATTAGGCTTCGTTGTCAATCACTGTCACTCTCAACTCACCTCCGGAATTCAGCTCTTTCGTCAGTGAACGAAGGCTGTAATGAGGTCAGTAGCTGAGCGACATTGGCGACGCCCAAACTGGGCGTCACTGAGCAGATTTTGGCTCATCAGTCGGCGCTTGATAGCACTGTTGATGACCCCTTCCATCACTTTACTAATGATCGACAGTAGCCTGATGGGGCGGTGATCTGCTGCGTTGGATTTGTCAAGCTTTTTTTGTGTACAGCACATACCTGGGAAATTTTCCAAATTTACAGGTCGATCCTGATGTTGTAATTCTACGCAAATAAAAGTGGCTCGGGGAATGGCAAGTTTTGGACTACAAATTTTCAGTACTATTGTTGAAATTCTGTCAGAGTTCATTTCCTTTGCATTATCCTATGTCTCTAGCCCTTTATTGATAACACATAGAGTGAAATAAATTGACAGGAGACTGGCATCGATGATGCTGGGGACATCCGGAGGGGTCTGGGATGAATCACGCACTCGGCACTTCATTTTGAAGATTGCTGCGAAAGCTTCAACCGTATATTTTGCACTGATTTTTTAGACTCCTCTATCACTGAAAATAGGGATGTTTGTGGAGCCTCCTCCTCCAGTGAGTTGTTTAACCCCCAACCATCATTCACGACCAGATGTGGGGAGGCTGCAGAGCTTTTTCCTCAATGAAGCGGACCAAAACTGCATGTAGCACTCCAGATGCCGTCACACCAATACCTTACACAAGTGCCAAAGCACTCCCCTACTTGTGCAAACTTTCCATTCGCAATGCATGTCAAAATTCTATTTGTCTTGATTATTCGCCACTGCACCTGAATTCTAACTTTCTGCGGTTCATGCACCAGGACACCCAAATCCCTCTGCACCAAAGCATCTTGATGTTTCTCTCATTTTACATCATAAATTGTATTTTTATTCCTCCCAAAAAAATGGATAAGGATACGTTTTTCCATTTAAATTCCATCTGCCATACCTTTCCCCACCTACCTAATTTATGCCTATCTATCAGCAAATTTCTAATTTCCTGATTGCGAATTGCGTTCCCACTGATTTAGTGCCACCTACAAATTTGGCGAGAGAACATTCTATCCCTGGATCCAATTCGTGAATGTAATTTCTAAATGGTTGGGGTCCGAGCACTTATTCCTGTGGCACAGCACTATTTAAAGCTTGCAAACATAAACAAAGACACATTGATCCCCTTCTTTCCTTTCTGATAGTTAGCGAATCCTATATCCAAGGTAATATATTGTATCCAATGCTATGGTATCTTACCTTGTGTATTAACTTCTGCATAGCACCTGATCAAATTACTTTAGCAGTCCGGGTACGTTACATCTACATGATCCCCATTATCCCCATTTGCTTGTTAGTTACATTATCTCGCAACTTAGATGAACATGAATTAATCTTCACAAATCCATGCTGATTATGATGGATCGCGATTTCAGTTTCCAAATTTCCTGTTACTGCTTCCTTAACAATGCATTCCAACACATTTGTTGGAAAAATATTGATTACGTCTCTCTGTGTTCCCCTTTACTTAATCCCCAGTCCCTTCCTCTAAGAGACCGAAGTTGACTTTAGGCATTGTCTGTCTTTTCATATGCTACATAAGATCATGCTATCTGTTTTTATCTTTTGTGCTAGATTTCTTTTTTCATTTACCTTTGCACTTTTTATTCCTTGTTAGTAACCCTTTGTCGTTTTTTAAAACTTTCCCAATTTCCCAAACTAACAGTGGCCTTTGTAACATTCTATGACTTTTTTTGCCTTTGTATTATCTTCAAACTCCTCACTTAGCCACGGGTGCATTTCCAACCTGTTAGAATCTTTCGTCCTCACTGGAATATCGTTCAGTTCAGAAAAACTGAATATCTCATTACATATCTGTTAATGTTCAACAACGGTCAACACCTCTTCGTAGGGTCACAGTCTCTGGCATGCTCTTGTAGCCATCGTATTTATAGAGCTGGCCCGCTTGAATTTCTCTTCGACGGTTACTCCCAAGTTGTTAATATTGGAAATTCAGCGATGCTAGTGCAACCAATGTCAAGGGATGATAGGCAGATTCACTCAATTTGCATATAGTCATTGCATTGGGCTTCTGTGGCATAAATGATGCCTGCTAGTTTTCTGCCCAAGCCAGTGTATAATTCAAGTGTTATTGCATTTGTTCATGGACTATTTCAGTAACCAAAGAGTTGCTATGAGGTTGAACATTGTTCGATCCTCAGCGAACAACTCCACTTCCGACCATGTGATGTAATGAATATTATTGATAAACATCTGAAGTTAGTTGGGCCCAGGACATTCCCTACAGATTATCTTCAGTGATGTCCTGCATTTGAGATGATTGCTGTCTAATAACCCCAGCGATCTTTGTTTATGACAGGTTTGCCTCCAATTGGTGTGCAGTTTCCCTGATTTGCTTTGAATTCCGTTTTGCTGATGCTCTTTAATGCCACACTGTGGAATGACGCCTTGATGTCAACATCAGTTATTCTAAGCTCCCCTCTAGAGTTCAGCATTTTTAGCCATGTTTGAATGAAATGGCAAAGATATCAGGAGCTGGGGGAACCTATGCACAATAAAAGGGATATTGATAAAAATATCATATTGATATCATATTTTAATGACACTATCAATCTTGTTGCTGATAATTGAATGTAGACTTATAGAGTAGTAATTGATCAGGTTTGATTTGTCCTGCTTTGTGTGAAGAGGGCATATCTTCGCAATTTTTCCCATTGCGAGGTAGTTGCCAGTCTAGTTGCTCTAATGGCACTGTCTGACTCAGGTTACGGCACGTTCTGGAGGGCAGGTCTTAAGTACTCTTGTTAGAATATTGCCAGGCCCAATAGTCTTTGCAGTATCTAATTTTTCAGCTATTTCCTTATATTACGTGCACGGAATCAAATTGGCTGAAGACTGATATCTTTGGTGCTGGGGACCTCCAGAGAAGGCCACGATGGATCATCGACTCGGTATATAGTCATTGCCTTGGGCTTATGCGGCGTAAATAATGCCTGCTAGTTTTCTGCCCAAGCCAGTGTATCATTCAAGTGTTCGTGCATTTGTTCATGGACTATTTCAGGAACCAAAGAGTTGCTATGAGGTTGAACATTGTGCGATCATCAGCGAACAACTTCACATCCGACCATGTAATGTAATGAATATTATTGATAAACATCTGAAGGTAGTTGGGCCCAGGACATTCCCTACAGATTATCTTAAGTGATGTCCTGCATTTGAGATGATTGCTGTCTAATAACCCAAGCGATCTTTATTTGTGACAGGTTTGACTCCAATTGGTTTGCAGTTTCCCCTGATTTGCTATGAATTCCGTTTTGCTGAGGCTCTTTAATGCCACACTGCGGAATGACGCCTTGATATCAATATCAGTTATTCTCAGCTCATTGCAATTTCTTCAGACTTGTTTATTGGACTGGTTGCTGGGCGACCCAGAATTTACGCTGGGGCTATTTGTGGAGAATCATCCTTCAGTCAATTGTTTAAATATCCAGCTCAATATGGTAGAACTGTAGATATTAGATCGATTAATTGGCTTTGGAATCACTTAGCTTTATCTATTACTTACTAAACGTATGCGCTGACATGCAGGTAGTTCTGTGTTGTAGCATCACCATGTTTAAACCTCGGTTTAACATTGCCTGCTGCTGCTCCTGGAATGCTCTCTCGCACTCTTTATTGAACCAGGGTTGATCTCCTGGTTTGCTAGTAACGTTAGAGGAGGAGATATGCTTAGTCATGAGATGAACGTTTGTACTTGAGTACAATTCTACAAAAGCTGGTCGCACACTGTGCCTTATTGCTAATGTAAGCGGGCAATTCAAAAAATGGGAGACGAGAGAACACAGCGAACTATACATCAGTGAGCCAAGCTTTAATACTGGGAAATTTGCTGGAGTCCATCATCAAGGACTTCAAAACTCAACATTTGGAAGACAGAGGTATAATCAGACAAAGTCAGCATGCATTTGCACGGGGGCTATCATGCTTGAAGATTCAATTTGAATTCCTTGAGGATGTAACCAGTAAGGTTGACCGAAGAGAAGCAGTGGATGTGGTTTATGTAGACTTTCAGAAGGCTTTCGACAAGATCGTCCAGAACAGATTACAATATAAAGTTAAAGCTAATGGGATTGCAGGTAATGTCTTGATATGGATAAAAAAAGCTCATTAGCAGATCAGAAGCAAAGAGCTGGCAGAAATGGGCCTTTTTCTGATTGAAAGTCAGTGACAAGTTGGATCTCTGCTAAAACCAAAACTGTTCAAATTATATATTTATCATTTGGAAGAGGGAACTAAATGTATTATCTTCAAATTTGCAGATGGTCGAAAGTTGTGTAGATAGTGAGTTATGAGTAGGATGCGGAAATGCTTCAGCGTGATTTGGACAGGCTGAGTTTGTCGGTATATGCATGGCAGATGCAGTATAATGTGCATAAATATGAGATTATTCATTCCAACAGTGATAAAAGGAAGACAGGTTATTTCTTGAATGGGTGTAAATAGATAGCAGTGGATTCTCAGCGAGACCTTGTTGTCGTTGCGCATCAGTCACTTAAAGTCAGCACGCAGGTACAGCCAGCATAAGAAGGCAAATGGTACGTTGGCCTTCATGGAGAGAGGTATTGCCGATAGAGATACCGATGTTTTGCTGCAATTTATCGGGTGTTTTTGAAGCCGCACCTGGAGTGTTTTGTGTTCAGTTTTGGTATCCTTTTCTCAGGAAGGATGTTCTTGTTGTCGAGGGTGTACAGCGAAGGTGTACCAACCTGATTCCTGGGATGGCAGGGGTGGCATATGAGGAGAGACGAAGTCGGTTAGGATTTCATTCACTGGAGTTTAAAAGAGTGAGAGGCAATCACATAGAAACTGATCAAATTTAATATATTGAGAGAGAGAGTGGATTTAGAAATATTGTTTCCAATGGCAGTGGAGTCAAGAACGAGTAGTCATAGTTTGAGGATAAAGGGTAATCCTTTCAGAACTGAGCTGAGGAGAAATTTATTCAACTAGAGGGTTGTAAATGTACGGAATTCAGTGCCACAATAGTAGTTGAGACCAACTTTGGCATGTCACCAACTTTACAAATGTACCATAGAAAGCATTCTTTCTGGTTGTATCAGAGCTTGGTATGGCACCTGCCCTGCTCAGCACTGTAAGAAGCTACAAAAGATTGTGAAAGTAGCCCAATCCATCGCGCAAGCCAGATTCCCATCCATTGACTTTGTCTACTCTTGCCGCTTCCTCGGCGCAGCAACCAGCGTAATTAAAAACTGCACGCATCCCGGACATACTTTCCTCCACCTTTTTCTGCCCGGAAGAAAGATACTAAATTCTGAGCCCACGTAACAACCGACAGAAGAACAACTTGTTTCCTCCTGCCATCAGACTTTTGATTGGACCTACCTCGCATTAACTTGATAATTTTCTACACCCTAGCTATGCCAATAACAGTACATTCTGCATTCACTGGCTTTTATCTCTATAGATGGCCTCCATTGTCTGTATAGCGCGCAAGGAACAATTGTTTCCACTCTATATGTGACAATAATAAATCAAAGCAAATCAAATCAAAACATTGTCTCATTTCAGGAAGAGATTAGGTGTAGCTCTTGGGCCTAAAGGTATAAAGGGCAATGGGGGTAAGGAAGGATCAGCATGCTGAAATTCATGATCAGCCATGATCAAAATAAATCTGGAGATGGCTCGAAGGACTAGGTGGCATATCCTGCTTCGAGTTTCTCTGTTTGTATGTTTCTATTGTTGTCCAGTGCCCAGTTGTGAATTGCGAGACCTGTTCCAACCCTGACCCACTTATCATGATAACAGTGCAAAATAACATATGACGTGTGTGTGTGTGTGTGTGTGTGTGTGTGTGTGTGTGTGTGTGTGTGGTTGTATGGGGGGAGGGGATTAACATCTACCAAACACCTATGCTGTGGTTACCCATATCCATTATGTCATGGACAGATGGGCACATATGATTTTACTTCATGATTTTCTGGCCAGTGGATTTAGCAGTGATGCTACGGAGCCACTTTCGCTGATGGACATTGATAACCTCCACCCGAAGTAAATTCTTGGACATTGCTATCCTCACCGGGTACTCTAACTGGTCAACAAGGAGGACTACTGATTCTTCATCTAAGCAAAGCATGGGTCGGGGACGGGGGTTGAGGTGCATTCTAATCAATAGGTTTCTTGAGCATATAAGACGTGTTGCCACTTCTGCTGGGTTTGTCCTGCTTCTCGTTCAGGGCATATTTATGAATGGCGATTGAAGCGTCTGGGTCATGATCAGTAAGTTATAATTCCTGAAGCGTAACTATGCCAGGCTATTGCTTCACTAGCGTGTAAGACAGTTCTTTCACTTTTAACATTATGATCCCGGAGGTTAGTAAGGAGTGCTGAGTTTATCATTGTCGCTTCAAGTGTCTGGTCAGATGTTGGATGGTCTATCATGTTTCACCCCTTTTATAATTGTTAGCTGTTTGAAGCTACTGAGTTTATGCCCGGCTATTTCTGAGGGCATTTCCAAATCAAACACTTTGTTGTGCATATGGGTTTTCATGTAAGTCAGACCACACCTGGCAAAGATGACAGATTTCGTTTCCTAAATCACATTAGTGAAATTTTCTTTTAGAATTCATGATTACCATTCGGTCTTCAACTCCTGTCTTTTTTTATTAATGAAAAATTTCACCACCTGCTGTGTTGAGGTGCAAGCCAGGGATCCACAGCTTTTTGCTCTGTCTATGCATTGCTCGTCCAGTCACAACATAATGATGACATCCATCCTTCCTTTATTGACTGACAACACTCGGCGCCACTTTTGAATTCTTCTCAGTTGTTTTCTTCTACCATTAGCTTGACAATTGATGTAACTGGATATTTAAACACATTCTTGAGCTGCTCTCTGAACTTGGACTGAGTCACCCAATAAATAAATGTGTTTGTGCAGCAATTTAATTTCAGCAGCACCTTCTCAAACGATTCAACATCTAAATTCAGATTTGGTGATGTAAGGAGATCGTCATATCTCAACATAAAAGAAGCTCAGAAAATATACTGACCACAGGATTGTGAAGATCCTAGATATCGTGAGAAGTAAACTCATAGACTTCTTTCTGCTCTCCATCTCTGGGTCACTGGTATTTTTTCCCTTACTTTGACTCCTCAGTCCCTTATGGACTCGACTGGTCACTAAAATGTATCTGACTGTCGGACCGTTGACAAACCAAATTAAGATGTATGTCTGAAATTGTTTTAAAATTCTATCAAGCCAGGAAAATCCTATCCATAGTGGATTGATAAAAGTGTTTCGCTTTGTTTTGCAGAAAAATGGTACATTGTTGAATATCACTGTAGGTCTATTGGTAAAGTACCAGGATTTTGTTCTTTAAACAGAACACAATGCAGGTTGGTGTTAGAATCACAGCCGCTGTTTTTCCAGTGTAATATTTGCTTTCAGCTTCTGGCAGCAAATGAGCACAAATCGATCAAAGGAAATGGTGACGGTGAGTCAGACAGAGCAGTCTGTGGCTGCACCAATCTGAACATGTTTCAAACTAAACACTACGGTGATTACCAGGAAACACAGTGAGAAATACTAAGAACTGATCTAGGTCAGAATGACCACAGTGAGAAGGGCCAGTAGGTCCGCCACAGTCATGGCCACTAGGTAGAGAGTGGTGCAAGTACAAAAGGTCGCATTTTCCCGGGTCAAGATCACAATTCCTGGTAACTTAACTGGAAGAGATAAAAAGAAGAGGCTGGTCATTCCGAATCAAACATCTTCCATATCTGTTCAGGACAATGACAAGAGCATTTTAGAACCAAAACGTGTGAATTAGGCAAGATTCTGAAACTTTAAAGAGCTCATCACCATCATTAAATCAGCTCCATCTGGGCCACGCTTGTATCTACTGGAGGCAATATAGGAATCAATCAGGCAAAATCTCCCAAAAGCCAGTTGGGTAATTTCAAGTTTTTTTTTTAATGAGGCTGATGGTCTCTGATATTGTTTTGCTTGTTTTACATCTTCAACTTGGACTGACCATCATTCCCCCATTAGATTTCTGACCAGACAAATGTACATCTGGCATCAGAACCATCAAGTCTCCACCAACCAATCATTGGACCCCATCCTGGTCTCGAATCTTGGGAAGAAGTCTCATGGCACAAGATTTCCACATTTTCAACAATACTGTTTCAGCCACAACTTCTCATGAACAGAACAAGTGCTCAGGATCAGACATCCCTCTCATTATCAGACACTTCTGTCAGGAACAGATACCACTCTCCAGATCAGAAAACCCTCTCAGAATCAGATACCCTTCTCAGGATCAGATACCCCTCTCAAAATCAGATATTCCTCTCAGGACCAGTCACCCCACTCAGGATCGGACGCTCCCCTCATAAACGGGCACCACAAGTGGTGCAGATGAACAAATGTTGCGTGTAATTGAGGATTATAGGTAGGATAAGGTAGTAACATTTCATTTTGTATAATTAAATCGAATGTTGTACTGCATGAACTTCGAAAACAATGGGGAGGTTTTACATTATACTCATTATATGTTAGCAAAGCATGAGAAGATGCCATCTTGTCTTTAAATCGGGCTAACAAGATCACGATTGATGGCCAGTAACATGAACTTCACAAGGCTTCAAAAATCTAAGCAACTGAAGATAGATGATTGATTAATATGTGAACCTCAGTTGTGAGAAATTCTAAATTAATCAAGTTTGAATTTGCTGAGAGTTGTACGACCATGTTGGGGTTTGGGGAATTTGCAAGGACATCACGCAAAGTGTTGTTAACTCAAATAATAGAACATACATTCTCATTTAATACAATTTCAAAACTGAAGGAGTGAGAAAAACTATCAGGAATGGAGGCAGCGGAATGGCAGAAGGGGAATATTTTTGTGGTGAACTTCGCTGGAAATTGTAAAAATGTGAAGATTGTGGAGACTGTCAAGGTGAAAGGTGAAGACAGGGTAATTCCACAATTTTAACCAGGAAGGTGCAGAGATTCAAGCAACAGCAACTGAAATGTTGTTGGGACACTCGTCAGTCCACTTAACGAGTGTAGACGTGAATGTCTGCTCAGCAATAACAACGTTTCTTCAATATCCATGGAGTGAAATGGACGTGTGGGAATTGGCGAGGATTGCAATGTGGCCAGGAAGTGGGGAGGAGGGATGTAAAATCAAGGGAGCTTTCGAAGCTATGGCTGAAGAGAAAAAAAAAACAGTTAAATGGAGGGCGATACATCGAAGGAAGGAGATGAATTCGTCGAGCCCGAGCAGGCAAGAGGAAGTTGGTGGAAATGAGACGCAAAGTTGCTGATATATTTTACTTCAAAACTAAAAAAGGAATAAGTACCAGGAAGCCAAAAACGATTGAAACTAAGAATTGTTCATTGTACGGCTTGGTAGAGTTAGAAGTGCTACACATACCCTGCACAAATCCAACACATCTTGCACGCATATAAGCTCTCTACGTTCCCAATGTTAACAACCAAACTCTACACACAGATTTACAACTATGCATCGGCATAGCATCAAAACGAGCTATCTGTGGTGGGTTTTAAATACTCACGTCAGAACTAAAAATAAAGACAGGAGTTCCATTTGGATTTAATAGTAAAACAATCAACATGAATGAATTTGTCCTCGGAATGTCCCACCGCTGATTGTGAAGGGGTACTGTTTGGCAAATGGTCTCATGATGTTTTTTCAGACAAGATTCAATCCATTCAGAGCTTAAAGACAGCTCAGTTTTGCAGGATCTTTGTTAGACAGAGACTGACATGGACAAATGTCGAAATGAACTGCGAGAGAACAGCTTCAAGCTCAGAAGGAAGCACATCACGTATTCTACAGGCAGAACATACTGGCGGATGAGGACTTGGAGACAGTTGGGAGAAATCATTAAGGGGAGGAAGAAAACTGTCAAGGAACAGTAGATTTAATCAATGCAAGCTCTTCGTGTGGAAAGTTCAGGGACATTTGATAATGCGGAGTTTGAGATTTCGAAACGTTGCATGAACTTATGACAAAATATCACACAGGTATATCGCAGACAATATTATCAATTGAATAGTAATATTTAAAGTGCAAAAGTGGGAGCATGTCAGAAAACTGACAGAAAGATAATTCGTTCTTGCATTTAAAACAGAATATAACAATTTCAAAGAATTGATATATGTTAGAAATATAGAATATGCATTCAAAAATGATAAACACAAAGAACTAGAAGCACACAATATTAATAACGTGGTCAGAATATAGTCCAAAAACAAACTTGATTTAATGATTGCATAGCCATTAGCTTTAGATTACAATGATAGATACAATTACTTGGATTTTTTAAGGATTTCAATTAGATACAAAATAACACCCTCATGACTAGTCTTAGAACAAATAGAATTAGCGATCCAGGTACCGAATGGACCGCAAGGGAACAACAAACATGAATTATGGGATAAAGACATTACGAAGATTGGTGGAAAGTGTGAAGTGGTGTTTCACGAGGAGACAATTGTAATCACTGTCTTTCAGTATTTACGTAAAGAATTTGAGGTCAGACTGGTTATTTCTAAACTTACATAGTGTTCTATCTTGAGAGAACAGAGTAATAGGACAACAAAATATCGAACATTTGCATTATATTAATTGATGAACATCGACAGTGAGTATTGCAGGAACAATTTCAGTTCAATAAAGACTGAACGGCAGTTACTGTGTTTTGATCAGATACTAATCTTTCCGAATACTCCACAGAAAATTGTTCAACAAATAGAGTCGATAGGTAAAGATGTTTAAACTTACATGCTCACGAGCGGTCTTTGTAACACCACAGGTCACCAGATTGCAAACCAACCTCAGTTCCAGAGAAATGAATTAAAAATAAACAAACAACTGAAATTAATCTCATATAAAACATTGGTCACAATGCAACTACTGAATGCAGTTTTGGTCTCCAAATTACAGCACGTACTAATTTACTGGAGAAGCAATTGAGCCAGAATGGTGGCAACAATGAAATAAGTGAACAATTTATTTCCACCCTTACTAGTTGGTTAATGTCATTAATTACTGTTTTCGGTGTGCCCGCTGACCGTTTAAAATTATGACTGCTCCTCATTTGTCGGTGTATCTGCTCACAGGAATAGGCCACATTGCGTTTAAGATTAAGATTGGTGCAGGTGGTGTATGGATCAACCAAACACAGAGAGCAGTCAACGAATAAATCACATTGTCTTAAATGTTGCATTTTGGCTGAAACTGTATTTTTCAAAACAAAATCATCGCAGAACAAGCATCTGAAATATCTCGAATGACTTCGGTTTTAATATTTCACAAAGCATTTAGAGTAACAATGCAGGTCACCAATAATATTAGGTCCTAATATTACATTGAGCTTCAACTTCCAATCCACCTAACCTGCACATCTTTAGACTATGGGAGGCATTCGAAACACCGGGAGGAAACCCCTGCAGACACTGGGAGAACGAGTAAATGCACGTAGTCACACGAGGCCGGAATTAAACCCGGTGCCCTGGTGCTGTGATGCAGCAGTGCTAAATATTGTGCCGTCATTTAATTTTATATTCAAGATCAGATGGTAAACTTTTTCTCTTTGCAACTTATTTACCTCCATAAAAAGGCAGTCAGCTCCATGGAATAGGGAGGTCACATCATCACAAACAATTAGTTTAAAAAATATAACCAACACACTCGATTCCAATTAGCAAGCCACATTCAATCCAAGTCTAACTGTCAGATATTCCCATGATGACGTGGTCAGCGAAGTTAGTTTTTTCCACTTTGGTTATTGGCGTTTATGCACTGCAGCTATATTTTTATAGGTTTTCCCAATAATGGGGTCAGGTATTTCACTGTCATTATAGAGAAGCATTCAACACAACGCAAAGCATATGGATACTTCGATTGATACTGGATCAATAACATCAGATAGCCCACTATTGTCAGTGACACAGGCAGCAAAATTCCACCAAACAGATTCTACCAGTACGCCTATCCGTGACTGTTTCATGCAAGGTGACACTGCATTTCTACATATGGATAATTTAAATTAGCAATGAACTTAAACAGTAATATTTATTTCGATCTTCAAATTTTATACCAACGGTGATTTATTTGTTTTTTATTGTACTCTTTAACTAAATGATATAACTGATCGGGTGTCTGTATATGTAAGACACTTCAATCAGCATGTAACATTTTCAGGCGGAGGATAACGCCAGGATGCATTCCACACAGAGATATACACAACTTCACTTCTTATGATTACTTACCAGAAACACGAATAACAGCAAGGATTGTTTAGACTACTGTTTGAGACAAAAAACATTACAGAAGCATTTTCCCTGTGAAGAGATGTGCCCTTTCGTACTGCAGGTCATCACTCTGTTTTAAACTAGAAGGTGATACATTCACAAAACCATTAATATATACGTTTTAAAATCAACTTGATACTGAGTTTGCAACTTCATTTAGTTTCAAATAAAAAATATGCATAGGCAATTCGATTCCTCAGGGTATTAAATCCCTGTAGCATAAAGAATATGTGGTGAGATAGATTGGAAAACATCCAGCGATTGTAAAATTCTGAACCCGTTAAATAGTTAGTATAGCTGGGAGCTGTATTCTCTAATCAATGGTAATGTCCATTCACACGCATTCAGTAGTATCTCCAGGTCCTTCTCTCGAATATGACCATGAAGTCATTACATTCAAAAAGTCAAACTACCTGTCTCAGGATACACCATAACCCTCTCTGATGTGTCTGCTCTCCATAAATTTGAAAAATCCATGAGCGATTAAATAACTTTCTTGGAACTGTGAACTGGAGCTTTCAGTTCCTCAGTATGCGAAACACTTTCAACCTCACAGCCTGATTCAACACATCAACGGGATAAAAATTCTCACAAGAATTCAACACCTCAATTGGATGCAAAACCTCAATCCAATTCTAAGTAACAAACAGCTCCAAGCAATGCAATTACTTCAACCACGATAACTCTTCCAACGCACACAGACTCTCCAACTTGCACGCACCATCCAAATAGAGTCAGAGCCTCGAATGGATATAGACACTCCAGCAGGTAGAGATCTTTCAGTAGATATAAACCAACCGAATAATACAGCCCTTCTGAATAATACATACAGCCAACCGATACAACTGTTCCAAATGATAAAAAGCCTCCAACTGATACTGACCCAGCCATCAATCTCCAATCCCTCTAACAGACGTATCTAGACGCTCCGAGTTGAACATCATCTAAAACTCATAAACAAGTGAAAATAACGCCAACTGCGAGAGGAGTATTTAAACTAACATGGAAATTATGAGAAGACTTAAGGCTCCCTCATTAATTCAGGAGTGCTCACTTCTAATAGTGAGTTTCAGAATGTCTTCCATTGTTGGCATTGTAAGTGTAAGCAGCATGAACAGCCCACTCGGCCCCTGGAATGCCTTCAGTTATTAAACAATAGCATGGTTGATCATTTACATTAAATTCATTGTGCAAATCCATTTTCATATCTCACGATTCCTTCAGTATCCAAAGGAAAATCAGCTCTCGCCTTGAATCTGCTCAATGACTGGGCATCACAGCTTTCTGGGATAGGGAACTTCAAATATTCACTACCCTCTGAGTGGAACTGTCGAAGTAGACTTATTTTTTATCGAAGGTCTGCAATGCACCTGCTCTGAGACTGAATGGTGTAGACTGCTTAGCGGGAGCTTTGCAGTGTGTTTAACCCCGTTTTGTACATGTACAGTCAATGTTTCTATCGGACAGCGTCGGGAAACATTTACAAAACCACTGATCGCATTTTCCCTACACCTGCAGTGTCTAATGAGACAATGTCGTGCGAGATTTACTCTGCACGTAACCAAGTCCTGCATCTATCATGGGGATTGTTGATGAGAAAGTATAGGAGATTTGCACAGTCTCAGTCTTAAATAGCAGACCCCTCATCCTGGAAAACTTATGCTATTATTGAGATGTATTAACGCACTTGAAAGATAAGATGTGGAAACAGTTGATAAATTATATGCCTTCCTTCGACATATCAGGACGGGCCTGAGCTTGCGGGTGAAGAGCCTGAGAAACAAGGGGTCAAATATTTTAGGCTGCTTTACATCCAATCGGTGCATCGTCATAACAAGGTATGTTGTTCCATCCCATTTGGAAAATATACAGAGCAGAATCCAAACTGTAATAATTTGCTCCCACATAAAATTTCGATTTAAAATTCAAAACTGCAATCTCTCATCTTTTGATGACGAACCCAAACAGATCTATCTTACCATGAAAATTAATGGGATTGTTTGGTGAGATGTGCGTAGCGGGAGATTAAGTTCGTGTCTCACATCATACTGTGCCAGTCGTGTGAGTGCTTGCTGCATGCAGTCTCAAGAGAATCGAAATTATCTAATCCAGTGCCATGCCTGTGCTGGGTACGTTATACAGGTACACATACCCGAAAGTTTGCCATGAGAGATTATGACAGACCAGTGTACATGGAAAGGAAATCTATATTTTGTTTTGCTGCAACGGCCCTGGGGTAGTTTGATGGAGACAGTGCAGAGGGAACTTCACTCTGTCTCTAACCCTATGCTGCTGTCTGTCTTCTGGAATGCTTGTTGAGGCAGTGTACGTGAAATGTTCCACGAGAACTATTACTATCTTTTACTTTGACCTTGGATTTACTCAGTGTTTCACTCTTAGGTATTTTAGTCCTCCAAGTGTTTGATTGGATAGCAACAATGAAAAGTCTACTCATTTTTCAACATAGTATACCTACAGTGCAGAATGAGTCTGCACCGACTTCTGACAGAGCGCCCAATCAAGGCCTTATCCCTGTAATCACCCGAACCTACACTTCTTGAGACACTGAGAGATAATTTAGCATGGTCAATCCACCCACCTGTCCACGGGAATAATGTGTAAACTCCACACAGTCACCCAATTGAACCTTGGCCTCTGGCGACGTGAGGCAGCAGTGCTAACCATTATGCTACAGTGCCGTCTGTTAATCGATACCAGTTCCGTAAATAATGCTGTAAATTTCCTGGGACTTTTTTAAATGTGGAAGTTCAAAATAGCAAACATATCTTCCTCAAGTACCATGCAGTTCTGATGATTTATTGATAGAAGCCTGTTTGTTCGCAGTTCCAAGATAAAGTTACGACCTTCTTAAAGGCAACTTTATTTCACCATCTAAGTTTCCAGATATTGTCTTGTTTCTATGCTTTTGAAAATAACTTTAGTCTGTAAAGCAACGTTAGTTACATAATACTCCTGCTTATCTTGAAAAAGCCCTAAATCTTTTATGTAAAACTAAACTAAATTTCATTAACTCTGGCAGACATGTATGCTGCTTCCTTCTTTAACACCTTCCTTTTTATTATCCCCTATAAGTCATTATTTTTGGTCATTAATTATTGAAGATTACCTTACATTATCAGTATTGTGGGCATGGCTCTGGCAAATAAATCTTCTGGAATCAATCAGAATTAGTTTTACTTGTTTATATATTTTCATGTTGATTCCTTTAAAATATAAAAACACGCAAATAAATCTTGCAGTTGTCAATTTCTAATTCAATGACATAATTTTTTTAAAAATAGCATTTCTTTTCTCCAAGCTGTCTCATACTGCTCAGATCATATTTCTGGAAGCGTACTATCCATTAATGATATCCTGAGCGAACTTAAAGTCAAGAATCCTTCTTAATATGGAACAACGTTAAAGGCAAAATTGAACTACCGTTAGTGGATAATAAAATACATCTTAAAAATGGTCATGAATACCTTAAACTGTGAAATTCTGCCAATGTCTTTTTCCAGACAGGCAAAGTCATAGACATTCCTGTCGAAGCTTGCAAAATGAAATAATATTTGTCAGTCAGCAACAGGATTATTCCTCTGTGCGTGCAAAAAAAAACTTACCCTTTGCAAAGTGTCTGTCAACTTGTTATTTGAAGAACGATCCAATACATAACTTTTCTCAATTATTTACGAATTATATCAAACATAAGTATTTGATCCAACTATGTTGATAATCGTAACACCCCCTTGTATCATTATTAATCAAATTATTGTGGGGATTTATTTCTAATTCAGTAATGTGCACACGTCAAGACCACAACGTTAACTCAAACGGCCGCAAAAGCTACAATAAAATAAACACGCGTTAAAACCAGTTTTTTTTACAACGTAAACACAGTCCAGAAAATACCGTGAAATGTGTTGTCCTACGAGGTATAGAATGTAAAGTGGATGTGTGAGATGCAGTAATTGAAATCCAATATATCGGTACAATTCATAAATTGTTAGATGAAAGCTTGCACAGAGGTAGAGGAATCATTTGAAGTGGAAAAAAATGAAATGACAGATGTAGACAATAAAACAGATCGTAGCAGAGCTGTGTCAGAACTTGCAAACAGAGAATCCTGGAATAGTCAGAGGCAGAAGAAAAATAAAAGATATTGACAGCAAAAGCAAAAGACTTGCGGATACAGAAAACAAGCACACAAATAAAGACGCCACTCCTTATTCCTGTGAGCATGGAAAAAACTTGGAAATATATCAAAAGCAAGTGCAAAAATTTAAGAGACTCGATCAGAAAGCAACTCAACAGTAGACCTGGCAGCAGAAGTGAATGCAGGACTTATTTGTAAAATACTTGACATAAAACCTGAAGCCAATCATTTGCTTGTAAAGAGTTAGTCCATTTGACCTGCGGCAGAAATCTTTTGTTGTATTACCTGCTTATTCAATAAAATAACAGTAAAAGTGAAAACCGGTGGCATGTCAATAAATCATGGAAACCCTAATGTGCTATTTGGTCCATCGAGTTTGTACCAACACTCTAACAGATAGATTTTCTGCACTAAAAAGACCCTGCAGAATATCCACAGAATATCTAGAGCCGTTCTATGTGATGGTATATTTCAGCTCCGTATAGTAAGCATAGACAATGTCCATTGGTTTTTTGAACTCAGTAATTTATTATGCTCCCAATGGCTTGGATGCAGGTGATCGATTTTTCACATTTTATTTCAAATTAGTCGGTTCAATATGTTGATATATTAATAACATGTGGCAAGTAAGTAAGCTGCTTTACACATTTGTGTGCTACATTACTTCTTATTTCCATCCAACACTCTGAATTACAGTAATTTGAATAGGAAGCCAAAAGTCTGAAACTGCCGTGCCATCAGCAAGTTCCCAGTTCTGACTCCTAACCGTGAACATAGAAACTGGATCCTTCTCAGTCACAGGCTGAAGCTTCGGAGGAACACAGAAAATATTTTACCACAAGGCTTGCGATGTTCACACACACTGGCATGTAGACTCCTGAACTAAACTCTCAGATATGGGCAAATAGCTTCCCCACTGCCATGTGGATTCCACGAGAAATTAGAGCGCTATTAGTGTAATCCCTCGAAAAAAATGGACTGGAGCCCAAAGGCAGACTGATGTCTAAATATATCAGATTTCGCTCAACTGCTGCAATAAAGTTGGTGCCGAAATAGTCCATTGCATTGCTTTTCATTCAACTACGGAGGCAAGGTCTGGCACAAAGGAGTTTTGGCAGCCTAGTATACAAAAACGTCGAGCCAATGCTTGAAACTGGGAGAAAAGAGACGACCATTTCAAAGCCGAATATTTACACAACAGAGGAAAATGCAATGAAGAGTCATTGTTCCGAAATGATTACCTTCGAAAATGAACAAATTGGACATTCTTTGATAGTTGGATGAACCGTCATATTTCTCTCGTTATTCACCACCCAGAACACCTAGGGCAACACCAATGTCGATCTGCTTCAAGGGATTTGTAGAGATTAGATATCTCTGCAATGAGTGATTAGAATCAATATGCCTTCATAACTACCTCCTAATCTTCCTAAATTTCGGACACTAAACCACAGCTCAGTCCCTCCGTTTAAGTTAAATGTGCCTCTACAACGAAATCTTTCATCGTGATGTATGAAAGAAATGACCAAGGATATAGAGGTCTACAAGGGCAGAGGTAAGGAAACCAGAATAAGCCATTCCAACTCCCTTGGCATCTTGGGATGAATGCAATCTGAAAAAGCATAATTGTGTCGTTTACAAGAAATGTCATAGGCTGTTCGAATCTTGTGATCGGTTTTTGTTTACAAAATTGGCTGGATGTCAGAGAATCTTTTGGAAGAACGTGAAATAATTTGTAGATAAAATAAACGTGCAACCTTTGTCTTCAGTGATACCTATAGGTTTGCAATGAAGCCATGTGTTCGAAATTACCACATTTCCCTTCATGCAATTCGTTATTAAAACATGGCTGTGGGAGCATTTCCAGAGACTAATCATTCAACTGGCTTTCACCTGGAGAAGTCTCTTCCATAATTACGGCTCAGCTAGCACAAAGGCTCACGGAGGCAAGTATTCTGTTGACAAATATTTTTTTTCAACACTTGGCTCAACGTACAAGGGAAAGATATCTGGGGTAGTTCTAAATCATTCTGAAATTTTGTAACTCTCATTATTATCATTATAGAATTTTCAAAAGCTATTCCCTACCCCTTTGCTCATCCCAGCCGCTTATGAGCTCATAATTATTAGTCAACATTATTTACCTTGGCCAATAACAGTTACCCTCTGACAGCATATGATTTCGTGGACATTGAAAGTCCTGTTCATCTGACACTCTCTCCGGACCTTATTATCGGTGAAATACATCTCATATTCATTCGAACTCTTTCGAACATCTGGCATGGCCTTGGTTAGTGAATATTCCATTCATTATGACTGTCTCGAGACACTAATAAAGTTGCTCTTCCCTTCGCTTATTAGCACCATTGTTGCGAGAAATATGGTTCTTTCTACTTGATGGTGTCCCGTCATGCCTCAGAGCATGATGTCAACAGCCAAGGTATATGTTTTTAATACAGCATCTGTTTTCAAAAATGCTTGTCTAAATTCTCTAAAAGTTGTTATATGTGCCCCTCTGCGAACTGTATTTTTTTCAGGCAACTTTGTTACTATCTATACTTTGTATCTATACTCTATTCAATCTGATTTAATCTACCCTGATCTGTTTGTCCTTTAATCGCAAATAATTCTAAATTCTCTCTGTCGGTTGGCAAGTTGTTGTAAATTGCAGGGTCTGTACCAATTGGAAGATCTGTATGAGTTGGAGGGATAGGGTTGCTGGAAATGTGTTACACAAGGTGATTAATTTTCAGTTGCTGGACGAGATTGATTTACTGTACTTTTGTTGATGCTGAATGAATTTCAGATGTCGTGTTATACATATTTTGATTTAAGCACCTTCCAGCCATTCCAGTTTAATACGATTAGCAAGGATAGTAATTAAAGTATTTCTTTATTTAACACTTCCAATAACAACTTAAACATGAAGAGTTGCAACTCGTTAACTCCTGACTGAACTTTAACTCCAACAGAACATCAATTTTCAACTGAACTTTAACTCTTAAACTTCGCATTAAATTTAACTGAACATCAACTTTAACTAAACATCAACTTTAAATGTTTAACTGAAAATAAATACGACGGAGTTAAGGAAAAGCTTTGCCAAGAAAACTCCTGGATGTAGAATCTATCTTTTACTTATCTGAGGCATCCTTCAGGGTACAGGCCTTGTTACAATGGTTGACCTCTTCGAGTTATCACTGGCAAACAAAGATACGCATGTCTCTTTAGCCACAATTCTTCACTCGCTTCCAGAGGATTGTCTGTCGCCCAGCCAACTATATCAGCAAAAATCGAATAGATTGCTCGATTATCCAATGATGTTACTTGTAAACAATGCCATTGCAAATGGTTCAAACAGCACAATCCATAAATACACGGCCGTATTAATCGGAGAAGCAATGTCTGGGTCAATGTAAACAGGTTTCTGACCTCACCAAGGCAGGAAGTTTCAGATATCAGCTCCCAGACCAGAGCTGATTTACTACCTCCCTCTGGTTTTAATATAACAGTTGACCAAAAACCCCAGTATGCTTAAGTCTCAAACAGAATAGCCTTCTAAAAACAGCTATTGCCATTATTGATGCTAAATCATTGTTTCAGCCGTTCTTTCACCGTCCACAACCGTCATCACTGAAACTGCAATAGACAGTTATGAGTTTCTTTAACCACTTTAGTGAATGTCCACGTTTACAAAGGACAACTGCATCCCTGAGAGCAGGAATGAAACCCTGAGGGAGACCATCCTACATTTACAATTCGGTTACTGAAAGGTCAGTGTCGAAAACATTTCTGATACATTATCAGATCCAGTAATGTTATTGATCCTGTTGAGTGGACAGAACCATTGATGAGAAAATAAAACTCCTCATTTAAAAAATAAAATGTGTGTCATTTTTGTTGTTTTTTCATGTTGGGAACTGAATTGCAGAAATGAATATATTCCGGCAACGAACTGGATGCAGGACCATGTTTGTGCAATTAAAAATAACTAACGTGAAAGACGTTGTGAACTTAATACGCTGAGGTGATTCTGCAGGGAATAAATTAAAGACTTCTTATAGTATCAGCTCAGAGAACAATTTTCTGAGCAATGAAATATATGTTAAATTTAAAGTTTATTTATTAGTCGCAAATCGACTTACATTAGCACTTCAATTAAGTTACTGTGAAAATCCCCCAAGTCGGCAGACTCGAGTGCCTGTTCGGGTGCACTATTGGAGAATTTAGCATGGTCAATGCACCTAACCATCACGTCTTTCGGTCTGTGGGAGGAAATTGGAGCATGTGGGGTAAACACACGAAGACACGGGGAGAACGTGCAAACTTCACACAGACAGTGACACAAGAACGTAATCGAGCCCAGAACCCTGGCGCTATGAGGCAGCAGTGCTAACCACTGTGCCATCGGGCCGCCCAGCTATTATTTCTCACTTACAATTAATTGACCAATTCAAACGTTTGAGAAAGTATATTCCATGATCCTTATTGGTGTCCCTGGTTAGTGACTATAATCATTGAATTTGTGTAAATCTGAGTTTGATCTCCATTCTGGTTTTTCTCTATGACTGATAATGTTACATGCTGGTGCATTGGCCGATATGCAGACATCCTGTCAGTGATGTCATTTTGTTAAGTAAATTGTCTTAAAATATTTCCGTGGTTTTATTCTATCCTCCGACTGATGACAAAACTATGCTTGCCTCTCACTGAATCTTTGAATTATTAATCTATTGCATTTGGGACATATCATGTAATGTAGGGTGTATAACCCCTTGGAGGCAAACTCTCTGATAAAGCGTATGTGTGGGAGTCAGAGTGAGATCACATCGAGTGCACTCTCCAAAGTGCAATACCACTCCAGTGGCCATCATTACATGGAATATCTGCCATTGTGGAATTGGACTGAGTGTGCATCCCCAACCGAAAAGCAATGCCAAAGCACAGTGATTATGTATTGCAATAAGTAGTTGTCAATGTAGAATTGCACTGTGTGTGTACACGAAACATAGTGGAATATCTGCTCCCTGTGAAAATATGCTACTGTGACTATCTGACCGTGATGAGTATAGACAGCGTGGACTAATAAACATAGCCCAATACCTGATCACGGATATCATGTACTGCTTTGAGTATCTGACGGTGCAAAGTTGTACTCATGAACGGCAGTAAAATACTTCACCTCACCGAGCATGCATTAATGGGCGAATATGTCAATGTGGGATTCTGCTGAGTATGGGTCAGTAACTACGATAAAGTTAGTCTTAGTTGTATTTAGATTTTTTTGTTGCCTTATTTCTCCATCCAATGGAGACGTATTGCTGTTTTACCAGTTTAAGTTTCAAAACGGCAAGAGTTGTTAGTTTAAAATGTATGGGAACCGATGTGTATAGTGAAATTTCGGATCATTTATCTGGTTGCTGTTGAACTGCTGCAGCAGAAACGAATGGCAACTCGTTACAGAGATTTGCACAACCAAACAACACTGTTATAGCATTCCAATTCTTTATATATTTTTAGTCCATCTATTCTTCGAAAAATTAGCCAAAATTATATTTCTCTGACGTATTTTGCAACTTTCCATTATTTGTGAATCTATTCTCCTGAAACCCTAAACCATGCTGCCCCATTCATGCACTTATTTTCCAGGGAGAAGTCAGAAAAATGTAATTGCCATCAAAACTTCTCCTTGAGCTTTGCTGCAGCGAAATTAACATAATCGAAAGGACCAAAGTGATGCTTAATGTGGCCAGGGATTTTGTTTGTATTGACGACTGTGAAACTTTCTTGTAGTCAAATCCATATTATTTATTTCAAGATTGGAGAGCTCATTCATCTGGCTCGCCACTTTCGACCTTCCACCAATCCGTATAAATCATTTCAATTCCTCTTCCCTGACTTCTGTTTACGTTAACAAATGCCATCAGGAAATCCACGTGCTTTGCATCTACTGTATTCATTTAATCTAAAATCTGTGATTAACATTACCATTATCAATAACGTTAGTCAAATATGAACTTTCATTTTGACTTCGCGCTGTTTGTTTTATTCGTGTTCCGTGTCTAAATGTTATTTTCTATCACACTTTAACCTCGATTATTTTTTGATATCCATGGAATTGTGATAATTGGTCTCTATTTATTGGGACTTATATAAAATGCATTTGTCAATTTCGCTGCCACTTTCCTCATGTTATGATTAATTACGATGAACAGATAATAGTTTCCTGTTGTGTCACGACAGACAATTCATTGTGACGGGGCGTTGGGGGGGGGCGTTGGGGGGGGGGGGGGTTGTAATTCTGCATTCAGAACTACATGCAGTGCTGGAACTCTTTAAAACATTCATTCTTTTCCAATAAATAATATCTGGTAATTCCATGCCGTTCTTCTGACTAATAGTCGCAGGATTCAACGTACCAGGGGCAAATTTTAAACTTACTGAGGAATAAAATGCCTCCGGAAAAGGCGATGGGGGTCCCTAGTCAATGCCACGTGCAAAACGGATGCAATCCAGAACCTTCTCCATAATCACCACGTCCCTGAGACTCAACTGCCCCAAATCCAGATGCCATACCTATCTGCTTTGGGAACTGAGGTTTCAATTGATTAATCTCCTGCTGGAACTTGGGGTAATCAGATCTTTCATTCATTTCCCTAACTTGATATACTTTAAACTGAGTCATAGACAATATATTTACCTCATCCTTTTGTTCCTTCTTTCCTACTTTTCCACGTAAGCACGCGTTTTCTTCCGATAACTTCCCAAATAATTTCTAACTCATCTTTTAACTTAATTTTCTCTGATTTCTCACAGTGTATCTCTTCCATAACAAATACTCGCAATAACTTTACTCAATTTGATCGAACATTTTCCTTCATCTCTGTTTCTCCCATTAAAACAACTCTGACTCACGGATCCCAGACCAGTAGATTTACTGTAGTATTCTATGTACTTCTCAACCGTTACTCCCAGGGGATCACGAAGTGACTGAAAGGCTACAGCACCTGCTAATATACCAATCAGTCCCTCTTAGTCAATTGGTATCAAGAGCGCGATGAACACCCCCTCTTTACTACAACGTTAGGTTTTAACCTTGCCTCAAGGTCGACAAGAGTGCTCACTCATCTCCTTGACTAACCTTACTTCAAAATCTCACTTCTACTTTAACTAAGGAAGAAAGACAGGTGCTTAACTCAGGAACAGTGCTCACGCTGGAAGATTATTTCCTACTCCCCCTACATCTGGTGAACCAAGAACGTGAATCAATCCAACCCTCCCCCGCCCCCACCTCTCCCCCCTCCCCTTCCCCTCTCCCGCAATACGACCGAAATATATTTAATCCCCTCTCGAGGCCGGCTACAGAATTACCAACTCCCCCAGTTCTGCTGTTGTTTCATCACACGAAATGAAATACCTGGTTCACTTTTACTCACTTCATTAAAACGTTCAATCGCGGGGTAACTATCGCAACCTCTTATCGAGATCTGTGTGGGGTGCCATTCTGTTATACAGATTTTAATTTAAACACCTCCCAAGCATTCCAGTTTAATGAAACAAACAGGTACAGAAATTCATGTATTTCTTTATTTAACATTTCCAATACCAACTCAAACATAAACAGTTGCACCACGTTAACTCTTTAGTGAAATTTCAATCTAACTGATCATCAACATTCAACAGAACTTTAACTCTTAAACTGCATATTAACTTTAACTGAACATCACCTTGAACTGAACATCAACTTGAGCATTGAACTGAAAATAGACGCTACCGAGTTTAGGAAAATCTTGGCCAAAAAATATCATCAATGTAGAATCTATCTTCTCCTTCTCTGAAGCGTCCTTCAGGATACAGGTCTTATTGAGAGGCTTGGTCTCTGTGAGTTAGCGCCAGCAAACAAAAGCTCGCATGGCTCTTTATCCACAATTCTTTGGACGATTCTCTGTCATCCAACCAACCGTGTCACCAGAAGTCTATCACATGGCTTGAAGTTCCAATTAAATTACTTGTGAAGAATGCCATTACACTTAGTTCAAGCTGCATACTCCTTATCGCAGCCATATAAGTCGGAGATGCAACGTCTGGGTCAATATAAACAACTTCCCTGATCTGAACAAAACAGGAAACTTCAGATCACAGCTCCCAGGTTACAACCTCTTTACGACCTGCATCTGGTTTTAAACTGTAGATTGACCAAAAATCGCAGCATGCTTAAGTCTCTGCCAGAATAGACTGTTTTAAAGCCACTATTTCCATTATTGTTGTTTAGTCATTGTTGCCACCGTTCTTTCTCTGTCAAGAACCGTCATCACTTAAAATGCAACAGACCATCACGAGTTACTTCAATCACTTTAGCGAATGTGCACATTTACAGAGGGCAACTGCATCCCAAAGTGCAGGAATACAACCCTGAGACCATCAGACATTTACAATTCAGTTACTGAATGGTCACTGTCGATTCATTTCTGAAACTTTATCAGATCCAGTAATGTTATTGATCCTGCTGAGTGGACAGCACCATTGATGAGAGAATATAACTCCTCATTCGAAAACAAAAGTCATTATATTATCTTTTTTTTCAGAAGTGGGAAATTAATTGCAGATATGACTATATTCCGCTAATGAACTGAATGTTTTTTTACGTGAAATATGTTGCAATCTTAATACCCCGAGGTGATTCTGCAAAGTGTACGTCCAAGGCTTAAGAAAGTAACAGCTCTGAACCCAACACAGAATCATTTCCTGAACAACGAAGTATATATTATTTCAAACTTACAATGCATCGACCAATTCAAATGGTTGATAAAGAATGTTACATGATCCTCGCTATTATTGGTGTTCCTGGTAAGTGGCAATAATAATTGAATTTGTGTAACTCTGTGTTTGACCTCCGCACTGGTTTTGCTTTACGACTGATTTTGTTACATGCTGGAGCATTGGTCGCTGATATGCAGACACACTGTCAGTGAAAACATTTGGTTAAATAAAGAGTCTTAAATTATTTCCGTGTCTTTATTCAATTACGGAACTGATAACAAACCTATGCTTGCCTCTCACTGAATCTTTGAATTATCAATGTATTGCATATAGGGGCTATCATTTAATAGAAGAAGTGTAAAAAATCAGGAGTGTAACCCAATGGAGGCATACCCTCCGGTGAAGAATATGGTAGGAGTCAGAGTGAGATCGCATTGAATGTATCAGCCAAAGTGGAACATGACTCCAGTGACCATCATTACTTGGAGCATCTGCCAATGTAGAATTAGACTGAGTTTTCATCACCAATCGAAAAGCAATGTGAAAGCACAGTAACCAGGTATTGCAAGGAATAGTTGTCAATGTAGAATTTTACTGTGTGTGGTTTACAATTCTTCATTATTATTCCACAGTTGATATCCACGCCTTGGAGATCTTTGTCCCGTCTTCAGAGTCAGAATCCTGTTCCAGTGCTTCATTCTTCTCCGACTGACTGACAGAACGATCGACTGACATTCTTCTGATTTCGGAGCTGTTCTCCATGATTTAATTTCCATTTATTTCTGTCAGTCTGCCAACATTAAGTTCACAGTAGATGCGATCTTTCCTAACCAACATCATGAGGCCATTTCGGAGTTAGTTCTTCTCCATTATCTCCTTCGAGGAGCTGCAGAGTACTTATATTGTAACTGAATTGTTCAGTTTTGTTTGCTCTCCCTTGTCGGTTCTGACTTGCAGTTTTGTCATCTTGATTTATGCTCATGAAGTATGTTGGGAAGTGGAGATATTTGCAACTCCAAAGTAAACTTCAGGAGATTCCCCCATTAAATTGTCCCTCTGAGAGAGACTATGTACGCGTTAGATACGCTGTCTTTGTGTAGGTTACATGGACCATTTATTGGTGCAATCCTTCTCAGACTTCCGAATGCTTTGATAACTCTGATGGTGCAATTTATTCCTTTGTTTTAAACTATAACATTTGATCCACGTTGCTTTTAATTTCTACCAACTTCCTCTTCCACGACTCTGTCTCGTCTCTTCCCTTCTCTACTTTTTTATACGGGTTTCAGAGAATCAGTTGTCAACCAACACTCACTGAAAGTTGACCCACTCGCACAACTGCCTGACGATAATTCTTTTCACCTCGCCTCCAGAAAGTACTCTTTTCCAGTATCTCCAAACATGCTTCAGGAATAGTTTCATAATTTCTCAGTCCACGTCTTAATTTATTCTGGTTAACAGGACTTTTGACCGTCTTCCTTAATTCCCATTGACACTGGTAGCCACAATTGTTCTCCCCGTCGTAACAGTGATCTAGTCCCTTCGAGTTTCCAATCGTTTGTCACTTTAATTCAACATCGCAATCCCTATCTGGCCACTTTATCCCCTGCAACCTGCACAGGTTCAGGAAGCTGAACCAGGAAAAAAACTTATTTTTTCGATTCAACATGCACTTGCCTGTTGGACTCAAAGCCCAGATTATTAGTTTCGAATTACCCCATCACACACTCACAAACTGGGTTAGTGAAGGATGGATCCACGAAAGTCAACGCAAACAGATCAGAGGCTGAGTGCCCGTGACCGCTGAAGTGCTCCCCAACAGGAAGAGAACAGTCTTGCCTGGTGATTGTCGAGTGGTAATTCATCCGTTGTCGTAGCATCTGCATGGTTTCCCCAATGTATCATGCCTCGGGACATCCTTTCCTGCAGCGTAACAGGTAGACAACGTTGGCCGAGTTGCAAGAGTATGTACCATGTACCTGGTGAATGGTGTTCTCACATGAGATGACGGTATTCATGTCGATGATCCGGCACGTCTTGCAGAGGGTGCTGTGGCAGGGTTGTGTGGTGCCGTGGTCAATCTTCCCCTGAAGGCTGGGTAGTTTACTGCAGACAATAGTCAGTTTGAGGTTGTGCGGTTGTTTGAAGGCAAGAAGTGGGGGTGTGGGGATGGGCTTGGCGAGATGTTCGTCTTCACCAATGACATGTTGAAGTCTCCGGAGGAGAAGTCGTATCTTCTCCGCTCCGGGGAAGTACTGGACGACGAAGGGTCCTCTGTCCAACGTGTCCCGTGTTTGTCTTCTGAGGAGGTTGGTGCGGTTTTTCACTGTGGCCCTAAACACGTCAAAGAAACCATCCTCTACGGACAAGCCCTCCATATACACAGGACCTCCTCGGATGTGGAGGATCGCAACAGACACCTCCAGAGCTGAAAGATGCCCTCATAAGAACAGGATATGGCGCTCGACTCATCGATCGACAATTCTGACGAACCACAGTGAAAAACCGCACCGACCTCCTCAGAAGACAAACACGGGACACGGTGAACAGAGTACCCTTCGTCGTCCAGTACTTCCCCGGAGCGGAGAAGCTACGACATCTCCTCCAGAGCTTTCAACATGTCATTGATGAAGACGAACATCTCGCCAAGGCCATCCCAACACCCCCACTTCTTGCCTTCAAACAACCACACAACCTCAAACATACCATTGTCCGCAGCAAACTACCCTGCCTTCAGGAGAACAGTGACCACGGCACCACACAACCCTGCCACAGCAACCTCTGCAAGATGTGCTGGATCATCGACATCAGATACCATCATCTCACGTGAGAACACCATCCACCAAGTACACGGTACATACTCTTGTGACTCGGCCAACGTTGTCTACCTGATATGCTGCAGGAAAGGATGTCGCGAGGCATGGTACATTGGGGAGACCATGCAGACATTACGACAACAGATGAATGAACACCACTCGACAATCATCAGGCAGGAGAATGTTCTCTTCCTGTCGGGTGACACTTCAGCAGTCACGGGCATTCAGCTTCTGATCTTCAGGTAAGTATTCTCCAAGGCGGGATTCATGACGCACGACAGAAGCGCAGAGCAGAAACTGATAGCCAAGTTCCACTCGCTTGAGGACAGCGACAACCGGGATCTTGGGTTCATATCACAGTAACTGTAACCCCCACTACTTGCTTGGGCTTGCAAAATCTCATTAACTGTCCATTAACTGGAGACAATGCAGACCTCCTTAACCTGTGCTCAACCCTCTCTGCAGTCACATTGTCTGTACCTTTAAGACTTGATTACCTGTAAAGACTCGCATTCCAACCATTATCTTCTAAATTGGGTTTGTGTCTATATATGCCCTTTTTGTGAACACAACACCTCACTCACCCGAGGAAGGAGCGATGCTCCGAAAGCTTGTGCTATCAAATAAACCTGTTGGACGTTCACCTGGTGTTGTGTGATTTCTTACTGTGCTTACCCCAGTCCAACGCCGGCATCTCCACATCATGCAGAGAAAAACCAGGGAACTACAGAGACATGGGTTTTACGTCAATTTTAGGAAATATATTGCAGAAAATTGCGATGGAAATAACCTATTCCCATTGGAGTGGCAATTTTGATTCATGATAGTCAGCATGGCTTTGTCAGAGATTTTTTGAGGAGGTGAACACATGCGTAGATGGGAGTAGTGCAATTGAAGTATTTTATGACGATTTCAGTAATACGTTTGACAAAACCTGCATGGGAGACTCATAAAGAAGGGAAATGCACATAGGATACAGAATAATTTGATAAGGCGGATTCAAAACTAGCTGAGTTGTCTGAGACAGAGGCTGCTTTAATGAATTGAAGACAATGAAAAATGGCGTCCCATAGTGATCTTTGTTTGGTCCGTTTTATTCGCCATATCTATGAACGGCACAGTTGACGATGTGGGATTAGAATTAGTACATTTGTGAATGGCACAAATTTGGTTGGTGCTTAACGGCGAGGTTGAGTGTCTTGGGCGACAAGAGGATATAGACGTGATGGTCAATTTGGCAGTGAAGTGACTGATGGAATTTAACCCTGAAAATTCTGAGACATAACACTTTGCAGAGAGTAATGTTACAAGGAGATATTCAGTAAACAACAGACACCAGGAAGTCCTTGGAACAAAGAGACCTTTGTTTCCTTGTCCATTGATCTCTGAAGACAGATGGGCGTGTGAGTGGGGTGATGAGAAAGGTATTGAACACTTCCGTTTATCAATCGAGACATGATTTCAAAAGCATGTTGGAGTTGAATAGAACTTTGGTGAGGCGACAGCTGGAGCAATGTGTGCAATTCTGGCCACCACATTATAGGAAGGATGTGATTTACACTGGAGGCGGCGCACAGGAGATGCACCAGTATGTTGTCAGGGATGGAACTTTTAAGTTACGAAGAGAGGTTGGATAGGCTTGGATTTTTTTCTGTTAGCGGAGAGAAGAGTGAGGGATGACCTGATCGCAGTGGACAAAATTATGAGCGGCATGGACGAGGTGGATAGGGTGCAGGCGTTCCGTTATTTGAATGGCCAGTCACAAGGGGACAACAGTTCATGGTGAGGGGCAGTAAGTTTAAGGGGAGTGAGGAAAGGTTTTTATTGAAACCCAGATATTGGTGGCGGTCTGGAATGTGCTGCCTTGGAGGTTGGTACAGGCGGATTAACTCACATTGTTGCCACCCGTAACTGGATGAACACATGGCACACCATAATCGCTATGAGTTTATGGGTTACCAGTTTTGGAAAATGGTTTGGCTAGATAGATCACGTGTTTCACACGTGTCTGTTCAGAAATGATGGATTGAAGTGTCTCGTGTGTACTGTGTGTTTCAATGGCTCTGTGATTTTATGCGCTGTGAAAATCTTTCTAAAGCCCAGGATGCCTAATGCTTTACGAACCATTCTTTCAGCCTCCTCTGATATCTTCACTAATTTGTGCATATCTAGGAACAGGTACCTCTGCTTTTCCATCACCGTTTGCATTGAACTATTTGCATTATAATATATTTCTATTTTCTCCCCACCAAAACGAACGACTTCACACTTCTATTAAATTTAATTTGTTACTTCTCCGCCCATTTCGCCAATTTGCTGATGTCCGTTTGAAGATTTACACGATCCAGATAATTAACAAAAAAAAATCCAAGTTTCGCACCAAATGTACATTTTTCAAAATGTGTCATAAACAGCAAGGTCCAGTCAAATAATATGATCAGACGCGCATATGTGTTAATACTGCCGCGCAAGAATCACCACTAAAAAACATCCCTCAAGTCTGAAAAAAACTGTTGCCATTACATTCCGTTTTCTGTCAAATGACCAATTTTGTAACTATGTTGCTGTTGTCCCTTTTATTCCACAAGTTCCAACTTTTATCACAAAGCTGTCGATTGACACTTTATCAAAGACTTTTTGGAATTTCATGTATGCCACCTTAGAAGAATTGCCCTGATCAGCCCTCGCTGTTATTTCACCATTAAAAAACAACATCAGCAAATTAGTTACGCGAATGTGTCCTCCAATAGACCCGGCTGTCATTGATTTTCCCCAGTGATTGTTCATTTTGTACAGGTTTCGAAATTCTACAGGTTTCCCACCACCAAGCTCTAACTAACTGGTCTGTAGTTGCTGAGCTTCTCTTTGGAAACTTTTGTGAACAAGGACATTACACTTGCAATTCCACAGTCCTCTGCCATCACTTCTGAGTCTAGAGAGGTTTGGAAATTTATGGCCATTTGTTAAACAATTTTGAGTCTCACTTCCAGCGTCCGTGAATGCATCTGATCCGACAATGGCAGATATCTTTCAGATGTCAAATCGTGGGTCATTAATCCTTTTTGTTATTAATTAATCAATGACCGGGAGCAAATGTAAGTTGGAATGTTTAATTTTAGTTGGAGATATCAGCGAGCAAAATGTGGAAGCCCATATCCAATGCGAAGTTACATTAAGAAGTCTCAACACGAGGTTAAAATGCAACAGGTTTATTTGGTACACGGTCTTTCGGAGCACTGCTCCCTCATAAGGTGAGTCACACAAATAAGCCTGTTGGACTTTAACCTGGTGTTGTGAGACTTCTTACTGTGCCCACCCCAGTCCAACTCCGACATCTGCACATTAATTCAAAGTTACAAAGGCTATCAACACAGAGGTGTATCTGTGATTCTTCACAAAAAACTGCTGTCGAACTCTAAGCTGGATTGTGAGTTAAAGTGAATATTAAAACTTCTACTGGTATGCTATGCCACATTTCCTTTATTACGGACAAATCTTAGAATCAGTGTACATGGAGATGTAACCATTTTCTTCAGCTCTTCCCGGAATTTCCTCTGGGTCGCTGCATAGATAAACGTGTTTGGGCAAGAACTCATAAACTTCAACATAGTTCCAGCTTCTGTGGCGATATATCCAGGGTTTGAACGGTCACCTCTGTACGCATTGATGTTAACCAATCCGGAAGTAATAAAACTAACTACACCCGTCAACCACAACACTAAAAAACTGCCCGATACACTGAAGAGTAGAATTATGGATAACCTGCGGCTCTGTATCTCTGGATCCGATTTTTGTCCTGTCGCCTGAGACCGGAGTTCTTTTCGGGCTCTATTTGCCAGTATAATACGTCTGATTGTCAAAGAATTAAGCAAAACAATTAAAGTAAAGGGAAGCCAAACTAACCAAACTGTATGAACCAAGAAGAACGCCACACTGAGTTGTGAAGAAAAGAAAGCCACTCTTGGGCGACAACCCCACAGCACCTTGTTAATTATTTGTTCATGTTCATATGCAAAAAAAAAGGGATATTCTTGAATAAGGTCAGAACAGAGAACAGTGTTATAAACACAGCTGCAATCCTCTGAGTGCAATGTTTTGCTTTAAAATTCTGGCAACAGATCATTGCAAATCGATCAAGTGTGAAGAAGACAGTGAACCAAACAGACAAATCAAGTGCAACAGCTGTTAGGTACAGGATTAAAGTACATACACGAGTGTGATAGAGAAATGAAAATGGAAAGTTATAACTGAAAATATGATGCACCATTACATTGATAATCATCACCAGTAGATCTGCTGTTGCCATGGCCAACATGATTGAAGAGATACATTTGGAAAGGCCACATTGTCCTCGGCAAATTATCACAATGGTCACCAAGTTCGCTGAAAGAAAGAAATAGGAGATAAAGAGTGTTCCAGAGTTGGATTGACAAATATGACGACTTACATTATCCAACAAGGTATTAAAAATGGGACAGTTAAAAGCAATTAAAAGCAAATAAGTTACACTGGCTCACCGGGGACACCTATAGCTGCCAAGATTGGATAGTAAATCCCCTTAATCAACAAAATGACTGGTTTTCCCATCTTCTGAGAACGGATGAACACTGTCGAAGTGGAATAATTCGAAGTGGTGGACGGCTGGGAACTGAAGGTGATTCTGCATTTATACATCCGTCAATCCAGAGGCAAAGACAAACAAGTTACGTCACCATAATCATTATTTACAGTCACTTAACAAATAGACATAGGGAATGGATTTTAGGTGTGTCTTTGTAAAAAAGCAAGTTACCATTTTAGCTGTGAGTTAAAACATACATTTAGACAAGTTATTATTCATTTAGCTTGTGTCAGCTTGTTAGGATTATACTTTTTTTATTTGGTAGTTAAAATACACACTTTGTTTTATTTTACAAAAATACTTGATTCAGGAATGATAGTATCTTACAGACATATTTCAAATTGAAAATTACGGAAAAGGCATAAAACTGGATTAGCTTCCATACAACATGTTCCATTTTGGATGCCGCTAACCAAACATAAGTCCAAAGATGTGCAAGTGACGTGGATTGGCTAGACTAAACTCCTTCTGAGTGTCCAAAGTTTGCAGGTTCGGTGTATTTGCCATGCTAAATATGAGATGTGATGGTGACAGTGCTAGGAATTGGGCCTGGGCAGAATGGTCATTCAAAGAGTCAGTGCAGACCTGATCAGCCGGATGGCCTCTTTCTGCACTGCTGGGATTCTATGTCTTCCTCAGATGTTTTTAATATATGTTCAGTGTGAGGAAATCTGCTTGGGGACAAAACATTTCAACTGTATAAAAATATATGAAGTGCAATAGAATTCCATTTTTTCGCACGTCATGTTCCTCTCTGAGAGTGTTTACAGAATTAAATCTTACTGTATTCAGAAAAGCGGCTGACGCTCAATTAGGTTCCACTCAACATGCGCCCTCAACACTTAACTCACCCCCTCTTATCGTACCTCCTGCAAATCAGGAAGTAAAATACATTTTTATATGCTTCAAGGACACATATTGTAGAAGTCGACAATATATGTATGATCCCCTTACTAACAGTATCCCAATAGTTACAGAAGAGATGACAATAGTCGTCTGATACTAAAGCTGTATAATGCTTACACCAAATTGGAACATGTTCTTGTTGGGTTGCTGATACTCCTATAATTATACTAGATGTTTCTCTGATACAAACAATCGCATGCACTTTCCCCAGATGTGACAATGGGCGTCTGTAACTTGTGTCACCAGGATCTCACATTAGCGGTCATCAAGGCTCAGGATATTGGATAACAACTGTCGTCTGGCTGGAGCGTGGTAGAATGTGTGTGTTGGAGGGCGAGGGGAGGGGGGGGGGGTGGCGATGGCGCGGCTGTTGCGGCGTTGTAATGCAAAATGCCAATTTGGATGCCCATTCTGAAAAGAAATTACAGGGATTACAGGGTCAACGGCAGGGTTCTGAGGAATGTGGAGGAACAGAGATATATTGGGGTTCATATCCACAGATCTCTGAATGTTGCCACTCAAGTGGATAGAGCCGTGAAGAAGGCCTATAGGTTGTGAGTGTTTATTAACAGGGGGTTTGAGTTTAAGAGAAGTGGGGTTATGCTGCAACTGTACAGGACCTTGGTGCGACCACATTTGGAATATTGTGTGCAGTTCTGGTCACCTCACTATCAGAAGGATGTGGAAGCATTGGAAAGAGTGCAAAGGAGATTTACCAGGATGCTGCCTGGTTTGGAGCGTAGGTCCTATGAGGAAAGGTTGAGGGAGCTGGTGCTCTTCTCTTTAGAGTGGAGGAGGACGTGAGGCGACTTAATAGAGGTTTATAGATGATGCGGGGATAGTTGGAATGGACGATCATAGACTATTTCCTCGAGTGGATGTGGCTGTTACTAGGGCGCATAACTATAAGGTTCATGGTGGGAGATATAGGAGGGATGTCCGAGGTAGTTTCTTTACTCAGAGAGTGATTGGAGTGTGGAATGGACTGCCTGCTGTGATCGTGGAGTCGGACACTTTAGGAACTTTCAAGCGGTTATTGGATAGGCACATGAAACATACCAGAATGATAGGAAGTGGGATAGCTTGATCTTGGTTTCGGACAAAGCTCGGCACATCAGCGAGGGCCTAAGGGCCTGTACTGTGCTGTACTGTTCTATGTTCGATGTAAGTAGTCTGGCATGTTGGCCATTCCAATTGACAGGCTCATCGGCTAATTTTGTGCCAATGCAAATCACTATCAGCTGTTGTTGTGTTTCTTGCTGAGGGCAATGAGAGGCTCATAACAAGTGATTGTTTTTGAAGTGCAGGAACAAGTCAATAATTTTGCTCCAGTAAAAGCAGGAAGATATTAGAAATGTCCACAATACCTGGTAGAATTCAATGCAGAATGGTGCAGACGTTATTGGCTCTGGGACATAACTGCGTTAGAAGCATGGACCTGCAGAATAGTCGACTTCGTTTCTCTTCAGAATACAGAATTGCCCATTTGGTATTTCCAAAATTTGCCAGTGGACTTTGCTCTCCTATCATATGCTCCGTGTTAGCCTTTTATAAGAGTCGTTAATTTAAAATTAAAACATATTGATCACTCAATGTAAAGTGCAATGTTTCTGCTAAGGAAACCAACTTGGGTGAATAGTGCAGTACAGCTGGTCAGATGGCTTGTGTAGATTTGCTGGAAGTTATTGTCATTTCTTTCTACACTTCCTACGCAAATGAATCCTGGAGGCATTTGCAAATGGTATGTGTCAGTATTAGCTCAAAATATTCTACTTTGTATATGGAATTGCTATTTTTAAACTGCTGTGAGTTTTTTTTTGTTGTTCTGCCTATATTTCATAGGGAAAGTTTCGAACAAACGGAGCGGATTGCAAAATATAAATGACCAAATTTGCGTGCAATTGTCCTAAGAGTTTACAAAGCTAATTGTGTCATGTTGAACGTGAAGTTTTGGTAGACTGAATGAATGAAGACAGAAAATAGAAGAGTGAAAACAAAAGCAAAATCAAATAGTTCTACCCCACTGTAGTTTTCAATGCTGGGCATCTGATAGATTTGATGGCGAGAGATAAATGGTTTTTGGGTCTAACTGGTCATGAAGCAGGAAAAGCACGAGACCACGTATTTTCCCTCCCTGGCCCTTGTGGTGACAATGTTCCTCCAGATCTTGTGGCACACTTGTATTTGTAGTTGGCGTGCCGAATCCTCCTCGAAATTAAGTGGTCCTTCAGTATGGTAGAGTTCGCCATGTTTGCTCCATTGTGATTATATTCTTACCCTTCATCAAGAGTTGATAATGTTTCCTCAGCATGTACATGTTTATTATATTGATAATGGAGGTGAAAGTGCTTCCTCAGCGGTGACGGTGTACTTACACTCGCGCTTTTTGTGACCATCTTCAATATTAGCAGTTTGCTTAATTTACAATGGAGGTGGTGGTGCTCTGTGATTAATACATTCAATTTCATTTGGGCTAGATTTTCCAAGTTTCCCAAGCTGACTTTAGGTGATTCAATTTAAAAGTAAACAACAATTAACATATTCAGCATTTTACCAGTAGTTTAACAGAGTACAAATGAGGATTTGTTTATTTATTCTAACCTTTATGAAACTGCACAGGCTCATTCCTCTTTTTTTTCGACTCGCACATGCATTTACAACTCTTAAGATCAGGATCGCTGCTGGAGTTGTTGCATTGATAATGGCACAATCCATTGTAAAATATGCCACAAGAGCAGGAACCTCAAAAAAGCTACCCACTGATTTACCTTCCATTACCAACTCCACTTGCTACTCTGTTATGAGCGTGGCAAGCCTTATTTATTACGGCTTTTGGAAAAATGGAGAGGCCATTACACTACAGGCTCTAATTTAAGATCAAAAAACAAATGCATGACGTACAGAGAATAACATCGAAATCAAAGTACAGTGTACGATATATAGTAGAAATATAATGGGGAATTTTAATTATCCTAATATCGACTGATGAAATTGTGATGCAAGTTAATTTCAATAATAATACATATTTTTAAATGTAATCGAAACTGTGATGCTTTTTGGAATAATTGTCATTGAATCATGAATCCCTAGAATAAAAAAGGAAGCCATTCAGCCTGTAGGAACTGCATCGACTCTCACCCAGGCCTACTCCGTTACCCTATGTAATTACACTATTAATCCCCTCACCTACATATCTTGGCACATTGAGAAGCAATTTGACATGGTCAATCAAATTGACTTGCACATCTTTAACTGTGGTAGAAACCCGAGGAGCCTGAGGGAACTTACACATATGCAGGGAGAACATGCAAACTCCACATAGACAGTAACCTAAGGCCTGAATTGAAACCGGGCCCTGGTGCTGAGTGGTCTCAGTGCTATCCACTGAAGGGTAGAAGGGATATGGCTATGCTTGAGGGGTTACATAGCTTCATAGAGCAAAACATATACAACACAGGGAGCCATTTGACTCATCTTGTCCATAAAAACCTGACGAAACCCGGGCCATTATAATCCGACCTTCCCACACAAGGCCCTATACCACGCAGCACTTAAGGTGCTGATCCAAGTACTTTTTAAAATGCGTTTAGTGTATCTCCCTCCATCAACACATCGGGCAGCGAATTCCAGACACACATTACCCTCTGTGCAAAAGAAATGTTCTACCTCAATCCGCTCTGCACCTTCTCCCAGTTATTTTGAATCTGTGTACCTTGATTCTATAATTCTCTGCAAAGGGAAACAATGTCATGTTTTCCACTCCATGTCTTCCACACATAATCTTGTACAACTCAAACAAGTTACACCTCAGACTACCTTGCTCCAAGAAAATAGACCCAAATTATAAAATCTCTACTCATATCTACACTTTTGTAGCCCTGGAGGCATTGTTGTAAATTCCCGCGCACTCTCTACAGAACAAATATGTCCTTCCTGTAACGTGTTGAAGTGAACTGCAATGAATACTCTGGTTGTGGCCTCGCTGTTGTTTTATACAATTTGAACATTATTTCCTTACTTTCATATTCCGTCCCTCAGCCAATTAAGGAGAACTTTCCATATGTCTCATTAACAAACTTGTCTACTTGAACAGCTGTCTTTAGGGACCGGTGTACTTGGATGCCAAGTTCTCTGACATCAAGTACTCCTCATTGTTTATACCCATTTATTGTGTATGCCCTATAAATGTTTGACCTCCCTAAGTGCATTACCTGATACCTCTCAACATTAAAATCCATCAGCCAATCTCCTCCCTAAGTGCATTACCTGATACCTCTCAACATTAAAATCCATCAGCCAATCTGCCACATTAATGCCTACTTCACCGATATACCTGCATCATTTTGGAAATGTGAGCTATACTCTCCACTATTCGGCAAATCGTTGTGTTGTCTGCAAGTTTCCTAATCATGCACCACACGTACAC
This sequence comes from Mustelus asterias, assembly GCF_964213995.1. Taxonomy (NCBI): domain Eukaryota; kingdom Metazoa; phylum Chordata; class Chondrichthyes; order Carcharhiniformes; family Triakidae; genus Mustelus; species Mustelus asterias. The sequence continues at coordinate 90,225,950 of NC_135816.1, read as the reverse complement.
GCCCTGAATGTTAATAAACAACACAAGACCCAAGAGTCCCAACACCGAGCATTGTGGAACACTATTTTGGAATTAAAAAGCTTTCAATTCGCAAGAGGAACACTCGATCTTTTTTCCTGTTGCTAACCAAACCTTTTATTCAGTTTCCCACTTCACCATGTATCCATGGATCTTTGCACGTATGATCCATCTGCCATGTCGTAGCTTTTTTGACCAATCTGACAACAAAGGTGATACCAATGTGTTTGTGGTCCAAAATAGATGGAAGGACTCTCAGTGTTAGAAATAATGCGGCAATAAAACAATATTATGCGTGCATGTAAGTCCAAGTTTAGACTAACATGCAGAGGTGAAATCAAATATCCAACATGGATGGCGCCACTTTATTACATCAGAATCATTCCCTTGGTTTCAATGAGAGCACACAATTATTTCCAGTCAAAAAAAAAAATCGATTGGTGCTTCTTGCCAAAGGGCTAATGTAAGTGAATAAACAAATATTTGGTAGATGGTTTATAATGTTGGAAAATATAAGTCTAATCGTGTTAGTACTTAAAATAGATAAGCCCATTATTACTGAAATGCAGACATGCTGAAGAGAGATGCAGCATACGTGGAAATGCATGTTCTTTTACATCAATCACAAAATGTAACACAGAGAAGCCGCAAGTTTTACAAAGCCAAAGGGAATGGTGCAATTTATTGCAAGGGTAACGATGTGTAAGAATAGTTGCGTGTTGTTGCCGCTGCGCAGTATCTTACTGAGACCACACCTTTGGCACTTTATACGATTTAGCCCAATTATTTAAGGACGGAAATATTTCCCCTTGAGGCAATACGGAAGCGCTTTATCAAATTGATTTCTGGGAAGGATGAGTTGTCTTCTGAGAATAGGTTTTGTTGATTGGGCCAAAGTTAGTGCAGTTTAGAGTAAATATCTGACTGAAAAATGTTGCTTTTCAGCAGAGTCATTGCGGGGAAAAGCTGACAGCAGGATTCTTGATGGTGGTACATGAAAACCTGGTGCTAAATTTTCAGAATACGTTTGTGTCCCATTTAAGATGGAGGTAAAGAATAATTTCTTCTCTATGTGGGTCATTAATCATCGTACTCCTCTATGCATGTGAACAGTGGATGCTGGCGGATTATATATATTCACGGTGGATTTGCAGAATCATCTGATGAATGACGCTGTCAGAGTTTATACCTATTTGGGTGATGCAGGCAAATACATTTGAGACTAAGATCAGGTCAATTACCATGTTGTTGAATTGTGCAGCAGTTCTCATCGTCCACAATTCTTCTCAGGCTCTTTTTTTTTTAATACTATTTTTATGAATGGCCATGGTATTACAGAATTCCCGACTTTCCTGATAAGGTTAAACCTTTTTATGGTTTCGCAATGTTGCCAATACTGTCAAAACCAGCATATTCCATGTACCTGCACCCAGCAATTCATCATCTCAATTTTCCTGAGCGGTGTAATAAATGTTGCTTTCTTTGGAATTGACGACGGCCTATGGACTCCAATCATACGGTTGACACAGTCCCTTTCAGTCTTATCGTAGATGTGTTTAGGGGACTAGGATTGCTGCCGGCGGGACTGTGTTGCTATGAAAGGGAAATTATACTTTCTCTCCAGCTCTGTTTGAATGCTAAATTCGAACATGTCCTTGCAATATGGGATCAGAGAGGGACTGATTATCTGTTTATCTGAGCCTGTGGAACTGATGAGCTATCTGTGTCTCTGTGAATGATAATGTACCTACTCTGTGTGAGAAGGAGTTGACTTCATTGTTCGTTGGATCTGAAATGGAGGGTGGAAAGAAGAATAAAACGGAAAGTCATTGGTTGGGTGGAGGGCAGAAGAGATTTAATGATAGAGGTGACAAAATGACGAAAATGGTGCTTGGAGTGGGAGAGGTAATGGGATCAGTAGAATCATCGGTTCCTCCAGAGCAGAATGAGGGCCATCGAGTCTGCATCGACTCTCTGACTGAGTACGCTACCCAGGCCCTTTCACCCACCCTATCCTTGTAACGCCTCATATTTGCCTTTGGTAATCCTCTGAAACTACACATGTTTGGACACAATGAACAATGAACAATTTTCCCCTGGTCAACCCAACTTTCTTTGAGGAGGCGACAAGGAAGTTAGATGAAGGAGAACCAGTGGACGTGATTTATTCAGATTTCCAGAGGGCCTTTGACAAGGTGCCACATAGGAGATTGTGAAATAATTTAGGAGACCATGCTGTTAAGGGTCAGATCGTGACATGGATAGAGGATTGGCTGACTGGCAGAAGACACAGAGTGGGGATAAAGTGGTCTAGTGGTGTGCCTCAGGGGTCAGTGCTGGGACAACAATTTTTTGCAATATGCATTAACGATTTGGAGGAAGGAACTGAAGGCACCTTTTCCAAGTTTGTAGATGATACAAAAATATGTCGACGGACAGGTAGTATTGAGAAATCAGGGGGGCTGCAGAACGAATTGGACAGATTAGGAGAGTGGACAAAGTAGTGGCAGCTAGAATACAATGTTGAAAGGTTTGAGGTTATGCACTTCGGAAGGAGGAATGGAGGCATAGATTTGTTTCGAAATGTGAAAATGCTAAAGAAATCTGAAACACAAAGGGCATGGGGGACATTCTTCAAGATTCTCTTAAGGTTAACGTGCAGGTTCAGTCAGCAGTTTGGAATGCAAATGGAATGTTAGCATTCATGTTGAGAGGGCGAGAATACAAGAGCAGGGATGTACTTCTGAGGTTGTATAAGGCCCCATTTGGAGTGTTATGAGCAGTTTTGGACCCCATATCTAAGAAGTATGTGCTGGCCTTGGAAAGGATCCAGAGGAGGTTCACAAGGATGATCCCTGGAATGAAGAGGTTGTCATATGAGGAACGGTTGTACTCGGTCTGTACTCGTTGGAGTTTAGAAGGATGAAGAGGGATCTTATTGAAACTTGCAGGATACTGCGAGGCCTGGCTAGCGTGGACGTGGAGAGGATGTTTCCACTTGTAGAAAAACTAGAACCAGAGGGCACAACCTCAGACTAAAGGGACGATCCTTTAAAACAGAGATGAGGTGGATTTTCTTCAGCCAAAGAGTGGTGTATCTGTGGAAATCTTTGCCGTGGAAGGCTGTTGAGGCCATGAAATTGAGTGTTGTCAAGATAGATGGGTTCTTGCTTAATAAGGGGATCAGGGGTTATGGGGATAAGGCAGGAGAATGGGGATGAGGAAAATATCAGTCAGGATTGAATGGCGGAGCAGACTCGATAGGCCAAGTGGCCCAATTCTGCTCCTATGTCTTAGGTCTTATGGTCTAACTAATATTTGGCCTGTCAAAGAAGACGGGAGCACCCTGAAGGGACCCTCACAGGCACGGTGAGAAGTAAAAATTGAACACAACATTCAACCAAGGCCGGAATTGAACGCAGTGTCCCTGGCGCTGCGAAGCAGCGATGCTTAGCACTGTGCCACCTCCAAAACTCAAACCTATTCTTTCCATCTGAAGTAACAGTTTTCCACGTCATTGATCGCAAAGATTGTAAAATATTCTTCCCTGAGCTGCACATCGAACACAAGCGGATGAATGCGCGGGAACCTAACCACTAAACCACGCGGAAATGAATTGCGGAATCCTGAACAGTCTGAAAGCAAATTAAATAAGAGTGACAAATATTTCAAAAAGGAACAAAATGGTGACAGAGCTCACAATGTAAGTTACAATGACTTAACATCATGTCGTTGTTATTTACAAGAATTTTAAGTATAAGTTTATGTTTCAGTGTCACAAGTACGCTTACGCTAATACTACAATGAAGTTAGTGTGGAAATCCCCGAGGTGTCCAATTACAATCAGATTATTAATGAATTTGGGGCTCGTTACTCATTTCGATATAGATTATGCTGGTTCCTCTCGCAATTAAAATAGTCTGTTTCCGAAAACGACCCTGCATTCAATCTGCCACTTCTTTTTTTTTGCAGGTATTCTCATTTCATTCAGATATCAAGAATTCCAATTTCCACTTATCTCCCATTAAAATGTATATCAGATTTGTTCCTTGTTGCTGATGATGAAGCTTGTCCCTGAACTGTAGCGTGGAGCCGGAATGAATTTACTCGGATGCCGTAAAATTCACTGATTCTCTGAATTATTTTCTCTCTGCTGCTTCCCATTTCATATTTCAATCTTGATTCCCGCACAGGGAGTGTTTCATTGTTGTTCACGCTATGAATCCAAAATAATAACATAAAGTGCTAAAAACACTCAGTGGGTCCGGCAGCCTCTGTGGAGAGAGGAAGGGAGGATTAACATTGCCGATCCATTGAAGGATTAAAATAACAGACCCGCGAAACGAAGCATGACATTTGCCTGAGCTGCTGGGCTTTCCTATAATTTTCGTTTAATTTCACGGTATTTCTTTCTGTTTTTCTTCTGTTCCCCGTTTCGTTTTTCACATAAATTTTGCAACGTTGCGTTCCGTTCTTTTCGTATTTATATTTTATTCGCAATGATATGGATCATATCCCTAGAAAACACGGTAAAAAATCCGTCTTATTCTGCAGTAAAATATTACTGGGGAAATTGAAAAGCATCCAAATAACGGCGGCAAAACATGTTTATGATAAAAATTGTTTGATTTGCTCCCTGACCATCAACAAAAAGTGCATCATTTACAAAGAGAACTGAGTTCCTCGCATTCTCTGCTTCTTTACCGTTGACAGTAAACTCTCTTTAAGAGGATAAAAATAAATATAAGCGGATTCCTCGGTACGATCACATTTCATTCTTCTCTCGTGAACAGAATAGAAAAAAGGACAAGCCCCGGAAAGAGTACATATGCAGGGGCCCGGGGAGAAGGCTGGGGAGTGACACTGGGATGAATGCTCCTCCAGAGAGGCAATAGAGGGAGGACGGAGAATACTTGACGAAAAGGAGCCAATTGAGCAGTGTTGACCATGGTCCTCATCATCCCACTGTGGTTTGCAGAAAACATGTTTTTCGGCGACTGATCCATTTTGCCGAGCAGATATCACCTAACACACAAAACATCAGTCAAATTAATGGAGATTAGAATAACTAAACCATTGTTACTATTTTTTATTTGCTATAATATTTAAACTTTGTGCAGTGTTGTGCATTGACGGCGTTAAATATGAAACCACGTTGTGTGAGAGAACCTGGGAAATCCGGAAAAAATACACAACAAGATAACGCTTGGGAACGAAGATTCTAGTCCCGTCTTTTGTATCATTGCTGGTCCCGGCGCCACATTCTCATTGCGAACTGCAGCAACTCGCCACAGCTCATTTACCATCATCTGCTTGCCTTCTAACCTCTAACCCGAGCAGGATATGCCCAGCGTTCTGCAGATGCAAGAACATATTTGTTCCTTATGAGTCACATATACTGACATGGACATGATTCACTTATGCTCGATAACTACTGGACCAATATAATGTATTTCACTGGAAGAATATCCTGGAATGGGGACATTTATTTTTCCGAACACCATTGCAGCAGCAGCCCACTTAATCTCTCAGGGACAGGTTCTATTATTTCCTTCCGCGGGAGCTGGAAGGGAAATTCATGCAAAGTCGGTAGTCATGCCCACATCTGAAGATCAACTGAAAGGAAGGTGTCAAGTGCAGAGCAGGTAATAATTATTATAATGGTGAAATTAGATATGAGGTGTTACGCTATTCCTCTGATAGCATTGGGTGGACACATCTTTTTAGTATTGGAACAATTCAATTGACCGTATGAGAAATGGAAAGAGAGAGTAGTGACCGACTGTGCTTAATTCCAAAAGAAAGCAGATTGCTGGGCGCAATTCAATGCATTCGACCGCTCCAAACCTGCATTATTTTATACAGCTCTGAAAGTCTGCTGGCTTCCAGCACTGTCAAGCGTAGCATTAATTTAATATTTGCAAAATAACTGGTACAATAGTCAATGAAGTGTTTCCGAAGTAGAGACACCAAACATGTCTCCCCTCCAGGAGAAGACTGTCCAACATCCGGAAGAATACTGAAAGTGGCACAGCAGAAATCAACGCCAACATAGCGTTATATTATAAGTCTGCTTGAAGATTGCTGCAATCTAACATGTTGTCTGGAGGATATTAGTCAAATTACGAACAACCGCATTGACATCCATCAAACTACAGAGGTATTTACCCGTACACATCACAATTTTTGATTTGTCTATTGATAATCAAGTTGCCATCAGCAGTTGGGCTTGGGCAAACCTGAGCCAGTACCATTCAATGTGCCCACAGCGACTCTCTTTCTCAAATTTATGGAATCAAAAGCAGGGGCACACGGAATGTCATTCAAAAGCATAGACCCGTATGTTAGTTCTCTGCCACTTTAATTTATTAAATCTCAATCACTTCTTAATTCATTGCACATATTTCCAGCGACATCCTTGATTCTAGGATTGGTCGTATGAGTCCTGTCTTTCTTTTTCAGAGAGCAATCCTTGCAACATTATGCTGGTACCAGAAGCAGCTTCCGCCACAACGCCTTTTTTGGCCATATCAGTCCCAGAAAGCCGAGATGCACAGCAGCAGATCAGCAGGCAATGTGGCGGACAGCATTATGGACTGCAGCAATTAACAAATGAGGAACCGAGATCCATCATTGGACGTGAAAGAACCTCCTGCAGAATTGGTCAGTTCATGGAACTACATTTTAATTTTCCGGATCTCAGAAACAAATGTTACCAAAAAATGCGACATTGTGGAGGAAATTCCCTTCCCCAGCCCCGCACTCCACTTGCCAGTGTATTTGTCAGGAGATCAGCTGACAAATGAGTGAATGCTGAAGACAACCTGTGGAATCATCATAGTCTGCAAAAGACGAATATTCCAGGGATATTAAGCTGTACATTCGCACAATTCCACTTAAGTGTAAATTCCTTGAACATTGAACTATGCCAGCCCATCTATATCGAGTGGCTTGGCGCCTGATCCTTCAAAGTCCAACCAACACATACAAGCGCAGATCAGTGTGGTGATGGATTACCCTTCAATTATCTGCATGAGTGCAAACTCAGGATGTTCCACTCATTTGAGGATGGAGCAATTTGTCCGATTTTTATCACTATCACCAGACTGCACAAACAGCCATCTTACATCAAAAGAGTACTAAGAGTACAGTCTGCACAAGTCACAAGTAAAACGTCAGCAAGTGAAAACAAATTGAGCTCAGCATTGCACAACGTCCGGTGCGCCCTCCCCCAACTCCCTCCTACACACCCCACCCCACCCAGTCCCCCATCACCAGACGAAGTCTTGCGGGCAGTTTGGTACTCGTGGCAAACACCACTTCTAAATTTCTTCCAAGTCCAATTCCATGTAATTTAACATTTTAATTTGTCCATGTACTGGCGATTCTTTCATCCTCACTGGATCATTATCAGGGATTTCCTCTCTCTGAAAACTGTGAGACTACCAAAACCACAGGGACGTCAGAGTTGCACAATTTCTCTGTATAATTCGATAGACATAGTTCTATGCCAAGGCATAGAACAAAGACAATTACAGCCATGCAAAATTAGTGGGAATTCTTTGAGTTGTCTTTTCTTCAGGGAACTAGCACAAGTGGGGTGAAATAAATTTCTTCTGTGCTGGAAAAAAATGTAAGTTATGAAAGGAAATGGGGGAATAATACAAGAACACCATGCATTAATGAACCACATTTAATGTTGGAAACAAGAAGTACCATCACAACTCGTAGGGCCATGACTCAATAATAATCAATGCCAAAGTAAAGGAAGATGTATCTGCAGATTTAGCGAAAAACATGTTTTGGAAAGGTGAGCTTTAAGGAGGCATTTTAAAAGAAGCGAGATAAGTCAAAAGGAAACTGTGTTTAGGGAGAATTTTATAGAAACTTGGCCAGGTGATTGGCCTGGCAATAAAGGTTCAAGGGTAACGGCAAGAGAAAAGTAGCCAAGCCGAATGGAACAGCGAACTCTCAATGTGAGGGTGTGGTGTAGGATTGGAACATGTAACAGGTTTAGGAGTAGACAAGGCCAAGAAGTGAACTAAATACGATGGTGCCAGTTGGTAATTGGAGACATTGCAGAAACTGGGTGTTATAAAGGGGAGCACAATTGGAAATAATGTATGAGTGCGTCTGCTCCATGAGAAAAATATGATTAGAAGTGCATTGGGTTTGACACATTTGCAGGTGGCATCTACAGAGATAAGTGCTTCAGCAGAAGATGGACTGACAGGGGACATGTGGTGTTATGCATGGGAAAGCCTGTTCTGGGCGATGAGCAGATATGAACGCAAGGATCTCAGCAAGCTAGCTGATTAGATTCCAACACTGCAAAGGTGTTCAACCGCATGAGATGCTAATCAAGGAGAAGGATAGAAAGAGTAGCAGGAATACTGCATTTGTAGCCGGATCACAGGCTGATAGTTGTCATCTCTCCAATGCTTAAATAAATCAGATCGTATCAAGTCCACCATTCGATGTCAAATAGGTAACACGATAACCGAGAACAGTTGAAGGTGTGAAGAAAGATGCGGGAGTCGTGGAGCTGTGTCCGATCATTATATCTGCTCCCCTGACTCAGGATGATATCACGTCGTGGCAACATGTGTTTGAGGAAGAAAAAGGCTCCACGTGTAGATTATTGGATCAATCCAAATAAAAGGAAACTGTTGGTGGATAAGCCAGGTCTACGACATTGCATGCAATACCGGATCTAGATGAATACAATCTCACTGAGCTGGTCAATTACAGAGAGATACTTCAAATGGATGCCGTATTAATGGTTTGGAGCACTCAAAGCTGTGCAAAATGAGAATGACAAATTCACTATAGCCACCTTCATTATCGTATATGTTATATTGCGATGACTGTAAAGACCCAATCTGGGATCACATTTGAAATGATTCTGAGTTATAACGCTAGAAATGCAGTTTCTGGTGAAGATCAGTTTTAGGTTGCCGGTCAAGTACTTTAAGAATAAGAATAAATGGATATTTAATCTCGTTCTTTAATGCCTCTCTAAATTTTCTCTGTGTCAGTGCATAAACAGAGTAAGAAGTTTAACAACACCAGGTTAAAGTCCAACAGGTTTATTTGGTAGCAAAAGCCACACAAGCTTTCGAGGCTCTAAGCCCCTTCTTCAGGTGAGTGGGAATTCTGTTCACAAACAGAACTTATAAAGACACAGACTCAATTTACATGAATAATGGTTGGAATGCGAATACTTACAACTAATCCAGTCTTTAAGAAACAAAACAATGGGAGTGGAGAGAGCATCAAGACAGGCTAAAAAGATGTGTATTGTCTCCAGACAAGACAGCCAGTGAAACTCTGCAGGTCCACGCAACTGTGGGAGTTACAAATAGTGTGACATAAACCCAATATCCCGGTTGAGGCCGTCCTTGTGTGTGCGGAACTTGGCTATCAGTTTCTGCTCGGCGACTCTGCGCTGTCGTGTGTCGCGAAGGCCGCCTTGGAGAACGCTTACCCGAATATCAGAGGCCTCTGATATTCCGGTAAGCGTTCTCCAAGGCGGCCTTCGCGACACACGACAGCGCAGAGTCGCCGAGCAGAAACTGATAGCCAAGTTCCGCACACACAAGGACGGCCTCAACCGGGATATTGGGTTTATGTCACACTATTTGTAACTCCCACAGTTGCGTGGACCTGCAGAGTTTCACTGGCTGTCTTGTCTGGAGACAATACACATCTTTTTAGCCTGTCTTGATGCTCTCTCCACTCCCATTGTTTTGTTTCTTAAAGACTGGATTAGTTGTAAGTATTCGCATTCCAACCATTATTCATGTAAATTGAGTCTGTGTCTTTATAAGTTCTGTTTGTGAACAGAATTCCCACTCACCTGAAGAAGGGGCTTAGAGCCTCGAAAGCTTGTGTGGCTTTTGCTACCAAATAAACCTGTTGGACTTTAACCTGGTGTTGTTAAACTTCTTACTCTGTTTACCCCAGTCCAACGCCGGCATCTCCACATCATCAGTGCATGAATGCAGGTGTTGGTGTACAAGCTCAGAAGCCATAACATTTATCGACACTGCTGGGCGATAATGGATTGGTAAAACTTTTGTCTGCATAATTGTACTTTCCAATTTGCCAGTTAAACGACGGTGCAACATATGGGATCCACAGACTAAAATAATGGTGGACAAAGCAAAGAGTAGAATAATGGATTTCTTCCGTTCTCCAATTCTAGGCCAATGTGATTATCTAATTTTCCTTGGCACCGCAGGCCCTTGCAGAGCCGATTGACAACTATAATATTTCTTGCTGTCAAAGAGTTGAACAATAAAGCCAGGGTAATAGGAATAATGGTGTTAGTATACTGCCAATCCGCTCACACGCTATCCACTTTGATGAGGTATAGTAGTTTTCTGTTTGATTGCGGAAAGAAGGTATGATTTTGATGGTCATTGATGGAAGAAAAGCAAAGTACCAGGGAATGCTCCTCACACAACTGGCAACGCTTAAATTGTCCATAACCGCAGCTGCAGTTCTTTGATGCAATATTTTGTTGCTAACTGCGGGCAAGAAGTGGCTACAAAATGATCAAAAGTAAAGCCACTGTGTACCAGACAGAACAATGAATGGCTGCAAGACACAATACTATTTTCAGCGCACATATTGGAGTAATGAATACGAAATTAATTTGAAATGAATATTCTTAATTCGATTTAATATAACATCGAAGATAACGAGGAGTCGATCTGCTGTTATCATTTGCAATCGGGTACTGGATAGTACACATGGAGAGGCAACATTTCTCTCGTTTCAGGATCACCATCGCTACTGAGTTAACTGAAGGAATCCAATTAAACAACGACATTTCAGTGAAAAAATACACGGAGAAAAATGACACCAGTTCAGCAGGAATTAGTGCCAAATTTACAATTATACATCGTTTGTTACAAATGTATGGTCTTTCTCCAGAACAATACAATGCAAAGTGGCAACTTAACATTGTAAATCGTACAGAACTTGAATTAATTAAATGAACAAGAACTCTACTATTAATAAATGTTAACAGCGATACAAGGAATTAGAATCAAAAGGTAAAAAGTCACCATCATCTGCCATGAATTAAGCTTGTGTTTGAAGGTTGACATTACAGTTCCAAGATTGTGATTGTAAATCTCAAGGTGTCAAATTCAGTTTAATACAGTTGTTCAAGTGTGTCCTGGAAACTGATCGTTTGACATCAAATAAGGATACATTCAATATATTCTCACGGCAAGGAATCAGTCGCTTTATCTGAAATGACAACCTTGAATTCATGATCAGGTTAAATGATAACTGAAAGTCAGTAGATTTTCATCAGCACTTCACCAACATAAGAAAGTCGAAATTGAAGGAGGAATAGGCTTTTTGACCACTGGACCTGCTCAGCCATTAAATAATACGCCTGATCTAACTTTGGCGTTCCATCAACTTTCCTGGAGAACGGTCAAAATCGCCGATTCAATATTTCAATCAAAAATCTGTCCAAATCAGCCTTGAATATATTCAGTGATCCAACGACCGCTGCTGATGCGGAACATACTTCCAAACACGAACGATACTATGAGATAAATTCATCCTCCTCTTCTTAAGGAAATCAGAGATTAAAAAGTGAAGCAGAAGCACTGGTGAGGAAGGAAGGAACGGAAGGGAACACAACAAAATGTCGGAGAGGTTCGGTTACGACGGTGATAAGGGTGAAAATCAAAAGCAGATGATAACACGATGGCTAAACAAATTAAAACGCATCTCGTAATGGTGTAGAGCACCAGCTTTCATTTCGTAGTTTATTCTCATACCTTCCACTATATCGCAAATCTTCTCTTATGTTTCCGTCTTCTGCTTGTAATGTTTTCCCTTCTTCTTCCATAGCTCCCATAGGGGATTTCCACAGTAACTTCATTGCAGTGTGAATATAAGTCTACTTGTGAGCAATAAATAAACTTTAACTTGAAAAGCTCCTGGTTAACCGGGAGGAAATTGGAGCAAGCGTGGTAAACAGTGGCATTTTTAACTGTAAAGACTGACACAGAGTTGTCTTCCAGGTTTAAGGAACCACGCATCATGTTGTTATAGACTGGTGAATTGTTGTAGAGGCAGAAAGGATGACAGCACACTGGAGGGAGGCACTTTCTGAGAGAGGACTGATGCAAAACCATGGCAGAAGCAAGTTAATACAGAAAAGTATGACATTCAACTTGGAAGATTAATTCTGAGCGACTGCATGATATTCAGCGTATAATTGTAAAGAATTGAAAGGAGGCAGCACAGTTGATATTGTCTACATGGACTTTAGCAAAGCCTTTGACAAGGTACTGAATTGTAGATTGTTGCATAAGGTTAAATCTCACGGAATTCAGGGTGAGGAATCTAAATCGAAACAAAATTGGCTTCTTCCCAGATGCCAGAGGGTGGTTGAAGAGAGCTGTTTTTGAAACTGGAGGCCTGTGACCAGCGGTGTGCCTTAGGAATCAGTGCTGGGTCTACTGTTATTTGTCATTTATGTTAAAGATTTGGATGAGATTATAGGAGACATGGTTAGTAAGTGTGCCGATGGTACAAAAATTAGTGGCATAGTGGACATTGAATAAAGTAATCTCCGATTGCAACAGAATGTTGACTAATTGGGCCAGTGGGTTGGCGAATGGCAGATGGAGTTTAGAACATAGAAAAACTACAGCACAAAACAGGCCTTTCGGCCCCACAAGTTGTGTCGAACATGTCCCTACCTTTCAGGCCTACCTATAACCCGACATCCTATTAAGTCCCATGTACTCATCCAGGAGTCTCTTAAATACCCTATTGATTTTGCCTCCACCACCGCTGATGGCAACCGATTCCACTCGCCCACATCCCTCTGTGTAAGAAAACATCCCCCTAACATTTCCCCTGTACCTACCCCCCAGCACCTTAAACCTGTGTTCTCTAGTAGCAGCCATTTCCACCCTGGGAAAAAGCCTCTGAGAGTCCAACCGATCAATGACTCTCAACATCTTATATACCTCTATTAGGTCTCCTCTCATCCTACGTCTCTCCAAGGAGAAAAGACCGAGCTCCCTCAGCCTATCCTCATAAGGCATGCCACTCAATCCAGGCAACATCCTTGTAAATCTCCTCTGCACTCTTTCAATCTTTTCCACATCCTTCCTGTAATGAGGCGACCAGAACTGAGCACGGTACTCCAAGTGGGGTCGAAAGAGGGTCTTATATAGCTGCATCATTATCCCCGGACTCCTAAACTCAATCTCTCGATTGATAAAGGCCAGTACACCATACACCTTCTTAACCACCTTCTCCGCCTGCGGGGACGATTTTAGAGTCCTATGGACCCGTACCCCAAGGTCCTTCAGATCCTCTGCAGTACTAAGAGTCTTTCCCTTTATATTGTACTCTTTCATCCCATTTGACCTGCCAAAATGGACCACTACGCATTTATCTGGGTTGAAGTCCATCTGCCACTTCTCCGCCCAGTCTTGCATCCTATCAATGTCCCTCTGTAACTTCTGACATCCCTCCAGACTATCCACAACCCCTCCAACCTACGGGTCGTCGGCAAACTTACCAACCCATCCCTCCATTTCCTCAACCAGGTCATTTATGAAAATGGCAAACAGCAAGGGTCCCAGAACAGATCCCTGGGGCACACCACTGGTGACTGACTTCCATTTAGAAAAAGAGCAATCTATACCCACTCTCTGCTTCTTTGGGCAAGCCAGTTCTGGATCCACAGGGCAGCAGCCCCTTAGATCCCATACGCTCTCACGTTTCCTAGAAGCCTTCCATGGGGGACCTTATCGAACACCTTGCTCAAATACATATACACCACATCTCCCGCTTTCCCTTCGTCAGTGTGTTTCGTCACATTTTCGAAGAACTCCACCAGGCTCGTAAGGCAGGATCTGCCTTTGACAAAGCCGATTTAATTTAGACAAATGCAAGGTGATGCATTTTAGTAGATTGAACCAGGGCAGGACTTACTCAGTTAATGGTCGGGCATTGGGGAGAGTTACAGAATAAAGACTTCGAGGGGTACATGTTCATAGCTCCTTGAATGTGAAGCCACGGGTGGAGAGAGTGGTGCAGAAGGCATTCAGCATGCTTGATTTCATCGGACAGAACCCTGAATACAGGAGTTGGAACGCCTTGCTGAAGTTGTACAGGACATTGGTAAGGCCACACTTGGAATACTGCGTACAGTTCTGGTCACCTTATTATAGAAAGGATATTATTAAACTAGAAAGAGTGCAGAAAATATTTACTAGGATGCTACCGGGACTTGATGTTTTGGGTTATAAGGAGAGGCTGAATAGTCCTGGACTTTTTTCTCTGGAGCGTAGAAGGTTGAAGGGTGATCATATAGAGGCCTATAAAATAATGAGGGGCACAGATCAGCTTGATAGTCAATATCATTTACCAATGGTTGGGGAGTCTAAAACTGGACTCCCCTACCTTTGGGAAATAGACCGTGGCAAATAGAGACAACAACTCTGTTAACTTTAGGATAGTAATGGACAAGGACGAGTATTGTTCTAACGGTAGGGTGCCAAATTGGGGGAAGGCTACCTATAGCCGGATTAGGCAGGAATTGGTGGACGTTGATTGGGAGAGGCTGTTCGGGGGTAAGTCCATGTCTGGCATGTGGGAGTCTTTTAAGGAACAGTTGATACGGCTGCAGGACAGGCATGTCCCTGTAAAAAGGAAGGCGAGGAAAGTTAGGATTCGAGACCCGTGGATAAGCAGATAAATTGAGTATCTGATCAAAAAGAAAAGAGAGACGTACGTTTGTTCCAAGCAACTGAAAACAGATGGAGCTCTGGAGGAATACGGGAGAGTAGGAAAGAACTCAAACGGGGAGTTAGAACGGCAAAAAGAGGTCACGAAATGTTCTTGGCAGGCAGGATTAAGGAGAATCCTAAGGCATTTTATTCATATGTTAGGAACAAAAGAATTGTCAGGGAAAAAGTCGGACCTCTCAGGGACAAAGGAGGGGAATTATGCTTAGAACCCAAGGGAATAGGGGAGATCCTAAATGAATACTTGGCATCGGTATTCACAAAGGGGAGGGACTTGTTGACTGTGAGTGTCTCAGAGGAAGGTGCTGACCCGTTAGAGAGAATCTCCATTACAAGGGAGGAAGTGTTAGGTTTTTTAGGGAACATTAAAACTGACAAATCCCCTGGGCCTGATGGCATCTATCCCTGACTGCTCAGGGAGACAAGAGATGTAATTGCGGGGCCTATGACGGAAATCATTGTCTCTTCATTGGACACAGGTGAGGTCCCTGAGGATTGGAGGACAGCGAATGTGGTGCCGTTATTTAAGAAGGGTAGCCGGGATAACCCGCTTGATTATAGGCCAGTGAGCTTGACGTCCGTGGTGGGGAAGTTGTTGGAGGGGATTCTTAGAGACAGGATGTATATGCATTTAGAACGGAACAATCTCATTAGTGACAGACAGCATGGTTTTGTAAGAGGGAAATCGTGCCTTACAAATTTGGTGGAGTTTTTGAGGAAGTGACAAAAACGGTTGACGAAGGAAGGGCCATGGATGTCGTCTATATGTATTTCAGTAAGTCCCTCATGTCAGGTTGATTAAGAAGGTTAAGGCTCATGGGATACAAGGAGAGGTGGCTAGATGGGTAGAAAACTGGCTTGGCCACAGGAGTCAGAGGGTAACAGTCGAAGGGTCTTTTTCCGGCTGGAGGTTTGTGATCAGTGGTGTTCTGCAGGGCTCTGTACTGGGATCTCTGCTATTTGTAACATATATAAATGATTTGGAAGAAGGTGTAACTGGTGTTATCAGCAAGTTTGCGGACGACACGAAGCTGGCTGGACTTGCGGATAGCAATGAACATTGTCGGACAATACAGCAGGATATAGATAGGCTGCAAAATTGGGTGGAGATATGGCAGATGGAATTTAATCCAGATAAACGCGAAGTGATGCATTTTCGAAGAACTAATATAGGGGGAGTTATACAGTAAATGGCAGAGTCATCAAGAGTATAGAAACACAGAGGGACTTAGGTGTGCCAATCCACAAATCCTTGAAATTGGCAACACAGGTGGAGAAGTTGGTGAAGAAGGCATATGGTATGCTTGCCTTTATAGGACGGGGTATAGAGTATGAATGCTGGAGTCTGATGATGCAGCTGTATAGAACGTTGGTTAGGCCACATTTGGAGTACTGCGTCCAGTTCTGGTCGCCACACAACCAGAAGAATGTGGAGGCTTTAGAGAGAGTGCAGCGAAGGTTTACCAGGATGTTGCCTGGTATGGAGGGTCTTAGCTATGAGGAGAGTTTGGGTAAACTGGGCTTGTTCTCATTGGAAAGACGGAGGATGAGGGGAGACCGAATAGAGGTGTACAAAATTATGAAGGATATAGATAGGGCGTACAGTGGGAAGCTTTTTCCCAGGTCGGAGGTGACGATCACGAGGGGTCACGGGCTCAAGGTGAGAGGGACGAGGTATAACTCAGATATCAGAGGGACGTTTTTTTCCACAGAGAGTGGTGGGGGCCTGGAATGCGCTGCCAAGTAGGGTGGTGTAGGCAGACACACTGCCATCATTTAAGACTTACCTGGATAGTCACATGAGCAGTCTGGGAATGGAGGGATACAAAGGACTGGTCTCGCTGAACCAATGAGCGGCACAGGCTTGGAGGGCCGATGGGCCTGTGCTGTTCTTTGATCTTTGGCATAGGTTTAAGGTGAGGTGGAGAGATACAAAATTGTCGAGAGCGGCATTTTTTTCACAGAGAAAGATGAGTGTCTGGAACAAGGTCAGTAAGATGTCTCACAACACCGCGACCATCCTGGACCCCAATGTCTTGACCTTCAACAACCAGTTCTTCATCCAGACACACGGAACAGCCATGGGGACCAAATCCGCACCTCAATATGCCAACATCTTCATGCACAGGTTCGAACAACACCGCTTCACTGCACACGACCTTCAACCAATGCTATACACTAGATTCATCGATGACATTTTCTTCCTTTGAACTCATGGTGAACAATCACTGAAACAACGATATGGTGACATCAACACGTTCTATCCCACCGTCCGAATCACCGCGGACTACTCTCCAGAATCGGCTGCATTCTTGGACACACGCATCTCCATCAAGGACGGTCACCTCAGCAGTTCACTGTACCGTAAGCCCACAGATAACCTCACGAATCTCCAGTTCTCCAGCCTCCACCCTAAAAACGTTAAATAAGCCAGCCCCAATGGGCAACCCCTCGGTATACACAGGATCTGCTCAGATGAGGAGGATCGCAAGAGACACCTCCAGACGCTGAAAGACACCCTCATAAGAACAGGATATGGCGCTCGACTCATTGATCGACAGTTCCGACGCGCCACAGCGAAAAACCGCACCGAACTCCTCAGAAGAAAAACATGGGACACGGTGGACAGAGTATCCGTCGTCGTCCAGTACTGCTCCAGAGCAGAGACGCTACGACATCTTCTCTGGAGCCTTCAACATGTCATTGATAAAGACGAACATCTCGTCAAGGCCATCCCCTTAACCCCACTTCTTGCCTTCAAACAACTGCATAACCTTAAACAGACAATTCTCCGCAGCAAACTAACCAGCCTTCAGGAGAACAGTGACAGCGGCACCACACCACACTGACGCAGCAACATCTGCAAGATGTGCTGGATCATCGACACGGATGCCATCATCTCACAGGAGACACCATCCACCAGGTACACGATACATCCACTTCAAAGTTGGCCAACGTTGTCTACCTGATATGCTGCAGGAAAGGATGTCCTGAGGCATGGGACATTGGGGAGACCATGCAGATGTTACGACAACGGATGAATAAACACCGCTCGACAATCGCCAGGCAGGAGTGTTCTCTTCCTGGAACACTTCAGCGGTCACAGGCATTCGGCTTCTGATCTTCGGGTCAGCGTTCTCCAAGGCGGCCTTCACGACACTCGGCAACGCAGAGTCGCTGAGCAGATACTGAAAGCCAAGTTCCACACACATGATGACGGCCTCAACCGGGATCTTGGGTTCCTGTCACACTATCTGTAACCCACTCGACGTGCCTGGGCTTGCAAAATCTCACTAACTGTCCTGGCTGGAGACAATACACACCTCTTTAATCAGTGCTTAACCCTCTCTCCACTCTCATTGTGTATACCTTTAAGAATTGATTACCTGTAAAGACTCAAATTCCAACCATAATTTTGTAAATTGAGTTTGTGTCTTTATAAGCCCTGTTTGTGAACAGAACTCCCACTGTCCTGATGAAGGGGCAGCGCTCCGAAAGCTATTGGCTTGTGCTACCAAATAAACCTGTTGGACTTTAACCTGGTGTTGTGAAACTTCTTACTGCGCTTACTCCAGTACAACGCTGGCATCTCCACATCATGGGACAATCTGCCATAGGTAGTAGTAGAGGCGGGTACAATATTGTCTTTAAAAAAAAACATTTAGACAGTTACATGGGTAAGATGGATAAAGAGGCCTAATGCGGGCAATTGGGATTATTTTAGGGGATTAAAAAAAAAGGTGGCATGGACAGATTGGGCCGAAAGGCCTGTTTCCACGTTGTAAACCTCTATGACCTCTGTGCTACACGCACACAAATCACTGAAGGTGGCAGCTCAAGCTGAGAAATTTTCAAGCAAAAAACACAGGGTTTCATATAGAGGCAGAGAGAAGAAGAAACAACAAAGATATGGGAAAAAACATAATATCACCAGTTAGACATAATCTACAATATTGTGCGAATTATGGAAATCTAAATCAGAGAAAATTACGCGGAGTTCAAGGAGACGTTGCAGAAGAGTTAGAATATATCTTTCCCAGGGCTGGTCGAAGTTAGTGACGTGGATATTCTGAATACATTTTGATTATTCTTCGTTGAACTGAAATTCCAAGTAGTCCAATAGCGGGTTCATAACTATTAAGTTTATTGATAGTGACGCTATCCCTTAAAGCGGTAAAACTTTAAAATGACAACTTAGCTTGATATTGTCTGAAAGGTCCAACATATTTACTAATGCCATTTAGGTCAAGCGATAATAATCAAATCTTCTTAACTCTAAACTACATTCTGAAGTGGCCCATTAATCCATTCTGTTATATCAATGGATCGCAAGCAGCAATGTCAAAGCACTAAAAGCAACAGATAAATAATTAGAGTCACAAGTGATAGATACAACTTATGAGACCAGCTGGAGGCGTGCGAGTCCCAAAATCGAATCAAAACTGGTTCTTTAAATTTAGTTATCAATTTAAGTTTCATTCAGTTCGGATATGAATGCATCATTTTGTTTGTGAAAACAGATGCGCGTTTGAAATGTTATTTATCTAACTCAGTATACTAAACTGGCATGCAATATCATAGGTATTTAAAAAGATAAATACTTATACATACAGAACCTCTTTAACGACCACAGGAATTGACAACAATCTTTACAACAAGGGAAATAATTTTTAAGTATTTTCCATGCTTCACTTTGGGAAAATGCAGCAGCAGTTTGAGCATAACATGCGCTCACAAACAGCCATGCTAAAATGTCAAAATAATCTATTTCTCTGTAACGTTTCTTGAGACATAAGATTTTGTCAGGGGATCTGTGATAACTGCTTTTTTTTTAGATATACACATGCGAACTTAACCGCCCATTTGACATAGCAGAAAGTGACTCAGTTCACTGACTCATCCAAAGGATGCAGGTTCTGACAGTGTAACACTCCCTCAATACCGTGCTCAAGTGTGGGCCGTGATTGTTGTGTACAAGACTAAGAGTCAGGCTTCAAGACATAATCTTCTGGGATGAATGGTACGAAAGGCTGGCACGTGAGACAGCAATGTTTACAGCAATGGTTCCCAAACTTTTTTCACTGGGCCGCGCTTTTGGAAGGAAAATTTGCTCGCGCCACACCGACTTTTCTATTGATAAGAAATACATTCAAGAACAAAACAATAAACAACTCCAAGCAGTGCTTGATTCATAACATAGAACACAACTATATGATATGATATGGGACATCCAGAAAGTATAAAACAATGCTTGTTTAAACCATGTTTAAATGTTTCTTTGATTGTCCTTGAATCTTCCCGCCACACTTGCCATCCTCCTTCGCCGCACCACTGTGGCGCGCCGCACGCTTTGGGAAGCACTTTTTTACAGTATTAATGCTTTCTAACGAATTAATTTCAGGCAATAATTGAAGAAGTATATCCATAGCGCCGAGATGCGAGTTGGGGTGCGGTGTCAACTGTCAAGACCGGTCTTAAAATGGGGAGACAGTTTTCAAGCTGCAGACTTTTTTTGATGAGTCCAGTCTGCTGAAACAATGAATATTTGTTGCGATGATACATAATTATTTTGTTCTGAAGGAAACCTGTTAATTTGCATTTGATCCATTAGAGACAAATGATAAATGTATGACATACACAGCAAGACTCGATTTCAATAGTTCTGACACTATTATTACAATGCAGGAGCCCTGAATTATTTGTTCCTATTCACTCGCGTTATGTATGCCGTTTCACATTTATTGCCCTTCCTTCATTTCCCTTGAAAAGTTAGTCATAATCTTAAGTTTTGATCCGTTGTTGGGCATTTAGTGGAGGTAGAACAACAATGTTTGCAGGGAGAGCGTTCCGGGATTTTGACCAGTAACAGTAAAGCAAAGACATTTTATGTCCATGTGAGAATAGTGAGTGGCTTGAAAGTGAACTTCGAGGCCCTGGCAGTCCATGTATCTGTTGTCCCTGTCCTCGGATAGATAGTTGCTCTCAGGTAACATTTGTGAGTCTCTGTAACACATTTTTTAAATGGTACACACAGCTACTTCTGTGCGATGGTGGAGGAGGGACACAGCTTTGTGGATGGGACGTGGAGTAAGGGTGGGGGGATTGAGGGATGGGACGCAATCAGACAGGCCATTTTATCATGGATGCTGTCAAGCTTCTTGAGTATTTTTGGAGAAGTCACTCTCACCTTATCTCTCGTGTTCAGCTCTTTGTTCCGTGTTTCAAACATTGAATGGCTGCATTGATGTAAGGAACTGAGTGACCCTGGAGAAACCCAAGCTGAGCGGCAGTGAGTAGTTCATTGTGAAAGATCTGTCGTTTGATAGCACAGTTAATGACTCATTCCATCACTTTACTGATAATGAAGAGAAGACTGGTTGCTTGTTCATTGGTCGGTTTGCCTTTTGTGTATTGGACATATCCGGACAATTTTCCACATTTCCGAGTCGGTATCAATGTTGTATTTGGACTGGAACAGTTTCTCTCGGGGTGTAGCATGTTCTGAAAAACAAGTCTTCAGTACTATTGCCGGAGTAATTTTCGTGACAATAGCCTTTGCGGAATCCAACGCCTTGAGCTGCTTCTTGATAATGCGAGGAGTGAATCAAATTGCCAGAAAATTGAAATCTGGGGATCTCCGGATTACAAACAGCTCACTCCAGGGTTATCTTAATTGACTTGAAGCCAATACTCAACAGATAGATATATAACATCTTGCTGTGTGATATGTGTTTTTTTGTTTCTCTTATTTATAAAGGTATTTTATAATACATATGTTTGAATAGACTCAATAATTTAATATGTTAGTAACTTGACTTGTTCCTTGTTCAACAAATATTTTAAGTTTTGTTAAATATAAAGGTTAAATAATTCACTTTAATAAAGCAAAATACTGTGGATACTGGAATACGAAACAAAAACAGAAAATGTTGGAGAAACTCCACAATACTGAGAGCATCTGTGGAGAGGAAATTGAACCAATTTGTACAGTTGCACAAAATCAGCATTTTGGTGTCTCTCGCCTATTATAAATAATGATTGCTAATAAATAACGTTGACTGCAATGGTCCCAAATATCAGATGCTGCGCTGGCAGCCGCCTGATCTAATTCCAGTAATTGTTGACTATCATCAGAGATGCATTTTTGTCTGTCAGAATTTAAAATTACGAGCTACACAATTACAGAAAAATATGAAATGCAATTTTTCAAAAGAAATGCTATGCACATCTCGTGGTGTATGAAAGCGTCTGGAAATGCTAACATGTTCATTGTCATCTCTAATTTAATATTGAAATTGAAAATGCTAACGTCTATGAAGAAACCATTAAAGACCATATTAATTTGCTGATCAAAGCTCGAAAGATTCAATCAATACATGATACAATAACAATGAAAAGTTCATTCAATTACAGATTGTCAAAAAATATAGCATTCACCAAAAATAATAAGTTGAAAAAATATGTCACTAAACTAGAAAATTTATTCACCTAGTTAGTAAACGCAACCGACTTCATATTGTGCAAGAATTTAAAATTACATTGGTAAATACTTCGGTTTAATGATAACATTTGCTCTTAGTTCAGGAACTGTATAAGAGTCAATTAATCGGTTAGCAAAAATCACTGCATTGAACACTGACGAAATTAAATGTTTTTTTTTAGAAGTTATCACTCCACAGCAAAGCGTAAATCTAATCCTGGTTCAACTGATAACACTGAATATGTGACTACAGAACAAACAGCTCAATGAGAATATTTTAGAGTGCAAAGCATGGAGCAAGAGTAGTATACTTCAACACCATTAATACGATATTCAAAGCCTTATCAGTAACGCCAAGAGCTGCAAGGGATGGATAATAGATACGTTCTATCTGAAAGATAATTGGATATCCCATCTTCTATGAGCTCAGTGTAATCGTGAAGCTTACTATTTAGAAAACATTGTCCGTTCGAAGAAACAAAGAACAAAGAACAGTACAGCACAGGAAACAGGCCCTTCGGCCCTCCAAGCCTGTGCCGCTCCTTGGTCCAACTAGACCAATCGTTTGTATCCCTCCATTCCCAGGCTGCTCATGTGACTATCCAGGTAAGTCTTAGACGATGTCAGCGTGCCTGCCTCCACCACCCTACTTGGCAGCGCATTCCAGGCCCCCACCACCCTCTGTGTAAAAAACGTCCCTCTGATGTCTGAGTTATACTTCGCCCCTCTCAGCTTGAGCCCGTGACCCCTCGTGATCGTCACCTCCGACCTGGGAAAAAGCTTCCCACTGTTCACCCTATCTATACCCTTCATAATCTTGTATACCTCCATTAGATCTCCCCTCATTCTCCGTCTTTCCAAGGAGAACAACCCCAGTCTACCCAATCTCTCCTCATAGCTAAGACCCTCCATACCAGGCAACATCCTGGTAAACCTTCTCTGCACTCTCTCCAATGCCTCCACGTCCTTCTGGTAGTGCGGCGACCAGAACTGGACGCAGTACTCCAAATGTGGCCTAACCAGCGTTCTATACAGCTGCATCATCAGACTCCAGCTTTTATACTCTATACCCCGTCCTATAAAGGCAAGCATACCATATGCCTTCTTCACCACCTTCTCCACCTGTGTTGCCACCTTCAAGGATTTGTGGACTTGCACACCTAGGTCCCTCTGTGTTTCTATACTCCTGATGACTCTGCCATTTATTTTATAACTCCTCCCTACATTATTTCTTCCAAAATGCATCACTTCGCATTTATCCGGATTAAATTCCATCTGCCACCTCTCCGCCCAATTTTGCAGCCTATCTATATCCTGCTGTATTGCCCGACAATGCTCTTCGCTATCCGCAATCCAGCCATCTTCGTGTCATCCGCAAACTTGCTGATTACACCAGTTACACCTTCTTCCAAATCATTTATATATATCACAAATAGCAGAGGTCCCAGTACAGAGCCCTGCAGAACACCACTGGTCACAGACCTCCAGCCGAAAAAAGACCCTTCGACCACTACACTCTGTCTCCTATGGCCAAGCCAGTTCTCCACCCATCTAGCCACTTCTCCTTGTATCCCATGAGCCTTAACCTTCTTAGCCAACCTGCCATGTGGGACTTTGTCAAATGCCTTACTGAAATCCATATGGACGACATCCACGGCACTTCCTTCATCAACCGTTTTTGTCACTTCCTCAAAAAACTCCACCAAATTTGTAAGGCACGACCTCCCTCTTACAAAACCATGCTGTCTGTCACTAATGAGATTGTTCCGTTCTAAATGCACATACATCCTGTCTCTAAGAATCCTCTCCAACAACGTCCCTACCACGGACGTCAAGCTCACCGGCCTATAATTCCCTGGGTTATCCCTGCTACCCTTCTTAAACAACGGGACCACATTCGCTATCCTCCAATCCTCAGGGACCTCACCCGTGTCCAAAGAAGCGACAAAGATTTCCGTCAGAGGCCCAGCAATTTCACCTCTCGTCTCCCTGAGCAGTCGAGGATAGATGCCATCAGGCCCTGGGGCTTTGTCAGTTTTAATGTTCCCTAAAAAACCTAACACTTCCTCTCTTGTAATGGAGATTTTCTCTAACGGGTCAACACCTCCCTCCGAGACACTCCCGGTTAACACGCCTCTCTCCTTCGTGAATACCGATGCAAAGTATTCATTTAGGATCTCCCCTATTCCCTTGGGTTCTAAGCATAATTCCCCTCCTTTGTCCCTGAGAGGTCCGATTTTCTCCCTGACAACTCTTTTGTTCCTAACGTATGAATAGAATGCCTTAGGATTCCCCTTAATTCTGCCTGCCAAGAACATCTCGTGACCTCTTTTTGCCCTTCTAACTCCCCGTTTGAGATCTTTCCTACTCTCTCTGTATTCCTCCAGAGCTCCATCTGTTTATCAATTGCCTGGACTTAACGTACGCCTCCCTTTTCATTTTAATCAGATCCTCAATTTCCCTGGTTATCCACGGCTCTCGAATCCTACCTTTCCTATCTTTCCTTTTTACAGGCACATGCCTATCCTGCAGCCTTATCAATAGTTCCTTAAAAGACTCCCACATGCCAGACGCGGACTTACCCTCGAACATCCTCTCCCAATCAACATCCACCAATTCTTGCCTAATCCGGCTACAGTCAGCCTTCCCCCAATTTAGCACCCTGCCCGTAGGACAGCACTCATCCTTGTCCATTACTATCCTAAAGTTAACAGAGTTGTGGTCACTATTTGCCACATGTTCCCCTACCGAAACTTTGACGACCTGACCGGGCTCATTTCCCAGAACTAGGTCCAGTATAGCCCCCTCTCTAGTCGGGCTATCTACATACTGTTCCAAGGAACCTTCCAGTACGCATTTTACAAATTCCTCCCCGTCCGGTCCCCCAGCTCTAAGCACTTTCCAGTCTGTGCCAGGGAAATTAAAGTCCCCCACTACAACAACCCTATGTTTTCTGCACCTATCCAGAATCTCCTGACATATCCTTTCCTCCACTTCCCGTGGGCTGTTGGGTGGTCTGTAGTACACGCCCAGCATAGTGACTGCACCCTTCCTGTTTCTGAGTTCCACCCACAGCGACTCAGTACATGACCCCTCTAAGTTGTCTACCCTCTGCACCGCGGTAATATGCTCCTTAACTAATATCGCTACTCCCCCACCTTTTTTAGCCCCTCCTCTGTCTCGCCTAAAACGCTTATACCCCGGAATATTCAGCTGCCAGTCCTGTCCTTCTTTTAACCAAGTTTCCGTCACCGCAACCACATCCAAATTCCGCACAAGCATTAAGGCCCTAAGTTCGTCTCTTTTACCCGTTACACTCCTCGCATTGAAGCAGATGCACTCCAGACCTACAGGCCCAGTCAGGTCCTCCTCCTCCAGAGTGCTCCTCTTCTTAGCTAGCCTTGCCCTGGCCCCCAGCTCGACCCCAGCCTCAGTATTTACTGACCTCCTGTTTTGTTCCCCAACCCCCTGCCACTCTAGTTTAAATCCTGCCGAAACACTCTAGCAAAACTCCCAGCCAGGATATTTGCTCCCTTCCAGTTAAGGTGTAACCCACCCTTTCTGTACAGTTGCCATCCTGACTTGAAGATTTCCCAGTTATCTATCAATTTAAAACCCTCCCTCTTGCACCAGTCCTTTAGCCACGCGTTCAACTGTAGAATCTCCCTGTTCCGAGCCTCATTTGCACTAGGCACCGGGAGCAGTCCAGATATTGCTACCCTGGAGGTCTTACTTTTTAGCCTCGCACCCAACTCCCTGAATTTCTCTCGTATGACCCCCCTGCTCTTCCTACCTACATCATTTCCCCCAATGTGTGCAATCACATCCGTTTGACTGCCTTCCTTTTTAAATATGCTTCCTTCCCTCTCGGAGACATCCAGTACCCCGGCACCAGGGAGGCAGACTACCATCCTAGATTCTCGTTCAGTCCCACAGAAGCGCGTGTCCGTGCCTCTAACCATTGCGTCCCCCACAACTATCGCTCTCCTAAACCCCTTGTTTCCCTTCCGGACCCCTGAGCCTGTCTCCGTGGAGGCGATCTGGTCCTCATGGCTTACCCCTGGAGGGTCATCCCCCTCCACAGAATCCAAAACAAGATACCTGTTTTGGAGGGGGACAACCACAGGGGATCCCTCCACAGACTGCTCACTCCCTTCCCTTCTCCCATCTGTTGCCCATCCCTTTCTTTTATGGGAGACTGCCACTAGGGTACTTTCTGGCACATCACCCTTCTGACTATTACCCCTCCTAACTGTGATCCACGTGTCTTCCTTCCGAGACCCTGGTGTCACTACCTGACTATAACTTGTATCTATTACTCGCTCATTTTCCCTAACTAAACTGAGTTCATCGAGCCTCAGCTCCAGCTCCCTGACACGATCTTTCAGGAGATGCAGTTCCACACATCTGGCACAGCTATGGACTTCCGGGAGGCAAGTTGTCTCCAGGAACTCTCACATCTCACACCGACTGCAGTATATTGGCCTCCCACTCATACCAGCCATGTCCTTTTTAGTTTTGGGGATAAAACAAAAAGGGGGTGTAACCGAAGAAAAACAAACAAACAACCTTCCTCGCCTTCACCGAAGCCCTGTGAGCCAAAGCCCTTTTAGCTCTCAATCTGTCCCCTGCTCACTCCGCTGCCCGCTAACGACGCTACCCGCTCAAAGGTGCGGCCTACTTTTAAACCCTCCAAAACCTTCCCAGGCTGCTGCTGGGCCTATTTCCTGTTTAGAAAAAAAAACCTCCGATTTTTTTCACTAATGTAACTGAAAAAATAATTAAATAAATTAGTGCACACAAGCTCCCTTACCCTCAGCCTGCTCCTGTGGAACAATGAGGCTGAAACCTCCAAGTTAAGCACTTTTAAACCCTCCAAAACCTTCCCAGGCTGCTGCTGGGCCTATTTCCTGTTTAGAAAAAAAACCCTCCGATTTTCTTCACTAATTTAACTGAAAAAATAATTAAATAAATTAGTGCACACACAAGCTCCCTTACCCTCAGCCTGCTCCTGTGGAACAATATCGGAGAGTAACCTCAAGTGAGGCAATTACATAGGTTACACAATAAAGAATACGAGTGACACTTATTTAACAAACAGCCAAGGAAAGATTGTTGAACAAAGAAAATGATGTGGATATTGTTCCGACTTTCTTCTGAAATTAAAAAAAATACCGATGTGCAGACTGAAATAAAGTTACTGTTATACACATGTTATCAATTGAGCATACAGGCCCCTCAGCTCCTTCTCGGATGTTATACTCTGCATGAGGATATAAGGAAGTGGAGATGCCGGCGTTGGACTGGGGTAAGCACAGTAAGAAGTCTCACAACACCAGGTTAAAGTCCAACAGGTTTATTTGGTAGAAAATACCATAAGCTTTCGGAGCACAGCTCCTTCGTCAGATGGAGTGGATATCTGTTCTCTTCTCAAACAATGCAAACAGACACAGAAATCAAATTACAGAATACTGATTAGAATGCAAATCTCTACAGCCAGCCAGGTCTTAAATGTACAGATAATGTGTGTGGAGGGAGCATTCAACACAGGTTAAAGAGATGTGTATTGTCTCCAGACAGAACAGCTAGTGAAATTCTGCAAGTCCAGGAGGCAAGCTGTGGGGGTTACTGATAATGTGACATAAATCCAACATGCCGGTTTAGGCCGTCCTCATGTGTGCGGAACTTGGCTATCAGTTTCTGCTCAGCGACTCTGCGCTGTCGTGTGTCGTGAAGGCCACCTTGGAGAACGGGCTTGGAGTCACGGGCATTCAGCCTTGGATCTTCAGGTAAGCATTCTCCAAGGGGGCCTTCACGACACACGACAGCACAGAGTCGCTGAGCAGAAACTGATAGCCAAGTTCCGCACACATGAGGACGGCCTAAACCGGGATGTTGGATTGATGTCACATTATCAGTAACCCCCACAGCTTGCCTCCTGGACTTGCAGAATTTCACTAGCTGTTCTGTCTGGAGACAATACACATCTCTTTATCCTGTGTTGAATGCTCCCTCCACCCACATTGTCTGTACATTTAAGACCTGGCTGGCTGTAGAGATTTACATTCTCATCAGTATTCTGTAATTTGATTTCTGTGTCTGTTTGCACTGTTTGAGAACAGATATCCACTCCATCTGACGAAGGAGCTGTGTTCCGAAAGCTTATGGTATTTGCTACCAAATCAACCTGTTGGACTTTAACCTGGTGTTGTGAGACTTCTTACTGAGGATATAAGAACAGATACTCAGGGGATATTTACTTTTCAAATTAATTTCAATATTTCTCTTCAGACCACCCATCATCCTCACACGGATATACACCGTTGTTTCTTCCTCATCTCGGGTCAGATAACTGGGACTCATTTTCAACAGGATTTTTGAAGACCAGAATTTTAGCGGCTGCGATGACTCAGGAAGGAGCAGCAAGTATTGCTCGGCAACAACGGATGATGGGAAATAATGTGGTCATGCCGACATCGTCCACATTCTGGGTACCAGTCAAATAATAAAATCATGGCATAAATCATTGAAATATAATTTTGTTTGTTCAAGTGCATGCAGTTGTTTAGAGTTGATGCAAGTTTTCAAAATTATATTAGGAGGACAACAGCATTTAATGTTCTGTCCAATTATTTTAACCATAGTCCACACTGAGAATTGATTCACCAGGATCAAAGCAAACAATAAATCTCCCTTCGGCCTTTATTGCCAGCTGCCTCCAACGTTCCTCCAGCCTGTCATGTCACCATGGCCATGCCCATGGCGGCGGGGCACTGGGCGAATGACTTTGTATTGTCCACCATAAAATGTATACAAAGAAAAAACCTGCTTGCAATGAACGTCAAGGGCAGCTGCAGCCTAGATGCTAAATATTTTTCTTCCAACACTCTCATTTCATGTTGTCATCTTGCGAATTAATTCATATTGATGGTTGAATTAGGTAAAAATACCTCTGAAGCCTGAGTCAAAATACAATCAGTCTTTATTCTCACAAGCTTGCGGGAGAACCTGACCCCTTGAACGCAGAAGCCAAAGTTCTCCCTGAACACAGAAAAGTGGGGATATATATACAACATGGCTTCTAATACTGGTCATTGGAATGCAAATCTCTACAGCCAGCCAGGTCTTAAATGTACAGACAATGTGTGTGGAGGGAGCATTCAACACAGGTTAAAGAGATGTGTATTGTCTCCAGACAGAACAGCTAGTGAAATTCTGCAAGTCCAGGAGGCAATGTGTGATGATCGACGGGGGGTAATATGCAACCCCAGTCCAGTCACGAATCGGAAATACAATTTACAACTGCTGGTCACGAAGCAAGCTTCCAGACCAACTACAAAAAATACATTGATAGCTTCTTGACCATAATCAAGTGTATCTGGCATCCTCAGCACATGAAGCGTTCTTCCCGTGGTTCCCCTTTGAAGTTCCGACGCTCGTCCAGCTGCCTCAGCGGGAGTTCCTCTTCAAACGGCTGATATCGCGATCCACAGCATGTAATCGCCTGTCTTCCGCAAACCACACACAAACTTGTAGGAAAGGTAAGACTTCACAAACACATTCACATTTACATTGACTATCTATTGTTAGAAAAATAAAAGTTAACTGGTTTTAATGTCAGAAGCAGTACAAACAAGAATAACTTTTATTCATGTCAAAAGCAGTATAAACTTGCGGGAAAGCAGTATAAACCTGAGGAAATTAGCCACAATGAAGGGTTATGCTTGTGATACATTCTAAGTACAAAGTTCAACCCTTTAGGTACAAAATACATTAACCGTTTCCCTTCAGGTACAAAATACATTGAGTACAAAAAAAAAATTACCCTTTCCCTTCTTCAATGGTTCCCTCCTTTGACCCAATTGAAATGCGTGCATGATGCTTATTTCACTGAAACGTGTTGCATTCTCTTCCTAAGTTAATGCAGTTTATCATTGCCATCTCTTGTGGGCACATTGACACTGACAGTGGATAAATGAGTCATTTGGAAGCAGTAAATCTTGCAGACGTCACTGGCTGTGATGTAAAAATACCTTCCCAGTTAGTTATGCAATGTGTTTGAGTTAATTTGATATGTTAGCATGGCAACGTTTTCACGACATTCCTTTATTGAAAAAACGTTATTTGACAGTCAGTTGTAAATAAGCATGCGCGTGAAGGAAGATTCTGAGCCTTTATTTCGTCCATGTTTGTTAGGAGCCATTGCAAAAACGGAGCCAAACGGAATTAGGCGAAACCATCCGCTGGTTGGAGTCATGCCTGACATAATGAAATATGATTCTTTTGCTTGGAGTCAAAACAGCACCCTCGCAAGACATGATTGCAGGAATCCCTGAGGGTAGTGTCTGAGGAAAAACCATTTTAAGCTACTTCGTAAATGCCCTTCCTTCTATCATAATGTCAGAAATGCAGACATTCGCTGATGACTGCAAAATGTTCAGCTCCATTCACGCGACTCATCAAATACTGAAGCAGCCCTTATCCAAATGCAAAAGGATTTGGGCAATATCCAGGCCAGGGTTGACCAGCGGCAGGTCAAATTGGCGCCGTGCCGTTATCAAATAAATAATGATCATCTTCAAGAAAGGAGGATCTAACCATCGGCCATTTAAAATCAATTACTTTCGTTGAGTCCCCCAGTATAAGCATCTTGGGGGTTACCATTGAACATAAATTCAACTGAAGTAGACATATAAATATCATAGC
Organism: Mustelus asterias; assembly: GCF_964213995.1. NCBI lineage: Eukaryota > Metazoa > Chordata > Chondrichthyes > Carcharhiniformes > Triakidae > Mustelus > Mustelus asterias. The sequence continues at coordinate 90,194,945 of NC_135816.1, read as the reverse complement.
TACCGGATCATGAGAGAGGCCATGAATATGCAGCAGATATCACACCTGCTATTTTCACAAAGCCTGTGCACAATGTAAAAAGCACATTGCATAGTCAGGAGTATTATGGAATAATCCTCACTCGCCTGGAAGAGTGCAGCTCCAAAAACACTCAAGAAACTTGAAAGTATCCAGGATAAAGTACCCCACTCGACTGCTACCCGGTTCACAAACATTTACTCCTTCCACCGAATGAGATTGGCAGCCGTGTTCACCATCTGCAAGATGCTTTGCAGCAATTCAGCTTCCAAATCTACAGCAGCTACCATCACGAAGGAAAATGGCTGCAAATTTCAAGGAAAACGTCACCTGAAAGTTCTTCTCCAAGTGACTTATCATCCTGACTTGGAAATGTATTACCGTTCTTTCACTGGCCTGTTATCAAATCCCTCGAACCGCTTCCCTCATAGCACCATGGGTGTACCTACATCTCAGTGACCAGAACCGTTCCAGAATGCAGCTCACAATATCGTCACTTGACTATGGATCATGTCAGTTGAAATCAATATGTTTGGTTCTTTTGGCGTACATGAGGCTCATTCGAACTTTCAATGATCCACTGGGCAAATTGCTGAATGAGACCTGGTGGCCAAGAAGGCTAAGTGCTACAGTTATCTTTCTAAAGCCAGAAAAAACAGAATCCAACCCGCTAACAGCTCCTCCCACCCCGTCAATCCGTCAAATAAGCGCAGCTCTCCCCCACCTTCTTCACGGCAGTCCACCCTTTCCCCCATTCGTAACTGAAGGAAGAAATAAGCGAGAGGCTGGTGTGTGCCTGTGTGTGTGTGTGTGTGTGCGTGCGTGGTGTGAGCGTATGTGCGTGTATGGGGGGCGGGGGGGAGGGGGGACGGGGTGGGGGGGGGGGGAGGAGAGGGAGGTGTTCGAGTTTTGCCCGCTCCTTGCCAGCGACGTTACGAATTTCATGCCCAGAACGGCAGCAACGTCAGTTAACTGAATTTTATTAAATTTCATGTTCATTAATGGGAATTTCCGCAGCATGATTTCCTCTTTACTAATTATTCATACGTCACATTGGCGAGGTTTACAATACGGTTGCTTAAAAGATGAATCAGTCAAGGGGATCCCCTCAGGGGCGCAACAGTAAATATAACCCCCACTTGACTGAATTAATCTTCTTGATCTGCATTAATCTCAGATATTGATCAAAACAATAATTTGATAATCAGTGTCTCCTGATTTTTTTTCTGATGTGTAGACTGAGCCGACAATATTTTTTATGCAGCGTGCTTCTTAACTGATCAAGAATTATTATTAGACTTATTGAGTGATCCTGTGTATGGCTATTTTTATTAATTATTTTCATACTTTTCGTTTAAGTTATGAAAATTGAGCTATTGCATCAATTAAACATTATCTGTAGGTGATTTGCTGTCTAACTTGTTCTTTTAAGATATGAGTTATTTCGTTCACACATAAGCTTGTGGGGATTTGAATTGAAGGTGAGTGAATTTATCTCAGACTCAGTCGGAACTGGATTATATGAGACAATTCAGCCAAATAATATAAGGCATTAGTCACGTTTAGCCAGAGGTTGTAAGGTAAAACTCAAACAGTTCTTTAGTGATGATGTAAGGTGAGTTAGGCAAAGGTTAATCCGCTCCTTTATCGTGTATTTCCTGGGACTCTGTGAGTATCACCATTCTAACGGGTTTATTATACACAGCCCTTGACTTCAGAAGCCAATGAGCGCCTGCTAAGTCACACTTAACACTGACGTTGTTGCGAAGTTGAGTCGAATGTGAGAATTGCAAAATCATTTAAAAAATGTAAAAGCATAGCCTGATCCCATTAAACAGGTGTACTTCTCATCTGCTTAGAAAGTTGAAAACATGCAATTGAAGTGTATCGTAGGACCAAGCAGCAGCGTTGCCTGGGTAACAGGCCTCCAGGCAGTTGTATTTTTTTCTTAAATTCAGTCGATCAATTTTAATCAGAACAGAGTTTTGAATTTAGCCAATCAGTTTGAGACAGAACAGGCCTTTGAATTTAACCAATCAATTTAAATCAGGCACTTGGATCCCAGCAAACTATTAGATTTAAATTGGTTGATTTTTGGCAAACTGAAACCAATCCTAATGTGGGGAACGATGATATATCCTCACAGATATAAAAAAAGAAGGCCGTGGGACGATGGACAGAGAGAGAATAACTGCCATCTTCTGGAGTAACAGTTTAATCCATGTATTTGAGAAAGCAACATTTTGATAGTGAAGATAGCAAAGAAGACAGAAAATTCAGACAGAAGAACATCCAGAATATTTCAGAAGATGCCAAACGTAGTTGTAATTCAGGGAGTGACTAAAATTCTATTGTTGTTACCAAGTTGGAACTGTATTTACCTAAAAAACATTCCATTAGACTCGTGTTTCATTGGGTTTGTTCAGAGTTCACTTAAGTTTTTCACTGCGAGTTAGATATATAAATTGTTACTTGTTGACTTTAAACAGTAAGGGGATTGCTTTGACTTACTCACGAAGAGTTGCTGAAGTGCAGATCGTACAATTCACACTCACGTTTACAGATAATGAGGCATGGTACGGTTCTTTGAATGTAGTTCTCAGAGGGGGGAATCCACCCTCGCTTCGTCACAATCAGGGATGAAACATAACTCGAACGGCATGTATGAGCCGTGCTTCAGATGTCAAGGAATGAATCGGAATGTAAATACCATGCGCATAAAGATCTGCATGATGTGGTTGCAGACAAGATTCCAGTTCACGTGCTGGGAATTGAACGAGTATTTGGTGATCGTTCAGGTCAGGAAAAGCTGCAGGTGTCCAGATACAAATCCAAAGCTCTGTCTGTCCAGTGAGGAGAATGCACAACTGCCATGCAAACATAGAAAATCTACAGCACTGAATGAGGCCACTCATCCCAATGAGTTGGTGTTAGTAAAAGTAAAATAGCCTGCAGCCTCATCCCACTTTCCAGCCCTTGAAATGTATCCTTCAGATTATAGGCCCTCTGATGCATAGCCTTTGATATTTTATATAACTGATTTGGGTTTCTACGTCCATCATACTTTAAAGCAATGAGATGGAAACAGTCACATTCACTGGTCATAAAGAATCATCCTCGCCTGCCTTCAAATCCTTTACACCTCTGAGTCCTGGTTAATTACCTCCTGCTAATATAATGGATCCTCGCTGCACATGTCAAGCTAGACTCTCATAGTTGTACAATCCCCAAACTAATGGTGCCTCAGTCACTTCCGTTTTAAAAAAAACAATTCAATCGATCCTCATAGAGAATGGGTGAGCAACATGCTGTCAAGGAGGACATGCTCAATGCAGAAATCCCCTCGGTGCATCTCACACAGGAACTGGTATTCATTCCTGACTACTGGTGGTAGTGATGGTTCACCTGGGGAGTACGGTTTGTGCCAAGTCCATGGTTCAGCTGTATATGGGGCAGGAGGTACTGAGATGTAGCAGTGGCCGAGGTTTCGATATTTAAGGGAGCAAAGAGGCATTGTTGCAGCTGCTGACATTCATGTAGGATATGTTGCCAAATCATAATGCACAAGCCTCCAGTGCTCCTTTGGTTAGAGAATTTATAGAGTAGCATTGTCTCTGAGAGAAAACTAAAATCATCATCTCGATCTTAAATGGGAGCTTCCTTTGAAATTGTTCCCCCTCCTTCTACATACCTCTGATGGTCAATATTCTCTTAATATATATCATGTCAGCATCGACAGAATCTTATGCTTTTCAATAAGTGAATTCATTCTTCTAAATTCCAAAGGTATAGGCCTAACGTTTTCAACCTTTCCTTGGAAGATAACCCCATCAGCCCAGGAATCAGTCTTGTGAACATTCTGTGAACTGCCTCTTATGAAAGTGAACTTTTCCTCACATAATGTAATCAAACTGTCCACAGTCCTGAAGATGCAGTGTCGCCAAATCCCGCTTAGTTGCAGTAGGACCTCCAACTCTTATACTTCAGAACCCGAGCAATAACGGCCTAAATTGCATTTATCTTCCTAATTACTCAATAGACTGCATGTTAATTTTTTTCTCCTTCACGTATGCAGGCACACAGTTCCCTTTGTATCTAAACACTCATGTTCTCTATTGTACAATCAACTTGAAAAACTCACGTTTCCCACATTACACTCAATCTGCCAATTATTTTGCTGACTGAATATACCTGTCTCGCTCTCTGCATTTCCTTTGTACTCCTCATAAATTGTTTTCCTACTAACCTTTACATGGTCAATTTATTTGGCTAAAACAAAACCAGTTCCTTCATCAAGTCATTAATATGTAGCGGGAAAAAAAAGGAAAGAAAAATGATGCTGGGGAAGAAGAAGTTAGCACTGAAAGGAAGAATGCTGACACTGGTGTCAGGTTGTCGAAAGTGTGAGTACATTTATTTTACAGACACAAACAGCATTCCCTTGGTTGGCTAATTCCAGCCACCGTTCAAACAGCGCTATGGACTGAATAAATTTCCTGTAGGATAAAATATTATCGATCCTGCTAGTTTCTCCTTCACTTTGTTGCCAGTCCCTCTCATATTGTGTCTCATCTATTTAGGCCAATGTCTGAGAGCCACCTGGGTTGAGGGACAAGATCAGGCATCTTGACCTATTTTCCTCTCCTCCACATTCAGGAGCACATTATTTTCGAGATGGATTGAGGAGGATTATAGGAGTCTGTACTGAGTACAACAATCTCCTCCCATCAATGTTTGCCGGAGCGCTGAATATTTCCCCCAGCCCTCCGATGTGTAAAATATCTCAGACCATCATGAAGTATGTGACCAGTTCCAATCAGTCCCTGCAAGCTA